>NC_064931.1:229254900-230504900 GCF_023897955.1 Schistocerca gregaria
ATCGGACACCGTGTTACATGGTATCAGCGTGATGCCTCCTAGTAATGACATTTTTTTAAAAGTTCATTATGCCCTCCATCCCACTCCGTCTGGTTTGATAAATCGCACGATACAGAAAATTTATGGGCCTGTTTAGAACAGTGGGTGAAACAAATCAGTCAGCATCCCAGCAGTTTGGTAACTCAGCGGTGTCTAATTTTCAATGAGTGGTTTCATCTGAATATAGGAGAATTAAGGATCTTGTGGACTCTCTTCCCCCAGTACTGTGGTTACTATCGTGACTAGAGACCATTTTACATGGTATTAACGTGATGTCTTCCTCCGATGACAAACGTTGTGCCTCGTGTGCTTATTTGAGGTAATACATGACAGATTAACTATGTATGAACGACTGCCCTTCTACCTGTACAGTGCTGTACTTGAAATTTAGTGTAAACGATGGCGGAAACCTCAGCTTGACAGCCAGTATGTACGACGTTCAGTCCTAAACTTATGCCTCAAATTTTATGTGGTGACTTTGGATGTCCACACCAGATGTCGTTAGTGTAGTGCTAATGCTTCAACCTTGCTACTTCATTGGCTCGCGTTAACGTTGTTCTGCGGTACAGCTGGCAACAACAGAGCACTGTTGCAAAATGGAGTCTGATATGGATGAGGGTATAAAACAGCGATGTGTGATTGAAATCATCACTGCTGAAGAAATTATGCCGATTGAAATCCATCGACGCTACCCAAAGGTGTATGGAGACGATGCAATAGACGTCAGAAATGTGAGGCATTTTCAAGATGGTGAAAATGGTGTGCATGACAACCCACGGCTCGATACTGTACAGCTGTCATCCCTCATAATGCAGAGGTCTTTATCAACTCATCCGTACTGATCGGCGAATAACGACCAGAGAATTGTTTGCAAAGCTGAATGTCGGCTGTAATGCCTTGTAAACAATGTTGGAACATTTTGGTTATTGCAAAGTCTGTGTGAGATGGGTCCTGCGGATGCTTACAGAAGAAGAAGTAACGCACTGAACGGAAATTGGTTCGGACCTGCTGGACCAATTTGAAGCTGAAGGTGACAATTTTCTGAATAACGTCGTCACTGGAGATGAGACGTGTTGTGTCCGCTACGAGCCGGAATCCTAAAGACAGTCCATGGAATGGCGACATGAGTATTCTCCATCAAAGAAGACATTCAAGCCGTCTGCAAGTAAGTTGATGAGGACCATCTTCTGGAATAGTAAGGGTGTGGTTCCTTTGGATGTCCTGGAGCCTGGAGATACTGTCAGTTCAGCACGCTACAAGACGACACTGACTAAGCTGAAAGCGTAAATTTCCAGGGAAAGACCAACTTTCACCTGCAACATGGTAACGCCATGCCTCACGCCAATTTTGCGACCACGCAGCTCACAGCAAGATTCTGGTGGACTGTCTTATCGCATCCGACGTACAGTCCCGATTTACCACCTTCAAACTTCCATCTTTTTGGGGCTCTGAAACATGGACTACATGACGAACATTTTCAATACTCGGATGCTGTTGCCAAAACTGTAAAGAAGTGTTTAGCATCGGCTGGTTCCGATTTTTACAAGAGCGGTGCGCCGCAACTTCTAGTTCATCGTTGCAAAAGTGCAAAATGAATGGTGGTGACCATGTGGAGAAATGGTAGTCTGTAGCTGAAATGTTGCTCTATTTAGCTGTGCTTTTGCGATTTATGTATCTCCTGTACTTTCCATGAATAAAAATAGGAGAAATTACTTTCGGAACGACCCTCTCCATATACAGGGTCGTTGGAAACAGTCTGAAAAGCTGTACTGAGATATCATCGTTAGCAAAAAATTCGGTGCATTGCGCCGTTTCTGAGTTAATTAACATTAATGTTAGTCACTCAGGCCACTGCACCCGAAAATTCAAGCGGCCTACCAAATACAGTTAGTGTTAGTTTTTCTCATAGCGCAGATGACAGCACACGAGATTGCTCAGCCTTTGCTTATGTTCGATCCTTACCACCATTCCACGCCCAATTTTTTAGCGCTCTCTTGTTCGGTTTTAGGATATCTTTGGCGGGCCCCTTGAATATTCGTGCACAACAGTCTGATTGGCTTACTTCAATAATAGTTAACTCGGAAACGGCGCAACGTATAGAATTTATTCCTAGGAATTGGTTATCATCCCAACCTACCCAACAACAGCCCCCAGACTGTTTCTAGCCACTCTGCGTACACTTACGGTTCATGACTCGCATCACAAAGTAACGCTGGCTCTGTTTTCTAGTGTCCGAGAATAGGCCACAACGAAAAGTATAATATATCATCACAAGCCTCCTTTTATCCAGCGAACGCTATGACTATCGTGGAGGCCATCAAGTAAGTCATCAAGTAAGCGGAACGAACGAAAGATTCTGATTACTTTTTATTCAAAACGTGTCCTCAGTACTAAAGAGAGCAGAAACTGTGGAAACACAGTGGTAGGAGTGTTGTCGACATGGCCCACGAAGCACCAGAGTGCTCTCGAAGAGATGTAAACATATTAATTTGCTTTGGATAAAACCTTGTACAACGTAATATTAGACCAGTTGGTCAAGGAAGCTGCTATATCTGGTGCTTACCTTATATGTAGTTACCACTCACCGTCTTCTTACATGAAGTAAAAATTGAAGTCAGATCACAGTTGGAAAAGTAATGGGAAACCTTAAACGTTAATATTGGAAAGTACTGTGTGTGGGTTCAATCCCATATAACTCGCTTACCATATTTTCAATAACATGTCAGTACACGACATAGGTATCCATGCAATCAACTGGATGAAATTCAGTCACGGCAGCTTCCATGCTCATTTGTATCACTAAAAGCTAAGAAATTCAGACTCTTCTGACTACAGGAAGTTCAGACGTTGAGGATATTAATCATTTAAGATTAAGTTGTTTTAAGCTTAAGCAAAGTAGAAAACTGGTCCCCTCAAAATTGAGAACGCAGAGGGTATTATTTTCTACAAGCATGGCCGCATATGTCAAGCATGGCCGCATATGTCAGTTCTTGGATGTCTAATAAGATGTAGTTCAGTTAGCAATTTTAAAATCTGGTCACATATCTGTACATAAGGTTTAGTCACTATTTTTAGTGGTTAGCTATAAAAATTTTCGCCGGCCGTGGTGGTCGAGCCGTTCTAGGCGCTTTAGTCCGGAACTACGCTGCTGCTACGGTCGCAGGTTCGAATCCTGCCTCGTTCATGGATGTGTGTGATGTCCTTAGGTTAGTTAGGTTTAAGCAGTACTAAGTTCTAGGGGACTGATGACCTCAGAAGTTAAGTCCCATAGTGCTCAGGGCCATTTGAACCATTTTATAAAAATGTTCCTATCTTAGAGTATTGATTTTAGAAAGCGATTTGTCAATATTTTTGTAGAGTAGAATTTAATTCTTATTTAGTAATTAAGAAGCATTTCCTTTTTCCACTAATAGTGAAGAAATGCTGCTTATTTATTGCAGTAATATGATTATTTCTATGTTAAGAAGCCATTCTATTTCTCGTAATTGTAGATGGTCAACTAGTGCAATTGATGAATGCTAAATAGTGTTAACCATAGATGGCTAAATAGTGTACTCATACTGAAGAACAACTAAATAAAATACAGTCCTTCAGGAATATCTGGAAACAGTACGTTAACACAGAATCCAATGTTCTTCATGCCCGAGTCCTTTGCCACATACCGTTTTCCTTGGCTGTGATTGAAATTTGGAAATTTGTGGTAAGAACTATGGGACCAAAATGGTAAGGTCATCGGTCCCTACGCTTACGCACTACTTAATGTAACTTATGTTAAGGACAACACACACACACATGCCCGAGGGACGACACTAACGTCCGACGGGGGTAGCCGCGCGAACCGTGACAAGACATTAAAGACCGTCGGCTAACCAGCGCGGCGGCTGTGATTGAACACTGTTACACTACTGGCCATTAAAATTGCTACACCACAAACATGACATGCTACAGACGCGAAATTTAACCAACAGGAAGAAGATGCTGTGATATGCAAATGATTAGCTTTTCAAAGCATTCACCCAAGGTTGGCGGCGTTGGCGACAACTACAACGTGCTGCATGAGGAAAGTTTCCACCCGATTTCCCATACACAAACAGCAGTTGACCGGCATTTGAACGTTGTTGTGATGCCTCGTGTAAGGAGGAGAAATGCGTACCATCACGTTTCCTACTTTGATAAAGGTCGGATTGTAGCCCATCGCAACAGTAGTTTATCGTATCGCGACATTGCTGCTCGCGTTGGTCGAGATCCAATGACCGTTAGCAGAATATGGAATCGGTGGGTTCAGGATCCCAACGGCCTCGTATCACTAGCAGTCGAGATGACAGGCACCTTATCCGCATGGCTGCAACGATATACTCAACGACGGACCTGGTTGCACGAATGGCAAAACGTCATTTTTTCGGATGAATCCAGGTTCTGTTTACAGCATCATGATGGTCGCATCCGTGTTTGGCGAAGTCGCGGTGAACGCACATTGGAAGCGTGTACTTGTCATCGCCATACTGGCGTATCACCCGGCGTGATGGCATGAGGTGCCATTGGTTACACGTCTCGGTCACCTCTTGTTCACATTGACGGCATTTTGAACAATGGACGTTACATTTCATATGTGTTACGGCCCGTGGCTCTACCCTTCATTGGATCCCTGCGAAACCCTACATTTCAGCAGGATAATGCACGACAGCATGTTGCCGGTCCTGTACGGCCCTTTCTGGATACAGAAAAAGTTCGACTGCGGCCCCGGCCAGCCCATTCTCCAGACCTGTCACCAACGGAAAACGTCTGGTCAATGGTGGCCGAACACCTGGGTCGTCACAATACGCCAGTCACTACTCTTGATGAACTGTGGTATCGTTTTTAAGCTTCATGGGCAGCTCTACCTGTACACGCCATCCAAGCTCTGTTTGACTCCATGTCCATGGGTATCAAGGCCGTTATTACGGCCAGAGGTGGTTGTTCTGGGTACTGATTTCTCAGGATCTGTGCACCCAAACTGCGTGAAAATGCAATCTCATGTCAGTTCTAGTATAATATGTTTGTCCAATGAACATCCGTTTATCATCTGCATTTCTTCTTGGTGTAGCAATTTTATTGGCCAGTAGTGTATTTAGTCTTCATTCGTATGCTTCACCTTCCAGTGTCTTATTTCCTCTCTCAGCAGCGTGAAGTTCTGTGTAAGACAGCTATATTGGCTCGATGAATTCCAAAATTTACCAACAGTGTCTCTAGTGGCGTGGTTCCAAACGTTCTCATTGGTCGAGACATTGTGACCTTCTTTAATACTCTTTGGAACGAAATACATAGTTGATTCTGAGTATCAGGAATCCGACAGTTTGTTGGCAGGTTCCTGGATGTGTGTGACATTAGATGTTTACGCACATGCTATGTAATTCGCGTAAATAACGATCCGCTGATTAGCGTACGCAATGATGGTGCCCGATAGTGACACAGATGAGTTCCATATAACACAAATCAGGCGAATTTGGTCACCGAGACACCAACGTGAGTTTACTCTAATGCCTCTCAAACCACTGTAGCACGGTTCTGGCTCCGAGACACGGCCAATAGTACTGCTCAAAGATGACTTCGCTGTCGGGGAAAACATCAAGCATGAATGGATGCAGGTAGTTCGCAGCTGTGAGCCTGGCTTCGATAACTGCCACAGGCGTCAATCCAGCGTAGGAGAATGTCTCCCATGGCATAATGCTGCTCCCACCAGCCTGCGTCTTCGTTGCTCTGCGCATTTCGAGCCGCCATTCACCTCGATGACGGCGTTTGTGGAGCTGACCTGCGACCTAGTGTACCAAAAATGTGATTCACTCGAAAGGCCGACGCGTTTCCATTGTTCGAATCCCGATGGTCCCATGCCCACTGCAATCGTAACTTGAGATGTCGTTGAGTCAACATGTGAACGCATAGGGGTGGTCTGCTGCGGAGCTCCATCTTCGACAGTGTACGATGAACGACGTGCTCCGAAACACTTACGCGTACGCCAGCATCGTACCCTTTCGGCAAATATGCCATAGATCACTATCTATCCCACTTAGTAAAGCACACAAGTCTCCAGAACCCCGTTCTGTGAAGAGTCGTGGGCGTCCAACCATTTAGTGCCTAGCGGTAGCTCCAATGTCCTTCTACCTGTTTCCTCAGATGCTCACGATAGTAGTGCGTGAACATGCGAGATACTCTTTCACAGTCTGCGTATAATAATCTGCTCTTTGTCGAAGTCGCTTATCTCAATGGATTTCACCATTCACAGCCCATATCTTCGCATGGGTGATCTGCCGTCCGTGTCTGTGGTCTCCCGTACGTGTCTGCTCAGCTTACATACTCTTGTTACCGTGTCACGTGCCTGCAACGTCACAAGGCGTTTATTCCCTGAAATTTCACAAAAACGAGAAGTTTGTATTGGATGAAGGAAACAAATATTTTACTTATGTAAGGCACTTCTGATAAAGGAAGAGTAATGCATTCGGGCACTTCACAATAAGTACTTGTTTTATTTGAAGGCAATTGAGATGGAGTAAGAAATGTTCAAGGCTGTTTTTCTTCATATTGCGCTACGTATTGGGCATACTTTATCAAATTCATAAAACGTGAAAACGTAGACTGAGTATGCGGAAGTGACTATTACGCTGATAAACCTGACATGACAAAGTCATAGTCATTTCCTTTGGGCTTTTGTCCCGCTTCAAAGCGGGGTCGGCCATGTTACTGCGGATTTGGCAATGTTAGTTGCAGAAGGTGGCCAGATGCCACTCTGAACCCCTCGAGATGGAGTTAGTGTACCCCAGCTCTCTGCATGTAGTGTAAGCCATGAAATACTGCAAACGTTTTGAAAAGTCTGCGAGTCGTGTAACTGAGGTGGAACGTGGGAACCGGCTCAGTATTCACCTAGCAGGGTGTGGAAAACCGCCTATAAACCACATCCAGGCTGGCCAGGGTACCGGTCTCGCCGTTAATCCGCCGGGCGGATTAGTTGAGGACCGGCGCATCTACCCCATTCCAGGAAGCAGTTCATTATTGCTCTCGCCTATCCTGGCGGGTAAACCTGACATGATAAAATTGTATGTCCGACAGTTGTCTGAGTAATGCATTACACTGTCGAAAAATTTATTTATTAAGGAGCTGAATTATAATATTAATTCCAGCTGGAATCAGAATTATATTATCAGTCTTTTCGTCATACTCCTAGAGACAGAAGTGACGTTATGTCCACGCAAAGAGTCTAACAAAAGAAGTGAATTATTTTCCGAAACTGGAAAGAAGACGTTTCGAATGTGGCATTGAAAATTAATCTTTCCCATTTTTCCAGATTTTCTTATACTGATTATAAGATTTTATCATCTGAACAGTTATTCTTTTAATCTTTGACCCTAATTTGGATTCCTGAAGACAGATACAAGGCTGCGTAAACAGTGACCTACTGATACTTATCACTGGTATTGTTTTATAGGAATGTGTCACAGCATTCATTGACTGCATAACGATATTGTCTTCTTCTTTTTTTTTTTGCTCTAAATGATGAACTGCTGTTTGCACGCAGTTCTTGGATGAAACGTGGCTGATTGGCTTAATAACAGCACTTTAGGCGATACCAAGAAGGTGTGAATTAGTCTATAGTAATGCCTAATAATGATATCTCCTCTACATATTAACTTGAATTAAACTACGTAATTTTGCGACTACCTTCTCTGTATCGTTTTCGGAATGTGTTGAAGCAGGTGGAAGAAGCCTGTAAAACAGCACTGTTCATCTCATTTGCAATTCAGAGGGCCTAGTCTTGTAATTTTTCCTTCGGTAACGATACATTCACCCTCAGGAGAAATTCTGAATCTTACACAATTTAGTGAGTTTCATTTGGCGCATATTTCATATTGTGTGAAAATCTTACATCCATTTATGGAATTCACGTTCAGAGAAACACAACGAAATTGGCTTTCCAGACCGCTTAGCTTCAAGTGTTTTCTCCCTCTTTCATGTAACCAAAAAATTTAGAGCCTTCAATTTGTCACTCTAAGCTACACTCCTGGAAATTGAAATAAGAACACCGTGAATTAATTGTCCCAGGAAGGGGAAACTTTATTGACACATTCCAGGGCTCAGATACATCACATGATCACACTGACAGAACCACAGGCACATAGACACAGGCAACAGAGCATGCACAATGTCGGCACTAGTACAGTGCACCTTTCGCAGCAATGCAGGCTGCTATTCTCCCATGGAGACGATCGTAGAGATGCTGGATGTAGTCCTGTGGAACGGCTTGCCATGCCATTTCCACCTGGCGCCTCAGTTGGACCAGCGTTCGTGCTGGACGTGCAGACCGCGTGAGACGACGCTTCATCCAGTCCCAAACATGCTCAATGGGGGACAGATCCGGAGATCTTGCTGGCCAGGATAGTTGACTTACACCTTCTAGAGCACGTTGGGTGGCACGGGATACATGCGGACGTGCATTGTCCTGTTGGAACAGCAAGTTCCCTTGCCGGTCTAGGAATGGTAGAACGATGGGTTCGATGACGGTTTGGATGTACCGTGCACTATTCAGTGTCCCCTCGACGATCACCAGAGGTGTACGGCCAGTGTAGGAGATCGCTCCCCACACCATGATGCCGGGTGTTGGCCCTGTGTGCCTCGGTCGTATGCAGTCCAGATTGTGGCGCTCACCTGTACGGCGCCAAACACGCATACGACCATCATTGGCACCAAGGCAGAAGCGACTTTCATCGCTGAAGACGACACGTCTGCATTCGTCCCTTCATTCACGCCTGTCGCGACACCACTGGAGGCGGGCTGCACGATGTTGGGGCGTGAGCGGAAGGCGGCCTAACGGTGTGCTGGTCCATAGCCCAGCTTCATGGAGACGGTTGCGAATGGTCCTCGCCGATACCCCAGGAGCAACAGTGTCCCTAATTTGCTGGGAAGTGGCGGTGCGGTCCCCTATGGCAGTGCGTAGGATCCTACGGTCTTGGCGTGCATCCGTGCGTCGCTGCGGTCCGGTCCCAGGTCGACGGGCACGTGCACCTTCCGCCGACCACTGGCGACAACATCGATGTACTGTGGAGACCTCACGCCCCACGTGTTGAGCAATTCGGCGGTACGTCCACCCGGCCTCCCGCATGCCCACTATACGCCCTCGCTCAAAGTCCGTCAACTGCACATACGGTTCACGTCCACGCTGTCGCGGCATGGTACCAGTGTTAAAGACTGCGATGGAGCTCCGTATGCCACGGCAAACTGGCTGACACTGACGGCGGCGGTGCACAAATGCTGCGCAGTTAGCGCTATTCGACGGCCAACACCGCGGTTCCTGGTGTGTCCGCTGTGCCGTGCGTGTGATCATTGCTTGTACAGCCCTCTCGCAGTGTCCGGAGCAAGTATGGTGGGTCTGACACACCGGTGTCAATGTGTTGTTTTTTCCATTTCCAGGAGTGTATAACTCTCATTCTTACTTTGTTCTATGAAGCAACTTTATTTTTGCTCTGGAACACAACAATCATCGTTGGAACCACAGTTCACAGTTTCGTCAGAGTCACTTCCTCTTTCTTCTTACATTTCCACAATTTCTAACGAAATGTCGCCATCATTCAAATGATTTTCCAGGAGAAGTAAGTGATTTCCGTTGCACACCACTTTCTTCTTATTCTGTCTTTGAGAGGGTGAAAATGAAGACACTAATTTGATATAAAAATACAGTGAACCACAGGAAGCTGCACAAAGACACTGCTATTAGCAAGCATTGACGAAGAAAACAAAGAGAAAATTACTTCAGTTTTATCTCATTTGTTAACACTTAGCGATACCCCAAAGGCAACTGCAAACTTTATGGATATTACATGCGTCGATAATTAGAGCTGTGAACAACAGTATGAGTGAAAAATCTATAGAAACTGAAATTCGCTTTACAAAATGGGTCTGAGCACTATGGGACTTAACATCTATGGTCATCAGTCCCCTAGAACTTCTTAAATCTAACTAACCTAGGGACATCACACAACACCCAGCAATCACGAGGCAGGAAAAACCCCCTGACCCTGCCGGGAATCGAACCCGGGAACCCGGGCGTGCGAATCGAGAACGCTACCGCACGACCACGGGATGCGGGCTTCGCTTTACAAATTACTATCGCGTTGTGCCGTGTTATCTGTTTACTGATGTGTCGTCAACCAAGGACGTGTGCCGTGTTGCGTACACGCTGTCTGCTACAGCTACAAGACGGGTGTACATTTCTCCAGCCGCCTCGCGAGCTACGAATTTGGAATAATTGAACACTTTTGAAACACTTTCAATGTGTTTTAAGAACTAACATTCTGACATTATATTTCCTTAATACTGTCGTGTCGTCCTACGGTATGCGCAGTTACAAAACTACACCGCTGACCAATAAAACTGGAACACAGTGAAGAAGGCCTGCTACAAAGTCAATGAGCAGTAATTCAGTGACACCACATAAAGTAGGTAAGAGTAACGAGATCTACATTCTCTGTGTAAGGAAAGATTATTCACCGCGTTTTTTCCTTGAGAAATCACATTTCAGAGTTGGTTCAAAGAAATGGTTCAAATGGCTCCGAGCACTATGGGACTGAACATCTGAGGTCATCAGTCCCCTAGAACTTAGAACTACTTAAACCTAACTAACTGAAGGACATCACACACATCCATGCCCGAGGCAGGATTCGAACTTGCGACCGTAGCGCTCGCGGAGTTCCAGACCGAAGTGCCTAGGACCGCGCGCCACATCGGCTGGCATTTCAGAGTTGCTTGTTTGTTGGATGATCATGTAACACTTCGTGTAAGAAGGAGAAACGTTTACTAGCACCTGTTGGAATTCGACAATGTCAGGTTGGCGGTCTGTCGAGTCTCCGGTGCATCGTTTCCCGATATTACTGACCGCAGAGGCCTGGATCATACGACCATCATGTGAATACCGAACAGATGGAGTCAAGTAGGCTATTCACAATGCCATGCACCATCTCAACGGCTCCACGCGACCGACATGCAAGAGCAGACATACACTGAGATGATGAAAGTCATGGTCCAGCGACGTGCACAAATACAGATGGCAGTAGAATCGCCCTCGCAAGGTATAAAAAGGCAGTACATTGGTGGAGCTGTCATTTGTACTCAGGTGATTCATGTGAAACGATTTCTGACGTAATTATGGTGGCACGACGGAATTAACAGACTTTGAACGCACATTGGTAGATTGAGCTAGACGCAAAGGACATTCCATTTCGAAAATCGTCAGGGAATTCAATATTCCGAGATCCAAAGTGTAAAGCGTGTCCCAAGAATACCAACTTTCACGCATGAACTCTCACCACGGACAACGCAGTGGCCGACAGCATTTACTTAGCGACCGAGAGCAGCGGCGCTTGCAAGGAGTTGGCAGAGCTAACAGTCAAGCAACACTGCGTGAAATAAGAGCAAAAATCGATATGGGACGTACGACGAACGTATTCATTACGACAGGGCGGCGAAATTTGGTGTTAATGGGCTACGGTAGTGGACGAACGACGAACGACTCGGGTGCCTTGGCTAACAGTAGGAAATCGCCTTCAGCGTCTCTTCTGAGCTTGTGATCCTATCGGCTGGACCATAGACGAATGGAAATCCCTGGCCTGGTCTGACGAGTCGCGATTTCAGTTGGTAAGAGCTGATGGTAGGGTTTGAGTGAGGCGCAGACCACACGAAGCCATGAACCCAAGTTGTCAACGAGGTACTGATAAAACTGGTGTTGGGTCCAGAATGGGGTATTTTTACATGGAATGGACTGAGTCCTCTGGCCCAACTGAACCGATGATTGACTGAAGATGGTTGTATTCGGCTGCTTGGAGATCATTTTAGCCATTCATGTATTTTATGTTCTCAAAGAACGACGTAATTCTTATGGATGACAATGCGCCATGTCACAAGGCCACAGCTCTTTGCGATTGGTCTGAAGAAAATTCGGGAGAACTACAGCGAATGAGTTGGTTACCTAGATCGCCCGACATGAATCCAACCGAACATTTATGGAACATAATCGAGAGGTCAATTCGTGAACGAAATCCTCCACTGGCAACACTTCCGCAATTATGGACGGCTATAGAGGTAGCATGACCCAATATTTCTGCAGGGAACTTCCAACGACTTGTTGAGTCCATGCCACGTAGAGTTACTGCACTATACGGAGCAAAAGGAGGTCCAACGTGGTGTTAGAAGGTAGCCCACGAATTTTGCATCTCAGTTTATAACACTATGATATATGCTGGCACTGAAGTTATCTCTTAAATTGTGCATGGAATCCTGCTCTCTCTCCCTGCTAAAACAACAACGGGCAGAGTTAATGCTACTTACGCACCCATAGTCGATAACTTCTGATTTTGGTCATCTTTGAGGTGTGGTGGCGCTTGTTATTTACGCTCTTGTCTTTGTGCAGATGCCTCGAAACCAAATTTTTAAATTTCCTTTCACAGTGCTCTCTCGCTGCATTTTCGGCTTGACAATCACTGGGTGTGTACCTGTCGAAATATCGGCGGTTATAGAAGTCGTCATTAGGCTGCATTCCCGTAAGTCACTAGAATGTGTTATATGCCGAGGGAAACAAGTATTACACTACACGATCAGTTCCCATTGGTATAGCCGGTAATTTGAAGTGCAGGCGTTACGTGTCTGATGGTAAAAGCCAGCGGCTCTTGTCTTTGAGGTCTCCGTGGTTAAGTCTTTCAAGAAGATGACACTAGACCGCATGTTGCCCGAGTTGTCCATACTTGCCTGTATAAGAGATGGTGTTCGACTGTTGCCCTGGCTATCATTTTCTCTAGATCTCTCACCCACTGAAAACGATCTGGTCATTCGTTACCAAGAGACAGGCTCGACACATCCGCCTATCACTACCACTGATGAATTCTAGGATACAGCTGTAGCAGCTTGTATGTGTTAATAAAACTTAGTTTGACTTGGTACCCAGTCTAATTACAGTTGATGTAGCTGTCACAGCTTGGCAGCTCTGCGTAATAAATTTCGCACCCTTCGTACCTTCAAATCATCTACAAATTTAGTGATGTAATTTCCTATGATACTGCACAAGCACAGTAAGTTAAATTTCGGTATTTTCTGTTCTTCATGGTGTTGTAGCTGTAATGGTTTGCAGTTCAAATGGCTCTAAGTACTATGGGACTTAACATCTGAGGTCATCAGTCCCCTAGACTTAGAACTACTTAAACCTAACTAACCTAAGGCCATCAAACATATCCTTGCCCTAGGCAGGATTCGAGCCTGCGACCGTATCAACAGTACGGTTCCCGACTGAAGCGCCTGGAACCGCTCGACCACAGAGGCCGGCATTGGCCTGTATTGTACAAGTACAATTGCACTTGAAATAATGCTGCTTGCCATCACTATACTTAGGACTAGTGTTTATTATGATTACGCCCATTATCGTACTAACCACAGCGCCTACTAAAAAAAATAGAGTTCTCGGAAACCAAGATCAGATGTTAATGCAACTTCGAACAATTACAGACAGTCGGAGGGTATGTAAATAATTAAGCCTTTCACTACGGTTTTAGTCAGAGCAGCAGCCTGCCATTTGTGTGTAATTTTCAAGTGGTGCGTATGTACATGACTGTACCAATTTATAGTTATTATTGAGAAAAAATAAGAAGCAAAATGCAGCATTACCATATTAAATATTTTCTTTTGTTAATATTTATAAAAAATACTAATTAGGAAAAAATACCAAAGTTATTACATTAGACAAAAATTCAAACACAAAGGTGCATTATATATTATACAAATATATCTTCTGTTACTTCGTTTGTCATGTTTTGCACATGCAGTACACTTCTCTGAGCTGTCTCCGTCTTTGATGTCCCTGGGATTAGCGAGATACAATGACGCTCGATGAAGCGTAAGGGATAACCACCATTAGCCGACCTCCTTCCACAATAGCCGTCTGCTTGCGTTGTTAATGAGTTTCTGCTGAAACTCAGATATTAAAATATTTTTCACCGTTTCAGTTTTATATAACGCACACGCATTCAGTAGAGAGGGTTTAACCAAATGAAGAAAATAAATAATTTTTACACCATTCAACAAATTTTTGTAAACGTTCTTCTAAATTTAGCACCATGTCTCTTATGCTGATGACTCCCAATTTTCACTGATACTCTTGACGCAAGCTGGTTTCTTTTTACTTAATTTGTGCTTCTATCACTTATCCCAGTCGCTGTAATTTCGCTTTGATAAAGGGTTGAAAGCATCCTCAATTACCATTTCTCCTGCCATTTCAGAGCAAGAAGTTTACCTGTTGACATAAACTCGATCTCACCTGTTTTAAGTTTGGTTTGATAAAGGAAATGTTTAAAATGGTGTTAATTCCTGAGGGACCAAACTGCTGAGGTCGTCAGTTCCTAGACTTGCACACTACTTAAACTAACTTATGCTAAGAACAACACCACACACATGCCCGAGAGAGGACTCGAAACTCCAGCGGCAAGGGCCGCGCACTCCATGACATAGCTCCTGAAACCACGCGGCCACACTACGCGGCCTAATAAAGGACATATGCTTTTTCGAATTTTCCTTACAGTTACATAAGTGTTCGTCACTCTGTCATTGTGACAAGAAAACAGGATCAAGTCAGCATACCAATCGTCAACATGCAATGTATGACCTTTATCAAGGTAGCCTTTTAGTAAAGTAAGAACAAAGATTCTAGATATTCCAACATTTACAACAAAATCAGTTTCTCTTTTCACGTTCCTTTCTGCACCCGCATAAATAGTAATGTTAAGATTACATCGAGTTTTAGAACCACACAACACAAAAAAAACTTAACTCCAAATGTATAGCGTTTGGCTGGAATGTACTGATTTAAGAAGAGCCGACCTTTAAAGAGAACTATTGAACTTTCGTCAATTCAGAAATTTTGTAAAAAGAGCGAATGCGCCTAAAAATGGTTTTCTCTGATGATTCACACTTCGCCGTAATTTCCATATTTTGTCATTCTTCGTCAGTTGTAGGACAAAGCCGCTAGCACCCCATATTGCATTGTTCCCAGATTTATTCAAGATGGCGGCGATAAAAGTTGAAACATCGCATCGATGTCATGGCAGGAAGTTCAATTTTAGCGGGACAATAGGTCACTTGGGCTACTTCCAGTAACCTAAGTCATCCAACAGCCACCTCTTCCTTGGAATTGGTGGGGAAAGAACTTAGCCTGTGTGGGGCAGCTCGTTAGGACAGATGTAAGTCTTAATGATGCAGGCTATCTTTATTTAAACAATTTGAGTTGTCATAAGAAGTAGTTCCATCCAATGTGTTCACAATGAGGTCTGGAGTCCAACTGACCTAGTACATAGTGCTACCACCAGAGGCCACTATTGACCTATAGCAGCCTGGGGAAAAATGGCAGGAAAAGCACTCAGCCTGTGCTGGGCTGAAGGAGAGAGGAAAGAATGTACTTTATTTATTTTGGAACAATTTATTTAGGGACGGACTTCGCGTAATTTGTTTATTACATTAATACAAGACACTCGCCCTGATGTACTTCGGATCATTGTAAATAACCTACAGAACTGCAAACTAATCGTAAATCACCGAGATTATGTAGTACACTAATGTACAGACACGAAAACAACTCGTAAATTGTCAAAATAATGCATTTATAATGCTCTGCAAAAACGCTTGCAAATTGTAAACTAACGAAATAATGCATACAATTAATTTAGGGACGGATTTGATGTAGTTTAATTAGTACACTGATACAAAACACTCACCCTGGCGTCCCTGGGGTTATGCTACATAGACTACAGACCTTCAAATTACTCGTGAATCACTGAAACAATGCAGTACACTGATGTGCAGGGATGCAAACCACTCATAAATTGTCAAAATAATGCATCTAAAAGGCTCGGAAAATATGCTTGCTAATCATCAACTGTCAAAATTATGCATTGTACAGCCTGCACACCTGTTCACAAAATAGTGCAACAGACACAAAATCAAATCCTGAATTGTCAAAAGATAATGAATGTGTAACGCTTTGCAAACATGCTCACAACGCTTAAACAGCCAAAAACAATGCAGTGGACAAACACTCATTGCACTTAACAAATGCACACTCACGCTGGTTCCATATGCGAAACGCCTCCCAGCTGCGTGCATGTGTTTACCATTGCTGGCCCCATGCCTCTCTAACTGCAGTCCAGTGACAACGCCGGCCGATGTGGCCAAGCGGTTCTAGGCACTTCCTTCTGGAACCGCGTGACCGCTACGGTCAAAGGTTCGAATTCTGCCTCGGGCATGAATTTGTGTGATGTCCTTAGGTTAGTTAGGCTTAAGTAGTTATAAGTTCTAGGGGACTTATGACCACAGATGTTAAGTCCCATAGTGCTCGGAGCCATTTGAACCATTTTTTTCCAGTAACAATCTATTTGCTGAGTGACTCACCATCGTAGGTGCAGATAAAAGGTTGTCAGTGTTATACTGACGTCACAGGTCTATGTAAATAACAGCCAAGTATCTTTCTCTCAATGCGCTATAGAAATGTGTTGCAATGCTTCCCAGAATAGCACAGGGTGCATTGATCTAGTAATCCTAATGGGACATGCAAGATGCATCCAGCCATGAATATGTTCACTGTGGCTAACGTATAGCTTTCAGAGCTGTGGGTCCAGCAAAAGATGTTTGCAATGAAGCTTTACCATGCAGGTGCAGCTAAAATGCTACCAGTGTTATACTGCCATTACATGTCTGTGTTAATAAGAGCCAAGTCTACCATTCGGAAATCATAAAGTGCCACAGAAATAGTTACCGGTCGCTTTTGTAGGAGCTTTCGTGATGTTTCAGCTTGTCTTCAAACAAGTTCTTGTCCTAACAGGACCTATCACGAAAGTAGCCCAGAATAACGCCAAATGCATTCCTCCTGATGGTCCTAACGTAGCACTCCATCCATCACGTTTTACCCTTCCTGGAAATCATAAAGTTCTGCTTTCAAGGAACATCTCCAAAACGCAAACGTTCTTACCGCTATGTAGAGGCTCCTATGTCTCAGCACAACTATGTCTTTCGAATAAATGGAACATTCTGATTGGCTCTTAATGAATTTACCCGCCAAATTATTGATGCTGCCAAATTATTGGTGCTGCCAGTGTGCAAGCACTGTCCACCTTTTCCTTTATGCAGACGAGACCTTCAGTGGCAAAACTATTTTGTACAGACCGCCATAGTGAACTGACGGGTAAATCCTACAAACGTGGCCTACAGATCGTTAAATATGGAACCACTCTTGCTCAATTACACTGCTCTGCCATTGAGGACGGAAGCTTGAATAATTCAGCGTGAAACCAGTGTCCTCATACCATATCGATGTAGTAAATACACAATACATAACCTGTGCCATATAAAATTGCCTCTTTTGCGTCATGCATATGGCTATCGACCGCCAGACACTCGTACATATACCGTGAAGAAAGACAGCATAACCACATGCACCGTATATACTCCTAACATCACTAGATAATTCCTGTGATGTCGGGTGGCCCAGCCACTGCAGCCAACGGTCGGCTTCCGACGTGTGACAAGAGTGCCCTCAATGGTCTGAAGTCACTCTCTAAACTGTTATAAAAAGTCTGACTTGTCTCCCCTTGGCACAAAGACGTTACTGTTTCAGGCTCCGACCCGCTTGCTTGATTTCTACACCCCTCTCGAGACTCTGAGATTACTAGAACACATGTATTTTGACATGTTCAAATGTTCAAATGTGTGTGAAATCTTATGGGACTTAACTACTAAGGTCATCAGTCCCTAAGCTTACACACTACTTAACCTAAATTATCCTCAGGACAAACACACACACCCATGCCCGAGGGAGGACTCGAACCTCCGCCAGGACCAGCCGCACAGTCCATGACAGCAGCGCCCTAGACCGCTCGGCTAATCCCTCGCGGCATTTTGACATGGTTTGCCAGGATATTGTACCATTTACGAGATACTTCTCAATATCAAACACACAGCAATATCGCTTGCATAGCAGTATCACTTCAACTTTATAATTCCGAAGGTATAGTCTCGAAATTATTTCTCTAGAAACTTGAAAATTTGGCGAGGTGGACCATGCTGTAAACCACTGAGCAACTAGAAACTTATCCCTCTGCGAAGACCTTTATGTGAAAACTCGAAAAAATTTGAGGAAACTGATATTTCGATTCACGAATACCGATGTCGATGATGTAAGAGATTCCAAATCATTGTTATAATTTACAAAGTCAACTATGATGTCTCTCATAGCTAGAGAACCAGCAAAAGTGTTCTCCACTTGTCTTTCACCTGCTAGATGCACACATCACAATCGATGTTTCCTCAGTTAAATAAAGGCGCTAAATATGCGTAAGCAGTCAACCAGACAATTTACATGGGATGGAATAATGGTTCAGTGCAAACACTCGTCCCTATTGAATCTTCTCAAATTTCCACGCGATCATGAAATCTGTCCATCACATACTAAGTATTAGTTCGCTATTCGGCCGTCTTGAGGACGACACACTTATTTCAGCTCCCAACATGCCTCTCCATTTGGGACGCTCCTGCCATTGGCGGGAAACGTGAATCATTCCCGCCACATGCCACCGCCACCGCCGCGCACCATGCATCCCCAGACAGAATCGTCCTAGGAAACCAGCTGCACACATATTTGATCACTCAACTTACAATTATGTATTACGATTGCGGTCTCAATTGGACAACATTCGACAATGAGCCAAGTATCGGAAATACACCCTGCTGAAAGCTGTGGTCCGAGAAATGGAACTCGTATATGTACCATTCTTATGACTTGACATACTTTTCCCTTTGCTGTCACAGTATTCCATGTCAAATCCATATCTTCCGTACACCTTGACATTGTCATTTTCTTTGCACATGTCACGACACACACACACACACACACACACACACACACACACACACACACACACACAACACACAGACACACACTTTATGAGCCTGATGCTTATGGCGAACCTATCACACACCATCTACTACTAAGTATAATACTTCGCCTATAACTGATTGATGGCTATAAGAAATAATACTGAACAAAAATCAGCGATGGGTGGACATGTCTCATAAGATTTTCCAGAGAGTGGTACCACTGTGTCTTAGAAAGAGATGTCTAATCGCCTTACAAACCGCCAGATTTTAAAAACACGACATATTACTATCACAATCGGTCCTGGTTCTACAGGTGCACACATATACCCATGTTAAAAGCTATACTGGCTTTGTAAATCGAGGTATGGCATTACCTCCGTATGCAGTGGTTTTTCGGACAACTACCATGACACTGAATCGCTGGAGTGTATATTATCAGCCCAACAGTGTGGTTAGACATCACTGATGGTGCAGCCTTGTAATAAAATTACCGTATTTAGAAACTGATTCGGCTAAGGAACATGGTATGAAGCTGATATTTGCAACTTCCTCAAGCTGCCACTGGATATTTCTCCAGTATTTGAAATGCATTCTGTCTCGATGCCACGTCAATGGTTCGATGATATATTCACTGGGTTATAAGCAATGATTGATTGAGAAGGATCACAAACAGTAGACGGTGTGCCGATTGAGGTAGTAAGAAATGCACACTAGCTTTAGAGATCTCTAGTGCTACATTTTCTGGCAGAAATAATGTCTGTGATTTGGAATCAAGTCTTTCCATTCAACCACATACCAGTGTTGGGTCCTATGAAGAAGTCTTTTAATTATTACAACCAACAGTAAATCATATTTCTGGCACTCTCATCTCGAAATGAGTTATCTTTTTCGAACCTATCTGCTACAGTAAAATTTCAGATAGTCTCTATGCCTCTAGCAGCTGCTACCATTTCTGCAGCTTTGCGCATGTGACCATTCCAATTTAAATCAGAACTGAGCAGAAGTCGAAGGGAACTATTTCTACCACCACCTGCAGCCTGTGTAGAAACAGAGCGACCTCAGTTAGCGCGACAGGACCATGTTTTGACCGGGATTACCTCAGTCAGCACGGTTAACTAATGTAGGTTTATATAAGCTGGCACACCTGTTGCGCTGCAGGTAGAGTAGACTAGCATGAACAGTAGTCATAGACCAATATTGGTAACCTTAGGACATAGCAGTAGTGCCCATAGTGGAAGAGTAATAGAACTAACATTCTTAGAATAAAAAACTGCAGCAGTAATAATTTATTAGTATCAAGTAGAACCCACTAACGTATTAGGGGGTTTGTTGCTTATGTATCATGTATTGTATTGAAGTATAATTAATTTTTTTTTAAGAAAAAGGAAAAAGACCCACTGGAAACCAGTATGTAAACGACAAGGTATCTATTATGAATCTTAACTTTGTCGTGTGATATCGATAGCTTAGTTACCCGCTTCCCGTCGGAGACGGCTGCTGGCACTCTTAAGACCTGCAGTGTCACGTACTGTGACTTACACGCCACGGCCTGTCTTTCTCGTCAGCCTCGGGCTCTAGTTACTTGAGTGGCGAGACACACTGCCACGGGCATGCTTCACCTATGTTGCAGCGGTTAAGTTCCAGGAGTGTGCGCTGTAGTCTGTACATTTGCTTCAACTGTTGGACTCAACTGTCTTGTGTGCGTCACAGCATCAACCGTAATGTGCCTTTTGAAGCTGTAGTATGATCAGTAGTACAGTTTAAATACATGTACGCCCCTTTTCAGTAACGAATGTCGTCTAGAGTATAGCCAGTGTAGTGGCGGATTAAGGATTACAGTGTAGTTGCAACTTGGGACTCGATATCTCATCCAGCAGGAGCATTGGAAGCCAGTGGCAAGAGTCCTGTTTGGGGTCCTAATAATACAGACAGCTTTAATCTGTCAGGAAGTTTCGTTACCATTCGTGTGAGCGAACCATATCCGTCTGTCGACAATGAACTTCACGGTGGTCGTGAAGACATGCCTTTCAGAGTGTACTTACCTCTTCCATACATCGTTAAAATGAAAGAGAGCACAATAATTAGCAGTCTCTCATTTAAAACACTTCATGTAGAGCTCTTGCTTTTATTCCAGCAATAAACTACGAAAATATATTGCGGTCATTAATGTAATCTCTAGTTCAGAGTGTTTTATGCACATTTTCTGTCAGGGAGAAATACTGCGCCTCTCGACCAAAATGAGTAACTGCTCGTGCAATCGTTATCGTGCGACCATTCGTACAATATCTCGCCGTTTTGCTCGCTCTTATTGCCACGGAAGCATAAAAGTAATAATCCCAATTATTCCATTTAAGTGATTCAGTTTATAACGTCAGAGCAGTCATAAACCGTAACGCGCTCTCCGAGATATAACATAATGCTGGTGGCGCCCTCTGCCGTGCACAGCGCGCGGCAGTAAATCGCCGACAGTGCCAATAACGGGCCCCTCACTCACTGGCGTGCGCCACCTTTTGTTTGCACCTCACTTAACCTTTGTTTCCCTACAGCCGTTCCCGCCACAGCTGCTACACAAGGTAAGATGTGTATTGTGGTCACCTTTGTCCGAATTAATAACAATATGTAGCATAGTATTCATGACTACGTGACAACAACTTCGGCTCATTATTCATATCGCCAATGAAAATAAATATAAAAACAAAAGTACAGGGTAATAAGGCACAGTAATGAGTGCTATTGACAGGGGATGTCAAATTGATTCCATATTTCTACATTAGCGGGAGGCTTTTGACACCGTTCATCACAAGCGACTTGTGACCAAATTGCATGGCTATCGAATATCACTTTTGTGACTGGATTCGTGAATCCCTGCCAGAAAGGTCACCGTTTGTAGTAAATGACGGGATTACAGCTACGAATAACTTAAACTGCAACGATCACATAGATGATGTTGTTGGGGAAAGCATACCAAAAACTGCGATTTATGGACAGAACTCTCAGAAAATGCAGCAGGTCTACTAAACAGGCTGCTTACACTAAATTTATCCGCCATCTTTTGGAATATTTCTGAGCAGCGTGGGATCTGAATGAGATGGGACTGGCCTCTCGCAGTGGCCGAGCGGTTCTAGGCGCTTCAGTCTGGAACCGCGCGATCGCTACGGTCGCAGGTTCGAATCCTGCCTCGGGCATGGATGTGTGTGATGTCCTTAGGTTAGTTAGGTTTAAGTAGTTCTAAGTTCTAGGGGACTGATGACCTCAGAAGTTAAGCCCCATAGTGTTCAGAGCCATTTGAACCATTTTGAATTTTCAGGCGGGACTGACGGAGTACACCGAAAGGGTTCAAAGAATGGCAGCTCCTATTATATTATTTCCAAACAGGGGAGAGAGTGCCACCTACGTGATGCGTGAAATGGAGTAGCAACCATTAAAGCGAAGGTATTTTCGTTGCGGCAGGATCTTCTAGCGAAATTTCAGTCACTATATTTCTCCCTCCATTTATAAATACTTTTATGGCACCCACCTACAGAGGGGGGAATGATCATGACAGAAAAATAAGAGAAAACAGAGCTCAGACATAAAGATTTAAGTGCTCGTTTTTCCCGCGAGCCGTCCGAGAATGGAACTGTAGAGAAATGGCGTGAAAGTGGTTTGATGAACCCTCTGCCAGGCACTTAATTATGAACTGCAGAGTAATCATGTAGATCTAGATGTAGATGTAGACACGGCGAAGGATAAAACAGACTCCATTCGTCTAGAAATGGATAACTACAGGTCTTGTACAGTTTTCGTGCGAATCTTATATAGTTCTTCCAAGCAAAATAGTGACAAGTTCAAGTAACAATGACGAAGATGGATAGCAATCATGCACCGAACTCGGCAAAGCAGATCACAAAGGCTCAATAATATTGAGATCTGGTGAGTGTGGTGGCCAGCGTGGATGCAACAATTCGTCCTCGTGCTCAGCTGTGCAGTCCGCCACATGTAAAATGCCTTTGTTTGTAGCACTAAAGCTGACTGTTCAGAAACGTGACTAAGTGCACTGTCTGGCACAGTTTATGACTAACGATGTAATTTATATTACTATGTAAAAACAGTAACGAATTCATAGATTTCATTATATTATGCCAATGATTTCATAACGTCCAATATGATGATGTAAATGCTACGACGAATCTGACAATGGTCTGTGGACCGAAACTGGTTGTTATAGAAAGAAATTTTATCAGCAGCTCTTGGCAGCAATCATGCCATGCTTCAAATATTTACGAGCTGTGAGGTACCGAATTCTGAAAACATACTGGGAAGTCATCTGTATTGGCATGGCACAACTACAACATTTCCGCCACTACCTCAATTCGGGGGTTGTTTTGAATACGTGTGATCAGTTGTAGAACCCAGCTAGCGAGGATTTTTGTGTTGAAAATATGATTGAAGATGCTGAAAAATTATCAGTTACTGATTTTCACCGGTTCCGCTGTCGCGATGATTGTAAAACGCTGGTATTCGAGGATCGCAGCCTCCACTACTCTTGCGATTCCCGGTTCTTCTCAGATATTTGAGCTGTGTGTGAACTCCTAAGGGACCAAACTGCTGAGGTTATCGGTCCCTATACTTACACACGACTTAAGCTAACTTAAACTAACTTACGCTAAGAACCACACACACACACACACACACACACACACACACACACACACACACACACGTGCCCGAGGGAGGACTCGAACCTCCAGTGGGAGGGGAGATTTGATCTGTCACTTTGGTGGTTATCATTCAGACTTGCTTGACCGTAATGGAAGTGGCTCTTTGCCTTATGAACTGTTCCATACGACTGTGCATTGTCATATACTTCCATCAATTCAGTATGGATTGTTGCAGCGTTCTTTCCCTTCTAATACAGAGAACAAATTAGCACAAGATATTGGGCTGCGCGAGTTCGATTATCCTCCTCCATCTGCGTACTGCAGTTCTTCGCAGAAGTAAATTATCTAATATTATGTTTCTACGTGGTAATTAAAACGTTGTGTGTACCCCTCTACACGGCAAGGAAACGCCGGGGTGCATGTTCCGGTGAAACACAGGAAGACAGCTTATTTTCCTTCTTTCTCCCCCAGAGTGTAGTAGTCACCGGTAAGATTGTGGCCATATACGCTAAAGAGCCAAAGTAACAGGTACACCTGACGAATATCGTGTAGGTTCCCCGCGAGCACGCAGAAGTACCGCAGCCCTACGTTACATGAGCTCGACTAATGTCTGAAGTCGTGCTGAAGAGGACTTACACCATGAATCCTGCAGGGCTGTCCATAAATCAGATAGAGTACAAGGGGGTGGACATCTCTTCTGAACAGCATGTGTAAGGCATCCCAGATATGCTCAATAACGTTCATGTCTGGGAAGTTTGGTGGGCAGCGGAAGTGTTTAAACTCAGAAGAGTGTTCCTGGAGCCACTCTGTAGCAATTCTGGACGTGGAGGGTGTCGCATTGTCCTGCTGGAAAAGCCCAAGTTCGTCGGATGCTCAATAGTCATGAATGGATGCAATCTTCGTTGATCCATTATGGACCATGGGACAACGGCTGGCATGTATTTCGTGATGCAATAATTTACCATTAGCCTTATGTATTGTACAAATTTATTTTATGAACTTCTCATGTGCTACCAGTTTTAGCATTTCATTGATGTCATCTTAAAATTGGTATTCATGGAAGGAGCCATATAAGTGGATCCGTGAATCAAATCGTTATGAAATTGCTCTTGGTGGCCAGGCGACACAGACTGGGCCACCCCCAAGACCCATCTCTGGAGATGGTTCGACTACTACCGGGATTCAGATTCATCGACTTGTGGTGTGCAGTGCTTCTTTTTGTATTTTTCAGTCCAAGACTCATAGTGAGCCAGTGGGTTTTGCCAGATGGTTAATTGTAATTCTATATCTACTATGGGAAAAATAAACTCTGAAAGTGATATTAGAATTTTAAAATATATGTGTATTTCGGAATGGTTAATATATTTAGTTCTGAACACAGGTATGATTCATTGTGCTTATGTATGTAAAGTAATATCCATGAATAGCCGCTCTGGAGGAAGGTTATGTTATAATAAGTGTTATACTTTTATTATATTTCAGTGTCCGCATTATCGCTCTGTGTTGTTCTTCTGCCACTTGTTGTATTTTATGTAGCTGTTAGAGGGTGAGCCATGTCGTTTGCAGTACCACAGGTAGCTACGCTCGGCAAAATGTTACGAATAGTACAAGCTGAAGTAGCTCTGGTGGAAGCAATTAATTCGAATATGTCCAAGCAAATAAAGGCTGTGGAAGTAGCACGGGCATGTCTAGTAGAGAAAGTAAAAGTTGAGAATAAAAGTAACTGGGACTGACGCAGTTCAGTTACTCCAGAGGAAGCAGAGAAAATTCGACAAGAATCTGACGATTAGTGAGCTAAGAACGTCTAGTTTGTTTCTCCAGTGGCAAAGAATGTTTGGCTTCACCGGCGGCTTAAGAGATTAGGAAAAAGTATCGTGCAGAAGCAGACTGTTCAAAGAAAGAAGTAAGTTTCATTGACGCCCAAATTACTAACGTTGTAGCAGCTACGCAGAATAATTCCGAACATGCGTCTTGTGAACGTGCGGAGTCTGAATTAACTGCAGCGTGGCACGAAGTGCTGTACTGTACTGAAGTAAATGAGAGTGTGAGCAGCAACATGGGTGATATTGATCTAGGTGCGGTTCAGGGGACGCAAAGGAAGCTATTGATGGTGTTAGTTATGTTGTAGATTTTGTGGGTAATGAAGCAGTACAAACATTTAATTATGAAGAGAGATGAAAATGAAACATTATTGACAGGTTCTATTGTCACGAAAGTGGAACCACCTAAATGCTTACGTTATAATTAATATTCGTTTCGCACGATAAAATGCGGCTGTTTTTGGTAAGACAAGGTGAAAAAAAGCATAGCATTGCTAGAAACAGTCAATCCGTGAGTAGCGTTTAAGTAAAGAGCGTAAGTGGAACAGCAGATCAATATGTTGTTTGTGGTAGTGCCATATGTATTTTTTGTGTGAATGTAGTTTTCTGAGGAACTATTGTTTGAAAACAAAGTGCTAGACGATGTACCGAAAGAGTAGTTTAAGAAACCGGCTGATAAAGTGGAGAAATGCCAAGCATGAGAAACAATTGTTTGGAACTAATTGCTGTTCAATTACTGCTGAGGAATTTTTCAGGAGGAGAGAATCTGATAATATTATTGCATTAGGTTGTGAGTAATGAAGAGACAAGAAAAGTTCAATAGACTAATTTCACCAAATTTAAATTAAGAAATAGCCAATGAATCTTGTGGCTGAAGCTGAACTAGTGTAAAGGAAATACTGAATGTACTGTACATAACTGCCAACTTGCAAGATATGTGAAGAGGTTTTGAATGATTGCCATGAGCTTCGTCCGGTTTGCGCGATATTCTGAAGGAGGGAGGCATGTTAGGCTGCCACTAATATTCTTAACACTCCTGAATAAAACATAGACGCCACCGTAGGTAATGCAAGAGCCTCATGGGAGCATATCAGATCGGAACCGGCCAGGTACTTACATCATGAGCGACCTTCTGGTGCAACAGGAATCGAACAGTTACCACGTAGCCCGACCCAGCAGATGAACCAGAACTATATTATCACCAACGCAGCAGAAAGGCAGAGCGGCTACTGCTAAGTGACTTTATTGCTCCACTTCCACTGTTGTGGCTTACGTGACAGGAAGCAGTGCCTTGGCAAAACATGGACGGGCCGGTCCAGTATAAATACTACTCATTCCTGGACGGAATTATGTAGTCTGGCAGCCATCAGCTCTAAGAGGGGACGTACGCCGTTTAGCTAGTCTTCATGGATCAATAAGCTGCTAGAACTGAACCCTGTCACTGTTACCTGTGGCCTTGCTGTTCGCTCTGAACCCTATGCCGCTGACGTAGTGCTCTCCAAGCTGGGTCCACGGTGTGATAGAGCGCACTTCAGCACACCATGCTCCCAGCTGCGTATAACGCGCCATCCAGCGCGGCTGTCTTTCGCTTGCCGCACACCGTGCTGTTTCGGGACTATAGTTCTCACTTTCCTGTTTTTCACTACCACTCTTTTAATAAGGGACTCTTCCACGACGACCTGCTTACAAACGAAGTTGAGGACCCTGTTCGAAAAACCTCTCATAAGCCCAGGTAGTACCACCAGTACGATGAAACCCTGATAAAGACAGAAATCATAGGTGCAAATTGACGATAATAATACTAGACCAGTATCTAATTCATTTAAGGTAAGACGAAACGCTTTGGGGCTCTATTTAACAACATGACTTACAAGAAACACTTTCTAATACCACGTGCAAGCAGTTATACAGGAACGTTGGCTTAATTATTAAAATTACGCTAGCGAGTCATCGGAAATGCTAGACAATCATTATTAAGAAATGCATCGAAGAAAAATCACGGTAAGAAACTGTTTGTAAACGCAAGATATAACGATGAGCAACCTAGCCACATGTGGTCGGAGTCACGAAATGGCGTCAATTACACGAAAGAAACGAAAATTTGCGAATCTCCTGAAATAACATAAAGCACTATTTAAACAAATAAAGTTTTGAAGAAGGGTTGGATAATCATCACTTACTCCTTCACTAATGGGAACCTGTTATTTTCAGCAGCCTTGAGAGAGTTCTTTAGCTGCCTCAATACAGGGAAGTTAAGTTAGAAGGACCAGGGTGTCATAAACTTGTTTGAGACAAAGGCACAGTGATTAAGCTGGACTCGGAATTTCCAACCGTCACTGCCTCCGTCTTCCGCACTCAGAACATTTTAGAGTGGTAAGCGTTAAATGTCGAGGTGATAACCGAGCCGAGCACGGAGACCTTGAAATAATTTATCGGTAGATTCAGATCGTGGCTGAACACTTTAGTCATAACACAATAGGGGAAAACTGTTAACTACTTAACACATGAAATTTTAAACACTATTATTTCCACAAGAAAAAATGTTTGAACTGAATACTTTAACTTATGAAAACTACGTACAGTATTTCAAAACTCATGCTCACTAAGTAATTATGCATTTTATAACGCGACAAAGTTTATTAACTTTTGTTCAAAACTATAATTACTTTTCAGTTCAGTAAAATAGGATACTCGGATTCAGAGTGGAATTAGGGACAGGACCCTGTCTAGGTAAATGGCTAAGGATAAAATACAGAGCTAACAAAAATATGCGATTCATAATAAGCTGCATTACTTTCACTTCCGTGGTTATATTATATAGTCTAGCAGTTCTTCCCGCCTATATCAGTTCACAAGATGTGCACGCTTTGCTTGCTACCCACCAACTGACTCAAGTCACATTGAAGCCTCGCAGTTCGACCGCCAGATACACCTTTTCTATTTCTACTTAGCCAGTTTCGCTACGGAGGGACTTCCCTCCAAGTGCTGATATGCATGAACTAGTAAAACATAAGATCTACATTCCTTAAGAGCACATTTTACACTCATAGATTAATTACAGTTATAATTATGATAAATAATCCATAAAACATTAACATAGCTGTTACATCAAAGAGCATATACAGAAATCTCATTAAGAAAAAAAACCCAAAGGAGTTATACAAGGCCGTTATAGGTATAAACAATAACAGTGTTATACATGCCCCATGTTTCAGTGATGTTTCCTGTTATGGATACATCACCAAAACATCTATAACATCTGAAACGGTGTTGGGCGAAAGAAAAAAACATTTTGAAACACCCCAAAATAGCATTCACTTTACATAAATAACAATACAAAAACAAAGAACATCATTGCACCTCATTCACAAAAAAACAACATTAGTTACATTTTATGTAATATTTCACCGTGTAGAAGAAAATCTGTGTTACATAGAGCACTGGATAACAATGGGCACTCCCATGTATGTTAGAGAACACATAATACATAAATACAGCAGTCTGTTTCAAGGCAATATAAGTAGTTATCCCTCAAATTTTTATCATTTTCAATAGTAGTATTGAAGAATTTACTTTCAGTTTGTTTGCATGAAAAACGATTAGAAAAAACTATTACCTTCACTTGTGTTACTTTTTTTGCAGGCAGCATAATAATACAATACTATACACAATATATATATATATATATATATATATATATATATATATATATATATATATATATATATATATATAATTTTTCTCACTGTCCTTAAATGACTTCAGGCAGCCCAAACCAATATCTTTATTTACAAACCTTGTTTACCCCTTGGCTGCTCAAGGGATTATTGGCAGTACTTTTGAAACATCCTTTCCTGCTCGGTTCACTTAGCAAGAAATTATGCTGCCTATTTCACATATTATGAGTCCACTTTATCAAGCTGTAACTCATTATGTAATACAGTCTTTTCGCATGTCATCTCACTGTTATGGAATATCCATTTCATTTTATGCACAGTTACATCGTTAAGAATCTGAAACTTAGACATATATTAGTAAAACTATACCACAAGCTCATCACAATGTTATAACATCCGTCACAAAACTAGTAAAAGTCCGAGGGGGCTGTTTTGCGAGGTGTTCAGCAGTCCTCAGACTTGTGTGGAGCCGAGAGTTATCGTGATGCGGCAATCCATCTGCTTAGATGCTGTGGCGCTGAAGTCGCCGGAAGCGACTCTTGAGTTTTGTTAATGTGCTGACATATGCTTCTGAATTAATGGTAGCCCCTCTTGGTATCACATCAATGAGAATCACATCTTCAGGGTCCCAGAACACAGTTTTCATGGCCTTACCAGCGGAAGCAGCTGCTTTGAATTTTTTCTTCTGTGGCGAGTGGGAATGGCGCCATTCCATCGACTGTCATTTTGTTTCGGGCTCAAAATGGTGAACCCAGGTTTCATCACCTGTCACAATACGGGAGAAGAAGGCCTCCCCCTCAGCTTCAAAAGGTTGCAAGAAATCAAGACAATTGTTTTCTCTGTGTGATTTGTGATCCACCGTTAGACACCGCAGGACCCATCTTGCACACACTTTTGAATATCCAAGAGTGCGTATAATTTCATCCACACTTCCTTTCCTGATTGACAGATGCAGCGTCAACTGTCCTCGCGAATTACAACTTCATCTCGCAGCAACATGTCAGGTCTGACAGCCGTGGATGGTCTCCCCGACCGCTGCAAATTGTGGAGCTCCGCCGAACCGCCTTCTGATTACCTCACCCTCCGTCCCCAGTGACTAACTATACGTCTGTCAGCGGCGCGGGGTATCCTTGCGATCTCAGGCGCCCTGCCACGGTTCCCGCGGCTCCCACCGTCGGAAGTTCTGGTCCTCCCTCGGGCATTGGTGTGTGTGTTGTCCTTAGCGTAAGTTAGATTAAGTAGTGTGTATGCTTAGGGACCGATGACCTCAGTAGTTTGGTCCCATACGAACGTACTACAGATTTCCAAATTTATAGTTCTGTCGACAGCATATGCGACATAATCTTTGCGCAAGCGTTTGTGAGTATTCACAGTTTCTTTCTATGCAGTGAGAAATTCAGTGACTATACGTTGCTTGTAAAGTGCATCACCTACAGACTCCACTTTGAAACTGTTCTGCAGCTACACTATCTGTCGCAAGTGACGGAAACTTAGCGTGCTCATTCAGGAGACTTCAGATAATACATACGTAACGTTTCGCATTCGCAGCATTGTTTTCGGCTGAGAAAAAAAAATGCGGTGCATTACTTTCGAGACAATCCTCGTGGATAATATGGATCAGTGTGAGGTGTTCCATGCACTTCAAACAGGCCATTGTAAATATATTTAAATTTTTAAATAATCCAGCTTAATTTTGAAATAAACCTCCCCACGCCCTCAACTTATGGTAGCAATACGTGTTACTGTACTCATCATAATTTCATTTTTTCCTGTTCTTTCCATAACAAGTCTTAAAGACGTCTAATTGCATCCTGATGGATCTTTTATAATTGCACGTTGTCTGTATCAAGAGGTTTCTTTGGTTTCTGGATTTCAAATTCTTTCACGACTTGAATCCCTTTTCGATAATGTATGATATCGTCTGGTGGTTCTTTCTTGGTTCCGTGTTTGCCTCTGGTGCTTGTTTTGAAATTACGTCATCTCGTAGTACTAATCAACATTTCGTTAACATTTCCTCGATCTCTATTCCTTCAATATATTCTTGATACGAGCCACTTTCCATATCTGACCGTTCTGGGTCAATGTTCGGTTCTAACAGAAACGCCTTTCTTACACAAATGTTAATTTACTCATCTTATCTTCTGTCTATTATTAAATACTCAGGGTAACGGTTTCCTCCTAATGTTATAAGCTACTTTTCTTTCACAGCAGGCTCTTTCTCTGCACAATCATTTACATCAACTCCAGAGACTTTGACCTTTACTTCATAATTTGTGTAGTCTTTGTGAACTTCAGTAATTCGTAAACAATCGTCTGCATGTACTACAACGGGTTGTTTTGCTTGCGATTTGTTTGTCAGGACTGCTTCGTCAGGATTTTATCTTCTTTCGCTCTCCTCATTGCGAGCATATTTTTCTTCTTTCTCTTAGTCACCGTATTATTGGCAGATCGATCCTGTCTCTAATACCTAAGCCGCGCGGGATTAGCCGAGCGGTCTAAGGCGCTGCAGTCATGACCTGTGCGGCTGGTCACTGCGGAGGTACGAGTCCTCCCTCGGGCATGGGTGTGTGTGTTTGTCCTTAGTATAGTTTAAGTTAAGTAGTGTGGAATCTTAGGTACTGATGACCTTAGCAGTTAAGTCCCATAAGATTTCACACACATTTGAACTTTTTTTTAACTACTCTCTAAACCTTTTGCTCGCATAATTCCTTTTGAAATCCTCCAACCCGCACTGCCTTAGCCCTTCATAAAGTACATAGATCTGTTCACACCAGCTAAAAATCCCTAAAAACTCATTTTCGAAAATTTTATCGTCATTCAAACTGTTGTTGGCGCTTTCTTCCTCGCCTACGAACATGTTCACGTTTTGTCTTATACCAGTGTAGTTATGTGCTGAGGCAGGTTCATTGCGTTCGCTGTGACGCCCTCATTCTGTTGTACTGCAGTAACTACAGCTTCCATGCGAACAGTTGATCGGTCTGATGTTTTCTTCGCTGGCGTGCTCTCTAGTATACGGGTCATCGCCTGCCTGCCGTGAATCATTGCTGAGCACATCTGTCGCTTTGCTTGCCGCAACCTGCTATACTTCGCAGTCGCTCTCTCAAGTATCAGACTCTTTACGTCTACGCCGGTATTGGTTCTTACGTTTGGGCCGTGAATCTCTGTACGCGTTAGTTTGGCACGCAACATACACGTTCTTCAGTTTTTCACGTTTTCGTTATCGTGATAATGTTGTAATGCAAATCCTCTTCCGCCAACAGCTGAAGCACCTCGACATCTGCCCCTACCCCACTGAACAATATTAATGCGATACTTATCGCCGTCATTTTGTTCATTGTCATTGTGATTAGTCCTAATGTTGTTATAATGGTGATAGCATTAGTTCGACAATGATCTTTATCCTCTACTCTTTCTAAAAACGTAGAAAAGCTTTTATGATTGCTCCCTACGTATCTTTTAGAATACTTTGTCAGCTTTTTCCACAATTCGCAAATAATCTCGGATTCGGATCGTTTACTTATTAAATTTATCAAGTTCGGTACCAGGATTCACTGAAGTATTTCATAGACTTCGTGTCGCCTATTGTCATATAATCTAGCCGTTTTGAATTCTTGCCGTAAACGATCTTGTTTTTGTTATGACCAGCATTCATTGATAAACTTTTGTTTCAATTCGTTAAATGTCATCTCATCAGTGTTCATATTTATTCCACATTGTTTAGCATCACCTGCTAATGCACTGATAACCACGTTAATCTTGTCCTGATCTATGAAATATTTGGGAAAAATTCTTACACCATTTTTCAAAAGATACTGTGGGTGTCAGCCAGTTTGTCTTTTGGCACGATCAAAGAGTTATTCACCCTTTAATAGTTTGTTAGGAGGTATTCCACCATTGAGGCTACTGCCCTTGTCTCATTACTTTGTTTCCAAGGTCGCAGATCTCGCATGAACGAAAGCAAATAAAACAGAATGGCACACGATCCATTAAATATCGTGAAAATTGGCAGCTTTTTATAACTTGCTGCTCAATTTTTAGTCCAAAGTCTTTTCACCGTCTTCAGACGTACATTGGGAAAAATGGATCTTCTGTATTTTAACCTTCACCGATGCATGCGTAGTGTACCCTTCAGTAGGTGCTTCCTCAGCCGAAGCACTTTTGCTAAAAGGTGCCCCGAAAGTTTGTGAAAACTCGTCATTTCTTAATAGCAGGGGCGCTATCCTTGTTCACTGAATTAACATAAAAGAGGTATTACTTAGAGACAGTACAGTGAGCTGCCAAAAGTCATGAGATAGCTATATGCACATGTACAGATGGCGGAAGCATCGCTTACGCAAGGTATAAAAGGGCTGTGCATTGGTGTACCTGTCATCTGCACTCAGTTGATTCGTGTGAAAACGTTTCCGACGCTATTATAACCGCACAATGCCAATTAACAGGAAAAGAACGCAAAACAGTTAGATGCATTCGGAAATCGTTAGGGCGTTCGGTATTCAGAGCTCTACAGTGTCAAGGAGAGAACACTGAGAATACAAAAATTCGGGCATTACCTCTTACCATGGACAACACGGTGGCCGACGGCCTTCACTTAACGAGCGAGAGCAGTGGTTTTTGCATATATTTGTTAGTGCTAACAGACAAGCAACACTGTGTGAAATAATCGCAGAAATCACCATGGGGCGTACGACGAAGGTATCCGTTAGTATAGAAAGCTAAATTTGGCATTAATGGGCTATGACACCAGACGGCCGCCATTGCTAACAGCACGAAATTGCCTGCGGCGCCTCTAGACCACTGGAAAACCGAGGCCTGGTCGGTTAAGTCCCGATTTCATATGCTAAGAGCTGATGGTAGTGTTCGAGCGTAGCACAGACTCCTCGGTGACATGGAGGAAAGTTGTCAACAGGGCACTGTGCAAGCTGGAGGTGGCTCCATAATGGTGTAGGCTGTATTTAAATGGAATGGACTGGGTCCTCTGGTCCAGTTCAGCCGATCACTGCTCTGGAAAACCCTCTTAAATTATCAATGAATCAATGTCCTCAGAATGCGTTCTATCAGCGATGCGTGATGGCAACTGGTAGCCTGCAAATTCACTTCAGTATGTGCGAGCCTTAGCTACAATCGACGTCCGAGTGTATCATAATCCCCAAGCGCTCGGTGCATTCCGTGATTGAGGATTTGCTCAAGTTATGCTTAGGTAGCAATTTCTGTCTGAACCAGCCATGTTCCGAGTATGACTTTCGTAAGATGTTCAGTGTAATTACGCTCATTTATATGCAGCAACTCCAAGTAAACATCAAACTAAAATTCTCTAAAATGTTATAGGTGCCTCAAAGCATTTTATTGTTACAGAATTTTAGTTACAATAGGCCCGAGAAGATGCCCTGTTGATCGAACATCTATAACATAACAGAAATAGTAGATCCTCGTGAAAGTTATTCAGTATAATAGTCCAAATGGTGTAAAGAAGAAGAAAAACAGCTCCGTAATTTAATGGTAGGAATGAAAAAAGTAGTAGCCCAAGGCAAGGACTGATCTAAGAAATATTTAACAGTTAAAGCTGAGAGATAATCAATCTATAAACATTTGACACAGTGTGCAAGTTGTACGTTAAGGCATAATAATTATAAAATCAAGAATACGAAGTAAAGATAATGATGTTTGGTACTTCCACAACTCCTGAAGAGATTTATGAGCAGGAGTTGGAAGCGACATTCACGGCATACAAATTACAGCCTACAAGTTTATGAAACATTAGACAAGGATACCAAAGCAGTGTTTAACACAAAATGACTGCCTAGAGTAGTTGACAAAGTTGTAGTTAGGGAACGCAATAAATTGAAATGTGAACAAATAGAGCACAGAATAATTTGAGTACTTTAAAGACCAGGTGGAAATGGAAGGAAATGAGTTGAAGGACAGGTGCTGCACCGATATCAGCTCAGATTCACGATTTCTCAAACAGTAAAACCATCTCCTGAATTCAGTTTTCACATCATATTGGACAGTTAGTTCCATTATGTAAAGACAAACACATTGTAGAAGAATATGTGTTCTTCGTTACTTGAAGCGTGAGTGATACAGACAATGAATTAATAACAGAAAAGCTTCTCGCGACTTGGAATAAAGTATGTGACACTGAATCCTTAATGAAAATAAATACGATGTCTTCGATGATTCGTAGCGTAGATGGGTCCTTATGATAAACCATGATAGCAGCTGCATCAGTTATCAAACATGAAACGTCCCCTTAGAAAAATTGTGCATGACTGTGCTTAAACTGACATACAATATTTTTTTAGCGCAACGCAATCTGACTTTCAGTAATCCCTACTAGAGAATCGCCCTGGCTAAATTAACCTAGACGTTTTACAAATCACTTACCTCACAAAAATCTTCGTTATTCGAACTACTGCAATACAGCGAGCGCCACTACTGCCAGCTAAATAGAAGATTCAAACTACGGAAGGCACTAACTACTGATAGGCATAGTTAGCAAATGAAAGACTTAAAGAGAGAACAAACAATTTATTTACCGTAATAGTGTTCAAAAGTGACAATATATACAGCACTCCATGACATCCAGTCTTACAAATTTCAAACTTCCGCCATTTCTCTCTCCACATCCACCACTGCTGGCGGCTCACCTCCAACTGCTCAACGCTACGCGCTGTTAACATCCATCTGCCCAACATTACAATGGCGAGTATTACAACAATGCCATCCAGCCACTGACTGCACACAGCACAGCCAGTGATTTTTCATACAGAGCGCTATGTGGCGTTACCAATAAAAAAAACCTAAACAGCCTACTTACAAACAGAATGGAAGTTTGAAGGCATCGCAGTGTATTTTCTTCTGCAAGAATAATGGCGAGGGTGAGGGGCACTTGAAGGTAGGTGAGTTGTGGATCACGATGGCAAAGTTTAATCTGTCTTATAAAGGAACATAATTTGTAGTTAGTTAAGCTATCCCCAATTCCAGCATGTACTTTAGTGCTTGCTGTAGATCCCCTAGGTAGTCATCATCATTCTCACCATCAGGCATTTAAGCCAAAACAGGAAAAACACGTTGACTGTACATTTATCAATACATTCACTTTGGATGGCGCCGCAGTCGCATTGTTTTTATGAAATGACAACGTTTCCGCCAGACGACTGTAGGGTACTGACCATCATTTCCCTACAGTCATCAAGGGAAACTGTTGTGCACCTTGTTGTATCAAGTGCATTTCGAAATATTTATTCCCCTGACCGGTATCCGGACATGCAACCCACAATCAGTAGCATCTAGGACAGGGGGTAAACAAACAAGCATTTGTATACCTCTTTCAGTATTGGGCAACGTCCTTAATGGACAGCCTTAACCAATTAGATGTACACACAGAGCTTTAACAATTTTTTACGTGTTTTCTCCGATTTGTTGCACATTAATTGACAAACATTGACAATATATGTTCATATTTCCTTAGATCCGAGTCCTGATTGGCTACTTCATTATAGAGTATGCACAGGGCTTATTACGTTGAAGTCTACCTTCCTCAGTGGGTTGTTTGTAATAGTTGTTATCCATTTTGTCTCTTTACATATTCTACGTTACACACACACACACACACACACACACACACACATATATATATATATATATATATATATATATATATATATATATATATATATATATATTCCTGGAACTTGAAATAAGAACACCGTGAATTCATTATCCCAGGGAGGGGAAAATTTATTGACACATTCCTGGGGTCAGATACATCACATGATCACACTGACAGAACCACAGTCACATAGACACAGGCAACAGAGCATGCACAATGTCGGCACTAGTACAGTGTATATCCACCTTTCGCAGCAATGCAGGCTGCTATTCTCCCATGGAGACGATCGTAGAGATGCTGGATGTAGTCCTGTGGAACGGCTTGCCATGCCATTTCCACCTGGCGCCTCAGTTGGACCAGCGTTCGTGCTGGACGTGCAGACCGCGTGAGACGACGCTTCATCCAGTCCCAAACATGCTCAATGGGGGACAGATCCGGAGATCTTGCTGGCCAGGGTAGTTGACTTACACCTTCTAGAGCACGTTGGGTGGCACGGGATACATGCGGACGTGCATTGTCATGTTGGAACAGCAAGTTCCCTTGCCGGTCTAGGAATGGTAGAACGATGGGTTCGATGACGGTTTGGATGGACCGTGCACTATTCAGTGTCCCCTCGACGATCACCAGAGGTGTACGGCCAGTGTAGGAGATCGCCCCCACACCATGATGCCGGGTGTTGGCCCTGTGTGCCTCGGCCGTATGCAGTCCTGATTGTGGCGCTCACCTGCACGGCGCCCAACACGCATACGACCATCATGGGCACCACGGCAAAAGCGACTCTCATCGCTGAAGACGACACGTCTCCATTCGTCCCTCCATTCACGCCTGTCGCGACACCACTGGAGGCGGGCTGCACGATGTTGGGGCGTGAGCGAAAGACGGCCTAACGGTGTGCGGGACCGTAGCCCAGCTTCATGGAGACGGTTGCGAATGGTCCTCGCCGATACCCCAGGAGCAACAGTGTCCCTAATTTGCTGGGAAGTGGCGGTGCGGTCCCCTATGGCACTGCGTAGGATCCTACGCACAAATGCTGCGCAGCTAGCGCCATTCGACGGCCAACACCGCGGTTCCTGGTGTGTCCGCTGTGCCGTGCGTGTGATCATTGCTTGTACAGCCATCTCGCAGTGTCCGGAGCAAGTATGGTGGGTCTGACACACCGGTGTCAATGTGTTCTTTTTTCCATTTCCAGGAATATATATATATATATATATATATATATATATATATATATATATATATATATATATATATATATATAATTTGTCAAAATACGATATTCAGCGTACATAGTAAACGCATGCCACAGATCTGTCGAACTATGATATAAGAGATAACAATAAAAATAAAAGTACAAGCACACGTTGAACAAAATTGTTGATATGCTATGTAAAATTTTACGCAGTACTTTAACACAGTTAATTGTTACGTCATCACAGATTTAAGAAATAAAACGAAAAGATTAGGAATAATAGAAACACAAATGTTCTGTGCCTAAACTGAAATCACTGTACACGTAAAACAAAAATTGAGGTGAATTAACCCATAAAATAGTTCCCAGCATTTTTACTACAAAGATATCTTGGCAGCTTTTAAAAATTTAACAAGTTCTTCAATATAAGTGGTATGACTCAAAATAAAGAAAATGACGGCACTTGTATGAAACTCTATATTCAGAAGACGTCGTTGATTGTGGTCTGCATGCGCGAATACCGATCTGGCAAATAAATGGTTTTGAGGCGCAGTTGATGGCTAACAAAAAGATATCGTTTATCAAATACATAAAAGCTTCGGAACACCCAGTATACACGATTTTCAAAACAATATCCTTACGTGTATACATACCTTTCAAATACATCGGAAACGTGATTTTGAAAATTCTATTTGCTTCATCTGGTTACTCCAACATTTTTTTACTCTTCTATTTATTTTGCTGCCAATCTTGCTCTTCAACTGTCCTATATACAACAATTTATCAGCTGTTACTAAGACTTCATTGGCCGGCCGCGGTGGTCTCGCGGTTCTAGGCGCGCAGTCCAGAACCGCGCGACTGCTGCGGTCGCAGGTTCGAATCTTGCCTCGGGCCTGGATGTGCGTGATGTCCTTAGGTTAGTTAGGTTTAAGTAGTTCTAAGTTCTAGCGGACTGACGACCACAGCAGTTGAGTCCCATAGTGCTCAGAGCCATTTTTAAGACTTCATTACTCATTTTTGCTATTTCTCGAATCTTTTGTAAAGCTGCTGAGGATTGTTTTGGTGACATGGAACAACCTGACCTGACTTCTCTTTAAATTTTTTTCCCCACTATCCTGACGAAGAGTAATTTGAGCTGCATCATTGACATACATGTTATTGGGCACACTAATATAACTTGAATCAATGCCCTGTTTCACACGAGCTTCTAGAACACGTTTTCTTGAAACAGTCCGGGATTCCTTGTAAGTGCTTCACTGAGCTATATCTAATTGTAAAGCCAGCTTACTCCTTTGTTTGATTAAGGTCCAATTTTTCATTATTACCTGTGTTTTTCTGACTGATCTTTCGAGTAATACAAATTTTGGTTTGTAACGCGACACAACCCAGACAGTACTATACTGAAAATCACCGAGTAAATACCAAGAATGTCGTTTACACTCATGGAAATGGAAAAAAGAACACATTGACACCGGTGTGTCAGACCCCCCATATTTGCTCCAGACACTGCGAGAGGGCTGTACAAGCAATGATCACACGCACGGCACAGCGGACACACCAGGAACCGCGGTGTTGGCCGTCGAATGGCGCTAGCTGCGCAGCATTTGTGCGTAGGATCCTACGCAGTGCCATAGGGAACCGCACCGCCACTTCCCAGCAAATTAGGGACACTGTTGCTCCTGGGGTATCGGCGAGAACCATTCGCAACCGTCTCCATGAAGCTGGGCTACGGTCCCGCACACCGTTAGGCCGTCTTCCGCTCACGCCCCAACATCGTGCAGCCCGCCTCCAGTGGTATCGCGACAGGCGTGAATGGAGGGACGAATGGAGACGTGTCGTCTTCAGCGATGAGAGTCGCTTCTGCCGTGGTGCCAATGATGGTCGTATGCGTGTTAGGCGGCGTGCAGGTGAGCGCCACAATCAGGACTGCATACGGCCGAGGCACACAGGGCCAACACCCGGCATCATGGTGTGGGGAGCGATCTCCTACACTGGCCGTACACCTCTGGTGATCGTCGAGGGGACACTGAATAGTGCACGGTACATCCAAACCGTCATCGAACCCATCGTTCTACCATTCCTAGACCGGCAAGGGAACTTGCTGTTCCAACATGACAATGCACGTCCGCATGTATCCCGTGCCACCCAACGTGCTCTAGAAGGTGTAAGTCAACTACCCTGGCCAGCAAGATCTCCGGATCTGTCCCCCATTGAGCATGTTTGGGACTGGATGAAGCGTCGTCTCACGCGGTGTGCACGTCCAGCACGAACGCTGGTCCAACTGAGGCGCCAGGTGGAAATGGCATGGCAAGCCGTTCCACAGGACTACATCCAGCATCTCTACGATCGTCTCCATGGGAGAATAGCAGCCTGCATTGCTGCGAAAGGTGGATATACACTGTACTAGTGCCGACATTGTGCATGCTCTGTTGCCTGTGTCTCTGTGCCTGTGGTTCTGTCAGTGTGATCCTGTGATGTATCTGACCCCAGGAATGTGTCAATAAAGTTTTCACTTCCTGGGACAATGAATTCACGGTGTTCTTATTTCAGTTTCCAGGAGTGTATTTGCTGGTTTAAATTATAGCAACGACCAAACGTTACGACTCCAAGTAACTTGTGGTATAGTTAGGCCCAATGAACAAAGTCAGAATTGTCTTAAGCTACATCTACATCTACATCCATACTCCGCAAGCCACCTGACGGTGTGTGGCGGAGGGTACCCTGAGTACCTCTATTAGTTCTCCCTTCTATTCCAGTCTCGTATTGTTCGTGGAAAGAAGGATTGTCGGTATGAATCTGTGTGGGCTCTAATCTCTCTGATTTTATCCTCATGGTCTCTTCGCGAGATGTACGTAGGAGGGAGCAATATACTGCTTGACTCCTCGGTGAAGGTATGTTCTCGAAACTTTAACAAAAGCCCGTACAACTAGCAATCACAAAGATTCCCGTATCTAATTACAGAGCCAGAAAGCGAGGTAAAGTTTTATTCTAAAATCGGCATACAGGAGTTTCAGTTGCAAGGTACGACTGGGTACTTTCTTAATATATCGGGACAATGGTCAAGCCCACGTAACTTGTTTGGCGCATGGGTCAAGCCCTGGCGTCAAAGCAGATGAAAGAGGACATATCTGCATTCAAATAGCATCACTACTTCACTGCTCCTCTCCTACTGTCACCATATCGCTGGAGTGTCGGTATATTAAATCCTGCCGCCACCCCGTCCGCTCCCACCCCTTGAACCAGTCTACAAGGGTAACAGCACCCGGAGGGGTTGGCGGGGAGGGGGGGGGGCGTTGGGAAGGGGGTAGGCCATAGGAGTCAGGAGAGGCGGTTGTCCTTATCAACAGTTCAGTGACAAGGGGTGGCGTGCTCATGGCCAAGGCATCAGGTACGTATTCTTCCTGCCAGTCTAGGACTTCTGCAGCTCTCGGCAGTGGTTTGATCTCCACAGCCCTTTAGTGATCCTGGCATTCTGGGCCTACGGTGGGGAAGAGGTAAAATGGAAATTCCGTTTATCTAGGACCTCCTGTCGGGCAGACCGTTCGCCTGGTGCCAGTCTTTCGAAATGACGCCACGTCGGCGAATTGCGTATCTATTGGGATGAAATGATGATGATAAGAACAACGCAACACCCAGTCCCTGAGCGGAGAAAATCTCCGACCCAGCCGGGAATCGAACCCGGGCCGTCAGGTATGACATTTCGTCGCATTGACCACTCAGACACCATGGGCGGACAGAGATGGGTGAGAAGCTTTGATGGATACTGTGTGAGTTATTGCCAGATGGAGGTATTTTGGGGGAGATGGGCCCTGAGGAGGTTTTGTCAGGGCCTAACGTCATTTATTATTGACGCCAGAACAGATTGCGATGTTGCACGAGCTGCTCTTGTTCAGCTGCTACTTCAAATAACTGACATTCCCTTCTACTCTTGATTCCTCCCAGTGTATAGCCGTAACTGTGAGACCAGGCTACAGATGTGGTATGGTAGTATGGAGATGGATATGAGAACTTGGGATCACTGGGTCGGGTGTAGGAGATGAAAGGTGATTGGTGCCAGTGCCCGTTCAGCCTCTCGGCTGAACTACGGTCAAGTTTGATGTGTATCTGAACGAAGCCAGAAAGTGTGTCGGGGCTTCTTCAGAGGTAGCCGTTGAAATTATTTTGTTCACCTGCGCCTCGAGATTCTGACCAGAAATTCTGCTCCAAAGTTAGACGAAAGAGCAAAAGGAGCGAAAGTAATGAATCTCTCCACATGTGAATTATGGTAAATTGTCGGGTATGGTGGTCTGTGGTGATCCCTGTGTGGCGACGATCGTTACTAGGTTCCAGATTGTGGCTGTGGATGTCACTGATCACATCTGGGCAGCATGTGCAAAGTTGGAGAGTGTCAGAAACAAAAAACTACATAGACTGCCTGAGCAGGCCTGTGAATTCGATCTGTATGTAGCCCTGACTGACCGCGAGTGGGTCATGGGTATAAACATCGCACCAGGTCCAGCTAGTAATACGCACATTTTTGTCAGGCATGGACCGCACATTCGAAGTCGGCGTCAATGCTTGGCCGATATACCTTACACCTACTCAACGCCTTTATCCTTGATATCCCCAGCACGTCTCATGTAATTGCTTGAGGAGGTGAGCCCTGTTTAACGTTAGGTTGGGGTGGCACTCAAAAAATAGGTACACCAGGCTGGTCCCACATCTTTCGTCAGGTTTTCTGGCAATAAGAAACTTTGCACCCATTCAGATGAGACCTAATCGAAAAGTTTACATTTTCAATAAATTTCTACTGACTTGGTTGATAATTCATACTGAATTGAGTGGCGACTCGTACTCAAGCATTCTCAAAAATCTAGCAGAACTCATTCACTGGAAGGTTTTCTCCTTCTATTATCGTACATTTTCAATTATACCAGATTTCGCAGTTAATTATGATACACCCTGAATACAATTCGGTGCCTGGAAATTACTCAACCAATTCAAGTACTCGTCACGTGTTAGCAGGGCCTTAATGCTTCAAGGCAGTATTGTGATTTAGCGGTTAGTCTTTGTTTGACTCTTAGCACGTTTAGTCCCAAGGACTTGTAAACTGCCTCACAACACTGTCTGCGGATCTGTTGGTAACACATCCATGTTTGTTCCCCATTACGCACCCCTTCGACATTGTTACCTTATGAATTCAAACAGCGAATCGGGGTGAAAATCTTGATTCGACAGTCGAATCTACCCTGGTTAGTTCCCTTGAACATTTCTAACACGTTTGCATTCCATAGCGAAAGTTACGTACTTGTCAGAGTCAACCACCTTTTCGCATATCTTCTCCTAACCTTCGTGGATTTACTATAGCCTGTACTCAAAAACAGAAAACTAATTTTGGTGTTTTATATGGTGTCATTAGTGGCGTGGTGCAATGCTTAAGATACTGAACTCAAAGAAGGCGGTATCAAATACTGCCTTCAGGGCATCACGGTAAAGGGAACTGGGTTTTACAATCGTTTTACAATTGCCGAATCCATGGTGATACCTCGAAGATGATTTTCGGTTCCCAAAACGCTCATAATTCCTAAGCATAAACCGTGGTCCAAAATTTTGTAACCAATTGCAACTGTATTAAGACGCTTCTTAAATCCTCAAGTAGTCTAATATGTTCGCTATTCGGAGCATATGATCCGCGTTACGGAGCTGAGTTGCTGCAGGAGGTTTGCATCCTAGAAATGCCATGGGGATGTGAGCAAGTAGGCTTACTGAAACTTTTTGGCTAAACTTTTTAGTAAGAAATGATAAAGCGGGGTGAGATGTAAAATTACATACCTGTAATTACTTGAAAAGGCAAAAAATAATTATTTTTGCCTCCGTATTTACTCACTAAAGTGTCAACATTTATCCATTCTAAGATGGAAATAACGAAAGGCGTTTGGTTTTAATTGTTTATAAGAAAAGGTTTGGAAGCAGTCATCTTTCCTCGCCCAGATGGGTGAGTTCACGAGTACCGTACGGGAGATACGGCTACAAGAAATACATGAAATTAACAGAAGAAATCATCAAAGTAAAGGAGCTACTAACGAAAAATAAGCTGACTTCATCGGCTACTTCTTTTTTTCGGGTGCAATTTCATCGCATCCCTGGCAAAGATTTATAAAAGTAGAGCAGTTTTTACGGCACCAGTTCTTAAACATGAATCAGTCCAAGCAATCTCCTTATTTTCGGTTTACTTTTTAAGCTTTTTACTCGACATACACATTTGGATTCATTGTCATCTTCATATAATTCACTTTCCTCTTTTACCTGAACCATTGCATCCTTATCCTCTTCATCTGAACTTGGCGAAGGTGAGCATCTCCATTACTGAGCTTTTCATTTTCCTAAAATTTTCCTTCGTACTTACTTTGTTTTCTTTTCACTCTTATTCATGTTCTCGTCTTCTTCCTCTGAACTTGACAAAGGTGAGGGTATTGTCTATTGAGCGTTTCTGTTTCTTAAAACGTTGTTCCCTGCATTTTTTGCTCTCTGGACCTGATCTTAAGAGTTTGTCTCTATTATAGAGAACTTAACAGAATGGCCACGAATTTTGCCCATTTTCTTGCGGAAGTGACAAGCTTGGGTGTCGGAAGTATTTTTTCTGGAAGCCTGTCTGGCGTCAAATCTGGAAAAAAATGTATGCCCACCCGACACCTGCTCTTCGCATCGAACTTCGGCAAATGCCTTCCTGCATGATGGTGTCGTAGCTGCCGCACCTGCAGTTGAGTGAGGACCTTCTCAGTAGGAAGCTCCTGAGTCTGTTGGTTGGGAGTGGGCATCGTAAATATTCGGCTCTTAAGAGCACGTTCTTCTTTGCTCTTCTGCTTGTGTTTGATTACTTACGGTCTAAGTAACTTTGGAAATGATTTAATGATTCCCGGGAAATACAGAGTTTCGATAATGTTTCCAACGGTACCTGACTTTCCCCAATTTTGTGTTAAGAAAAAAAAAGGTTCAAATGGCTCTGAGCACTATCGGACGTAACTTCTAAGGTTATCAGTCCCCTAGAAGTCCGAACTACTTAAACCTAACTAACCTAAAGACATCACACACATCCATGCCCGAGGCAGGATTCGAACCTGCGACCGTAGCGGTCGCACGGTTCCAGACTGTAGCGTCTTTCACCGCTAGGCCACCATTGCCGGCTGTGTTAAGAGCTCACCAAACTGAACTCGTCCTAGTTTCCTTCCTGGATGTTGTTTTTTATCCATTCTGTACAAGCTTGGTACTGATAAGATTTCAAGGACTTGAAAAACTCTGCAAATAATGCTTACTACATAGAGGCAGGCATAAAAAAGCGCCGGCCGTGGTGGTCTCGCGGTTCTAGGCGCGCAGTCCGGAACCATGCGACTGCTACGGTCGCTGGATCGAATCCTGCCTCGGGCATGGATGTGTGTGATTTCCTTAGGTTAGTTAGGTTTAAGTAGTTCTAAGTTCTAGGGGACTGATGACCACAGCAGTTGAGTCCCATAGTGCTCAGAGCCATTTGAACCATTTGAACCACAAAAAAGCAGCACTATTTGCTTTGGTTATTTCTAAACGCTCAACGGAAGAGCGAAGAGATGCATATCCGTCAAGAATGAAAGAAGTCTTTCCCTCACCACGGCATGGAACGAAATGTTTTGCAAACCACCAAATTGATTTTAGAGATACCGTATCGTTGAATCTGGAGGCAGCGAATCAGTTCACTCAGACTTAAAAATTCTTACCTTTAAAGACAGAACCTACAGACTGAAAAAGCCGCAGGAACTGAGGCAGACGATGCACAGGTCAGTTTCAACTTTCTCGCTAACGTCACTGTAGCAACGTTTCTTGTTCGTTTTCCTACAGAAAGTGCAGATTTTTGGAAATTACAAACAATTGTACAATTGTAGTTCCGTTTCATCGGCATCAAAAAAAGTACCAGGTTTTTTAAACAGTCCATTTTCTTCTACCGTGACTTCTCTAAAGGGAAATGTGATTCTATCGCATTGATGGTCGATTCGTCCCCTGTCTTTGTTCGATAGAAAAACCCTCAGATTTCACGTCAGATAAATTTGGATGTTTACCTAAATTGTACTAACCCAACCAGAACGTGCATCTATCTCTTCCTTATAAAATTTTTGATCGATCTCAATACTTTCAGTGCAGTTATGACTAAGTTTCATAACATCTGACATACTAACAGAGAATCGGAACTTCTGAGCGTTTTTAATATGTGGAACTAGGTGTCTTTCAGTAGCTTCCATTAAAACGCGTTTCGGGCCTCTTCTACCTGTTGTCGAGATATTATTTTTATTCTTCCTTCTTCGTAGGAATCGTGTAATGTTGAGAACCCTCTTTTACAAAAAAAAAAAAAAGGTTCAAATGGCTTTGAACACTATGGGACTTAGCATCTGAGGTCATCAGTCCCCTAGGCTTCTACATCTACATCCACATGGATACTCTGCAAATTACATTTAAGTGCCTAGCAGAGGGTTCATCGAACAACCACTTAGAACGACTTAAACGTACCTAACCTAAGGACATCACATACATCCATGCCCGAGGCCGGATTCATAGCTGCGATCGCAGCAGAACCGCGGTTCCAACCTGAAGCGCGTAGAACCGCTCGGCCACAGCAGCCGGTCCACTTTTACAGACGAACCATTTCTGACGCACTTTTCAAACATTCTTCGGCATAATATCCACAATTAGCGTTTTTCCTTTTATATCATGGTGGCGCTTTTCTGTAATAAAGCTGAACCACAGTCAGGCAGTGGCACAGTATTCATAAGAAATGACTGGCCATCTCTCACTGGGTGATAGTGGCTATCTGCCTCAAATGCTTCAGAGACATGAACGTCTTGTGAAACAGTGCCCTCGTTACAATTTTGAAAGGTAGTTATGATTTTTCCCCCCCATGAACCATGGACCTTGCCGTTGGTGGGGAGGCTTGCGTGCCTCAGCGATACAGATGGCCGTACCGTAGGTGCAACCACAACGGAGGGGTATCTGTTGAGAGGCCAGACAAACGTGTGGTTCCTGAAGAGGGGCAGCAGCCTTTTCAGTAGTTGCGGGGGCAACAGTCTGGATGATTGACTGATCTGGCCTTGCAACATTAACCAAAACGGCCTTGCTGTGCTGGTACTGCGAACGGCTGAAAGCAAGGGGAAACTACAGCCGTAATTTTTCCCGAGGACATGCAGCTTTACTGTATGATTAAATGATGATGGCATCCTCTTGGGTAAAATATTCCGGAGGTAAAATAGTCCCCCATTCGGATCTCCGGGCGGGGACTACTCAGGAGGATGTCGTTATCAGGAGAAAGAAAACTGGCGTTCTACGGATCGGAGCGTGGAATGTCAGATCCCTTAATCGGGCAGGTAGGTTAGAAAATTTAAAAAGGGAAATGGATAGGTTAAAGTTAGATATAGTGGGAATTAGTGAAGTTCGGTGGCAGGAGGAACAAGACTTCTGGTCAGGTGATTACAGGGTTATAAACACAAAATCAAATAGGGGTAATGCAGGAGTAGGTTTAATAATGAATAGGAAAATAGGAATGCGGGTAAGCTACTACAAACAGCATAGTGAACGCATTATTGTGGCCAAAATAGATACGAAGCCCACACCTACTACAGTAGTACAAGTTTATATGCCAACTAGCTCTGCAGATGACGAAGAAATTGAAGAAATGTATGATGAAATAAAAGAAATTATTCAGATAGTGAAGGGAGACGAAAATTTAATAGTCATGGGTGACTGGAATTCGTCAGTAGGAAAAGGGAGAGAAGGAAACATAGTAGGTGAATATGGATTGGGGCTAAGAAATGAAAGAGGAAGCCGCCTAGTAGAATTTTGTACAGAGCACAACTTAGTCATAGGTAACACTTGGTTTAAGAATCATGAAAGAAGGTTGTATACGTGGAAGAACCCTGGAGATACTAAAAGGTATCAGATAGATTATATAATGGTAAGACAGCGATTTAGGAACCAGGTTTTAAGTTGTAAGACATTTCCAGGGGCAGATGTGGACTCTGACCACAATCTATTGGTTATGACCTGTAGATTAAAACTGAAGAAACTGCAAAAATGTGGGAAATTAAGGAGATGGGACCTGGATAAACTGAAAGAACCAGAGGTTGTACAGAGTTTCAGGGAGAGCATAAGGGAACAATTGACAGGAATAGGGGAAAGAAATACAGTAGAAGAAGAATGGGTAGCTCTGAGGGATGAAGTAGTGAAGGGAGCAGAGGATAAAGTAGGTAAAAAGACGAGGGCTGCTAGAAATCCTTGGGTAACAGAAGAAATATTGAATTTAATTGATGAAAGGAGAAAATATAAAAATGCAGTAAATGAAGCAGGCAAAAAGGAATACAAACGTCTCAAAAATGAGATCGACAGGAAGTGCAAAATGGCGAAACAGGGATGGCTAGAGGACAAATGTAAGGATGTAGAAGCTTATCTCACTAGCGGTAAGATAGATACTGCATACAGGAAAATTAAAGAGACCTTTGGAGAGAAGAGAACCACGTGTATGAATATCAAGAGCTCAGATGGAAACCCAGTTCTAAGCAAAGAAGGGAAGGCAGAAAGGTGGAAGGAGTATATAGAAGGTTTATACAAGGGTGATGTACTTGAGGACAATGTTATGGAAATGGAAGAGGATGTAGATGAAGACGAAATGTGTGATACGATACTGCGTGAAGAGTTTGACAGAGCAGTGAAAGACCTGAGTCGAAACAAGGCCCCGGGAGTAGACAACATTCCATTAGAACTACTGACGGCCTTGGGAGAACCAGTCATGACAAAACTCTACCAGCTGGTGAGCAACATGTATGAGACAGGCGAAATACCCTCAGACTTCAAGAAGAATATAATAATTCCAATCCCAAAGAAAGCAGGTGCTGACAGATGTGAAAATTACCGAACTATCAGTTTAATAAGTCACAGCTGCAAAATACTAACGCGAATTCTTTACAGACGAATGGAAAAACTGGTAGATGCGGACCTCGGGGAGGATCAGTTTGGATTCCGTCGAAATGTTGGAACACGTGAGGCAATACTGACCTTACGACTTATCTTAGAAGAAAGATTAAGAAAAGGCAAACCTACGTTTCTAGCATTTGTAGACTTAGAGAAAGCTTTTGACAATGTTGACTGGAATACTCTTTTTCAAATTCTAAAGGTGGCAGGGGTAAAATACAGGGAGCGAAAGGCTATTTACAATTTGTACAGAAACCAGATGGCAGTCATAAGAGTCGAGGGGCATGAAAGGGAAGCAGTGGTTGGGAAAGGAGTGAGACAGGGTTGTAGCCTCTCCCCGATGTTATTCAATCTGTATATTGAGCAAGCAGTAAAGGAAACAAAAGAAAAATTTGGAGTAGGTATTAAAATTCATGGAGACGAAGCAAAAACTTTGAGATTCGCCGATGACATTGTAATTCTGTCAGAGACGGCAAAGGACTTGGAAGAGCAGTTGAACGGAATGGACAGTGTCTTGAAAGGAGGATATAAGATGAACATCAACAAAAGCAAAACGAGGATAATGGAATGTAGTCGAATTAAGTCGGGTGATGCTGAGGGAATTAGATTAGGAAATGAGACACTTAAAGTAGTAAAGGAGTTTTGCTATTTAGGAAGTAAAATAACTGACGATGGTCGAAGTAGAGAGGATATAAAATGTAGACTGGCAATGGCAAGGAAAGCGTTTCTGAAGAAGAGAAATTTGTTAACATCGAATATAGATTTAAGTGTCAGGAAGTCATTTCTGAAAATATTTGTTTGGAGTGTAGCCATGTATGGAAGTGAAACATGGACGATAACTAGTTTGGACAAGAAGAGAATAGAAGCTTTCGAAATGTGGTGCTACAGAAGAATACTGAAGATAAGGTGGATAGATCACGTAACTAATGAGGAGGTATTGAATAGGATTGGGGAGAAGAGAAGTTTGTGGCACAACTTGACTAGAAGAAGGGATCGGTTGGTAGGACATGTTTTGAGGCATCAAGGGATCACAAATTTAGCATTGGAGGGCAGTGTGGAGGGTAAAAATCGTAGAGGGAGACCGAGAGATGAGTACACTAAACAGATTCAGAAGGATGTAGGTTGCAGTAGGTACTGGGAGATGAAGAAGCTTGCACAGGATAGAGTAGCATGGAGAGCTGCATCAAACCAGTCTCAGGACTGAAGACAACAACAACAGTTATGATTTAGACCAAATTTATGCAGTTATACACACATGAAAAAAGTTTTGCATGACCTCTGTTCTGAGAGTTCTGGAAGCCACACAGAAAATTGGAATAGAGATCAACACATGCATCATTTCCTCCCTCTTTATTGCTGATGAAAACCACACATTGCATATTGTATCACCTTATAGCGAGACCTTCATAGGTGGTGGTCCAGATTGCTGTACACACCACTACCTATAATACCCAATAGCTCGTCCTGTTGCATTGATGCATGCCTGTATTCGTTGTGGCATACTATTCCCAAGTTCATCAAGGCACTGTTGGTCCAAATTGTCGCACTTCTTAATGGCGAATCAGCATAGAACCCTCAGAGTGGTTGGTGGGTCACGACGTCCATATACAGCCCTTTTCAATCAGTCCTTGGCATGTTCGATAGGGTTCATCTCCGGAGAACATGCTGGCCACCTAGTCGAGCGTTGTCATTATCCTGAAGGAGGTCGTTCATAAGATATGCACGATATGGGCGCGAATTATCGTCCATGAAGACGAAAGCCTCGTCAATACGCTTCTGATGTGGTTGTACTATCAGCTGGAGGACGGCGTTTGCGTTACGGCCCCTTCCATGACCACCAGTGTCGTACGTCGGCTCCACATAATGCCACCCCAACACAGCAGGGAACCTCCACTTTGCAGCACTCGCTGGACAGTGTGTCTAAGGCGTTCACCCTGACCGGGTTTCCTCCCAACACGTTTCCGACGATTGTCTGGTTGAAGGCATATGCGACACTCATCATTGAAGAGAACGTGATGCCTGAGTGGTCTATAAGCCGTGTTGTTAGGCCCATCTGTGCCCAGCTGCATGAAGTCGTGATTGCAAAGATGGACCTCGCCATGGACGTCGGGAGTGAAGTTACACATCATGTGTCCTATTGTGCACAACTTGTGTCTTAGCACGACGTCCTGTGGCTGCACGAAAAGATGTTATTCTACATGATGGCGTTGCTATCAGGGTTCCTCCGAGCCCTATCCGTAGATAGCCGTCATCCACTGCAGTAGTAGCCCACGGGCGGCCTGAGTGAGGCATGTTATCGACAGTTTCTGTCTCTCTGTATCTCCTCCATGTCCGAACAACATCTCTTTGGTTCACTCCGAGACGCATGGACACTTCCGTTGTTGAGAGCCCTTCCTGGCACAAAGTAACAATACGAACCTGGTCGAACCGCGGTATTGACCGTCTAGGCATGGTTGAACTACAGACAACACGAGGCGTGTAGACCCTCCCTGGTGGAATGACTTGAACTCATCGGCTGTTTGACCACCACCGTCTTAAAGACGCTGCTCATGTATGATTCTTTAAGTCTTTGGGCGTGTTAAGTGACATGTATGAACAGACAAAGGGACTGTGTCTGTGAAGCAATATCCACAGTCAACGTCTCTCTTGAGGAGTTCTGGGAACAGGGGCGATGCAATTATTTTTTATGTGTCCATAAAGGTCGATACAGCCTTTTGCGAGTGTAATAAATGTCTTATTAACGAAAAGGGCGTTTTGCTTAATTTTAGAGCATCTGAAGCAGTCATTTTTTGTGTCTTACGTCATTCTCAACGTTCTTCTACACATATGTGCTAGATTCTTTTACGCAGCACTTTCGATGACACGGCAAATGTTTATTGTTTTATGTGTTGTAGATCCACTGCAATCTCGCCATTTCGTGTACTTTTTTTGTGCTTTAAACTACCGAGAAACGCGTGTGGCTTTAATATGGCTTTCATTACAGTCGCAAAAGAGGGTATGTACCTACAAACAGTAATACTTGTATAATAGTGATTGCGGAAAAAGAGGCCGTAAAACAAGGAAAACAGCATGTAATTCAATGGAAACTATACTCACCTACCTCAGTCAAATCAGTGTTCTCTTTCGACCCACATGTTCGCTTAATGCATGCTGATTATAAAATTTCTAAATCGCACGATAATATTCTTGTTGTTTTGTTTATTTAATTTTTATTTATTCGTTTATTTAACAAGGGTTTTACGCTTAGAGTAGATATTAGTTATTTAAGAAATGACAGAAATTTTAATATGATAATTGGCTATGAAATTGCGTAATAGAATTAAAAATTATATGAAACAAAATTTATTTTTGTAGAAAAGTATATTTTTTGGCAGCGAGTTGTTAGAGAGAGACTTAAGATCTGATCGAAAGAAAAACACTTAGTTTTAATTAAGTATGGGGTGCATATAAGACAATAAAAGACAGTATTATTGTTTCAATACGTATTTTCTTAAATGAATTTTGAAGTTGGGTATGTTATTCAGTTTTGTGATATAGTGTGGGAGATCAATCCAGAGTAGCGTTCTTGCTACTGAAAAAGAACTTTAGGAAGAGGCTGAGGGATGAAATGAAACACAAAGGATTTTGCTCTATTGGTAACTAGTGTTTCGGCTGTGCGATAAATAAGAGTGTTAAGGTTGCGGGGAGCTATGAGTGACTGTATAAGTTATAAGTTATCAGAGGGGACAGACTTTGTGGAAATCTCTGCACATTTCCAAATGTGCCAGGATACCGGTGCAAGAGAGTGAGAAATATGATAAAAGAGATGAATATCAAAGATTGGCATTCACCACCAACTCCAAACATCGTAATTTTTACTGAGGAAGACATTGCAGTATAACATTGCTGTAAGTGCATGCCTTTGTGAAGGTTTATGTTTCAGGTCATAAGGACAGATCCTTTTATATTTGTGTAGGGGATGGACAGATGTTGATGTCTTCCTGTACACTGTAGATACGTGCTCAAACGAGTTTAGGTTTTCATATACTGCTTGCTCAGTATACAGATTGAATAACATGGGAGAGAGGCTACAAACCGGTCTTACTCTCTTCCCAACCACTGCCTCCCTCTCATGCCCCTCGTCTCTTATCTCTGTCATCTGGTTTCTGTACAAATTGTAAATAGCCTTTCGCTCCCTGTATTTTACCCCTGCCACCTTCAGAATTTGAAAGAGAGTATTCCAGTCAACATTGTCGAAAGCTTTCTCTAAGTCTACAAATGCTACAAACGTAGGTTTGCCTTTTCTTAATCTAGCTTCTAAGATAATTCGTAGGGTCAGCATTGACTCACGTGTTCCAGTATTTCTACGAAATCTAAACTGATCTTTCCCGAAGTCGGCTTCTACCAGAAGAAATAAAAACTGAGGTTCGCCGATGACATTGTAATTCTGTCAGAGACATCCAAGGACTTGGAAGAGCAGTTGAACGGAATGGACAGTGCCTTGAAAGGAGGGTATAAGATGAACATCAACCAAAGCAAAACGAGGATAATGGAATGTAGTCGTATTGAATCAGGTGATGCTGAGGGAATTAGATTAGGAAATGAGACACTTAAAGTAGTGAAGGAGTTTTGCTATTTGGGGAGCAAAATAACTGATGATGGTCGAAGTAGAGAGGATATAGAATGATGACTGGCAGTGGCAAGGAAAGCGTTTCTGAAGAAGAGAAATTTGTTAACAATGAGTATAGTTTTAAGTGTCAGGAAGTCTTTTCTGAAAGTGAAAGTGAAACATGGACAATAAATAGTTTGGACAAGAAGAGAATAGAAGCTTTCGAAATGTGGTGCTACAGAAGAATGCTGAAGATTAGATGGGTAGATCACATAACTAATGAGGAGGTATTGAATAGAATTGGGGAGAAGAGGAGTTCGTGGCACAAATTGACTAGAAGAAGGGATCGGTTGGTAGGACATATTCTGAGGCATCAAGGGATCACCAATTTAGTATTGGAGGGCAGAGTGGAGGGTAAAAATCGTAGAGGGAGACCAAGAGATGAATGCACTAAGCAGATTCAGAAGGATGTATGCTGTAGTACCGACTGGGAGATGAAACAGCTTGCACAGGTTAGAATAGCATGGAGAGCTGCATCAAACCAGTCTCAGGACTGGAGATCACAACAACGGCGACAGCTCCTAGACTCTTCTGTGATGAAGATACATTTGTATTTACCGCATTTATCAACAAAAGCATAGCAATTTGTGCCATGTAAGAGCTAATAGGGCTGAATGACCAACCACGACCGCTTCGGTTTCGGATAGATTGAACCTTAACCCTGTCTTCTGTGCCCATTTTGATAATGCGCAAAGGTCAACACTTAAATCCTTGATATTTTTCAAGTTGATTGGTTTTGCACTTAAATGTAGCTGTAGGTCGTCAGCATAGATTTGTTATTTACAGAGAAACAGAATTGAACACAGGTCATTTAAGTACAATGAAAAGAGTGTAGGACCTAATGCCTAACCATGTGGGTCGCCTGACGATAGCATGCTCAGTTGTGGCTTAGTATTCTCGCACAGGAGACAATGTTGGTGAGACGTTATGTACTTGCAGTCTCATTTCACGGCATTTGAACAGAAATTTAGTCTGCTGATGTGGCTAGTAAAGCATCCAAGTCGACGCAGTCACAGGCTTTCGGTGCTCATATATCACTTTACCGCAGCACTAAATTCAATTTTTGCAGTCGCTTGATTACGTATGTTAACTAACTGGGGATGCAGCCCATCTACCCACATCTTCATGGAAACATGGCGGTTGCTATCTCTCCCGATTGACTATTTTATTGCGCTGAGTCGGTAGCGCGTCAGGCTGTAGCTAGACGCCGACTTGAGAGCTATTAGTACCTGTCCCGTGACTTTGGACCCTGTGCCAAGTGGATTGGCAACACGCGCGGCAGGCGTGTGAACTAGAGGCGGATGGGCGTCGCTGGCGGCGCAGTCAGCGATGTGACGCGACACTCAAGGAGTCCTGCAACTGCGGTCGCGCAAGCTCGCCACCTGAGGACGTTCATTCACCGCGGCCGTATGTTTGCTGCTGCTATACTGAATTCGGCCTTGCCAAATTGTTTCACAACAGCAGACGGATATTTGGATCATCCCTTCAATCTCCTCCCATTTCCGTAGTGGCAGACATTGAGATACAGTGACTCACAAAAGTATTCGGCCATGAGTGTTACGTTTTGGCTCTAATGACTCTGAGCTCTATGGGACTTAACTGCTGTGGTCATCAGTCCTCTAGAACTTAGAACTACTTAAACCTAACTAACCTAAGGACATCACACACATTCATGCCCAAGGCAGGATTCGAACCTGCGACCGAAGCGGTCGCGCGGTTCCTGACTGTAGCGCCTAGAACCTCTCGGCTACTCCGGCCGGCTTGTTACGTCTTATTTTTACTTCATTACATACAGGCATCACATATTACAGTAATACTCTCGGCACGAAATGCTATAGGACTTTGTGATAAATAATAGAAAAATATTTTATTATTTGAAAACTTAACTCAAACAACATAAACAATAATATATAAAGAAACATGCCCACTATCACAGCCACAAAAGTTTTCGGGCGGCAAGTACAACAATCACAACCTTGTACATTTTAATACCTTGTATGCAGTCCTTTTTGCTTAATCACTTGTTCCAAGCGTTTAGGCATTCTGTGAACTAGCTTTCGCGTATAATCAGGACTTATTTGTCGCCATTCTTTCAGTATTCGTTCCTTTAAAGCTTGTTTTGATGTCACTGGCTTTTGTCGTACTTTACGCTTCAATCCACTCCAAAGATTTTCTATAGGTTTCAAGTCTGGACTCTGATGAGGGGTATCCAAAACCTTAGCTCAATTATACAGCGTCCACAGTCTCTCAATAACCGATTTATCCTTCGGATCATTATCTTGTTACAATTTGTACGTCCTCGAAAGCCCGAAACTTGTAGCACTCTGAGGTACGTTCTCTTTTAGGAAGTTCAGATACTTATACTTGTCCATTGTACCTTCAGTGAATGCTAATTCGCCTACCCCAGATGACGCCATGGAACCACAAGTCATGACATCTCCACCACCGTGTTCAACTGTCGGTTGCAGATGCTTCAATTGAAATTCTTCGCGTGGTTTTCTCCACGTTATAGGTCTTCCGTTCGAGGAGAACATCTACAATTGACATTCATCAACAAAAATTACTTCGTACAACCAAATGACACTTTTATTTACTTGCTGATTCGCGAAGTCCAGTCGTTTCTTTCTATTCTTCTCATTTATCATAGGCTTCCTCCTCCTTATTCGACCATTATACCCCTCTCGTCTGATAATTCGTCGGTCTGTTTCAGGGTGCACGTCATCCCGTATTCCTGCTGCACTGCGCAGCAATTTTCGTTGCTGACAACCTTGGATTTGTTTTAATTTTTCTTATTACTCCGGTTTCCTCTCTTCTACTCAGCTTCTTTTGTTGCCCTGTTTTTTGTTCATCTTCAATTCTATCTCCTCTATTGAATCTTCGTATAATGTCACCTACAGTACTCTTACTCATTTGTAAGAATGCGGCAATTTGTCTTTCGGAACGTCCTTCAAAAAATGGCTCTGAGCACTATGGGACTCAACTGCTGTGGTCATAAGTCCCCTATAACTTAGAACTACTTAAACCTAACTAACCTAAGGACATCACACACATCCATGCCCGAGGCAGGATTCGAACCTGCGACCGTAGCAGTTGCGCGGTTCCGGACTGAGCGCCTAGAACCGCTAGACCACCGCGGCGGGCAACGTCCTTCAGCGTAATGAAAAATAACAAGTTGTCTCTTTTCAAATGACGTATTGTTTCTTTTCCGCCCCATCGTACTGGGCACCAAGCGTGTTAACAACACTGAAACGCAGTGCAGAATGAGCCTGCTCGATATACAGCTAGCACCTCCGTCGCCTACACGACGTGTGCCCGAGAAATACAGTGATTGCATATTGTGGTATATTATAATGCAAATATACATTGCACGTAGTTAATTATATTATACAGCGACCTGCTTGTGGTACATTGTCACACTACAGAATTGACCGGTAATTGCTTCTAATATGCCTCAGATATTCAAAGAGAACTTCAAATTTCAAGAACATTGAGGGTGGTCGAATTCTATTGAGATGCCCTGAAAGTGATCGCGGAATGGAAAATAAACTACAGTTATGAGTTCGGTTGCACGCGGAAGAAAATCAGCCATCTAATTTCCGTGGAACTACACCAGCGTTGAGTGGCCTACGGAAACCGAATGTTTCGTGCATATTTTGGCGTACAGTACCAGCGGCCACGACTGGCTCGTTACTGAGTACTTACATTTCGTTTGGTTTCTTATCCCCTTTTATCTGTATATCTCTATTTTACTGAAAATATCTGCACAACTACGCAAATTTCGACGGTATGTGGTGCGTCACGTTCGGGACAAAACTTGTTTCATTGACTCACGGTACTTACAGTTGACAACAGTAGTGTCCCCTTTGCTCTTCGCTCTCAAGTTTACATCCTGTGACTGACAGCAGCAGCGTTAGATGCACTATTGAACAGTGGGTTGATGTGAACTTCCTGTATGGTATCTCCGTGACGCCGTTACGCTGCGTTGTTTCCGCAGTGACGGAAACTAAATAACAATTATTTTCGCATCTTTCTGTCTTTTGTGTGGTACGTTTTAATGATTGCATCTGTTTTCACTGCCATGAAGCTATTTTTACAGAAACAATGCTAATTGCGGTGATACCTACTTCACACGAACCGAAGACCGTCTCTGGCATCGCCAGTCAGCCTGCACCATCTTCGTCTGCATGATTGATGTATTCTTTTCCAGCTAGTCCCATAGTGCTAATATCCTCTCTGATCTCGACTATCCATCTCAGCCGTCGTCTTCCCCACGGTCCGTTACCTCTGATGTCTTGTTTCACCACCATATCACAATGTGCTGCAATTTGTAATAGTCATGCAGTTCAAGGTCTTTCCTTTTTCGTCGTCCTTCAGTGCTCCAAAAATGTGTCACAGAACAGTATTCACGCATGTCGGGAGTTTTCTACACACATCAAAAAAAGTATGGCATCACCGTAGTTCCCACAACTCCTGAAGATAGACGTTGAGTGTGGATATTGTATCACATACACAGTACCTTCGACTGTTCAGAGATGTCACTAAACCCGCCAAAAAATGTAAACAACCATGCATGAGTAGCGCCTATTAGACGGAGGGCGTCCGACAGAAGATCAGTTCCAGTCATTCCACCAGGAAACAAGTACACGGCTCGTGTTGTCTGTAGTTCAACCATACCTAGACGGTCAATACCGCGGTTCGATTGCGTCCGCACAGTTACTTTGTGCCAGGAAGGACTCTCAACAAGAGAAGTGTCCAGGTGTCTCGGAGTGAACCAAAGCGATGTTGTTTGGACTTGGAGGAGATACAGAGGACAGGAACTGTCGATGACATGCCTCGCTCAGGCCGCCCAAGGGCTACCATTGCAGTGAATGATCGCTACCTCGGCTTGGAGGAATCCAGACAGCAACACCACCAAGTTGAATGATGCTTTTCGTGCAGCCACAGGACGTCGTGTTACGACTCAAACTGTGCGCAGTAGGCTGCATGATGCGCAACTTCACTCCCGACAACTTTGCAACCACGACATCATGCAGCGCAGTACAAATGGTCCAGACAACATGCCGAATGGACCGCTCAGGATTGGCATCACGTTCTCTTCACCGATGAGTGTCCCATATACGTTCACCCAAACAATCGTCGGAGGCGTGTTTGGAAGACACCCGGTGAGGCTAAACGCCTTACACACACTGCCCAGCGAGTGCTGCAAGATGGAGGTTCTCTACTGGTTTAGGGTGTGGGGCCGGCATACGCCGCTGTTCGTCATGGAAGGCGCCGTAATGGCTGTACGATACGGAAATGCCATCCTCCGACGGATAGCGCAACCATATCGGCAGCACATTGGCGCGGTATTCGTCTTCATGGACGACAATTCGCACCCCCATCGTCCAAATCTTGTGAATGACTTCCTTCAGGTTAATGACATCGCTCGGCTAGAGTGGTCATAATGTTCCCCAGACATGAACCCTATCGAACATTCCAGGGGTACATTGAAAATGGCTGTTTTGTAAAAGATGTGACCTACCAATCACTCTGAGGAATCTACTCTGAACTGCCGTTGATAAGAGGGTCAATCTGGACCAACAGTGCCTTGATGAACTTGTGGATAGTGTGCCACGACGAATACAGTCATGCATCAATGCAAGAGGACGTGCTACTGGGTATTAGAGGTACCGGTGTGTGCAGCAGTCTGGACCACCACCTCTGAAGCTATCGCTACATGGTGGTACAATATACAATGTGTGGTTTTCATGAGCAATAAAGAGGGTGGAAATGATGTTTACGTTGATCTCTATTAAAATTATCTGTACAGGTTCCGGAAATCTCGGAGCCGATATGATGCAAATCTTTTTTTGATGTGTGTATCTGTCTTTGGGGTCATAGCCCATATCTCTGCTCCCAATAGACCCACAGGTTTTATTACAGTCCTGTAGATTCCTATCTTCGTGGCTCTCGGTAGAATTCGGGACTTGAGTGGCTTTATGAGTTCAAATCGTGACCTGCTTTTGCCTGAAGTCTTGACATTATTTACTTGTCTTTTTCATTCCTTTGCCCGCATCGCGTGGTCGTGCGGTAGCGTTCTCGCTTTAACTCTCGGGTTCCCGGGTTCGATTCCCGGCGGGGTCAGGGATTTTCTCTGCCTCGTGATGGCTGGGTGTTGTGTGATGTCCTTAGGTTAGTTAGGTTTCAGTAGTTCTAAGTGTTCTAGGGGACTGATGACTATCGATGTTAAGTCCCAATATATATATATATATATATATATATATATATATATATATATATATATATATATGTGTGTGTGTGTGTGTGTGTGTGTGTGTGTGTGTATGTGTGTGTGTGTGTGTGTGTGTGTGTGTGTGTGTGTGTGTGTATTTGATGGTGAAATAACGAGTAGGTCTTTTCACAAAACGTAAGGTTCGGAGGATTCCCCGATTCCGCGCTGTGTAATCCAGGATAGGCAGCATCTGTGGTAGATCTGACGACAGAGTACAATGCTACAATGCTGATGCAGACACAAGTGTGTCGGAGCAAACTGTTCAAAAGCCATTTTTGAACATGGAGCTCCACATCACACGACCTCTACGCGTTGATGTGTTGAACCAACGACATCTTCAGTTATGATAGCAGTAGGCACAGCATTATTGTATTCTCACCGTGAATCATTAGAAACGTGTTGCCTGTCGAATGAATGACATTTCTTGTTACACCAGGTCGATGATTGAGTCCTTACACGCCGTCATCGAACCGAATTGCTGCACGGAACATGCACCGTGACATAAATCCAGGCCGGTGAGGGCAGAATGATGCTATACATTGAGTTGGGCTTCCATGGAATCGGTGGTTGTAATCGAAGGCATCATGACAGCACTGAACAACATTAACATTATTATTGCGGAGCAACTGCATCGCTTCATGCTTGAAGTTTTCCCTTACGGCGATGACAATTTTTCGGTGCTCATATTTCAGCGAGTTGCAAGGTCAGGGTCGTGCTACAGTGATTTGAGGGGCTATATAGTGAACTCACAATAATGTCTTGGCCAACTGATGTGTCTGATCTGTAGCCACTGGAACACACATCGGACGCCAGCTGAGTGCCCGTGAACCACCATCCCGTTATTTGCAGGAATTGCTTGACTTGTGCCACATAAGTCTGGAATCCTGCAAGGACTTCTAGAATCTGTGCCCAGAAGAATCTCTGTTATACTGTTTTCGAAAAGTGGAACGACATACTACGAAGCAGGTGGTCATGATATTTTGTCTCATCGGTGTACATGCTTATGTTAGTTTTATTAGTGTTCTGTGAACTTGCGCCGGCGTGATACACCGAATAAATAATCATTTCATTTTTACTCTGTAACGAAGCACCGTAAACTGCTGGTCCCTTTCACAAAAGTAATCAGAAGAAAACCTTGAATCCTCCTAAATTTTGTCGGTGATTTCAGGTTCACCTCGTATAATAGCGAAAATGTGGATCCACTGCCATTTATAATTTTCTGCGGTAACATTTTTATTGATATACTATACTAGCACAAAATCTAAGATACTGTTGTTATTACGGAGATATTGATTTTTCATCCTTGAACTTTTTGCTTATATTGCAAAAAATGTCGTAAAATATATCAAACCAGTGGCAGCGGAAAAACAGTTTGCTGCAGGCAGCAGATAGTGAATAATTTATTAGTAGAACTAGCAGTCTCACTTTCCGTACATCGAAATACTGTAACTAACTTCAGCTATTCTTCATGGAATATTGTAGCCAAATTAGTAACACAACTCTCAAATTCACATTAGAGGTGCACTACAAAAGAAAGGCGAAATAGGGAAGGCAACAGTTTAAGAGCACAGAACGATGCATACACCAGATGCATGTTACATATTACTGGCTACATCTCTTCAGCAGTGACGATAACAGACGAAAACATCGTAGAAGGTCTTTCCCCAAAAAGGCATCCAACACTTACGGGACCTTCGCTACGCAATGTTTCAAGCCAGCGTATTTGCTAGAGGACGCTGTACAAAGTGTTGAAATGGTTGTCGAAAACAGTCTGTTTATAGGTGCATGACCCTGTGATTGCAGTTACATACAACCTGTATAATATGTGACCTGAATTTTTCCACGTGAGACAGATTTGTCAGTGTGTTCCTTTTTAATTTATCTCTAATTATCAACCCTTTCGCTAGCCTTCTTTTTTCCAAGTACATCTCAAGGGCATAATCAAATTTTGTGCTAGACGATAACTACTTCAGTTATTTCCAAATTATCTGAAGAGTACTTGGATCAGTCAGTGTGAAGATACATATTCCATTAGAATATAAGTTCGAGTCCTGAGGGTACAAACTTCATTGTTTCACTAAGCTTCATTCCACCGTACACTATGATAAGTAGAGAAAGATTCAATTGAAATTTTCGTCGGACATTTCTGTTATCTTTGACATTTCTATTTTATTTAAAATGCAATACCAATGAGATGCATGCTGTAAACCCACTAGTGATTCATATCACTGGTACATAAATTGGAAGTATTGTTGAACTTGAATTCTCCAAAAGTCACGTGTCATTCGGCACCAGTGAATGAAAATTTTAATCTGACCATCCTGCAGTGAGCTCATTGCTCTTACTTTCAGTGATATCTGAATTCTATTCTAGGGTTTCAATCTGTTATTTTCCTGTTCGTTGTTGGAGAAAGCGTTAAGAGACATTTCCATACAAATTTTTTTATGTGCACCTGAACGTACGTAGCTGACGGACACTGCAAACAGCGCTGTGTTTATGCTTGTTGTGGGTACAGAATCATTCCTCAAGTCGAGCTCATTTCAGTACCATTCACGCATTTGCAATCTCATGCTACAGTAGTCCAGTTAGTGGTATAACACCTAAGTTCTCTAATTGTCTGAATCTATAAATACTTTCGAGTAACTAGTACCTACACGACTATGCTGTAATTGTACTACGTCACTTTCTGAGATGGAATTCGTATATCCATTGTTGACGGAGCTACTATGAGGCTCTAAATAAAATGGTAGCTCATTGCTGTAGGGACTTCACATACCCGATGTCAATTTCACTATACCAGTTCTGTTGGACGTTGCCTATGTGTAGAGGTGTGCGCGGATGCGGATATCCTGGATATATCCGCGGATATCCGCGGTATATGTTTCTTGGCGGATAAAATCGCGACCGGCGCGGATATCCGCGGGTCATCTGCGGATAACGAACAAGGCATCTGCCCAGTACATATGTTGCAATGTTAGTTCAAAACTTCAAGTCTGTTGACATTCTTGGAATCTTGCAGGGCCCGGGTTGAGCGGATATCTGTTGTCCTTAGCCCCTGGCTACGACCGACGCAGCTGTACCCAAGAGACCTGCGCCTAATCCGTTTCCACGACCGTGTCTTTTGTGTGACCTGTGAAGTGCTCTCTGGGTGGCAAACATGCCCACTGTCTACCACACAGGTGCCCGTTGCAATTTTCCGCTGACTTCAGTTAGCGCTTTGTGGTGACCGAGTGACAAAGTGCATCGTAGCAAATATCAGTGAGAGTTCTTCTTCAAATAAACACCATATCGAAGGATAAAATCTCGTGTAAGGTGAAAAAAGGTGATTTTACATTGGTGAAGGAAAACAAATTGAAATCGCCAATTTGGAAAAAATTCGCATACGTATTTGATGGCAACGAAAAGATAAATGATATAGTGGCTTGTTTTGCATGTAAAAAAGTATATTCCTACACTGGACACAAAAGTGGAACTTCAAATTTGCTAAAACATTCGTGTGAAGCTCGACAAAGTAGCATAATTACTTATTTAAATACCAAGAGAGACGTGAAAGTTCATGAAGTCCCGCCAAATTTGAAGACAGCCGAACAGAAAAACTTATCAATCTTGTCAGCAAAGACATTTTACAATTCGAAGTTGCGTGTGGATATGTGTTTCTCGAGACGGCACAGTTTCTTATTGATGTGGGGGCCAAGTATGGTGCAGTGAGTGCTACGGAACTGCTACCTCATTCAACCACTTTTAATTTCTATAACCACTGCTTTTGTTGTCACTCTCCGGAAGACGAATTATTTCTTCCAGACAACGTCAATTATTGCTGGCAGTTTAACTTTGTCACGGGTGCGCCAGCGTTTTGCAGTGAAGGCCTAAAACTGTAAATATTTTCACCTGGAAATGACGAGGACTGAACGCGTATGCTATAATATAATAATCAGCTGACATGAATGGCTTCAAAATTTGGCACATTCAAGCAGTGAGTACAAAAAAACTATCGGTAAATGATGCAATGTGCTTGTAACAGTTTAAAACCATCGTCATTTTCAGCTGCCTTGGCAGAAGAGCAACGAAATATAATTGTTTCTATACACGTATTTTCATCATTTAATACTATTACATTGAATTTTATTTTTTTAAATAGCGTTTCCAAACTCACGACATCCGAGCCGCTACTGTGTGTGCTCCGGAGCGCCAATGCTTTCCTGTTTGGAATGGTCTGCTTTAGAGTAGGTATAGAGCATTTCCTGTGATTTAAGAAGTCAAAAGTAGTTAAGTTGTCGCAGAAATGGCACCCTAACAATAACTATGTCATTACATACCATAATTCTAAGTACTGCTATCTACTGCTATTAATTACTAATTCAAAACTTAAATATATGCGTATAAGGAACTTGCGGATGTGGATTAATTGCTGCGGATGCAGATGCAGTTGCGGATTGCACTTTTCTTATCCGCGCAGACCTCTACCTATGTGAGTGTGTAAACCTTTTTCAGATGACTCAAGAACAGTGATACAGAGAAGGCCTCGATTTTTATTTAATGTAACGAGTGTTTAATGTCCAGATATACAAGTGACAGAAATTTGAATCAACAGTCAAAATTCATGAGGTGTCTGTCTTGTTTAACAATGTTTAATCTTGGAAGAAAGATTAAGGAAAGGCAAACCTACGTTTCTAGCATTTGTAAACTTGGAGAAAGCTTTTGACAATGTTGACTGGAATACTCTCTTTCAAATTCTAAAGGTGGCAGAGGTAAAATACAGGGAGCGAAAGGCTATTTACAATTTGTACAGAAACTAGATGGCAGTTATAAGAGTCGAGGGGCATGAAAGGGAAGCAGTGGTTGGGAAGGGAGTGATACAGGATTTTAGCCTCTCCCCTATGTTATTCAATATGTATATTGAGAAAGCAGGAAAGGAAACAAAAGAAAAATTCGGAGTAGGTATTAAAATCCATGGAGAAGAAATAAAAACTTTGAGGTTCGCCGATGACATTGTAATTCTGTCAGAGACAGCAAGGGACTTGGAAGAGCAGTTGAATGGAATGGACAGTGTCTTGAGAGGAGTATATAAGATGAACATCAGCAAAAGCAAAACGAGGATAATGGAATGTAGTCGAATTAAGTCGGGTGATGCTGAGGGAATTAGATTAGGAAATGAGACACTTAAAGTAGTAAAGGAGTTTTGCTATTTGGGGAGCAAAATAACTGATGATGGTCGAAGTAGAGAGGATATCAAATGTAGACTGGCAATGGCAAGGAAAGCGTTTCTGAAGAAGAGAAATTTGTTAACATCGAGTATAGATTTAAGTGTCAGGAAGTCTTTTCTGAAAGTATTTGTATGGAGTGTAGCCATGTATGGAAATGAAACATGGAAGATAAATAGTTTAGACAAGAAGAGAATAGAAGCTTTCGAAATGTGGTGCTACAGAAGAATGCTGAAGATTACATGGGTAGATCACATAACTAAGAGGAAGTATTGAATAGAATCGGGGAGAAGAGAAGTTTGGGGCACAACTTGACCAGAAGAAGGGATCGATTGGTAGGACATGTTCTGAGGCATAAAGGGATCACCAATTTAGTATTGGAGGGCAGAGTGGAGGGTAAAAATCATAGAGGGAGACCAAGAGATGAATACACTAAGCAGATTCAGAAGGATGTAGGTTGGAGTAGGTACTGGGAGATGAAGAAGCTTGCACAGGATAGAGTAGCATGGAGAGCTGCATCAGACCAGTCTCGGGACTTAAGACCACAACAACAACAATATCCAGGTGCTGGGAAGTGTGAATATTACGGAACTATCAGGTGAGTAATTTATGACTTCAAAATATTAACGTGTGTTTTTACAGTTATAAAAAGCTTTTGACAATGTTGATACTCTTTGCAGATACGTAGTCATCAGGTGTAAAGGACAGAGAGCAAAACATATCTATAGCTTGTGCAGATACCAAATAGCAGTTAGAAAAATCGCAGGACATGTCAACGACGTAGTAATTGAGAAGGGAGTGAGAGAGGGTTGCAGGCTATCACCCGTCTTATTGAATCTCTCCAGAAAGCAACAGTAAAGGAAACCAAGATGTAATTTAGAAAAGTGACCAATGTCCATGGAGAAGAAATAAAGCTTAATTTATGCCGATGACATTGAAATACTTACAGAGACGGCAAAGGACTTCGAAGATAAGGTGAATGAATCGTTGATAAGTCTTGAAAAGAGTTTATAACAAAAATAAAAGAAGAGTAATGGGGCGCAGTCGAATAAATCAGGAGATGCTGCGAACATTATATCAGGAAACGAGGCACTACACGGAAACTAGTCATTTCATAAAAATAAATTTACGACAGAGACGGCTAGCTAAACGATAAATTTTGTGTTTCATAATACTGGACCACAGTATATGTTCCGAAATCCTACTACAGACTGATGTCAATGAAATAGGTCTATATTTCAGCAGATTATCTTTGTTTCCTTACTTGTGTATTGGTGTGACCTGTACAACTTTCCAGTTTTTAAGTATTGATAACTCGCCGAACGAGTAGTTGTATATTATTGCTAAAAATTGGACAATTTCACCAGTATACTCCGAAAGGAACCTAATTGGCACACGCTCTGGACCAGAAGACTTCCCTTTATTTAGTGAATTAAGTTTCTTAGCAGCACTGAGAGTATTTTCTTCCAAGTTATTCACGTAAGCAGCTGTTCTTTATTCTAATTCTGGAATATAACTGCACCTTCCTCAGAGAGAGACAACCGTATTTAGTAACTTCGCATTAGTTGTGGCGTTGCGTTATTCGTTGTGTTTCGCTGTGCAAATTACTAAAAGCATCTAGCATTGAAGCTCCTAAGTTTATATCTGTCTCTGACGATGACTTCCTTCCAGAGTCTGTAGTAAATCTCGCAGTGATACAAAGACTTGAAAATACTTGGATCATGACTCTTCGCTAACCTCTTTCCTACATTATCTCCCATTATATATTCCTGTCATCATGCTCAAAAGTTTCTTTTTCGAAATACTTGCAACCTTGCTGTGTCTCCAAGTTCGATTGCCATCATTTTTAATTACCTGTTTTATTTTGAAAACATTTTCTCTGTGGGATCACTCTTTTTCTCTGCTTGACTTTCAAACAAAATAGTTTCAAAAATATCTATAATGGAGAAAGTTGCACAGAACAAAAATGAAAAAAAAGAACATGTTCTATGTTTGTCGGACCCTGGATTATAGCAACCTTTACATTGTGGAACTTTGGGGAGAAGGTCGATGACAAGATGGTGAAACTGGCACAAGCTAACCTTAGTATAAAAGTAGAAAATGACTATCCAGAATGTCCACAAGGACTCTGGAGATCAAAATCTGTGTTCAGTTTGCTGACTTTAAGTTATATCCCCTTCTTAATTTTATCCATCGGAAATAATTCTTTGGAAAGGCTACAACTATGAGAACAACGATTTAAATATTGAAGTGACTGCATACGTTATTCTTGTCGTATGACGCACAACAAGTTTCAAATACTAATTCCCATTTTCGAGCGTTGCGCGAATTTACATAAATTTTATGTATGATGCCAGGGTGTATGTTATTATTCTTCTCTTTTCCTGCAGTTGTCCTTTTGTGTTTTACATTCGAGTTTAGATGCTGATGGTATCGCATAGTATTTTCTAGACAGCTATTTACAGGTATTGAGCGTCCTTCCTCACGCAAAAATTCAAAAACACAATACACATTAGTATCATTGTTTGCTTACATTAAACCATAGCGTTGTACAAAGCGTACTGCGCCCATATCGCTTAACAGAGAGTTAGGAAGTATTCAGAGATGATCCGTTCTAGTAGATTAAGTTTTTAATTTGCATTATACTGTAGCTTATAATTGATGTTAGTAAAAGCAAGGTCTAATTTAAATATCAGTTATGCTTTACACTCAATTTTTTATTCTGTTTTGTAGGGAGCACATTGTGCTCATGTGGAAGCGATCTAGATGCTTGTAAAACAATGAACTGGTTGCCAAGATCGCAGGAATTCTTTTTATTCTATGATTACCTGTTTCGTCGAAACTAAAGCCGCCATCATCGTACAACACCAAGGCAAACAATGGTGATATTAATTGTTGCCTATAACACGCAGGCCTTACAAAATTGTCGTAAGTAGCACATAGGCCTCCTAAAGAGATGACATTATAAACATTAAGTGTCTCTATCACTTACAAGTACATAGCTTATTATATGCAATGCTGGTGACTGCCTTGAAGGTCAGTAAAACTTTGAAACACATATCTATTTTGTACGAGCCTTAATTAAATAGTTGCCACTATTAAAGTTCCAACCCTCGTACTTCCAAGTCACTCATGTTTGCAGCTGTTCTTGATTCGAATTCTGGAATATTTACTTCGTCGTCTTTGGTGATGGAATTCGGAGTGCTTTGTTCAGTAACTCAGGTTTAGCAGCACTGTCATCCATAGTATCTCCATTGCTATGGCGCAGAGAAGGTGCTGAATGCGTCTTGCCGCTTGCATATTTTACACATGACCAGAATCCCTTTGGATTTTGTGCCAGATTTTGAGGCAGTGTTTCATTGTGGAAACTATTATAAGCATCTCGCATTGAAGACCGCGCTAAATTTCGAGCGTCTGTAAAAGGTCGCTAATCTCGGGCATTTTGCGTTCGTTTAAATTTGTCGTGCTTTATTCGTTGTTTCTGCAACAGTGTTCTGGATTGGTCCATTGTCACTACTAGTGTTTTTCAGTTGTCACCAATTTCGGATTTCCTAATTAAAATGCAAAGGACCACACAAAACAACAGTTTAACAACGAATACACTTTGGATTTCTGAGATGCAGCCGAAAGAGCTGCTCTCTGCGTGTATTCAACGTTGTTTGTGAGCGCTGGAAGAGGGAATCTAAGTGTCATTTGTTGAAGAGTGGTTACGATAATGTGTTACATATGAAAAATACAATATGTACCTTATGATTCTGACTCCAAATGCGCTACAAACAAAAGACGCATAAAAAAGTATTGAAAGGCCACACACCGCTGTAGTCCACGCCCGTTTGTTAATCTTAGGAAAAGTACAGCACGTACAGCAAATTAATCCTGATTTTATCACGTAGTAATATTATTATGATATGAATTAAGTATACCGGATTAAGTATGATGGATAGTACGGAGGCCGGATAGTGAAAAAATCGGATAGCCGGGAGTCAACTGTAATTAAAAGAAGTCGTCTATATTTGTGCATAGGTGTCCAGTGATTTTGATGTGTGATGTAACGGCTGATTTTGTGAGTTGGTTATCAGTGTAACAATTGATGTGTTCAGTGTACCTACCATATAAATTCCGGTTAGTCTGTCCTAACTACTAGTCTGGGAAAGTTTTACATGCGATTTTTTTTATCTGCTCGACTCTAAAAATTTTCTGTCTTATTGTTTAAGGTGAAAATTAATTTCTGCTATAGTTTATCGTTCACAGAAGAAGGTAGTTTCACTTCATGTGACTTCGGGAAATGTTACTTACAAAGGGAATGCTAGTTGCACGTTTGTTTTTACCATTAGTTTATCCCGTAGAGTCAGACTTTTCTTTCTTTCTGTTTCTTACTGGATTTTGGTTAGCAATGAGCTGGGGAACTCATTAACCGCTGTAGTTTTTCTGAGGAATTTCCTTGGTTCTGTGTACTACGGTTTGACATGCTGCAACCTTGAATGCCTTTGAGTGATATAATGTGGCAGGGACCGTGGTACATGAATATTTCTTTTTCCTTTTCTTGAAAATGTGCCTAGTTTTACATCATGGATACTCTACAAATCACACTTATGTGCCTGGCAGAGGGTTCATGAAACCACCTTCACAATAGTTCTCTATTAGTCCAATCTCGAACACCACGCGGAAAAAATTAATACCTATATCCTGCCGTGCGAGCTCTGGTTTCCCTTGTTTTATTATGATGATTGTTTCTTTCTATGTAGGTCGGCGTAAGCAAAATATTTACGCATTCGGAGGGGAAAGTTGATAATTGGAATTTTGTGAGAAGATTCCTTCGTAACGAAAAACGTCTGTTGGTGTGATTTTACGTTAATAATGCAAGAAAATTACTAATTCTCTAACATTTAGCTATGAATTCTTTTCCTGTGAAGATATGTAGTGAGTATCTCGATTCGCTAAAGCGAACTGCCGTCGGCTGGATCGGATTGTAGCATCATAATAACGGATAGAGATATCATAGCGGTAAAGAGCTCTCACGATGTCATTGCTGGCCAGGATCAAAGTAAATTTCGCAAAATCACAATATTCTATAGATCACAACAAACATTTTTGTTATATAAGCTCGTCAGGTGCCGCTAATGTGTAATACTAAGCAAAAACGTACAGTTACGTAAGATACCACTCTGGAACCAAAATGTTTTGGAAATTGTTATAGTATTTGAAAACATCTACTCTTGACGAATTTACGCCACAAACATAATTATTGTTTCGTAACTGTACACCAGTTTGACATGAGCAGCAACACCGTTCACATAATGTTACTCCCTGCGCTGTTGTTTGGTTCTCACTATATTATTATACATGTGCGATGATGGGAAGCTAATTTTCTTTATATCTTTTGATGATGACACTTTGGTTTAATCATATTAGGATAATATAAGGCTTCTTCTGTTTTAAACAGGTGCATATCATCCGAGTTAAATTCATAACGAAAAACTATTGAAAGAAACACATTTTAATTTCCACAGGAGAGGGTAACATCTGTTTACTGTGTACCATATTTACGTTCCAGTTTACAAACGTTGCTCAGTGTGACGAACATCTGCATCCACGACAGCCTGTAACCGCACTAGAGATTGCTCTCTTGCTGCCCGAAACATCTCAGGTGGGATGTTGGCTATCTCCCTAGCTCATCTTCAACCTCCAGCTCCTGTTAGTGTCCCGTTGACAAACCCTGCCCTTCAGGTAACCCCGCCGCCAACAACCGCAAGGTTAAAATCTAGTGATATTGGTGACCACGCAGTTTGGAACGATCGGCCAATAATTCGGTTTTCACCAAACCTCACGACCAACGTGAGGTGGTGCTCCATCGTGCACCAAAACAGTGGAGTCCAAAGCACCTCTCTCACGTAGAGCAGAGATCGCGTTTTGGTAAAGCAGATTAGAGTATCGTGTACCGTTCACACCGCATGTCCGTGGTCCTCGCGGTCCGAGTTTGTCCTATATCGCTGTACCATTATAGGCGCCCAAAGGCAACTCATGACATTAACACTAATAACAACGCAAAACCTGCAGCGCACAGTCTAAACGTCACACCTACAAAGCTGGATACTGATAAAGTAAATAGTTTTCCGTTAAATTGTCTTAAGCAGTGTAAACTTAATCACAGCCACCCCGTCTATTTAAATTTTTATCGGCAGTCGCAGTCCTCACAATGTGCTAGATAAAGTTATTAGGGAGTCCCAGAAGGTAATTTTCGTGCCTTTTTCTAGGTGTCCGCCAAAACATCATGAACACCCCTCGCCTGACTTCCTGCGTCTTTTTGCTAGTTCACAGGCCTGCAACATAGACAATCGTTAGCTCACTCTTTCGTCGTGTAGCGTGGAATGGAGACGGCACTCGTCGACTCCCAGATTGTACACGTGACAGACTGCGTGGAACCAAAGCGTTTGCTACTTGTGGGTCCAGAAACTTAAACTTCGTGTTCGGCCTTACGGAAGGTCTTGTCATGGGAGAAGCCTCGTCAGAGAGGTCCACCGCATGAGCGTCTAGGGAAGTAATTCCAGTGGTGGTTTCCCGTTGCCTTCCGCTGATGATGAGGACAACACAGCACCCAGTCCCTGAGCGGAGAAAATCTCCGACCCAACCGGGAATCGAACCCGGCCCCCTTGGCGTGACAGACCGCCGTGCTGACCACTCAGCTACGGGGGCGGACTGTGGGTACAGAATCGACGCTGTGACGTCAGTGGCGAGGCGCAGAGCGAGCCCTTCGCAGCACCGCGCTGACGGAAGAGGCCGCAAGTCGGGCACAGGCGCCGCTGCTGCTGACGCAACATTGGCCGTAAAGGCGACCAATGACGCCGGAGGGCGCGCCTGCGCACGCGTCGCGACGCTCCGCCCTTGGCCGCAGCATGCCGATGCACGCACAGACGCCGAGAGCGGCGCCGACCCCGACGACGCCGACAACCAATCACAGGTGCCTCTACGCGGGCAAGTCAGTAGCCAGCTCCAGAGATCCTTCATTTTTTACAAAACATCCACCCATCAGGAATAAGCCGTGAGACTTCTCTCAGGAAATAAATCGTCCACAACTGCAGGTTACTTATTCACTGTTATTCTATCGTAAGGAGCTTCAAGGCTAACTAAAGCCTCGTTATCAGATGCTAATTATTATAATCATCTTTGTTGCCAGTTGAGATAGCTGGACACTTCGTACAGGGCGTTCCAGGAGGAATGGTAAATGTTCAGAGAGGTGGTAGTGTGGATTAATTCGAATAAAACATTCCATTTAGCATACATTCACTTTCTATTAGTTACTTAGTAGAGAAGGCAAATGATTAAGTTCAAAGTTGATTTTCATAAGCTCCCCGTCCAACTTCACTGCACTTTCAAATTCGCTTGGCAGCATCGCGTGTTCTTAGATTGCATTGGTGTTCGGTTGTGGGTGGATCACTGCTTATAATCCGTGCGAACAATTCATCTCTTATGCTTATGTTTTCTTTGTAGACTCGCCTTTCAGCCAATCTTACAAGATAAATGCCTTATAGAGTAATGTCCGAGGACATTGGTGGCCCTAAAACGTGACCGTTTTGCCAATCAAGCTTCCGGGAAATGTTAGGTTTAGATTATATGTCACCTGACGACTAGTATGTGTAGGGGACATCTCATGCTAGAAGAGCGTACCAATTCCTGCAAGCAAAGGAACCAGATCCAGTAATGCTCGATTCTCGTTTCCCGGAATGGTTAGATGGCGGAGCCCTGAAAGACGACGAGGTAACGTAACAGTTGTAAGTGTTATAGGTACTCGGCTCTTCCCGATCTGCGTAAACGCTTTAGGAGACTATCTGAGCACACTTCTTAGATTGTTTGCAGAGTATGCTGTCATTTACCGTCTTGTAAAGTAATTCAATGTTCAGAAGCAACTGCGAAATAATTTAGCCAAGACATGTGTATGGTGCGATAAGTGGCTATTGACTAGAAATGGTAAAGAGTATGAAATCATCCACATGAATATTACAAGAAATCCTCTAAATTTCGGTTACACGATAAACCACATACATCTCTAGGGATACTTAGGGATTACAATCACGAATAAATTAAAATGGAGGATCATCTAGATAATGTGGGAATGTCGAACCAAAGGCTGCGATTTATTGACAGAGCACCTCGAAACTTTAAAAGGTCGACTAAAGAGACTGCCTACACTACGCATGTCTGTCCTCTTCTGGAATATTTCTGAGGGTAACAGTATCCGCATCAGATAGGACTTTTTAAGCAGGGCGTTCAGAAAGTTCAAAGATGGGCAGCCCGTTTTGTATTATCGCGAAATAGGAGAGAGGGTTCTACGGATATGAAACGCGAATTGTGGAGACCGTCATTAAAACAATGGCGTTTCTCGCTGCGGCAGGATCTTCTCATGAAATTTTAATCACAAACTTTCTTTTCAGATTGCGAAAATATTTTGTTGGCGCTTACCTACATTAGAAGAAACGATAATTGTAATAAAATGAGAGAATTCAGAGCGCGCACGGAGCGATTTGAGAGTTCGTTTTTCTCGCGAGCTATTCGAGAGTGGAGCGGTAAAGAAATAGCTTGAAGATGGTTCGACGAACTCACTGACAGGCCCTTGATTGTGACTGTACTTCGAAAATCAGTCTAGATCGCACAAATTGCATTTATTGGCGACCGGTTACATTCCAAAGGCGAACCATTTTCAGATCGTACTCTGGCATATGGGGTACTATAATTCCAAAGGGATATATAGATACAAGATGAACAATGTGTCAGAAATAAAACGATGTTATACCCAAAGTTGATGTGTGAAGGCAGAGCTACGGAGCAGGAACTGCAGAATTCTACAGATGCTGCCAACTGCTGGAGAAGCAACGATTCGTGTGGTTAAATACGGGGATCTCCACCTCGCAGTCGTCTCCACGTCATTCGTAGCCAATAGAATGAATGCTTATAGATTACATGACGAAAAATCTTTTGTGACTAACTTAAAAATGATATCTGTTTGCAGTATTGACTGTAAGATTAACCACTATTACATTTGTGATGCAAAGGATTAAAACATAAAATGGCATACAAGAAAAAGCCGATTACTTACTCTGCCCTCTACGGCACACAGTATTTGTACAAGGCGTCTCTGATTACTTAGGCAACACGTAGAACGTTCAAAAATTTTTCTGTTACTGGCTTTCTTATAGTGTCTAATTATAATATCGGCTTAAGTTGCTAATTTTAAGTTTACAATATTCCGGAGTACGATCTGAATGATCTGGAATGAAACCGTTCACCAATAAAAGTGATATATGCGATATAGACTGTTTTTCTAAGTCAAATTGTGAAATTGGTCGTTGTTTTCTCAAACATTTATCGAAAATAGTTTACCGTGATTTGCAGAATAGTAATATAGATGTAGATGTAACAGTCCCAGTCAGCTGATAGTCTATCATACGACGCGACACATTTATTGAGAAGCGTCCTTGAAAATCTGCCTTCACAACGGCATCTTGGGTCTTGTCAGACCAACGATGTTAGTTAAGAGCATTACTGATACCGTGGTGAGTGAATGCGATTACATCAGTAAGCAATATTAATGGGATTATTCGGCTATCAGCAATTATCCAACGACAAAATTTCGATCTTCTACCTTAATTTATTTTCGGAGGTGTTGAATCCACTGTAAATATTGATGATTGAGGACTTGAGTAAATAATTGCCCCTTTGTTGCTTTACGTGGAACACAAGTAAGTGTAGAAATTCAGCGTGTGCTTGCCGGTGGGGTGCGTTATAGCAACTGAACAGTGTCTTTTACTCCATCCACACACTGTTCATCTGCACGTTCAGATGGAACAGGACTGTTGGGCACTGCACCAGTCTCACGCTGTTGGGTGAAAACACGAGTAAATAGACTTGAAACTGGTACTTTGCGGATAGTAAATCGGCTACCGCAATGTCTACAAGTAAAAGCGTTTCCATTACAAAACCCGTATATAAATACCATATCAGCGTACTCAGCATTTGCAGATACGTGCGTTATGCAAGAACGATACATTTATTGGCCGACAAATCACAATCAGGTTGAAAAATTCAGTTACATAAACTGAAGCACAACTTCACAACTCGAATAAGTGCCAATAATAAACTCATAGCCACCCATAGTGAAATGAAAAGTATCTCTGTGGTCAGTAAAAAATTTAAACGTTTATGTGGAATGTTTTATTCCAAGTAGATTATACCACCACCCATTAAAATACTTTTTGTGCCTGTTGAAGAACCCTGTATACTACTGCTACAAGAACGAGAAGGTGACGGTGCAGGACATTACAATTGACTAACACAGCCCACAGGACGAAACAAACCCAAAATTCATTGATAAACGTCAAAAAACTTTTAAAAAATTCTCATACTTTGCTCTCTCCATTGTATAAAGGGTACGAGATACATGATTTACCAGGGTGAAGTGTCGGCAGAAGGTGGACCCACAAAACATCGTCGATCACATACATCCTCTTTCCCTATGTGCTCAACATTCCAAATGCAGTCAAAGAAACCGATTTCCGATTAGCATAATTAATTTTTAAACTGTATGTTTTTTTATTTACCTCCAAGGAGAGGTCTTATTAGAAAACGGTGAAGTAACATATAATAATACAAATCACAAAGGAATTACAGACATTGGTAGCAAGCAGGTACTGATTACAACCAATGAGGAAAATTGAATTGGTAGTCAGAGGCTTGTATTATTAGTCAGCCAACAGAATGGAATAATATTCAGAAACTTCATTTTTTGAACAACTATAGATTTTGTGAAAGGGACAATGCATGCTGATATTAAACTTTTCAAAACACGTTATCTCGTAAATGACTCGGACTAGAATCCTACAACAAACATCACTGAATTCTAATTCACCCTACTTTTAGTTTGTTCATGTCAGTAGACAGTGTTCCATTTAATAAAGAGAATATGCTTTCCTGGTGACCATTACAGTTTTTTTTTTCTGGTCGGCTGCGTCCGCTCAGCCCCATGACGCCAGATTAAATGATGCTGCATAAATTATAATGCGAAATTTACACGCATGCTGCCTAAGTGGCGTCAGGTTGAAAGTCTTACTTCGGGCCGATATCCGGACGACAATTATTTATGATTCGTCCTCATACGATTATAACAGTTGTAAAGAAGCCATAAAAATATGGAAATGGAGGCCAAAACTCAAATTGCTAATTGAAATTAAACCATAAGTTGTCATCGTCTTAATCTTCATATGCAGAAATGAGGTCACATCAGATGTGATCTGACTCTTGAATATGCGGATTGTGAAGTGATCTGACTCCTGCATATGAGTATTAAGACGAAGGCAACTAAACGCTTTGTTTCAAAAATCATAATTAATTTTGGCCATCATTTTCATATTTTTTGTTTGCTTTAGAATTTTAAGGCTGTATTATGATGATGGATTTTTGATGTTGTCGGTTTAACTCGAATAAGGAAACAAGCTGTGGCCCAGGAAGATTTATTTTATGAAACATTACTATTGGCTACGGATTTGAAACACTATTCTATACAAAAATAAAGAATTATCTAAGGTGATTGAAGCTCGTCTTTCAAAAAACTAAAATACATAGTGGTTTCCCCACACCTGTTACGCCTTTCGATTAATTGATTGAAAACATCGTCTGATTCCACTTCCATCAAATCGTCTGTACGCACATTTTCCAGGAATACTTGCGTTGACTGTCACATAAAAGTAGTGACGTCAGTCTCCGGACAATGATAACCACCTGCACACTGATTCATGCGTGGATGCAAACAGAGGGGAGTTTGTCACGGGGCTCAAAGCCTTTCCACCCGTCCCGCCTCCTCCCGGCTCCGTCAAACATCATTTTAATAAAAACATTTAAATAATCGCTTAGTGGAACAGCGATGCAGGAATATGCAAGGAGCTTGCTTGTAGAGACGTGGTGGCAATCTGCAGTTTCGATATGATACTTTTCTGAAAATATGCAGTATCCTGTGTACTGTTCGTATTTCATGCGGCGCGACGTTACAAAGTCCGTTTTTACACGAGAAAAACTTGTATCTAGTAAAAAGGCAACTGAACTTATATTAGGGGTAGACCAGTGATGGGAGGAGTTTTATGACACTCATCCCCCACCAAAAACAGAACACAAACAGAAATTGAGGGAGCATGTAAATTTTTACATATATTAATTTGTAAATTTCTCAGCAAATTTTAATGGAATGAAACTTCACGAAAATTGATGATGGCATATAAACTGCCAACGAATGTCAGAAACTATTTGCTGCATTTAACACAGGATTCTTTGCAGTTGCTTGGCCACAAAGATAGGCTTACGTCCTAATAGACTACAGAGTATATACATACAAAGGCGCCCAGTGACAAGTTGACTGTTCTTGCTGTTAACAAAAAAAAAGTATTTTACACACTTTATTGTTGTCTACCATTAACATTATTCCTCAAAACCTTGACGCTTCTAATATTTAAAACGTTGTGGTAACAGAAAGTGGCTCAGGGCTACTGGGAACCCTAACCATTTGCAACCCGCAGCTCCCAACTCCATTAAAACAGACGCCGATATTGAAACTTATTCTCAAAATCCATACTGTGCTGTTACCTTCAAATGCTATGGTTTCAAGGAGTAATAAAACTAACTGCATAGGTCTCGGTGGTCAATCAAGGACATGTGGCAGAAAGTAATCACTCCAGTATCAGTTCTGTGCGAATAGAATGCGGGTGATAGCCTGACGTTTGCACAGATGATGAAATGAACTAAATATGAAGCGTGAACTGAATTACGGCCTTGTTAATATCTCCTTTATTAAGACACGCCGGCCTCGTGACCGAGAGGTTCTAGGCGCTACAGTCTGGAACCGCGCGACCGCTACGGTCGCAATTTCGAATCCTGACTCGGGCATGGATGTGTGTGATGTCCTTAGGTTAGTTAGGTTTAAGTAGTTCGACCTTCAAGGGGACTGATGACCTCAGAAGTTAAGTTCCATAGTGCTCAGAGCCATTTTGGACCATTACGACATGTCAGTCAATGAAATATTAATGTTTTATGGTGAGTTATTAGTTATAAACAAAACTGGCATCTGTAGGAACCACTTTCAGCCATCGACCCTAACGTCAATGACATTTAAGACGCAGTTCTAGCTCGACCTAATGAAAAATCGGTCATTGCCTGCTTATAGAGCCATTCTGGGCCTATCGTGAAACGATTTATGAGTTCCTATCTTGGTATTTATCGTAAGCAATTTAGTGAAAGTATGATAAAAATTTACATAAAATGTAATAACTGCTCAAGAAATTGAAGCCCCACACAGGGTTAGTGGTACAGGACACACTCCGCCACACACCGTATAGGGGCTTGCGGATTATCGGCGCATATGTAGAACACTACCACTCACAGTCTTTCATATGAATGGCATGAACTTTAGAACGTTTTCTTCTGATTTTATTAGCGAATGCTGCTAATCCGATTAGCGATGTCAAGAGCGACTTCCACCGGAGTCCACTCGATTTGGTGCCAGTCCATTCTGTCTCTGTCATTACGATTCTCTTTTGCGATGCGCATCTTCCCATATGCAGCCATCTTGGACGTCCTCGGATATGACTCGGCGCTTTTGTGTCCCGGCCATGTAGTTTCTAGCGAGGTAAGCGCTCGTGCGTCACTCGGCCAAGTGAAGCGAACGTGTTCTGCGTCCATATTTGAGACCACGCTTACACTCCAAAAGTCACAGTGTAGTGCGTGTGGCGAAGAGCACCTGATATCTGTGTTATGTTTCCCATTTACTTTTACAGCGGAGGAGTAAAGTTAATTAGTTCCGTCTACAGTACGGCTATTAGAGGCGCGTCCTTCCTCTGTTAGAAAAGTATGCAGGAACACATAGGTCGTGGCCTATTTCGAAGAACCATCCGATTATTCACATGTGGTGTTGTGAGAAGACTTAATCTGGGTGTACACACAGCTATTGAACACCATTCCTACAGAATACGAGTCTATTCTTCACAAGGGCAGACGTCGTGCAGGATTAGTTGCTACCTATATGTAGTCCAGTCTCTGAGTTTTTACGTGTATTCTATGAAATACGTGTGGAAAGAGAGCAGATAGTATCACAACAGTTGTGAAATGAGTTGTCTGGGTGATGTATTCCGTCTTCCGTGCTGATTGTACCACTGGAAGGGCTGCTTCTTATTTTCCTTAGAATATTTGACAAGCCTGTCAAAAGGACTGTTACGTTTTCTTCTACGACTTTGCACGACTTCTTTAGTTGTTCTGCCTGTAAGCCAAGAATACGACCAGTACTTAGACATGGATTACAGAAGAGTCTTGTGTGAAACTCTTCCCGTTGATGAGATACATCTCCACAGAAGCAAAGCCCCCACCTCCGAAATTTTCATCAAAAAGTTTAAATGACGCCCCTGAGTCCTGTAATTCATCATTTTAGCTGTACTGAAGCAACACATACTCATTTACATCAACATCTGTACTCCCCAAGCCACTTCCCGCTTTGTGGTGCAAGGTGCTACTTCTGCATGATGTCGAATTTATCCGATTTTCTCGTAGTGTTCATTTCGATGGACGTATTATCCGACTGTTCCTGGAACGAACACTCAATGTATTTTGTACAATAAACGTTCCCCTGATGCATATAATGATGACATTGTAACGGTAAACATACGCATTCGCAACACGCTCACCATACAAAAACCATTTCTATATATTTAGGCATTTTAACCCAAGAAGAGAAAGCAGAAATGTGGAAGGAGTATATAGAGGGTCTATACAAGGGCGATGTACTTGAGGACAATACTATGGTAATGGAAGAGGATGTAGATGAAGATGAAATGGGAGATACGATACTGCGTGGAAAGTTTGACAGAGAACTGAAAGACCTGAGTCGAAACTAGGCCCCCGGAGTAGACAACATTCCATTGGAACTACTGACTGCCTTGGGAGAGCCAGTCCTGACAAAACTCTACGATCTGGTGAGCAAGATGTGTGAAACAGACGAAATACCCTCAGACTTCAAGAAGAATACAATAATTCCAATCCCAAAGAAAGCAGGTGTTGACAGATGTGAAAATTACCGAACAATCAGTTTAATAAACCACAGCTGCAAAATACTAACAGGAATTCTTTACAGACGAATGGAAAAACTGGTAGATGCGAACCTCGGGGAGGATCAGTTTGGATTCCGTAGAAATGTTGGAACACGTGAGGCAATACTGACCTTACGACTTATCTTAGAAGAAAGATTTAGAAAAGGGAAACCTACGTTTCTAACATTTGTAGACTTGGAGAAAGCTTTTGACAATGTTGACTGGAATACTCTCTTTCAAATTCTGAAGGTGGCAGGGGTAAAATACAGGGAGCGAAAGGCTATTTACAATTTGTACAGAAACCAGACGGCAGTCATAAGAGTCGAGGGGCATGAAGCAGAGGTTGGGAAAGGAGTGAGACAGGGTTGTAGCCTCTCCCCGATGTTATTCAATCTCTATATTAAGCAAGCAGTAAAGGAAACAAAAGAAAAATTCGGAGTAGGTATTAAAATTCATGAAGAAGAAAGAAAAACTTTGAGGTTCGCCGATGACATTGTAATTCTGTCAGAGACAGCAAAGGACTTGGAAGAGCAGTTGAATGGAATGGACAGTGTCTTGAGAGGAGTATATAAGATGAACATCAACAAAAACAAAACGAGGATAATGGAATGTAGTCGAATTAAGTCGGGTGATGCTGAGGGAATTAGATTAGGAAATGAGACGCTTAAAGTAGTAAGGAAGTTTTGCTATTTGGGGAGCAAAATAACTGATGATGGTCGAAGTAGAGAGAATATAAAATGTAGAATGGCAATGGCAAGGAAATCGTTTCTGAAGAAGAGAAATTTGTTAACATCGAGTATAGATTTAAGTGTCAGGTAGTCTTTTCTGAAAGTATATGTGTGGAATGTAGCCATGTATGAAAGTGAAACATGGACGATAAATAGTTTGGACAAGAAGAGAATAGAAGCTTTCGAAATGTGGTGCTACAGAAGAATGCTGAAGATTAGATGGGTAGATCACATAACTAGTGAGGAAGTATTGAATAGGATCGGGGAAAAGAGAAGTTTGTGGCACAATTTGACCAGAAGAAGGGATCGGTTGGTAGGACATGTTCTGAGGCATCAAGGGATCACCAATTTAGTATTGGAGGGCAGCGTGGAGGGTAAAAATCGTAGAGGGAGGCCAAGAGATGAATACACTAAGCAGATTCAGAGGGATGTAGGTTGCAGTAGGTACTGGGAGATGAAGAAGCTTGCACAGGATAGAGTAGCATGGAGAGCTGCATCAAACCAGTCTCAGGCCTGAAGACCACAACAACACAACAACAACCCAATTACTCCAATCTCTTGACGTAATAGATTCAGTTTGGAAACTATGATACTATAGAACATTTTCTTTTCAATGATGGGTGCTATAAATAGTATTTAAACTGAATAGGAGCTTAAATAGAGCTCAGTCTTTGATTGACACCATCTAGCAGTTAATGTTACGGATATTGTAAACGAGAGCGCCGAGTTAGTAGTCAAACAATGTTATTTAATGTTCCGAGGTGATACTCAATGGAGCCAATGAACTGTATAAGCTGTCTCACCGAGTGCAGTTCCATTAAAGTTATACCCAAAGTGACACAGAACTTTTACATGGGGACAGCTACTCATGGAAGGATTCATTGCAGGAGAATTGGGATGTACTGTTGTACATCAGAATAGCATACTTGATGCAGCAACAAAAACTGAGAAGTTCATACCTGGCTGTGCCAAAGAGAAACCAAAACAAGTCAATAGCCAGGCAGAATTCCAGCGAGGGAGAATCGCTCACAGTGCTGCAGCAAACATTGAAGCTACAATAACGCTCGGAACGTGCGAGCACCCTAGAAAGTGACGTAACGAAATGACATTACAGCGACAAAGGGTTGGTTCAAAGGGCTCTGAGCACTATGGGTCTTAACAACTGTGGTCCTTAGGTTAGTTAGGTTTAAGTATTTCTACGTTCTAGGGGACTGATGGCCTCAGAAATTAAGTCCCATAGTTCTCAGAACCATTTGAACCATTTTTGATACAGCAAAAAATAGCGTCTGAGTGGTTAACAAGGGGAAATGCTGAAGCGGCCAAGCAGCTCACCAAACGGGAAAACCAGGATGAATGATGTCACTGCCGCCTCACCATAGCAAAATATGGTGCAAATGGCTCTGAGCACTATGGGACTTAACACCTGAGGTCATCAGTACCGTAGAACTTAGAACTACTTAAACCTAATTAACCTAAGGACATCACACACATCCATGCCCGAGGCAGGATTCGAACTGGCGACCGCAGCGGTCGCGCGGTTCCAGACTGAAGCGCCTAGAACCACTCGGCCACATCGGCCGGCCCTCACCATAGCAGAGCACATGAGCTCGTCCTGTATAAATACTGCTTCTGTGCACTTTGAGTTATTTTCTGTTTGCCGCTGTTATGTCTCGAGGGGAGGCCTATGTCGGTCGACTCTCTGCTTATCCAGTCGCCTTCGATCTTCTATGGAGCAGCAAGTCCTGTCTGGGGAAACTGAGATCTGCGGTGCCAACTATCGAGTCGGGAGTGATGGGAAGCTGCGGCTTTCAGTGTCTGGCAGGCCTTCTGGAGACCTAACCAGCATGTCCTGGGAACAGATGGTCAACAGTCATCGTGTGGACGACCCACTGCTGCCACCTGCCTCCGTTCCTCTGGGAGACATCGATGGTGCCAGGCCACGACACTCCACTCCACGACTTCACGTACTCCGAGCAGAACAGGTAGACGTCTTAGCTGAGTTCAGTCTACGACTGGGTCATGGTTTCCGTGGCCAATGTCTCCCAGAAGCTGTGTGCAGCTGCACACGGATGCAGCTGAACGTTATCGCAGGCGAGGTGACCGGCCTCTTGACGTCGCGGCTTCTGAGGCCGGGGCTCACGAGAAGTGCTGGTCCTGAAACGAACTTGTGACTGTATACTAGTTTGCTTATCCGCCACACTTCGCGAACCCTCGGCTCTGTGTAGTGCCCACGGGAAATCAATATGTAATTGAAAATATTCCCATTACAAATTTTAACTATGGCGTGTGCAATCCAGAGGTTGCATGAGTTTAAACCCACAGTCAAGAATTATTAGACTCGCCTGAAACAGTTACTCGCTCACAGCTGGAGAAGGTTCTGACACTCGTAAGACATGCAGTGTCACATGGTGTGACGTAAGCGCCAAGGTCTGTTTTTCTCGTGGCTTAGGTTGAGCCGACACGCCACAGTCTGCCTGCCGATTGCTGACCGCCCCATTCCACGATGGTACGCTACCACCGGCCCTACCCTCGCTAGTAGTCTGAACGACGTAGCATCAACTGTTGTATTTTATCAACAGTAACTGTTTGATATTGTAATACCGTTTCACGCCTTCGGGCATCAGCCAGGCATCTACCCTCCGGATCGGCGAACTCATGCACCTGGGGTGGTACTCAGTCAGCCTCGTGACCTCAGGACACCCATTGGACGCTACTGTCACTTGTAAAATTTAGAAACAATCATGTATAACATATTGATACGAGGAATCGCCACTAATTTTTATTTATCCCGTTTTGATACGGAGAGTGAACCTTTATTTGTCACGTTTTCTGTAATTTTTCTGTTAAGGAATCAAGAATTACACAATAAAGTCACTTTCAGATTTTACTGAACAAAATAGTAATGATACAGAATGCAAATACTTTGCCGTGCTGGTCAACAATATTAGCTTTCGATGTTCATGGAAAAATTAGCCGGAAGTTTGCAGTGAGTACTATCATATGAATTCACACTACAGCTTTATCTTAGGATCCATACAAACAAAAGTATTCAAAACGAAATCGAGAATTCCGTACGGAGTACGGAGTAATTTTTGAACATACTGTCATATCATTCTGCAGAGTGAAAGCTCCTCTAAGGCAGGGGTCTGTCGTGTCAGTGGCCACACCTAAGAGTCAAATTGGGGTTTATAGCTTTTCCTCTACACACTTCTACGCGAATTCTGTGCTAGTTGTCAATTTGCTCACCAGATACAGAGTATGCTAACAATTACAACAAGCTTACAGTGCTATTAGCCACCCTGTTAAATGAACTAACTGGTCGCTTTGTAGATGGTGTAAAACTGGTATCAACTGGACATTGGATCCTCCACCGCTTCATTCCAGTGAGGAAGTAAGAATGTGCCTGTCAATTGTATGGAATCAGTGCAGTAAAAGGGTTCGACATGGGGGCAGGCCAGAGGATAGAAAGGAGCTAGCGTGTTTCGGACATACCCATCATTACCACGGGAACGAGGTTACCCGCTTTGTTGGTGGATAAAAACGCACTGTCCGGTGCAAGAAAGGAATAACGTATCAATCGCAGCCACGTAACACGGCGTAAGGACATTGGTCGTAAAAGGATCGTAACCGACAAAGACCCCCTTGTCAATGGCAATCGGTTTGAAATCGCATAGCATATGCTGTTGTCAGTGAGTGGAGGTACATCCCAAACAGTTTCTTAGCGACTATTGCGAAGGAAACTGAATAAAATGGACATTTGGAGTCGGGTTCCTCTCGAAAGACCATTTCTAACAGTGGCACGTAAGGCTAGAGATCTTCAGTTGGCCAAAAAATACAGAAACTTGGCAGTAGCCATCTGTCTCTGGCAAGTGAATGGTCAACTTATCGTGCCGAAACAACAGCGATTTCTTCCAATTCTAGATTCGTGTTCAGGTCATAAAAGCTATAATTCATTAAATGCTGTATTCGGAGCTTACCTTGACAAAGAAGTAGCTCTGCCCGGCTCGGCGAACGTAATTCAATCGTTAGACAGAGAATATTTCCGTCAGTGAAAGACATTTTCTGTATGCGTGGCACTTCTCCAAATATACTGGTATTATGCTTCATTCATTTCTAACACGGACCAAGATTTGTCTAAGCACGCCCAATAACGTCTGTGACTCGCAGAGTTATCATATGTCATATTTACCTGTACGTTTCTGGTGCACAAGAAATGGATAAAATGTATATTTGGAATATTGCATCAGTATTTCGCATTTTTGCATTGTTGTTGTTGTTGTTGTCTTCAGTCCTGAGACTGGTTTGATGCAGCTCTCCATGCTACTCTATCCTGTGCAAGCTTCTTCATCTCCCAGTACCTACTACAACCTACATCCTTCTGAATCTGCTTAGTGTACTCATCTCTCGGTCTCCCTATACGATTTTTACCCTCCACGCCTCCCTCCAATGCTAAATTTGTGATCCCTTGATGCCTCAAAACATGTCCTACCAACCGATCCCTTCTTCTAGTCAAGTTGTGCCACAAACTTCTCTTCTCCCCAATCCTATTCAATACCTCCTCATTAGTTACGTGATCTACCCACCTTATCTTTAGTATTCTTCTGTAGCACCACATTTCGAAAGCTTCTATTCTCTTCCTGTCCAAACTATTTATCGTCCATGTTTCACTTCCATACATGGCTACACTCCAAACAAATACTCTCAGAAACGACTTCCTGATACATAGATCTATATTCGATGTTAACAAATTTCTCTGCTTCAGAAACGCTTTCCTTGCCATTGCCAGTCTACATTTTATATCCTCTCTACTTCGACCATCATCAGTTATTTTACTTCCTAAATAGCAAAACTCCTTTACTACTTTAAGTGTCTCATTTCCTAATCTAATTCCCTCAGCATCACCCGACTTAATTCGACTACATTCCATTATCCTCGTTTTACTTTTGTTGATGTTCATCTTATATACTCCTCTCAAGACACTGTCCAATCCGTTCAACTGCTCTTCCAAGTCCTTTGCCGTCTCTGACAGAATTACAATGTCATCGGCGAACCTCAAAGTTTTTACTTCGTCTCCATGAATTTTAATACCTACTCCAAATTTTTCTTTTGTTTCCTTTACTGCTTGCTCAATATACAGATTGAATAACATCGGGGAGAGGCTACAACCCTGTCTCACTCCTTTCCCAACCACTGCTTCCCTTTCATGCCCCTCGACTCTTATGACTGCCATTTGGTTTCTGTACAAATTATAAATAGCCTTTTGCTCCCTGTATTTTACCCCTGCCACCTTTAGAATTTGAAAAAGAGTATTCCAGTCAACATTGTCAAAAGCTTTCTCTAAGTCTACAATGCTAGAAACGTAGGTTTGCCTTTTCTTAATCTTTCTTCTAAGATAAGTCGTAAGGTCAGTATTGCCTCACGTGTTCCAACATTTCGACGGAATCCAAACTGATCCTCCCCGAGGTCCGCATCTACCAGTTTTTCCATTCGTCTGTAAAGAATTCGTGTTAGTATTTTGCAGCCGTGGTTTATCAAACTGATAGTTCGGTAATTTTCACATCTGTCAGCACCTGCTTTCTTTGGGATTGGAATTATTATATTCTTCTTGAAGTCTGTGGGTATTTCGCCTGTCTCATACATCTTGCTCACCAGCTGGTAGAGTTTTGTCAGGACTGGTTCTCCCAAGGCCGTCAGTAGTTCTAATGGAATGTTGTCTACTCCGGGGGTCTTGTTTCGACTCAGGTCTTTCAGTGCTCTGTCAAACTCTTCACGCAGTATCGTATCTCCCATTTCGTCTTCATCTACATCCTCTTCCATTTCCATAATATTGTCCTCAAGTACATCGCCCTTGTATAAACCTTCTATATACTCCTTCCACCTTTCTGCCTTCCCTTCTTTGCTTAGAGCTGTGTTGCCATCTGAGCTCTTTATATTCATACACGTGGTTCTCTTCTCTCCAAAGGTCTCTTTAATTTTCCTGTAGGCAGTATCTATCTTACCCCTAGTGAGATAAGCTTCTACATCTTTACATTTGTCCTCTAGCCATCCCTGTTTAGCCATTTTGCACTTCCTGTCGCTCTCATTTTTGAGACGTTTGTATTCCTTTTTGCCTGCTTCATTTACTGCATTTTTATATTTTCTCCTTTCATCAATTAAATTCAATATTTCTTCTGTTACCCAACGATTTCTAGCAGCCCTCGTCTTTGTACCTACTTTAACCTCTGCTGCCTTCACTACTTCATCCCTCAGAGCTACCCATTCTTCTTCTACTGTATTTCTTTCCCCTATTCCTGTCAATTGTTCCCTTATGCTCTCCCTGAAACTCTGTACAACCTCTGGTACTTTCAGTTTATCCAGGTCCCATCTCCTTAATTTCCCACATTTTTGCAGTTTCTTCAGTTTTAATCTAGAGGTCATAACCAATAGATTGTGGTCAGAGTCTACATCTGCCCTTGGAAATGTCTTACAACTTAAAACCTGGTTTCTAAATCTCTGACTTACCATTATATAATCTATCTGATACCTTTTAGTATCTCCAGGGTTCTTCCACGTATACAACCTTCTTTCATGATTCTTAAACCAATTGTTAGCTATGATTAAGTTGTGCTCTGTGCAAAATTCTACTAGGCGGCTTCCTCTTTCATTTCTTAGCCCCAATCCATATTCACCTACTATGTTTCCTTCTCTCCCTTTTCCTACACTCGAATTCCAGTCACCCATTACTATTAAATTTTCGTCTCCCTTCACTATCTTAACAATTTCTTTTATTTCATCGTACATTTCTTCAATTTCTTCATCATCTGCAGAGCTAGTACTACTGTAGTAGGTGTGGGCTTCGTATCTATCTTGGCCACAATAATGCGTTCACTATGCTGTTTGTAATAGCTTACCCGCATTCCTATTTTCCTATTCATTATTAAACCTACTCCTGCAGTACCCCTATTTGATTTTGTGTTTATAACCCTGTAGTCACCTGACCAGAAGTCTTGTTCCTCCTGCCACCGAACTTCACTAATTCCCACTATATCTAACTTTAACCTATCCATTTCCCTTTTTAAATTTTCTAACCTACCTGCCCGATTAAGGGATCTGACATTCCACGCTCCGATCCGTAGAACGCCAGTTTTCTTTCTCCTGATTTTGCATTAGTTAAAGGAAATTAAATTTATTTCGACGTATTCTAAACTGTATACTTATTTATGTCCATTCCTTAGCAATTTGGAAACATCATTTTAGACAAAATCTCAGTTTTACTTGTCATTGAATGTTTAATAATCTTACGATTGCTTTCAGTGGGTGAATCAGCTGTCTCATTGTTGTGGCAAAACAGCGGCGTGTAGCTAGAGCTACCTTGTCCCTAGAGAGAGGTCAGGGTTGTACAATAGGCAGTTACAAGCACGGAAGCCATGCGACAAATTTTTTATTCAATAACGTTTTTTTACAGACTTCCAGATCATCTCAGCAGCTAAAATATTGCTTACGGACTGTTCTCAATGTTAACTCACTGTGTTAAAAAAAAAAGCAACACAGGTTTCGACGTGAGAAGTCTGACCATTCCTTTGTGAGTGAGGATTTCCCAGTTTTCAAATAGTGCAAGGCATAGAGTGCACCCCGGCCAAATAGGCGTTTATCTCGTAGCGTCTGAAAGTTGCAGTTCATATCGGAGGCACTTTTGTGATGTGTAGGATGTTTTTCTTACCATGTCTTGGGACCATTCATTCAGGTTGTTATACACACAAACCAGGACATTAACTTCAATGTTCTCGAGACCAGTTGTTGCCCTTCCTCGTTCGACTTCAGGATGAGTATGTTGTAGATACTCTCGTCTTTCAAGATGACAGCAGCCGTGTTCATAGCACTGCACGCGTACGTTCCTTGTATGATGAACACTCAGCCACCCAATTCAACATCGGCTGACTCAGTAAATTACTCGACCCTATTAATAAATGTCTAGGACTATTTGCAATAGAGGGTGAAATGTAACAATCAGCAATGCCACAATTTCGTATTTCTGTGGGAGATAATTATAAATGGGCGACTTCCAGAGCCGGCTCTAGAGGAGCGCGAACCTGACCTTTAAATGGTCCCAAAAGCCTGAGTTAAAAAAGTTAATAAAAGTTTTGCATAAATGGACGAGTGTGGGAACAAGTTGTAAATACAAATCATTCATAAAATCTGATGTCGCAGTGAAAAATGTCTACCATATTCTGAAACAGATGACAAATGAAGCTCAGCAGTTGGTCACCTTCGATGCGTCTTTCAAAATAGCAAAACTTGCTAGTTCTAGCGCTGCCATTTCAGTAAAGTTAGTTCGCCTCCACGTGGTGCACCCTGGGTAACGCTAAATGAATTAACACAACTGACGGCAGACCGAACGATGAATTCCTGCCACACATCACAGTGAAACAGAACGACAGATTCTACCGTGAGCGTACACAACATCTGAAAAGTATCTATGATAGCTTGAAAGGCCCTACAGAAGAGTAAAACTATACAATAAGGAAATTAAGATAAATGTCAGCATATGATAGCCTAACAGCTCCTACAGAGCAAGCTTGAACACCAATAGCGGTATCGTTGAGTAAAAAACACTTTGTCATAAATATGTAAAGAAAAAGTAAAATATGAACTTCCTATTACATGCTGTAGTTGTGATTAAGTGGCGTTTTATTCGTGAAAAGCTGCATCGCATATCCCCCCCCCTCCCCCCTCTCCCCTCTCCCCCAATCACTCTCTCTCCTTTGGATCTACCATTAAAACTATTAACAGCATTTACATTCCTCCTCTAATTTGCACGCTCCTATAAATTAATTCTTGTTGCTTTGTGTGTTAATTATTTCAGGTTTGACCTCGTTCCCTTTTCTTTCTAGGTGGTGAAGCCATAACCATTAGGAATTAATATCATACGGAAAAAACCTGTCAAACTTTATTTTTGCAGCTGAAGCAACTAAACTACACTGCATGAATTCTTTATCAAGATTTGCATTCCAACAACATTATTTACAATTTAACTGTAACTGTTGGCTACAATAAATAAAAGTGCTTTAAAAACTCCTTGTTCTGGGCCATAAATCGTGGTCGTAGCATGTCGGAAAGCACAACTCCTCGATATCGATCATAGCCATTTTTCCTTAATGTACTATGGACACACTAAATAGGGACTGGACATTTATACACATTTTTCAACAAATGAACCATTTATATGTAAGTCACTCTCTGCAGTGATGGGAACAGGCGAATGAAAACAATCGATTCTGTCGGTTGTTGGAAAACAATTGACTCATTCGGTTGCAGCTTTACGTATCGTTTGAATAACTCATTCTTTTGAGTGAACCTGTGCGTGGGAGCAACAGAATGAGAACAACCGATTCATTTGGTTGTAGTTTTACGAACCGGTTACATTATTGTTCATTTTTTTTTTTTTTTGGAGTGAACTCAGACAGTGGAAGTACCCGAACGGAAACAGTCGACCAAATCCGGTGCAGTTTTGCGTATTTATTGGATTGTTCTTTTTTCTTTTCAAGTGACACCTGTCTGTAGCTTCTTTGTTGATTGAACCACATATAGCCGTTCTTTCAAATTAAATATGTCCTTACTGATCTATTTCACTGATTTATCTATTTACTCTTCTGACTGAAACCAGGATGTTGTACTTCCATTAGTTGAAATAAAGCAGTGGTATACAGCAGGGATACACGTATCCCGGAGGGTAGCCATGACCGCCTTGGCTACAAGAAAACATCTCAGGGGGTATGCCAAAGGTAAAATAAACGATATACATGTTGTTTTTGTTTGTTTTCGGTTTTGCTGTGGCGTTCAGTCTGAAGAATGATCTGCTGTAGCTCTCCACGCTGCTCTGTTCTGTTAAAGCCTCTTCATCTCCGAATAACTTCTGCAAGAGCATTATACACATTCACTTAATTGTTTACTGAACTGACTAATTCTTATTTCCCTCATTTAAAATCGATTAATATATTGTTGTGGATTGAGTGGTTCCAGGTACAATCAACACGCAAGTAACGAAGCCGACATCGTTATGACTACAAAGTTAAGCATAAAAATTCTCTTAGGGGTACGTGAAAACGTGTGGTGATATCCATTAATTAAAAGCTGTATGACTGTAGATCTTAAACACTTAATCAGCTTGTATTTGTGTGTAAGGCAAAAATACAGTATGCAGAAAGTAACGCTACCGGCTACGTGCGTAGAAATCAACAACGAATGGTGTCGAGAGTCTGTCTATGACGTCAATGATCTGTGGCTGTGCTGAGTATGGAGTTTTATATTTCCGAATATACTGCACACGGCGCATGCGAAGAGGCAAGAGACTATGGCGGCGTCTGCTAACATCAGAAAATATAACCTATTCTGGTCGAGCTCACTCCCATTACACAAATGGTTTTTGTGTTTTCGGGTCTTCTTAATCTTTATTATGTTTTTTGCTTTATTTTCGTAGCATTTGAAAAGTCACACAAGGTGCATGGATTTTTTCCCTACTAGTGTTCTTCTAGTCCACAAAAGGGACGAAATATTTGCGTTTTACAGAGGAAGAAACCTACACTGCCCGTAAATAAGAACGTGAACCGATAAATGTATTTAATGAAAATTATTTCGGCAGTCAAAAAGTCAAAATCATTTGACGATAAAAATAATTTTCATTGTTATTTGGCACCTAGCAAGAAAACAAGATACAAAGGATACAGCAGAAAGGCGCGATTTACTGCGTGATACTCATTGTCTGACGTGTTTGCAAGTATGTAATTTTACGAGCAAATAAATTTACTTGTTCTGAAATGTTTGGATGACACTTTTCCCCTTTCTTTCAGTCATCAGATGTTTGAACAATTTATCACAATGAATTATGCTTCACTTAGTAATTAGCTCAATTGTCATTGCTCCTTCCTGCACTTTGTTATTATATTTCGTTTTTTTCTGTAAAAAGATAGTCCATCATAATCTCACTTTCACCAATGACATGCCAAATTGCACATCAGACAGCTCTTACAACACATGCAAGTTTGGGGCTCACCTGTAAACGAAAATGACCACTCAAAACAGACAAGACTCGGTACGGAAATAAAAAGCCAGGGGCCACGCTGTAGACGCACTTGTCTCAAGTAGTCAATTTACACAACAAAGTAGATAGTGTAAAACGAGCTTAACAGCGGGCGCTCCTTCCCTCTAGAGCTCGTTACCTCCTGCGTTCGTCTGCTCTCCTGACCAACCACAAGGCTGCCTGCGCACCGTTCTGCGCTGCAGGCACGGAAGTCGCCTAAGAGCGTGAGGAAGGGGGGCGTGTGGGTGGCAGATTGTACACTGTAAATTACAAGGACCAGCACCACCATTAGTTTACTCTTATATACACACATTAACATGATTGCGACAGTTCCGGAACCAGTAAATTAAATTGTAAAAGAGATCAACATAAATTTCATTTCCTCCCTCTTTATTGTTCATGAAAACCACACATAGCATGTTGTACCACCATACAACGAGACGTGCGGAGGTTAAAGTCCACATTGCTGTACACACCAGTACCAGTACCTCTAATACCTCTAATTGATGCATGCCTGTTTTCTCCGTGGCATACTAGCCACTAGTTCATCAAGGCACTGTTGGTCCAGATTGTCCCACTCCTCAACGGAGATTCGGCGTAGATCCCTCAGCGAGGCTGGTGGGTCACGTCGTCCATAAACAGCCCTTTTCAATCTGTCCCAGGCATATTACCTCCTGCGTTCGTCTGCTCTCCTGACCAACCACAAGGCTGCCTGCGCACCGTTCATGTCTGGAGAATATTATGGCCACTCTAGCCGAGCGATCTCGTTATGCTGATGGAAGTTATTCAAAAGATGTGCACGATGGTCGTACGAATTATCGTCTATGAATACGAATGCCTGGCCAATATGCTGCCGATGTGGTTGCACTATCGGCCGGGGGATGGCATTCACGTATCGTACAGCCGTTACGATGCCTTCCATGAGCACCAGGGGCGTACGTCGGCCCCACATAATGCCACCCCAGAACAGCAGGGAAACTCCACCTTGCTGCACTCGCTACACAGTGTGTGTAAGGCGTTCAGCCTGACAGGGTTGCCTCCAAACACGTCTCCGACGATTGTCTGTTTCAATTCATATGCGACACTCATCGGTGAAAAGAGCGTAATGCCAATCCTGAGCATTCCATTCGGCATCTTGTTGGGCACATCTGTACCGCGCTGCATGGTGTCGTGGTTGCAAAGATGGACTTTGCCATGGGCGTCGGGAATGAAGCTGCGCATCATGCAGCCTATTGCGCACAGCTTGAGTCGTAACACGACGTCCTTTGGCTACACGAAAAGCATTATTCTACATGGTGGCGTTGTAGTCAGTGTTCCTCCGAGCCATAATCCGTAGATAGTGGTCATCCACTGCAGTAGTACCCTTGGGCGGTCATGTCATCGACAGTCTCTGTATCTCCTCCATGTCCGAACAACATCGCTTTGGTTCACTCCGAGACGCCGGAACACTTCCCTTGTTGAGAGCCCTTCCTGGCACAGACTAACAATGCGGACACGATCGAACCACGGTATTGACTGTCTAGGCATCGTTGAACTACGGACAACACGAGCCGTGTTCCTCCTTCCGGGTGGAATGACTTGAACTGTTCGGCTGTCCTTCATCCTCTAATAGGCGCTGCTCATGCAGGTTTGCTTACGTCTTTGGGCGGATTTAGTGAAATCGCTGAACAGTCAAATGGGCTGTGTCTGTGATATAATATCCACAGTCAACGTCTATCTTCAGGAATTCTGGGAACCGGGCTGATGCAAAACTCTTTTTGATATGTGTATGATGAAAGTAAGTAATCTAAGTCAAATATGTGTTAGGTACAAATTAGTGCTATCACTCATCACAGTTCCAGCCAATGTCAGCGAAAATGATCGCTACCTTGTAAACACACAAGTAGACTTACGTCAAGTAATGTATTCTTATCGTTCATATATCACCACCACGTAAACGAGCATGAGCACCTCCGTCCAACCAGCATGCCCAAATGTGGACTGTCCTTCTCATAAACGTAGGTATAGGTTATCTACTCTCTGCCAAGTGCACAGCTAAAGTGAAAATAAAAAAATGCAAAAGCACTAAAAAAACAAAAAATTCAAATAAAAAAATTACCGAACCTAAAAACTATTCAAATATTCCCTTTGTGTATCATAATAATTCTGTTTTCTTTTTATTTGTATATTAGTCAGTCCAAACAGCCAAAATGTTAGTAAAAAAACAAAAGCCGACGATACCGACACATAAGTCATAGTACATAATTCGTGCACCACTAATGTTGCCGGCGTAGCCCCAAAGCTTGTACTTTTGTTCCACATTGGGTATTCAAGTTGCCCAGAAAACTTCTGGGTCGGCGCTCATATGAAGCAGCCTTTAGCACATCTGCTGCCGTTCACAACAGTATCGAGTAATGGTTTGCTGAGAGTTCCTTAATTTGAATTTCATGAATGACAGTATCCTCACCAAACTAACATTTTCAAAAATACAGTTTTTGTTCACCTTTCCAGTACATTATTTGTTTCAAAAATTTTAGCAACCCTAGTCATGGTTCACGTGTAACAAACGCAAAGACGAAAAATCTATGTTGGTGAAATCACTCACTCAGAAACTGAATGAAAACAAACATGGAACAGATGTAACCGTTAGAGGACTGTGCCAGGTATATCAGATTATATGAAAAACCGCTCAAGCCCGGAGAGTGAGTAAAAGACACTCATATAGCTGACGTAACCACAGTGACTAGTTTCATCAAGTTGTCTCATTCGACTGAAAAAACCAGCTGAACGAAAAAGCAATCGACTAGCCAATCGGTTGTTAAAACCAATCGCTGGCCTCTCACCTTCCACTTTGTACTGCTGGAGCAACAAAAATACCACCGACAGTGCAGTACTCAGCTGTGCTGGTTGCTACTGATCTCGCTCCACACGGCCCCACGGTTCAGGGAACGAGAAAAAGTGGACAGATTTTAGTTGTCTACTCTGGGAATGTCAAAACTTAATTTTGGTCGTCATAGTTCATTTTTCAATTATGGCTCACAATGTATTACAATGTAAACATTTCATTTCTGTTTCACTGAGTGCTTCCCCGTATCTGGCTCTGATCTTAATGATGTATTCAGTTCAAGAAGACGTATGAGTAAGTGTGAAACGTGAAAAAAAAACATCATTGATGATTGATATTGTGATATTCAGTGAAGTGACAAAAGTCGTAGGAACCCTCGAGTCGGACCTCCTTTTGCGAGGCGTAGTGCCACAACTCGATGTGGTGTCGACTCCGTAAGTCGTTGGAAATCCCCTGCAGAAATACTAAGCCATGCTGCCACTGCAGCCGTCCGTAATTGAGAAAAGTGTTCCTGGCGCAGGATTTCACGCACGAACTGAACTCATGCCCATGCCCATGCCCAAGCCTCGCAACCTGGGCGGCCAAATTATTCTCTCGAATTGTCCAGAATGCTCTTCAAACCAGTTATGGACAACTGAGGCCCGGTGAGATGACATCGCTGTTTGCGAACATTAAGTCCATGAATCGCTCCAAATAGTCTCCATGTAGCCGAACGTAACTATTTTCCGTCAATGCCCACTTCACTTGGAACAGAGGACTCAGTCCATTCCATGTAAACGCAGCCGACACCAGCTTGCACAGTGCCTTGTTGGCGACTTGGGTTCATGCTTCGTAAGGTCTGCGCCACACTCGAACCCTACCATCAGCTCTTACCATCGGAATTCGGTATTCATCTGCCCAGGCCACGGTCTTCTGTCGTCTCGGGCCCAACCGATATCCTAACGAGGCCACGTGAGGTAGTGCAGGCTATGTCATGTAGACAGCAAAGGCACTCGCGTCGTTTGACTGCTGCCAAGTCCCTTAACGTCAGATTTCACCGCGATGTCCTAACGGGTTCGTTAGTCATACGTCATACATTAATTTCTGCGGTTATTTCACGCAGTGTTGCTTGTCTGTTAGCTTTGACAACTCGACGCAAATGCCGCTGGTGTCGGTCGTTAAGTGACAACCGTCAGCCACTGCTTGGTCCGTGCTGACAGGTCGTACCTGAAATTTGGTATTCTCTGCACTCTCTTGACACTGTGGATTTCGGAATATTGAATTTCCTAACGATTTCCGAAATGGAATGTCCCATGCGTATAACTCCAACTACCATTCTACGTTCAAAGTCTTTTTTTCGCGTCGTACAGTCATAATCAGGTGGGAAACCTTTTCAAATGAATCACATGAGTACAATTGACAGCTCTACCAATGCACTGCCCTTTTATACCTTGCGTACGTGATACTACATCAGGAACACGTGTATATCGCTATCCCATGACTTTTTTCATCGCTGATTACGTCTGAAAATGCCAGTAGTCGGGGGAAGGGGAGGGATGCAGTGCTAATTATTGCACGGAGAGGCTGTAGTGACTTCATCTATATATGGCATGCCAGAAATAACTTGTGGATTCTCATCCTCACAGAACTGAGGCCATTATCAAGGATAAAGGGTGTGTTACGTGATATCAGCGTCAAGTCTCCTGCGGTCACTAATTATCTGTCCAGTGTGCCTACTCATCCACATAAAATATTTCGTGATTTAAGGACACATATTTACATATTAAATTGTGCGATACATAAAACTTCTCACATTGAGCATCCCACAGTCAACAAAAATTAACAACTAACTAAAAATCTAGTTAAATTGGGAATATTACAAGAATAGCGAGATATGTAAAGGGACACCCCCACTATGTTTGGAGATCCTGAGCTGAGGAGCATATCCTTTCACTCTTTTGTTTTACTCTGACAGCCTACTCTCAATATTTCACGGACTTTTCAACGTCTCGAATAACGGAGTAGAGCAAAGCGGCGTAGCTGCTAAGACAGTACGTTCACATTCAGGACTACAGACATTCAGACCTCGGTCCGGCCACAGGGATTTAATTTTTTCGTGGCTTTCCTACATAACAGTCACGGTCTTCAACAAATTCACGGGCTGCTTCGTTTGTGAAACAGAGGTACTTGTTCAAACCTAATGACCCCTCCGTCGACTTAACATTAAACTATAACTTCCCTTTTCGAATATCTTATGGTTCGACTCGGATGATACAGAAGGTAACAATTAAAATCTTGACAAATTCATTCAACACTTATCATACCCTCCGACTGTACGCTGATTAACATAATGAAACTTTACTAATACGTAATACTGGGGCATGTTCCACTCCGAGTTACTAATTGTAATATTAAGTGAAATGCTGTCGAGCTTATTTAACTAAAACGGCTAATTTAATGATGCCACAATTATGAACCACATGACTAAATGATTTAAAGCTGTAATACAAATTCAAAAATGCATATATACTGAAAATTCCTAGTCTGGCCATAAAATTGTGAATCAATATCGGTCCACGACCAACTTATACTTCTAGGGGAAGTGGATTAGTCTTCGTTCTTAATGAAACCAGTTCATTGTAGTACAAGATGAACGGACGATATGTCCTTTACTGCCACAGAATAACAAGTAAAACTCAATTGTTCTGATACCAGGCGAGCGAGTACAATGCTCGTTACTTTCGCAAAATAGTTAGTGAATTATTCTTGTTCTTGGCCACTATGCAGAAGCGCAATGTTGTCACAATGAACTGGATATAAAATAGGTTATATTTATTTTTGGTAGGTCGCTAGCCAGGAACGGTTGTATGACAAATTACAGAATCTTGAAAATTAAGTCAAGTCTGCGTATAGCAGGATTTTATTTCCTCGGCACGTTTCAAGAAATTAGAAACAAATTGGAAAAGAGTAAACTTGTCTGAATATTCAACTAAATTGACAGAGAACGACGCTAACGCTGTGAGAGTTACCAAAATTTACGTAGACGTCTACATGGAGAATAAAACACCAAGATCCTTATTTGTGCAGCCTGTAAATTCAACGTTAAAAGATCCATAATTATAGTTTACAATAAAGCAGATGAGCAACATAAGGTGCACATTAGGAAGACACAAGTAAGCGAGCTGCTGAGAATATGGATCGCACGACTGCACTTTGTGAACATTTCCTTAAGAACAGAAGAGTGTGTCGAACAGCAACAGACAGCCCCAGCACTGGCGCGCTCCAAAATTACCTCTCCGACGGTAACTGGCCGTTGATTCCTCTGGCTTACTTGCTCTTTCCCAAATCCACATTTCAAAGAATACATGGAGGTGATGATTCTATGCTGCTGCTAATATGATGGGCGAGAATTGTTGTTACATTCATGAAAAAGCAGGTCAAAGCACATGTAACGAAGTTGGTGCTCGGCTCAAGTGGTGTCTTCGTTATTGGTCAGCCTTATGCAGCAAGAACACTGTCTAGAACAACGCAGTTCTGTTGGCTGAATCAAATTTTTAGAGTGAACGCAACTGACTCGCCCAGACAGGCTGTACGGTGCCACAGTGTCTTTCGCATTGATGTTCACCCAGGAAGGCAAAAACATTGTGCTCAATTATTCTCAGGAGGCTGTAGGGCACCCGCCGCGCTCACTGACCGCAGGGGCTGCAGGCACCAACCCAACTTTCAAAAGTCGTGTAGCAGATATCCAGCCGACTCCCGTGAATACTGCTCGTATCTCTAAAGCACGAACTCTTCACTTAATGAGATTCCCAGAATGCCTTTGCCAACTAAAGATGCCACAAATACGCAAGGCCAACTTTTGAAGCACACAGCTGCAGTATTTTCACTAAACTAACTGCGAAATAGCGGTGGAAAAAGAAGTACTTCTGCACAGCTTTGTGTGACAGTAACATTACATTTATTAAAAATTAAAGTCTGCACTGTTCTCAAAATTTGTAACTACATTTACTATATACTTTTACGTACTTTTCCACTTATTTTCTCATTTGGATCTACAATGATATGTTATAATTCAGCCAGGGAGGCACCATTATACCGCCTGATGTTAATGCCATAACAATACGTTCATCCCCCGCATCTTCCAAACATACTATAGATATTTAGTCCTGACATTCATCTTGATCACTGTACGACACTTAAATGCAGTGTTAAGGGATCACAGAGACGGAATTTTACAAAAGTCGTCCTGTGGGCCTCAGCAACGAGCTCAGCTGGCTTTGACAGTGAAACGTGCTTGTGAGCGATAATGATACATACGTACGTTACCAATTATCAGCAACGGAGGAAGTGAATGGGAATAGAGGGAATGTGTTGAAAAGTTTTTAGCGAAAGGGTTTCGGATGAATAACGTCCAGCACAGTGAGGCGGCGTTCACCTCGCCATGAAAACCCAATCCGAATCACTGCGTATTCCGAATTAATGAATCTGAATTAGTTAGGGTTTACTGTACCTTCCAACATTTAAGTGCACCATCACGCAAGGAGCACGATTTTGAGATGGAATGTCATCAAAATGTTCAGATAGCACTGAAAATAGAAGCCTTGTTATTCTTTTTACGCCAGGGACACAGAAATTCTAAATTATTAGCCCACTCTTTAAGGTAATTTTTTATGTCTGTGATGGGCGACAGAATTACGTCATTTCTAAATTCTTTGTATTCGAAGATAAGGTGTCTGCAAAAATTTCTCTCGCCTTCTTATACTTTACAGTTTATTAATAGACTATCGAAGATAAAAGTCTTCGCGAAATCCTGTAAAACATTGTTTCCCAGGAATTACTTTATTGTTCTATACCTAACTCCAAAACGTTGCCCCTGCTGAATATGGGTATAGCCGATGATGATGCCACCACCGAATATTGATGCGTGTCACGTCAGCCAATGAGCGGCATTCGTTTGCTTCGTCGTTGGTTCGCGGTATCGCAAGACGACTGCATGAATTCAGCAATTCCCTCTCCATCTTCTTCGGCGAATAAAGATAGTTTTAAAATTCGACTCGCAGCTCACATGACTCAGCACGGAAGCTCTGACGCAAGTCACAGGTGAGAACAGGAATCAAATATGACTCATTTCGTGTTATATGAGAATATTCGGTGGTCCTTGTGCAGTCTTTGGTTACTAAAATGTAAAGGCACTTCTACACGAGAAAACTGTTGATTGATTAGATGTCTGAGAGACGTCTCGTTTTAGTTGTTTTTGATGATTACATGTGGAACAACAGACAAAAGTCCGTCTCCTGAAAAATTAGCTCCGCGTCTAATAAGATCTCGCTTGAGACACGTACTGTAGCACTGTTTTTCATCTGGACGTGCATAGTCATAAAATGACCAAACAGCAATTAGTACTCAGATTCCAAGATAATATGGTACGAGATATATCGAATTACAGTTGCATATAAGTTATCTCGACCAGCAGATCAGGAAATATAAATTTTTGTTTCGCTGCTTTTGAATTAGATGGCTGAGGTGAGTAATACAGCACGATGTATAAAACTGCGTCTTAAGTAAGGTTTATTACAAACATACACGCTGGTTTACTCTTGACAGCCGATAAGAATACTGCACAAGGCCCTCATTAATATTCATAAAATACGCCTCGGCATAAACACTAAATTTAATGAGAGCGAATACGATGGAAACAAAAATTCGTTATACTATTTCAGGACTGCGTTTGCATAAATACACTGCGTGACGTACGGTACACGGCCATAAGAAGCGTTTAGCCTTTGTCCAGTATCCCGTTATTTCCGATTTGCTGGACAACGCCTCCTGCTCGTTACAATCGTGTCGTCCGTAAGTAAGCAACGAGCTACGAGTAGGTTTCTAAGCATAGGAGCCTCGTGCATCGCTAGTGAAAGCTGAACTTGTTTGAAAAACTTGTTACAATTTGTCGCTTACGCAGAAACTGTGGAAAAGTTATTTCACGGAGCAAGTAGTTCCTTAGGAGGTACTTAACGCTGCATCGCTGCTTCAGCTGATCTACGTGAAACAGTAAAACACACTCAAAACGAATCAGTAGGCTCAACCTACTTGATCTCTCGTACCGAAACAGATCTCATTCTAAACATGGAACAGAATGAGAAACTATGTACTACTTTTTTTACAGAAAAAAACATATGCGTTTTCTCGCGTAAAATTTCAATATTCCCACCAAACAAAGAAAATAAGCGAGCGTTGCAATGAAGACCTCCTACTAATACCTTTTTATGAAAATTTGAGGTACACAATAGTAAAACAAATCACAGAAAAGTAACTGGAAAACATATATGGAAATTCTTTTATAACTATGGACTCTTAGGGAAGCAAACATTTCAGTGGCTTCTTGGAAATTAGCGACAAATTGATACATATATTTTACTGAGAGCTTTAATTAAGAACTACGGGATTTTTAAATTAAATAGACCCACGACTTACTTTATCATATTATGGTAAAATAGACAGAGTGCCGGAAAGTTGGAAATGTTCAGTTTCTTATGATAATAATAGCCTTTGACAGTCTGTTCTTGTTTTTCAATGATTACTAAGTTCAACATGTCATGCACATTTTGGAACCAGTTATATGAAGTAATATAACAACTGTATACGTTTGGTGGTTACAGAAGGCATTTACACCTTTTTTAATTTGATTTTTTTCTGTTTTTGGTTCATAATTTCCGGGCACTGTATGCACCAAAAAATGTTCTACAATTTTTATTTAGAAATCCGGTAACTTTTATCCTTAGGCTTTATTTAATACTCCACTACTTGTGGAACAAGTGATTCCACAGAGCAAGTCGCTCGCTAGGAGGTACTTAACGATGCATCGCTGTTTCTGCTTAGCTGCGTGAAACTGTAAGACACACTGATGAAGAATACGTAGGCTTGGGATAGTTTTAAGTTTCTCAAATGGAATAATAATGTCCACTTTCTATTTCTACTGTGCATCCTACCTTCATTGATGGTTTGCTGTTTGCCATTCCAGCTGATAACTAAAATTAGTTTATCCTGAGTGACTGAGCCGCAAAGCGCCATGTTTAGTTGGCAAGATCTTATCAGCAATCATATGCATCGCTCCCAGTGTTCTCGACTGTTTTATTGTGTCAGCATTGGACTACTTTCAGAGATTAATCTTCTTTTTAATTGTCTCAGATACCATGAAATACCGTGAAATACTGCTAATTTTAAAATGTTTGTTTGTAACCACTTTTTCTGCAATGTCTCGTACACGAGTTCCTTTTTTTCCATAGGTTGTTCGTATCCTTAGATATGCAACCAAGCCTCAAATATTTTTATTATCAGATAAATTTCCATTTACAGGGAAAAAATCCATTGATCTATCAACCTCCTAGGGACAGACATGTCCTTAATCAAATCATCAATTTTCTTTAAGAGAATCTGTAGAAATGCAGCTATTTTTTTTCTTTCTGTTCTAGAATCACAGTGGCTTGGAACTCAGTATAGTAGAAAAATCGGAAACTTTAAAATAAATTATGAAAGAGAACACCAAAGGACAGAAAGGAATTCCAGAAAAGGAAAGAAATGATAGCTTTCCTCTGACTTTCCATTTAATCTTGCAATCATTCTGCATGACAATAATATAATCATCTTCATATGTATTATTGCCGACACTGGCATCCCGTTGACTTGGCGTTAGTACGTTTATGACTGGACTAAAAACCTTAGTACAAGAAAAATACGCTACATTATTGTGGATAAATTCATTCATATCCAAAGAAGTGATTTGGGGTAGGCCTACATCCCAAGGAAATATTACATGGCTGTTGCTGTTCGTATATTGTAATTAGACTAAGTGGGTAATCTTAGTTGCAAGAGTTTTCATAGGTGGCGCGGATAGCTATGAAGAAACGTTAGGCCGGCCGATGTGCCCGAGCGCTTTTAAGCGCTACAGTCCGGAACTGCGCTGCTGCTACGGTGGTAGTTTCGAATCCTGCCTCGGGCATGGATGTGTGTGATGTCCTTAGGGTAGTGAGGTTTAATTAGTTCTAAGTCTAGGGGACTGATGGTCGCAGATGTTAAGTCCCATAGTGCTTAGAGCCATTTGAACCATTTCAACGAAATGTTATATCAGAAACATTTCTTCAGTATATACTCGATGTCAACAAAATACCAACTTTATGTAAAGACTGGCAACTAGTCTTTAAAGTATATGCATATAAATTTGAGCATTTGACGACACTTATAGATTTTGTGGCCCGTTGACTATCTAAGTACCTAGTCAACTTTGAAGTCAGATTTCAATAACAGAGTGCGGAAATATAAAGTCTAGAGATTATACAGTGTACAGGAGTAGTTAAAATAGGAGAGGGTTCAAATTATTGGCACGTCTCGTTTCAGGAAATGATTCAAATTTTCAAGAGTGTTTTTTCTCTGTGTTCTACGCCTTGTGTTTGTACTCAGAAAAAACGCACATGAAAATGGGAATCATTTTCTGAAATGTTTTGAGCAAAATGTAAATAAAATAAAATCGTAACTCTTAGCAGAAAAGTTGTTTATACACAAACTCTTTGTTTTCTTAGTCGCAGACTTTCACAAACAATTTCTAATGGATCCAGTCAGACTCGTAGAGGAAGTTTCTTCAAGTGTATGGGATCTGTTTCAGACTGAGTGAAAATCTAGCATCTATAAAGAAGACCAGGTTAATGATTCCAGACCTATGTCTCATAGGAGAGCATAATGGAAATGCTGAGAAATCTCGACTAGAAGAAACTGCACGGAAAACAGTAAATTTCATTCAAAAAGCAGCGTAGGAAGCTTCAAGAATCAGTTTTCAGAGCGTGCTCTAGAAATATTCTTCAGATCCATACGTATAAACACGTACAGACCAGACTGGTAAAATCAGGCTAACTACAGCACACACGGAATATATAATGGTAGTGATTTTTCCCACACTTGCACCGTGAATATAACGAAAAGCAAATCTAATATATACTACAATAAAAAGAACCCTTTGCAGTGCACTTAATCGCAAATCGGAGAGTATAGATATAGGTGACACTGTTATTTTTATTGTTGTTGTGGTCTTCAGTCCACAGACTGGTTTTATGCAGCTCTCCATGCTGCTCAATCCTGTGCAAGCTTCTTCATGTCCCAGTACCTGCTGCAACTTACATCCTTCTGAATCTGTTTAGTGTGTTCATCTCTTGGTCTCCCTCTACGATTTTTAACCACCGCGCTGCCCTCCAGTACTAAATTGGTGATCTCTTGATGCCTCAGAATATGTCCTACCAATCGATCCCTTCTTATAGTCAAGTTGTGCCACAAATTTCTCTTCTCCCCAGTTCTATTCAGTACCTCCTCATTAGTTAATTGATCTACCCATCTAATCTTCAGTTTTCTTCTGTACCACCACATTTCGAAAGGTTCTATTATCTTTTTGTCTAAACTATTTATCGTCAACGTCTTACTTCCATGGATGGCTACACTCCATACAAATACTTTCAGAAAAGACATCCTCACGCTTAAACCTCTACTCCATGTTAACAAATTTCTCTTCTTCAGAAACGCTTTCCGTGATATTGCCAATCTACATTTTATATCCTTTCTACTTCGACCATCATTAGTTTTTTGCTCCCCAAATAGCAAAACTCCATTATTATTTTAAGTGTCTCATTTCCTAATGTAATACCCCCAGAATCACCTGATTTAATTTGACTACATTCTATTATCCTCATTTTGCTTTTGTTGATGTTCATCTTATATCCTACTTTCAAGACACTGTCCATTCCGTTCAGCTGCTCTTCCAAGTCCTTTGCTGTCTCTTACAGAATTACAATGTCATCGGCGAACCTCAAAGTTTTTATTTCTTCTCCATGGGTTTAATTCCTACTCCGAATTTTTCTTTTGTTTCCTTTACTGCTTGCCCAATATACAGATTGAATAACATTGGGTATAGACTACATCTCTGTGTCACTCCCTTCTCAACCACTGCTTCACTTTCATCCCCGTCGACTCTTATAACTGCCGTCTGGTTTCTGTACAAACTGTAAATAGCCTTTCGCTCCCTGTATGTTACCATGCCACCTTCAGAATTTGAAAGAGAGCATTCCGGTCAACATTGCCAAAAGCTTTAGGATCTAGCAAAAGGTCACAACAGAAAGAAATACGTGTTCCTTACTTCGTAACCGACAGGCTAAAATCAAAAAATTGTTCAAATGGCTCTGAGCACTATGAGATTTAACTTCTGAGGTCATCAGTCCCCTAGAACTTAGAACTACTTAAAGCTAACTAATCTAAGGACATCACACACATCCATGCCCGAGGCAGGATTCGAACCTGCGAGCGTAGCGGTCGCGCGGTTCCAAATTGTAGCGGCTAGAACCGCTCGGCCACTTCGGCCGGCCAGAGAAAATCAGTTAATTAAGTAGCTCAAACAATACCACGTTTGGGTCCCCGGTCGAAGATATTACCCTAATATTTACAGTGTTTCATCAACAATATATTGCGTCTCTCGATCTCTACTTTACTTTTTGATATACATTAAAGACGTTTACTACGGAAGCAGCCAACTTGCGCCATAAAAGTATGTTTATTATCCTTTCGAAGACTATCTCATTTAGTTACTACTTTGAGTTCTCCATATAGTGATACCCGAACACACTGTACGCAGACACACTCATAACATTCATTATAAACCAACATAATCGTGTATTAAAGTTAATATACCAGTCCTTAACTAATTATGGCCGGGTAGAAGAAGTTGTCTGCATCGGGCCCAGAACTGTTCGTATCTGTATTTCTATTACGCGCTGAAGAAATTAGAATTATTTATCGCTGTAAAGAAATATTTTCTCAAATAGTCTCCTGCGTTATCCTTGTCCTTTTCCTTCTGCACTGGATGCCGTATTGGCCAAGAGAAGTCTAGGCCGCAGTTAAGTTTCACATTTAAGAGATTTACTTCAGTAATGTCCTGTAGAATAGCTAACATTCCGTAATGGATGGCGACCTTTTACAACGAGAGGCGTAACACATCTGTCTACGAAGCACGAGGTCACAGGTTCGGCTCCCGCTACACAGGTTGCTCCTTTCGTCGCTCGATTTCGAAAATAAATATGCAGTTCCGCAAACTTGTTATGCCTCCTGCTATTATGCTATCCTCACTGCAGACGTCCCAGTTTTCTTACTGTTGCTGAAGATGGAGAGAGGTTAACTGTAGGGCGTCGTTTCAGTGCCCCCGTCTCTACTACAGGCAAAGCTTTCACTAATGCTAAGCCATTTTCCACAGTTCCGAAACTGTCAGAGCAAGATACAAACAAAACACTGCTAGCTTATTACATGTCAGCGAAAATCCTTACTCGTCCTTAACATATGTTATCGTTAGATATGTATGTAGTCTCAACACATTTAAAACACGTATCAGGGGATAACAATAAGGCGTTGGATTGCTGTGGTTACTGTCACAGGAATATCTCTTATCATCATAAAATGGGAATTGTATTCGTCACTTGAGAATAATGTTTCTTTCGACGTCTCTCTAATTCCTTCTGTAATAAAACTGAATAACTTTCCATTCGTGTATAATACATCTACTAAACTAATTAATTTTCGCAAGTACTTTGTGCTTTGTATGGACGTTTTTCACAGAAAGTATATAAATATCAATTTTGTGAGTTCAAACGCCTCTTTCCTCCTTCAGTCTAACATTTATTTAAGTTCCAGACTCGTTTCCTCTTTTATACTAAAAGTATCTTCTATGGATTTAATTTGGTATAGTACAGATTTATTTTTCCATGCGATACTGTACTTATAAACAGTTAACGTCTTAATTTATACGTGAATAAATTATCACTTAATGTTATTCGTTTGTCCAGCCAGAATCAGCGTTTCCCCTTATTTGGTCATACGCTAGAGAGCCCATGTGAATATGTGTAAGCCGTTTATAAATGAAGTGACAGTGCGACGTCTGACCTATTACCAGATGAGAAGAAATGCGGATAAACGACTAATTGTTGGTAATAAATTATTCAAGTAAAATTATCGCATGAAACGTTTCTAATCAATAAATGCCGCATTTCTAAATAAAACTGTATTATTCTAAATTAAATCCTCTGAAGATGCCTAAATCTAGAAGGTGAAACGCGTCTCGAACGTAAATAAGTGTTAAACGGATAATTAATGTTTGACCTTCCCATTTCACTTTTCATGATTTCATTGTTATGATTTTATCTAGAAGCAAGCTGTAGAGAACTTAAGGCATTTAGAGCTAATCTGCACAGTTATCTCACAAACACACATTTAGAGAATATTTTCCTTTCCTATATTTTCCATAACCGTCACGAAATCGTATGATGTGTTAGTATTTTCATCTCTGGAACGGATGTTATTTAAACCTGACAATATACAACAACTTAATATTGGACGACAACGTTGTCGTTGTTCTCAACGCTTCAAAAATTTTAATCTTACCCATACCTAGGAGAACTGAAAGAAGCTGCACTTGTAAGTTTTGTTGACAGGGCCCACAAAGAACCCAACGAGAACAAGTGGAAAATGGAGAATCTGGTTGATAAAGTCATTCGAAGACTAAAGAAGAAAAATACAGAAGCCAAAGAAACGTTAAAAGTAATATTATTATTCACACACTACAGAGGCATTTCGTATGGTGTAGAAAGTATGGTTATATAATGCAACGCTAAAGTAGTGTGTGAATGAATAATATGCTGCGATATAGGTTTCGACGAACAAATTTGATAAATCAGGTGTAAATATAACTCAGTATACTGCATGTGATGCTAACTACATATTTATTTATAGATGTTTAGTCATTACATGTCCTATCAAATCTCTATTGTAACTCGTTTGACAAAAGTGGTTCATTACTACAAACCAATATTACTCAGATTACAATCATTGTAGCAAAAAAAAAAAAAGTTTAACATTTTGAGCAAAATAATATAGTTCCGTGTCTCTAAGAAATTCAAGAAAACTCAACATTATGATACAACAAATCATTCACATTAACAGAATAATTTTCATTGTTAATCTCGGATTCGCGAGACTACACTGCCACGTTACGCTTCTTTGCAGGTCTGATGATGTCACAGTCATTGGAATCGTTCTCAAAACTATAAAAAACATTAATTCAGGCACACATCTAAATCTTCATTCACACTAAGAACAGCAGAATCATCAGCGTAAAAAGCCTCAGAAAGTATTTCAGATTCGTTCACTTCCTTCCGTTATCTGAACACGGCGATCTCTAAAAGCAGGTGCAAATTCAAAACGAAGACAGCAACTGTTTGAATATCAGAACGCTATCAAAATGATAAATTAGGAAAAAAGTACGTGTAGGCACCCTGTGCGCAGTGTGGTAAGGAAAAATTTCCTACCTAATATCCGCCATAAGTGAACAAACTCGTTTATTTATTTATCAGATACTGTGAGACTATGTGAATCATTGCTGTTTGGTTATGGAACTAGTCATAGTTTACAGAATGCTGGATACAAAATTTATAAACAACGAAGTATACGAATTAATAATACACTATGTGATCAAAAGTATCCGGACACCCCAAAAACATACGTTTTTCATATTATGTGCATTGTGCTGCCACCTACTGCGAGGTACTCGATATCAGCGTCCTCAGTAGTCAGTAGACATAGTGAGAGAGCAGAATGGGGCGATCTGCGGAACTCACGGACTTCGAATGTGGTCAGGTGATTGGGTGTCACTTGTGTCATGATTCTATATGCGAGATTTCCACACTCTAAACATCCCTAGGTCCACTCTTTCCGATGTGAAAGTGAAGTGGAAACGTGAAGGTACATGTACAGCACAAAAGCGGACAGGCCGTCGACAGATAGACAGACATGTATCCGGACCATCACGTAGGAATTCCAAACTGCATCAGGATCCACTGCAAGTACTACGATAGTTAGGTGGGAAGTGAGAAAACTTGGATTTCGTGCTCGAGCAGCTGCTCAGTAACCACACATTACGCCGGTAAATGCCAAACGACTCCTCGCTTGGTGTAAGGAGCGTAAAAACTGAACGATTGAACAGTGGACAAACGTTATGTGGATTGATGAATGACGGTACACAAAGTGACGATCCGATGGCAAGGTGTGGGTATGGCGAATGCCCAGTGATCGTCATCTGCTAGCATGTGTAATGCCAACAGTAAAATTCGGAGGCGGTGGTGTTATGGTGTGGTCGTGTTTTTCATGGAGGGGCCTTGCACCCCTTGTTGTTTTGGGTGGCAATATCACAGCACAGGCCTACATTGATGTTTAAACCACCTTCTTGCTTCCCACTGTTGAAGAGCACTTCGGGAATGGCGATTGCATCTTTCAACGTGATGGAGCACCTGTTCATAATGCACGGCCTGTGGCAGAGCGGTTACACGACAGTAACATCGCTGAAAATGGACTGGCCATCACAGAGTCCTGACCTGAATCCTGAAGAACACCTTTGGGATGTTTCGGACGCCGTCCTCGTGCCAGACCTTACCGACCGACATCGATACCTCTCCTCAGTACAGCACTGCGCGAAAAATGGGCTGCCATTTCCCAAGAGTCCTCCCAGCACCTGATTGAACATATGGCTGCGAGTGTGGAAGCTGTCATCATGACTAAGGGCAGGCCAACACCTTATTAAATTCCAACATTACCGATGGAGGATGCCACGATCTTGTAAGTGATTTTCAGCCCGGTGTTCGCATACTTTTTATCACATAGTGTACGTTACAGAGAAACATGGTCAACTAAGGCTAGGAAGTTCTGCACAGTATAGAAGGAATGAGCGGCAAGGAAACCTTTCAACTCGGGTTTCAATATTTGAGATTTGTCTTTCAGTTTTTCACTTCTCCTGGAAGTCTGTTGAACATGAAACCTACTAAACTGTGCACACATTACTTTACAGTGCTGAAGGAAATGTTATTCGAGCATATATCGATCTTCCTTCTAGTGTTAACTGAATGAATTTGCAGTTTCTACTGAATGAGTAAATATTGTTAACAACAAATCACGTGATGTGATATATGAACAGAGGTACCAGAGTTACATTGACGAGATAGCTGAATAACAGCGTACGCGACGAACAAAGTTCTATGAATTATAAGTGGTGCTCCACGATACACACGCACCGCAGATATGTGCAATGAATTCCACGTCGAGACCGTTGTGGAAGTATTCATGAAGCTCGCCACGCGACTGTGCAGGCGATTGAGATGGTCGGGTAACCCCTTCATTCTGAACCTGGGGAATGATCATCACAACGACAGGTGGAAGCGTTACCTACCAAAAACACTTTGTCTAAGAGATAATTAACCGCCTATGGCAAGCAGAAAGTAAATACCCATACAATCCAGTATCGGTGAGCACCTGCATCTCAGCGAATGTGACTGCCGTCGTCAGCTACATTCACACGGTCTGCCACACTGCGATAGCATGGAAGCGGAACACACATAAACGCAGACAAAACTCGTATGACATTCTACGCTCAGCGGCAGACCCTACACCAAACTGATACCTGTAGTGACGACCTTGGCCTATTACAGGAACGAGGACACTGTAGCTAGCTAAGGAGACATAGCAGGTGCCCATCATATCCACTGCCAACCTACCCTTACACCCATGCATGAACTAGCCTCTCCGCAGACGTGACAGTAGGATTTTTTATGATGGTTACCATGCAATTGCTGGCGTTGAGACGCTTCACTTGTGTTTGAAAAATAGAAGGCGTTGCAACAAGGATGGTTGTGTCGTATAATACAGACAAATTCAATTTAAAAATGTGTGGAAAAACAATACTGTCGGTCTACTGCCAGGTGCAGGTGAGCCAAAGACGACAGAACTTGGGCCCACTGAGGCGCGCCACGCGCTGCTGGTGGGGCGCCTCGAAGCCTTTGCTACGTGTGAAGTGAGCCGCCTGCCGCCTGCCCCCTGCCGTGCACGTGTGAAAAGCTTCTCAATGGCAGCTCACGCCAACATTTTAACGAATTTCCAGTCCATATAACGAGCAGTAAACAACTTAAAGGGAACGCCGAATGGCCTTTTGTTGTTCTAAAGAGCTGTCTAAAAGACTTAGGCCGTGGCAAAAGGCAGCCTGCGATCTACACCCCGTCCAACCATGGCGCCGTTGGCCTTGAGAGGAGCAGCAATCTCTCTGTCTGTCTCTCTCTCTCTCTCTCTCTCTCTCTCTCTCTCTCTCTAGCACACACACACACACACACACACACACACACACACACAGGGGATTCCTGATATTAGTTAAACGTGAGGGGCCTTCCTCCGATTCTTCGCTGCGACTTCAGAATACACTACTGGCCCTTAAAATTGCTACACCACGAAGATGACGCGCTACATACGCGAAATTTAACCGACAGTAAGAAGATGCTGTGATATGCAAATGATTAGCTTTTCAGAGCATTCACACAATGTAGGCGCCGGTGCCGACACCTACAGCGTGCTGACATGAGGAAAGTTTCCAACCGATTTCTCATACTCAAACAGCAGTTGACCGGCGTTGCCTGGTGAAAAGTTGTTGTGATGCCTCCTGTACGGAGGAGAAGTGCGTACCATCACGTTCCTGACTTCGATAAAGGTCGGATTGTAGCCTACCGATATTGCGGTTTATCGTATCGCGACATTACTGCTCGCGTTGGTCGAGATCCAATGACTGCAGAATAGCAGAATATGGAATCGGTGGGCAGGTCCTGTACGAGCCTTTATGGATACAGAAAATGTTCGACTGCTGCCCTGACCAGCACATTCTGCAGATCTCTCAACAACTGAAAACGTCTGATCAATGGTGGCTAAGCAACTGTCTCGTCACAATACGCCAGTGACTACTCTTGATCAATTGTGGTATCGGGTTGAAGCTGCATGGGCAGCTGTACCTGTAAACGCCATCCAAGCTCTGTTTGATTCAATGTCTGGGCCTATCAAGGCCGTTATTACGGCCAGAGGTGGTTGTTCTGGGTACTAATTTCTCAGGATCTATGCACCCAAATTGCGTGAAAATGTAATCACATGTCAGTTCTACTATAATATATTTGTCCAATGAAAACACGTTTATCATCTGCATCTCTGCCTGGTGTAGCAATTTTAATGGCCAGTAGTGTATTTAGCTAGTTACACACCCACCCGTATTCTCATACGTTCCGCTCACTCTAAAACTAATAATAAGTACCTACTCGGTACTTTAACAACGCAGAATTCGTTATTAAATTTTTATTGACAACTAACGACCAGGGAAACGCTCGTAATGCTTTACAAATTACGAGCCCACTTTCTCAACGAATGCGCCAGCTGTAGTACAGTTGGCGATCGAAGACCGCTAACAACTGTCAACGATTTTGGTATATTTCAGCTACAAAGCGCAGACGGGTGTAGACAAAAACCGTGTTCCTCTGTAGAGCTGCGAAAACACTGTGACGTAGCCACAGAGGCGTATACAAAATCGCTTTACGTGATTGGCTAGGCAGAAATGGAAGCAGCAGCGCCAAACCCACTGCAATTCAGCCAGTCTGCTGTAGCTGTATTTATTATTTGCGTGTGCAATACTTCGAGTCATTTCGTAGCAACGTGAGGTTCTTATAGTCTCCACCAAGAAAGTACTGAACTCCTTCCTATTAATTTCATGATTTTCATTTTTAGATCAGTGACTGAATGAAAGAAGAAACTAAAGTTAAAAGAATGAACATACAAACGGCAGAATTAAAGTCATTTCATATGTACGATATATAATTAGTAGCCGACACATGATGACCACAGAGCAGCGCAAGAGTGAATGCCACCTGTCTGATTGACGTTGCTGGCACGTGACGCGGGTGAGGAAAGTATAATGTGGAGCAGAGACGAATGACAAGTCATTCTAGCGACAATACAGGCCGCATCCTGGGAAACTTACTGACGTAAGTGCCTTCGTTAAAGGGAAGAAAGTGATGAAGGACGGCGAAAAACCACAGGTAGGCGACAAAGTGTTGGATGTAGCGTCATACCCAGAGTAAATCGGAGTACTTTGCTCTGGAGCCAAATGGTGGGTTTCACATAGGAGCTCCGTCGATTCTGTGACTTATGGCTGAAGATATCCGGACCTGTGTTACACGGTGGAGAGTTGTTGGACTCCCTTGATAAGTCAAGGATGGGGGGGGGGGAGGGGGCACAAAAAGAGAGCAGCTCTTGTGCGCACCTTTTTTTCGCGCTAGGTGGTAGATTGAGGTCATGATGAACGCTCGCCATTCGGTACGCAGAGTGTGAAATCAGATCACGTACGAAACGGAGACACTTCGACTGACAAAACTTTAACAGTAAGTTGTTGAAGTATTCGTAACAAAGTTCCTGAACTTACTGCCCTCTAGGAGAGATGTCGCGCTCAAATTATTCTCGAAACCGAGAGCTGGCTGAAACCCGACGCGGTTCTAAGCGCTACAGTCTGGAACCACGCGACCGCTACGGTCGCAGGTTCGAATCCTGCCTCGGCCATGTGTGTGTGTGATGTCCTTAGGTTAGTTAGGTTTATGTATATCTAAGTTCTAGGGGACAGATTACATGAGAAGTTAAATCCCATACTGCTTAGAGCCATTTGAACCATTCTTTGAAACCCGACGTAGATGTTCAAACATTTCTGAATTCCTTAAGAAACCAAACTGCTGAGGTCATCGGTCCCTAGACTTACACACTGCTTAAACTAACTTATGCTAAGAACAACACACAACCCATGCCCGAAGGAGGACTCGAACCTGCGTCAGGAGCGGCCGTGTCATCCGTGACATGGCGCCTCAAACCCCGCCGCCACTCCGCGCGCCCGAAGTAGAGAGTTCCGAAATATTTAGCGAAGCATGGGATATATATCGAGAAGACTGAATACGTGCTATGGGAGGGGGAGTGTTCGTAGCTGTGGACAAAAAATATTGTATCTATTGAGGGCGAATTTGAGTGTAACAATGAACTTATCTGTACGGGTGTAACAGGTCTATGTGAAATCAAGTTTTTTTTAATGTTATCAGCAGCAATCCGATTTCACTGTGATAGTTTTAGAGTAATTCAAAGAAAATCTACGGTCAGTAGCGCGGAAATACCCAGATCATATAATTTCAATTGGAGTCGACTTTAACCGACTGAGTATAGATGGGACGTCTAGGGATTCGCGGCAAGTGGTATGGACAGACAGTATTGCAAAAAAACGTTTTCCAAAAACTGTGTTGAGCAGCTATTTGGATGGGCCACATCCAATGCAAAAATATCAGACCTTTTTGTAAGTGTAAATTCATTCAGTCTGTAGCGCAGTAGTTTCTCATTTGTTTTGTTTAGCAACCGTCCATTCGTTTAGTAAGTCAGACAGGCACGCTCTAGCTCTCGGGTGACACAACTACAAAGCTGCAAGGGAAGTGTTTATATTTTCTCTGTTTTTACGGTAATATATTTATTAAATTTCCTGTGTCTTTCTTCGTTTAAGAAGTTTAATCTCGCGTTTTTGTAAGTGTAAATTCATTCAGTCTGTAGCGCAATAGTTGCTCATTGAACAGCAAGTCACGTAGCTCAGTAATGTGCCCGCGTCCACGGGTGACACATCAGGAGGGTAATAAGTTGCGTATCTAGGATTGTGTGCTTTTATGATTCACTTCTTCAGTGTGTGCATGCTGGATGCAGACACAGAAGATGCTGGCCGCAGTTCGCGAATAGCTGAATGTGCTTTTGCTACGGTCAATCACCTTCAGACTGCTGCCTCGGGCTGTAGCGGTGGCGGCAACCTGCTTCCGAGTTATCTGCTAGTGCACCCGACGCGGTGGGCCCGCCCTCACAGCAGGGTGAGTGGCGGGTGGTAACGCATTCGCATCCCTCGAGGCGGAATGACAGTGTGAAGATTTGACGCTGGCCTCGCTCATTCACCCTGTGAGTGGACAGCGTCCGAGCAGGCACACTGGGAAAGAAGTTTACTAGTACTAGGAGCTCCAATGTTAGATGTGTAAGGGATCTCATGAGGCAGATAGCGGTCAGGGCTGGAAAGAAAACCTGTGTGCACTTAGTATGTCTGCCAGGGGGTCTCATCCGAGATGTGGAAGCGGTCTTGCCTACTTCTATCGCAAGTGTAGGGTGCAGTCATCTGCAAGTTGTGACTCACGTCGGCACCAACGACGCCTGTGAGGTGGTGAATACTGCTGCCCTCGCAGGCCGGATGCAAGCAGAGCTCGCAGTTTGCAGCATCGTTCCCAGAGTTGATTAGGATCCTTTGGTTTGGAGCCGAGTGGAGGGTCTCAACTGAAGGCCTCGTCGACTCTGTGCTGGTCTTGGTTGCATATTTCTAGATCTGCGTTATCGTGTGGGGATTTGTAGGATTCCCCTTGATAAGACAGGAGTGCACTATACAAAGGAGACAGCTACTCGGGTAGCGGAGTATTTGTGGAGTGCACATGAGCGTTTCCAGGCCAGGCAGTGGCTTGAGGTGCTCTGATAACACTCCTGTCGATATGCAGCAAGGAAAGTCAAACGGAGATCACAATAGACACTTTGACTGTCACAATTTCATCAGTAAACCGTCTAAGTAGTCGTAATAAAGTTCCCAAACTTACTGCCCTCCAGCAAAATCGTCACATTCAAATTTTTCTTGGGACTCACAGCTGGCTGCAAGTAGGAGGATAAGTTTGGCACGACCCCAATTTTGATATCAAATTGACATGGAAATTAATTAAATTGATCAATTAATTGCCCCCCCCCCCCCCAACCACGCCCACCCCCACCCCTAGATGAAGTCATGCGTTTTCCTCAGCATGTGCGTCCTCACCTACCCCCCACCCTCCCCCTCCGCCAACTACCCTAATGGCGGGAATTTCGAATTTTAGCTGGAATTTATAATTTTGGCGGGAATTCCGAATTTTGGTAGGAATTTCTATATCCTAGCGCTGTGCTGATGTCTCACCCCACCCCCACTCCCCTGGTCCAACAGAAATTAGCAGGAAATTCAAAATCACGCTGCCATTTCCGGGACTCAAAGCCTGGTCCTTTTGTAAGAAAAGCCTGACTGCACCCCCTAACACAACCATGACAGTAGCCAATAGGAACGCAACGTCTCATCACATCAGGGATATAAGGCAGGCTGAGCAGCTCTGCAGCCTCAGTTACAGTCAGCCGCCGCCTAGCCACAGCAGCAACAGAATAAGAAGAATCCGCAGAAGAGTAAGTACCTCCTTCTTAATGTTTGTGTTTACTTCGTGTGAGGAAGGTGACTCTTTGTGCTTCTGTCATCGTCTGTAACAATTTTTCTTCTTTGGTATTTAGTGGGTGCGACGTCCTCCATACTGTCAGTGTCTACCACAGCGACATGTCCTAGCCCGTCTGGACCGCAGCAGTGGCAGCACCATGGGATCCTGTCGCGCACCTGGTCAGCTTGATGGAGCAGGACAATCAACTGTTACTGACGGCTGTAGACACCCAGCCTACCCCTGACTCGCTTAGCCCACCGGCGATCGTAATTAGCAAGTCGCTGGTCGGTACTGGACCCCATCATACGCGTCATTTCAGAATATTGATGTTATACTGCGTGGACAAAGTGAGGATGTGGTGGATGAGAAGATACCACTTACGGCCTGTGCACCACTACTGTTTACTACAAAGTATAATTTAACTGCTAGTAATTCGATGCGTTTACATATTGGTATAGAAGCAACCACAGACAGAGACTGGCGTGTTTCAGTAGATATCTAGAATGGAACTCAAAGTGTTAAAGTGCGGTTTTCGGAGGTAGAATAGGATGAACTGTGTCGTGAAAAACCCTACGTCAAGCAGCAGTTGACCAACGAGAATCGTCCGAACCATTTTCTTCCGGACATTTACTGTGCTGCTCTAACTCTATCCATTACAACAGTATACAATGACTGCACTCCATGTGAGAATGGGCGACACATCCATTTATCTACAGCACTCCACCGTTACAAACTTGTTCAGTCTACAGATAGTTCTATCCATCGTGTTGGAAAGACTGAACAGATGGCGGCCTTGTGTTAAAACAGTGTATAAGGACATTGCAGAGTATCTAAGCAGGGACAGTGTGCATGTAGACGACTTCGAAAAGTGGGTCAATATGGTGACTACGGAAACTAATATACTACCAATAAGTTAGAGAGACATACTTGCTGAATTCTGTACTTTCAAGAAGGTTTTATTTTCTATATTCTGTACTGGTGTTAAAATAAACAAAGCGCCTCTTGATGTAGTGCATCCTGTGTATGATTACTGAATAAAAATGTATGTAACCATGTATGTGTTTTTATTTCTTGCCTGTAATTGTATTGCAAGTTCTAAAGCTATTTCCACCAGTAATTTCACTGCAAACATATAACAGCAGGCAATTACCTCATTTCATTAAATTGTCTGTAAAATCCCATCGCATGTCAATACATGACATAGCCGGTATCATGGCAGGGCACAGTGTTCATCATTTTCTATAAAAACCATTGCACACCAGTACCTGACGTAGTAGGTATCATGGGAAGGTGGAATAAGCAACAAGATTTTGTTGTAAGTGACTGGAGCTGTGGCAGTGTGCAAGAAGACTGGAAACAGAATAGCGTACTCCTTCCTGATAACATATGTGCAGTAACTGTAGGTCCATCCATCTGTGGCAAGACAAATGTTCTCATGTCGCTGCTAACACATCCGGTTGAAGTCCGCTTTGAGTATACACTCCTGGAAATGGAAAAAAGAACACATTGACACCGGTGTGTCAGACCCACCATACTTGCTCCGGACACTGCGAGAGGGCTGTACAAGCAATGATCACACGCACGGCACAGCGGACACACCAGGAACCGCAGTGTTGGCCGTCGAATGGCGCTAGCTGCGCAGCATTTGTGCACCGCCGCCGTCAGTGTCAGCCAGTTTGCCGTGGCATACGGAGCTCCATCGCAGTCTTTAACACTTGTAGCATGCCGTGACAGCGTGGACGTGAACCGTATGTGCAGTTGACGGACTTTGAGCGAGGGCGTATAGTGGGCATGCGGGAGCCCGGGTGGACGTACCGCCGAATTGCTCAACACGTGGGGCGTGAGGTCTCCACAGTACATCGATGTTGTCGCCAGTGGTCGGCGGAAGGTGCACGTGCCCGTCGACCTGGGACCGGACCGGAGCGACGCACGGATGCACGCCAAGACCGTAGGATCCTACGCAGTGCCGTAGGGGACCGCACCGCACTTCCCAGCAAATTAGGGACACTGTTGCTCCTGGGGTATCGGCGAGGACCATTCGCAACCGTCTCCATGAAGCTGGGCTACGGTCCCGCACACCGTTAGGCCGTCTTCCGCTCACGCCCCAACATCGTGCAGCCCGCCTCCAGTGGTGTCGCGACAGGCGTGAATGGAGGGACGAATGGAGACGTGTCGTCTTCAGCGATCAGAGTCGCTTCTGCCTTGGTGCCAATGATGGTCGTATGCGTGTTTGCCGCCGTGCAGGTGAGCGCCACAATCAGGACTGCATACGACCGAGGCACACAGGGCCAACACCCGGCATCATGGTGTGGGGAGCGATCTCCTACACTGGCCGTACACCTCTGGTGATCGTCGACGGGACACTGAATAGTGCACGGTACATCCAAACCGTCATCGAACCCATCGTTCTACCATTCCTAGACCGGCAAGGGAACTTGCTGTTCCAACAGGACAATGCACGTCCGCATGTATCCCGTGCCACCCAACGTGCTCTAGAAGGTGTAAGTCAACTACCCTGGCCAGCAAGATCTCCGGATCTGTCCCCCATTGAGCATGTTTGGGACTGGATGAAGCGTCGTCTCACGCGGTCTGCACGTCCAGCACGAACGCTGGTCCAACTGAGGCGCCAGGTGGAAATGGCATGGCAAGCCGTTCCACAGGACTACATCCAGCATCTCTACGATCGTCTCCATGGGAGAATAGCAGCCTGCATTGCTGCGAAAGGTGGATATACACTGTACTAGTGCCGACATTGTGCATGCTGTGTTGCCTGTGTCTATGTGCCTGTGGTTCTGTCAGTGTGATCATGTGATGTATCTGAGCCAAGGAATGTGTCAATAAAGTTTCCCCTTCCTGGGACAATGAATTCACGGTGTTCTTATTTCAATTTCCAGGAGTGTATATATGTATTTTCAAAAACACTCTTTCAGCCCAAATACCAACTATTATAGGAGATGTTGCAGGATGCAGATGGTGTGAGATACATGACATTCATTGAGGGCAGTGACATCCCTCCACCGGAGAAAGTGAAGCCAAACACACTGTCCATATTTAACGACGTTGCTATGGAAAACCAATATACAATTCGACGATATTTCTGTTTTGGTCACCATACGGCTGTTGATGCATTTTATCTCATTCAGACGTTTTCCGTAGTTCAAAAACAGCTGGTGAGGTATAATGCAAACCTAATTATAGCCTTCAGACAGGAACATCTCAATATAAAACAAATTACCAGGCTCATTTAGGAACCGATATGTCGTTCCATGATTTAGTAAAGTTATGTGCAAATTGCTCGATTTTCTCACAGTATGGATTTCTCGATACTGATAAAACAAGTAAACTGAGTGATGACAGGTACAGACGGAAATTTTAGGAGTTCCTCTATATATAGCCATGGAAAGAGGTGAATAGATCAGTATACACACCACCTTGGTTAACTTCACACGCATACCGGGAGCTCAGTCTGATAGCATGTGTGTGCATAGACAAAACATTCGCATGTGCATGGACCCGAAAATTCGAACTCTCTAACATAAAGTTGGAGACTTACGCAAGGAACTAGAGACGTGTTATCATATCCTTCTGAGACTGAACAATACACTGAATGATCGGGTTAATGCAATCGAGAAGAAAGTAAACGACTGAACTGGAGGGGAAATAGCTGTTATTGAGAAGGGGCATTGTATGAACGGGTTAACGCAATTGAAAAGAAATAATGTGACTTAACTGAAGGGAAAATAGCTGTTACCAAAAAGGGAGAGCATCATAAGAAGAAGAAAAGAAGAAGAGCGAATATATAAAACCTCGCACTGCACGGAAGTCCCATTAGTATACAACGAGATGTCGACTAAACATAAAGTCATCCAGTTACGGAAGGCCGTTCGCCAGAAGTTACAGTTGCTGAAGTTAGGGCATTTGAAGCGGGAGCACACACTGCGAGAAACCTTTAAACCAGTTACTCAGTCTCTCGATGAACTCTCAGCGAAATTCCACAATGAGAGCCATGACGCTACTGCCGATTTCATTTACTGTCACAGTGACGCTAGGATAGACAAAACATAGTGTCAGTGGTGTAAAACCGTACATGTTGGGCGTGCAGCCTATAACTTTAAAGCCGGCAGCTGTGGCCAAGCGGTTCTAGGCGCTTCAGTCTGGAACCGTGCGACCGCTACGATGGCAGGTTCGACTCCTGCCTCGGGCATGGATGTGTGTGATGTCCTTAGGTTAATTAGGTTTAAGTAGTTCTAAATCTAGGGGACTGATGACCTCAGGTGTTAAGTCCCATAGTGCTTAGAGCCATTTTTTATAAATTTAAATGAAAAAAACAATACAGATTGGCGATAAGCAATTTCAAAGAACACTCCGTCTACTGAACCTTGTTTTCCTAAGACCCAAAAAAACTGTAAATTACTCGCCTGAAGATCTGGAAATCCATCGCGAAATATTACTTCTGACTAATCTGCATAAGAATGCAAAAAGCCGGAGCAGTATGAAATACCAGTCTATTATAAATCCTAAACTGGATCGTGAAAATAATATCAGTTGTGGCTGTAATGACATCCAGTATAACAGGGTAAGTAATCGACTCCAGCAGTACATATATCACGACGACCCCAAAGAGCTAGCAGACCGGCTATGACTGTTCATGGCATTAGCTGCCGCTGGTAATACAGCTCATTCGAATGAAGTTGGTTCAGTAATTTCTGAGCTTAGAAAGAGAAGTATCATCGAATAATCGTGGAGACTGTAGTTCGGGAACTGCACAAACCAGTACGCAAAACATAGCCTCCAAGATGTATTATGATTAAAAGTTTGGACGACATGTAGCAAGCGGATCTTGTCGACATGAGGGAATATTCAAGTGTGAATAGCGGATTCAGATATATTTTACTGGTATTTGATACTTATTCTAAATATGCCTGGGCATTACCCGTGAAAGCGAAAACAGGGAATAATGTTACGCATGTATCTGAGGGATTGCTGCATACGGGGACGAATCGAAGCCCAGACTCCCATCAAACAGATCACGGCGGCGAGTTTTACAATAGATTTAAAGACTGTGATGGAGCGGTATGGAATATGACACCACTTGACGTTCACCTCTTGAAGACAAGTATCGTGGAACGTCTGAACAGAGCAGTGAAAACCCTAATGTGGATGCGATTCAATTTTCGTGGCTCACGCAAATGGACCGATATCCTCCCTCAAATAATTGCACAGTATAATCTAACCAAAAGTTGCTCAATAAAAATGAGACCAATCGATGACAGTGATAATAGACTTCTAGATACAATATACAATCGTATTAAAATGTTAGATTCACGCAAACAAAGAGTTACAGGAGACGTCGGAACCAGGCGTGTATCTGTGTATCTCGTACAGAGAGTCATACTGCGCCGAGTGAATAGAGAGCTAGTTAAATGGCTTGTGTTTCCAGCATCACAAACCAGCTGGATCGACGCTGACGATCTGCTAACTTACAGGGTCGCAGACCACAACCATCTCAGTAGCATAACATACGTGATAGGAGACGCATTAGAGGAGGACACGGTATTATCGACAAACTACCAGTTACACATTCGTGTATGTAACTACTGTGGATCTGGAAAAAATCTTCAAAATTGATTGCCATCTGATGATAAAGGGATAAATCTTGTCGACGAAGCGTGTATTGAACACGACATCGCATACGCAGCAAATAAAGATCATCACACCACCTATTGAATTTTAACTGGTAAAGTTAAAGCAGCACGTTCGAGAAGCGATATTGGGATTGGTCAAAGCATTGATGCATCTGCAGCTGAAAAAGTTGTGCGTGGTAAAGTTAAGTTGGGCTTGAGTGTGAAGAAGTTCAGCCGAGTTACGAGCGCTAAGGAAGAAGACGACAACCAAGGGGAGCATGAAAAACTGTATCCTGACAGCGTTGTATGCAGTTAAAAGCACCCTGAAGAAAGAAAAAAAAGAAGATCGATTGAACCACGCAGGGTTCTACCAATAACCAAGACGTCGGGTGAAATTATTCTCTTCTTCAATCCTACCCTAACCAGTCTCTCAGCGGTGGGTTCACTTGTTGGGGATGCTGAGAAAATTGCCAGGACAATCAAGAATGCACAAAACTCTCAGGATCAACTCAAGGAGGCACGAAGACATAACTGCATGATGGAGGCAGCAGCAATTTAAAAGGGCTATACATGAAACCATACAATAAAGGACTAGGTCTTCTCAAACACAAAAAAGCCCCATAGCAGTCCTACCAGACAGGGCTCTTACAAATACAGATCTTCTTACGTTTGTGAAGATAAAATTCAACATTGCGAGATTACGAGATGTGTTCATGCGGAATACATTACCGAAGACTATGTGGAAATCATGAAAAATGCGGAATCGCGAATGTGAATGTAGCAGGAGGACGTGGAACTCGCTGGGTTATTTATTTTTAAATAAAGAAATACAAATAACGTCTACTATTTCAACTTGTTCGGCAACATGCAAACCCCACAATAATTACAATGTTACATCATGTAAGTAAGAAACGAGGGTTGCCTTTCCTTCAACTACCTAGTTTTAACTACCTTTCAAGGTCATCCAACTACCCACATCGCTTACTATTTTCCGATCGCTAGTATTTTAGAGGAGTAAAATTAGATATGTATTATAATTCGAGAATATATCTTCTCTGTATTAGTCAAATTTCTGATTGGAGAAAGAAATAGATGATTGAGATGTGGATTTCAGTTATCAGTTAAAAATTAAGTTGGACATTATTTAAACTACACCTAACAAAATTAAGGAAAGAGTTGTTTTCTGTGTGTAAATGTACATGCAAAACTTAATATAGGTTTTGTACGAGAATATTGACCTGCCTTATTTGTTAAGCAAGCAAAAAACCTAAGACATTTCTTATGTACAGCGATCTATGTGCATGTATTTCGAATGTAGGAACTGGATGGATGGATAACCTTGAAAAGTATTTGAATACGTAGCTAACTTATTTTCTTACCTATATGAAAATAAATAATTTTGAATCTCACGTTCTGTGTTTTTCTGTCTTTATATCTAGATCCTACTTAGATAGTATGTAGCTTTGTCCACATCCTACGTCTGTAGTATTGTTCAAGTACAAGAAATACAATCTCAGCCATGTTTGCTTTATGTCTTTGGAAGCGGAGACGTTCACGCGTCGCCTGTTCCCAAAAACCTTTACGTGCAGCATGATAGGTGAAATCTAATGCAATAATTTTATATATTTTGTTTTCCTCCATCTTAAACGTCACCTCCCTCATGCTTCACACTAATATCCTGTGCATCTTGCACAGCCTTTATATACATTTGTAAGGGTAGGGATATGTGAAATAACAACAAAGACATATGGTAACAAATAACAATTTTTTATTCAGACACAAATATTCATATAGGTAAGAAAAGGGGATCGCTACGCTTTCAACTACCTGGTTTCAACTAATTTTCAAGGTCATCCAACCACCCAGTTCCACGTCTAAAATACATGGGCATAGATCGTTGGATATAGAAAATGTCTTACGATTTTTGGTTCGTTAGTGAAGAGGAGAGGTAAATGTTCTCGTACAAAGTCTTTATTAACTTTTGAATGTACATTTACACACAGAAAACATTCCATAGTTTTGCTAGATGTAGTTTTAATAATGTACAATGTGATTTTTAAGTTACAAATTAAATCTACTACTCAGTCATCTATTTCTATCTCCAACCAGTAATTTGAGAAAAACAGAGAAATTATATTCTCAATTTTAACACATATCTAATTTTCATCCTGTAAAATACTAGTGATTGGAAAGTAGTATGTGATGTTGGGAGTTGGATGACCTTGAAAAGTTGTTAAAACTACGTACTTGTAGGCAAGTCAACCCTCGTTACCTATATGAGATTACTACTAATGATAAGCATGGCTGACGCAGGAAGTGTGATTAGGGGTACATATGTTCCTCACTTAAAAAGACACAAAATCCATTAATTTCCTAAAAGACAGAACAGCAGTCTCCAGGCTTCTTTCTAGTTGGTATAAGGAGCTCGAGCGGTTGATATACACTGACAATGCCTTCCTATGACACCAGAATACTGCAGAAGGTAGTAGTTTTATCATTCTAAAGTTTGTCACCGTAGTGATTGATTAGGAATCTTGCAGGGTGGTTGTATGTCTGATGTTGGACAAATATATCCTGCATTAGACCATTAAGAGCATTGCATTCCACACGAATAATGCTGGAAAACCATATGGCTGTAACAATATAGCATTTTTAGGTGCAGAACTGTGTAACCATCAGAGTGTGTGTTTATACTCTACGATCATTTTTCTCATGCCGGTACCTTCCTGGTACTGACTCTAGACAGTGGATTTATACTTCAGAATTGATAGTGTAGTTGATTTATGGGAAATGTTTCAAACTCCATTTGTATGGAACTCCATCATGTATAAATCACACGTTTCTTCTTAACTGTCTGTTGTATCACTGCAACACTCTCATGTCTACTATACACCGATAAGAGGTGCTAAGCTCCTCAACACACATGCATCTGTAGAGATCGTGTGCTTTTGGATGGATGTTGTGATAAGATTGTTGTTGCATGGAGTATTGGCCGAGGGCAATGTGGGAGGGATCTGTCTGTCTTACTTTATCCTATGAATGCGAGATTACTCTGTGACACCTATTCCACCATGGGAAGATGGCAAGTCCTATTCATAAATGTGCACTATGATCGATGCACAGGAAATATGGAGATAACCTAACTGCATTGATATAGGGCGCTGTCTGGTTTACTTTGGTGTATATGGCTGAATGGACATACTGCACAGTCATATATCTGCATTCGCAATCTAGTATATACTATCTGAAAGGTAGTGGAGGGGTGATTTAGCGACGATACAGAATGTGGGTCTGATACAACACCACGATCGAACTCTCTTAAATGTAGATAACCAGACATTTTAGCAGCAGTAACCGATCTAACAACTGCCCGAGACACTTGTTGCCTTATATAGGCGTTACCAATCACAGCGCCGTATTCTGCCTTTTTACATACCTCTGTATGTGAATACGCATGCCTATACCAGTTTCTTTGGCGCTTCAGTGTAGATCCTCCTATGAGATATTACCATGTCTCTCTCCCTCTTTCGTTACATCGCCACAAGTTACCGTCTGCGTCTTACATTTGACATTTTGCTCCATAACTCCCCTCTACCGATATGTCTATAAAGTTTTTATCATACAGCAGATTATTGTGATCTAATGTTGTAAGCAATTTGATCATCACAGCCTGTACGATGCAATCTACTCACACGTAGGGAGAAAACACTATCATTTCTGCATCTATAATTAGAGGCTATGAAGTATGAAATACCAAAGGACTTGCGGTATGACCTACTTTTTTAAAAACACGATCGTGATTATAATAGTAAAATTAGTCATAATTCCACAAGAATAGATACAGCCAATTTCTATTAGTTTTATGAGCAAAACTGGTGAAGTTTTGAGAGAACTATCTGCATCCAAACTTGCACCGGTTTTACCACTCCTTGTAATATAACCTGCTGTAAGATTTTACTGTGTCTCTCTCTTTTGATATATCGTTAAAACGAAATCCGTATGCATGTAGACATCAAGCATATTACATGCACATGTTTCGCTCCACTGTAGTACATGGCAAGTGCTCAAAGTAGCTTGCACATATCTGCGTAATTTTTGTCGACTGTACTGGAGGAAGACTATGTCCAACAGACTATCAATCACAAGAGAGGATTTCTATACTGGTCCTTCACAAGCAGTTTAATGTTTTGTTTTTTCAGCTGTAACACATCCAAGAAGTGTACGAATATAGCTTTGTACACCACCATACATTTTGTGTTTCTACTATGACTTCGAGGTCTTGTCAGCTGCTAAACCAACATTAACACGTCTCGATACTTTGTCTGTCACACAAAGCTGAACATGTAGCTCGCACAACACACAGATTGGTAGAAATAAAACGACATTCCTCACTGACAAAAATGGGGAAGACATCACAAAATATGGAGACTGGAAGGGTTTGTAGCATTATATAGCGCTTCCAACAGCTATCCAATGGTGATGGCCTATACAGTTAATCTTATCTTCCTCACTGACAGGGTAATGGATATTTCAGTGTTCCATTTCGATGTGCATTGTTTCCCCATGTTGCAGTAATGTACATGATTACTGTTCCAGTGATGATAATTGCTGGAAGGTGCTGTTCACAACACGCGCGAAGAAGTAGAAACAAGGATAGTAATGTTATCTTATTGGTGAAAAAAAAATAATAACATGTGGAGGGCATCACAGAATATGGAAATATTACGAGTCTGCAGCATTGAGGAACTCTTCCAAACAACAGTCTGAAGGTAATGACTTCTACATTTAATCTCCACAGTGACAAGCAGCAGATATCCAGTGTTCCGCCAAGGCTCCCTCCATTTCCACAAAATGACGTCAGTGAATCATTATGCGGTAATCAACAGCATATCAGTGAACAAAGAGGATGCAAAAGATATTGTTGATATGGAGTGATGAACAGTAATACACACTGCAGTTGATATCATCATCAATTTTAGCAATATTTATTGTTGTTTCATAATTGCAAGGCCAGCAGAAGATCTCTTTGTGTACCACCAGTGGCAAGATAGAATAGTCCTCTATCCCTACCTGCAGTGGGACACTGAGGGAGGGATGGAGGGGGATGGCAGGGGTTGGTGATTAGTTCGTGAGCGCCCCTCCAGGAGAACACATGTTCAACTACTGCCCCCGCTTCTGTCTTTTGGGACAATGATTTTCCCCAGTACATGTGTTTCATTACACCCATTCAATACAAGTGCTGTTTCTTTTTTTTCTAGACAATTTGTATATGCAATTAGAACAGTGACGCATTTTCCATCAGTTGCGGTAGTGTATGTTGGCGTTGATTACCTGTACTGCAAGGTGATTTTCGAGCAGGCGTCTGAAACGAACTCTGATGTGAAACAGCGATAGATGCAGCCCTCAGCTGTATGTTTACAAGTAATACACTTAGTAAACTACTCTCTGTCCAACACCAGTACCTCATCTACTGCATATATTTCCCAAAAAAAAAGTAAAGGTAGTACCTTACACCCCATCCTTTTTCCCACCAGCTTGTACGTGAAGGGTGGAGTCTGTGTGCATCTGCCACCAGTTTCGGGCGGTATTGTGAAATTTTTCCCAGCAGGGTAGCACCTTTAGTGTGGTATCGTGAATTTTTGAGCAGTATGGTGATTTTAGGCAGTCCTTGTGTAGCATATAGTGTGTAATTAGGACCAATATTTATCATTAATTACATAATTAGAACTGATTTTTACTGTAGCTTCCCAGTCAAGTTAAATAATGTACACAATCCTAAAGTTCCTCTCCTGCTTCTGGGCATTTTCTATGTGTTGGGGGTGCACTTGGGCTTTCCGTCCAGAAGGACCAGGGTTAGAGTCCCGGAAAGGGTACCGCCATTTTTAACTTCCCGCCAGTTCTTGGGCAGGGGTTAGGACGTTAGCTCAGCCCTGGAACAAAGAAATTCCCACCAAAATGCGTAATTCCCCACAAAAATCGAAATTCCCGCAAAAATTCTATTTTCCGCCAGCAGGGTAAATGGGGGAGGGGTGAGGAGAGAAGGGGTGGAGAGGAGGAGGGGGCGGAGACACATGTGCCAGCTTGGGAAAACATATGACATCTGGCGGTGGAGGTGGGTGTGTGTGGAGGCAGGCGTGATTGGGAAGGGTAATTAATTGATGAGTTTAACTACTTTGCATATCAATTTCGTATCAAAATTGTGCTCGTGCCCCCCTCCCCCTACTACTTCTAAAACACGAAATTGAAAGCTCTTAGATACTTAGCGAGTCGTGGAACATATCTAGGAAAGACAGATTAGAGGCCATAGGAGGGAGAGTGTTCATTGCTGTTGACAGAAATATTGTCTCTATTGAGGTCAAAGTTGAGTGTGACAGTGAAGTCGTCTGGTCGTGTACAACAGGTGTATTTGAAACAAAGTTAATTGTTGGATGGCTTTACTGACCACCCAATTCTGCTGTGACAATTCTAGCGTTATTCAAAGAAAATCTACCGTCAATAGCAAGCAAATACCTAGATCATGCAATACTAGTTGGAGGAACTTTAACCTACCGACTATAGACTGGGATCTCTATTGTGTCATTGCGGGGGTTACGGACAGACAGTCATGCGAAATACTTTTGAACACGTTTTCTCAAAATTGTCTTGAGCGGATAGGTCGGCAGCCCACGCGCAATGGAAATATCTTATACCTTGTAGCTACAAATTGTCCGGATCTTATTGACAGTGTCAGTGAAGAAACGTGGATTAGCGATCATCTTTTAATAGCAACTATGATTACGAAAGTTAATAAATCAGTCAAGAAGGTTAGGAGAGTGTTGTGCCAGATATAGCAGATAAGTAGTTATTATCCTCTCACTTAAACAGTGAATTGGCATCACTTACTTTCAGTAAGATGGATGTAGAATAACTATGGGCAAAGTTTAAACAGATTGTAAATCAAGATCTTGTGAGTTATGTGCCTAGTAATTAGATAAAGGATGGAAAAGATCCACCATGGTTTAATAGCGAAATTCGGAGGATGATGAGGAAACATACGCCGTGGCAGTATCGGTTCTAAAATGAACGCATGAATTACGATAAGTGAAGGTTAGTAGAGATGCGTGCGTCTGTGAAAAGCTCTATGCGTCAATCACACAACAGTTACCACCGTCAGATCTTAGCAAAAGATCTAGCAGAGAACCCGAGAAATTCTAGTCTTATGTAAAATCGCTAAGCCGGTCTAAGGTTTCCATTTAGTCCCTTGTTGACCAGTCTGATCTGGCAGTTGGAGATAGCAAAACGAAAGCCGAAGTTTTAAAGATCACAGTGAAGAACTTGTTCACACAGGAGAATCGTACAAGCATACCTTCATTTCACCATCGGACAGACTCACGTATGGACGACGTAGGAATAAGCATACCGGGCGTATAGATGCGTCCTATAAGCCATCGACGAAGGACAGTAGACAGATTCCATTTCCTACATTACTAGAAAGGGTTTCGACTAGGTGCCCCACTGCTGACAGCTGGTGAAGGTCCGAGAATATGATCTGCGTTTCCAGTTGCGTTAGTGGCTTAAAGACTTTTTAAGTAATAGAACACAGCATGAGGTCCTCGACGGCAACTGAGATAAGCTATCTTCAGCAGTGCCACAGGGAAGAGTCATAAGATGCTGTTATTCTCTATGAATACAAATTACCTGGCGGACAGTGTGAGCAGGGATCTGCTGTTGTTTGCTGGTGATGCTTGGTGGACGAGAAGGTGTCATTGTTGAGTGACTATAGGAGTATACAAGATGACTTAGAATTTCTAGTTGGTGTGGTGAATGACAGCTTACTCTAAATTTTGAAAAAAATGTAAACCAACGCAGATGAGTAGGGAATAAAATCTGCCAAACTTCGAATACAGTATTAGTAGGCTGCTGCTTGACACAGTCACGTCCATTAACTATCTAGGCGTAACGTTGCAGAGCGATATGTAGTGGAATGAGCACGTAAGGTTGTTAGCAACGAAGACGAACGCTCGACTTTGTTATTGTTAGAATTTTGGGTAAGCGTAGCTCATCGTTGAAGGAGATGGTGTATAGATCGCTAGTATAACTCATTCTTGACTATTGTTCGAATGTTTGGGATCCCCACAAGTCATTATAAAAGGAAGACATCGAAGCAATTCAGAGTCGAGCTGCTAAATTTTTTACCGGTAGGTTTGATCATTACACAAGTATCACGATCAGCACACAAGTATAAAGGAGATGATTTGTGAAGTCAGAGGGCAGTATTGTTGGAGAAATTTAGAGAATCAGCATTTGAGGCCGACTGCAGAACGATTCTGCTGGTGCCAACGTAAATTTTGCATAAGGATTCTGAAGGTAAAATGCGAGAAAATAGGGCTTGCATGGAGGCTTTCAGACAGTCGTTTTTCCCTCGCTCTATTGATGAGTATAACATGAAAGGAAATGATTAGTATCGGTGTGTGATACCCTCTGAACCGTACGTCGGCTTGCCGAGTATACGAGGTGCGACAATAAACTAATGAGACTCATTTTCTTTGCAAGATGTGGCAACCCTGCAGGCTTGCATAGGCACAATATCTTTGACCTTGGTCTATAAGTTGCTTCTAGTCCAAGCGGCACATCGATGCAACTGCTCAGTCGTGAGTTGTGCTGTGATAAGTTAACACGTGATTGTGTCTCGTTACAGAAATGGAACCGCATAATATTACGCAACGGTATGCTATTTCTTTTTGCGTTAAATTGGGGGAAAACGTGACGACAACTTACAGTAAGCTTCAGAAGGCCTCACGGACGGATGTCAATTTGGCCAGAGTGCGTGAACTCGTACTATATGATCGAAGATTATCCGTGAAAATGACTGCTGAAGAGCTGAACATCAATCGAGAAACGGTTCATCTAATAATAACTGAAGATCTTGGTGTGAGAAAGATTTGTGCAAAAATGGACCCCAAAAATCTTACACCACAATAGCGAGAAACCCGGCAAAAATGTGGCAGCCGATCTGTTAGAGCAAACGGAAATCAATCCAGAATTGTTGAGCCGTGTTATCACTGGTGGTGAAAGTTGGTTTTTTCATTACTATCCAGAGACAAAACGCCAAAGTTCGCAATGGTGCTCAAAGGGATCACGCAGACCAAAGAAAGCTTACATGCTTGTGTGCTTCTTTGATTCCAAGGGAATTGTTCATAAAGATTGGGTGCCTCCTGGACAAACAGTTAACCAATATTACTACAAAGAAATTTTAGAAAGACTTCATAAAAGAGTTATCTGTGTCTGTGCCTACATTGCTGATAGTTGGATACTGCATCACGATAATGCGCCACCCCATACTGCTCTGTCAGTACAACAATTTTTAACCTCAAAACAAATTTCAGTACTACCACAACCACATTATTCAGCAGATATTGCTCCTTGCGACTTTTTTCTATTTCCAAGAGTCAAAACGGCGGTCAAACAATACAAGATGTCCAAAAAGGTATGACGAGGATCTTGGAGGATATTACAGAAGATGAGTTCCAGAAATGTTACCATCAAAGGCAGAAGCGCCGGAAAAAGTGTGTGCAATCAGAAGGGAACCACTTTGAAAGAGACAACACTAAACTTGACTAAAGTGGTGTGCAAGATTTTTTCACATTAGTCTCTGTAATTTATTGTCGCACCTCGTATATGTAGATTTAGATATAATCATTATTAGAAATACATACCGCAACTTTTTTCTGCAAATTCGTAGATAGTTCTCCTTCATCTGGATGCACTTAGCACGTGATCTTGGGTAGAGTACGGACGGATACCTACACCACTACCTCGGCAAGTTCATAGAAATTAATCACTGTACTTAACTTTTTTAACCATAAATTTCTAGAGCCATAACGAGTCATGAACCTACAGTAAAATGAAAGCTTCATAAAGTAGGCATGCCGAAATGAAATTTCTAAAGTTCAGACTCTTTTGGCTACCATAGATTATTTAATTTATTACACTGGAGAGCGAAAGAAACTGGTACACATGCCTAATAATATTCTACACTCCTGAAAATGGAAAAAAGAACACATTGACACCGGTGTGTCAGACCCACCATACTTGCTCCGGACACTGCGAGAGGACTGTACAAGCAATAATCACACGCACGGCACAGCGGACACACCAGGAACCGCGGTGTTGGCCGTCGAATGGCGCATTTGTGCACCGCCGCCGTCAGTGTCAGCCAGTCTTTAACACTGGTAGCATGCCGCGAAAGCGTGCACGTGAACCGTATGTGCAGTTGTCGGACTTTGAGCGAGGGCGTATAGTGGGCATGCGGGAGGCCGGGTGGACGTACCGCCGAATTGCTCAACACGTGGGGCGTGAGGTCTCCACAGTACATCGATGTTGTCGCCAGTGGTCGGCGGAAGGTGCTCGTGCCCGTAGACCTGGGACCGGACCGCAGCGACGCACAGATGCACGCCAAGACCGTAGGATCCTACGCAGTGCCGTAGGGGACCGCACCGCCACTTCCCAGCAAATTAGGTACACTGTTGCTCCTGGGGTATCGGCGAGGACCATTCGCAACCGTCTCCATGAAGTTGGGCTACGGTCCCGCCCACCGTTAGGCCGTCTTCCGCTCACGCCCCAACATCGTGCAGCCCGCCTCCAGTGGTGTCGCGACAGGCGTGAATGGAGGGACGAATGGAGACGTGTCGTCTTCAGCGATGAGAGTCGCTTCTGCCTTGGTGCCTATGATGGTCGTATGCGTGTTTGGTGCCGTGCAGGTGAGCGCCACAATCAGGACTGCATACGACCGAGGCACAAAGGGAAAAACACCCGGCATTATGGTGTGGGGAGCGATCTCCTACACTGGCCGTACACCTCTGGTGATCGTCGAGGGGGCACTGAATAGTGCACGGTACATCCAAACCGTCATCGAACCCATCGTTCTACCATTCCAAGACCGGCAAGGTAACTTGCTGTTCCAACAGGACAATGCACGTCCGCATGTATCCCGTGCCACCCAACGTGCTCTAGAAGGTGTAAGTCAACTACCCTGGCCAGCAAGATCTCCGGATCTGTCCCCCATTGAGCATGTTTGGGACTGGATGAAGCGTCGTCTCACGCGGTCTGCACGTCCAGCACGAACGCTGGTCCAACTGAGGCGCCAGGTGGAAATGGCATGGCAAGCCGATCCACAGGACTACATCCAGCATCTCTACGATCGTCTCCATGGGAGAATAGCAGCCAGGATTGCTGCGAAAGGTGGATATACACTGTACTAGTGCCGACATTGTGCATGCTCTGTTGCCTGTGTCTATGTGCCTGTGGTTCTGTCAGTGTGATCATGTGATGTATCTGACCCCAGGAATGTGTCATTAAAGTTTCCCCTTTCTGGGACAATGAATTCACGGTGTTCTTATTTCAATTTCCAGGAGTGTATATGGCCCCCGCGAGCACGCCGAAGTGCCGCAGCACTACGTGGCATGGACTCGACTAACATCGCCATTAGTGCTGGAGGGAATTGACACCATGAGTCCTGCAGGGCTGTCCATAAATACGTAAGAATATGAGGGGGTGTTGATCTCTCCAGAATTGCACATTGCAAAGCATCCCAGACATGCTCAATAATGTTCATGTCTGGGGAGTTTGGCGGCCAGCAAAGTGTTTAAACTCAGAAGAGTGTTCCTAGGGCCACTCTGAACCAATTCTGGAAGTGTATGGTGTCGCACTGTCCTACTGTAATTGCACAACTCCATGGGAATGCACAATGGACATGAATGGATGCGGGTGATCAGACAGGATACTTACGTGGGTGTCACCTTACAGAGTCGTATCTAGACGTATCAGGGGTCTCATATTACTTCAACTATACACGCCCACACTGCTACAGAGCTTCCACTAGCTTGAACAGTCTCCTGCAGACATGCAGACTCCATGTATTCATGAGGTTGTCTCCATACCTGGACACATCCATACGCTCGATACAATTTGAAACGAGACTATTCCGACTAAGCAGCATGGTTCCACTGTCGGTGATGACGTGCCCAGGCGAAGTGTAAAGTTTTGTGTCATTCAGTCATCAAAGGTACACGAGTGGCCCTTCTGCTCCGAAAGCCCATATCGATGATATTTCGTTGAATGGTTCACACGCTGACTCTTGTTGATGGCCCAGCATTGAAATCTGCAGCAATTTGCGGAAGGGTTGCACTTCTGTCACGCTGAACGATTCTCTTCAGTCGTCGTCGGTCCCGTTCCTGCAGGATCTTTTTTCGGCAGCAGCGATGTCAGAGATTTGATGTTTTATTGGATTCCTGATATTCACGGTACACTGGTGAAATGATTGTACGGAAAATTCCCCACGTCATCGCTACGTCTGAGATGCAGTGTCCCATCGCTCGTGAGCCGACTATAACACCATGTTAAAACTCACTTAAATGTAGATAACCAGCCATTGTAGCACCAGTAACCGATCTAACAACTGTGCTAGACACTTGTCTTACATAGGCGTTGCCGACCGCAGCGCCGTATTCTGCCTGTATGTGAATACGCATGGGTATACCAATTTCTTTGGCGCTTCAGTGTAGAATAAACTGAATATTCAATTAAACAATTGTTTTACATTATAAGCCAAATTTCGCCTCGTGGGCGTTTTCAGATGCAGATGTATATCGGTGACGTGTGTTGTAATATTTCTGGCTTTACAGCCATTATACTCGGCCACAAGAAGGTTTTCTTCGAGCAACTGAAAAAGCACCAATGGGAAGATGACGTAATTTGGTGTGAGGTACCGATGGCAGATGGTTTGTTCGGTACGGGTATCGTGAGAAAGACCGCCTAAATTGTGATCTTCCGCGATTGGCTGCTACATGCAGAAGTTGAGCGCCAAAATGGTAATTTTCTGGTACTAATATTATGAAAACTGAACAGTGTACTTACTTGTATTTAATGTAAAATCATTCTCTCAATAGCAGGCTATCACTCCATAATTTCAAAAGTGTTGATTATCAGCAGAATAGTAAACAGTTGCTAAAAGGAAAGGCAGAGGAAGCTCTTCGGAGATCTTCGGATCGCACCAAATTTGGATGGCGGGTGAAGTGGTTCGGCTGTAAGATCAGAGCTGTTCGGCAGTCTCGGCAGGCAGACATGTTGTCTGCCATAGTCTGTATCGTTAAGAACTTAATCAGTAATCTCTGTTTATTTGGATATCTAATCAAGAACTATTTGATAGTAATTACGCAAATACACAGTTCATTGTTTTCATTATTTTTTATGAAAGTGTCGAGACTGTAAAATATTTGTGACCCATTTTGTGATTCATAAAGTGGACTGCAATGGTGCAGTTTCTCTTATTCTGATAATAAGTGGCATGCCGTATAAAAAAACTAATTGAATTTTTTTTTAATACAGAATCTGTTCCTCGCTAAGAGTTTGTTACAGCCTGAAGATAACAGTTTTACGACTCACGTGCTCTTTTCTGCTCAGGGCCGACAACTATAGAAGACTGCAGGTTGGTAAATATTAATTAGTACTTATGCATTTCACTCAGGGCGAAGGAAGCCAATAGGTACATTGCCTATTCTGCTGTCTTAGTACAAATGAGATCAGTGACACGTCATTTGTGGTGACACAGAGGGGGTATGAAGGAGAGAAATTTTCGAGGAAAGGATTTATCATACGCATGTCTACATCTCTCTCTCTCTCTCTCTCTCTCTCTCTCTCTGAGTCTCTCTGCCTCTCTCTTTTTAACTTGCCATAATGTATCACATTATTTAAAACCAATCCAAGTCCATATCCTCCCAGTATACATTCGATAACAACCAGAATGATTATATTCCCACGTAACATTATTTGGTTTTAAATACGGTGATATCCATGCTATTGTCTTAGATCTGTATTTGAAAAACGCAACGAGCCCAAACTGTTACTAACATAAAATAAATATTGAGATAAAAGTTTAACTTGTTTCGTTAAATTAAACAGCCAACGACGGACAAAATTATTTTGACCTCCGGAATATATACTGAGTCTGTGGGAATGAATACGTGGTAACTATAAGAAGTATAAACAAGTAAAGTTTCCAAGAATAGCGGTTTTGTAACACGTAGTCTAATATTTTTTTTCATCATGTTGTATGTAACAAAGTGACCGGGTCATATGAAATTGAGGAGTTTATAGACCTTTTGTCCCTTATGCTCAAATATAACTTTTTCCGGTTCAACGACGAAATTTATGTGGAAAAAGACGGTCTAAGCATGGGAAACGCGATTTCTGATTTTCTAGCTGACGTGTTCATCAATCACCTTGAAACCAGATGTTTCATGAGAATGTTGAGTTGGCAAAGAAAATTGTCTTTCACGTTAGGTACGTTGATGATACATTACTGTTGGTGAATGGCGATGAAATTGACATTAGCGAAATTGTGTCCTCATTTAACGCTCTACGTGCTAAAGTAAAGTTCACTTAGGAACTTAAAACGAATGGGGTTATTAGTTTTTTGGATCTATAGATAAGGAATAGTGACGGAATGCCTCATTTTGGCATATTTCGAAAAAAGACATATACTGACTGTATACTGTATCATAAACTATCATTCAGCCCCCCCCCCTAATTAGCATAAAATGGCGTTTTTCAGAGTAACATTTAATCGTGTTTTCTGTACCCCTCTTTCTGAAGACGATCATAAACTTAGTAAGACATTAATTTTTCGATAGATAAATCTAATGATTATCCGCTACCCTTTGTTCAAAAAAATTATGAAACATTTGCCAATAAATATAAAGACATGGGAGAAAATGAAGTAATTGTAGGGGAAAATGAAACAATGAAATATATGTAGGGCAGTTAGTCTTAAAGTTGCAGCTGTTTTTAGGAAACTCAAGGTTAAGATTGCTTTTTCAACTAAGAATAATTTGGGACAAATTTTAGATCATGGCGTGGATAAAGCAAAAGTTTTACACCAGTCAGGGGCTTAGAAAATACTTTGTCCAAGCTCTAAAGCATGTTACGTAGGTCAGACTGGGCGAAAAATTGAAACTAGATTTGCTGAGCAAGTGGCCGTTGACAGAAAGGACGCGGCTGATAGGTCGAATTTTGCAGCCCAGATTATTAATAGAGGACATGAACTTCCTCGAATTGAGACACGTGTGAGGTTATTACATAGAGCGGAAAAAGGAAATTATCTTGGTTTGCTGGAGGATAGGGAGATTTTTTGTCATCATAGATCAGCTAGAGTGTGCGTTCTCAATGAGCAGGTGACGGTTAGGGGAGTTCATTTTTGGGAGCTCTTATCCGAGCATTTGCTAGATGGGAATGGAAATGATAGGACAAGGAAAGTCGAGAGGATGGTGGAGGAGGGCAGAGTGAAAAGGGGGGGGGGGCGGTTGAGATAAATACATTGGTGATATGAATGATGTTATTGTGACTTAGTTTGCGTTGACGCCCTTTAAATGGGCTTTTGCTGTCTTGTCAGCGGCACCAACAGGCATGTGGTGTAGATATATGTCTCATGATATACGGCCACACCTTAAGAACCCCTACGAGTTCTCAATTCATCCTATCGAGCCAATGTTAATTTTCCCATGTATGAAGTGTGCTAGCACTTTATTTTTGCATTTGGCCTTGTTTCGTTAATACGTTTGTTTCATTCGTGTCTGTAATTTTCTTAACTCAACTTAGTTTACATTACATGTGCATTCAGCAATGTGGCGTCAACTGCCGAAAAATCCGATCTTCCTGAATGTCATTAACTGTATGCTAGATGGATGCCAACACCGTTTCAAGTTTTGGCATTATGATTAACTTTTGCTCTTGGATAAAAAAATGATAACTAATTTAAAACATTTTTTTTTAATTTTTAAAATATTTTCGATGGTGTGCTTCTCATCTATGTTTGTTTCTCTTTACTAGTTTGTACAACCGCTTTTTGGCGTATATAACTGTACTATGTAGATGAGAAAATCTTTGTCATGATAGCCATTTCATGTAAATACTTTAGTATTATTTCATTATATTTTACCTCACTTTGTATGTCATACCTCTTTCTTCTTCTTCTCATTTTTATTTTAGCTGTATCTTTTCGCATAGAGGGCGGGTTTGCTTTACAGCGCCCTCTTATGGTTTCTCGTTGTCATAGTCAATTCTCGATGTATCGATTTATGTTTGACCTTTGCTTAAGACAGTACTACTACTCAGGGCACATCTTGGTTCAAAGGTAAATTTGTATGTTCATTTTAAATGGTTTAATGTGTCTATATACATGTAACTGGTTTACGTTACTTTATGTACATTTATTCATTTCGTCACTGTTATTAATTATTTTCATTCCTGTATTTGTAGCGCCGATGACGGCTGTTAATCAGTTGCAATCGATTTGCAAAAGTGAATAAATAAAACATGATTTTGCGAGTGGTTGCTGCATATTTGGTAGTTTTATTGTTTACGGTCGCTACATGACTTGGGAACCACATGGAGCCCACCATTCCCAAACAATTGTGTCTACAGCACCCTGCTGATAAGTTATAACTCAAACATCCATTTTTCATTCTGGTATTTTCAGAGGGTTATTTAAGCAGTTAAAACTGCTTGAATTTTGCTATGCTTTTAAGCAAAGACGTTAGTGCAAGTCGGGAAGTTTTTAGGCGTCCCGCATTATAAACAAATATGTCTGTGTACGTAAAACAAGATAAATGGAATGTAGTAGAGGCTGTGGGAATTAGATTAGGAAATGGGACACTAAAAATAATAAATAGTGCGAGTTTTGCTATTTGGACAGCAAAGTGGAGAGGATGTAAAATCCTGACTATCAATTGCAACACAAGAGAGATTTGTTAACACTGTATATACGATTACATGACAGGAAGTTTTCTCTGAAAGTATTTGTCTGGAGTGCAGCCTTATACGGAAGTAAACTGTAAACGATAAACAGTTAAGACAAGAAGCAAATTGAAAGAAGGAAGGAACATTAGGCTTTAACGGCCCATCAACATCTAGGTAACAGAATTGAAGCCTTTTTAATGTGATACTTCGTAAGAATGCTGAAGATTAAACGGTCCTATCAAATAACTAACAAAGACGTCCTATATCAAACTGGAGAGGAAATAAATTCGTGGCACAGCGTGACGAAAAGAAGGAATGGGCTAATGATTCAAATTATAAGGCATGAAGAAATCATGAATTTTATTATGGGTGGAAGTGAGTGTGTGGGAGAATAGGGTGTTGAAATTATAGAGGCTAGACCAAGGTTTGAGTACTGTAAGCAGGTTGAAATGGATGCAGGTTGCAGTAGCTATGCACAGATGTAGTAGCTTGCACAAAAGAGACTAGCATGAGGAGTTGCATCAGTCCAGTGTTCGAATTGACAAACGACTTACCATACAAACAATTGAATATTTCATATGCGTCGTGTACAGATTCTATTATAATTAATAACGAAAACTGACACGGGAGCATATATACAATATCAGAAGCAAAAGCTTTGCAGGAAACATGAGTCGGCAAACGAGCAGTCTTGGAGGTAATAGTGAATATGTGGTTGCGAGTCGCCATTGACTTCACTATTTAATATTGACCTAGATGGTGGAAATGTGTTTGAGACGTAAACTTTCATATTGGAGATTTTAAAAGCATTTGAAGAAACTCAGATAACCAGTAAAACCTGTTCGATACATTTATTTATTTAGTATTCGTACTTTAACAAAGTGCAAAATAATCAAACTAATAATATTGGAAAATATATACATTCAGCCACATAAATTTTAAAATACATAAAATCACAAAAATTGCGATTTATTTCCTGATTAACAATAGTGGATGTTCGTTCTATTCTCTAAGTACTTTCAATGTTGATATAGCTTGAAAGTTAGCAGAGTTATGACCATCTTTATTTTCGTCTGCCGTATCGTGTACGCACCTCCTTATGTATACGCTCAGAGGTGGTCGATTTTCTGGAAACACTTCGTGCCAAAGTAACAATATCTCGGGAGCAGACTACAACAAAGAATACAGTTTTAGCGGCCACTACTCCCGTCTTTGTTTTAGTGTGCGCAGTCCAAATACTGAGAGGGCCGCATTTCGCATAGCCAGGGGCGAAAAATGATTAGGGTTCGCGGAGCGAATGACGTGAGAACGGGCTAACGGGAGCTGGCAGAGTGCACAGATTTCGCGCCGTAAAGCCGTGATTTACAGCACCGGGCCGGAATGTAAGGCCGGCGGCCGCGGGCTACAATCCCGGGAATCTATTAAGATGTAACGTTTATGTTGTGACTGCCCCTGCGCGCGTCGTCACACTGTGGCAGTATATTACAAAGTTCGGCGCTCGCAGGGCCGCGTAACTTCGAACGAGATATTGTGGGGCTGTAAGAACGCGAGAACCGCCCTGACGTTTACGCCGGCCTACAAGAATGAACTCTCGGACTTCACAGCACCCTCTCACCACATCCGCTAATAGTCTTCTCGCCGGTGACCGATCCGCAGTAAAAATATGCGTAAGCCGTGTGTGGCAGATTCGTTTTACAAACTTATGCCGCTCCTGAGGTAACCCACAACCACTGACACACTTCGTGCCACAAGTTGATAGCTCTCGCAAAATTCAAACAGGACGACGTACTCATGTACGATATTTCTCTCATTTCTTTCTCCGTATTGTGTGGTTTAATAGCTGGAGGAAATTGACGTCCGTGTTGCTGATGTGTTTAACAAGGATCTTAAAAATGCAGTACGTGATGTGCGTAAGCAGCTTCGTTCAAGTTGAAAGCTGGTTGCTAAATCGAAGCTTTTAGTGCTTGATGTTGCTTTCTCTATATGTTCTGTGGTGTCACCGCCAGACACCACACTTGCTAGGTTGTAGCCTTTAAATCGGCCGCGGTCCGCTAGTATACGTCGGACCCGCGTTTCGCCACCATCAGTGATTGCAGACCGAGTCGCTTCACACGGCAGGTCTAGTCTAGAGAGACTCCCTAGCACTTGCTCCAGTTGTACAGCCGACTTTGCTAGCGATGGTTCACTGTCTACATACGCTCTCATTTGCAGAGACGACAGTTTGGCATAGCCTTCAGCTACGTCATTTGCTACGACCTAGCAAGGCGCCATATTGAGTTACTATGAATGTATTCTGAACAGATAATCTTGTGAATCATGTACCGTCAAGAGCGACGTTCATCATTAATGGATTAAAGTTAAGTATCAAACTAATTACGTCCGCTTTCTGAATTCTAATTCCTTGTCATGTTCCAGACCTAACGTCATTATAGTCCTTCCCTCCTCACGCCAGCCTGCGTGACTTAAAACGCTTGCATTTCGGCCTCCTCTCGTAACACGGTGTTGGCTCTTCTGCCAACACAACATTTTCATTTCTTCGAGGTATAGTTACCGTAACACGAATGCAAAGATGATTCTCTACCAGTATTGACTACAGGCAGGCACTATCTTTGAGGCTTTCTCTATCATGGGTGGCGGAAGTATGGTCCCACGTTTCCGGGGGTGACAGCCAATGTGCGCGGGTCTAACACGCGAACACCCCGTAACGTAGCATTTCAAACCTACGAATACTTGAATGAAATTTTCACTCTGCTGCGGAGTGTGCGCTGACATGAAACTTCCTGGCAGATTAAAAGTGTGTGCCCGACCGAGACTCGAACTTGGGACCTTTGCCTTTCCCCGGCAGGTGCTCTACCATCTGAGGTACCGAAGCACGACTCACGCCCGGTACTCACCGCTTTACTTCTGCCAGTATCTCGTCTCCTACATTCCAAACTTTACAGAAGCTCTGTAAAGGTTTGCAGTAGAGCTTCTGTAAAGTTTGGAATGTAGGAGACGAGATACTGGCAGAAGTAAAGCGGTGAGTACCGGGCGTGAGTCGTGCTTCGGTAGCCCAGATGGTAGAGCACCTGCCGGGGAAAGGCAAAGGTCCCAAGTTCGAGTCTCGGTCGGGCACACACTTTTAATCTGCCAGGAAGTTTCATATCAGCGCACACTCCGCTGCAGAGTGAAAATCTCATTCTGGAAACATCCCCCAGGCTGTGGCTAAGCCATGTCTCCTCAATATTCTTTCTTTCAGTAGTTCTGCAAGGTTCGCAGGAGCTTATGTAAAGTTTGGAATGTAGGAGACGAGATACTGGCAGAAGTAAAGCGGTGAGTACCGAGCGTGAGCCGTGCTTCGGTAGCTCAGATGGTAGAGCACCTGCCCGCGATAGGCAAAGGTCCCGAGTTCGAGTCTCGGTCAGGCACACAGTTTTAATCTGCCAGGAAGTTTCCTACGAATACTTGTTCCCGATTCTCAGCGGCGTGCAGATGAGTGTCTGGATTTGAATGCGGTACCCGCTGGACTGGTGCTTGGTGCAAGGCCGCCATACGACAGTTTGTAGGGGGCGGGAGTTAGACCTGTGGGTATGGTGTGTCCTTAATATTTTGGAAGACGAATGGTGGCTTGCAAGTAGGCATAAAAAAGTTACATCTCCGACCACGTTAAAAACCTATGTAATACCGTCTTTTAAATAATTTGTTTGAAAGAAAAACATCCGGCTACACTATATTTATTTTTTCCTTCCTCAGGAGCTTGTGGGGAGGGGGGGGGGGGGCGCAGAGTGGCATCTGTTTGCGTCAGGATATGGGGACCCTTGGCTTGGTGAGATAGTTTTATTTACTAGGTCTGTTCAAGGTCATTGCTTATCTGCAAAGCTAATCATTCCTGAGGTGTTCGCAGTTCACGACTCAATGTTCGCTAGTTAACATCACGAAATTACTGTGCATTGCTGGTATGGACTTAAGCTCCTCGTGCCAATATGAACTGTTCTTGTCTTTGTGTAGTTAGCAGACACGATACTGGTTCCAGAATCTGACTTTAGTCACTTTATCCGAAAACTTATACACTCAACGTAATCATTTTTCCCTTCGGTTCAGCGTATTAAATACTCAAGTGTCGTGAATGGAAACATTTTTGACGGAATAAGTATGCATCTCCACTTCATGTGACAAGTGTTGTGAGTCATAGAAGGCATGTGTTATTTCCCTCAGCTGATTTTACAAGCAAATTGTATGAGGTATTTACCCAAATAATAATCCTGTTTTGATTCATTGGCCACTTATTTCTTATTTAACTGTTTTTCCGTAACTGGGATTCAGCAGTCAGTATACGGTAGTCCAATGCTGTATAGGCTTGGCTGTGCTAATTGATCAGTTTTAATGGTTTCAAACCTTCTTCTTCCCCTTTTTCCAGACTTTTATCCCTTTTTGTATTCTACATCTACATCTACATCTACATCCGTACTCCGCAAGCCACCTGACGGTGTGTGGCGGAGGGTACCCTGAGTACCTCTATCGGTTCTCCCTTCTATTCCAGTCTCGTATTGTACGTGGAAAGAAGGACTGTCGGTATGCTTCTGTGTGGGCTCTAATCTCTCTGATTTTATCCTCATGGTCTCTTCGCGAGATATACGTAGGAGGGAGCAATATACTGCTTGACTCTTCGGTGAAGGTATGTTCTCGAAACTTCTATTCGGCAATGTTAGTGGTAGAGGGTGGCCGGATGCCTTTCCTGCCTCTATCCTTTTTCTCCCAGGGACAGAAATTGTGTATGCAAAGTGCCTTCATCTACTAGTAGCCGGCCGGAGTGGCCGTGCGGTTCTACGCGCTACAGTCCGGAGCCGAGCGACCGCTACGGTCGCAGGTTCGAATCCTGCCTCTGGCATGGATGTGTGTGATGTCTTTAGATTAGTTAGGTTTAAGTAGTTCTAAGTTCCAGAGGCCTGATGACGTCAGATATTAAGTCCCATAGTGCTCAGAGCTATTTGATTTGAACCGCCAAGTCATCTATTGCCTGGATAATGTCCCATACTGACAAGTGAGTATGTAGAGAGAGCTAACACAGTCACCAAGTTTCTTGGATCCAGCTTGATTTTCTGGGATAGTAATTAAACCTGCATAGTTATGCCTCATATAAGGATGATGACACGACAGATACGTACAACTATGGATCGACCTCACTGCCGTCAATATGTCGTAGAATTGTAGGAAATGTATAGTGCTCGTATGTCATTATTCTTCTGCCATAGAAACCAACACGGTTGCTGTAAGTACCGAGATTGTTAAGTCCGTTATGAACTGCTCGTTCGTTACATCTGGAAACAAATAGCAGAGCTCAGACCTCCGGAAGGACTGCAAAACAATCCTGGGCCTTCATCTAGTAAGTGCATACGAAGTTTAGAGCAGATATTAAGGACAGAAGTACACGTATGGAAGACATCAACAAAAGATAGGGTGAGTGAGACGAAATATGGGAATGATGAGGAGGTATCAAAGGACGGGGGTAGTGCCCTTGGCGAGGAAACAATGAGCTCACAAATAGCGTCAAAACACTGTGTGATCAGTGAAGCGTTGTATTGTGTCGGATAATGAGAACATATATAATTGTAATATAGTTAAATATCAATGCAATAATTGAAATTAATAACCAAGTATTTCCACTCACAAACAATTGTGATGACTGTTTGTAAACAGACGCTCTGTTACTGGACAATAAATTATAACTAAAAATTTGAAGTCATTCACATTAGATTTATAGGTACAATACGTGTAGGAAATGAGCAAGTGGCTGAAGTGTAAGCTATTTTCCCACTCAGTGCAGGCAAAATTCGAGCTATCCACAAACAGAAGATCAGCTAGTGATATTTGCAGAAAGTGTAACGTAATACATTCCTTTCTCTATTTTTTTGTTTCATGTCTTGTATTCGTTTTATTTTCTTTCAAATTAATTGTATTTTCTATATATATAGATATTTTAGAACCGTGACTGTATATTAAATCTAAATAATTACTACCAGTAATGATGTAACTTCCCGGATCCTCCCGAAATCATCTGAAGATAAACCTGAAAATGTTCGAAAACCGGTTCATGTAATAAAGCATTATTATTGAAAAAAGTGACTGGTTGCAGTTGTGTATAACTTATTTACAAACAAACACACACACACACTCCTGGAAATTGAAATAAGAACACCGTGAATTCATTGTCCCAGGAATGGGAAACTTTATTGACACATTCCTGGGGTCAGATACATCACATAATCACACTGACAGAACCACAGGCACATAGACACAGGCAACAGAGCATGCACAATGTCGGCACTAGTACAGTGTATATCCACCTTTCGCAGCAATGCAGGCTGCTATTCTCCCATGGAGACGATCGTAGAGATGCTGGATGTAGTCCTGTGGAACGGCTTGCCATGCCATTTCCACCTGGCGCCTCAGTTGGACCAGCGTTCGTGCTGGACGTGCAGACCGCGTGAGACGACGCTTCATCCAGTCCCAAACATGCTCAATGGGGGACAGATCCGGAGATCTTGCTGGCCAGGGTAGTTGACTTACACCTTCTAGAGCACGTTGGGTGGCACGGGATACATGCGGACGTGCATTGTCCTGTTGGAACAGCAAGTTCCCTTGCCGGTCTAGGAATGGTATAACGATGGGTTCTATGACGGTTTGGATGTACCGTGCACTATTCAGTGCCCCCTCGACGATCACCAGAGGTGTACGGCCAGTGTAGGAGATTGCTCCCCACACCATGATGCCGGGTGTTGGCCCTGTGTGCCTCGGTCGTATGCAGTCCTGATTGTGGCGCTCACCTGCACGGCGGCAAACACGCATACGACCATCATTGGCACCAAGGCAGAAGCGACTCTCATCGCTGAAGACGACACGTCTCCATTCGTCCCTCCATTCACGCCTGTCGCGACACCACTGGAGGCGGGCTGCACGATGTTGGGGCGTGAGCGGAAGACGGCCTAACGGTGTGCGGGACCGTAGCCCAGCTTCATGGAGACGGTTGCGAATGGTCCTCGCCGATACCCCAGGAGCAACAGTGTCCCTAATTTGCTGGGAAGTGCGGTGCGGTCCCCTACGGCACTGCGTAGGATCCTACGGTCTTGGCGTGTATCATGGAAGCAATGAGAACTTGGTAGGTCGCTGGAGCGAGTTGGCATTACATCTGGTCACACAAGTCACCTAATTCCCGTAAATTCCGGGGAGGACGGCGGTGAGCTCTGATGCCACGTTCAGTCACATTCCAAATGTCTTCGATCGAGTCCATATCTGGTGAACTGGGGGACCAGTACATCAATTTTAACTCATCGCTTTGTTCCTCGAACCACTCCATCACACTCCTGGCCTTGTGACATGGGACACTACCTTCTTGAAAAGTGCTACTGTCGTCGGGACATATGATCGTCATGAAAAGGTGTACGTCGTTTTCAACTAGTGTACCATACTCCTTGGCCGTCATGGGACCTTACACAAGCTCCACTGGACTCCCGGATGCCTAAGTGAGTGATCCCCAGAGCATAATGGAGCCGTCTCCAGCTTGTCTCCCTTCCGCAGTACAGTTGTCAAGGAGCTGCTTCCCTGGAAGACGGCAGATTCGCCCCCTCCATCGGTATGATGAAAGTTTCGTATCGGTATTCGTCTGTTGATGCAACGTTCTGCCACTGCGCCAACGTCCAGTGCCCGTAGTCACATGTCCATTTCAGTCGTAGTTGCCGCTGTCGTAGTGTTGACATTGGATCACGCATGGGTCGTCGGCTGCGGAGGCCCATCGTTAGGAGTGTTCGGGCTCTGTATGTTCAGACACACTTGTGCTATACCCACCATTAATTTGTGATGTTAGTTCAGCCAGAGTTCGCTGCCTGGCCTGTTTTATGAGTCTGCCCAGCCTAGGATGTCCGACATCTGTAATGAAGGGTAGCCCCCCAATCCCACGACTTCTGGACATGGTTTCACCTTTGTTCTGCGACGTGTTGAAGATACTCACCACAGCACTCCTCGAAAACTCGACAAGTCGTGCAGTTTCCGAAATGCTCATGGCGAGCCTCCGGACCATCACAACCTGCCCTCGGTCAAACTCAGATACATCTCGCTCCTTCCCCATGTTGCACACGCACAGCACACATACTCATACTACAGGCACCGTGCTTGCGCCTGACGAGGTCATCCCTCGCCAGGTGACCCTGCTATGCATGGACGGGTTTGTATCGATATTAGAACGGTGGTCATAATTTTCTGACTGATCAGTGTACACCATTATTAAAGGTAAGAAAAAATTTATACTGTTACGAAGATAATTTTAAATGTACTGAATTTATTGTACGCCCTGCTTTAGAAACCCAAAAGGGCATGTTTTGTAGTTGCGATAAATAAATGCGGAGTAACCGAACAGAAATGCCACCGAGGACTGATTGTGTACAGGAACCGACATCGTCAGAAAGTTGGTAAGAAATGTAGATAGACTTGGAGATGTCACCTGACACAAAATACTAACAGTGTTTAACACACGATTAACAACGAAACACTGGAGTTTACTTGACCAAGCGAATAGCAATCAGTCACTAGGATCAGTCACAAGTGTCATATATCCAGGAGCTGGTAGCGGTTTAAGGTCTAATGATCATATAGCTCAAGCTCTGGGGAAGGCAGGTGTCATATTGTTATTTGTCGGAAGGATTTTAAGAATATATAATTGTCGCACGAAAGACTTCGCTTATAATATCCACGATGACCAATTCTTGAGCACTGTTCGACTGACTAAGACATCAAATTTGTTTCTTTCATATACGGTGCCACAACTGTGAATTTAGTGAAGATTGAACACATGGTTCCACTTTCGGCTGTTATCGCCAAAGTAATTTAGTAAAGATTCGATGAAGACCTGCGCACTCCATTGCTGGTTCGTTTACTCAGTGTGAGACACACACAATGCTCGACAGTCTCGAGTGGGAAACGCTATAAGGAATGCCATCAGAATTACAGGGGGCTTACTCAAAAAGTTCCAAATGCGCCCGTTATGAAAGGAGAGTAGACACATTACCTTCCAGAAATACCCCTCACGATAGAATTCGAGATGTTTTGGCCCATACACACGACTGTCTACCCGTTAGTTTCCCAAGAATGGAATAGTGAGATGGAAAGTGAGTGTTCCACACTATGTACTCTCCGCCATGGAAAATAGAAGTCATTACAGCAAATGCATAGGGATGATGGACAACACATCGAAGAACAAATTTTGTGAGAGACGGAACGTTCTCTGACGTTTCCCGGAGACGCTAGGTGTCCTTTATTATTGGTTATGCCAGTGAGATGTGGCAGTGCATAGGCACTCTGTTGTGTGTGTATCGCCGTGTGTGGCCATGTGAAAGTGGTAGGCCGAAAAAACCAGTTCCTGATTCTCCTCTTAAATATCTTTCTCTGCTTAGACTCATTCTTAAGGTTTTCTTGTTGAAAATCAAACCGTTTACTGATATAGGTAGTATGCAGATGCAGCACACCTGGTTAATGAACCCTGTTATTTTGGTGAAATATCGTCGTTCCAAGACTGGTAAATTCAATAAAAAGACGTCTAGCTTCGCTGAGAAGCGCCAAGGAGTTCTGCCATTCACCACTAGATGTCATTAGCATAGTTATTACTGCGTTTATGGAAGTTAATTCATTGTAGTTACGCCATTCTCCACAAAAATTTGTAAATTATATGCACAAACCTTCCTCGTGTATCTATTAGTGATCACTGTCAAAATCTACACAGTAATTTCTGAGATCAGCCCGATTATACTGACAGAACAGTGGCCGGTGACTTTAATTTACGCCTGTGTAGAAGTAGGCATACAGACAGACAGAAGAAGAATATAAATAAAAACAGTGGCTGAAAACAAATTTTTACTAATTTCATACATGAAAAGCATGAAGCTATCTTGACGAATGATCATCCAGTGACCGCTCTTAACTTCCGGATTATGATTATTCATAATTCAGGAGCGATTAGATATCACATTGTTTTGCTGAAAATACAGGCTACTTTCTGGGTACTGTAGAACAAATGTATATATTTGATCGGAAGTAGCTTCCTGCATCTTTCGGTGGTAAGAGACAATGCCAGACGTTGCACGGGCCCTATCTGATTATATGTGTTCCGCTGAGTTGAAGAAAAGTTATCGTGCTTACTTTCTTGTCTGACAATAAGCGACATTTTAAGTGAAATGGTTTTTTTCCTATTTCTCCTGTTCAAAGCAGACTCCAATATCACTGCAATATTTTTGCTCTGCAGCGCTCATCCTGCTATGATATGGTCTCCTAATGAAGAGCAGTCAACCATCGATGATTTGGTACATATTTTACTTCAATTCGGCTGCTAGAAAGGTTCCTATGATCATCTACTGCAAGGGAAGAAAGTCGCATGGATAATCTGTCTGCGGACCGAGTATAATTTTCTGTTTGTATTTGTATTAGACTGGCTGTCTATTGTGTATCTGAGACGAATATGAAGCATATAGGCTGCTGAAAGAAACCCGCCAAAACCCACATCAGTCTGCGCAGTGTACTAGATAGACTGTCGTTAACCGGGTCTGCCTCATTTTCCGTGCTGGGTGTTAAGCTATACGAGCAGGTCACATATCTGGAATATATTCATGTCAATAAAGTTCTAGAAAATTCATTGTACTGTTTATAAAACGAGTACAGCACGAAAAGTAGTTTCTCAACATGTACTTTCGCCTTACTATCCTAGACGTATTGTTCATAGGCCTATGTAGATGAGAACAAAGATGATAAATTAAGCTCAGTAACTCTCCTTTTACGGTAGAGATAGGGCATTGGTTAAATCACTAGACCCTCATTTCGGAGGAGCACGGCTCAAATCCTCATCTGGCCAAACTGATTTAGGTTTTCCCAGGTTTCCTTAAACCGAATGAGACGACTGAAGTAACGTGTTCTTTTGAAAACGGGACGGCCGATTTCCTCTATCATTTACACCGTTTGATAGCTATTGCTGTCTCTAATGACCTCATCTTTGACTGTACGCTAAGTTCTCATCTTCTACTCCTTTTCGATGTTATCAATTTTAAACGAAAATAGTGCAAAATAGTATCATTCTACATGTAAGATTGAAGCGCAATTTTTTTTTTTTACTTAATTATCTTCTGTCTTCACGATATCACTGCACCCCAATAGGAGATTGTTAGTTCTAACCCCCACAGTATTTCGGTCCAGAAACTAAGAAGGATGTGTACCAAGTTTGGTTGAAATCGACCTACGGGTTGAAGAGCAGGTTCTTACCCGGAGATTTGCTCGCACTCGTACATGTCACTAATATTTCACTTATATTTAACATATTTCACATATGTTAATACACATAGTTCACGTATATCTCTAGCGAATTTCGCCCGGCAGTCTCTTTTCACTCAGTTCAATGTTAATGACAGCACATGTACAACGATGTAATCTGCAAGCACATTCAGTGGCATATGTGAATACCGTCTGCAAAATGTGTCGCGAATACAGTAAGTAGTAAAGAAGTAATAAATTAAGACGTCATGCCTGTTGCGGCAGTTTTACTGTATGACAAGCGAAAATGTAGTATTCGATATCCGTTTTCCCTTTCATCATTTAATAGGGGTTGTCAGCGAGAATATGTTTCTTATAGGTTTGAAATTGCGTGTAAATGTTGTTGTTAGTCTCTAAATGCTCTCATTCTCAAGTACTGTATAAATAAAGTATGGGAATTCGGACGTCGTGCACTAGGTTTCTTGTCTCCCACCCCCACCACTTAGATATGTAGGTGGTCCTCACCCCACGTTGACTATTTACAGGAAGGAACTGACATGTACCACGTTCGGTTGAAATCAGTTCAGTGGTTTAGGTGACGATGTGGAACATACATACATACGTACGTACATACATACATACATGCATACATACACTTTTATGATATCTACTAATACGTGAAAAAAGCGCTGCATCTGTTGTCTCCCTGTAAGTGGTTCAGCAACACTAATGTTGAATATAGGCTTCTCTCAGGAATGCACAGTCTGAGACAGTCTATTACTGTTCCCGTCACGTGCTGCATAAGAGGAACTGCTTGAGGATGTAAACGATTATGTGCAGTCGTGATCCGGAGCACGAACCAAAACGACGCTTACAGAGTTTGGGACTTCAGGGAGATAGTATCGGGACCCAGTGCGCTACTGATACTGACGTAACTGGAAACAAACCGTGTCTACAAGCTTAACTAGCTAAAGGCGAAGAGGTCATCTGAAACAAAACCGTACAATATTCAACCAAAAACAAATCTGTGCTTTATCAAGAAAAACTGTCGTTTGATCAGGCATTGCAAGGGCGGCGCAGTGTCGATAACCTCTGAACTGCGACACTGAGAACAAAAGAGAATTTTTTCGCCTGGAGACTGGAAGGGGATGTAAGAAAACTTGGTCAACGTTCGAAATCTTCAGCTGTTCCGTCGTATATTGAACTGTATACTACGAAGGTTCTATACATATGTTTACTTTGTCTCTGTAAAATTGAGAACTATCGTGAGTTTCTAAGTTTATCTTACTGCTGTAGATTTAGGAAATAAACCATAGTTTCGAATGTCATGTCCACAACGTAACAGCAGTCTGATTTTCTATTCTCGTGACACTAAACAAAGGGAGGACGTGTCATCGATGAGAAGTTCTTTAGAGACGGAGCACACTATTGTATTAACATGTTAGACAAGGACGGGTAACGAAGTTTGCTGTGTCCTTCTCCAAGGAATCATCCACACATGTGCCTTAACGATATGGGATTTCCGCAAAAAAACGTAACCGTTGAAGGCCAAAGCAGGATCTGAACCCGCTCATCCTCAATGCAGAGAGCATTAAGCACTGCACCACCTCGCTCGTATCCAGTGACAATAAATCATGTAATTCAGTTACTTAACGTATCTGGTAGCGATGGACGTACCGCTGGAGTTAAACAACTAGTCAGAAACCAGTGCGATCGAACATACAGCTTTTCCTCCTGCTGTTAGGTAACTCACTATAAGGTAACGGTAACACTCGAGTGATACCACAACGTTTAGTCTTAGCAAATGGCTGGATTCATGGCCGGGCTAACCAGGTTTAGCAGCCTTTATACCCTGAATAGTCAGTCATATTTTACTTGCATACTCCTTGGTCCTTCATTCCATGTAGGGCTTTGGCCTCTCTGAAGATAGCAGCCCAGTCTTGACGATACTCTGTTCGTTTTCTCCATGTTCTTAGTCCAGTCTTTCTCAAGCCATTCTCCACATCATCCAGCCATCGTTTCCGTCCTCCCCCCCCCCCCCCCCCTCTCTCTCTCTGCACCTTCTGCCATCTGAATTTCCTCTGTAGGGTTTCTTGACAGATCCATCCTGATATCCTCCGCTCTACTTGGCCCAATCACATTACTCTGTTGTACTTGATTTTCGTAACTGGATCATCTTACCCGTACAGTTCTTACAATTCCTTGTTTTTCCGTATTCTCAATTGCCCTGCCTCACGCACTGTTCCCAAAAAAATATTTCTTAACATTTTCTTCTCCCATCTTCTTAGGAAATCGTCTTCTGCTACAGTCGTTGTCCACGTTTCTGAGCTACATATGACCACCAGTCTGGTAACCGTTCAATACAGGGTTACCTTCGATTATCTGTTCAGACTGCGTGACTGAATAATTTTGATCAGGGTACAGTAAGTTCTATGTGCAATCTTTGCTTTTGTTTCTTCATTTATGCTGTTATCATCGGTTACCAGAGCTCAAAAGAACACTAGCTTCTCACATCTCTTATAGATTGTTCCATGAAACTTGATGTATATCTCTTTAAAAGCAGCATTTCTCATGAAAACGAAGAAATCCGGTGTTTTGGTTTCTTTTACTCGAAGCCCCAACTCTTCTGTCTCCTTGTCTAGTCTGCCAAATCTTTCTTCTAGCTGTTTTAATCTACCACAGAGCATAAAACCGTCATCGGCATAAACTAGGTTTCCGTTCATTCAGCTAAACAGATTGCTACTTAGGTTATTGATCTCCACCTATGTCATCGCTCTCTCAAACACCATGTTGCAAAGTTATGTGGATAACACATCCCCCTGTCCTATTTCTTAGTAAGTCTTCATCCCACTTTCATTTGGTGTTTGGTGCTTGTGAGGTTCATATGTGCAATTCTCATTAGTTTATATGGAAATTCCATCTCCACAGGGTCTTATACAGCATTCATATTTGAAATACACAAATAGCTGATGTACATCCATAGCATTTTTCCATTACCTGTCTTGTAGTGAAGATGCAGTCAGTCATTGATCTTCCCTGCTGGAAACCACACTGGCAGTCTCCAAGTAACTCTTTTGTAAGTGGAGCGAGGCTCATAGCAATGACTTTGCTAACAGTTTGTACACAACGTTGAGTAAAGAGATGTCGCGCTAATTTTCGTAACTGGCTTTGTCCGTCTTCCTATGAATCGGGCAGTTAACAGAAAAGTCAGTCTTATATTACATGGAATCAAAAGGAGAACCACCAATAAGATGTCTGGCGAAGAAGAATGATATCATCATAGGTGGGTTCGGAATATAGTTGCAAGGGGCTCTACGCTGAAAATTTGTTACTTTTGCCAGCGTTGCTCTCTATTTTTCCAGGTAATTGATTTTTTAACAGTAACAGTCACGGCTCTTACTTGGTTAGGTACAGCTGTAATGTATTGCCTAGGAGTAACCTACGTTTCCGTATGTTTTCAGCTACACTCCTGGAAATGGAAAAAAGAACACATTGACACCGGTGTGTCAGACCCACCATACTTGCTCCGGACACTGCGAGAGGGCTGTACACGCAATGATCACACGCACGGCACAGCGGACACAGCAGGAACCGCGGTGTTAGCCGTCGAATGGCGCTAGCTGCGCAGCATTTGTGCACCGCCGCCGTCAGTGTCAGCCAGTTTGCCGTGGCATACGGAGCTCCATCGCAGTCTTTAACACTGGTAGCATGCCGCGACAGCGTGGACGTGAACCGTATTTGCAGTTGACGGACTTTGAGCGAGGGCGTATAGTGGGCATGAGGGAGGCCGGGTGGACGTACCACCGAATAGCTCAACACGTGGGGCGTGAGGTCTCCACAGTACATCGATGTTGTCGCCAGTGGTCGGCGGAAGGTGCACGTGCCCGTCGACCTGGGACCGGACCGCAGCGACGCACGGATGCACGCCAAGACCGTAGGATCCTACGCAGTGCCGTAAGGGACCGCACCGCCACTTCCCAGCAAATTAGGAACACTGTTGCTCCTGGGGTATCGGCGAGGACCATTCGCAACCGTCTCCATGAAGCTGGGCTACGGTCCCGCACACCGTTACGCCGTCTTCGGCTCACGCCCCAACATCGTGGAGCCCGCCTCCAGTGGTGTCGCGACAGGCGTGAATGGACGGACGAATGGAGACGTGTCGTCTTCAGCGATGAGAGTCGCTTCTGCCTTAGTGCCAATGATGGTCGTATGCGTGTTTGGCGCCGTGCAGGTGAGCGCCACAATCAGGACTGCATACGACCGAGGCACACAGGGCCAACACCCGGCATCATGGTGTGGGGAGCGATCTCCTACACTGGCCGTACACCTCTGGTGATCGTCGAGGGGACACTGAATAGTGCACGGTACATCCAAACCGTCATCGAACCCATCGTTCTACCATTCCTAGACCGGCAAGGGAACTTGCTGTTCCAACAGGACAATGCACGTCCGCATGTATCCCGTGCTACCCAAAGTGCTCTAGAAGGTGTAAGTCAACTACCCTGGCCAGCAAGATCTCCGGATCTGTCCCCCATTGAGCATGTTTGGGACTGGATGAAGCGTCGTCTCACGCGGTCTGCACGTCCAGCATGAACGCTGGTCTAACTGAGGCGCCAGGTGGAAATGGCATGGCAAGCCGTTCCACAGGACTACATCCAGCATCTCTACGATCGTCTCCATGGGAGAATAGCAGCCAGGATTGCTGCGAAAGGTGGATATACACTGTACTAGTGCCGACATTATGCATGCTCTGTTGCCTGTGTCTATGTGCCTGTGGTTCTGTCAGTGTGATCATGTGATGTATCTGACCCCAGGAATGTGTCAATAAAGTTTCCCCTTCCTGGGACAATGAATTCACGGTGTTCTTATTTCAATTTCCAGGAGTGTATATTTAGCTTATCACATAGGCTAAAACGATGTAAAAGAATAAAATTCATAATGTATGGTACCTATAATGTGTACTGCTGAATAAAACCTCTGACTGCGTTAGTTACATTTTAATTGTTAGCTTAGTTGGTACAACTCTAATGTGGGACGCTTATAGTTGCAACGAAGAAAGGACATCTTTTTGCAGCTGGCTGCGGTGGTCTCACGGTTCTAGGCGCAGGTTCGAATCCTGCCTCGGACATGGGTGTGTGTGATGTCCTTAGGTTAGTTAGGTTTAAGTAGTTCTAAGTTCTAGGGGACTAATGACGACAGCGGTTGAGTCCCATAGTGCTCAGAACCGTTTGAACCATTTGAACCATCTTTTTGTAGGGAAGGCACAAATTGTAGAGAAACACGAAGAAACTTCGGCACAGTCTGTATGCTAGTTTGCGGGGTATATATACAGATGTAACTTGTAGGATACGTCTTCATATTCTCCACTCGATTGGTCTGGTCGACATCTGGCTATCTGTAGCCAACTACGTTACATTTATGGAACATCTAATTAATGTCTCCAAGAGACATGAAGGCCGTAGCGTTCCCATCGATGCAGAATTGCATATTTAACGTTCTCCACCACATTTCTGGATTGGAGGTAGTGGAGCGAACGGTTAGCGTCATAGAAAGCACTCCGTGTCTGATGGTGGATCTTTTCGTTTCATCTTACGGAAGTGCATTTGCAACGTGTTATACGCACATGGTATAATCTGCTAATAAAAGGACTTTTTCAGTAGGTGCAAACTTTTGACAGTTACTCAGGACCACCATCGTATCGGCCGGCCGCTGTGGCCGAGCGGTTCTAGGCGCTTCAGGCTAGAACCGCGCTGCTGCTACGGTCGCAGGTTCGAATTCTGTCTCAGACATGGTTGTGTGTGATGTCCTTAGGTTAGTTAGGTTTAAGTAGTTCTAGGTCTAAGGGACTGATAACCTCAGATGCTGAGTCCCATAGTACTTAGAGCCATTTGAACCATTCGCCATCGCATCCATTCCGGATGTTCCTCTGTTAATGTCAATAACTAAATGCATTATGCTTCTTACCTACACTTTTCTTTCCAGGTGGTCAGCTTTTACCTTCTGCTCTGCACACGTTTTCAACAACATTTATTCCGCTTATGAAGAAATTATTGCATCATACGGTACCAAGAAATTGTGGGATTTACAGTGACATAGAGAAAGATGTCCCCTAGCATTCCTCATCTGTAAAAATCCACTCTTTATTACTACCAGGCTGGCAGTTTGCATAAAACCTGCTGGTTGTTAGTGTGTTACATGAGATGTTGAATTTTCATAAACTTTTCTGGCTCACGCCTCATTATGATGACAAGTGTGCTGAGAAAGGAACTTTCATTTATTGGAGCTAGTTTAATAATCCTGCATTGAGTGAAATGACCCGATTTCTAGGGTTTCCTCTGCACTATTGAATGAAACACCTATGAAAGGGTCTGAATTCATTCTTTTATATTGTGGAATAGCTATTTATTCGTAATTATTCTCTTTCTTTATAATAAATGGAAAATCACAATCTATTAAGTCAACACTAAAACATGATAGTGCTATGCTGAAAGAACATTATCATCATTTACTATCTTACTGTCAACATACAGGTAACGACGTCTGTTAATCGAATGTCGCGATGGCCTTACGACAGCACAAATACCATCTTCAAACAGACGTAATATTAACATGGGAATCGTATAGTGTAAGAAGATATCGTGCAAATGCAATTCATGCTTTACACAGACGACTGTTGCGTCTTACTCTTTGGACGACGTGCAAATGTCTACGCAGAAATGTTAAAATGAGAAAAATGAAGCTGATGAGAAACACACAATGTTTTACGACACACCATTACAGCATTTATGAGCCACAACCTTTCCTTTGTTAAAGGTCGCGAGCGCTTGCTGCCACGTTAGTCGCTGTGCTGTTTCAGTAACAGTATAACATGAAGGCCAAATGGTGCGTTATGCTGCTCAAAGCCAAAGATAAATAAAGAAATAAAGAAATAAAATAAAAATGGTGCGTTACTAATTAGTGATTTTGTCGAGAACATAAATTATTTTCACGGGTACTAACGCTGAATTATGTTCAACATCAACTGTGAGTGACTAAAATAATTTCATTAAGAACCATTCCCGAGCGGTCTTTCTACTAGCGAATGCACCGTTATCCTCAATCCGTAAGATTGTTTGAACACGGTAGGGCTTTACTAGATGTGGTCCAATCAGATGCGATATGCCCTTGCGTTTCTCAAGTCTTAGAAATAACTTACCCAATAAAATACTGCAGCATCTACGGTTTAACGTGGACTCCGAAGCGTGGGGTTAGCTTGACGTTTTTTTCAGATATACACATCATTGTGATAGACGGAAGAAGCAGTAAGTGATACTAAATGCCTTCATTGACTGATAATCGAAACCCTGAACTTCGAATCTACGGTCTAACACGTATCCACAGAGCCAGCCGGTCACGTAGTTTGTACTCTGCAGTTGCACAGTGGAAATTAACACCCTGATGTAATGGTCCAACATCAGTGAAGTTTTATTCGCGCAGTATCAAAGCTATAAATTTTATAAACTCATTGTCCCGAGATCATATATCTGCTTGTAGTTTCTCATAGGCAACAAAGTTCCTCCGGCAATTTTCTCATAATGTAAGACATTTAAATCATAATGTAAGACCTTTAAAATACAAAGAAGTCTCGTTATTACTCAAAATCCTGTAAATGAGAAAACCATATTAAACATCATTAAAATTTACATTTTATTTTGTATGCAGCACTCAGATTATTGTAATTTTTAATTTTTTCACAAATATAACAGAGTTAAAAACTTAATTTCTTTTACTTTTTGTTCAAATTCCTATAATTTCGCTGCTAATACACTTGTAAATGATTCACATCACTGTGAAATGAATCCCTATGCATCAGAAACGGACACCTTATGCATTTTCACAAAAGAAGTAGATGTCTACACATTTGGGTTTCACAGATGGACATCTATATTTTCAAAGACAATTTTAACCGGTTTATATAATTACATTGATACTGGGGACTTCACAGAACTATTTCTGCGTTTTAAAGTTAATGATGTCTAAGACAGCATGGAATATATTAGCTCCACACTTCGTAATTATAAATGACGTTTATCTCAGTTTCTCACAAACAACAGATGCCCACCTTTGAAAATAAGCTATTCGTTTGGTTTCAAATTCTCAGGGGATGTTTTAGGTCATGTGGAGCGCCTCATCATTTCCCCCATAATTTCAGTTTGGGTTAAGGCTGTTAGTCGTGATGGTCAGGAGAACTGACAAACCACCAACATCTAAGAATTCATGCTGAATAACACGAGAGGGGTGTTGTTTCTGTCGCGGTCGATCTGTTTGAAGACCACCTCTCCTCGATATTGTAGGAATGTGAACATAATGACCTAACTGTTTTCTCCATCGTTCTGCGTCTGTTTACTAGAGGTGTCTACGTAATGTAGGTTATGTATCATCGTACCATGACGTCCAGAGGACGTGGCCGGATGTCAACATATCTTTTTACATGTAGACACCATATGTGGATATGTAAGACATTAATATTGCAATTCTCTGTGATAGGTAAATGACCAGCAAAGTGCGGTAGAGTTATTCGTATTTGCTTTTGTTACCAGCCTGGTAGGGTATATGAGAGGCATGAACAGCATGTCGAATCATCGCTGTGAAGGACATGCATGTGCTCTTTATCTACTAATAGGAGACAGCATTATCAGCATTATTAGCACCAGTCTGAGTTTAATGGAGGTGAAATGGGAATGTGGCAGACTTTGTGCTGTCTGCATGGTTACCTGACCTCTCACAAGGTTAAGGTCAAGGTCAGCCTTTCTCTCTCTCCTCTCCTTCCCGCCCTTCTGCTCACTCTGTCCCTTACCCCACTGCTTTAGACCAGTTGGGTGAGCCTAAAATGCGTGCAATACAAAAATGGACGTTCTTATCGGCCAGGAAAGCTGATGGAGCCTGAAAGGTTGTCAAATTTACCCCCAATTAGTCACTTCTAGCCGCACACCGATGGTAATTTGGAATCCAAAGATGGCTGCCAAGGACTTTTCCCTGCAAAATAGTATTTCTCAGTGGGAAAGTTAAAAATGGATCGAAAATACAAATTCTTACTTTTAAAGTGGTAATAAATTCTAAAAAATATGCTGGATTTAGCAAAACAGTGTTGTACAGTCACCACTGTCTGACATGTATCAGGATCTTTTGTATGCGATGAACGACATTTCCTATCTGCACTCATGTCCTGTATACACACTTGATATTCGTCTCAATCTTTTATACATATATCTTCAGCAGGCGTGAAACTTTACATTTATGCACACTGAAAATGCGATTATGACTCGGTTTGAGGATTCAAATTTCCTGTCTCCATTCATATGCTATGTTGATATACTTGACATTACTATCAGATATCCTGAACCTAAAAGGCTTAACCACTTTAAGGGACATCCGTATGGGGCTTATATACCAGCAATATGTTTAAAACAACTCTATAGATCACTCACAAGACGCTGCTAAATAATGCATAAATCAGAAAATTGGAAAACTGCAGGAAATTAAAAATGCATGATAGTTTGATTGCTGAAACAGTTACTATAGAATAATCATCATGGTGGATAGAAACACACTGTAAAAATGATGGAATTCCAATACCATACTGCCTACATACATAGAAACCCCACATAACATATCAAGTTCACAATATTGCTGTGGACAAATACACTAATCACCACACACAAGGAATCACTAAGTTATACTTATATCTAATTCTATGTTTAACACTTACTGAAGGTTTTTTATCCACTAGGTATTGAGCAACGACAGTGTCTTAAATAATAAGAATCACAGTGAGTGGTGCATGCAACTCTCACACTGTAGCCATCACTGGTAGTAGTATTCTAACTGGTGGCAGGCCGCCAGCCATGAGAAGTAGGGGCTACATATTCCTGTCCCCCAGCTTGGACTTCTCTGGTTTGTCACCGAGCTCCATCTTCTGTAGGCGACTTCCCCCCCCCCCCCCCCCACACACACACACGACCATCGGTTTATAGAGAACTTCGATGATCTTCCCTCCAGTAGATGCTATCACAGTCCAGGGCGGTAATTTAAGAAGATTACAGAACTTAATCTGACAGTGTGCTAGCACTGTGAAGAATGATAAACTCTACAGTGAGCGCACTTTACTGATGTATAGATGAGTACCATCATATCTATCTTGTATATTGTAGAGTAATCTTATTTGACAGCATATGCCTACATCATTTGTTTAATGCAGACAATACGTAATTTGATGAGTGATGCATCTGCCTTTGTGATGTAGTCTGTACTTAGAAAAGAAAATCGTGGATGCAGGTAGAAGAAACTTATTTTATAAACAAGTCAACTACCATCATCTTAGTCATAAGATGGGCCAAGTCTCACCACTTATGGAATTGTAGAATAAAGCCTCTAGCTGGCACGTGCACAAGATTTGTGGCCGTATACCTTCTACACACAGTTCGACCTGGGTGTTATTTTGACACGCAGCTTATTTGGTATTCCCAGGCTTATTTCTCATCTCTGCATTATAGAGGTTATCGCACACATTTTACGTGTTTTGTAATATTACTGGTGACGCCTAACGTAATGCAAAACCGACATTCCATTAGATATAAAGCCGTCTCACCCGCAAATATCTGTGGCTATGTAGACTGATACCACAATGAGAAAAATAAACTGTTAAGAGCCACACTAATTCCTTAGGAAAGGATATGAATGATAAGTCTCTCCATTCATAGCTAATACAAACCTGTGCTCCTTGTGCTGTTAGATAAAATGAATAGGTAACGTTGTAAATAAAAGCTTTTACGAGATGATGATATTGTCCTTATCAAGATTATTCTGAAAATCAGATGTGTAGGACGTTCATGGCACCCTATGATGTGTGGTGTACTGTACTGCAATCGTTAATCTGTGTCCTTGCTTCCTTTTCTTAAGGCGTATGGAACAAAATTATATGAAGGAAAAGTTGTTCTTTTTATTGTGACCTGTGGACTAAGATTATTTCTAGGAACCCACTTTTGGCAAACAAACGGCTTAAACATTATTCTTTGCTAACTCCATCGTAGGATCTGTAACTGTATACCTCTTACACAATGTCATCTATGCCCATTATCCAAAACCTCTATATCTTCCATGTGTCCCACATCCGAAGTTTCATGTAAACTTATATGAGTTGCTGTATGTCACAGTAGTAGAGCATTATATTATTGGAACATTTAGAAGAGACTGCATACAGTATACTTGCAGTCTTACGGATACTGTCACCCATTATCACAATATTGCCAATAAGCAATCCCTGTTCTTTTCCTGCGACTAATGAACGAATAAGTTACAACAGTAGCGTTACCGCTCTGTTTTATAGTCGAAATCTTATCTATTTTTGTAAATAATACAGACAGTTTTAGTTTTCCCATGTGATCATAGATCCATAACCAAACTTGGATATTATAAATAAAAGAACATAAATGTGCACAGCGTTACTCTGCACAACAAAACACATACGTATGGAGAAAATTTAGTGGCGCATGTTTATTAAAGTATCAGCATCAGTGTCCTTTTAATGTGAGATGTCGCAATCCAGCGAACTGTATAGAACAACCAAAGGAAGAAAACATAATGTAATGCCAACCAACTGTAATGTCGGAAGGTACTCTACCATGTAGGGTTGCTATAATGTGTGGAGGACTCTGGTTTCAGAAAAACTAAGATGAGTTTGTTGCAAAATAAATTGGACAATTAAGACATTCGTAAAAAGATCAGATGTTCTTCGTTCGTTGCCAGAGGCTTATAACCATACAGACATGACACAATAAACAACCTACACCTATTTTTATTCATATTGTTACCCTCTACCCCAAAGAAACCCATGTACTCAAATAGGAAAGCAGGACTGTATATTCATTAAAGTAAACAATAAAAACAATTATCAGTTTCTAAAAATTATTTATTTTCCATAAATATTACCTTGACAAATATTACGTAACGACTGTTAAGTGCTTGGAACTAGGGGACAGCATACAACAGTCTTGTAAATTTAGGAGGTATGACCAAAAGTGACATCATGATTACGTCAATCGGCAGAGCCCAACATTCTGGATCATTACAGTAAAGAAGGATGCTTGATTACCGCAACTGACCAGTATTCTACGGTACCAGGAAGTGTTAATATGTTTCGCTCCAAAGTACTAAATGTCCCTAAGCTGTTAGAAAGGAAGATAACACCATCCAACGAATGTTTTGCGTGTGATTATTATTGAAGAAACTTGATAATCTGCTTAGTGGCACTGGTAAAATAAGTTTCAACGAGAATGGCCTACTCCATAGAAATAAAAATTGGAAGTCCCTACGCCTATTACAGAACTGTTTTATGGCAACTATTTCTTGGTTAAAAGTCTATGATCAAGTGGGCTGTCAACAACAGTTGGATAATGGGCTGTCTACACTCCTGGAAATTGAAATAAGAACACCGTGAATTCATTGTCCCACGAAGGGGAAACTTTATTGACACATTCCTGGGGTCAGATACATCACATGATCACACTGACAGAACCACAGGCACATAGACACAGGCAACAGAGCATGCACAATGTCGGCACTAGTACAGTGTATATCCACCTTTCGCAGCAATCCTGGCTGCTATTCTCCCATGGAGACGATCGTAGAGATGCTGGATGTAGTCCTGTGGAACGGCTTGCCATGCCATTTCCACCTGGCGCCTCAGTTGGACCAGCGTTCGTGCTGGACGTGCAGACCGCGTGAGACGACGCTTCATCCAGTCCCAAACATGCTCAAGGGGGGCAGATCCGGAGATCCTGCTGGACAGGGTAGTTGACTTACACCTTCTAGAGTACGTTGGGTGGCACGGGATACATGCGGACGTGCATTGTCCTGTTGGAACAGCAAGTTCCCTTGCCGTCTAGGAATGGTAGAACGATGGGTTCGATGACGGTTTGGATGTACCGTGCACTATTCAGTGTTCCCTCGACGATCACCAGAGGCGTACGGCCAGTGTAGGAGATCGCTCCCCACACCATGATGCCGGGTGTTGGCCCTGTGTGCCTCGGTCGTATGCAGTCCTGATTGTGGCGCTCACCTGCACGGCGCTAAACACGCATACGACCATCATTGGCACCAAGGCAGAAGCGACTCTCATCGCTGAAGACGACACGTCTCCATTCGTCCCTCCATTCACGCCTGTCGCGACACCACTGGAGGCGGGCTGCACGATGTTGGGGCGTGAGCGGAAGCCGGCCTAATGGTGTGCGGGACCGTAGCCCAGCTTCATGGAGACGGTTGCGAATGGTCCTCGCCGATACCCCAGGAGCAACAGTGTCCCTAATTTGCTGGGAAGTGGCGGTGCGGTCCCCTACGGCACTGCGTAGGACCCTACGGTCTTGGCGTGCATCCGTGCGTCGCTCCGATCCGGTCCCAGGTCGACGGCTACTTGCACCTTCCGCCGACCACTGGCGACAACATCGATTTACTGTGGAGACCTCACGCTCCACGTGTTGAGCAATTCGGTGGTACGTCCACCCGGCCTCCCGCATGCCCACTATACGCTCTTGCTCAAAGTCCGTCAACTGCACATACGGTTCACGTCCACGCTGTCGCGGCATGCTACCAGTGTTAAAGACTGCGATGGAGCTCCGTATGCCACGGCAAACTGGCTGACACTGACGGTGGCGGTGCACAAATGCTGCGGCCAACACCGCGGTTCCTGGTGTGTCCGCTGTGCCGTGCGTGTGATCATTGCTTGTACAGCCCTCTCGCTGTGTCCGGAGCAAGTATGGTGGGTCTGACACACCGGTGTCAATGTGTTCTTTTTTCCATTTCTAGGAGTGTATAATGCTAAAGAAGAAATTCCGCTGTACTTTTAAAAATCGTCTATTGGCAAATCTTCCAAGTTTTTCTCTGAGATATATGTTGTCAAGACAAAGCTCCCATTTCTCTTAACAGAAATGGCAATGTGGCAGCGAGAGAATTATTGGGAAATGGTTATAAGGAAGCAGTAGAAATCATTTCTTGGAAATACAAAAATTATGTGGCTATACCATGTAAAGTGGAACACACGGACGTTAAACTTCGTATTCTAATAAACCAACTGCCTGGAATATCACTGAGTGGAGGAAAATTATCTTCAGTGATGAGTCCTGCTTCGAACTGAGCTCCAGCAACCAGCAAAGATGTGTCTGCAGTCGTCCCGGACAGGGATGGATACCAACCTTATTCCCGCCCTCTATACGCCCCGACATCCAGGTGTGATGGTCTAGGGTGCCGTTTATTTTCACAGTAGGTCCCCTCTGGTTGTCATCCCCGGCATCGTTACAGCACAGCGGTACGTCGATGACAATCTAGGGATCGTTTTGCTGTCCTTCATGGCAAGACATCCTCGTCTTACATTTCAGCAAGGCCAGAGTTTCTACTGCTTGTCTTCTTTCTTGCCAACGCGTAGCTTGGTCAGCAAGGTCGCCGGATATCTCCAAAACTGAGAACGTTTGGAGCATTATGGGCGGTTTAGACAATCTGATGCGCCAGTTTGACAGAATTCGTCGTGCTGTACTTCAAGACGAAGTCGAACAACCCTATAAATCAATGCTAAGCACAATAACTGTTGCATGAAGTCCAAATGTGGACCAAAGCGTTATTGACTTGCTCAATTTGTGAAACTCTTTCTCTTGAATAAATCATCCAGTCCTTCTGATATTGTAATCATTTGTTTGTACATGTACATCTCATTCGAATAATTCCTTCGTGGTCCCGCGTTTTCTTGTCTTAGACTGTATATCCAGGACTTGCTCTATGAGTGACAAATTAGAGGATACAACAGGACAGTCAAGGAAGGTGCTTTACTTGTCACACCGTTGTCCCGAGTCCGTCCCGGCACCACTCGTTCAACAGTCATTCCACAGTAGCCAACTGCCTCTACGATACGTCTGCAGGATGTTCGAATGTCTTACATGCCAGTGGTGACAGCTTCCCAAAGTCAGAAAGATTGCCCTAAGCTACGCGTGCGTCCACTGGGAACGTCGTGTTGCGATCTACAGCTGAAAAATTCTAGTAACTTTCGATATATTCGGCAACCCTCATGGATTCTCACCATTATACATCTGCAGGAACCGCTTTTTTCTGTCCTGAAAATAAGCTTGCATAAGGTTCAATGTTTTTGATATCCTGTAGGCATAGAAATACTAGAGTATCAGTTTGGTAACGTTCGATCTAGCTGTTCATGATGCAACAATTTCATGTCAGTGTATGTGAGGAAGTTCTAGGACAAAGATTTAAATAGCTCTGAGCACAATGGGACTTAACTTCTGAGGTCATCAGTCCGCTAGAACTTAGAACTACTTAAACCTACTCGCATTCGGGAGGACGATGGTTCAATCCCGTCTCCGGCCATCCTGATTTAGGTTTTCCGTGATTTCCCTAAATCGTGTCAGGCAAATGCCGGGATGGTTCCTGTGAAAGGACACGGCCGATTTCCTTCCCAATCCTTCCCTAACCCGAGCTTGCGCTCCGTCTCTAATGACCTCGTTGTCGACGGGACGTTAAACACTAACTACCACCACCACTTAAACCTAACTAACCTAAGGACATCACACATATCCATGCCCGAGGCAGGATTCGAACCTCTGACCGTAGTGGTCGCGCGGTTCCAGACTGTAGGAGAAAGAATAGGGGACGAAGTTCAGAGGAAAATCAATTAATACGATTTCAGATTGGGGAGGGTAACGACAGACCGTAATTCTACAGAAGAAACATAACGAGTATTGACAAGGTATGTTGATCGCCTTTCTTGATCTTGAGAAGGCGTATACAACATGGTAAAATGTGCAGCGGAAAGAGTGAAAGGAATGTACCACATAAGTGAAAGCTGTGTTGAAAGCGGAAACGGACAGAGCAAAAAAAAAAAAAAAAAAAATGGTTCAAATGGCTCTGAGAACTATGGGACGTAACTTCTGAGGTCACCAGTCCCCTAGAACTGAGAACTACTTAAGTCTAACTAACCTAAGGACATCACATACCTCCATGCCCGAGGCAGGATTCGAATCTGCGACCGTAGCGGTCGTGCAGTTCCAGACTGAAGCGCCTAGAACCGCTCGGCCTAGCTGGCCGGCCTTGGAGAGAGCAGTGAAGGGGTGTAAGACATGTAAAAGCACTTTCAACCCTACTTTGTGTGGTTGTCATTGATGACAAAATGACCAGGGCAGCAAAAGGAGTCGGAGGGGATGGAGATGAATTAATCGTTTTCGCTGATTACGTGATATGAAATTTAATATGAGGAAGACTGCGTTCCTTTTCGTAGTCAGGCTAAGGGAAATGGCTACCTCAGGACTTACGCTGATAAGGGGAACAGCTAAAGAAGTTGCCAGCATTAAATACCTTAAAAGCACAGAGAAAATAAATGGAGGAAAGAGTCGATGGGAGAAGCCTCAGAAGTTTGATGTGTAATAAAGATGTCCGCAGGAAACGAAGTGAATAACATATCGATCTTACTATGTGCTTATCCTGACTAATGCCTCTGAAACCGAGACGAAAAGAAAAATAATTTAAGCAATATGCAGGCCTACAAAATGAAATTTCACAGAAACAGTTCGGGGGAAACAAGTACTTACATAATAAGAAAGGAAGATATCAGTGATATTGTATAAGAAGTGCCCTTACAGCAGCGGAGCGAATCATCAACGATTCACTGATACGCACATGTAAAGACAACGACAAGTGATTGCATACGAAGAAACATGCATAAACTGATGCTCGAAGGTGAAAGACCATGATGAGAATCTAGTGGTAGACGGCTGAAAGGAGTCAAGATCGGCAGTAATTCTTTTTATTACTATTACCGTTTCGCCAGGTCTATGATGTCGTAATCGGATCTGTAAGCTAGAAAAACACCACTTTGGATGTTTGTTTTTGTAACTTTCAGATTCGATTATGCCAGCGTACATCTGTCGAAACAGGTAATGTTAATAAAGGACATTACTAGCGATCTTGGAAAAATTGATTCTTCAAGTATAATGTAAACTTACGATCGCCGTCAACGATTGTTGATGATGATGATGATGTTTGGTTTGTGGGGGCGAACAACTGCACGGTCATCAGCGTCCGTCCAAAGTCCCAATTTTTACACAGTCCAGTTTGTTCACAATCCAGTCCAGCCACTGTCGGGGACGATGATGATGAGGGCAACACAAACACCCAATCCCCGGACAGAGAAAATCCCCAACGGGGCCGGGAATCGACCCCGGGACCCGTGATCCAGAGGCAGCAGCTCTAGTCACTTGACCACGAGCTGCAGACAACCAAACGATTTACGCAGTCTCAAGCACATACAGGGGAAACATTAACAGAGCAGACAAACTGCATGGACGGATTCCTGACTGGAAATGGAGGAAAAAAGGTCCTATGAACATGTGTCCGAAACGCATCGATGCCTAGGTAGATTGCGTTGACGAATGAAAGTTCCTTTGACAATGTGCCGTGTGTCCCCTGTGTATTGCAGGCTGTGTGATTGGCGCAACGTACTGTAAGCAGCAGAACGGTTCGGTATTCATGTCGGGAACAAACCGAGAGGGCGGTTGTGTATGGCCAAGCGGATGGAAACGGTCGAGAGGCAGCACGGCTATACCGAATCAAGTACTGTCACAGATACCAACCACATCACAGAACATTTCAAGCCCTTTTTCGAGCATTTGTATGCATGGGTTCTTTCAGACAGATGAACATGCAGGAAGGTGGCGGACTGTGCGTACACCAGATTTGGGGGACTAGGTTTTACAAGATATTGAGACGAATCATAGTACAGTCTCCAGACAAGTGGCACGTCAACGTGGTATAAGCCAAAGTACGAATATTTGCATCCTGTATGACAACCGTGTTCATTGCATCCCATGGAGGCCATTTTGATAATCGGTTGTGACGTGAATGTGATACAGCTCTGTACTGTGTTACGGGACGATTTGTTGTCGTTGCACGCACACGGTTCATTTCCGAACACATGTTCATTGGATCTTTCTTCCTCCATTTCCAGTCGTGAACCCATCCCTGCCGTTTGTCGGTTTTGTTAATGTTCACCCTGTATAAAAGGAGAGGGCTAGAACAGAGTGGTGACAAAACGGTGTGGGGGGGGGGGGATGAAGAAAAACTCAGAGGCAACAGAGAATCCGCGGCTCCAAACTGTTCCTTATGGTGATGGTAGTGATGATGATAGCTTGTCTCTGTTCTCGGATACTAAGCATACTTCAGTAAAATCAGTTCTACGATGAAAAAATTCGCCAATACAAATATTTTGTAGATATAAAAATATATGACGTAGAAATGCATTTATAATTAAAATTTAAGTAAGGAAGTTTGTACCTTTCCCAACGGTGAACTGCTTCGCCAAGACAGCTGTTTAATCTTCCTAGTACCACTAGGGTCAGTAACACCCCGAGAAGAAATTGGAAAAATGTATCTCTCTAGCTTTCAAAACTACTATTTTAAAAATATGTGGCTTTATCCTTCTGAGTCAGTGGCAGCTAATGATGTTTTGCCCATTTTTTAATTACAACTCATTAACATTTATTCGCGACTTTTTCACTGAATATTCCTGGGTCAATATGGCCCAAATCTAAATTTCCCTTTGTTCTTGCATGTAACATTTATGAAAATAAAATTATGACTGTTACACAGAACGTTTGCCTGTTTGATCCTATTGGTACTCAGTGATACAAAAAATCCTGGTGATAGGAGGGTGAAGTAGTTGTGTATTTCACTTTGGTGTGTGAACGAAGCAGTGTTATCTACACTGGGGTGACAACAGTCATAGGATAGCTATATGTACAAATACAGATGTCAGTAGCATCTCGTAAACAAGATATAATAGGTCGCTACATTGCCGGAGCTGTCATTTGTATTCAGGTGACGCATGTGAAAATATGTGCGACGTGATTATAGCCGCACGACAGAAATTAACATACACTGAACGCGGAGAGATAGTTGGAGCTACACTCATGGGACATTTCATTCCGGAAATCGTTAGGAAATTCAGTATTCCGAGATCCACAGTGTCAAGAATGTGCCGAGAATACAAAATTTCAGACATTACCTCTCACTATGGGCAACGCAGTGGCCGCCGGCCTTCACTTAACGACCGCGAGCAGCACTGTTTGCGTAGAATTGTCATTGCTAATAAACAAACAACACGGCGTGAAATAACCTCAGAAAAAATGTGGGACGTACGATGAACGTAACCGTTAGGACAGTCGGCGAAATTTGGAGTTAATGCCATTGCTAACAGCACGACATCGCCTGCCGCTCCTCTCATGGGCTCGTGACCATATCGGTTGGACCGAGACGACTGGGAAACCGTAGCCTGATCGTGTGAGTCCAGATTTCAGTTGTTAAGACCTGACGTTATTGGTCGAGTGTGGCGCAGAGCCCGTGGAACCATATACCCAAGTTGTCAACTAGACACCGTGCAAGCTGATCATGCACCGACAATGGTGTGGGCTGAGTTTACGTGGTATGGACTGGGTCATCTTGAGTATATTTTGCGTTTTTCATATTGTTTGTTATGGCTATGCACCGTTGGTCAATAAGACAATGAAAAACTAGTAAATCAATGTGAATTTGGACTGTGTGTCGTTCCGTGCTTTGAAATGCATCATACTAAAAATTATTATTGAAATGGGAAATGGGAACCAGAGTGGGAGTGCGGGGGAACCCAGGTAGCCTCTCCATATACATCTGTGTGAGTAATAGGCTATTCACACTCAAGTGTTTGACAAAGAGTTAACTGAACCACTTTCTCATTATTTCTAGATCGTTCCACGTGGAGAAATGAACATCTAAATCTTTCCGTACGAGCTCTGACTTCTATTTGGTTATTACGATCATCATTTCTCCCGTTATAAGTAGAAGTCAACAAAATATTTTCGCATCCAGAGAAATTTCTTGAAAATACTTCGCTGTAAGGAAAAACGCCTTTGTTTCAATGGTTGCGACCCCAACTGACGTATCATATCTGTGACAGTGTCTCCCCTATTTGAGGATGATACAAAACGAACTGGCCTTCTCTGAATTTTTTCGATGTCATCGGTGAAGCTCATCTGGGAAGTCTCCCATACGGCGCAGCAATACTCTAGAAGAGGACAGACAAGCGTAGTGTAGGCTGTCTCTTGTAGATTTGTAGCATCTTCTAATTGTTCTGCCATTAAAACCCAGTCTTGGGTTCGCCCTCCCCAAGACATATCCTGTGTAATCATTTCAATTTAAGTTGTTTGTAATGGTAGCCCCTAGGTTTTTAGTTGAAACTGTAATCATTAAATTTTCGTAATTTATCGTGTAATCGAAAATTATTGGTTTTTAGTAGTCATTTAGACGATTTCAAACTTTTTGTCGTTCAGCATCAATTACCTCTTTTCCAGTTATACAGATACCTTTTTAAACCATTTTGCAATTCTTTTCGATCTGCTGATGAGTGTACTAGGCGCGAAATGACTGAATTATGTGCAAAAAGTCAAGAGAGCAGTTCAGTAGACTACATCCCGTCAGTTACTACGAAATCACGAATTCAGTCGCACAACTGAAACGATACTCCATATGTATGCAACCTGATTAGAAGCCGCTTGTGAGGAACGGTTTAAAAAGCTTCTGGAAATCTAGAAGTATGGAATCAACTTGATATCCCCTATCGATAGCACTCATTACTTCGTCTGAATAAATAGCCAATTGTTTTTACATGAACTATTTCTTCTGAATCCGTGTTGGTTATGAGTCAGTAGATCCTTTTCCTTTAAGGTGTTTCATAATTTTGGAACACAGTGTATCTTCCAAAACCGTATTCCAAATTGTTGTCAGTGATGTGAGTGTACAATTCATCGGATCACATTTATTTCCTGTCTTGTATATTGGTGTGACAAGTGCAGCTTTGCAGTGTTTGGCGGCCTGGTCACGCCACTGTCTTCCCTACCACCACCCACCCTCATGAGTGCTCTGGTATGGATAAACACCTTGTCGCCTTCTAATAATTCCTCATGCAACCTGATACTGTGACGTCAACGCGTTTCAGTTTCCCAGCACTGAATTTCAGAAATGTGCAGCGGCGCTGACTACGGCAAGTTAAGTCCGCTTTGCACAGGTGCGCTGCTACATACGCGCGCTAGCTGCAGCACGAGCTCATTGGGGGCCCGCCGTAAAGGCCCGCTCATCGTGGGTAATGGAGGCGTTGTCAACAGCTGGCCGCATAAACGCGAATTATATATTTATAGCGGCGGCGCCAGAACCAGTTCTGGCCGACAGCCGGTGCAGCGCGCGCCCGCCGCCTAACGAGCCACCGGATCCTATTCTTGGCGACAGCCAAAAAATTGCGGGAACGCAAAGGAATTTCGTTTTCTTACGGTCCTCAGAACCAGCCATAATAAAACTGTGGTCGAGGTGAAAATCTAGTCCCGATTTACGTTTTTCCAGTATTTCATTAATCACTTCCGACGACTATTGACGGGCAAAAATATCTGTCCGACCGGCACTTAAACACGGGCTTTTTCATGTTTCTGGCAAATATCTTAGCGAATTCGACGTCTCACGATGGAGTTAGCAGCTTCAGCCTCTCAGTATCTCATCTAGTTATACGTTTGCCCATTTGGATTTTTTCCACTGTTCCAGCTGACGTGTCTCTGTCGAGATAATGTTAAAGCTGAAGAAAATCGAGTTATGCAGTTTAAGCTTTTCTTTTTGTTTCCCTAAATCGATGAATTCTATGGTTGGAATGATTCTTTTGAAAACGAATCAGCTGATTCCCTTCATCCTCAGTGATGTACTCAAACTTGTCTCCGATGACAATGTAGTCGACGGGGAATTTTTTAAAATTATGTTGTCGACATTTAGGTGCCGTAACAAAAGTTTGCCTACTGCTGGTTCTCATACATCGGAAATAAAATATGCTAACTATTTAAGGACAGCGCAGCGTTCATCTCAGACAGGCCGAAGACCAGAAGCATTTCCAAAATCGCTTGTTCCGCACGTATCCCGCACAGGAAATATTCCACAAATTTAATAACGACATAAGGACTTTTAGAGTATCTAATTGTACGAATCTTTTCATTACAAACCAAATTTACCAGCCTCGTCTCTCATTGAGCAAAATAAAAATATACCTTGAGAAATTCCATAAAAAGTCGGCCGGTGTGACCGAGCGGTATTTGACGCTTCAGTGTGGAACCGGGCGACCGCTACAGTTGCAGGTTCGAATCCTGCCTAGGGCATGGATGTGTGTGATGTCTTTAGGTTGGTTAGGTTTAAGTAGCTCTAAGTTCTAGGGGCTGATGACCTCAGATGTTAAGTCCCTTATTGCTCACAGCCATTTGAACCACTTTTTATTCCATAAAATGATTGACAGTAGCAGAAGAAAACAATGGCTCTGTTCACTATGGGACTTAACATCTATGTTCATCAGTCCCCTGGAACTTAGAACTACTTAAACCTAACTAACCTAAGGACACCACACAACATCCAGTCATCACGAGGCAGAGAAAATCCCTGACCCCGCCGGGAATCGAACCCGGGAAGCGGGAAGCGAGAACGCTACCAGTAGCAGAAGCAGCTTATTTTAAGAATGAGCAATAAGGATCAATAATTTACGAGGCGGACCTAGGACGGTAGACGATACTTGAAGATGACTTTTTCACTACACCTGGAGCCCCTACCTTGAATTATCTATGTAGTAAAAGTGTCATCTTTCTTAGCATATTGTTGCATAGCTTACTTATAACTTTTTATTTAATCACTAATGAGTCAGCACTGATCTGCTGTATTTCTACACGTAAATACCTGCGGGAGACCGTGGCATTCGTCCCAGCAGCACCCTCGCCGTATTAGGTGTCTACACGACTAACGCCTCTACCGCCGCTCCGCGGCTTGTGACAAGTGCCTAACGAGCTCTCGTCCACTCTTGCTCGGGACGTCAACTACGAATGTAGCATAGCCTTCAGCTGATACGAAGCAACCTCTAACAAGTCGCTTTGTCAAGTATCGCATAAGTAATGTCTCTCTAGATATCTTTGTAATTGTATGTATGCAGCATATGACGAAGCCTGTAACACAAGTTTAGTACAATATATATTATTTTTTACCAATGACTACTAATAATTTCAGTCGTTGCATATACAGAATATGCAGCCAGATCCTTACCGACTTCACTGCCAAACCTGCAATATATGTTTCTATTTAGCACTGGCCACCTGTCACCATAGCCGGCCGGGGTGGCCGAGCGGTTATAGGCGCTTCAGTCTGGAACCGTACGACCGCTATGGTCACATGTTCGAATCCTGCCCCGGGCCTGGGTGTGTGTGATGTCCTTAGGTTAGTTAGGTTTAAGTACACCTCTGGAAATGGAAAAAAGAACACATTGACACCGGTGTGTCAGACCCACCATACTTGCTCCGGACACTGCGAGAGGGCTGTACAAGCAATGATCACACGCACGGCACAGCGGACACACCAGGAACCGCGGTGTTGGCCGTCGAATGGCGCTAGCTGCGCAGCATTTGTGCACCGCCGCCGTCAGTGTCAGCCAGTTTGCCGTGGCATACGGAGCTCCATCGCAGTCTTTAACACTGGTAGCATGCCGAGACAGGGTGGACGTGAACCGTATGTGCAGTTGACGGACTTTGAGCGAGGGCGTATAGTGGGCATGCGGGAGGCCGGGTGGACGTACCGCCGAACTGCTCAACACGTGGGGCGTGAGGTCTCCACAGTGCATCGATGTTGTCGCCAGTGGTCGTGTTGTCGCCAGTGGTCGGCGGAAGGTGCACGTGCCCGTCGACCTGGGACCGGACCGCAGCGACGCACGGATGCACGCCAAGACCGTAGGACCCTACGCAGTGCCATAGGGGACCGCACCGCCACTTCCCAGCAAATTAGGGACACTGTTGCTCCTGGGGTATCGGTGAGGACCATTCGCAACCGTCTCCATGAAGCTGGGCTACGGTCCCGCACACCGTTACGCCGTCTTCGGCTCACGCCCCAACATCGTGGAGCCCGCCTCCAGTGGTGTCGCGACAGGCGTGAATGGACGGACGAATGGAGACGTGTCGTCTTCAGCGATGAGAGTCGCTTCTGCCTTGGTGCCAATGATGGTCGTATGCGTGTTTGGCGCCGTGCAGGTGAGCGCCACAATCAGGGCTGCATACGACCGAGGCACACAGGGCCAACACCCGGCATCATGGTGTGGGGAGCGATCTCCTACACTGGCCGTACGCCTCTGGTGATCGTCGAGGGAACACTGAATAGTGCACGGTACATCCAAACCGTCATCGAACCCATCGTTCTACCATTCCTAGACGGCAAGGGAACTTGCTGTTCCAACAGGACAATGCACGTCTGCATGTATCCCGTGCCACCCAACGTGCTCTAGAAAGTGTAAGTCAACTACCCTAGCCAGCAAGCTCTCCGGATCTGTCCCCCATTGAGCATGTTTGGGACTGGATGAAGCGTCGTCTCACGTGGTCTGCACGTTCAGCACGAACGCTGGTCCAACTGAGGCGCCAGGTGGAAATGGCATGGCAAGCCGTTTTACAGGACTACATCCAGCATCTCTACGATCGTCTCCATGGGAGAATAGAAGCCTGCATTGCTGCGAAAGGTGGATATATACTGTACTAGTGCCTACATTGTGCATGATCTGTTGCCTGTGTCTATGTGCCTGTGGTTCTGTCAGTGTGATCATGTGATGTATCTGACCCCAGGAATGTGTCAATAAAGTTTCCCCTTCCTGGGACAATGAATTCACGGTGTTCTTATTTCAATTTCCAGGAGTGTAGTTCTAAGTGCTGATGACCTCAGGAGTTAAGACCCATAGTGCTCAGAGCCATTTGAAATATTTTTTGAACGTGTCATCATAGCAGCTGACGACGAGAATCATTACACATTCTTACACGAACACGAAAGCTGCTGAATGCTACAGCAAACTTGTAAATATGCACTCCTTGATGAAAAATGTGGAACATCCTGAAGTCATGGACGGATGTGAAAGTAACTTCGTGGACGTGCACACCATCGGCGATTACGTAAATGATTAGAGTTACAATTCTCAGTAACAGATAGGACAGACTCAAGAGGAAACTAGTGTTGTTAACTGGCATGGTACGATGTACATGATGCCTGAACAGCTTCAGATATTGCTTGATCACTGTGAAGGATACTGAAATGACGCGGACTCGTCTTAGACAGAGTTATAAGCATCTGACAGAGTTTGAAGGGGCTCCATTAGAGGTTTCTACTTGGCCGGCTGGTTGAATCGTGCAATATCTACTTTTGTGCGGCCTTAGGAAGTGACAGCGTCCTTATGTTGGACTGCTTGGGAACATGAGGGCGGACACACTCGTCGTCAATATTCCGGTCGACCACGTATAACCACCACAAGCGAGGATTCCTGGGTGTATTACGTGCTCCCGTCTCTCGCCGTGTAAAGGTGCGCCCAGCATTCTCGAATATTTATTTACTTATTTATTTATTTAACCTGATCAGATTACGGCCATCAGGCCCTCTCTTACATCGGACCAGTGTTCCACACATGGAGGATTTCACACATCACAGTTGCATCATGACAATAGTTTAAATGAGAAATTTTGATTATTCTAGCGACAATTTGAATAAAGAGTGAGGACTAAGACCTAAATAAAGTAAATGCTGGCAGTATTTTTACAACAGATGCTGCACATACAGATTATGATAAAAGCAATAATAATGTACATTAATATCTTGGTATGTAAAGTAGATGTTTACTAGTATAGCGAGTTTTGGGGAAGGGAGATTTAAGGAGGCGAAAAGAGGTAAGTAATGAAGTTCAAAAAAGTTAAAATGGCTCTGAGCACTATGGGACTTAACATCTGAGGTCATCAGTCCCCTAGAACGTAGAACTACTTAAACCTAACTAATCTAAGGACATCACACACATCCATGCCCGAGGCTGGATTCGAACCTGCGACCGTAGCGCTCGCGCGGTTCCAGACTGAAGCGGCCACTCTTGCCGACAGTGTACATTTATAAGGCAGTAAATGGAAATCGATTTGGTGGTTCATGTGCTACGGTGTGGTGAGGCATAATGTAACATGATTGTACTGACATCCAAACCTTTGAAAACGATTCAGTCATTGGTAAAGGTTATTGTGACACAGTATCGATTTGGTGGTTCATGTGCTACGGTGTGGTGAGGCATAATGTTACATGATCGTACTGACATCCAAACCTTCGAACACGATACAGTCATCGGTAAAGGTTATTGTGACACATGTAAGTCTTTTCAGGGCTACATTCGACCATGACTTCATTTTTGCAGATGACAACCACATCGAACTGCGCAGGTGGAGGAACTCTTGGAACGAGAGGATATTTGTTGAATGGAACGGCCTGCCCGTTCGTCTGACTTAAATCCCATCCAGAGTGTGTGAGATGCGTTGGGGAGACTACTGCAGCAAATCCACATTCATCAAAGACCGATCAGCTGTTGTCACCTGCGCTGATGGAGGGAGGTAAGGCCTACGGCAAGAACTCCTTACCAACATTGTGACAGACATGGGACCAGATTCCTGCCTTTTTAATGTCCAGGCGACCATGAAAAATAGCGATGGCTTCAGTGTAAATATTGTCTTTGAATAAAATTATCATTTCTCTAGGTCTCCAGTCACATTTCTTTCAGTTACATGCTGTATTATACTGAAGCTGTTGTTTGTATGTATGGATCAAGTCCTAGCGAGCTATGTTACTTGGTAGTGTCACATCATTCGAATGGTACTTGCGTCTGTAAGTTTTGCTCACCAGCGCCGGCCGTTGTGGCCGTGCGGTTCTAGGCGCTCCAGTCTGGAACCGCGCCACCGCTACGGTCGCAGGTTCGAATTCTGCCTCGGGCATAGACGTGTGTGATGTCCTTAGGCTAGTTAGGTTTAAGTAGTTCTAAGTTCTAGGGGACTGATGACCTCAGATGTTAAGTCCCATAGTGCTCAGAGCCATTTGAACCAGTTTTGCTCACCAGTGTAGTATCTAATATTCCCAATATCACGGCTGAGACTGGCAAAACTGAAATGAATGGCGCTTAAAGCTGCAGGTGAAATAAGGGTTGCGATGATGCGATTACCTCAATAGATAGAGGATTCCGCTTGTGAATGTCTTACTCAGAACGCCAGTTTCGTCGTAGGTCTGACTCTGTCGCATCAAGGTGACGAGGTGATAGGCCGGAAGGAGGCTTCACATTAAATAAATTAACTAAATAACTAACGCGAACCGCTGCACTACAGGTGAGGGAAGTGCTTCCTGAAATAGGTAAGTTTCAGCTACCTATCCTCGTTATACCCAGAAAGCTGACACCACATCTTAGTCACAACAGTATAAAACGTCGGTTCCCATAAATCTCGCTGGATGAAAGCACAAGCGTCAGTCCAAGGTTGTTGCAAAACGATAAGAGGGGCTCGTTGCAGCACTTTACCAGAAGCCATTTGTACCTTTATGTTATTACTTGTTAATCCTTCAATGATGAACGACCGTTTTAATATCAAGAAAATTAGCCAGACATGATATATTGCAGAAATAACAAGTACCTTTGGCATTTTGCAAGATCACGCTCCGATTAATTTCTTTATCAAGAACCGGTAACATTCTACTGAAGCTATAATGAAGATGATTTATGTTCTAAGTTTTTGCCTTCCGCTCTTTCCACTGCGCTTGTGTGTCAAAGTCATAGCCATGGCACACAAAGTGACAACAACGTCAAGGCCACACCCTCACCTGAGATGGCTTGGATGCTAGAAACCGAAAGAGATGACAGACTGGCTTCTCATTCGTGAGGACGCTGGTCCAAATCCCCTCTCGATCATCCTAAAGCACTTAAGCAAATTTAGCGATAGTCCCCTTGAAAACGACGCGACCGATTTACTTCCACATCCTTCGACAGTACAAGCTAATGATTTCAGCGTTGGCGGGACCTTCATCCCTAATCTTCCTCTACCTTTTTTGCATATAAGTTACAAGATTTTCGCCTGGTCTGCTTCTCAGAGCAGATAGTCTCATCTCGTTCATATATCTAGAAGGTGCATTTACGACCGTTGCCTTGTCGTGCATGAGAGATTTCGATGATATTCGTCTACTACGAATGAACACTAATGTCAACGGCAGGAGACCTTCTCAAGAGCTTTATTGAGCTATCACAATCTTACCTCTGTCAAAGTCCGTTAAAAGTGGAGCTTCTTGTGTTTGTTATGTGCAGATCGTTAAGTAAAGCTCATTCGTGAAATGGTACTAGGTGTACCCTCCACCACACCCCTTAACGTGTCTTGCGGAGTAGAAATGCATATGCAGAAAATAATGAAATTGCAAGGGAAGGAAACGTATAAGCAAACGCTCTCTTCATTAATACTCATTTCACGCAGATAGTCTTAATTGGCGAAAAAGTTTGTGGGTTGTGAGGCATAGTAATGTAAGTGTTCCTCGTACGGGCCACAGTGGAATACAGGTGCTTAGAGAGAATTCAACATAGTAAGCAAATTTATGCTTGCTGCCGAAAACGCGGAAATTAACAGATGCCAGCTTGCCTAGACCGGACGCCATGCAAGATACTGGGTTGAAAATCCGTGGTTTCGTTCTATGTTAGGATGCCCCGAGTAACGAAATCACCTCGTCCACCCTTTAATTGAAGTTGCTTACTTATCAAGGAAGCCAACGTATCAGATGACAGATACTGAAAATTGTTTGTAATTTTATTATATGATATTATTTGTGTTGTCTGTATCTACGGCAGGATAGCACCTGCAGTGCGTTAACAAATCTTCAGTTTATTTTATCACATTTCACAGATTTTGTTGTGCATTTATAGGAATCAGCATTAGCTTCGGAATTACCAAGAAGCACCAAGTAGTTACTGCTATGACGAAAAAATTAAATAGGAATAGAATACAAATTAACCATAAGTGTAATTGTTTGTGGAATATGCGAAAGGGAATGACACTTTTATGAGACAGATGTATCACAATCTTTCACAGATTTGAGGTGCTTTCTGCAAGCAGGACCAAAAATATACGAGGAGGTTCCATGTATTCGAAACCATACTACTCTCTGCATCAAAAAGGTTCACTGAGTTTCACAAGAGTATATCTTTCTACGAATGAAGCTAGAAATTTGACGTAAAATTTAACTTACACATAAGAGTATAAAATTTTTGTTTTATAATAAGCGCATTATACAGACATCAAAAATAGTTTTGCGTCACCTCGGACATCGCCTGTTGTACCACCATACAGCGAGACCTCCAGAGGTGGTGGTCATATTGCTGTACACACAGATACCTCTAATTCCCAACAGCACGTCCTCTTGCAATGATGCATGCCTGTATTCGTCGTGGCATACTATCCCCAAGTTCATCATGGCAGTGTTGGCCCAGATTGTCCCACTCCTCAACGGCAAAAAATGGTTCAAATGGCTCTGAGCACTATGCGATTTAACATCTGAGGTCATCAGTTGCCTAGAACTTAGAACTAATTAAACCTAACTAACCTAAGGACATCACACACATCCATGCCCGAGGCCCTCAACGGCGATTCGGCGTTGATCTCTCAGAGTGGTTGCTGGGTCACGTCGTCCATAAACAGCCCTTTTCAATCTATCCCAGGCATGTTCGATAGTGTTCACGTCTGGAGAACATGCTGGCCACTCTAATCGAGCGATGTCGCTATCATGAAGGAAGTCATTCACAGGATGTACACGATGGAGGCGAGAATTGTCGTCCAAGAAGACGAATGCCTCACCAATATGCTACCGATATGGTTGCACTGTCGATCGGAGGATGGCATTCACGTATCGTGCAGTAGTTACGGCGCCTTCCATGACCACTCCAAAACAGCAGGGAACCTCCACCTTGCGGCACTAGCTGGGCAGTGAGTCTAAGGCGTTCAGCCTGAGCGGGTTGCCTCCAAACACGTCTTCGGCGATTGCCTAGTTGAAGGCATATACGACACTCATTGGTGAAGAGAACGTGATGCCAATCCTGAGCGGTTCATTCGGCATATTGTTTGGCCCATCGATACCGTTCTGCATGGTGTCGTGGATGCAAAGACGGACCTCGCCATGGACGTCGGGAGTGAATTTGTGCATCATGCAACCTATTGCGCACAGTTTGGGTCGTAACATGACGTCTTGTGGCTGCACGAAAAGCATTATTAAACGTGGTGGCGTTGCTGTTAGGGTTCCTCCGAGCCATAATCCGTAGGTAGCGGTCATCCACTGCAGTAGTTGTCCTTGGCAGGCCTGATCGAGGCATGTCATCAACAGTTCCTTTCTCTCTGTATCTCCGCCATGTCCGAAAAAAACATCGCTTTGGTGCACTCTTAGACGCCTGGACAGTTCCCTTGTTGAGAGCCCTTCCTGACACAGAGTAACAACGTAGAAGAGATCGAGCCGCGGTATTGCCCATCTAGCCATGGTTGAACTACAGACCACACGAGCCGTGTTCCTGCTGTAATGACTGGAACGTATCAGCTGTCGGACCCCCTCCGTCTCAAAAAAATGGTTCAAATGGCTCTGAGCACTATGGGACTCAACTGCTGTGGTCATTAGTCCCCTAGAACTTAGAAGTACTTAAACCTAACTAACCTAAGGACATCACACACATCCATGCCCGAGGCAGGATTCGAACCTGCGACCGTAGCAGTCGCACGGTTCCGGACTGCGCGCCTAGAACCGCGAGACCACCGCGGCCGGCTGCCCTCCGTCTAATAGGCGGTGTTCATGCATGGTCGTTTACATCTTTGGGCGGGTTTAGTGACATCTCTGAACACTAAAAAGTACTGTGTCGGTGATGCAACATCCACAGTCAACGTCTGCATTCAGTAGTTCTGGGAACTGGGGTGGTGCAAAACTTTTTTGATGTGTGTATTACAATTGTATATCTTTCACAAATCATGCGCTGTAGTGTATCTGATGGACTGGATGTACTTGATTCAACGGAAGTTTAATATTGTTCTGCTTTCCTTCTTATTTTATTTGATCGTTACCTTGTATATGGTGGCACTGGACTTCGTCTTCTCAAGCTCTCTTCTTGCTGAAAGGAACTGTAATAAAACATCACCTATTTTTCTTGAGTAACTATTCGGAGATCTTTTATATACATGTTTTTCATATAATGTCCACTGTCAGATGAAGTAACCTTCAGATAACATCAAAAGTCCAGTCGGAATATCCTACCCGAAACCACTACAAACACATCTTCAACGTTTGTGGCCCTGTCTTCCTCAGTTGCGTGTAATATTAAGGCATATTGATAATTTTTCCTTTTTGTACCGTCTGACTACAACTGAATGAAACACAATTTTTGTGCCATACGCGTTTCGCCTTTATTCTCTGCAAGGCATCTTCGATGGCCTGGAATATCTAAGATGCCTTGCAGAGAATATATATATATATATATATATATATATATATATATATATATATATATATATATATATATATAATTCTCACTGGGGGTTTTTTCCACATTTCACAGCACTAGGAACTGAACACTCGTTTTCATGCAATGTTTAGGTTTGTGTTGCCCACTGTTGGATGTTGTTGCCAGAGATCGAATGTTATTGTCAATTTTCGAGTGTAATATATATATTCAGTCTGAAGTCAACCTTGTTAAAGCGCACGTTATCACGATCACGGGATGAAGGGCTTGCCTATAAGGGCCAGATGCTTGGACGGTATAGCAGGGGAACCCTCCATCAGTGCATCATGTGTTTCGCGGAAAAAGATGTGTTAGCCGAACGTTGATCGATCATGGATTGTCGGCATTTGAGGACACAAAGGGACTTTTGGAAAGATTTCGTCTGCTCTTCACTGGTGCCCAAACATACATCTTGGTGGGAGAGGAGATCATGCACCAATACAGACGAGACTCACGCTGGCGGGTGAGTAAGTGCTCCTGGAAGCAATCACGGTATATAAATCATGTGTATCGGAGGGCTTGCCCCTAGTACTATATCAGGCTTTCACAGACATCGTGATGCTCCTATGGCTAACAGTGCATAATGAGCTCATACAGCCACGCAAGTACTAGCCTCCAGTCTTCGTTGAAGGTAAGACTATGTGACCAAAAGTATCCGGACATCCCCCCAAGAACATACGTTTTTCATATTAAGTGCATCGTGCTGCCACCTACTGCCAGGTACTCAATATCAGGGACCTCAGTAGCCACTAGACATAGTGAGAGAGCAGAATGGGGCGCTCCACGGAACTCACGGACTTCAAACGATGTCAGGTGATTGAGGTGTCACTTTTGTCATGCGTCCGCTGTCCACTGTTTCCGATGAGATAGTGAAGTGGAAACGTGGAAGGACAGGTACAGCACAATAGCGTACAGGCCTCGGTTGACTGACAGAGACCGCCGACAGTTGAAGAGGGTCGTAATGTGTAATAAACAGACATCTATCCACGCCATCAAACAGGAATTCCAAACTGGATCAGGATCCACTGCAAGTATTATAACAGTTAGGTGGGAGGTGAGAAAACTTGGAAGTGATGGTCGAGCGGGCTGCTCGTAAGCCACACATCACGCCGGTAAATGCCAAACGACGCCCGGCTTAGTGTAAGGAGCGTAAACATTGGACAATTGAACAGTGGAAAATCGTTGTGTGGAGTGACGAATCATTGTACACAAAGTGGCGATCTGATGGCCAAGTGTGGGTATAGCGAATGCCCGGTGAATGTCATCTATCAGCGTGTGTAGTGCCAACAGTAAAATTCGCAGGAGATGGTGTTATGGTGTGGTCGTGTTTTTCGTAGAAGGGGCTTGCAACCCTTGTTGTCTTGCATGGTACTATCACAGCACAGGCCTCCGTTGATGTTTAACGGAACTTCTTGCTTCCCATTGTTGAAGAGCAATTCGGGGATGGCGATTGTATCTTTCAACACTATGGAGCACCTGTTCATAGTGCACGGCCTGAAGCGGAGTGGTTACACGACAATAACATCCCTGTAATGCAATGGCCTGCACAGAGTCCTGACGTAAATCCTATAGGACACCTTTGGGATGTTTAGGAACTCCGACTTCATGCCAGGACTCACCCACTGATATCGTTACCTCTCCACAGTGCAGAACTCCGTGAAAAATAGGCTGCCATTCCCCAACAAACCTTCCAGCACATGACTGAATCTATGCCTGCGAGAGTGGAAGTTGTCATTAAGGCTAAGGGCGGGCCAACACCTTATTGAATTCCAGCATTACCGATGGAGGCTGCCACTAACTTGTAAGCTATTTTCAGCCAGGTGTCCGGATACTTTTGATCACATAGTGTTCTTTCTCCCGATACCAAAAACAGCTGGAGGCGTGAATAACTACCCGCCCGCTCACCACGTTTAGCAGTGATTATAAGGTCTTTGCCCGCCTGATGTTGTCACTGCTGAAGTCAGAATGTCACACAGTTTTTCTTCAGATTAAACTTGCCATGGAATGCATTGCAAAATCCAATCGGCGCTCAGCGACCATAGATCCGTGATCGTATTGGCTACCATCTGCAGACTTAGAGCGTCTCTGGTCTCTGTCGACTTTGTTCAGGCTTTAGACCAGATTAATCATGATTTCCTAGCACTGATCATGAACCCCATGGCATTTCCACCCGTTCTTATTCACATCGTCATGCGGCTGCTACGAGCTGAGGTCTCCAGAGTGATAGTGAACGTCTGATTTGCGGGTCCTATAACGACTATGCGCTCAGTACGACAAGGTTGCTCGCTATCAATGGTCCTCTTCCAGGTAGCGCATGAACCGCTCATGAATGGGCCACGGCGCATGCTCAGAGGCATGGAGTTAAGGGGTAACACCTTCATTGTCATACATGACAATACATGTTTAAATTCAGAGGTATGCAGAAAAGATCGTCCAGAATTGTATTAAACGCATTCTCTGAAAGTTATTTCGATCGATTACTTCGTGAGCCCCCTCTAACAGTAAACGGATGTGAAAACACCCTGGAGCTATTAGCAAAAAATTCTCCTGAACTAAAAACGAGCACCAAAACGGATACAGAGATTAGTGAACATAAGGATGTCGTAAGGAGACTGAGTATTGTAACTCCCAAGTCCTCCATAAATAAACCAAAAATATTCCTATTCAAAAAAGCAGATAAAAATTCACTTGGCGCCTTCCTGAGAGACAATCTCCACTCCTATCTAATTAAGAATGTACCAAAAAATGTAGATCAGACGAGGCTTGAATTCAAAGAATTAATATTGACAGCAATTAAAAGATTTATGCTAAATGAATGAACAAACGACGGACCTGATCCCCCTTGGTACATAAAAATGGTCAGAACACTGCTGCAGAAACAACGAAAAAGCTTGCCAGATTCAAACGAACGTAAAATCTCCAAAATCTTTTACACAAGCTCGAGATTTAGCGCAGGCTTTAATGCGAGTGCTTATAGTTGTTGCCACACCGAAAGTTTGTCTCTAAATCCGACAAAAATCCAAAGATATTCTCGTCGTACGTAAAGTATGCTAGCAACAAGACTCAGTCAACGCCTTTTCTGCTCGAAATCAATGAAAACACTATCGATGACAGTGCTGATGAAGCAGAGACACTAAACACAGCCTTCCGAAATTCCTTCAACAAAGAGGACGAAGTAAATATTCAAAAATTCGAATGAAGAACAGCTGCCAGCATGAGTAAATTAGAAGTACATATATTCAGAGTAGTGAAGCCACTAAAATCACTTAATGAAATCAAGTCTTCCAGTCTAGACTGTATATCAATTAGATGCCTTTCGAGTATGCTGATGCAATGGTTCCATACCCAACAACCATATACAACCATTTGCTCGACGAAATATCCGTACCCAAAGACTGGAAAGTCTCACAGGTAACTCCAATACTCAAGAAAGGCAATGGGAGTAATACATTAAATTACAGGCCCATATTATTAACGTCGATATGGAGCAGAATGTTGGGACATATATTGCGTTCGAACATTATGAATTACTTTGATGAGAACGGTCTTTTGACACACACACAAAACGGATTTAGAAAATATTGTTCTTGTGTAACACAACTAGCTCTTTACTAACAAGAAGTGCTATTGACAAAGGATTTCAAATTGATTCCGTATTGCTAGATTTCCATAAGGCTTTTGACATTGCACCTCACAAGCGGGTTGTAGTCAAAATTGCGTGCTTATGGAATATCGCCTCAGTTATGTGACTGGATTCATAATTTCCTGTTAGAGAGGTCACAGTTCGTAGTAACTGGTGGGAAGTCAACTAAAAAAACCGAAGTGATTTCTGGCGTTCCCCAAGGTAGTGTTACAGGCCTTCTGCTCTTTCTTGTCTACACTGAAGCGCTAAAGAAACTGGTGTAAGGGTGCGTATTCAAATACAGAGATATGTAAACAGACAAAATACGGCGTTGCAGTCGGCAATGCCTATATAAGACAACAAGTGTCTAGCTCAGGTCAAATGGTTCAAATGGCTCTATCACTATGGGACTTAACTTCTGAGGTCATCAGTCCCCTATAACATAGAACTACTTAAAGCTAACTAACCTAAGGACATCACACACATCCTTGCCCGAGTCGGTCGCACGGTTCCAGACTGTAGAGCGTAGAACCGCTTGGCCACTCCGGTCGGCTCTAGCGCAGTTCTTAGATATGTTACTTCTGCTACAGTTGCAGGTTATCAAGATTTAAGTGAGTTTGAATGTGGTTTTGCAGTCCGCGCACGAACGACGGGACACAACTTCTCCGAGATAGCGACGAAGTGGGGATTTTCCCTACATTAGTTTCACGAGTGTGCCGTGAATATCAGTAATCCGGTAAAACATCAAATTTCCGACGTTGCTTGGGCTGGAAAAACATTCTGCAAGAACGAGACCAACGACGACTGAAGAGAATCGTTCAACATGACAGAACTGCAACCCTGCCGCAAAATTGATACAGATTTCAATGCTGGGCCATCAACAAGTGGCAGCGTGTGAACCATTCAACAAAACGTCATCGATATGGGCTTTCGAAGTCGAAGTCATGTGCCCTTAATGACTGCACGACACAAAGCTTTACGCCTCACGTCAACACCGACATTGGACTGTTGATGACTGGAAACATGTTGCCTGGTCGGACGAGTTTTGCTCCAAATTGTATCCAGCCGATGGACTTGTACGGGTATGAAGACAACCTCATTAATCCAAGGACCTTGAATGTCAGCAAGGCACTCTTCAAGCTGGTGGAGGCTCTGTAATGGTGTGTGTGATGATGATGATGTTTGGTTTGTGGGGCGCTCAACTTCGCGGTCATCAGCACCCGTACAGAGTCCCAATTTTTACACAGTCCAATTTTTACACAGTCCAATCTAGCCACTGTCAAGAATGATGAACAACACTAACACCCAGGCCCCGGGCAGAGAAATTCCCCAAGCTGGCCGGGAATCGAACTCGGGTCCGGTGATCCAGAGGTAGCAACGCTACCCACTATACAACGAGATGCGGACTAATGGTATGGGGGCGAATGGTGTCGTACCCCTGATGCGTTTACATACGACTGTGACAGGTGACACATAAGTAAGCATCCTGTCTGATCACCTGTATTCATTCATGTCCATTGTCCATTTCGACGGACTTGGGTAATCCCAGCAGGACAATGCGACACCCCAAACGTCCAGAATTGCTAAAGAGTGGCTCCAGGAACACTCTTCTGAGTTTAAACAATGTGGCTTGCTGCCAAATTCCCAGACATGAACATTATTGATCGTATCTGGGATGCCTTGCAACGTGCTGTTCAGCAGAGATATCAACCCCCGTACCCTTACGGATTTCTGGACAGCCCTGAAGTATTCATGGTGACAGTTCCCTCCAAAACTATTTCATACATTAGTCGAATCCATGCCACGTCGTGTTGCGGCGCTTCTGCGGGCTAGGGGGGACCCTGCACGATATTAGGCAGGTGTACCAGTTTCTTTGGCTCTTCAGCATATGTAAACGATTTAGAAGAGAATCTGAGCAACCGCCTTATGTTGTCTCCAGATGACGCTGTCGTTTTACGTCTAGTAAAGGCATCAGAAGATCAAAACAAAATTGCAAGACGAATTAGAAAAATTATCTGTATGTAGCGAAAACTGGCAGTTGAATCCAAATAATGAAATGTGCATTGCCATCCACATGGGTGCTAAGAGGAATCCGTTCAAGTTCGGTTACACGATAAATCAATCAAGTCTAAAAGCCGTCAGTACAATTAAATACCAAAGAATTACAATTCTGGACAACTTGAATTGCAAAGAACACACAGAAAATGATGTGGGAAAGGCGAACCAAGGACTGCGTTTTATTGGCAGAACACTTAGAATATGCAACAGATCTACCCAAGAGACTGCCTGTATTACTCTTGTCCGTCCTCTTTTGGAATACTGCTGCGCTGTGTAGGTCCCCTACTAAATAGAATTAACGGAGTACGTCGATAGAGTTCAAAGAAGAGCAGCACGTTTTGTATTATCGAGATATAGGGGAGAGAGTGTCACTGAGTTGATACAGGATTTATTGGATTTGGAGTGGACATCATTAAAAGAAAGGCGTTTCTCGTTGCTGCTGGATCTCCTCACGAAATATCACTCACCAACTTTCTCCTCTGAATGAGAAAATATTTTGTTGACGCCGACGTACATAGGGAGACACGATCGTCGCAATAAAATAAGGGAAATCGAAACTCGCACGAAGAAATATAGGTGTTGGTTTCTTCTGCGCGCTGTTTGAGATTGGGAAAATAGAGAATTATTGTGAAGGTGGTTCGATGAACCTTCTACCAGTCAATTAATTGTGATTTTCAGACTATCCATGTAGATGTTGATGTCGAACATATGTGGAAGACATGCTTTTCCTCGTGCGATCGGCAGAGGAGGTGCAAAGGTTCCTCACTGGATTACATAGTATCTAGTCGAAGCAGGCCATGCTCTGAATATGGCGAAGTCAGGGATAGTGTCCATTGGACGAGGACTGAAAAAAAAAAATTAAAGGGTCACCAACACACGCCAGAATGTTGGTGCCGGATTCTGAAACATGCCGGTTTGAATCCTGGTGATGGAATATTTGACTGCCATCCGGAAGAGAGGTGGTGGCGTAAGGTTCCTGATCGCCACTCTGTGCAGTGTCTAACGATGAGAGGGCATGTGATGCTGTTGATCGTGATCTGTCCGGCGGATGTGAACGTTTAGCTCCGCCGCACTCCTGGTGCACATCCAGAGGAGTAAGCTGTGTAGCCCCACTGGGTTTCACCCTCTACTTCTCTTCACCCATAACACCACAAACCCACAGTCAAAGTAGTCATAATCTCGACAAAGAGACCCACTTATCAGTTCATGACGGGCCGGAGAAAAGCCATGGTTTTCCACAATGACACTGCTAAGAGCGGCGGTCCAGAATTCCTGCAGCTGCTGCTCTACCATCACTCCCTGGGTATGGGACACTCTGATTTTTTATGGTAAATATGCACTCATTATCTAATTCGCTTATCTTTCCGACACTAAGGAGAGTAAGTACATCCCTATGTTGCTACTGCACGGTATTTCAAACAAAGATCATGAAACATGGTGCTCAGTTGAGGCCTACATAAAAGCAGGCCTGTGACTCCCTCAAATGATGCCACGGCCCAAGTGCTATGCACAGGAAAATACGCGAATGAGTTAGAATATTCGGTACGATTTCCTCTAATAAATATTTGTGGAACGTCTAAGTTTTCACATACTGCGCGCATTTCGTGCAGATTACATAACAGTAGTAGAGGAACTCACTAAAGACAATAAAAACTATAAACAAGCCGGAGTTCCTTGAAACAACGTTGGTTCAAGGCAACTGGACATTCTTAGAAATTTGCTTCATTTAGGAGGTTTTGCGAAATGTACAGCCTTGAAACTTAATCAAGCGTCAAAAATAAAACTTAAATATCATGTGACACAGAAACATGAACATTCAAGAGAAGAAACTAGAAAGGACAATACGTACCACTTGGCAAAATTCTGCATTTATTTGGGAGATGGAGACTCATACACAAGCAATTAAAAGAAGAAAGAATTATCAGTTATAATTACGGAACTGTCTACTTCTGTCTACTATAGCTTAGATGCTGTTATTGACATTGATCAATTATTTATGAAAATAAATGGAAAGCGCTATTTTGCTTTAGTTATACATGATTACTTTTATTGTGTTAATGTGTTTTCGGCTTACAAGGCCATCTTCAGACGTTTACTGAGTACTATCACCAAAAGAAGTTAAACGTTCGTAGACAACATTCGAGAAGCTACACGTCTAGATTGAAGCAGAAGTGTACAGTAAATAACATCTTTGACAATGTGGTGATAATGCAGTGTAAAAAGTAAAAAGTTGAACAGTAAATAAACAAAAACGGAGTAAACAGGAAAAAACTTTAGCACATAATAGGAACAGCAGGCCTACTTAACAGCTTATATTAATAAACAAAACCAATAAAATAAAACAAAATTAGTACTTGATAAAGACCAAGCGAGGTGGTGCAGTGGCTAGCACACTGGACTCGCATTCGGGAGGACGACGGTTCAATCCCGCGTTCGGCCATCCTGATTTAGGTTTTCCGTGATTTCCCTAAATCGCTCCAGGCAAATACCGGGATGGTTCCTTTGAAAGGGGGCGGCCGACTTCCTTCCCCGTCCTTCCCTAATCCGATGAGACCGATGACCTCGTTTTCTGGTCTCTTTCCCCAAACAACCCCCCCCCCCCCCCCCCCAGTACTTGATAAGCCTACTTCAGGAGGTATAAATATGTAGAGTGATACACCAACAATTAAAAGAAGAAACAATTATCAATGTAACTACAGAATAGATAAGGAACTTAAGCAATATCAAGAAGATAAACAGAAATGAATAAATGTAAGAAAATGTAGGATTGCGAGGGAACATACAGTAAATGCAATCTTTGAAAGTGTGGTATTTAAAAGGTAAAAAAGGCTGAACAATACACAAATACTAAAGGAGTAATCACGAAAAACATTAACGTTATACTCAAAATTGTGACTATGTAACAGTTTGTATTAGATAAAATACTTCATGAGACAACTACAAAAGGTCTTTAACACGGAAAGTAATACAAGTACCAGTCGGAAGAAAGCCTCAATAATAGAAACAACAGTATATATGGATAACATAGACAATTTCAATAAAGTAAAAGAACTCAATGAATACAGGAAAATGGGCGAATATGTAGGAACAGACAGTATGAGGAAGTAATGAAAAACAGAAAGGATTATGTGATGTTTAGCAGAGAGGAAGTGTTGAGCTGTGTCTGGTCATCTAGGATTGGATCTGGACTGTGAGCGATATGTTTGTTAATTTGCAGGGCTTCCAGTAGGTTGAGTTATGGCCTAAGTTAAGGACATGGGACTCAGGCTGGTAGCTGTGGTCCTCACTCAGTACACGCTCAGCAAATGCTGGATCAGAATTCTGCAACCTCCAGCTGCATTCATGTTTTGCCAGCCTAGATGCTATGTCTCTGCCTGACTGACCAATGCAAAACTTGTCACAATCAGAACAGGTAATTTTGTGTATCCCATTGTTGACTAATAACGGGATCTTATCTTTGCTATTGAATATACACTGGGCTGTGGTGTTCTTAACGTAGTAGGAAAGCCTATACTTGCAGGCTTTCAGTGCTTTGGCTACAATCAGTGATGTCTCTCCTATACATGGTAACATATTCCATTTCTTGCAGACGGTGGATGGCGAAGCAGACTGAGCCTAGAGGAGGGTTATGATTTTCCGTTTTGTTTTCTGTGCGAGATGTGGTCAATAAGGACTTGATTGTAGCCAGTGACTGAGACAATAAATTTCACTATACGTAACTCTGCATTAAAATCATCTGTGGTAATGGGTGCAGATATGAGATGGTGTGCCATTGAGTGGAAAGCTGCATAATTGAGAGCTATGGGGGTGTTGTGAGGAAGAAGGTGTTGCTGCGTATGTACTTGTAGTTTTTCTATAAATTTTGAAATAATGTGACTGTGTACTGATGTCAATGGTGAGATCTAAGAAGTTTATTGATTTGTTGCCAATCTACACTGTGAACTGAATATTTTTATGTTGACTAGATTGTTAAAAAATGTGTTGAGTTGTCTTGAAGTACCAGTCCACATGCACAGGCTATCATTTACATACCTAAACCAGTATTTCATATTTGCACTCAAAGCTATAAGCTACAGAAATCTCAGTTCACATATAACTCATCAAGTTCATTAGTTTGATCACACTGCAATCTTTTGTGTCGATCACTATTTACAGCTATCGATGAACACTAGTTCTCTGTCATATGTTTTTCAGTTGGGTCCGCCTTTAGCGAAAGCCAGTAAGGTGTTTTGTTCCACACATGTTTCACTGCAGTGGCACCATCATTAGTGGGATTTTTATTATTACGGCTATTAAACATAAAGAATGTTCTGTACTGTTTAAATACATATGAATATTAGCGTCTAAATCGTAATTACTACTTTTTGAAGAGCACATAAAATTGTGTATTCATACCTTCTTACCTTTATGGTGTGGCTTTCCTGCTGTATTACGTTCTTACAGTGATGTTTCTCTTTACAGCTTGTCACCTGCAACTATATACAACTTAATGTAGGCAAAACATTTACGCAAAAACTACGATTTCTAAACTTTTATGGCTATGCGTGAGATTAATAATTCATGTGAAAGGTTGTGTGTGTGTGTGTGTGTGTGTATCTATTTACATTATGTTTCACTTACGATTTCTTTTTTCGTCATCTTCTGCATTGTCAAGTTCTGTGTATTGAGTTGTCACTGTCACTGTTTACCAACTGTATGGCGGACAGTGCAACAGTAGAAGGTGTGAAAACAAGATGGTAGACAGTGAAACAGTTGAAGATGTTATTGGCAGTTATTTTTAAGTTCTCAGAGGTGTGTGTGTGTGTGTGTGTGTGTGTGTGTGTGTGTGTGTGTGTGTGTGTGCGTGTGTGTGTACGCACTCGTGTTTTTCTTGGCCATTCTGAGAGCGTTGCGAAGCCCGAAATAGTACCTCAACTTTCTTCTTTACAATCTTTATAGCTTGTATTTCGTTCTCATTGCTTTTGCGAGCCTCACTATCTCGTAACTACTTAAGCACAGAGAACACTTGTTTGTGTATCAGCAGTAATTTGGCATTGTCTTGAATCTTTATCCATTAAAATCAGAAGTAATTAAAATAATCGGATAAGGAGAAGCAGATAAATCTGTTGGCAGATATTACACTGCACGTTTAGTAGATCTAAAGCGAGTAAAGAAGAATTTAATGCTCACATGCACTATGCATTTCGGAGAGATACCTCCAACTTACGCCCATAAATTTTCGATTACATTATCTGTTCTGTACACTGAATCCTCAGTTCAGAATAAATTCTAGAGAAATTGTTATTTTTGGTTTAGACCTTATTTTTGTGAGAAAATGTTTACAAAGCATTGGAATAATAAGTTATTATGAACACTTGGTCTTTTGTATCATGATTCCTACTACTCCTTTTTTTTTCATAGATACAAGTAAGTGTAACAATGTTCTTATTTTCAAGTGTACAGTAATAAATTAAACGTTGTGTCTCAGTGTTAAGTTTCCTATTATCTTTGAAGTACATGACCCATAAATCTGTACTAAACGATAGTTAAATATTGGGGAGTAAAGCCCATTATTCTTATGTTAGTACAATAATAATAATGAAATAACCAGAAAAAGAGGAAACCATTGTGAGAAACACCTTGTTTTATCTTCGAAAGGAAAGTGAACAGTCTTTGGAACAGTGTCAAGATACATGCCGAAGTACTCCAAGAGTTTACAGTGGACGAACTACTCGGATTTTGCGTATTAGACACATAAACAGTTGTATTTATAAGACACCTGACATATTTGCTATAGCCAAACAAACATTTCCACAGCATCTTTGATGAACTTACGTAACCTTCCAGTTAGCAGTTTACACATGAAATTATATGAAAAACTGGAAACGTAGGTACATAACAAAAATATTAAGCCAGATGTAGTAAATGCTAACACATACTCTGACTCCATCAACTTTCTCCAAATCTTCTGAAGTGTGTTGAAGAACGTGCATTGGAGTAATACATACCATTATTCAAAATGTTCTGAAAAGAATTCTCTCATTGCGACAAATTATTTTGTCAGTGTGAATGTTGCGGAGACTGACTAACTCAGACAGTACATCCCAAAACATATCGCTTTCCCTATGCCAACGTATAGAACAAGTGGGAGTTAACGACATAATATGACCTGGCAAATTTTTCTGTGACGCAGTGTTCTTGTAATTAATATATAACGCCAGTTTATGTGAAAAAAGTACTTATTGTCTAGTTTGTAGCAAATATATACAATACAAACTTGACTCTTCACAAATAAGCAACAAAATTCCACATCGCTTACGCATAATTGTTGTAGCACGACTGTTCATTTAAAGACAGCATATTGGAATCCTCGAAACGTGCCATGGGACCAATAAATAACATTAATGTGTTTTATTTCTCGTTTGTTAAGTAACAATCGCAAGTTTTATTTCGAATCTAGAGTCCAATACATTTTTCATTAGAAAAGGAGACTCCGAAAACGTCAACGCAGTTATGATACTATATTAACCGGTGGTTAGTGCTCCGAAAACCACATGTGGCTACGTTGTTGTTGTGGGCTTCAGTCCAAAGACTGGTTTGATGCATCTCTCCATGCTACCCTATCCTGTGCAAGCCCTTTCACCTCCGATTAACTACTGCAACCTACATCCTACTGAATCTGCTTAATGTATTCCTCTCTTGGTCTCCCTCTTCTATTTTTACCTCCCACACTTCCCTCCAGAACTAAACTAGTTATCTGTTGATACCTCACAATGTGTCCTAACAACCGAGCTCTTCTTCTAGTCAGGTTGTGTCACAACTTTCTCTTCTCCCCAGTACAGTTTAGTAAAATGTTCAAATGTGTGTGAATTCCAAAGGGACCTAACTACTGAGGTCATCGGTCCCTAGACTTATGCACTACTTAAGCTAACTTCCATTAAGAACAACACACACACCCATGCCCGGGGGAGGACTCGAACCTCCGGCGGGAGTGGCTGCGCAATCCGTAACATAGCGCCTCAAACCCCACGGCCACTCCCCGCGGCCTTGTTTAGTAACTCGTCGTTGGTTACGTGATCTACTCATTTTTGTCCAAACTCTTTGTCGTCCTTTTTTCTCTTCAGTACATTCCTACACTCCATACAAATACTTTCAAAAAGGACTTCCTGACGCTTAAATCTATACTCGATGTTTAATACATTTCTCTTCTTCAGAAATGCTTTTCTTACCATTGCCACTCTACATTCTGTGCCCTCCATACCTCGACGATAATCAGTTATTTCGCTTCCCAGACAGAAAAACTCATCTACTACTTAAAGTGTCTCGTGTCCTAATCTAATTCTCTCAGCATCACTTGATTTAGTTCGACTACATTCCATTATCTTCGTTTTGCTTTTGTTAATGTTCGTCTTATATCCTCCTTCCAAGACACTATTCATTCTGTTCAACTGCTGTTTATGAGAAAATTAGAATATCGTCGGCAAACCTCAAAGCTGGTATTTCTTCTCCCTGGGTTTTAATTCCTACTCCAAATATTTCTTTTATTTCCTTTTCTGTTTTCTCACTATAGATATTGAATAACATCGGGGGTAGCCTACAAACCTGTCTCACACCATTCCCAACCACTACTTCCCTTTCGTGCCCCTCGACTCTTATAACTGCCATCTGCTTCCTGTACAAATTGTAAATAGCCTTTCACTCCCTGCATTTCACCCCTGCCACCTTCAGAATTTGAAAGAGAGAATTGCAGTCAGTACTGTCAAAAGCTTTCTGTAAGTCTATAAATGCCATAAACATAGGCTTGCCTTTACTTAACCTATCTTCAAGACAAGTCGGAGGATCAGTACTGGCTCTCGTGAACGTACATTTCTATTGATTCTAAATTGATCTTCTCCGAGGTCTGTTTCTACCAGTTTTTTACTTCTTATGTGATGAATTTGTGTTATTATTTTGCAACCTATACTGATTAAACTAATAGTTAGATAATTTTCAGATCTGTCAACACCTGCTTTCTTTGGAATTGGAATTATTACATTCTTCTTCAAGTCTGAAGGTATTTCTCCTGCCTCGTACAGTTTGCTCACCAGATGGAAGAATTTTGTCATGGCTGGCTCTCCGAATGCTATCAGCAGTTCTGACGGAATGCTGTCTGCTTCTGGGGCCTTGTTTCGACTTATGTCTCTCATTGCTCTGTCAAATTCCTCACGCATTGTCATATCTCCCATTTCATCTTCATCTATGTCCTCTACCATTTCCATAACATTGCCCTCAAGTATATCGCCCTTGTATAGACCCTCTCTGCTTTCCCTTCCTTGCTTATGACTAGTTTTCCATCTGAGCTATTGACATTCATCCAGATGCTTCTCTTTTCTCCAAAAGCCTCTTTATTTTTTCTGTAGGCGGTATCTGTCTTTCCCTAGTGATATATGCTTCTAACCCCTTCTATTTGTTCTCTAGCCATTCCTGCTTACCCATTTTGCACTTCTTTTCAATCTCATTTTTTAAACGTTTTTATTCCCTTCCACCTGCTCCTGTTGCTGCATCTTCATATTTTCTCATTTCATCGGCTAAATTCAATATCTCTTCTGTTACCCAATGCTTTCTAGTACCCCTCGTCTTTTTACCGATCTGATCATCTGCTGCATTCACTATTTCATCTCTCAAAGCTACCCATTCTTCTACTGTATTCCTTTCCCTTGTTCAGGTCAGTCCTTCCCTAATGTTCTCTCTGGAACCCTCTGAAATCTCTGGTTGTTTCAGTTTATCCAGGTCCTATCTCCTTAAATTCCTACCTTTTGCAGTTTCTTCAGTTTTAATGTGCAGTTCGTAACCAATAAATTGTTGTCAGAGTCCATATCTGCCCATGGAAATGTCTTACAATTTAAAACCTGGTTCCGATATCTCTTTCTTACCATTATACAATCAATCTAAAACCTTCCGGTGTCTCCAGATCTCTTCCACGTGTGCAGCCTTCTTCCATGATTCCATGTGGCTATAGTCTTACAAAATAAATACGTATACCTCCACCTTTTGAAGCTGAGTTGCGCTTGTGTGATAGTATATTCAAAGAGCATAAAAATAAATATAAATTGTGAAAGTAACGATATGAAGAGTAGGTTTCCAACTCTCACTTGAAAAATCAATGTTTATGTTTATTAAAGAGCTGACACCAAAGTCCCAGAAATTAAATGCGGGAAGGTCGAGAGAATTTGCCAGGTGAAATATTTAGATGAAAGCACACGATGGACGGACAGGCCAAGGAAATACCATTTTATGAAATTTGTTGGTTCGAAATGGAAACATCTCTAAGACTCACAAAAGATTTTTGAAGTGAAAAACTGGGTCTCGAAATACACTCAACTGAAGCACAACATCGCGGCTAACAAATCACCAGATTGTTTTTATGGGGCTGAAACAAATATTTCAAACGTAGATAGGACATTGAACAAATTGTGAACAGAAAAAGAAATGTCCACAATGCAGTGAAGAGGGAACATACAAACTATGAGCATATAAGGAAATCTGAAAGTAAATCGTACATGAAAAACTACAGCCAACATTTCAGTGCATCTATTGAAAGAATGGAACCATTCTGATTAATCAAAAAAGTTGTGGAATGTACGAAATTCGCAGCAAAACTAAAACTGAGACAATAAAATAAATAGCAGCAGTGAAAGAAGGTGTGAAAGAAGCAGAGGCAATACAACAACAATTATAAGCCAGAAAATCATTTTGTTAGAAAATTCACGATTTGATATTTGCCTACAGCCAACATTTCAGTGCATCTATTGAAAGAATGGAACCATTCTGATTAATCAAAAAAGTTGTGGAATATACGAAATTCGCAGCAAAACTAAAACTGAAACAATAAAATAAATAGCAGCAGTGAAAGAAGGTGTGAAAGAAGCAGAGGCAATACAACAACAGTTATAAGCCAGAAAATCATTTTGTTAGAAAATTCACGATTTGATATTTGGTCAAAAACGAAGACCAAGGAAGTCAGGAACAACCTGATCAGAAGATAGTAAAACTGTCCATTATGAGACGACAAACGAATTGTGGATACAAACAAAGACAGAACGGATATTCTGAAATGACCTTTGTTGTACATTGCGTTATCCATTCAGAACGAAAATGAATATTAGTAATAAATGTAAACAGTGTCAGAGAGTAGAATGTTTCTTAATGGAAGTATAGATTATCAGTATATGAATTATCAATATATGAGCAGAGGATCTTTTTTCCCGGGTCCTCGCCCGCGTTCGCTTTATGTCACAGTGGGTATTCTGAGTGACAGACAGGCACACAAACATCAATGCGTAATGTTGAGAAAATGAAATGAATCCACTGTCGATGGTAAAACTTCACTGAAATATGTACGTGTAGTAGTTTGGTCAAGGCAGGGTCAATCTTTACTATATATCTGAAAGCAAAGACAGATAAAAGGTGAGCTTCAGCCACAACATGGATACGTACCTGTGGTTTTGAGCCGCTTGGCATGATCTTTGACACTGAAACATGCTAACAAAATTGCTGATGCGCGTTAATGTTCACTCTCGTGAGCTGGTCGTCATAGTGAACAATGAAAGTAGCAGACAGACTGTACTTCATACTTTTAAAGTATTCCAACTCAATTAAATGCAGAAAAGAAATACCAACAGGTCGTATGTGAATACTTTTACATGGCAGCCCGTGTCATGCCCACTTATATCCTTTGAGGTAGTAGTAGTAGTATCTTTCGCCTACAGTATAATTACATAGATAATTTGTCACGTAATGCATTTTTTTAAATTACTTCAGGTGCTCCAATGTTATGCTTTTGCGCAACTTCTTTTTATCACTATACGCACAGTTCTTCTTTCCAGATAGTAAGTGATATTTATCCCAAGTATGGTTTAAATCTATCCAGCGGTTTCGGAGAAGATGTGGAACGTACATACATACAGACGTACATACATTCATGAGATTATTTTTATCCATATATGGATTGGAAATTTACTGAGGAGTCGTTATTTGTATTTGTGGCATACTGGACGGATAAACTGTTGCTTTCAGTAGATAAAATTGCTTCATCGTGCCGGAAACATCTGAGCTTGATTCGGGTGTCTGACGACACCATACAATAATCCTTATTATATCGAACGTATCGGCGGTCACTGAGAAGTGCGGGTGCGTTCTGTACGGCGCAGAGATCTGTCATTGTCTGTAGACTGCTTAGAGACAAGCGTATGTTAATAGATGAGCGGAAAATAATAGTCTCGTAAATAATGGTTTATCGAACATTAATGCGGATGATTACAGCGAGTTTAAAAATTCCGTTATACAATAGCATTTTGTTTCGCTCGATCTGTAAGGTATTTCTGAGGTGCCGTCCCGACACGGCGCATTACTCGATTACGTGCATCCACAGCGGTAATCTGTATCGTCACGTGTCCTTCCCGTGACCTCCTTCGATTCAACACTTGGACGAGCCTTGCCTTTTAAAACAATGCCGTAATAAAGCGCGTTATGACCCCGGGTAAATGGCGTACCTAGATTCCAGAGACTCGATTTGAATAAATGACTGCAGTAAAACAATATTTGAGACATTGCGCTATGAATAAGAAATTGGCCTTCTCTAAAGAAAAGCGAAATTCGTGCCCGGGTTATTGGATTATGTGCAACGACTTCCGTGAAATTCCTACTTGTGAATCGGAGCCGCCTTTCACCTAGGGTATGAAAATACGGGATCAGGCCGAGATTCAGTGCAGTTAAGGTAGTGAAATCGTGATCGCTGAATAAAATGGAAGGTTTCTAGCACTGTGGTTTCAATTTAGTTCTCTACTCGAACAACATGGGCAAATTTTAAAATCATTTGCGGGTAGAGACGCACGGAATTCAATGAAATGCCTCTGGGCAGTGGAGATTATGCTCTGAGAGTGCCTGAAAATTTCGAAACTACATTTGAAGAAGAAATGTTTGTGAATCTAAGGAGGACAGAATTGGAAAAAACTTTGAAGAATGCGCTTATCTTTCAGGGAATGAAGAGCAAAACGTTTGTTCCACTAATTTCTTGCTTCCCGTCTCATTCCAGGATTATGTTCTCGCAGAGAATTCGTATTACGAAAGAATTGCAGACTTATATATCCTTCCTGCCATTTACCTCTAACTCTCCTCCTCACATAGTTGGTTATTAAGTACATTTACACCCACATTGCTCAGCCCACTCTTATGTGGACGGCATAGCCATGCTAATTTTTCAATGTGGCTTTCGTACTCTATTTATGCAGGCCATACATGACGTAAAAACTAAGAAGTCAGTGTAAATATCCATTATTTACATAAGTACATGACAAATTGTTTTTAAAGGAAATGTGTCAGGGCTCCATAAGCAGCTTGTACGTTTTTCATGCATACTAGTTTTTTTTTTAATAGCTAAGTACGTTAATCAGCATAGAAGTTCAGTCTTAGTACTGCTGTTTCTCCTTACTCACCTCGAGATTACCAATCGTGACGTTAAGTTTCTATCTGTTTTCATTTCTGCTACTTCTTATTACTTTCGTGTTTCCTCGGTTTACTCTCAATCTGTATTCTGTACCTATTAGACTGGTCATTCCATTCTGAAGTCCTGTAATTAGTCTTCAGTTTCACACACGATAGCAATATCATCAGCGAATCATATCACTGATATCCTTTAAACCTGAAATTAATACCACACGTGAATCCTTCTTTTATTTCCGCCACTGATTCGTCAATATATGGATTGAACAGTAGCCGCAAAAGACTACATACGTGTCTTACACCCTTTTTAATCCGAACACTTCGTTCTTGGTCTTCCATTCTTTTGTTCCCTCTTGGCTCTTTAACTTACTCCTATTTGTTTCAGAATTTTGAACATCTTGCACCATTTGACAATTATGGACGCTTTTTGCATGTTGACCAATTCTATGAACGTGTCTTGACTTTCTTTAGCGCAACGTCTGAACTGCCTTTCCGGTGTATTTACCTTTCCAAATCGAAACTTATCATCATCTAACACATCCTCAGTTCTCATTTACATTCTTCCGTATATTATTCTTGTAAACAATTTGGATGCATGGGCTGTTAATCTGATTGAGCGATAATTCTCGTACTATATACTTGTATGGATATGGTGTCTGTTCTTTCGGATATGTCCGAAAGAACAGACACCATATCCATACAAGTGTATAGTTCTGGCACACTGGCCAGGACCTTCTTCTGTGCGGATGCACACACATTCCCTAAACTCTTGCGGGACTTGGTGGGAATGTCTTCCACGAGTGATGAGAGTGTTGGGGTGGGACACTACGACTGTAGTGTGTGGACATACAAGGTGAGAATGTGGGTCTCGCGGGAGGTGAGCTCGAGATAGTCCCTGCAGTGGCGCTATCGTCTGTGCCTTCGGTGCCTCCGATGGATAGAGCGTCTGCCATATAAGCAGCAGATCCCGGGTTCGAATCCCTGTCAGGGCACCCATTTTTCACCTGTCGCCGTTGATATATATCAATGCCCGTTAGCAGCTGAAGGTATTAATATAATTCTAATTTAATTCCAGTACTTTTCTGATCTTGCAATCTCCGGGAATGTGTGTGAGATGTTCTCCCGAAAGTCAGATGGTATTTCGTCAGACTCATAGATTCTATACAGTAACGCAAACAACCGTTTCGTTGCCATTCCCCGAATGATTTTAGAAATTCTGATTTAGTGTTATCTATGCCTTCTGTCTTATTCAATCTGAAGTCTTCCAAAGCACTTTTAATTTCAGACTCTAATACTGGATCCCCTCTCTCTTCTATGGCGACTCCTGTTTCTTCTTCTGTCACGTCATCCGGCTTGTCGTCACGCTAATAGAAGCCTTCAATGTACTCTATCCACCAATCCGCTCTCTTCTCTGCATTTAGCACTGGAATTCCCATCGCTCTCTTAATTTCACCACCCTCGCATTCAATTTCACCGGAGGTTGTTTTGATTCTATATATTTTCACTCAATCCTTCCGACCATCATTTCTTTTTCGATTTTTTCATATTTTTTATGCACACATTTCGCGTTAAGTTCCTATTTATTTCATTTCCAAGTGATCTGTATTTCTGTTTTCCTGAAATGAAATTCTTTGCACATTTTTGTACTTCCAGATTCTGATGGAGATGCTTTAATCGTAAATCCTGCATATTTGAGAAGGGTAGTCCTGTATATTACGATAATTTTTACGGTAAGATCCCTGTGAAAGATTTGTCAGAAAATCCAAAATTTCTGGTACTCGAAATTTCAAATTCCGCCTTTAAAAATGTATTCACGCAACGGTATACTATAGGACCAACGTTTTGGAGACGACGAGCTCCAGAGGTGACGGCGTTGACTAGTATATGCATGAGTGGTTAAGCACACTATGCGCTGTAATATCAATCCTGCCGGCCCGTGTGGTCGAGCGGTTCTAGGCGCTTCAGTCTGGAACCGCACGACCGCTATGGTCACAAGTCGAATCCTGCCTTGGGCACGGATGAGTGTGGTGTCCGTAGGTTAGTTAGGTTTAAGTATTTCTAAGTTCTAGGGGACTGATGACCTCAGATGTTAAGTTCCATAGTACGCAGAACTATTTTTTAAATATAAATCATCAAATGGCCCTGAGCACTATGGGACTTAACATCTGAGGTCATCAGTCCACTAGAACTTAGGACTACTTAAACCTAACTAACCTAAGGACATCGCACACATCCATGCCCGAGGCAGGATTCGAACCTGCGAGCGTAGCGGTCGCGTGGTTCCAGACTGAAGCGCCTAGAACCGCTCGGCCACACCGGCCGGCTATAACTCATCCTTCCATATCCAAACACCATGGAGTATTACGCAAACATTCTTCACTGCAATAAGATGGTTATGCTTCCAGCCGAGGCTCATTTACAGAAAAACAGCAGATAATTTAGCTTCCCTTCTACGCCACTATGTCGACCGTTGGTTGGTTGGTTGATTCCGGAGAGGGGACCAAACACCGAGGTCATCGGTCCCATGGGATTAGGGAAGAGTGGGAAAGGAAGTCGCCCGTGCCCTTTCAAAGCAACTATCCCGGCATTTGTCCCACATGATTTAGGGAAGTCACAGAACATCTAGATCAAAATGGCCGGACTTAGATTTGAACCGTTGTCCTTCCGAAGGTGAGTCCAGTGTGTTAACGACTACGCCAGTTCGCATAAAGACTAGCGAATCAATGATTATAGTTCCTCTCTTGGCACCCTTACGCCTTTTACAGTGGCGCACTAACCATCTCCTATTGCAAAACCCCTTGTGTGTGTGTGTGTGTGTGTGTGTGTGTGTGTGTGTGTGTGTGTGTCTGTGTGTATGTATGTGTGTGTGTGTGTGTGTGTGTGTGTGTGTGTGTGTGTGTGTGGTAATGTTAACTCAATCAGAACTATTCGTGCTGTAATATATGTACGAAACGGGATGATTAACGCTATGTAAGATACTAACTTTAGCAGTGAATTTTAAATTGGGAACTATACATTCTCTCATGGAAAAATATTAAATATGATCAGGGAGGCAACATCTACTCGAATAAAAGACATGATTTAAGTGAATTAGTTTATTATAAAAAGGAATGAGAATGTATAAACATCTAAATAAGTCATGAAACATAGGATATTAACTGTGACAAATAGGTAAGTGAACTATCGCTTTTCTAAGTTACTCGTGGGGCTCAAAATTGGCTCATAATCATATATCTGAGTTTGTGAAATTTAAATCGACCTGCCTACACCCCAATTACAGTGATTGTCTGACCGGGGAAACTAAGAAGCCCATGCCCCTGAGAATGAGCTGACGGAAGCGGAAAACTAAATCAGAATATCATTCTGAACTTTTAGCTCGCGTTGTTCGTAACATGCCGAGGTTACAAGTTGGCCTCACCATTACGGGCGCTGCGATACGAGCAGATCAGTGACACGGTTTCTGTCTTCCATGTAGTACTTCGCTAGAAACACTCGGTCAAGGTCTGAGACGTTGGACCCACTCTGCTAATGGGGTCTGCCTTTCCAGTTGAGAGCGAAGCCTGTGAAGTACCAGTTCGTTCAGCAGCAAGTTCAGGGGCGAAGTATTCTTGATACCTAACGATTTTACAGACTTTTGGTTATTTAGATTCGAAGCGTTAGTTTTAGGAATTCCCAGAAATTTAAAAGTTACATTGTACACTTATGTGAACTTCAGAATTTTGTAATAGATTTCACTAGATTTATCGTGTGTTCTCAGTAAACCAAGGTTTCCTATTTCCCTTTTTACTTTATCAGCAAGCTATCTCATCTTTAACATAACGAAGATGTGTTTAAAACCAGGTAACAATTACAGTAAAATTGGAAAGAAAAATCTGTGGCAACCCTATAACGTAGTATAAATTGTTTTCAGGTCAAACGTCGGATGTTGTCGTGAAATTCCTACAAAATTTGATCTTCGCGGCTGAGAGACATCTTCAGGTGTAGTGAACACACTGCTGAGCCTGCTGTTCATGCTAGTCAAAGAAGAAAACCAGCTGGTACGAACGTCCCAAATTGGGTGACCAACAGCGAAGATTTCGTGATCGGTACTGGGAGAGACCGCTACGCGACACATCGGAAGATCAACTAAGAAATTCGGAGGTCCGACATAGGCTGTCGGTCATACTGTGTGCTGCCATGAGCCACTCCACAGACCTCTGTCGGTAGCCGCATGCCAATATACGCTGGCTTGTTCCCATGCTCGTCGTTGTCATACGACCTTCCTCTTCTCCGCGCATAAACGCAACTAGGGACAGTAGATCGCCATTTTTATCCATCGCCATTTTTATCCATCGCCATTTTACACTTGAGGTTCAAATGAACAGAAATTAGATGTTGTAAAAATGCATCTAGTGATGCAGTGGCCTTGGGCCAGATTACAAAGATGTCGTCCGGATATCAGTATGGGGAACAATATGAATTGTTAAAGATAACAAAGTTCTCTCGTCGACGTCTTAGTACTGCGACAATGTCATTAAAGAACTAATGGAAATTAGCTGCTCGACGAATCTGCTGAACAGAGACACTGTATAACAACATAGCACAGCATTGGATCCAGCGCATGGCCTTGTTAAAATGACAGCCACCTCAAAATGGAACTACTGGGCACACAAGGAATGACGCTTCTTTGGCGAAATAGATAATCGGGGATGGGAACACTTCAGCGTGGACGCGTAGGCTACCGGGTGATCAAAAAGTCAGTATAAATTTGAAAACGGAATGAATCACGGAATAATGCAGATAGAGAGGTACAAATTGACACACATGCTTGGAATGACATGGGGTTTTATTAGAACCAAAAAATACAAAAGTTAAAAAAATGTCAGACAGATGGCGCTTCATCTGATGAGAATAGCAATAATTAGCAAAACAAAGTAAGACAAAGCAAAGATGATGTTCTTTACAGGAAATGCTCAATATGTCCACCATCAGTCCTCAACAATAGCTGTAGTCGAGGGAAAATGTTGTGAACAGCACTGTGAAGCATGTCTGGCGTTATGGTGAGGCATTGGCGTCGGATGTTGTCTTTCAGCATCCCTAGAGATGTCGGTCGCTCACGATACACTTGCAACTTCAGGTAACCCCACAGCCAATAATCGCACGGACTGAGGTCTGGGGACCTGGGAGGCCAAGCATGACGAAAGTGGCGGCTGAGCACACGATCGTCACCAAACGACGCGCTCAATAGAATTTTCACGCGCCATCTGTCGGACATTTTGTGAACTTTGTTTTTTTTTCTTCTAATAAAATCCCATGTCATCCCAAGCATGTGTGTAAATTTTTACCTCTCTATCTACATTATTCCGTGGTTTATTAAGTGTTCAAATTTATAATGACTTTTTGATCACCCTGTATATTGCCATGCGGCTCCCAACAGAAGGCGGCTCACAGTATGTTTGACAGCCTTTGCACGTGAGCCGAAATTCTTAGTTCACCGTTCGACAGGTGGCGTAACAGACTCTTCCGCGGGGCCCACAAGAAATACGGGCCCCGCAACGAAGCTGGAGTGGCACTAGTCGTCTTGTTCGCCATGCTTCGCGACCGTTTGGCTCCGAGCAGGGTTCACAGGAAATCAATATGTTAATGAAAAGGTACCCACTAAACGTCTTAACTGAGGCCTGTGCTATCGAGAGCCTGCATTCATTAAAAGCACAGTTAATAATTACTAAACTCGTCTGAAATAGTTACTCGCTCACCGCCAGAGGCAGCTGCTGGCCCTCGTGAGATCTGGTGTCACGTGCTGTGACGTACGAGCCACGATCTGTCTTTCTCGTCGGCTTCGCTCTCCCTCTGCCTATCAGGACACCCTCTCTATTGAATACAATAAATAAATGTAGGTTAACGCGGTCAGTTGCGCTGATGAAATATCGTGGGGATACCACAGTGTCATCCGGCCTTCAACAATTTCTGAAGCTATTCCTTCTGAAAACCCTAAAGCAACAAAATCTAGAAGGGCTTAACAATAAATTATGCGACTGCTGCAAAAGGACTTGTGGCCTGATACCAGTCCCGCAGAAATATAAGTAAACATTAAAGCAAGGAGCCTTGTCCTTGTAGATACAATGTCGTTCATCAGCTTCATACAGGCTGGAGGACACCGTGAATGCAATGTATTTTAATGGGCTTTATCCTTGTAGGGAAGTGAAAAATGGGAGATAAACTGTTCAAACAAGAAGAAAATACAAATAAATGTGGTACTACAGAAGACTGCTAAAAATTACATGGTCATATCGAATAACTAATGATGAAGCACTTAACTGAGCTGTGGAAAAAATAAATTTGTGGTACAACTTGACTAAAAGATAGAATCAGGATATAGGACCTAATTTGACGCATTAACGAATTGTCAGTTTGGCAATGGACAGAAATGTCTCGATAAAAAGTTGTAGAGGGACATCAAGGCTTGAATACAATAAATAAATGTAGGTTACAATAGTTTTGTATGTGTGTAGAGACTTGCACAATATAGAATACCGTGGAGAATTGCCCAGGCCAGTCCTTGGACTGAAAGCTGCAATAACGATAATTAAATATAAAATTTATGTTAAAAACCCAAATAAAGATCGGTAAAATTTGTAGTGCTTGCAGTGTATTGATATCTCTTAAATAAATTAGATAACCGTTTGAACACATTTATTGAACGTCATTCAGTTTCCTCAATGAGTAATTTTTCTCCAGTCTGCTCATGTGTGCCAACTATCAACTCTTCACACAGGCCAACAGTCCGTTAATCGAAACTCACAATAAAACAGCCTGTTATTGACGAACTTTTAAAATGCATTGGAATAATTTTCACATCTGAAACATGACAGTCGTGCTCTTGGTATTACATTAAGCAATATGTACCAGCCCCATGTCCATCACATGGCAAGGGGCATAATGAGTTAGTAGTAATCTCGCATTTGCGATTCAGCACTTCTAATGGTATCCCAGTAACTAATCTGTTAGATAAAAAGCAAGAAGCCATTTTTGAGGCTACAAATAGCATAGAACTTGAATGGGAAAGTCCACACTATAGACTTCAGGATGCGCTTTAATCAAGATCCGTTTCCCATGGAAACAATATAGGTTAGCACTTTACACACTTTCGCTGATGTTTCTACGGTTAAGCAACACCGAACCTTGCTATTATTGTTGAACCATTTCAACGGAAAGTAACATGCCTAAATCTCATTTTTCTTTTCGAAGCACTCCCAATATTTCCATCTTGTGTACGAAGGCGGCCAGGCGCATTACGCTTTTTTGCTGGTCCCGTGGCAGGTGTGTTTTCCGTGAGTAAAACTGGCGCCTGCCACCGCCTGTCCAAACACGAGACTCCCCGGCTTAATCATGAATTAATTGGGTCCTGTGTTGTTACGCGGCAGATCAGGTAAGGTGTTAATTATTTCCTGATGGATAACGTGTGTGATATTCGCTGCTAGTGCGGCCGCTTCGAGTGGGACGCCGTTTAATACAGGAGGGCCAACATCGTGAAGGACTCAGCCAACTTCTTTTTATTTATTTATGCTTTTTTGTTAATACGGAAAAGCGGGAAGATTCCTGTTCGTAACGCCTATCGTATACTCGTCATGTCAAACTGCAAGGTGAGGCGGACCCCAATCGAATATATATCAGTATGGTACCATCCGGTCTGATGATGGTTTTTTCGAGATTTTCCACCCGTTTTTATGGAAGTGACAGGATGGTTCATCATTACCACCTCAGAAACACAACACAGAAACAGGTAAACTACCACTAGACACAGGACAATATCTAGACGATTGATGCTATTTAATTTTCTATTTCAAGTAATTTTACTGTGTTCGGACAGGATTCAGCAACAGAATTATGTCAAAATAATTTCCGTATCATGGCTGGGTGACTGTCCCTTACTGGTAAACACTGTGCCAGCAGAGTGCACCTGAAGAGAAATTTGGAAAATTAGTAAGATAATAGACATGAACAGAGTAACTACAAAGTCCGTTAACATTTGAAGATGCACAGATCCACGGAATAATGTAAGTAGAGAGATTAAAATTGAGACACATGCTTGAAATGATGTGGGATTATATTGATCCCCAAAAGTGAATACAAAAACTTGGCAACAGATGGCACTGGACAGCTATACGTCAGTCACGCCGCATGAGAATCGTGTATAAAATGAGAGGGAGTCATAAAAAAGGTTCTAATGGTTTTGAGCACTATGGGACTTAATATCTAAGGTCATCAGTCCCCTAATATTTAGAACTACTTAAACCTAAGTAACCTAAGGACATCACATACATCCATGCCCGAGGCAGGATTCGTACCTGCGACCGTAGCAGTTACGCGGTTCCAGAATGTAGCGCCTAGAACCGCTCGGCCACCACGGCCGGCTAGGGAGTCAGACGCGCCAGCTCCCTCCCCCCCCCCCCCCCGCCCCCCCTACTTCGTTTTTCCTCTCCTTCTCCCCTTTTTTCCCCCTCATCTGCCCAGGTCCCCTCCTCCCCCATCTGCCCATGGCAGTGGTATGTTTAGTGCAGTGTTTTAAGTGAGTGTTAAGTGTCGTGCGTCTTTTCCGAAGTGTTGCGAACAGAAATCATACTGTTACAGGGTGTGATTTTTATATCTCTTGCGAACAGAAACCAGACTTTCGCCGCGTTTTTTTAATTGTCTGTGTACTATTTCCTCTGTCTGCTTTCGTGTATTTTATTAGCATCGCCAACCCTTTCCTTTATGTTTTAACTTCCACAATTTTCCGCCATTTTATAATTTAAGTCACCGTTTCTATTGCCTGCTTTTATTGTTTATTACCTTCTTCTTCTATTTTAAAAATCTGTAGGCTGAAGAGCGGCGTACTAAGCTGCTGCCAGCCCGCCCCCTTCGGGAGAGATCGAAACTCAATAAAGGAAAAAAAAAGACGCTCCAGTAGTCGCGATATGTTGACTTGAGTGAAGCGGCGCTGTGGTACGACGTAAGATACGCACTCGGGAGGACGGCGGTTCGAATCCTGGACCGTCGAGGTCGATTTTTCCGTTCCGTATTTCACTAAATAGCTTAAGGCACATCCCAGAATAGCTCCTTAGAAAATATCACTGCCGATTTCATTCCCTATCCTTCCTAAAACACCCAAGCTTGTGCTCTGTCCCAAATGACCTCATCGTTAACGAGAATTAAAAATCTAATTGTTCTTCATTTATTTTCCACGAGTTAACGCTCTACCACAGAGAAGAACAATTCTTAGTCATCAAGTTCCAGTAAGCAATGTGTTTGGAAACCAACAGTTGCCTTCCCTCCTTCATAGCTATGCTCTTCCTTGTAGAATCCGCAAGTAGTTGGCTTGAGGAGACGCATGTAAGAGGTGGACTAATTATATGCCAGTCATACTTCCCACAGACTTTGCCTGTAAATATCTCAGATGCCATCACAGTTTTCTTTACTTATACACTTGTACTTCTTCTCCTATTCAGGTGCCCACCGTTCCGCATTACACGTTTAAATGATGCGATCACTGTTAAAATATTTTACCTGCCATCTTTTTATGTTAGGTTTTAGCACCAAAAAGACGCTTAGAAAACTTCAGGTAGTATCTTTGAGGGTAGATATGATGAATTTCCTACAGACCCGTAAATATGTATTACACTTAGGTGGTGGAAATAAATTGTGACAAAGAACAATACGAATAGAGTTCTTTTCGCGTTCCATCTATGAATGGAACGGAAAGAAATCTTCATTATGATAGAATAAGAAGTTCTCTCTGCCACCATTTCACAGTGATTTGTGGAGTATAGCTTTAGACGTTACTGAAGGAAATTTTCACTCATGAGACTTCAAATTTTTTCCATGTAAAGTGACGACACTATTGTGCTCGAATCGGTGTTTGCTCTCATCGTTTGCAATTTTTCACATTACCTCGTTTGCTTCCTCGTTGTGCCTCCGCTAGATTTGTAGCCTCCTGTGACTTGCTTCACTTAAATATGTCGTTCGCCTTTCCTGGTTTGTGTCATACAACTTGCGGTCCTTTCACTTTATTCTGCCTCAATCATTTTCATATCTTACTTTATCTGCTCAGCTGCATGCTCCAGTACTACTCTTTGTTTGTTGTTTTTTAATTTTCTACAAATTCTATCTTCAGATTTACATTTCCTACCTTCACTCTCACACACAGTTCACCTTTTCACGCCTATAACATTATAACTTGTTTCACGCAAACGCTTTTCTATGATTATCACGAACCTCAGAAATTTCATGATATCTGAATGTCTAAATCGGCTATTTGTTATTTCTTTCTTTACTTCATTATGGTCCATCGGTATGGGGTAGTTTTCCGCTGAACCGACCCATCATAGCAAAATTAAAAAACAGCCCATTCGAGCTGAAGTTGACTTTTAGTCGCCACGAACGTAATTTTCACCTTACTGAATGTTTGTTTCATCCATGTTCATTGTTTTATGTCTTTTACGAAGTTATGAAATTCAATCATTCGTGTTTGACCCGCTGCAAATCGTCGAGGATCTCATCACTATGCGATTAAGGAACAAACAGTGCACTTAAGCTACCCTAATGTAATTGTTTTCATCACTCTTACAAGGGAATAATGCAAGATACTAAGCGGGGCACAAGACTGCCATTTACATGAATAAATTATACTTCTATTGAGCGAAAACGATAGCCGCAGACACATTTTAGCGGTAGGTGGTGTTGCACCGCGATATCGATTTTGACCCTGAACCCACGGGCCCACATGGTTCAAATACTGATCATTTCTGCAGATCATACTGATGTACATGACCTGTGTATATGAATGTACAGCCTCTAGTCGTTCAAGGTGTTCTGTTTTTCTGAACATGAGTGTATTACTGCACTCATGAATTAGCTAATTGTTTTACAAAATTGTTTACTTTCTCAATTAAGATGATACATCGGATATCATTTTCTTGAAAGATCGTGGATGAATAAAAAAATAAGTACGTGGAGCCGATATGACTGTAATTCTCTTAAAGGTCATCGTGCCGATGGACGTAGCAAAACCGCGACCACTGTAGGAAACATCGAAATAGTGCATTCTTTCGACCATCAGTTGAAGCTGTGGATGTAAGCAGACAGCCGAGCACCAAATATCGGGGAATCCGTTTGCACTACTACATAGGTTACGACTAATGTTTTATATGACACAGTAGGGATTATTCTTACTAATATTCTTTAAAAGTACACAAGATCAGTTGAACTAAATCCATGAGTTCTGGTGCTAGGCAGTGTACATTAATACAGCTCACGCTAAAAATAAAAAAATAAAAAATAAAAAAATCAACAAACAGATGAGAGTTGTTAGACAGAATACATTATGCTAACATGGATGTGAATAGCGACAGTATAAGTTTCCTGATAACTAGCTACTGGTAGAATAGTGCATAATTTGTGTGCTGGTTAAAGGCGTGGTTTATGAAAATGTCGTTTGCCGGACAGAAAGGTAAGAACCTTTAGTAGACTTACAAATAATTCACGAAGCTTATGTCACATACATAAATACTGTGAATGACCACCATTCCTCATTCACAGCGAATATGCAACTGGGCAGAAAGCATCTATCTGAATTAGTTTATTTCATGTGATTCAAAAAGTGTTTCATTGTTTTGTTACAAACTACATTATTTTACAAACAGCGGGGTAGCTTCGCGGTCAAGGCGCCTTGCCGTAATTCCCGCGGCTCTCCACGTCGGAGGTTCGAGACCTCCCTGGGGCATGGGTGTGTGTGTTGTCCGTACAGTAAGTTAGTTTAAGTTAGATTAAGCCTAGGGCCCGGTGCCCTCAGCAGTTTGGTCCCATAGGAAATTACCACAAAACAGAGGTTATATGCTTTTGAGAAACGGGTTACATTCTTTAACTAGCAAGACACAGTGAAGAGTTACAGTCCAGTATTCGATTGTTTATAAACACTCACCACATGCTTTATTTATTAAAACAACGAGCACAGAGCTAACAACAGATGTCCTCAAAACACGTCTGCACGTGTTTGGCTTCACTGACAAACAATGATCACCTAAAAGGTAGTGTGAATATTTACGAGACAGAGGTACAAGGATTTTAGTCGTTTACTCAAATATTTCGTAGTTAAAATTGGCTGTGGGAAGCGAACCGCAACACCACTTGTAAGTTAAAAACTGCAGTGGAACGTTTCTAAACATTTACGTAACTTTATATTACATCCTTTACGGATAAAAAAAAATGGAAGGACTGGAGAGGGATAGATAGCTAGAGAGAGAGAGAGAGAGAGAGAGAGAGAGAGAGAGACGGAATAGGTGGGAGAGATTTACCAGGAGTTAACACGAGGAGATGTCTCAGCACTGAAATTGTGGGAAACAAGCTTCATTTTTGTTTCAGTTTGCAGTTTCGGAAGTTGATTTTCTGTAGAAACTTAAAGGTAATGGTAATGGTCGTGTAAGGAGGCTAACGGCTCACTTAATTCTCATAGGTACACATTCACACAAATAGCTCGTTTCGTCGTGTTACGTAGATAAATGAAGCGGATATCAGACAACAACAATTACACTGTAGGTTACTGTGTGTGAAGAACTAAGAGAGCAACGACTCTCATTAAGAAGTAGCTGTAGGTCACGGCTGTAGATGACATCGCTGCCAATTTAACGATACGTGATGCAGTCTATGCTTTCTGTGTGTGCGTGAATTCTAGATCATATGAGCGGCTTAATCATTGCACTCCCTTTTATTTATCTTCAGCGCTAACACTACTCTCTGAAGTGTATAACAAAAATAGTCGCTCTCGACAAAAACGAAAGAAAATTCTCTCCATACGACTGCATAACGCAGCCATCAAAATCATTTGCTGTATTAGGAACTGGCCTTTAGAATGACATTCCTGAAAATAGTGGAGAAATTAAACAACATTCAAACTTCAAAGAATTCAAAAGGCAGCTATTGGTCCACCTTCTATCATGACAGCTATTTCTTCCAGATATCTCCAGCTCCTCCTCCTCCTCCTCCTCCCCCCCCCCCCCCCCAGCCCCACCTTGCCTACAGAGTCCACTATTGAAGGACTGTTCTTCCTTAACAGTTACAGTCACAGTAAATTCCATCGTCTCCTCTGCTATTACTCCTTCCATTTCCGATAACATATAAAAAGACTTAAAAGTGCTGAACAAATTATTATTATTGTTTTTGCTGGTCCCGGCGGCGGTTCGAGTCCTCGGGCATGGGTGTTTGTGGTTAGGATAATTTAGGTTACGTAGTGTGAAAGCTTAGGGACTGATGGCCTTAGCCGTTCAGTCCCATAAGATTTCACACACATTTGAACTTTTTTTGCTATTAGCTATTATTATTTGTGTTGGTAATTATAAATATCCTCATAAGTATACCTCAGATGAATGGTACGTATGATTCGTGGCCCCATGTAAGAAATGACCTGAAGGCCACAATATGATCGGGAAAAATAAAACAATAAATTAATTTGGAAGCGGAAAGATGAGGGGCTTGGTTTGGCGCTCGCTGATTCGTTACGAGTTGCGTTTCAGTCTCAGCAGGCGCAGGCGGCTTATGTTGTCATTACTCTTCTGTTAAAGTCACTCGTTTACCGTTAGTGGGAGTGATGTAGTGAGGAGCACCAGACTGTTCTCTTCTTGAACGAAAACAGCGTGTCGTTCTTTCTAAGCGATACTTTATGTGAACTGGTTATCCACGAATTTCTAAATGCTTTGACTCCTATTACTGAGGGAACTCAATAATACTGCTGTCAAGCGTTAAGCATTGTAACATTTCATTTCCATCCCACACTCTTACAGACGTCTGTCTGTGACCTTAACGCATTGCTCTTCGAAAGAGTCGCACATTTATTGTTTTCGCAATTAATTTCTCGTAGGAGAAACGGGATATAACTTTTCTGTCAAATGTCAAGGAAGCTACAAAACAAGGACCTCATCTGCTTTCTCTGTAACAACAACTAAATAATTACAGAATTAAATCGAGAGGTTTACACCGCATTCCTCTGTTAATCATTTTTAGTATAAACAACACTCTCGAAAACAAAACACCAGACAAGACTGAGCTGTACATAGTTGTTGTCTGAGGGGGGGAAAGAGGGAGGAGGGGGAGGGAAGAGAAAAGGAGGGAAAGGACGAAGGGGTGATAGGGCATTTAACGAATTTATTTACAGTGATAAAAATATGAAATATGTTAACATTCTCAACAGCCTGAATGTTGCTGTGTTTTCAACGTGCTAGTGTGAAGTTCCTAGCTCGAAATATAAAATCATAAATTAGAAATTCTGTCTTTTCTATCGAGAGATTCCATTGCTGAAAGTGACAGCTTCGAGCTCTATGCTACAAAATTCTTACAAATCGAAGCTGTTTGTTAGGTCATCACCTAGAAACAGAAATTAATGGCGTGAAAGAATATAGATGTCTAGATAACATTTTTGTATGAACACTTGACAAGAGAGATTGTATTTCCCTCAGTTTTGTCACTCCGCTTCTTGTTGCGCCGGATACCTGTGGTACGGGGTTCCTTGCTCCCCTTCGTTCATCTTTGGGGCTGAAGAAACATATAAAACCACATTTACTCCTTTCTAAGCAAACCACTGAATTATGTCTTCACTAGTTATAACCAGGATAATTGGTCGCAATGCTAGACAGTCTGCTGCACAGGATTCATTTAAAGTAGTTTCTCGTTCCTGTGAATGAATGTCAGATGATTTTTCCGATTACAGAGGTAAGAAGAATATATCCAAAGGATAAGATGCAGTTAAGGATGATCCAGTGGGCTTCATAACATAGGAAATAAAATTTTGTAAAGCCTTCTTTCACTGGAGATTTAACAGCGATTGGTATAAAATATTGAAATTCAGTAAGACAATCTCGATGGCAACAGACTTTTATTACAGTTGGCAACCGGTTTCAGTCTGTAATTTAGACCATCTTCAGGCTGTAAGCACTGTAATACGATAATAACACATATACAACGAGATTTCCGTACAGAGAGATGGCAATACAGCTAAAACCATCGAACATAAAAGCTATAATAATAACAAAATAGGACATTATACCCATGATGGTGTCCGGTGGCTGTGGATGGAGCAAGATCTGTAAGAGCAGGGACGCCAACTGCTCAATAAGGCAGCATTACTCTAGAATGTATACCATATTTTGCGTTGTTCGTTTCTAAAATCTGGAGGGCCTTATATTTATCTCATTTCACACAAAACTTATTTATGAGGCACTTTTACTATTACATGATAGGAAACATTTCGTATAATACTAAATAGCAAGTAGACATACTGAAGCCAGCACATATCCAGGTTTTATAACCAGATTCTTTTACAGTAATGTGCAGTCCTTACGAGTGATCGCTTCAGTTATTTCTCTGATCACTTGAGGCCTAATTGTGCCGGTTAGTGTCTTCGTAACAATCGTCTGTCGAAGCTGAAACACGACTATCGACTTCCAAGTCATCGAGTAGCAGCCGTCTCCTCAGCGTTCCGTCTCCTACCACGATGCCTCGCGTGGGCTTCGCTGGAGCGTATCTCTCTTTACTGGCAACCAATAGAACCATCTCTGCTACGACTTCGTTCAATGGCTTCACACAGATGTCCATAGAGGACAGTCTACACGTGAAACTGTCGTAAAACTGTTCAGATCATGTCTGTTATTGCGTTTAGTTACTTTAAATAGATAATGATAGGATTTGTTGTGAGCCATTACGTATTTTTCTTTTGTATCCATTTTTCTTCTAAATTCCGACTATACCATTTAACGTGACGTACCTCTCATAGTGAGTACGTGATTGGTTGGTGATGATGTAGTGCAGTACGCGATGGGCGGAGCTTACAGTATATATTATCGAGTACTGCTGCCGTATTCAGTATTTGATGTCAGTGTTCTTACGGATCTTGCTATGCCGCCATGGGGTATAACGTTTATTTTTATCTTATTGTAGCTTTTATTCTAGACGTTTTTAGCTATTTTGCCATCTCTCTGTAGAGAGATCCGTCTGAGAATGTACTTTTATGGTGTTGCAGTGCTTGCGGCCGGACAGTGGTCTAAATTATACACCAAAACCGGTTGTAAACTATAATAAATATCTGTTGCGTTCGAAACTGTTTTACAGAACTTCCACTGAAATTAAATTTCGTAATTACTGTAAGTAGGAGTAGACCAATGAGCCTGCATACTTCGTAATTACTGTAAGTAGGAGTAGACCAATGAGCCTGCATACTTCGATACATTTGTGCAGAGAAAGACAATGGGAAAACGCATTTTTTTAAAGAGAAGCTCTTATTGACCCGTACATAATACTCTACTCAGAAATAAAGATAATGAAAACGTAGAGACTGCAATGACAGACCAAAAAGACCTTTCTGTTATCAATGCGAGATGAGTAAGTACAGGAAGAGTTTGATGCACATATTATTACTATCCTTGTAGTTTTATCCATGAAGTTCCCGTTATTATAATTTATTGAATTTTATCAATGAAAATCAAAAAGATCAGAGAAATATGCGATCGTGTTTATAGACAGAGAATAATTTGATGTCATGATCACTGCTATAATTATTTTCGTGAAAATGTCGATCGTTTGTGGCGTATTGAAGCTACATATTTCTTTTTGTAAGAAGTTTGACAGTTTATGGCTCTCACCACCATTTTGGTTACGCGAAGTGAGTTCGATAGATCTGGATGCACGCCTATCGCACTGCCCCCGCCACCAGCAAAGAATGGGACATCCATGTATGACCTAAGCAACTCAGCTTACACCCACTTAATGTGCCAATATTCCTCTCGGTACGGGATTGGATTCCGTCGAAATGTTGGAACACGTGAGGCAATACTGACCTTACGACTTATCTTAGAAGAAAGATTAAGAAAAGGCAAACCTACGTTTCTAGCATTTGTAGACTTAGAGAAAGCTTTTGACAATGTTGACTGGAATACTCTTTTTCAAATTCTAAAGGTGGCAGGGGTAAAATACAAGGAGCGAAAGGCTATTTATAATTTGTACAGAAACCAGATGGCAGTAATAAGAGTCGAGGGGCATGAAAGGGAAGCAGTGGTTGGGAAAGGAGTGAGACAGGGTTGTAGCCTCTCCCCGATGTTATTCAATCTGTATATTGACATTGTAATTCTGTCAGAGACGGCAAAGGACTTAGAAGAGCAGTTGAAGGGAATGGACAGTGTCTTGAAAGGAGGATATAAGATGAACATTAACAAAAGCAAAACGAGGATAATGGAATGTAGTCAAATTAAATCGGGTGATGCTGAGGGAATTAGATTAGGAAATGAGACACTTAAAGTAGTAAAGGAGTTTTGCTATTTAGGAAGTAAAATAACTGATGATGGTCGAAGTAGAGAGGATATAAAATGTAGACTGGCAATGGCAAGGAAAGCGTTTCTGAAGAAGAGAAATTTGTTAACATCGAATATAGATTTATGTATCAGGAAGTCGTTTCTGAAAGTATTTGTTTGGAGTGTAGCCATGTATGGAAGTGAAACATGGACGATTACTAGTTTGGACAAGAAGAGAATAGAAGCTTTCGAAATGTGGTGCTACAGAAGAATACTGAAGATAAGGTGGATAGATCACCTAACTAATGAGGAGGTATTGAATAGGATTGGGGAGAAGAGAAGTTTGTGGCACAACTTGACTAGAAGAAGGGATCGGTTGGTAGGACATGTTTTGAGGCATCAAGGGATCACAAATTTAGCATTGGAGGGCAGCGTGGAGGGTAAAAATCGTAGAGGGAGACCGAGAGATGAGTACACTAAGCAGATTCAGAAGGTTGCAGTAGGTACTGGGAGATGAAGCAGCTTGCACAGGATAGAGTAGCATGGAGAGCTGCATCAAACCAGTCTCAGGACTGAAGACGACAACAACAACAACGGGATTTTGGCGTTGGCTTAGAGCCTGGAGTTTTAGTGTCATTCTTTTTGCAAATTTTCTCTCCATGTGTTAGTAATCGGCTTTTGAAATACCTGCTGTACATTGTCCACATTTTAAGAAAATTAGAAAATCGTCAAACTTTTAAATTTTCAACCGCATACTTTCTGTGAGTAATAGAGATAACCCCTTGGAATACAGGACGAAATACAAGCTACAAATTTCTGTTGAAATCAGCACTTCTACTTAAATTGAATAATTAGGCTCTGGTACATGATCAGGTTCGTGACCACGTGTCGACTTCATCGGTTTACTTTCCATGTCTGCAGTTCACGGTGACATTCCTTCACGAAACCGTACTGGAAAAGTTTGCATTTTTCCACTTTGAATAGCATCATAAATTTTAGCGCTCTATCTCTTTTTACCCGAGCTACTGATTTACAAATTCCTGTTGAAATCAGCACCTCTACTTAAATTGAATAATTAAGCTCTGGTACATGATCAGGTTCGTGACCACGTGTCGACTTCATCGGTTTACTTTCCGTGTCTGCAGTTCACGGTGACATTCCTTCACGAAACCGTACTGGAAAAGTTTTCATCTTTCCACTTTGAATAGCATCATAAATTTTAGCACTCTATCTCTTTTTAGCCGAGCTACTGATTTTCATTTTTAAAGAAAGTCTCGACAGCTAAATTGAGCAGCGCTCTCGTGTCAGGTTTCGTGCGATTCGTTCATGGCAGATATCCCTCCAACAAAACTTTTATGTTATGTGAATAAGAGTTGGTTCTGTCTTCCAATAAATGCTAGTAATGTTGGGGACAAATAGGAAACCAAATGTTGAATACTGAATCACGTGATGATAGTCGAGATAGTAAAGACGATTTCAAGCCATAATAAATTGTAGCTCAAAGCCTGTGTTACATAGCACTAAACTCATCTTTTATCAAGACTAAATTCAGGTTATGATGGAAGAGGAGCCTTCCGTCTTGTAGTGGAACTGGTCAGTGACAGATTTTTCCTTTAATGTACGTCATGGTCCACTCAGTTGTGTGTACCACACGATATGCGGACATCCTTCAGAGATCATAATTTTTTATAGCTAAATAAGTTTTCGACTGTTATTTTAGTTAGGTACTGATATTAAAACGTGTAATAAGAAATTATTTCAAGACAAGAATGAAAGAACTAAAAGTTTTGTTAAACATATCTTGGCTTCATTTTGCAACAGGCTTGTACAATTATCAAAATTATTATTTTATATTTCGGCTCTAGAATAATTGCTGTGCTCTGTAACGCTGTGGTCGGTACTGAATAGCGGTGCTCTGTTCAGTTCTGTTATGACTTAATCTGCACTACTCTTCGATGTTGGAGGCTGTTGTGGAAACAACAAATTACGTAAATGATGAGGACCAACCAGTTTCTGCAATATTTTATTTTTAAATTTTACGTACCAGTAACCAATTCTTCCTAATAACTTTGGAAAATACCACGACTTTGATTCAGCTTGAAGAAACTTCGAGAATGCTACAGAAAAGAAAACAAGCTAAATAATTTATTTAAGTTTTAATAGTTCTTTTTAAAAGTATGAACAAATTCTCCACATCTTTCCGTGATGTCATATGTAATTCTGAAAACCTACACTACTAAAGACACATCGATAATTTACAGTTTTAATCATGGCTGTCATTTAGCAGCCGTATACTAGTTTCAACGTAGGATTATACAGCCAACCAGTTGCAAGTAACTGTTAGGTGCACTGACCTATGTTTCGACCCTACCAAGGGTGTCTTCATCAGAAAATTTTTTGAGAACCGTAAAATTACATTTCGAAAAGGCAGTAGTCAAAAATTAGAGCCTCTAGAGCATAGCTTCTCTAATTTCTGACCATTGCCTTTTCGCAATTTAATTTTACGGTTTGTCAAAAGGTTCATTCTGGTGAAGACACCCTTAATAGATGTCAAAACCTAGGTCAGTGCACATAATAGTTATTTGCAAGCGGTTGGCTGTATTATCCAATGTTGACAGCTGGACGAGTCTAAATAGTTCAAATGGCTCTGAGCACTATGGGACTTAACTTCTGTGGTCATCAGTCCCCTACAACTTAGAACTACATAAACCTAACTAACCTAAGGACAAAGGACATCACAAACATCCATGCGCGAAGCACGATTCGAACCTGCGACCGTAGCGGTCGCGCGGTTCCAGACTGTAGCGCCTAGAATCGCTCGGCCACTCCGGCTGGCTGGACGAGTCTAAATTTTAATTTTTGAAATACGGTGATAAGAAGTTGAGGTTAGCAGTCGGCTACTTATACATCGAGATAGAGATCGAGTGCTTACAATCGATGTTAGAGAAAATAAAAAGGGCATGGAACTCAACTAATTCCATCACAAATTACATGGATTGCCCAGGTGAAACGTATCGAGACGTTACAGATACTTTATTGACAAACTCTACAGCAGTGTAGAATCATAGTAATTACGTCTCGAGAGAGACCACGGATAATCACGTCCATCGTTCATACAATGTCGTACAACTTTTCCTATACCATCTATGCTCTTCTACACACGCTTTCTCACCACGTGTGTGAATACCACTCATACGTTCACTGACAGTAAACACACAGTTATGCTGCGACTCTCCTTCATCAAAACGTCGACACAAGAAACCGTTTGGTCATCGGTTACAGGCTCGTGCACAGGACGAGGGGAGTGCGCCGTATTCCGTCGGTCATCAGGGCACAGGGTATCCCTCGAAGAACATCGTGCAACGGTTGATACATGCTACCTCAAACATATCTTGCATCCATAGATATCAGTAAAGTGTATCTACGGGTTTATGTATGTATGTATGGGCTAATATATGTTACACATCTCCTCATAAACCAATGGATTGTTTTCAGCAAAACTTGGTACTCATATCACTTACTGTCTAGAAAGTGTAACTGTGGGGTTAAGCACCACCTTCCTATCAAAGAGTGGCGGCGGGGGTGAAAAGTATTGTGTCTTGCAAGTAGCCAGTATATATTCATGCAGCCTTTGTCAATGAGAGTTCTTAGTGACTCGCGTAAAATTTTACGCATTATTTCAAGCACTCCCGAGACTTCTCGCTGACACCACCGACAAAATGATGAGAGGAAACATAATGAGATTATCACTCTGCAGCTGAGTGTGCGCTGATATGAAACTTTCTGGCAGATTAAAACTGTGGGCCGGCCCGATTCTCTAAGTCGGTACCATGTTTATAGCTTACTAAATTTTCAATGCTCATGCAGAATAACTGTTGCTTAACGCATGCTGTTTTAATTTATTACTTCTTTACTACTAATGTTTCTAGAAAATATCCACATATACCACCGGATGTAGCTACTAAACAACATCATTTTATTACACATAGTTCAGGAAATTTGACGTCATATGCACTGAGATGGCTGAAAACCTGCCACTTTATGCATTATGATTCACTTTATGCATAGTCGAATGCAACCTTGAATAGACGCACATGGCGAAGGAGTACAGTTTCACAATAACGTTGACCGGTGAATGTATCGTGTTAAAAGATTTGGAGATTAGTACGATCATGCAACAATATTCCTCGTCACACTTGGACTACCAAAAAGATTATGTTGGACAATTATTCAGGTGCATTAATTGTTCCCATCTCTCGCCATATAAGGTCGAGTTTCTCACATCAGTGTATTTATGCGTAGTGCAGGCTTTTTTCCCTGGTACAGTGAAACGTAAATGCCTTTTTACTTTCAGATATTTCGTGCGTGTTATGGGAGGACAGTTGTAGCCAAAATACGAGGCCACTGTGCAGCCTTTGCAGTATGTGACAAAACAAACAGTAAAATAATGGTTTATAAGACACAGAAGCACAAAATCCATTACTATAACAAGTAACAGAATAACTAGAATAGGTTAACTGCCAACGTTATCAGACGACGGAACTGTTAGTTGATCATTGACGCCATTTATGCCGGCCGCTGTGGCCGAGCGGTTCTAGGTGCTTCAGTCTGGAACCGCGGGACCGCTACGGTCACAGGTTCGAATCCTGCCTCGGGCATGGATGTGTGTGATGTCCTTAGGTTAGTTAGGTTTAAGTAGTTGTAAGTTTCAGGGGACTGATGACCTCAGCTGTTAAGTCCCATAGTGCTCAGAGCCATTTGAACCATTTTTTGGAACGCCATTTATTCCCTCGCGACGTGGTAGGCAGCTGGTTTACACGCAAGCACGTGGTGCTCACCGACAACGGGTAGTTGATTTTGGTCAGAAAGTCACTTGTGTAAAACGGTTGTGAAAGCAGCATGTTGACTATGAAATCTAAAGTAAACTTCATTAACGTTCTTGCTGATTAGAGCAACTGTGTACATACGAACTACACAATCAAAGTAAAATACAAGGTCTGGTCAAAAAAATCCTGAACATTCGTAATTTCGTGCCAGTGGTGTGTTGGAGTGAAATACGACTAGTATGCCTGCACACGCCTATGTTTAATGCGTAATTTCAGGAAGTTTCGTTGTTGTATGACTGATAGTTATTGTTCAGTGCAGTACTGAGCAGAACATTGTTTCACACAGTTTGCGAATTTAGAGAAGACAGCGTTAGCGGAGCAATAGGCTGCATTAAATTTTGCGTGAAACTCAAGAAAACCTTTAAGGAATGACACTAAATAATGCAGGAAGCCTTTGGTGATGAGTTCTTACGCCAGACTCGGAGTTACGAATGGTTCACACGGTTTAAAAATGGCCTGGCGGAAGTTAACAGTGACCCTCGGTCAGGACGCCCTTCGACGTCTACCGACGCCGCTCATATCTGGAACGTCAACGAAATTGTGCATGCCAATCGTAGACTGACTCTACGACGGATTGCAGACGAATTTATCATTTCAGTTAGATCTTGTCATGAAATCTTGGAATGCATCGTGTTGACGCCAAGTTCGTCCCTCGGCTAATGAGTCAAGAACAGAAAGACCTGCGCCTCACAATCTCTGATGAGCTTTTGGATCGTGAAAATGAGAACGAGATGTTCCTCAAGAGAATCATAACTGATGAGGAGCCGTGGGCCTACGGTTGTGATGTTGAGACTAGGGTTAATTCTGCGCAATGGGTCGGAAGGAAGCTCGTCAGGTCATGTCGAATGTCAAATCCATGCCGACAGTTTTCTTTGACGTTGAAGGATTAGTTACAAACTATTAATCGATGGTACTATCGGTACGTGTTGTGACGGCTGCCGGAAAATGTGAGAAGGAAACCATCTGAAATATGGCGAAGCAATTCATATCTATTGCATCACGATAACGCATCCGCACATTCATCCCTGTTGGTGCGTGACAGTTGCACAGAAAACTTAGTGACTGTGCTGCCTCAGCCTCCGTACTCTGCCGGCCGCGGTGGTCTCGCGCTTCTAGGCGCGCAGTCCGGAACCGTGCGACTCCTACGGTCGCAGGTTCGAATCCTGCCTCGGGCATGGATGTGTGTGATGTCCTTAGGTTAGTTAGGTTTAAGTAGTTCTAAGTTCTAGGGGACTAATGACCACAGCAGTTGAGTCCCATAGTGCTCAGAGCCATTTGAACCATTTTTTTAACCTCCGTACTCTCCAGACCTGGCATCTTCGACCTTTTTTTCTTTGTTTGCAAAGTTGACAACCCCTTGAAATGACGAAGATTTACAATGATGGACGACAGAAAAGAAAATTCGCAGACGGCCTTTCGCGCGATGCAGCAAGAGGCGAACCAAGTTAGCTTCCGGAAGTGGAAACGGCGTTGGGAGCGGTGTGTTCGTTGTGGATGAGAGGATTTCGGTGACCATGCACAAGTAAAAGGTAAACGCAGAAAAATTTTGTGGACAAAGTTCCGGAATATTTTGAACAGACCTCGTGCACTATATGATGAAAAAGTATTCGGACACACCTACGTAATATGGAACTGATCACTATATGTCACAAGAGGCGGTCCCAGTAGTATAAAATGAGGCGAACAGTGTCGTGTTGTCAGTAGAGAAGCATAATCAGCAGAATGTGTCGATCAGGAGAGTTCAGTCACTTCGATGTCACCTGAGTAACAAATACATGAGAGACATTTCAACGCTTATAAAGCTGCCCAAGTCGACTGCTGATGATGTGACTGTGAAGTGGAAACACGGAAATACAACCATAGCTACATTAAGAACAAGTAAACTCTGTTTACTGACGAACAGGAGCCCTCGAGCATTGCGGAGGGTGGTTGTGAAAATCGCATGACATCAACAGAAGGAATCACTCGTTAGTTCCAAAGTGCTACAATGACTGTGCGTAGGGAGTTAAAAAGAATGGAGTACAATGCTCGAGCAGTTTCTCAGAAGCCACACATTTATGTAGTCAGTGCGGAGGTGGTGTAAAGAGCGATGACACTGGAAACGCGTGATTTGGAGAGATGACTCACGCTATATCCTGTGGCAATCCGATGGATAGGTCTGGTTTCTCGAATAACAACAGCGAAGTGTGGAAGAGGTGATGTCATGTTCTCGAGCTGTTTTTCGTGGCTACCGACTGGTCTCGTTATTGCATTAAGGAAAGCACTAAACGCGTCATAATATGAACACATTTGCAGAATTTCCTACTCCGTGCACCAGAGGAAGAGTTTAGAGACGATGACTGTATCAGCATGAAAAAAAATGGCTCTGAGCACTATGGGACTTAACATCTGTGGTCATCAGTTCCCTAGATGGTTCAAATGGCTCCGAGCACTATGGGACTTAACATCTGTGGTCATCAGTCCCCTACAACTTAGAACTACTTAAACCTAACTACCCTAAGGACATCACACACATCCATGCCCGAGGCAGGATTCGAACCTGCAACCATAGCATTCCCGCGGTTCCGGACTGAGCGCCTAGAACCGCTAGACCACCACGGCCGGCGAGTCCCCTAGAACGTAGAACTACTTAAACCTAATTAACCTAAGGACATCACACACATCCATGCCCGAGGAAGGATTCGAACCTGTGACCGTAGCAGTCGTGCGGTTCCGGACTAAACGCCTAGAACCGTTCGGCCACCACGGCCGGCGTATCAGCATGACAATAAATGTGTATGTGTGGTAAGGTCTTAAAGGACCAAACTGTTGAGGTCACCGGTCCATAAGCTTACACACTACTTAATCTACCTTAACCTGAGGACAACACACACACACATGCCCGAGGGAGGACTCGAACCTCCGACGGGAGGAGCCACGCGGACCGTGACAAGGCGCCTCTGACCGCTCGGCCATGACAATAAATCATGCCATAAAGCAGCATTTATGAGGTAAAGATTTGCGGACAGCAACAGTCCTGAAATGGACTGACCTACCCTGAGCTTTGACCTGAACCAAATGGAAAACCAATGGGATGAGTTAGAAAGTCGAGCTTACTCCAGACCCCCGAGGCCATCATCACTACCAGCTCTGGTTTCCGCTCTTGAGGAAAAATGAGCTGCCATTCCATCACAGAATTTCAGACGCTCCATTGAAAGTATCCCCAGCAGAGCTCAAGTCGTCTTAGGGTGAAGGGTGGAAATGCTCCATATTAATGACCATTAATTCGTCTCTGGATACTTTTGATCGTATAGTGTAAAGAGAATCGCGAAAAGCGAACGACTCCTTGCTGAAATGAAGAGCGAATTTAAATCTGCTCCACTGACTAACAAGTACGTCAAAAATCGAAAAAAAGGAGAACACTGTTAGCAATTGTGCAAACTAATCTGTAAGGGGGCATCGCGGAGCGGAATGATAAGGATCAGTACGAGATTCCAGCAGGGAAGAATACTTGTGGAACGGCCCTAACAATAGACGAGTTAACTCGGCATTGTCAGAGGAGGAAGGATCAGAAGCGCCAGAGGTTGATAATTAAAAAAGTCGAAACTTTTTGACAGGCGCGTCAGAGATTGCAATAAAAGAAGACACGGAGGGGAAACGATGGCACACGGGGCGCTTATTGTGTGCGGGATTTGGGCGCGCTCCGTGAATACAGTGCACCGCTAATGCTCTTACGATTCGCTCCGCCCGGCTCGGCGAGGCGCGGCGCATTATGCCGACTCGATCTCCCCGCGGGTAGAGCTCCTTGAGCATTCCGCCGATCACAAAGCCCTGCGGAGCGCCTCCGAACGGAAAGTAGAACGGAACTATACGAGGTTGCTAATATGTCAGGGCTGCCGGCCCGGACCGCCACGGGTGAAAGTCGCGCTACGGCGCCGCCGCTGGCGCCCGGTTTACTCGAAAAAGCGACGCCAGGAGGCTTCGTCACGCTGCACATCATGCCCAAGCAGCTCGTCTCCAGGATAGACAGTCATCTCTATAGAACACTGAGTACACACGGTGAGGTACTAAATGTTTTATCGCAAGCTGTGACGGAATGTTCAAGGCTTTTTATTTATAAGGGGTGTAAAATTTAAGTATACATAGAGCCCTATACAGATTTGTGGAGTTATTACAAGAGATAAGAAACACTTTTTTGTGCGATAAAAGATGTTACAGGTGCACCTTTTCCTCGCCCAGGGTCGGTTAAGGGTTAGACACTGGCCTCCCCGTGGGGCAACATTCAGAGTTGTTCTGGGACTGCTTCGTATGCAACACGTTGACTCTGGAATTTGATTTGCGGCACAGTACATCTTACTGCTAGGAAGGGTAAGATTTCATTACTGCCTACAGTATCTACGTCCCAGAGTAGACAGTTAAATTATTATCTTATATGTTGTCCTCCCGTGAAATTTTCTCCTGATGTTTACATGCTTGTGATTGCTGATAATGCCATACGCCCTAACCGTGTAATCTGGCGTGTATCTAATTTTTTAGTAGGTACGATCCAACCGTCGAACATGAAGGCTCCTGTACGCAGAACTTTTTCCAGGAAGAAGGTTACCAAGTCATAGTAAATTTCAAAGATTTGACAGCCGTCTTCTTGAAACAGGGTTCTCTAGACTAACGGAAATGCATCCATTCAAGAATCAGAAGGTTAAAGACCTATGAGCTGCTGACTGTTCCCAGCGCGTGCCATACTGTCAGTGGTATCTGACCCAAATTGTAGACATCCCTTGTATTTGTTGACTGACGAAGCTGCCATCACGGAGAAAAAAGTATTCTGCAGTCACAGCAGCCGTCTCTGGGAGCTGGAAAATCGTAAGGCAAGTCGTGTGTTCCTTCAAAAACAGAATTTTACCACTAATGTGTAGGCTGGTATTGTTCACGTCCATGTGAGTGGGCCGTATCTTCCGCGTAACACGCTTGGTGGTGGAAATTGGTGTATATTTGTCCGTGAGGTATAACCGGAAATGCTGGAGAAAGTTCCGATAGCAGCCAGGAAACGACTACGGTTTCACAATGTAGGGGCCCTTCCACATTTTACCGTCGATGTCGGAGAACATTTAGACATTGTTTTCTCAAACTGTTGGATTGCAAAGGGTGGATCAGTGCCATAACCACTAATATGGATTTGTTTTTCGGGGAAAGATGAAGAGTTTGGTGTATGAGACGCCGAACAAAACAAAGAGTTTCATGTGTAGAGACCATGAACCAAGTGCAACTTAAAGTCTTCGTTCTGTTAAGTTGAATAAAACAATTAGAACTGATTTCGCTAGCGAAATTAATTGAAATGATACGTTTATCTGATTCTACCGGAGCACGAGTTGCTAACTTCTGCCATACCTTGAAACTAGCGATTTCTTAAAAGACAAAATATTTTGGCAGCAGTAATATATTAACGCTATGTAACATTAAAATTTTTCACATTTTTTTAAAGTTTACAAGCCTTGTATGTACATGAACCTTATATGTGCTTTGCGAATGCAGTTTAGACACCGAAAGAAGTAAAGTAGGGTGATAACATTTTTTTCTACCAACGTAAACGCGTTTCGACAACTATGTATCATTTTCTTGTCAGTCTCGATTTATTTCTGTAAAAAAATTATATAACATTCATGGTTGTCTTCCTATTTTACAGCCAATAAGATCTGCACTTTCTTCAGTTGCTCGCTTCAAACGAGAATAATTGCGAAGCTTCATTTGTACAGGTTGTCTTACTTTTATTCTATTGTATATGTCATCTACAAAATGATGGAAATAATATCCTTCGAGTTATTTTGGACACATTTTCTGAGAGTTTTTAGACTTAAAATAGAAAAACAACCATGCACTTTGCATAACATACATTTTTACTGATATAAGTAGAGACCAATAGAAGATGACATAAAGGATTCGAGACATCTTACATCTTAAGACAAATAGAAAGAAAAGGGACACGTCGTATTTCGCAGAAGGCAGAGTTTAAAAACCCAACTTGCAAACATTATTTTTTAATTGAGTGATTCTTAACCAATCAAATTGATGACCAATTCTAGCAAACAGATACCCTCCGGTTTCAGTACAAAATGTGTGTGTGCTTTAATACATGAAAATCTTCGGTGTACTGTTTACACTACGCATGCGGCATGTAACAAACATCATGTTGGTAGATGATTATATTTTCAGCCGAACAGCACAAAGCAGGTAGAAGTAACGCGATCTACATTCTGTACATAAGGAAAGATTACTCAACAAGTTTCTGATTTAGATATCACAAATAAAAGTTGTTTGTTTGTGAGAATATCGTGTTATGCACAGTGTAACAAAGACAAACGTCTATCAAGACATGTTGGAATTCGGTAGCCGCAGGACCGTTGCGTATCTAAACTTCAGTTTATAGTTCCGTGATATTACTGGTCGCGATGGTCGGGATCCTACGACTGCCCGACGGATATGTAATCGATGTGTTCAGGAGGACCATACTCAACTCACCAGAGGCAACACACGCATTGGTCGCTCGGGCATGCAAGGTCGTACAGCCACGCCACGTACCTTGTTTGCAGCTATACATGTAGGAACACTTACATTTCTTTATGAACAATTTTATTGCTTTTTAATTAGAAATTACATATTCACTGATACAAAGTAAATAATCTGCATGGACAGTTCGACGACGTCCGGAGCTCCACCTGTTGCCACTGTGGTTTCCGTGGTTGCGGGTTCCTTTGAAGCGACAGAAGAGAGGCGCGGGCCGACCGTTGTGATCCCAAAGACAACACTTGACACAGTAATGACACCACGTCGGCTTTTCTAACGATTCCTGGTTCCATTTACAGCATAAGGATCGACGTATTCGGATGCGGAGAGTGCATTCGTCATCGTTAGCAGGTGAAGTGATTATACAGGATACCATTGGTTCACAACACGATCACCTCTGGTAACATGGAAAAAAGTCGTTACATTTCTGACGCTTCAGGGCCAGTGTCTCAGCCATATGTCCCATGTTTCTGTGACGTAATCTTTCAAAAAGATACCGCAAGACCACAGGTTCCCCGTGCTATCCCGACATACCTTGAGACATCGAGTGTTCGACTGTTACCCTATCCACTTACTCCAGACCTTCTACCCCATGAAAAAATCTGTTCATGGATAGCCGAGAGACTCGCAATCTACTACTCGCCAGGCAACTGATGAACTGTGGCACAGAGGTGAAACAACGGAGAATGACGTACCTCTATAAGTAATTAATGCTCAGTTTGATTTGATATCCTTCCGGCTTAAAGCCATTGTTGCTGTCAAACGTGGCAGCTCGCTACACTATGTTTCGTACCCATTAATGCACAAATGACAAACAAATTTAATCTTGTATTATTACTGCTATTTATATACACACGTTAAGTAAATTTTCGTAATTTATTATTCTTCCTTTCGTTTGAGTATTAGTGGCTAGCGGTTTATCTGAATTATCGATTTAAAGTCACTGTGCTCCGGTAATATGATTGTGACACGGCACTTCCTGTTCTCTTACAACCCTTTGCCTAATCATTGTAGCAGTCAACTGTTTGAAGCACCTCTATAAGTGGTAAATAGTATCAAACACAAGGCTCCCGACCCTACACACATCGGAATGTCTTTCCTTTTTTTCTAATTTCTCGAACATTCTTCTAGTGGTCATAATGCGAATTGTATTAGGGAGGAAGTATTACGTTGTCAGACTCTTCCCGGAAAGTGCTCTCTGTAAATTTCAATACTAAAACTTCCGTGATGCACAACGCTTCATTTGTAGCGTCTTCCACTGGAGTTTGTTGAGCATGTCTCTAACGCTCTCATGCCGACTTGACGATCGCATGACGAAACGCATCGCTCGTCATTGGATCTTCTCTATCTCGTCTATTAGTAGTACATGATAAGGCTCCAATATATATGAAAATACTCAAGAATCGGTCAAACAAGCGACTTCTATGGCACTTCCTTCATGGATGAGAATAGCCCGAAACCTCCCTGAAGTCAAAAAACGCAGCATCAACCAGAGCGCCGTTGTCTACAGCATTATGGATCCCAAGGAGGAACAGAGGGCACTGAGTTTCGCAAGATCCTTGTTTGCGGGGTCCATGCTGAATTTTATAGAGGAGATTGTCGTCCTACAAATACGTCACAATTATTGAGCATAAAACACGTTCCACAATCCTACAGCAGATTGACATCAACGATGTTGTTGTTGCGATCTTCAGTCCGAAGACTGGAGTGGTGCAGCTCTCCATGCTAGTCTATCCTGTGGAAGCCTCTTCAACTGCGAATAACTACTGCAACCTACATTCCTCTGAGTGTGCTCTCTTGGCCTCTCTCCACGATTTTTACCCTTCACACTTCCCTCCAATGCTAAGCTGGTGATACCCTGATGACTTATAATGTGTCCTATCAACTGGTCCCTTCTTTTGCTCAGGCTTTGCCACAAATTTCTCCTCTTACCAAATCTGTTCCGTAACTCCTCATTAGTTACGTGATTTACCAAACTAATCTTCACCATTCTTCTGTAACACGACATTTCAAAAGCTTTTAGTCTCTCCTTGTCTAAGCTATTTACTGTCCATGTTTAACTTCTATATATGGCTACAAGCCAGACAAACACTTTCAGAAAGGACTTCCTAACACTTAAATCTTTATTCGATGTTAATAAATTTCTCTTCTTGAGAAACGCTTCTTTTGTCATTACCAGTCTACATGTTATATCTCCTCTACTTTGGACATCGTCAGTTATTTTATCGACCTACTTAGCAAAACCCATCTACTACTTTATGTGTCTCGTTTCCTAATCTAACACCCTCAGCATCACCTGATTTAACTCGACTGCATTCCGTTAACCTTATTTTGTTCATGTTAATCTGATATCCTCCTTCAAGACAATATCCATTCCTTTCAACTGCTCTTCCAAGTCCTTTGCTGTCTCTGACAGAATTCCTGTGTCATCGGCAAAACCTCACAGCTTTTATTTTTTCTACCTGGACATTAATTCCTAATTCCAGCTTTTATTTGGATTCCTTTACTGCTTGTTCTATTTGAATAACATCGTGGATAGGCTACAATCCAGTCTTAACTGCCGTCTGGTTTGGTTACGAATTGTAAATATGTTTTTCCTTTATCTGTTTTACCGCTGTTTCCTTCAGAATTTCAAGGACAATATTCTTGTCAATATTGTTAAAAGCTTTCTCTAAGTCTACAAATGCTATAAACGTGGGTTTGTGTTTCCATAACCTACCGTATAAGATACGTTGTGGGGTCAGTACTGCCTCGCGTGTTCCCTCATTTCTCCGGAATGCAAACTGATCCTCCCCGAAGTCGGTTTCTACAACTTTTTTCCATTTTTCTGTAAAGAATTCGTATTAGTGTTTTGAAACCATGATTTATTAAACTGATAGTTCGTTAATTTTCTCAACTGTCAGTAGCTCCTTTCTTAGGAATTGAAGTTATTACATTTTTATTGAAGTCTGAGGATATTTTGCTTGTCTCATACATCTTGCACACCAGATGGAAAAGTTCTGTCGTGGCTTGTTCTCCAGAGACTATATTTCCTTCAGATATCCGTTCTTCAATATAGACTCTGTATAAACTCTTTCCACATTTCAGCTTTTCCTTCTTTGCTTAGGACTGGTTTTCCATCTGAGCTTTTAATATCCTTCCAGATGCTTCTCATTTCTCCAAAGGCGTCTCTAGTTTTCCGATAGGCGCTGTCTTTCACCTAATGCTACGTGCTTCTAAATCCATACATTTGTTCTCTAGACATTCATGCGTAGCCATTTTGAACTTCCTTTCGCTCTCATTTTTTTAAACATTTGTACTCCCTTTCGGCTGCTCCATTTGCTGCATTTTTATGTTTTCTTCTTTCATCATTTAAATTCTATACCTCATGTGTTATCGAAGGATTTATACTAGGCATTGTCTTTATACCAACATGGTTCTCTGCTGCCTTCACTATTTCATTTTTTAAGCTACCAATCAATCTTCTATGTATTCCTCACTCATTTTCCAGTCAACCGTTGCCTAATGCCCTCTCTGAAACTCTCAAAAACCTATCGTTCTAATAACTTATCTATGACTCATTTTTCTACTTTCTCACCCTTTCCCAATTTCCTCAATTTTAATTTGAAGTTCGTAACCAATTAACTGTACTCAGAGTCCACAACTGCCAGTGGAAATGTCTTACAATTTAAAATCTGGTTCCTACACCTCTGTCTTACCATTACATAACCATTTGTGTGCAACATACATTTGTATCGAGATCTCTTCCATGTTTTCAACCTTCTTTTACTATTGTTATTCAGTGTGTTAGCGATGATTAAACTATGCTCTGCCCAAAACTTTACCTGGCGGTTTTCTCTTCCATACCTTTCCACCAGCCAATATTCACCTGTTATTTTTCCTTCTCTTCCTTTTCCTACTATCACATTCCAGTCCCTCGTCACAATAAAAATCTTCGTCTTCCTTAAGTATCTAATTAATTTCTTCTATTGCATCCCCTCGGGCACGGGTGTTGCCCTTAGTGTAAGTTTCAGTTAGTTTAAGTAGTGTGTAAGCTTAGGGCCCGATGACTTCAGCAGTTTGATCCCATGAGACCCTACCGCAAATGTTCCAATTCAATCTCATCATACGTTTCCTCAGCATCTTCATCATCAACTGAGCTAATTGTCATATCAACTTGTGCAACTGTGGTGTGTGTGTGTTTCGTGTCTGTCTTGACTACAATAATACGTTCACTATGACGTTCATAGTAGGTTACCGCCGTTCCTATTTTCTTTCTTATTATTAAACCTACTCTTGCATTATTCCTATTTGATTTTATGATTATAACCTTTTATTCACTGTACCAGAAATCCTGTTACTCCTGCCACCGAACCTCACTAATTCCTACTATATCTAATTTCAACCGATACATTTCCCTTTTTAAGTTTTCTGACCTAACTACCTGATTAACTGATGTAACATTCATTGCTCCGATTCGTAGAATGCAAGTTTTGTTTCTCCTGATGCCGACATCCTCCTGAGCAGTCTCCTCTCGGAGATCTGAAAAGGGAACTGTTTACCTCCGGAATATTTTACACAAGAGGACGCCATCATTATTTAACCATACAGTAGAGTTGCTTGCCGTCGGGAAAAATTACATCTGTAGTTTTCCCTTGCTTTCAGCCATTTGCAGTATCAGCACAGTAAGACCATTTTGGTTTATGTTACAAGGCCAATCATTCAATGACTACTGCAGAGGCTGCTGCTCCTCTTCAGGAACCACACGTTTGTCTGGCCTCTCAACAGATACGCTAAGGCGTTGCGGCATATACCGATCCTGCCTTGGAGGCGGTTAAGTGGGAGATGTCTCTCAGAGAGTGGCAGATGGTGACGCGAGACTGGACGCGCACGTAGTTGATGTATCAGCCGATAGAGGACAATGTTGGATAGGGGGGCTGTGATTTTAGTTTCGATTGTGCCCACTAGAGTGCACTAAAGTAATAGAATATTTTTCATGAACTGTTCTAGTATTTTCATAAAGTGTTATTATGTCTATTTGTGTATGTAAAAAGTTATAAATGTGTTTTAGCAGTATGAATTATGGGTGAGTGTGGTTTAAGGTCAATATGACGATAATTGTTTAACGAGTTATTTAGTAGGATTTAGTGTGGGAACATTAGAAGAAGTATGGATATGGACAAAGAGAATTTTTGTAGAACAGATTTGTAAAGTACGTTTATGGTAAAGGGAAAGTTAATTCAGGTGTAAATAACAATAGTAAATAACTTTATGCATAAGCAAAACTTCAGAATATTAGATAATTACGTCGGTAAAAAGTGCAGTCGTTAGGTTTACTATTTTGCGATTGGTTATTGATTAAAGGCGCGGACTAACGCGGGAAAGTGTTGTTTTGCTATTGGCTGTTGAGTAAACTGACCAATGCTAAAGCAATATTCTTCGCGCGTCTTTCTCTGCTGGAGAAGAAGAGTTAGAGTATTGTAGAGAGAGTGGAAGCTTATCCATGAAACAGTTCGGATGTGTGTAGTAGTAGTTCCGATGGAAACGATAATTCGCCCGATCTAGCAGTGTTTCATACATCAAAAGTGTGGTAAAGTGACGGCATACTTATTCCGATGGGCGTGTAGAAATTTCGGAATTTTTAAGTGAATTTTGTGTCAATAAAAGACATAAATTCCACGTGGCGTATTGAGCAGGGCGGTGGCTAAAAACTGTGACTGCATTTGGTACCGACAGACTTAATACTCGGCGAGCATTCTCAATCAAAAGCAATCAGCATTTTTGTAGCTATTACGTTTTCGGGAAATGCAACACCATAAACTTGCTAACGTGAGTGAAAGGGAGCGTGAGTGACTGTGTTAAGACTAACACGGGCTTGGCAGTGATACTTGTTCACCTAAGTTTCAGAATATATTAACTGAGCACAAAATTTACAATCTTTCATTTCGTGTGAAAACTTTCTCCCGAAACGTAGATTAGTGACTTTAATTGCAGCCTGGTTCACGTCGAAGTACAGTAGGTTTCACTCGGCTACCCTTCTGATGATATGCGGAGACAATGTTCACAGGTAGGTGCAGGTTCGTCGTAATGGGACGGAAAGAACCACGCCGCCGCTATGCCTCCGCTGGCCGGTGTGGCCGAGTGATTCTAGACGCTTCGGTCTGGAACCGCGCGACAGCTATCGAATCCTGCCTCTGGCATATATGTGTGTGATGTCCTTAGGTTAGTTAGGTTTAAGTAGTTCTAAGTTCTAGGGGACTGATGACCTCAGCAGTTAAGTCCCATAGTGCTCAGAGCCATTTGAACCTCTTTTTTGATTCACCTCCGTTGTGGTTGCAGCTACTATACGACTATCTGTATCGCCAAGGTGCGCAAGCCACTCTACCGACGGTTGGGTCCATGGATGCCTCAAGGATATAGACCTAAAATTATGTGTATATGACCTACGAGCTTTCTTGGAAAGGAAAATGACTTTTTTCCAGTCACTAGGGACCTTTCGTTCCCCAAGCGACCTACGATAAACTGCTTCTATAAGGGCAGCAAATTTTTCCACGTGATACTATTCATTTCAGTAATGAAGGTATTCTTGTCTGGCAGATGTTTACATGGGATGAAATGAAACTCCTGATACATCTGCCATCGCCATTCATCAGAAAATATTACGGAAACTCTCAGCTAGCGTGCATCTGTTTGCCTGATTACAACACACAGCATTTGGCCTATGTAGTCAGCGAACCAATTTACAACACATCGCACCTGAGCTGCGACAGCATGATTCGAGGAATCATCAAAACACTATTGGCCAGCGAGGTCACCCGATCTCGATTCTATTGAGAGCATCTGGGAGACCATCGAACGATATGTGTGCACCATCGATCCAGCTCAAATTCATCATCGTGAGTAATGGGGTCTGCCAGAGAGGGTGTGGATCAGGATGGCTTCCCGTTGCTTTCGGTGTCTCGTGCAGGTCATTTCACTATTCGTCGCCGCTACGATCAGGGCGAAAACGACTTCGACGTGCTACAAGGTAGCTGCTTAATTCGAATCCTCCTGAGTGACTCGTGCTTCAGGCACGGATGCTGGGTTCGGTTCTGGTTGGATTACATTTTGTTCCAGGTTCTCCCCAACTCCCAGCCCCCCCCCCCCTCCTCCCAAAGCATCCCCTGCACCGCCTCCCCAACCAACTTGCTGTTGCCCTTATTTTCCTGTTAGGGGTCCTGAGGTTGCTAGTTAGATAGTGGATAGGTGCCTCTTCTATTGATAGTTTCTGATTGGTCTCTGTACATTTATAGCAGCTAAAACGAGTATCGTAAACCAATGTCACATTATTCAAAGATACACTATTCTGGTATTTGTTGCATAGTTACCAAATCTTGTAAATTATTTGCAAAAAACTATAATACCACCCGTCCTTGATTTTCGGCAACAGTTCAAAATTTATATAAAGCGTTTTCTTTAGTTCATTACAGCATGAATGATAACATTCGCGAACCTGAAGGCTGCACATTTGATTACAATCAAATCGTCGGCAACAGATGCAAGAAACATTTAATTTGCTAGAACTGCCCGAAATGCGCTTTTCACATGTTAGCTTCTCATAGTCCTCCTTGGTGCCTCAACTAGTCAAAAATCACTGCCTTTATGACCTGTTACCATGGTTAACAGTCGCTGGATTCGCGTGCCAACTTAAAATAACAGCCTGTGCTACCATGTTCACTGCGCCGATTTCGCATGCAAATCTGACGAGCAACTGTGTTTCAGATCGTGCCACGAGAATGGGTCGTTGCCACTACTTGCGCGTATCCCACAAAAAGCATCATCTTGCTTAAGATGTAACAAACAGTAAGCAGATACTTTCACTATACTGCGTATGTAGTAAACAAGACCTCAAAAAATACGTACATTTAATACGAAAGTTATTTTCACCCAAGACGTCTGCCTATTGCACCAGTCAGAACACATATTTGGTACCTGAACTGATTCTCCCTGTTTGTTGGACAGAAAACCTATGTATACTCTAGTGGAGTGGCGTAAGATAAGTTACTGAAACTAGCGTCTTTCTGCAGTTACAACTTTTTTCGCCTTTCGAGTAACAAATGGATTCCACGTTAAAAAATTCAGTAACTGTTACAGAAACCGTTTTAGATTGCGTGAGAAGTTTTATTTAATTACTGATGACTACTATCGGATGGCTTGTCCATTATGAAATCATCCAAGTACGTAAGTATTGCATTACAACCATACGTTCATCTAAGTTACTGGCCAAGAAGCATATGAACGTGGCAACATACAAAGCAGTGTCCTTGCATAAACGCCGCTGTATGTGAAAAAGTGAAATAAGTAAATAAAACTTCCTAGGCAAATTGAGACTGTTCCTCCAACAGCTACTGTAATCACATAAATGCTGGAGACATGTTTCATCCCAGCTTGCTGAAGATAAAGAAAAAAATAATTTTTTTGTGGTAGTTCACTCATGGAGCCAGTTTTCCAATCGTTAGAATAAGTCTAGTGTTGTTCAGAAGGGCCATACTGTGTGGACGACAGCAGATGGTAATAGGAGGGGCGATATCTAGTGAATATGATGAATTCTTTAAGACATGTCATCGAAGTCCCTTCAAGGTTTATTTCACTCTATTTGCAGCAAGAAATTTTGACATTATCACGAAGCAGAATGACTTAGTCATGTATCTGAGTATATAACAGGCGTTTCTTTTTAAGTGCACGATTCAAACTCTGTAGCTGCGCTCCAAAGCGAACAACATTTACCGTTTCACCCGGTTGCAGCAGATAATGGTACCCCACACCGACCGAGACAATTTTGTCACTCACCTCAACATCTGCACTTTTTTCCGACACAGCATGCTCTCCATAACCTTCCACTACCAAACTATGAGTTTCCTTAGCAGACTTCTTGATATGAAAGCAGAAGGGAAAAGCTTCCCGAAAATGCTGTTTGGTAGATACAAAACTCGACAGGTTGAGGTCACCAAAACGGCATGTTCTTTTCACTCCACTCGAAAGCTACTCACATAAGCGAAAGCCTAGTGTTTCTACTATTAAATATGTCTAGTGTCGCTGTCCGTAGTGCTGCACTAGTACAACTACTGTCAACCTTCGTCAACAGCGAGAATCAATTGACGCTCCCAAGACAAAACTTCCGTTAGTTAGTAATCACAATACTGAATCACCCTAATACAATACTAAATGATGGACCATTACGTGATATAGAGATCAAGTTTTAGAACATGAATGTAAAGATCTATGACGGTCCGTCGCACGCAAGCGAAACATGAGTCTTGTATTACTCTTTTATGTATTTAGAAATTACGTGGTATCATTCTCATAAACTGGTAAAAGTGAGAGGTGACGAAAGTACGACAATTCATTACTATCAAAGTTGTTTCTCACATGCCAATCAAAATTTTACAGCGACAACGGCGTCTGCGTGGAAACCTAGATTTCTGCGCAGTCGACTAGAACCAACGGCCTGAACACTATCGCTCACCAAATATGGATTTTGGGTGGCTTCGACCTTATTGTTTTGCAAAATAAAAATAAAGAAGACATGCCATTTCTCGTTTTCGTTTCCGTCAGTTCTCAAACGTATCTCAGGGGCTCGTAGGCATATTTGAAAATGCTGTTAAACATCATTAGCGGTAACTATAGCCACCGAAGTCCATACTGCAATCGCTAAGAGCTGGATCTTAAAGCAGATTCCTATTTTTTAATTTTTAATTTTTTTGTAGTCAATGCGTATATTCATTTCAATACACGTTCACCTTGCTTCCTTTCTTAATATTTAGGTGCATTTTAGAGTATATTCGAAAATATCTTGGTAAATTCTGGATTTCTGCTTTAAAATGTTTACTATCAAGTACTTTTTCTTCTTCGTATATTAATCTATCGTGGTAGTTGTTTCATTATCGTTCTTTTCCGTGTTCGGCGGTGAGTGCAGCATTTACGTGTACAGTTATATTCCACAAGCCATCTTATGGTTTGTGGTGGAGGTGGTTTCTGATACCGCTATCATTTCTCTCATTTCTTGTAAATCTGGGGCTGGTGTGTGGGAAAAACGAATATCGGTCGGACTCAATATGCGGTCAGTTATCTCTGATTTACTGTCATGATTATTACATTAGGTTTATGTGACAGGAAGTCATATATTGTTTTATTCATCTTCGAAGACACGCTATTCGCATTTCAGCTGATGAAAACTGCTTGTCACAATGACAGCTTTCAGAACTGCTCTTTCTTTCACGTAGTTTAAATCTCAGACATACTGCAAGGAGTAATATCCCAAGCAACCAGTCACTGGAAGTATTACACTAAATTAGAAAGAGTGTCTCAAGTGAACCACGTTGGCGAGTGATAGGACTAACCTAACGTGTCAGATAGAGTTAAAAATAATTTCTTGGGTCTAAACCTTATACAGAAGAGGGAATTTATTCAAGGCATGTTTCTTTGTACGGATTTTTATGTATTCCGAATAATACTGTCAGAAGGGATATGGTTTGCACACAGAATCTATCCTGTGTACAATGCCTCTCTTTAAACTTCTTCTACTGGAATCAAGCGAGAGTTTCCGAAATGGTTCCAAGCTTATTAAACGAACCTGTTACGAAAATTGCTGATGTTTTGCTTTGTATCTTTTGTCCCCTCTTTATTCATGCAAGGGGACTTCAGAAAACAAGTTACACGTTATTATATCACGCCAAGTATCTTTCACTGTACATGGCACTACACTCCAAAGTGCGACAGTTACATGCCGCTACCTTTCAACGTAGTCACCAAGTCTTTGTAAACGACAATCGAACGTTCTACCAAACGTTCAGTTCCTTGATGAAAGAAACCATATCCTTCGTTACGGAGCTATTCGAGAGCCTCTATGTAAACGTCTTCGTCGCTGAAAAATCGGCGATGGCTTTGAATCAGTTCCTGGATTGGCAGGACGTTGTCGACTGTCGTCTGCGTAGATGGCCTTCCATTCGAACCAGCATAACCCACGTCTGGGACTCCTTGGTCATGTTTTTGGCACCATTTATATTGGACATTCAGACGTTTTGCCCACAATAATCGTACTGTCTTCGTACTTCAACTTTAGAGTACGTTTTCAGTTGCTACACCCTTCAAATCGCACACTGTGATGCACCTGCTACGTGCCCCGCATAAGAACTGTCTGTGCAGGAAACGCAGATCATTTACTCACTCCTGACGATGTACGGCTCTTCTTGCAGAATGGTATTATTGTGCGACGACAAGTATAATTTACTTCCTGATGTCTCCTCGTAGTACCTAGTAAAATCACAGCCCGGTGAGCAAAAGTTCAGGATCGGTCAGACGAATAAGTCATCTCTCTCATGGTTAAATATATCTCCTTATAATTCTTCTAGTGATTCTCATTCCGCTGACTGCCTTTCATGCAATTAATTTCATGCGGTCCTTTCACTATAAATCATTCTAAATCGGCTCGGACGGGCGCTGTTTAACATATCACGGTAGCGTGCTTCCAGTGTTTCGTCGCCTATAGTGTCAACGAACAGAAATCGGCCTTTCCATCTATCTATGCGCATGAAGTCCAATTTATGCTAAGAGTCAACTGCTAGTCCTTGCACAAAATATCGCTCCTCTACAAGTCTTCCTACATTTTTAAGGAATTTTCTGGCGTTTCGAATCCCCTGTATGCAAAATCATCGCCCGAAATCTTCCTGACGCTTATACTTACATCTTTGATTGCTGCAGCACAGAGATACATGCTCCCTCTGCGGAGAATCTTTCCCAAGTTGTCACTGATATCCTGCATGTATTATAAGCCGAAAATTTGATTTGACAGTCCACTCCGTCGTTTTTGGCCTTTTTTATGTTGTCATAGTTTTACCCTATGACAACAAAGGTTCTTCCGCTTCACCCATGAACCATGGACCGTGTCGTTGGTGGAGAGAGTGGCGTGCGTCAGCGATCCAAATAGTCATACCGGAGGTGCAACCACAACAGATGGGTATCTGTTGGAGGCAAGACAAACCTGTTTTTCCTGAAGTGGAGCAGCAGTCTTTCTAGTACTTGCATGGGCAACATACAGGATTACTGTCTCAGCTCTCCTTGTAACAACTAAAACGGACTAGCTGTGACGGTACTGCGAACGGCTGAAAGCAACCGGAAACTACAGCCGGAAATTATTTTGCGGGTGTGCATCTCTACTGCATGCTTAAATGATGATGGCGTTCTCTTGGGTAGCTCTTAGCACAGGACTTAGTCTCTGGTACGGCCATGGTGGACTCTAATACTTTTCACCACGTTTAGGTGATTGATTCTGAAACAGTGCCCCTGGACTTTAACTGTGTTTAAACCAGTCGGGACTTCTAATATTTTGTGTCATGCGACACACAGGAATTCACGTTAGTGTTGAGAGAACTTTAGGTTATCAGGATTATGCCGTGTTTTAGCGAATTGATCGATTTGCTAAATGTCAATCGAAGCTCCTCAGCATTCAACGACTTTTATTAGAATTTATAGCGTGTTCAGTATAGATATAGGACCTCGAACAATAATTAAAACGTTGCGTAAGTGTTTGAAACATACTACCAGTGAACTGTATTTAGTGATGAATAAAAACTTTTGAATTTTGGTTCAAATGGTTCAAATGGCTCTGAGCACTGTGGGACTTAACATCTGAGGTCATCAGTCCCCTGGAACTTAGAAATACTTAAACCTAACTAAACTAAGGACATCACAGACGCCCATGCCCGAGACAGGATTCGAACCTGCGACCGTAGCGGTCGCGCGGTTCCAGACTGAAGCGTCTAGAACCGCTCTGCCACAAAGGGCGACCTTGTGAATTTTAATGAGCTTAACAACACTCATTGGATGCGTTATTTGACATTAACCTCCTACACTCTACCCTGGTTAACATTTGTACTTGTCGGTCAGCAGCATCGAGAGTATTTTATTTATGCACTTTAACAGGCGCCAAGGCGCGTGTCTGGCGGTCGAAAGGGTGGGAGTTAGACGACGAGAGCTGGCAAGCAAAAGCATTTGCAGCCACATTCCATTCCGCCGACCGTCAAACTACAAACAACGAGATTGACAGGAAATGCAAAATGGCTAAGCTGGAACGTGGAACGGCTAGAGGACATATTTCACCAGGCGAGGACAGATACCGCCTGTAGGAAAATTAAAGAGACTTTTGAAGAAAAAAGATGCACCTGTATGAACATCCGGAGCTCAGAAGAAAAACCAATCCTAACAAAAGAAAGGAAAGCTGAAAGGTGGAAAGATATGTACAGGGTCAATTCAAGGGAAATGTGCTTGAGGGAAATATTACAGAAATGAAATAGGAAGCAGGTGAAGATGAGATGGGAAGTATGACACTATTAGAAGATCCTGACAGAGCTGTGAAAGATGTTTGTCGAAACAAGGCCCCGGGAGTAAACGATATTCTGTCGGAACTACTGATAGCCTTGGAAGAGCCAGCCATGACAAAACTTTTTCCTCTGGTGTGTAAGATGTATGAGACAGGTGAAATAGCCACAGACTTCAAGATGAATGTAGGAATTCCAATTCCGAGGAAAGCAGATGCTGACAGGCGTGAAAATTCGCGAACTATCAGTTTAATAAGTCATGGTTTCAAAATAGTAAAAAGAATTCCTTACAGAAGAATGCAAAAACTGGTAGAGGCCGACTTTGTGGAAGGTCGGTTGGGATTTCGGAGAAATGTACAAACACTCGAGGCAGTACCAATCCTATGACTTATCTTAGAAAATAGAGTAAGGAAAAGTCAACCTACATTTATAGCATTTGTAGACTTTGAGAAAGTTCTGACAATGTTGACTGGAACGCCCTCCTTGAAATTCTGGAGGAGGCCTATCCACAGTTTGTACAGAAAACAAACGGCAGTTATAAGAGTCGAGGGGCATGAAAGAGAATCCGTGCTTGAGAAGGGAGTGAGGCTGGGGAGTATCCTATCCCCGACGTTTTTCAATCTGTGCATTGTACAAGCACATGAGGAAACAAAAGAAAAATTTGGAGTAGAAATTAAAGTCCAGGGAGGAGGAATGAAAACTTTGAGATTTGCCAGTTGCATTGTAATTCTGTCACAGACAGCAAAGGACTTGGAAGAGCAATTGAACATAATGGACAGTGTCTTGAACGGGGGATATACAGGGTGTTACAAAAAGCTAGGGCCAAACTTTCAGGAAACATTCCTCACACACAAAGAAAGAAAATATGTTATGTGGACATGTATCCGGAAACGCTTACTTTCCATGTTAGAGCTCATTTTATTACTTCTCTTCAAATCACATTTATCATGGAATGGAAACACACAGCAACAAAACGTACCAGCGTCACTTCAAACACTTTGTTACAGGAAATGTTCAAAATGTCCTCCGTTAGCGAGGATACATGCATCCATCATCCGTCTCACGGAATCCCTGATGCGCTGATGCAGCCCTGGAGAATGGCGTATTGTATCACAGCCGTCCACAATACGAGCACGAAGAGTCTCTATATTTGGTACCGGGGTTGCGTAGACAAGAGCTTTAAAATGCCCCATAAATGAAAGTCAAGAGGGTTGAGGTCAGTAGAGCGTGGAGGCCATGGAATTGGCCCGCCTCTACCAATCCATCGGTCACTGAATCTGTTGTTGAGAAGCGTACGAACACTTCGGCTGAAATGTGCAGGAGCTCCATCGTGCATGAACCTCATGTTGTGTCGTACTTGTAAAGGTACATGTTCTAGCATCACAGGTAGAGTATCCCGTATGAAATCATGATAACGGGCTCCATTGAGCGTAGGTGGAATAGGTGGAAGAACATGGGGTCCAATCAGGACATCACCAACAATGCCTGCCCAAACGTTCACAAAAAATCTGTGTTGATGACGTGATTGCACAATTGCGTGCCGATTCTCGTCAGCCCACACATGTTGATTGTGAAAATTTACAATTTGGTTCAAATGGCTCTGAGCACTATGGGACTCAACTGCTGTGGTCATCAGTCCCCTAGAACTTAGAACTACTTAAACCTAACTAACCTAAGGACATCACACACATCCATGCCCGAGGCAGGATTCGAAAATTTACAATTTGATCGCGTTGGAATGAAGCCTCATCCGTAAAGAGAACATTTGCACTGAAATGAGGATTGACACATTGTTGGATGAACCATTCGCAGAAGTGTACCCATGGAGGCCAGTCAGCTGCTTATAGTGCCAGCACACGCTGTACATGGTACGGTAACAACTGGTTCTCCCGTAGCACTTTCCATACAGTGACGTGGTCAACGTTACCTTGTACAGCAGCAACTTCTCTGACGCTGACATTAGGGTTGTCGGCAACTGCACGCAAAATTGCCTCGTCCATTGCAGGTGTCCTCGTCGTTCTAGGTCTTCCCCAGTCGCGAGTCATAGGCTGGAATGTTCCGTGCTCCCTAAGACGCCTATTAATTGGTTCGAACGTCTTCCTGTCGGGACACCTTCGTTCTGGAAATATGTCTGGATACAAACGTACCGCGCCACGGCTATTGCCCCGTGCTAATCCATACATCAAATGGGCATCTGACAACTCCGCATTTGTAAACATTGCACCTTTCTTTCAGGGGTGCTAGTTCTGCAAGGTTCGTAGGAGAGCTTCTGTAAAGTTTGGAAGGTAGGAGACAAGGTACTGGCAGAAGTACAGCTGTGAGTACGGGACGTGAGTCGTGCTTGGGTAGCTCTTAGTCTGCCTTCGGCGGTGCTACGGCACGGACGTCTGTTTACGTTCCTGCCGGAGTAGTTAGCGCTCGCCCAGTTGTTTACCTCTTCGGAGTACTCGCGCGTTCAGACGACTCGATACAGAATGACACATGCATACCGAAAGTCGACTCTCAAGATTAGTTTTTCGAATGTATATGCGAGACCGAAAGCCTACGAAATAGAAAGGTTCCTACGAGACGAAGTAAACTTGACTACAACGAACTTATCGGAATCCACCTCTCCATAGTGAGCAGTGTCGTTTACGTCAAACTGATTAACGATGCAGTATGTGACAGAATCATCCGAGATACTAAACATGGACTCAAATTTCGTCACTCTGATGGACATGTTGGAGAAGTAACTATTGATCATGCAGGACTGGGCTTACGAAACATAAGCATTTTCGAACTTCCCTTCGAGGTTCCGTCTGACTTGGTCATTGACGCCTTACGCCCGTATGGAAGAGTGCTCAGCCACGTTCAGGAAAAATGGTCCAACTTCACGACTTACCCCGTTCTCAATGGGGTGCGTCAAATCAGAATAGAACTGACACAACATGTACCCTCGTACTTGTTCATCGGCGGATGCAGAGCTATAGTCATCTACGATGGACAACCCAAAACATGCTCAGGATGCGGGAAAGAGGGCCACGTGCGTTCCGAATGTATGCAGCGGAGGATAGTGCAAGTTCCAAATGGCGAACCTGTACCTACGTCCACGTTGACGCCGCTGCCACTAACGTATGCGGACGCATTCCGAACAGATCCCATCCCGAAGAATGACCAGGTACAGAATCCTGACAGTTTACGGCAACCGACTGCAGCAGAGACCGCCTCCAGTGACGAAACGACGCACACTTCTGCCGCTCCGGCGCCGACGACGCCCTTAACCGAGCGGAAAGGATCGGTAGGAGATATGGAAATTGATCCTGCGGTTGTGCCGACAGCTGCTTTCGTCCCTGAGCACCGGGAGTCACTTCCGCACTCGGATACGGAGGCGCACACGCGCAAACAACGGTCGCCGAAGCGCCACAAGAAACGACGGCTAGCGCCGTCGGATACCTGCTTACTGCAGTCCATGTCAGACGATCTTGGGTGTAACGTCGATACAGTGCATCCGGAGGCGCAACGGGAGGTTCTACCCCCCACACAGCAGTACGACGCGAATCACGCTAGACAGGGGTTGAATACAGACACACCGGACGGAAAGCCGACGGAAGGAGACCCTCCACCCACCGCCTTCGGTCAGCCCGGCCGGAGAGACGCGACGGGAGCTGGACCTCCAGCACAGTAACTGGGCCGACGAATCCGATGCTGACCCACACACTGACGACGCACCCGCAATGGCGAGTGCTGCGTCCACCGGATGTTAACCGCGCAGAAGATGCAGATTGACGCACAGACAGCAGGTCACCGGACACAGCACACAAATTAACATAAGTGTTCATGTGCGCTTTACGCACTGAGGAACAGCGGCACGCATATCGAACAGCCTCTATTAATATTAATACGATCAGAACGCCTGTAAAATTGCAGTTATTACGAGACATGTTGCATGCGTCAGACGTCGACATCGTTCTGCTGCAGGAAGTATGTGTTGAGAGCTTCCCCGACCTCTATGAGTACGATACGTACATTACACCTACTACCGACGGCGGCAGCGGAACAGCGATACTTCTATGTAGTGGCATAGTAGCCGAGGACGTGGTGTAGCTGCCGTCAGCGCGGGGACTGGCTCTCACAGTGCTGGGAGTACGGGTCGTTAACATTTACTCACCGTCGGGGTCCGACAGACGGCGCGACCGATCCCGAATTTACGCAGAGGAGATTGCAACACTATTCTTAGGTCGGTATGAAAATGTTATTTGGAGGCGACTTCAACTGCGTGCTCGCACCAAAGGATCAATACCCACGTTATACTTCATGCCCGGAGCTGCGACAACTCATACAGCACATGAATCTCATTGATACATGGGAGAAGATACATGGCGACAGACGTGGATACACCTACGTCACGAGTCACTCTGCAAGTCGGCTCGATCGCATTTACGTAACACGTCGTCTCGAACCTGCGATCCTCGATGCGGAATTGTGGCCTGTCGCCTTTTCAGATCACATAGCATATATTTGCACGGTCTCCCTGAGTCGTCAACAAGTTTGGAGGAGTCGCAGTGTTTGGAAACTGAATGCAGCACACCTCAGGGAATCTGAGTGCAGACGCATAGTCGAAGACGCTTGGCACGTGTGTGAACGACGCCTCCCGACATATCCGACGACGTTGCAGTGGTGGCTGGAATGCGTTAAGCCTGCATTGCGCCGAGCGTTAATTGCATACGGAAAAGAGCAGATGATGTGGAGGCGACACACGACGGAATTTTATTTCACGATGCTCCGCGAACTTTCGGTACAAGCACCTTCACAGGAGCGTCGAGCCGGTATAAAACGAGCACAGGCCCAAATAATTTCCATAACGCGCCGCCGTCTGGAGGGAGTCGCAATCCGTGCAAGGGCCTTTGAACGAGTCCGTGGAGAATCACTGTCGATGTATCACGTTATCAGAGAAAAACAACGTAGCCGCAGAACCTTAATACAGACGGTCGTACTGCCAGATGGTCGCCGCATGACAACGCAAAAAGATATTGCCAACGCTTTCGTGGAACACTACGGTCATCTCTATGAAGAAGCGGAACACCATCAGCCAGCCTTTCAGGAGGTCCGACGAACGCTCTCCGCGTGTCTCGACGAGCCGGCCAACCTGGAGTTAACAGGTGAAATCACAGTTGACGACGTAATGGAAGCAATTGATAAGGGAGCGTCGCACAAATCGCCGGGGCCCGACGGGTTTCCGTTAGAGTTCTATCGTACATTTAAAGATCTCATGATTCCACGATGGACTGCCATGTACTGCGAATTGATGTCTCCCAACGTGCCTCTTCCACCCGCCTTCGTGGAAGGAATGATCATCCCCATCCACAAACCATCTGGCGGCACAGGGATACAGGCCTACCGGCCATTGACCCTTCTTAATTGCGACTACAAGATCTACGCCAGGATACTTGCAGCACGTTTTAAACGCGTAATACGCCAAGTGATTTCACTCGACGAAACCCAGCTAGGAGGAGACAGCAATATACAAACGGCACTCAGTGACTACCGCGATGTTATCGCACTGGCATCAACATGTCGTCTCCGGGGTGTATTGGTATCGATAGACTTCGATCGCGCATTTGACAGGCTGAGTCATGCTTATCTCACGGACGTTATGACAAAAATGAAGTTTCCGGAAAGTTTTGTCACCGTCGTTATGAGACTACTCCACGGAGCCGCATCCAAAGTGCTCATCAATGGACGCTTGGTGGGGCCCATCACCATCTCACGATCGGTCAGACAAGGGTGCCCGCTGTCAACGATATTGTATGCCATCGCTGTCGAGCCCCTGCTCTGCGGGCTCCGGAATCGACTCCAAGGAATGACGATAAGGCACAACAAGTCTATATGCCGAACATACGCAGATGACCTAGTGTTTTTAGCACGGTCAGGAGACGAGGCAAGAGCCTCCTTGCATTGGATTAATTTGTATTGTATGGCTACGGGAAGTCGCCTGAACATGGCAAAGTCGGGAGCGATGAACATCGGGAGAGGACTCCCGACAGGAAGTGTAGCACCATTAAAGCCGATCAACAAGATGAAATGCCTAGGAATTATCTTCACTACAGACGTTCGACGCACGGCGGCACTGAGTTACAGACATATTCTGCAAACAATTCGTGCGAGTGTCCGAAGTCCCAGGTTAAGGGCACTGGATATGATACAACGGGTCACCTTTGCCAACACTTATCTAGCCTCTCGCATCCCCCACCTGGCACAAGTTCTTCCTATGCCGGTGGTGCTGGCCCGCCGAATCCTGGCGGCACTAGGATATTTTGTGAGCACGGATCTGCTTTTTAAGGTAGGATACGAAACCCTCACCCTTCCTCGTAGTCGTGGAGGTCTTGGACTAGTCCACGTACGCGACCGAGCAGTGGCTATTTATGTAACCACAATGATAAAGCTGTGGACACGACACTAGACATGTCTGACGGGCACCTTGATAGACGAACTCGCTCCACCTTCGCGTTCGGCTCCGGTAGCGGTGGCTCACATCTCACCATCGCTTACCCATATGCGAACCTTTTTTGTGGAACACAGTTATGTACATATGGAACTACCGACTACCAGGAAGGCAACGGCACGTGATATATATCACATCTTAACTCGACGACGGGCGAACAATGCCGTGGAGCGCCACCAACCAACAGTTACGTGGTCAGTGGTATGGCGTACAGTGCACCATCCACACCTTGATACGGGAACGTGCGCACTGTGGTATCAGGTGGTAAATGGGAAATACGTGACTCGTTCCAGGTTGCATACAATTCATATGGCGGACGAGCCACTGTGTCCGCAGTGCAATGTTATAGACACAGAGGAGCATCGCCTGATATGCGGTCCTTCGGCGGACGTATCGTGTTTGGTCAAAAAAATGATCGCCTTCCTCCTTCGGGTGGGGCCGCGAACAGTAGAACCACGCACATTACTTCTCCCAGATAGGACATATTATCCCCGAACAAAGACAAACGCAGTGACTTGGATTCGAGGTTTGACTATGCGTTATCTTTTCCGAGACGGCAGTAAGAATGTGCTTGACTTCTGGGCCTTATTACAGGAACATCACTCACAGCTTATGAGACATCCGAGATATAGAACATATTACGCAAATTTTTTAGGGACTGCCTTGCTTGATCCCCCACGCAGTTGGGGTGTCCCGCGTAGGAGAATGTAATTATTACCTATAAGTATTAGAACAAGAAAGGACCAGGACAGTGGAGAGGATCCACAAACACACGTGAAGACGTACCCGACACCAACGCGAGGTATGACGGGATTAGCGAGGTACGCGCCTGAAAGAGGAACGTAGACCGTTGTTGTTTTGTCCTGACGGAAGCAGGATTTTTTTTCACACTTATGTAAAAAAAAAGTGGAAAGTCCTCTTATTTACGTTTTCCAGAAAAAATTTATGTTATGAAGTCATCGTCTTCTATATTAAAAAAAAAAGTTGGTAGAGCACTTGCCCGCGAAAGGCAAAGGCCTCCAGTTCGAGTCTCGGCCTGGTACACAGTTTTAATCTACCAGGAAGTTTCATATTAGCGCACACTCCACTGCAGAGTGAAAATCTCATTCTGAAATACGATATTGCAGAGCCTGTGTTATTCTAATAACTGAGTAACACATTCACTGCCATATCGTAATTATGAGAATTTCGGAGCACATTATTTGTATTGGCTAATTTTGAGAGTTGGATTCTATCTACACAACTGCGGTTATAGCCGTTAGAGAATGCGATATATTTCAAATTATCCATTTCAAGTTTTAAAGATTCATGACTTAGCGGAGTACTCGGTTTATGAGCTAAAGGGTGACACGAGGATCCATGGATAACAGCACCACTTGTTGTCAGTTTGCGAAAAATGTCATACTTAATACTCTATTCTACTAATTGAAAGTTTAAATACAAATAGTTCAGTGAGTGGTTGGGCGCTATTTCTTCTTGCGTAAAAAGTCGTTTAGAACGCAAGCTGCTAAACTTCTACTCCATTGTACTTTCATCTTCACGTAGAAAGTTAAAAGTGATAAAAATATCATCGACATGTCTACAGTATCACATATATATTGTGCAAGTGGGTACTTCTGATTAAAATGACTGCAGTCCAGAATGTTGATGAGTATGTCCGCTACGTGTCCCTTTAAACAAGATTTACTCGATCAACTTTTAAGGCATTATTTAATAACTATTATTTTATTTCAGTTATGTACTTCTGTCACTATCTCGTACCATTGTTTTAATTACCCTGCAATATGTAAATTATGGCCACATGAGACGCACAACTGGTGCCACCGGTTGGAGGGTACAATCAACTGTTCATTCACGTCAGATCAGTACGCAGCTGACTGTCGCAGCATACATGCTACAGAGGGCACTTATTGATTACTATTTTTGCGATATGCCAGTTCACCGCAAGCCTAACCACACAACGGCCTTCTCCATGATTGGTATCAATGTGGACTGTCTAATAACTCCCGTTTGGGTTCTTCCTGCTCACAGATACGGAAAGTCTGTTTTAGTAGTTATATGTTTTAAAAGGATTTGCTGTATTTTTTTTAGCATTTTAGGCTTTCGATTTTATATTTGACAATTTTGATTACGATCCATTCAGTGTTTACATTTTGACTAGTGCGTGATGAACACTAACCTGTTGATGCTACGCACTGATGTGCTTGATGCTAGTGCTGTAGAGCAATGAGTCGCATGTCAACACAAGCACCGAAGTCAAAATTACCTTCCTTCAATTGGGCCAACTGGCGGTGAATGGAGGAAGTACAGTATATACTGACGAAACTAAAATGAGCTCTAACATGGAAATTAAGCGTTTCCGGACACATGTCCACATAACACCTTTTCTTTATTTGTGTGTGAGGAATTTTTCCTGGAAGTTTGGCCGTACCTTTTTGTAACACCCTGTAATATGAATATCGGCAAAAGCCAAACAAGGATAATGGAATGCAGTGGAATTAAATCAGATGATGCTGGGGTAATCAGTTTTAGAAACAAGACACTTAAAGGAGTACATGAGTTGTGCTATTTGGACAGCAAAATAACTTATTTTTGTCGAAGTAGAGAGGGAATAAAATTTGGACTTACAATGACAAGGAAATTCTTTCTGAAGAAGAGAAATTTATAAATATCGAGTATAGAGTTAAGAGTCAGGAAATATTATCTGAAAGTACTGGTATGGAGTGTAGACATGCGTCGAACTGAAAGATGGACGATAAACAGTTTTCACATGAAGAGAATATGTAGTGTCACAGAAAAATGCTGAAGATTAGTTAGGTAGATCATGTAACTAATGAGGAGGTACTGAAAAAACTGGGAGAAGAGAAATTTGTGGCACATCCTGACTAAAAGGTTTGATCGGTTGATAGGGCACATTCTGAGACATTAAGGGATCACCAATTGAGTCCTGGAGAGAAGTGTGACAGAGACCAAGAGATGAATACAGTATGCAGATTCAGAGGGATGTGGTTTGCAGTAGTTATTCGGACATGAAGAGCCTTGCACAGGACAGTGAAGCATGGAGACCTGCATAAAACGTCTTCGGACTGAAGACCAAAACAACAACAATAGATTTTTCCATGGCACCTGTGCCGTACACATTGGCTATGAACGTCGAGCCTGCTTTCATAGTTCGAGTCTCAGGAACTAGCAGAATTTATTCGATTTGTTCTCGAAGTTAAAACAAGAATCATCAAAGCCTTGGCTTTTTGAATGCGTTGCGTCCAAGTTTCTTTCTGTGATAAAATATCAGAAGTTCACTTACTACTGTCACAGAGTATCACGTGCCACGTGCCTATTTTAAAGTTTAGCAACAGTACAGATATTTATTACTACTACCTGACAAAAAGGAAAGCACACAGAAGGACAGGAGGAGTCGAAATGAGACTTTACGTGTAGCGAGGTTACGTGATGTTTTTGCGATGATTACAACATCGCATCATATTTACAAAGAACTTTTAAGTATGACGTTGCACCCGCTCTGGACTGGAGGATTTCGTTACGAAGGGTGTCTTGAAGACGTTGTAAGCTGTCCTGAGGCTAGATAACCCTCAACTGTTTTATCCGGTACTGACAATGGGACGGAGTTGACGTCCGTGCTGGCTCCACCCAAGTTCTGTCGGGGACAAATTTAGTGAACTTTCTGGTCGTAGGAGGACCTGAAAATCACGTCGTCAATTCATAAAGAGATGCCATGAATGAATGATCAGTATCCTGTTGCAAAAGACACCACGATACTGTAGCATGAGAAGCAAAACAAATCGACGCGGATGTCTGGGACGTAACCCTGTGCCCTCACCTGCATCATCACTACCAAGTGTGGCCTGAAGTGATATTCGAATTTTCTCTAACCTGTGACCCAAGGAGGAACACCCCTGTGTTTTTCGAAACCATTGAAAGATTGGAACATCTCTCCAGATTGTTGGCATACACGCCAACGATGGTCGTCTTGGATAGTGCACAACCATGCAACATCGCTGAACGCAGTGCTACGACATTCATCAGCACCTCATATTTTCCGGACACAGCTGTACTCCAAATGTAGCCGTTTGTGTTGCGGTCTTAGTGGCTGCCAACACATGGGAACGTAATTCCCTAGTTCAGCTGCTGCTAGTCTCCAACCAGTGGTGCGTAAAGGCACAGAATGTTGCAGGGAGCCCATTACTTGTTTTCGGATGACAGGCGCAGCTGTGTAGGGGCTATGAAATGCTTGGAGCACAATGCGGCAATCCTTCATTGTGATGGTCAGATGTGTTCTATAACAAAATTGACGACACTATAACTGCCATCACTTCCTATGCAATCCAAAGTCGGGTGGTTACGCCCAAATGCTCCACATATCTGGATATTGCATGATTCGACCAGCTGGCCAAATGGAGACCTGCAATAAGGCCTCTTTTAAAACCCGTCAGCTGATGATAACGCTTCCTCGTTTGAGCACGCGGCATCTTGACGTCTTCCACAGTGGTCAATCAACATATGATTCAGTTGATTCCCCTTACGTACCCTAGCAGGTCTGATAACAATAAACACGAATGACAGTAATGCACTCTTATGACGTTCTGCTTGTCACAGAGAACTTCAACTCCAATTATTTTTATACGCGCCGTACATGTAATGTTACATTGACATGTTACCAAGTCTTCTAGGTGCTTCATCTTTTTTTTTAAGGCAGTTACACAAATTGAACGTTGTAGATTCACTTAAATACATAGTGAATACAAGTACAAAGAAATTAGATTCGAACCATTACACAGACACATGTGTGGAAGTCGAACCAAAGGCTGTTTTATTGACAGAATGCTAAGGAGAGGCAACAAATCTGCTAAAGAGACTGTCTATACTTAGAATTTCCTTCCTGTTCTAGAGTGCTGCTTCGTGATATGGGACCCTTACTAAACAGAAATAATGGAATTCGTCGAAATATTTCAAAGAACGGCAGCCCGTTTTGTATTACTGCCAAGTTGGTGAGAGTGTGTCACTCATATGATAAGGTAGTTGTGGTGGGAATGTTTAAAAATAGGGTGTTTTTTTGTTGCGTCGATATATTTCCACAAAATTTCGGTCACCAAATTTGATCTCCAAAAGAGAAAATATTTAGCTGAACTCCATTGCGTATAGTGCCATTCAGAAGACTGCTGATCCAAAAGAAAGAGGTTTGTAAAGCAACAATAGTAGCATGCTTGTCTTTGAGACAGGAGGTGAGCCTGACTCGCCATTTAACGGCACCGGCCTGCCTGAGTGTGGCTTTCAGACGGATTTCCAGCGTCGTCTTGAAAAACGCGTTCTGGTTCCCAACTAGTTCCTCAAAAACACTGTGTACAAACAGACGAAGTGTGTATACAAGACAGAAAACGTTGATACGTTTCGCAAGAGCAGGTCGCACACGCCACTACCCCATTTCCAACAGAAGACTACGCAGGCAGAATGGCACCAACAGAATAATTTAAATGACATTCCCTTAATAATCCATCTGCGATTACCTACAAACTTTGGATCCTACCATGACGATTCATACGCTAATCAGATAGAAGAAAGAAACAGATGTGTCTGCAACGCATAGTTGTCAGTATGGATGAATGCAAGATAATGTTTATAAAAAAAAAAGGAAGAAACCGCTTGGTGCTGAAAATGTTGAACACGACGTAGTGTATAATTATATAGTTGCAATATTAAGAAGCGATGTGATATGAACGAACTGCTAAAATCAATGTTAGGGAAAGCGAACGGATTTTTTAGTTTGTCGGGAGCTTTCTGGAGAAGTGCAGTACATCTGTAAAACTTTGAAGCAAGCCCTACCAATTATTAAATATTTTCCTAGCGTTTGGTGTCCTTATGAGGTAGACCGATCTCGAACAAACTCGGCGACACGCTGAAGCTATTGTAACAGACCGGTTTAGCCCGTACTAAGGTATAACAGGGAAATTAAATGGGAACCATATGAATATTGATAACGTTTTCGTAAATGTATTGCTCGGTTTAAGTTTGGATTACCAATGTAAGTAAAACTAAAGAACGTTCCCGTGCAGTTAATTTCTACTTTGAGCTCGCAAATGTTAACAATACCAATAAGTAACTGAATTCATGTGAATATGAGTAATCATATATGCTATCAAGGCAAATATGAAAATGTTTAAGGAACATGGCTTGTAACCAGCTGTCGTGCAAATGGGGATATGAACCCCAGTCTGCGATAATAACTCTCAAATATAATGCATCGGACATGTACTCTTCTGTACAACAAAGCACAAAGTCTGTGTCATCTCTTATTAGCAGTAAGACCTTCTCACCTACGGAAAATAGTGCAATAAATGAGATGAATAATATTTACACTAGAGGGCGCCTTCGTTGATGGAAATGCAGTAAAAACCTTGTAAAATGTTACCAATTTATGAAGAAAAAGGTAACGTTTTATATACAATTGTATACCCACTGCGCAACAAACGTCGCGCGAAGGATTCCAATAGCAAATTAGTGGCGCCGGAAATTGATTAACAACAATTCCTAGAGATAAAGTCATATAACTGCCTGTAGAAAAGCAGGTAAACGAAGGACGCGTAATACACGTATTGTCATTGTGCAAGTAACTGTGTCGTGGAATAAGAGAACTGAACAAGTTTAGAACAAATCTTGAAGTGCATTGGCAGGAAGACTGGCCACACTGAGTGTACTACCATTGCAATTAATTTATTTGGAGACTGGCCACACTGACTGTACTACCATTGGAATTAATTTATTTCAGGCAGATTCCGTACCAAGTCTCGTGGCTTACTACCTTCAATAATATACAGTCAACCAATAACAAAATGTGGAATACAGATGCAACATGCTGAAGTCACCAAATTTCGCAAAGTGAATCAAGGACAAGTTAACCATATGACACACGAACGTCGTGAATGAATAACGAAATTGTATTTAAGATGTATATCACCTACATGCAGCCCAACTTTATGATACCACCTCACCATACAGCAAACTCGGCGACTAGCAGCAGAATTCAGTCGAAATACTTCTTTTCACTACAGGACTGAAGGAAAGAGCGTGTAATTAAATGCCGACGTCCCAGTGCCCCTTGTGAACAGGAAGAGTTCTCATTGGCCTATTCACCCGAAAGTGCGAAGCATACATCTCCATAAACCTCACAGACTAACCTCCAAAGATACCAAAATCTTTGCGGTCGGTACCAGACACATAATCTCATCCTTGTAGTAACCCAGCGATGACCAGTACTCGAAAGTGACTGTATTGTGGAATAAGATGACTGAATATGGAAAGTTGAAATTTAACTGTCAACTTTTAAGTTCTTGCGGAACATTGTTAGGTAAATTTAGCAGAACTCTTTGGAGGAGTAATTTGCGTCTACTCTTCTCCCACTATCGTGTATCAGGAGTAGGGATCAGTAAAACAAGATAACAGAGGTTCGGGCGCGTACTGAGGCATGTAGACAGTAATTTTTCCCTCGGTCTATACCAGAAGGGAATAGGACAGTAAATCGCTGATATTGGTACTAAATACTCTCCGCCAAGCGCAGTAGAGTACAGTACATAACATGTGTAGTGGCTTGCGAAATATATATGAAGATGGAGATGTGTGGTATAAAGAGCAGGGAGAAGATTTATGACGTGGAGGGCTTCCAAGATACGGTACCCGAGTACCCGTACAACCTTGTAGCTAGTTTCCTTATTACGCTCTCCATTCAGTGCATTTACATGTCAGACCTTGTCGTAAATAAGCGCACCCGTGTCTTGGATCTTCTTGGCTCATAAAATGTGTAGCTTACTGTGGCGGGACTCTACATATCAAACCCGTACTAATGGCGCAGGAATTTTCCCAAACGTGTAGTCCGCATGATATGTGACGGAGTTAGATTTTGTTTCCTTTCAGTTCTGAAATTTTGGCTCACCCCTTACATCGTTCAGGAAGTAGAAAGTTTCGGCACAAAGTATAGTTTCTCACGAAACATGACTGTATGTGGTTACTGTTTTTTGATAAGCGTACTAGTATACAGTGTGAGGAAAAGTTAGTCACTGATGTGGAATGATCAACATATTTTTAGCATATATTTCGTGAAGTAGGTAAATATCATATAACATACGATAGCTGTACCACGTAGAAATTCGAAAACTCGAATCACATAGAAACTATCCCATTGAGCTACTTGAGAAAACACATAAGACTCAATGCAACAAAATACATTTCTTTCTCTGGTAGTCTCGAAACACCCAAAGCCATCAGATTAGTAGCACATATGCAGTTATGTAAACGAGGGTCCGTATTACTTAACGAGTAAATTTTATTTTACTATCCTTATGCCGTGAACTACACTAACAAAAAAGATTTGCAACACTAAGAAGAGCACAAACGAAAGTTGCTGGAGTGTTTTTGCATCTGGAAGATGATGTCTATTCAGATTTCACATCAATGGCGTAAGAGTGGCGATTGTAGTGCCACTATGAGGGTACAAATCAGGTTTGTTCCAAATACATGCTGTAACGGTCGTGAGTGTTGGCTACCTTGTAGACTGCGCATAGTGAGTTATTGTTAGTCAAGAATGTCCTTAAGACAACAAAAGCCACATTATCAACACTTCACTGAGTTTGACAGAGGTCGTGTTATAGGGCTAAGAGAAGCTGTATTTTCCTTTTCCGATATTGCAGAAAGACTTGGAAGGAGGGTAGCCACTGCTTATTATTTCTGGCAGTGGTGCCCACGAAATTTTACTGTCACAAGAAGACCAGACTCTGAATCGCCACGTGATACTACCGAGAAAGAAGCTCATCGTGTTCGGCGTATGAATCTGGCGCAACGTAACAGCATCTGCAGTAACAATTTGAGCAGCAATTAGAGTGACAGTGACTCAACGAACTGTTAAAATTTGGTTACTTGTAGGACAGCTCCGAACAAGACGCCATGTGCATTCCACTGCCTTCAAACCACCGCCATTCGCAACTTCAGTAGTGTCAACCGAGAGCTCATTGGAGAGCAGGGTGGAGGTCTGTTGTGTTTCCTGATGAAAGCTGGTTCTGCCTCGGTGGCAGTGATGGCCGTGTGGTGGTTAGAAGGGAGCCACTTAGACACACTGGACCTACACATAGAGTTATGGTCTGGGGTGCGCCTTCGTATGACAGCGGGAGTTCTCTCATGACTATCCCACGCACCCTGAATGCAAATTTGTACGTCAGTCTTTCGATTCGACCTGTTGTGTTGCCATACATAAATAGCATTCTAGAGCCTGTTTTCCAACAGGATAACGCTCGCCCACATAGCGCTGTTGCAACCCAACATCCTGTGCAAAGTGTCGACGTCTTACCTTAGCCTGATAGATCACCAGATCTGTTTTCAGTCGAGCTCATATGGGACATCATCGGACGACAACTCCAGCGTCATCCACAACGACCAGCATTTGGGAATTGGAAATTTGTGGTAAGGTCTTATGGGACCAATCTACTGAGGTCATGGGTCACTAATCTTACACACTACTTAACCTAACTTACGCTAAGGACGACACATAGACCCATGCCCGAGGGAGGACTCGAACCTCCGACGGGGGGAGCCGCCGGACCGTGACAAGACGCCCTACACCGCGCGAATTCCCCGCGCCGCTCAACCAACATTAACCATACCTGTAATGAACGACCAAGTGCAACAGACACGGAGCTCCATCTAACAAACTGACATCCGGCACCTGTAAAACACAATTCATGCACGTTTGCACGCTTTCGTTCAACATTCTGGCCTCTACACCGGTTATTAATGTACCAGCATTTACTAACCGCAATGGATTATGTTGTGCTTGCATTAACCTGTCATCCTGCAGTGGTAATCACTTAACTATGTAACCTAGCCAAATGTTTTCCTGGAATTTCATTACTCTTCAATACTCGTGTTCTGATTTCCCGTCGTTGTACTTTCTTACGACTGTTACTTTGATATTTTGAGGTGTGTTACCATTCTAACTGTGATCTTGCATCACTTACATCTAGATTCAGTGGAACAAATATTAAGCACATAATCAAATAAAACTAAGATCAACGTAGCAATTTCTGTTGCACAGCGCCTGCGTTATCGTAATTTACTCAAAACGCTTCATTATTTATTTGTAGTATCTGTAACTGCATCTGTGGTGGTGTGAAAGATAAATAACCATTTCATTAACAAAACTGAATTATTAATAAAATGAACAACAAAAAAATGGTTCACATGGCTCTGAGCACTATGGGACTTAACTTCTGAGGTCATCAGGCCCCTAGAACTTAGAACTACTTAAATCTAACTAACCTAAGGACATCAGACACATCCATACCCGAGGCAGGATGCGAACCCGCGACCGTAGCGGTCGGGCGGTTCCAGACTGTAGCGCCTAGAACCGCACGGTCACTCCGGCCGGTCAAAATGAACAACCTCTGTGAAATAAATTAACATGCACTGAAGTGAAATGAAGCGATCGATGAGTCGAACTCATTGAAGATGAATTGAAATGAAAGAATATTATTGTGAACTGTTCAGATATTCTGATCTCGTAATACAATGAACATGTAATAACAGTTGAAAATATGTGTCAGATCGGGATTCGAACTCGAGATATCGATTATGGTAGCGTTCATAAAACATAAGTGGATCCACCAATAGCAGTTAAATCACTTTAGGTCTCTGTATCTTTAATGATTATTTGCTATAGGTCCATTCATTTCATTTCAATGTATTTAATTCACTACGTATATGTCCACTATGGCTGGGTAGGCTACAGTTCTCCATCCTGTGTGCTATTACTACACACCCCATAGGACAATCTCTGGTAGAAGCGTTCACTAACCATAGGTGGGAACATTAGTACAAAGAGTGTGTCAATCATCACCTGAGGAGTGCTCAGATAGTCTGATGGCTGAGAGGAATACTTGCGAGAAACAGAAAATTCTTGTTTGAGTCCCAGTCTTTCACAAATTTTCAATTGCCATCACAGCATGAGTAATACTGGGACTGTTGCAAACGTTAAAGCCACAGCAGTTCCAAGTGTAACGAATACAATGTCTCTGACGATAAAAGTTTACTGGAAGTCAAAAAATATGAAGAGACCGGAATCCTGTAAAACAAAGTTCGGCGCATTCTTATCTTGCTAGGCAACTGTGGTGGATGCTAGATGGAACACACTATTTTTCTGGGCAAATCATGAGAGGGAGTGCAGAGAAATGCAGAAGATGAAGGGGTACATTACTGTGACGATACATGAAGAGAAAGTCCAGGAAGAGAAAAATGGGGTGATGTAAATGGAAGCAAATCTGGACAGTGCAGTGAGAAGGGTCTGCTGGCGTTTCTTGAAGTTTCCCCGATGGATAAAATTTTCCATCATCTTTCAGGCGTGCAGGGGAGATAGTTCTATTTGTTCTTCCATTATTTCTGCTGATAACCGTACAGCCATCTTCAAGGTGAGACGGTGACAGAATTAAAACCAGTTGACACGAAGAAGTGTGGTAAATGCTAGTGCATCGGAAATAAGACAGATGGCAATAAGAGAGCTACCGCTGGAATTCTGCACTCACTTAGCGATAATAGTCTACACAGGCTGGCCTTCCAACGCAATCCATCCATTTTAACAAGTAACATCGCATTTCATAAACTCGGCGCTTCTCTTGTTTGGTTCTTAAATGCACGAACTTTTATCTATGACTGAAGTTCTTGTTGCCTATTCACGCACACACACTTAGTACCAAGTATTCTGTCATGTGTTTCTATTACGTCACCGACTCATCAGGAAGATTGCTGTACGGTTATCAGTCCAAATATCAGAAGAAATACTACTTACTATCCCGTATGGACGCCCAAAATGTGACCGAATATAGCCGGCCGTTGTGACTGAGCGGTTCTAGGCGCTTCAGTCCGGAACCGCGATGCTGCTACGGTCACAGGTTCGAATCCTGCCTCGGGCGTGATTGTGTGCTATGCCCTTAGGTTACTTAGGTTTAAGTAGTTCTAAGTCTAGGGGACTGATGACCTCAGATGTTAAGTCCCATAGTGCTAGAGACACTTGAACCATTTGTGATCGAATAGTAGGTGTGCTGAAGATTGAGGGAAATTGGAGATATGACCTCAAAATTTCCAGGAGAAAATTCAACGTTCCCATACTGATGGCCATCAAAATTTCACCATAAGGAAGAATCGAAAATAATGAACTGTTACGTATTGTATGTATTCAGTACTGTAGGAAGAATACATTATCAAATTTGTAGGTGATTTAAGTGTAAACAGAGTGCGAAATTCAGTATACAGAGATGGATCTCTTGCAGCGATAAGGGCTCTAACTCGACTGGGTATCCTGTTACACCGAGCACAGATGATACCTTGTCAATCTAAAGAGGCTTGAGACTGAATTAATAAGATAAAACTTAATATGGTGGTTATAACACTACAAGTGTTCTACACAATCAGCCCCCACTTGAGCACAAAGCATTAAACCTTTCTACAAATATGTGAAAGCGCCAGAAAAGTCCTACTTTGGGATGTTTTTCAACTAGTGCATTACATTAACTTGAATGTCGTTTGACACTTGGCGTGAATTACAGCACTTGGATGTTATGTGGTAGGTTCATATTGATAACAGGTCTTGTAACGTGCGACGAATTTTTTCAGAAAAGAATTGTAAAGCCGCAACAGGAGTCAGTAGTACGGCAGTGTTGACGTCAGGACACTTTTGATATCAAATTGATATGCAAATTAATTAAATTGATAAATCAATGAACCCCACCTCCACCAACGACCACCCCCAGCCCCCGCCCCCAACATGACATCATGTATTTTTCCAGCTGCACATGCGCACCAGACCCCTTCTGCCCCATCCCTCCCCAATATTCTCCCTGACACAACCTACCCTATTGACGGGAATTTAGAATTTTGGAAGGAATTTCGAATTTTGGCAGGAATTCCTTTGTCCCAGGTCTGTGCTGAAATCCCTCCCCGTCTCCCACCTGGGAATTGGCGGAAAATTAAAAATTGGCAGTACCCTTTCCAGGACTCGAATCCTGGTCCTCCTGAGTGGAAAGGCCAAGTGTACCCGCCTACCACAATGAAACCACCAGATGCGCTTGCAATTGACTGGATATTAAAAATGGCGGTGACCTTTCCGGGACTCGAACCCTGGTGCTCCTGGATGGAAAGCACAAGTGTACCCTCAAGGCATGGAAACTGTCTAGATGCAGGAGAGGAAGGTTACGTTAGCGTACTTTATTTATTTTGGTCGGGAAAATGACGCATAGATTGATCATAATTACGTAATAAATCTCAAATATCGGACCTAATTGCACAATTACACAGCTATATGCATAGTGCTATACAAGGATGGCATAAAATTTCAATGCAGCGCAAAAACTGACGATACCATACAACTGGTCTTATCCCCCTGAGAAAAAATTTCGCAATACTACTCGAAACCAGCGACAGAACCACTCAAATTCTACCCTACATCTACAAGCTGGCGGGAAAAAGGCAGCGCTATAAGGTACTATCTTTATCCCTTTTAGTGGTAAATACGTCCAACTGACTAGATGCTGATGTTGGACAGAGTGGAGTTTAAAAAGTGTAATACCTGCAAGCATACAGTATCTATCGTTGTTTGACGTCAGAGTTCACTACATACGACTACCCTACAGCCCAGCTAACTGTAGGTGATACATGCTATCACAGATGATGGAAAAAATGCATCACAGACCTAACTACACTTCGAAATTGTCTTCGGAAACCAGCACTTGTATTAAACGGGTCCTAATGCAGCACATGTACTGGGTAAAATCGTCGTCCTAAAAGACTACAGAGCAGACTGTAGCTGAAAGTGCATTCGCCTCGATGTACAATCACAAACTGCAGAAAATCGAGGCCCTCTCCCCTCCCTCCCTCCGACCACCTATAGGGTGCATGGAGGGAGGGAGGCAGCTACTCCGCCAAGAGCCTGATGACATGTGCTGGTCGATGTCCGCCTTGAGACAATGCTCCTTTGCCAACACAAAATTATTTATAGTCATCTAAACAATAGGGAATAAAAGGACGGCTATCCCAAGTGCATGTTGGTCATCTAAAGTATAGTGGCACAGCCACCTGTAATGGTTATGGGGTGCACTACGGCGATGAGCTGTCACAGACTAGACAGGTCCCCAAACCCTCCAATAGGCCTCTCGTTCTGCGGTGAAAAACACTTTTGTTTTGACGTCAAGTAGAAAATTTCAAATGGGATAACGTTGATTTTCGTATAGTTTTATGAGCATTTTCTTTTTCGTTCGACTGCACTCACATTAATTTGTGTCATCAAGCGAATTGTACCGCCACTGATCACAAATGATCAGCAGAGACATACCCACCCTGCATAAAATCAGAACAAAAACTTTGTCTATTTTAAAGCGAAAACTACCGATCACCGCAGAATGCCCTTGTTATTTCTAACTTAAATTGATCATGAGAGTCACTTTGCATGGTGAGTATTTTTTTTCTGTAGTCAGATTACACTCACCAGGTAGGTCAAACTGGAATCCGTGGAAGGAACACGAAGTCCTTTCTGAGGTACACTGTTGACAAATGACATCTGAAGCTGATTACACTGAGATTCTACAGCCCACAACATACATTTCGCAGAAGGACCGTGCTATGAAAATCACTATCGTGTCTACGTTACCGTCACCCTTCATAAAAAGCGGTCTTCAGTCTACAGGTACACACACGAGCATCTGATAGTGTTACGCTTTCTGGTAGAAATGCAGTCAGCAATCTTGAATCAAGTATATCCATTCAACCACTTACTTGCGCTGGATGATCTAGGGACATCTTTTAATGATTACAGCCACTGGTGATTCATATTCGTGTCACTCTCATATCTCGAAATGAGTCACCTTTTTCGACCCTATCTACTAAGGATCCCATACGGAAAAAACTCTATTGCTGCTTTTTAGACAGTCCCTTTGCATCTTGTAACTGCACCTAAGTCTATGCCCCCATGATCCATGCAGCTTAGTCTATGATATTGCCCACAATTTAAGTCTGACCTGTACAGAAGTCAGAGAGCGCTTTATCTAAGAGCTTCTGCATCCTGTAGGGAAACAGGACGAGCTGTGTTAATGCGACGGGAGCGTGTGTTGACCACACGGTAGTAATGGGAACGTGATGTCATATCTCCGCAAACTATGTACATTGTGTAAGACCAGGGCCAAACGAAGCTTTCCCCTGCAACACTAGGTAGTAGGAGAGATAGTACGAGCTCTTATGGTGGTGTTTCTTGTTGGAAAAATTACGAAGACTACACATCATGCATGGTATGGAAGAAGGACGAAGATTTTGTGGCGCATCTCCAAACTCCATACATGTAGTCCGAAGGAGATCTGTGTCTCTCAGGGTGCATTCTTGTCTATCACCAAAACATATGTGACGATCCTGTTAATTATACAAGTATTGGTTCATTGGAGCAGGTGGTTTGTGATCGAAGTTGCATTGGCAGATTGGTGTAAAGTTTCATCACCTGTGCTGTAGGATGACCATATCCAACAGACTATCGATCACACGAGAGGGTTCCTGTATTGCTCCATTATAAGCAGTTTAATACATATTCTTTTTCTGTTGTAACATATCCAATCAGTATACACCACCATACACTGTGTTTTTTTCTACCATGACTTACAACCCACGTCTGTTGCAGCTAAACCGACATTAACATACTTCGATCCTCTGGCTCTCATAGAAAAGTGAACATCGCATGGCATAAACTGTACGGCTACCACACCACAGGCTGGTAGAAATTAAACACAACTGTGATGTTAATCATTGACATAAATGTGGAAGAGATCGCAACATATGGAAACTGGAAGAGTCTGCAGTATTGCAGAGCGCCACCAACAATCATTCGAAAGTTAATCTCATCTTCCCATCAAAAGGGTAGCAGATGTATCGGTGCTCCGTTTGGAAAAGTATTGTTAATTCCTTTTGCATTCATGCACATGACTACTGTTCCGGCGTTGACGATCGCTAGAAGGTGCTGTTCACAACTTGTGTGAGGTAGCACAAATAAAAAGAGGTGCTGCTACCTTATTGGTGAAAAGAAAAAAAAGAAAAATAAAGACATGTGTAGGGTATCACAGCATACATAAATAGCATGAGTCTGTAGCAATGAGAAACACTTCCAAACAACTGTATTAAGGTGATTACCTCTACATTTAATCCCATCTTCCACAGCGACAAGTAGCAGATATCCAGTGTTCCGTCAAGGTTCCCTCCATCCCAATCAAGTGGTGTCACTTAATCATTATGCAGTAATCAGCAGCATACCCAGTGGAAGGTCGAGATTGGAAAGACACTATTGATATGGAGCGATGTACTGTAATTGCGAGATCAATCTTAGCAATTTTACCCATAAGTCGGAGAGAGTCATATCCACCACATCGTGCAACCTGTTTAGAAACAGAGTGAGCTGAGTTACTGCTATAGGAGCGCGTTTTGACCATTCGGTGGAAGTGAGAACATGTTCTAGTAGCTCCACCACCCGTGTACAATGTGTAAGGTCAGCGTCAACTGAAGCCTACTCCAGCAACATTACAACAGTACAAACAGTTACGGAGATGTTTTTTTCTGGGGAAATTAGGAAGAGTCAACAGCGAAGCAGACCTGCATACCTCAGAATCCATTCACGTCTGTCACCCAAACATTCTATCATCGTTATTCTGTGCCATCCAGCAGAGAAAACTTACGAACTATCTGTGTGTCGGCATCAGGCACATGTAACGATCCTAATAAATATGCAGGTATTGATCCACAACACAGACCAGTGAAAAGTTGCATTGCCTCTACTGTAGGACGATCAGAGTATCCCATAAACTACACTCCTGGAAATTGAAAGAAGAACACCGTGAATTCATTGTCACAGGAAGGGGAAACTTTATTGACACATTCCTGGGGTCACATACATCACATGATCACACTGACAGAACCACAGGCACATAGACACAGGCAACAGAGCATCCACAATGTCGGCACTAGTACAGTGTATATCCACCTTTCGCAGCAATGCAGGCTGCTTTTCTCCCATGGGGACGATCGTAGAGATGCTGGATGTAGTCCTGTGGAACGGCTTGCCATGACGTTTCCACCTGGCGCCTCAGTTGGACCAGCGTTCGTGCTGGACGTGCAGACCGCGTGAGACGACGCTTCATCCAGTCCCAAACATGTTCAATGGGGGACAGATCCGGAGATCTTGCTGGCCAGGGTAGTTGACTTACACCTTCTAGAGTACTTTGGGTGGCACGGGATACATGCGGACGTGGATTGTCCTGTTGGAACAGCAAGTTCCCTTGCCGGTCTAGGAATGGTAGAACGATGGGTTCGATGACGGTTTGGATGTACCGTGCACTATTCAGTGTCCCCTCGACGATCACCAAAGGTGTACGGCCAGTGTAGGAGATCGCTCCCCACACCATGATGCCGGGTGTTGGCCCTGTGTGCCTCGGCCGTATGCAGTCCTGATTGTGGCACGCATACGACCATCATTGGCACCAAGGCAGAAGCGACTCTCATCGCTGAAGACGACACGTCTCCATTCGTCCCCCCATTCACGCCTGTCGCGACACCACTGGAGGCGGGCTGCACGATGTTGGGGCGTGAGCGGAAGACGGCCTAACGGTGTGTGGGACCGTAGCCCAGCTTCATGGAGACGGTTCCGAATGGTCCTCGCCGATACCCCAGGAGCAACAGTGTCCCTAATTTGCTGGGAAGTGGCGGTGCGGTCGCCTACGGCACTGCGTAGGATCCTACGGTCATGGCGTGCATCCGTGCGTTGCTGCGGTCCTATCCCAGTTCTACGGGCACGTGCACCTTCCGCCGACCACTGGCGACAACATCGATGTACTGTGGAGACCTCACACCCCACATGTTGAGCAATTCGGCGGTACGTCCACCCGGCCTCCCGCATGCCCACTATACGCCTTCGCTCAAAGTCCGTCAACTGCACATACGGTTCACATCCACGCTGTCGCGGCATGCTACCAGTGTTAAAGACTGCGATGGAGCTCCGTATGCTACGGCAAACTGTCTGACACTGACGGCGGCGGTGCACAAATGCTGCGCAGCTAGCGCCATTCGACGGCGAACACCGCGGTTCCTGGTGTGTCCGCTGTGCCGTGCGTGTGATCATTGCTTGTACAGCCATCTCGCAGTGTCCGGAGCAAGTATGGTGGGTCTGACACACCGGTGTCAATGTGTTCTTTTTTCCATTTCCAGGAGTGTATATCGTTTGGAGCTCCATCCTGCATAAAAACCACCCGTTTCATGTTATTCTTAACCATCTGCTATTACATCAGTGCACTTTCAAATTTACTACAATTCACCGACATGGGTTGCTAAGTTCCTCGACATGGGTGCGTCTGGAGAAATCATGTGCACTTGGATGGGCGAGGACTCATTCATGAGATGCGGAATGTTGAGGCCTACTTCTGGTCAGCTGCAGATTAAATCCGTAACGGTACGGCGTACTGCATTGTGGATTGGTCAAAGACAGTGCAAGGGAGCCTATCAGTTTCTAATTTTATCCTAAGACTACGAGTATGCTCTGTGACTCCCATCCACATAGAGGTAGATCGTAAATATTACACTATACTCAAGGTGCTAGAAATATTTAGAGCGCTGTCTGGTATACTTTGATGGTGTATATGTTCGAGAATTAACAATGAATGGACATACTGCACGGTCATCTATCTACATTTGCAATGATACTTGCAAAGTAGAGAAGCGACGGCTTAGCAGTTATATGGAAATTGGGAAACATTCTGTCATATCATTGGTCGGTGTTGAAATTACTGTAAAATTGCTAAAGCTGTTTGCACTATCAACTGAGTTGCTTATTATTATAGTACATCGACGATATCTTTACCACCCCATACATACACTGATATGCTGTTGGTTACCACATTATGATTGACATCGCTTGTTTGAGATGGGGAAAGAGTTTTGGCTGGAGGGACAACACCTGATGGGGATGGCTAGCATAGAAACAGTGATCACGTACATGATTGCAATATGAGAAATCAGTCGAAACGGAACTCAGAGCCATCAGCTATTCCGTCACTGGGACAGATGAGTTTCAAAGTAGAGGTCGTCAGTCACCTTCGGACAGCAGTTTGGAGACTCTCCACAACGCAACCAAATTCTTCCAGTTTCCTTATGTTGTAGCTGTCTTTTATTTAAAATCATCCAGTGTGTGCCGTTTGTTATGGTAGCAATAGTAGCAACATGATTTATACCGTGCAGCGTCTAGTTTTCTGCGAGAAGCAATGGAGCAGAACGTGTTAATGTCAGTTTGGAACCTGACACAGACCTCGAAGTCGTGGTGGGAAAAAACAAAATGAATGACAGTGTACAAAGTGTGTTGCTGCAGAAAAATTAATGTTTGAAACAACGACACAGGGTCACAGGGAGCATCTCTTGCGATTTATTGTATAATGTTCCTCAGAAAGAACATAATGTACCCTCTACGGATTCCCGTGTGACCTACCTGGTGAGAGTAATCCGACTACAGAAAAAAAAAACAAGGCAAAAACTACTCGTCGTGCAAAGTGACTCTTACGATCAATTTAAGTTCGAAATAACGAAGACATTCTGCTGTGATCGGTAGTTTTTGCATCAAATTAGTCAAAGATTTTTTTTCCTGATTTTATACAGGGTGGGTATGTCTCTGCTGATCATTCGTGATCAGTAGACGTCACAAAATAATGAGATGCGAGTGCAGTCGAAAAAAAAACTAGACCGATTTTGCAATTTACTATCGTCACGAATGTTTTTCTTTCCTTTTTTTATATAATTGCTTTATTAAAAAAGTCACGTTGATGTTAAATAATCCAGCACAGAACGGCGGGCGAGTTCCCTACGAAACCATGGATCTTCTTCGGTCCAATCTGGAGCGTTCTACGTGACGTTAAACAAAGGTGCTTTCCATCGCAGAACGAGAGGCCTACTAGTGGTGTTGGGGAACTGTCTAGTCTGCAACAGCTCGTCGCCACAGGAGCGCCCCCTATCCGTCAGGGACGGCTGTGTCACTATACTTTAGATGACCAAGACGCATTTGGGAAATCTGTCCTTTTATATCCTATTGTTTAGTTAACTAACCTGACTTTATGTTGGCGGAGGACCATCGTCTCGAAGCGGACAGCTCTCAGAAGGTGTTGTGAGTCGGCTGGCAGAGTACCCGCCATCCTCCCTCATCCACCATGTAGTTGGTTGGAGGAGGGAGGGGAGAGGGCCTCGATTTTGGGCGGTTTGTGATTGTACATCGAGGATTCTTTTAAGACGACTATTTTCCCCAGCACATGTGCTGCATTACGACTCATTCAGTACGAGTACTGGTTTTTCACGACATTTTCGATGTGTAATTAGAACTGTGACGCATTTTTTGCTTCTACTGTGATAGTATGTATTGGCTTCAGTTAGCTGGACTGTAGGGTTATTTTTAGGAGGCGTCTGTAGCGAACTGTGACGTCAAACATCGATAGATACTGTATGTCTGCAGGTAATACGCTTTTTAAACTCCTTTCTGTCCTACATCAGCATCTAGTCAGTTGAACGTATTTCCCACGAAAAAGAATAAAGATAATACCTTATATAACTGCGTTCTTCCCGCCAGCTTGTAAGTGTAGGGTGGAGTTTGAATGTTTCTGTCACTGGTTTCGAGTGGTATTTCGAAGTTTTTTCTAAGCAGGATAAGACAAGTTGTATGGTATCGTCAGTTTTTGCGCTGTATTTCGATTTTATGCCGTCTTTGTGTAGTGCTATGCATATAGCTGTGTAATTATTCTCAATCTTTGTGGTTAATTATGTAATTAGGATCGATCTTTGCGTAACTTTCCCGACCAAAATAAATAAAGTACACTAACCTTTAATTGTATTGAGAGGGGGGGGGGGGGGGTGCACTTGGTCTTTCCACTCAGGACTCAGGAAGATCAGTGTCCGAGTCATGGAAAGGGTACAGCCAATTCTTAATCTCCCACCAATTCCCAGGTGGGGAGCGGAGAGGGATGTCAGCAAAGCCCTGGGGCAAAGGAATTGCCACCAAAATTCGAAATTCCCACCAAAATTCGGAATTCCCACCAACAAGGTAGGTTTGGGGCAAGGGAGAGGGGAGAGAGGGGTGAGGGAGGCAGGAGGGGGCTGGAGCACACGTACAGCTGGGAAAGACATGTGACGTCATCAGGGGGGCGGGGGTGAGCGTGGTCGGGGGCCGGGTTGGACGGGGGTGCGGGTGATTAATTGATCAATTTAATTAATTTGCATATCAATTTGATATCAAAAGTGTCCTGACAACGCCACTACATTACTAGTGGAGTTCACGCGTCGTTCTCTTTTTCCGACAGTCAAAGACTTCACAGCAAAATTTGCACACGTTTTTCTCTTCTTCAAAATATTCTGCAAAAGATCTTGAACATTTGACTTGGAGATGTTACTGCATTGTGATTTGTGACACAACCATGCTGACAGAATATGGCTTCAACCTACTTGACACTCTTCGCTCACAACTTACTGGTTGAATCCACATCTATTGCCTACAGTTGTTAACATAAGCTGCCACCTTAGTTACTGCGGTGACCTCACTTGTACGCCAGCGATAAAATATTCTGGGGATTTGTTGGGCGGGCAGAGTAGATACGGGTGCTAAGATAGTCCGTGCAGTTGTACAACACCACTGTGCCAGGGTGCCGTAGTGATTAGAGCATCTGCTTAGTGAGCATGAGATCCAGGGTTCGAGTCCTGGCCTAGATACAAATTTTCGATTAAAGCATCTATGCTCAGGTTTCAGACGTGGTCCCCTGTTTCGTTCAGTGGTGAGGAGCTATTTCAGTATAGTTGGAAAGCCTTTTCAGTGGTGTTCGAGTTTAGGGGAATACTAAGAGGGCGGAAGTGTGAACAGGAATTTCGATTGAGGAGGGAGGCGTGTTAAGGTAGTCAATGCAGTTGTGCAAAGCCACACTGCGAGGGTGGGTTAGTGGTTAGTACATCTGCCTAAGCGAGTAGGAGATCCAGGTTCGAATTCGGCCTTGGTATAAATTTTTATTCGTCGCTTGAGTCAGCGTATATACGTCATAAATATAGGTACGGTATTCCACGCTGCCTCAACTCTACAAAAGAGGTGACTGCTCGTAGAGGCTGTGAGTGGGGGCGTATAAGTCTCTAAATAACCCTGGACGTTGCTGAGAGATCCGCAGAGGGAAAATGTGGTACTGTATTATCTTGTTGAAAGATAACGCCCAAGAGACTTCCAAGGTAGGGCACTGCCACCAGCCTTAATACGCGAGAAATATAACGGTTTCTGTGTAAATTATGGTTGTATGATCGTTTTTCATACGCAGTAGCATCCCTTACAACCACGTTGGCTCCTGGACCCGTATGACAATGACGATTGCCACCTGGCATCGTGCGTTCTCTTGAGAGCCTCTGCACATGAGTACGCCCATCATGAATCTGTACACAGAATCGAGAATTATCTAAAGACATGATGTAGTTCAAATTCTGTGTCCAGTGTTTTCACTTAGTGCATGACTGTCAGCTCAGTGATTTGGTTGGCTGAACCTAACAACAATGCAGTGAAATATTAACAATAATAATAATAATAAAACCCTTTCTGACAGTTCTTTAGAAATAAACACATCCGGCGCACACACATGTGTGCGCTATGTCGGCTTATCTAGCTCAAGGTTCTGCATGTCATATCTCAATGAAACATACCTCTTTGTTGCAGTGTATAAAGCAGAACTTTTCTTCAAGCGACTAACTTTAATAGACATTGCGCAGAATGTAAACAAACATGCAGATTACAAAATCGCGAGTATTCTGTTACAGGATAGGGCAATAATGTCAAATTTATATTAAATTTACGTTGGTTGGTTGGTTGGTTTGTGGGGGTTGAAGGGACCAGACTTCAAAGGTCATCGGTCTTACATTTGGGACAAAGCACCATTATTCATAACCAATATTTTTGGTAATTAAGCTATAAATAGAACTTCAACGAAATGTTATAAACAACACACAGTGCGTCAGGTCTTTAATACATATCTCAACTGAGAACTATAAACAAATGTATAATATTTAACAACAATTATTCATTCACAATTGTAAATGGTTCAAATGGCTCTGAGCACTATGGGACTTAATTTCTGAGGTCATGAGTCTCTTAGAACTTAGAATTACTTAAACCTATCTAACCTAAGTACATCACACACATCCATGCCCGAAGCAGGATTCGAACCTGCGACCGTACCGGTCGCGCGTTTCCAAACTCTAGCGCCTAGAACCGCTCGGCCACCCCGGCCGGCACAATTGAAAATATTATGTACCAAAAGTTTCGCTAAATGTTAATATGTAACAACAATTTTACAGTTAGAAAATAAAAATACAGCCCACTGAAGGGAGCACAAAAAGTGCTGAAACATGTCTGGGTGAAGCAAAACAGAACAGAGGTATCTTGCACAAGGCGGAATTCCTCGTCCTACTTTCGTAGCAAGCACGGACATAACAAGAACTGCAACACCACAAAATGCTTATATTAGATTTGCTTGTAGCCGTCTGGAGATGGGCTTATGTCTGAAACTTTTTGTTGTTAAGAGTCAAATCATTGTGATCACATCCACGCGGGGTAGCCGCATGGTCTTGGAGGCCTGGCCACGGTTCGCACCTCTCCCCCCGTCGGAGGTTCGAGCCCTCCCTCGGGCATGGGTGTGTTGTTGTCCTTAGCGTAAGTTAGTGTAAGGTAGATTAAATAGTGTGTAGGCCTAGGGACCGATGACCTCAGCAGGTTGGTCCCATAGAAACCTACTACAAATTTAGAAAATTGTTATCATTGCGCATCGCGAAATAGAACACTGACGATTGGCTCTGTGGGCATATGATGTGGAGGAGAATCATATGAGGTCTCACTCTAGCGACGGTACGGACCGCATATGGTCAAATACATTCGTATAAGGGACTCTGATAAAGGGTAGATTTTTATAGCGTCGTGCCTGTGAGTAGCATCGCGGAAACAGCGAAGCTGGTCGGCTGTTCAAGTTTTACTGTCGTGACCATCTATGGGAAGTAGTTAAAGGACGGTGAACCCACGACTAGGTGTTGGACATCCATGCCTTGTCACAGAATGTGAGACATAGTACAATGGTGATGCTGACGAGAGCATACCGTTCACAGGACACTCTAGAACAGCACCGCACTAGACGACCCCTACATGTTTCGACGTTGAGCCAACGACATTGTCAATTACAATTTCAGTAGACGCAGAAGCATCGAGACTGGAACATGCATCAATGGAAACGTGTAACCTGGGTGGATGACTCACGTTTCTTGTGACACTAGATCGACAGTCCGGATGTGTTGTCAGTCAGACGAGTGTCTGCTCGACACATAAATCGCGCCGTGCTGGTGTGTCAGTATTGTGCTATGAGAGACATTGACCATTGGATTCTACAGGACCTGTGGTGGAAATCGAAGCACCATGACAGCTATGGACTACATGAACCTTGTTGTGAACTACCCGCACCCCGTAATGACGTCGTCTTTGATGGCGGTGTTGTCTTCCAACATGATAACTGTTCGAGCCACACGTCTATAATCGTGCCAATAGTAGTTTGAGAAGCATGACAGGGTACTCACGTTAATGTCTTGATTATTTTGTCTGATTTGTGCGCGATGGAGTACATCAGGGAGAGTACAGGGCGCAAGCTACGTGCCCACATAACCCCACATTGTAATTTAAGGGAATTATGTATCATGTAGGTAGACATCTCGTGCCACATACCTCCGGAAATCTACAAAGAACATCTAGAATACATGCCACACAGATACGCTGCCGTACTGGTTCCTAAAGTGAATTAGCACGCCATGAAACAGGTGGTCATAGTTTTCTGCCTCATCTGCGTAATCATTCTTTCAATAAGTGTGGCTGGTTACAGTTTTATTCTTTAGTGATTATAGTGAAGAGCAAAGTATCAGTTACCGACATATGAATGTGCTTAGAAAATTGAGGAAACGAAATCTTATGGAAATCAAGCAAGTGGCATTTTATACAGAAGCAAAGACCGAATTTATAAACTAAAGTGTGTTGTGAATGAGTTGCGAATAGCTCTACAAGTATGCCAGTGTCGGCGTGAGTGATTCAGGATTGCTCCGTGTCGATAAAAGCAAATAGCGGCGAATGAAGAACTGGAATTTAATATGCATGTACGTGTGGCACGGTGTCGTCACCGTCGTCGCGTTGCCTCACGCGCTAATCACGGTCATTTGGATGCTGGTCAGCCCGCGTTCGTACACGCTCCGCTCATTACACCGTAACTGCCCTTCTTACTTTTACTCCCTGATTCCGAATTTAGGAGCAGCCTTCGAAAACAGAATCAGCTACGGTCGCCGAGGGCACTCCCGGCTGATTGGACAGAAAAGGGGAAGCGCTCGTTCAGAGTTGCCAACGAGAAGAGGGCCTTACGAGCGCGTGCGAGGCGCTATAGGTGGCCTAGGCTCTGCGGCCGAGGTATTAACCTCTGTGTTTTAGTGCTGCTCTCCTTCGTTTAACTTATATTGACAGCTGACACACTCGACGCCGAGAACGTAAAATAAACATACTAGGTCGGATGGCCGTTTAAAGAGAATGTGGTTAGGAAACCCCTGACCAGTATTCTCCCAAATAGGGAACACCTACGGAATCCTAATCAGAAGACTATCGAGGAAAAACAATTCTTTAACCTCGTCCTTAGTTCCTTTATAGTGATACTGCACCCTACGCCAAAACCCTTCCCTTTTTGTGCTTAAGGAATTCCATACATTTTGCTCTTCGTCATTAATAGTAAACTTCGTGGCATCGCTTTCAGTGATTGCAGAGACTGGACCTTGCTCCCCTTATGGCACAAAACCTCCTTCAAGAGCAACGTATGGTCGCTGAAGAAAAATACAATGTAACGAACTTTTATGATTTTCCGAATTTCAATCAGTTTGAGTGACAAGGAGACCGCACTTACTCGTCATCGTAGATTTCGTCAAAATTTATATTATATGCAACGATTGGCCAAAGATGAAGGTGATAGAAGCTCCAGATGCGCAAGCGTAAAGAAAGAAAAGCATTTCTGGCGCAGGTCGAGTGAGACTAGAGCTATTAATATTAGCGTATAATCCAGGCAGCGGCTGGCGCAGCGAAAAGAGGTACCTATTTCCAAATTTTTTAACTTGTAGATATACACTATTTGCGCTGCAAATGATCCGAAGTAACGCTCTGTATATTGTATTTATTAATATTGTTGTAAAAGGCTTACAAAGGAAAGGCAAAGGAAAACTTGGAATTGTAAACAAATTTCCAAGAAAGGATTGTAATTACAGTGTCCACGAAAACTCTGTAAATAAGGTCCCGGAATGAACTGCAATTAATGTTTCCTGTTAGACAGATATGATGAACATTCTGATTCGTAGACGTCTACCGAAATACTCCTATTAACGTCATGTATAATAAAATATTTACATTCGAATGTTTTCCTTCCAGGTTGACAGAACCAAACGAAACCAGGACCATCGAAGAGCAAAATTAGTTCTCGTAAAGTGCCAGGATATTAACAAAGTAACCCACTCGTAGGCAGCGTAAATATGCTGTAATACTTTCTGCAAAATTATTTTGAACCGTCAACGCATGCTTGCAAAAAATTACTTGCTCATTTGCAACGAAAAATCAAAAGACGGTGGAAGAGTACGAGAAAAAATGTAGGAATGTAGTCATTACATCATAAAACTCTAGTAAACTTAAAACAACTTTATACAAAACTTTTTGACTGATGTAATGAAATCATACGTACAGGAGAACAATTTTCTCCTGTTAATTGACTCGTGGGGACGACAAACAAATCCACATCTATACGATTAGATTTTTCAAGATGAAACAGGATTACCATAGCTCACTGAGTGCAAGATATATTTTTATGGTCAGGTGCTGAACTTCATCCAAAGCTCCTAACCTGTCTTATCTCATCGAGAGAAAAGAAAAAAAAAATGACATCTACAGTGGACTGTATCTCACTGAGTGCAAGATATATTTTTATGGTCAGGTGCTGAACTTCATCCAAAGCTCCTAACCTGTCTTATATCATCGAGAGAAAAGAATAAAATGACATCTACAGTGGACTGTATCAAAATAAAGGGTGGGTCAAAAGTCGCAGTACACCTTGTTATGTCAAAAACCCTGCATGAATGGGGAAACATAAATATTCCAGTAAGGTATGAGTGAGGTGGTCTATCTTTTACGATATGTACCGAACATGGGCGCCATCTAGAAGTCGGCCATCTTGAATCTAATTCAATTTTTTTAATTGAAAGGTGGTCCTGCGACATATAAAATTACATTAGCATTTTCTGTCATGTTCATTCCTATAAGCCGGCCGACGTGACCGAGCGGTTCTAGGCGCTACAGTCTGGAACCGCGTGACCGCTACGGTCGCAGGTTCGAATCCTGCCTCGGGCATGGATGTGGGTGAAGTCATTAGGCTAGTTAGGTTTAAGTAGTTCTAAGTTTTAGGGGACTGATGGCCTTAGAAGTTAAGTCCCATAGTGCTCAGAGCCATTTGAACCATTTGAACCATTCCTATAAACAGATTTGAAGAAGCAGCTCTGTTTCATAATTTACAAGACATTTTGATTGGAATTAAAGGCTGTAGCGTTCTCCATAAGGGACAGTCATTTAATGTTTTCATCATGGTGTCCCTCTCGGTCAACGCACATTTGAAGACGATGGATGCAATCGTCATGCATTCACAGAAAGGCTTCCGCAGAAATTCTGACGCACGCCTCTTCAGCGCTTTGCTCGAAATGGCGCCTGTTTCTTATTTTCTCCACACTTACGAGTTGCTTTAAATGGCCCCACAGATAAAAGTCAAATGGTGTGAGATCAGGTGATCCACAGAACCACGTAGACCAGTCCAATGAACAGGAAACTGACTGTATAACCACGGACAAACAGTTGCTCCGTAGTGTGGTGGAGCCCCAGCCTGTTTACAGGAAGAGGAAAAGCTGCTATCTTTATTCAGAACTAAGTGAAAGAGTACTTCTTGCAGCATTTCCAGGGACAGTTGAGCATTTAGGTTCTGGTCAATGACAAAGGGTCTAATTACACCAGTACCCCATATTCCATACAACACCATAACCTTTACGTCACCAACTACCATGGAAGGTTCCATCCAGTGTTGATTCCGGTTACTCCAGAATCTGTGGTTGTGACAACTGACTTCACCACTGACAGAAAAATTTGCCTCGTCACTGAAAAAAATACCTTTCGCAAAAGAGGGATGTTCTTTAACTTGCTCTAAGGCCCATGTGGAAAACTGCATGCGTCTGCCTCGGTCGGCCTCTGCTAGTTGCTCGAGTAGCTGAATCTTGAAGTTATGCTATTGATAAGCATCAAGGATTCTGGCGATCGATGACTGGCTGATCCCACATTCTTCTAACGAACGTCGTGTCCTGCTGTGGGACTCTTCACGCAGGATGCCGAAACGATTGTTGAGGTTGTCTCACCAGTAACACTTTTTTGGACTGCAACTCCGTGCGTTGTCAGCCACAGTCCCAGTTTCTCGGAATTTGGAAGCTGAACACGAACAGTACTGGGTGAAACTGGAGGTCCTTCTGGATGCTTTTGACAATATTGATTCTAATACTCTCTTTGAAATTATGAGGGAAGCAGCGGTAAAATAGATGGAGCGAAAGGCTATTTACAACTCGTAAAGAAACCAGACGGCAGTTATTAGAGTCGAGGGGCATGAAAGGAAAGCAGCGGTTGAGGAGGGAGTGATGCCGGATTGTAGCGTATCCCCAATGTCATTCAGTCTGTACATAGAACAAGAAGTAAAGGAAACCAAATAAAAATTTGGAGCAGGAATTAACATCCACGGGGAAGAAATAAAAACCTTGAGGTTTGCAGATGACATTGTAATGCTGTCAGAGACAGCAAAGTCTTTGAAATTGCTGATGAGTGGAATGCACAGTGTCTTTAAAGAAGCATATAAGATGAACAGCAGCAACTGCGAAACCAGGATTATGGAATGCACTCGAATTAAATCAAGTAATCCTAAGGAGATCAGAGTAGGAAACCAGACACCTGTAGTAGGAGATAAGTTTCGCTATTTGGGCAGCAAAATAACTGATGATGGCCGAAGTAAAGACGATATAAAATGTAGACTGGCAATGCAAGAAAACCATTTCTGTAGAAGTGAGATTTGTTAACATCGAATACAGGTTTAAGTGTAAGGGAGTCTTTTCTGAAGGTATTTCTCTGGAGTGTAGCTATGTGTGGAAGTGAAGCATGAACGATAAACAATTTAGATAAAAAGAGAGTAGAAGCTTTAGTGATGGATCGATCAAGAAACCAACGAGGAAGTACTGAATAGAATTGGGGATACAAGAAGTTTGTGGCACAGCTTGACCGTAACAAGGGAGCGTTTGATAGGACACATTCTGAGACATCAGTGGATCATCAGTATAGTATTGGAGTGTAGTGTGGGGGTAAAAATTATAGCGGGAGATGAGTACAGCACGCAGATTCAGAAAGATGTGGGTTGCAGTAATTATTCGGAGATGGAGACACTCGAGCGGAATAGAGTAACATGTTGAACTGCATCAAACCCATCTTCGGACTGAAGACCACAACAAGAACAACAACATAACGTATGCAAGATGCCTAGAAAATTACTGCTCTAATGTGTTTTCCGAAGAATATCCTCAGCACGGTTACATCATCAACTGTAAAAAAATAAAAGTGTCGCTTTACACGAAGTCCTTAAGTACATGTTACAGTTCCTTTCAGGAAGTTTCTTTGCTATTCCAGATTGCTTTTTGGCCCGCCTCTACGAGACTTCTGTGAACATATTAATAAATATAATATACTGAGCGTTTTTCAGTTATTTAAAGTTAATAACTCAATAATTTAAAATAAAAAGAAAACATTCCCCATAGCGACTCGTCCCCACGACCCTCGGTTTACTGTTCTGGCTCTTACCTCCACGCTAACCACTGCCTGGAAACTATCTCGCCCGACCAGTGCCAAAAATGCTATTTTTTCTAAACGCTTGTCATCTGGAGCTACAATTTTGTCACTTAACCGATGATATAGACTCTGTCCCCTTGTCAGTACGTCTCCTGCTACCATGGGATTGACAAATTTAAGTTGTTTTCATGAAAATTATGCTAAAGGAATACGGAATAGATAGTCTTCTACATGTTTGGATCCACAGCCACTGTGAATTTCTTGAAGGAAGTTGAAATATCATTCGATGATATTATATAAAGTTAAAACTTTTACTTTTTTAGTGTGAATTTTGTTACATATATCCAGGTCGTGCCTACGCCTGCCACAGTTCAGCGAAACCCTTATTAGGAACGGCACTACACTTCGTTTCCTTCACACAAATGTGTGGACTATACGATGCTATACCTTGATGTGATTACATGAGAGTGTAATTTTTTTACAATTACAGTTTTGATTTTATTTTTGAAGCTGCTGTACCTTTTGGTAAAGTTTTTACCACCAGGTAAACCGTGCGAAATTAGCTAATCGCTTGGATATATATAATAGCAATCATTTCAATAATAAACAACAGCCTACGTAGGCAAATGAGCATCTCAAGAAATACCACACACAGTCAATCGACGTGCACAAAAGTCTAATTACCTACAAAATAAAGAAATACCGCGTAACCCTTGCGTGGGTAGCTCCTTAAGGCAGCTATTGCCTCTACGTAGACTAGGGCGCAGGAAAACTAACGAAACGGAGGAAGACATGCAGAAGGTGGACGACTGCTCCAACGGGAGGCATCGGGAAACGACTCTCAAAATCAAATCTCCACCTCCATGGTCTACTTTGAAGTGAACAACGATTTCTTTCTCGTTAAATTTCCATAAACTGAAGCCTTGACTCGAGAACTGCTTTCCAACACGGTGAGATACGCTGTGTGATCAAAAGTATCCGGACACCTGGCTGAAAACGATTTACAAGTTCGTGACGCATCCTGCAGGATTCAGGTCAGGACTCTGTGCAGTCCAGTCCGTTACAGGGATGTTATTGTAGTGTAACCACTCCGCCACAGGCCGTGCGTTGTGAACAGGTGCTCGATCGTGTTGAAAGATGCAGTCGCCATCCCCAAATTGCTCCTCAACAGTGGGAAGCAAGAAGGGGTTTAAAACATCAACGTAGGCCTGTGTTGTGATAGTGCCCCACAAAACAAAAAGGGATGCGAGCCTCCTCAATGAAGAACACGACCACACCATAACACCACTGCCTCCTACTTTTACTGTTGGCACTACACACGCTGGCAGTTGTTCACCGAGCTTTCGCCCTACCCATACCCTGCTATCGGGTCGCCACATTGTATGCCGTTATTCGCCACGCCACACAATGTTTTTTCCACTGTTCAATCGTCCAGTGTTTAAGCTCCTTACACTATCCGAGACGTCGTTTGGAATTTACCGGCGTGATGTGTGGCTTATCAGCAGCCGCCCGACCATGAAATCCAAGTTTCCTCACCTGCCACGTAACTGTCATAGTACTTGCAGTGGATACTGATGCAGTTGGAATTCCTGTGTGATGGTCTGGATATATGTCTGCCTATTACACATTACGACCCTCTTCACCTATCGGCGGTCTCTGTCGCTAAACAGACGATGTCGGCCTGTGCGCTTTTGTGCTGTATGTGTCCCTCCACGTTTCCACCTCACTATCACATCGGAAATAGTGGGCCTAGTGATGTTTAGGAGTGAGGAAATCTCGTGTACGGACGCATGACACAAGTGACACCCAGTCACCTGACCACGTTCGAAGTCCGTGAGTTCCGCGGAGCCCCTCATTCTACTCTCTCACGACGTCTGACTATTGAGGTCGCTGATATGGAGTACCTGGCAGTAGGTGGCAGCACAATCCAGCTAATATGTAAAACCTATGTTTTGGTGTGTCCGGATACTTTTTATCACATAGTGTACATAACAAGCAGTAAGCGTTCAGTGGCTTCGCGCCAAATTCGTACTGAGTCAGTTACGTGATATTGTTTCTTTCATGACGATGTTGTTGTTGTTGTGGTTTTCAGTGCGAAGACTCATTTCATGCAGCTCTTCACACATGTCTGTCCTGTGCAAGCGTCTTTACTTCTGCATAACTGTTTCAACATATAGCGATTTCAACCTGCTTATTGTAATCAAACCTTGGTCTCCCTCAACAAGTTTTATCTTCCACGTTTCTCTCTATAGCTAATTTGACAGTTCCGTGATGTTTATGATGCGTCCTACCAACAGAACACTTCTTTTAGTCAGTTTGTGCCAAAAGTTTCCTTATTTTCCCCAGTTCGATTCATTACGTCGTTATTTGTTAGTCTTGGTATCCGTCCAATCTTCAGCATTCTTATGTACTTCAAAAGCTTCTATTCTCTTCTTAACTGAAAGTTATTTGGCCACGTTCTACATCCGTACAGGGATATACTCCAGACAGTACCATCAGAGGAAGACTCTTTTTTATAATTTTTTTCCTTGCTATAGGCAGCCATTCCCTCCACCTCGGCCAGCATTAGTACTTGGCTGATCAAACAGAGAACTCGTCTACTACTTTTAGTTTCTCGTGTGCTGTAGTAGTCTAATTCTCTTAGCATCGCCTAATTCAGTTCGACATTATTGCATTATTTTGTTTTACTTTTATTAGTGTTCCTATTATGTTGTCATATTATCAGACAATGCTCTGGAGCAAAAAGAACTCAACAACATGCTGGAGAGCACTACTCGGATCTCCGATTTGTTCGACGGCGTACTGGATCCGCTCACCAGTTGCAGAAGTAAGTGTTATTCATCTTACATCATTTTACAGAACATTTTTATTTAATCTAAAGTTCAACTAGGATTTAACATTCTCGGAGCTCCTGACTTATATATAATCTAGATGGTTTTAAAAATGTTGGTATTTCTTTTACACGCTTTATAAAGAGCTTAACGCGTTACCGTAAACATTTATTCATATTTAGGTTTAACAGCGATTTTTATGTTGAAGAAATTTTAAAGTTTTGTTTTGTTACTTTTTGAGAGGATCATTATTCTGTTTCAGTACTTTTCCATCTACAGATGTCTGAAACTGTCATTTGTGAAACACCATGAGGTTGAGTTCTACCTTTGCCCATTATCTTTCGACGCTCTGTATAGTTTTTTGTGTAGTGTTTTGATTATGATTAAGAAGCTTTGGCTACTGTTGTGGGCTGCAGAAATAGCTGTTAAATATGAATTAACTGTATTGAATAACAGCATCGGACATTCGAACTTAAAGCAGAAGTGCGCACTGAGAACGTTACGGACGACATGTCACACTTCAATAGATAAAAAATCTGAGAAATCGGAAGTGTTTTGTCTGTCTGTTTCCTTGCGTATTAAAGCGGACAGTAATTTTTCAGTGGCAGCTCCTCCACTATTTTTCAAGCACCTATTTTTACGAAATTTCTGTAGTGATAAGATAAAATGCTCCGATTACTGTTACACAAATTTCAATTAACATGTCATGGGTTGTAATTATTTACTTAACACTCCCAGGCATATTTCCCAACATTACTGCAGCTTAAAATGTGACATTTTTAGGAGAACTCATTTTACTTTCTTGTAATTTCTAGATTTCTTTCCCTTTAATTTTACAAACAAAAAACAATAAGAGGCTATTTGAAGTGCTACGTTTCTGTAGTGTTTTGTATATAAGCAGGTACTGTTATAGTGAACAATTTATTTACTAACATACTCAGTGAAGAAAATTTCGCTTACACAACATGATTTCGTGCATGGTAGCAACATAAAAACTTATGTAGCGAAATTTCACCTTCCGAATATTTTCTGTAGAAAATCAGTCTACCGTTTTTCTATTTCTACCGACATCTTTGAAAGTCTACCGTATGAAACTCCAGTAACTAAAAACAAAGCAGGTATAGTTTCTAGTAATGTTTGTACTTTGGTCCCCAAACATGCAATATCAACTTGTGTCCCATGTCCTTCCTGACACCATACTGGTCGTACACCGCCTTATTCCCAATTTTAACTTCAAATCTTGTAGGAGTCCACCTTCGTAGCTCAGAGGTCAGCGTGTCTGGTTTTTATGCGGAGGACCAGGATTCGATTCCCGGAACTACCAGGATTTTTTTCTATGGTAGGAGGACTGCAAAGGAGGGTTCTAAGCCTCGTGATGCCTATTGCAGAGCTGCTTGTGTGTGAAGTAGCCGGTCCGAGGTCAAGAAAGCCGACAGCGGCCATGAGAGCGGTGGGCTCAACCTATGCCCCGTGTACAGCATGCCATGACGACATTGGTCGATAGACCCGTCAGGACCAACACGCCTAGCTTTGCTGGTTTTGTTTGTAAGTGCAAACCTACGCAAATCCTGTTTAGCATGCCATATAAAGCTACACTTCCCATACTTCTTTACTATTCATAAGACTCTCACATGTAATATTTAGGGACAATTTCCAATTTTGCACCTGCTTCTAAGCACTTGCTCGATGTTATGTTTTGTGAAGCAGATTGATAACCATCTCGAACGTGACACAACATCATTTCTTTTCTTTCCGCACCAACAACGTTCCAGACATTATTGTGCGCATTTCTTTCTCATTGCTTCTTGTGTGGACACTTGCACTAACATAGTTTTCGTCTAGACTTCCGCTTTTTGAAATTTGTATCATAACTTAATATTTTTTTCTTTGCTTTATTTATCTCCAATTACATTTGCAATTGAGATGTTATCCGCTGGCGATCTTTGATGAAACAATACATATGTCACTTATAAAATGACGCAATACTATGTTTAATAAAACAGCTGCCACACATAATATTTAACTGATAAAATGACTCTTAACTATTTAGCCTATGGTATGACACTTCTGCCAGAAAGGGCGGATGTAGAACGAAAGTAGTATAGAGAACAGTTTTCAAAAAGTGCGTTTTTAAAATTATCTACCGTTTTTGAGCGTGTGACTAGGATTTGTGCGGGTAAGCTGTTCCATTCTCTAATTGTCTTATTCATAAAATAATGCGTTTCTATATTTGTTCTTCTAACCATAGCCCAAATTGCTTGTTTCTGATCCAACCTGCCGGTGTATTTCGAAAATTTAGTTATAATTTTACACGTCGTGCAACATTGCAATAACATTAACCCCTAAGCTCTCACAATCTGTTGGCAGCAGATGTATACAGAAATTATTTGAGGAATAAGGCGACATAACCCAAAACCCAATCCCCGGGCGTTCTAATCTCCGACCCGGACGGGAATCGAACCAGGGCCCTTTGCACAGCATATTGGCTCGCTGATCACTCAGCTATGGAGGCGGGCATTCCAGAAACTGAAATTAATAGTATCCAGTAAGAAGTAAGGAAAGTAATGTAAACCTACTGACTGAGAAAGAATTGTGATATCAGGTATTCTGAGCGCGATTGATGAATGGTGTGCTTCCAAGTTTTCAGCCCAGTTGTTTCCCTTACATATATAATATTTAGACGACTAGGCCAGTCGTAGAAATATTGTCGATAAAATGGAAACAGTTACTCGACTGAACTCCTTTGAGCATACCATCGGGCAGTAATTTTCTGAGACATGGTGGGCGGGACCTTCAAAAGAAACATAGGAAACCAGATGAATAGAAAAACTACCTAACCAACATACGTAACGGACAGACACTTGTTTAGGTGTTCTCTCTCTCTGTAGCAATCTAATGGAAGAAGCGTTTCTACCATGAGCAGCGTGGAAACAGGCCCATCCCAGCCGGCTGTGCCACACCCCATAGTGGTCTGCCTCTGCACCGAGGCGTTAAACAACGGCAAACAAGCAAGCCTAAGGAGCTCCGTTAAGGAAAGAGCTCGTGGGAACACCTCAAACCGGCAGACCAGCTCCCTGCCCCCATTCTCACAGACATACTGACACAAAAAGTGATCAACTGAGAAGTGAATAGTTTAATAATAGCAATGACATTGGAATAAATCTGGTAAAGTGCCGCTCAGTAGCTAACGAGTCCAAAGCTGAGGTAGTAATTACGATGCTGTTTACAGGATATTTAATTAAAGCCACACAATACCACGTTTTGAACAAAAAAAACTGTGCTTAAGCAATGTGGTGCAGGGAGGAAAAGTAGAATACATTGCATTTCATACGTCAGAAAAGCGAAATGAAAAGCGGAAGATTATCTTTTGACATTCCACCGACGAGGGGGTCATTGGAGACGGAGCACAGGCTTGCATTGAGAAGGGATGGAAAAAGAAGTTTGCCGTTTCAAGGGAACTAACTGCCTCACCATTCGCATTAAGCTATGTAAGGAAGCCAGTATAAAGCCATTACTAGACTGGCGAAAGGGGATTTGAACCGCCTAGTTTACCTATCAGAAGTGAGTCCAGTTTAAGCTTATCCATTACAGATGGTTTAGAACCCGTGGCTGTTTATTCAGTGTAAATATATATAACTGTAACCAGTTATTTTATTTTGAAATAGTTATTTATTAATTCCATATACCGGTTTGCGAATCTTCTCAGGTTCATTTTTAAATGGTTTTCTAAAAGTTACATAGTTAATTCAAGCATAATGCTGGGTGCTGGCTTGCGAAAGTACGCGCGGCTTTCGTTGTTAGCACACTTTTACACAATATGTATGCATATACAGTGTGATAACGAAACTTTTCCAACATCCAGCATGTGCTATGCCACAGCTGTGTAGCACATACTGGATGCTGGCCAAGTTTCGTTAGTACAGCGTATATGCATATATATTATGTAAAAGTGAGTGATGTGGTATCAATTGGCCATTACTATGGAAGCAGACAGATGGATACTAACGACAAAATCTGTCCATGCTGTAGCAAGCCAGCAAATTAAACTAGAAGGTACGACCTAGTGTGTGTGAGAACGATTATAATATTTTGACATCTAAAAGGATTATTCACAATGGTGTGATATAATGCTAACCAATAGAGGGGATGACGCAGCATCAGCGTTCCAACAGAAAATTCGCAAAAATTGAGCTACGAAGTGCGTGTGGTGAGAAGGATAGAGTAAGGCTCAAAAGACACACGGATCATGCCTTGTAACTATGTTATTTGTATATGTAGATGTACTACATGATAATTACTCTGAAGATATGTACTGGTGAAAGTATACGATAGTAAAAGCAAAAGCTGTTACAGGAAATGAGCCTCTGGGAGATAATCACAAATGTGTGGTTGCTATCTGCCACTGACTCCGTTTGCGGTCAACATCATTACGCTGCACAACTGCCTCTACTATGGTACATTATCGTATGGAGAATTTTCCATTGCAATTCACTACGCCCGTACCATCTACAACGAGTTCAATGTCTAAGTTACAGGGACTTTATACCGAGTGGATGCAAAACACTGCAGTCAACTGTAGGGGTATAATAGGAATTTTATTTACAGACGAGAAGGGATTCGCACATGACGGTGTTTTTTATTTTCATAACACAGATTTTTTGGAGCGACGTAAACCCTTTCTCATTTATAGTATAACTAGGGGTACCAAGTGATCATCTCATTGGGCCTCAGCATCTACTAAGAAACCTTAATTAGCAGTGCTACGTTCGTTTTCTGCGAAAAGTTGTACAACAAACGCATGACTAGGAACAGGCACATCTTTCTTCTGATGTTGGACTACATCTAACGCGCCAATGTGACCCAACACGGATAGCTCCATCAGAGGTTGTAGCTTGGCCTCCAAGCTCACCAGTTATCTGAAAAGCAAAGTGCACATCTCTACTTTTTACGGCTGAAATAGTTCAGTGGCTCTAACTGTCCAGTAATTTACGGCATATGAATTCCAGCAATCAAAGTCAGTTTTGTAAATATGGCCGCCCCTCTTTCTACCTGTCGTGAATGTGACGCGAAGGATGGGCTTAGCATTCGGAACACACCGATGTTTTCAGCTTCTTATTTTTACACACACTCGCTATGCAGAGCTCTCTTCCACTATTGCTCTGCCGTTTGACAGTACCGACTTTTAATAGCCCTCACTAGTAACAGAGATAATATCGAAACTGCCTCGCAGCATACAGACTCTCGTTACGGCACTGGCGCTGAGGAAAACAAGAAGAAATATACAATGATTCAGATCTGTGTGATGTGTTACTTGCAAGACTCAGCTGGAATGTAACTTACACCATAGTTTTCTAAGACATGTTTCTAATTAGTATTTCCAGATATTAATACATTTGTGCAACTGAAATGTTTGTGTGGTGTATCAGTGAATGAAAATATACAGGAATTATCGTAATTAATATAAAAACTGACAACAGATGCAAAAATGTTCCAGTAAACATCGGCCTGTAAGGGGGCCTTATGCGACATGATAACGAATGTGACGATACGAGTGGCACTTACTTCATTGCGAAATATTTTCCTACTTAGCAATAATACAGGGGGAAAAATTGGCACGTAAAATATTTACAAGTATGATGCACAACTGATCCTTGTTACTGAACAGGAAGACTGCCCGTTACTGAAAATGCTGGAATCTGTGATTTCGATGCAGTAATTGACTAATCGGTTGCTGCCACATGTCGTTGCATGCGCATCTCCTGCATACCATGTCTTGAGTACCTCGCTGTGTCCTTCAGTTTAGAAGAGTGAGAGGACCAGACCTGTTTAGTGCCCAGTTCAGTCCAACGCAAAATGGTGCTCATTATAAAACGAAGGCGTGCATTGTCGAGAGGTATGCGAAGCACAATTTGTGGAAAATGTATGTGGAGATGTTTGCGCAACAGCTTAAGACTAGGAGTTTTTCGGCAAAATCTTCAGCAAAGAGTGAAGTGCAAAACGCACAAGTAATGGGGAGCAAAATAACTGATGATGGTCGAAGTAGGGAGGATATAAAATGTAGACTGGCAATGGCAAGGAAAGCGTTTCTGAAGAAGAGAAATTTGTTAACATCGAGTATAGATTTAAGTGTCAGGAAGTCATTTCTGATAGTATTTGTATGGAGTGTAGCCATGTATGGAAGTGAAACATGGACAATAAATAGTTTGGAAAGGAAGAGAATAGAAGCTTTCGAAATGTGGTGCTACAGAAGAATGCTGAAAATTAGATGGGAAGATCACGTAACTAATGAGGAGGTATTGAATAGGATTGGGGAGAGGAGAAGTTTGTGGCACAACTTGACTAGAAGAAGGGATCGATTGGTAGGACATGTTCTGAGGCATCAAGGGATCACCAATTTAGCATTGGAGGGCAGCGTGGAGGGTAAAAATCGTAGAGGGAGCCCAAGAGATGAATACACCAAGCAGATTCAGAAGAATGTAGGTTGCAGTAGGTACTGGAAGATGAAGAAGCTTGCACAGGATAGAGTAGATGGAGAGCTGCATCAAACGAGTCTCAGGACTGAAAACCACAACAACAACAACAACAACAACAACAACAGATTAATATTAAAAATATTTATTTAATTGTCATACTATAGTCCAGTACCTTTTATACATTGTATAACACAGTCCCTATTTACGCACGATGAAAACATTAATCGCTTTTGACTTGCACACTTCTAGATTGTTGCCGAAATTTCACAGAAATACTGCGAATCGCATTGCCCTTGAAAGATTTTATTATTTTATATTCCGACTGTACTGCAATTTCAAGGGCATCTGTTTTCATACTTTCATGGGTGTCGCGAACTCAGTCTTCAGTCTTTCTTTATTTTTCCCATACTGAAACCTCGTGCTTATTGCCTTCCTATTTTTTCTGTCCTTCTTCATTTATTTGCGTTTCTGCTGACGATAGCACTACTTTTCTTGCAGTCTTTCTTTCTTTTTCTGTCACAACGAACATATATTTTTATAGGTCGTGTCAGAGACTGCACTACAAAGAACAAGAAGAAACACAAAAAAGAAACTGTAAAATACATAAAACATGTAACATAAAGTAATTTTGTAAGGTTGTAAGTGTATGGTGGATAACATCATGAACGTCCAAAAGCGGCCAACCTTAAGAACTTTGTGATGTTATTTGCAGCAACTCTCTCCGGCTCGGGGTGCGAGACAGAGGAAGTGGTCATAGTTTTCAGTTTCTCCACGGTCGCAGCTGGTAGTAACTATTAAAAATCCATGGAGATAACATCTGGACTCAGAACAAGGCGACTAAGCGTACTCTATTTTTATTGGCACTCGGGAGGGAGATTTCCAAACTGTTGAGGCAAATGAGGATAATTTCGAAATAATAAACACTACAGTAATAGCATTATCCTTTAGACGTATTCGTCTCAGCCATCTAAAATTACCAGTTACACTTTAGTAACGGAATGATGCCAGTGACCGAAAATTAAAAACAAAATAATCTGTCCAATTAGGCTACTCTTGACGAGTTCCAGCCAGCGATCGTTCACGACTTCACATTTTTTTGTGATTTTATTGGTTAAAAACACATACAAAACGAAAGAAAGTACGAACTACGTACGGACGAGTGGGGAAAGGCAACGCAAGCCAGCAAGTGTGATAGTAGCTGCCTTAGAGGTTTCGTTGATCAGTAATGCGCATTACAGGTGAAAAGGTTAATGACGTACATTTGTCATCCACCAGTTCCAATAACGGAACAAAAGATTCTCGTGCATGCTTTAAACGAGTCATGCTGCACAGAAATATTATGTTCCAGTTGTAGAGGTAACAATGCCCGTTATTAGCAGAGACGATTTATTATTCCATTGTGGTAGTATTCAGGTATTGCTAAGACACATTGTCCGGGACACCTACGCCGAGTTTCAGAGAATGCGAAGGGATCGACTTCCGGCAGTAGTCATCCGTCGCGTGAATTCGTTGCATCGGATGCGCAGATAAGCTTGGGAAGAAGTAGATAATAACTGATCGTTGTCAGGGAGGTGATCGACAGCGATAATCGATTGGGGAAAACTATGCGGGGGAGCACGAGCGGACAGCCGTGTCGAAAGCGGCGATTGTGTCGTCGCGTCAAACACGGCGGCCCACGCGCCCGCCGCTCGGCCCTGACAGATTATTTACTAATTCCTCCAAATCATTTTCAATTAAGTGGCGGCGTGGCTCGCCGTGCGACGTCCGCCTCCGGCCTCCAGCTGCGTTGTAAATGGACGGCCACGGAAAGCTGCGAACTCATGCAGAATGGGTGTTTAGCAACAGTGTATATCCCGCCAGGCCGGCGGCCGCCCGCTGCGTGCAGGGGAAGCTTCGGAAAGGTAATAGCATAACATTTGGACGGTTACGCCTGCGGCAGGGGTAAGGCTGTCCAGCCATCCCAGGGCTGTCCAACGCGCGCCAAGCCCCGCTCGCGGTAGGACACTTCACGCAAGGACACCGTGAAGCAGCGAGTGATCGTATTATACGTCAAAGTGAATCGTAGACCCACATGTAGAGAGAACCACGATCTAACGTATGATGTTGAGATCTTCACTGCGGTGGAAGTCACCGCCTGACAGAGTGAGTGACACGGCGACATTAGCGTCCTAAGCGGCAAGAAAGCCGGGGATTTCTTAAGTTAAAATGTGTCCTAAAATTAACGTTTGCCTTCAGTTCTTTCCTACGCAATTTAAGAAAGAGTTGTTACGTTATAGCGTCTGAAGCGTTCGCAAAATACATACATAATGAGCATAAATTAAATGTAAACTGAGTCAAAATTTATAAATGAAATGACATAACCATAATTTTTCCAGTTCCCATCGTTCCTTAGTTGCTGGAGGTATATCCCGTCCTTGCAACCAAATGAAAGGCAATTTGTTTTTTGCCATACGCATTTTTCTGCTGTTTGTGTTATATACATAACAAATGCATTATTGAGAAGTTACAAATATATTAGTATATTACGTTTTCTCTATTTTTCATGTTGGATACAACTTTTTCAGCACATGTTTCGTGATGTTAATGACCAAATCGCTATAATCAATAGCTCACTGACTATGTTAGCCGCTAAAACAACAACATAGATGTACAACTGTAAAACATAACCAGGCTAAATAATAAATTATTCTCTGTCTCCTCCCTCCCCCCCCCCTCCCTCTCTCTCTTTCTCTCTCTCTCTCTCTCTCTCGCACACACACACACACACACACACACACACACACACACAACAAATGAAAATATATCAAACCACTTATATACACCACAAAACGAACAATTAAAAAAGGAAATAATCCAACCCAGTCACACAGAGAGTAACACACTCACACATAAAAAACAACCAATATCAAACTACACATTCACACGACAACACAAACAAAAAACGATGGACAAACACATAGCGACAGTTGGTAACACCACACACTGTAGACAACGCATTCAAGAAACAGTGAAAAGTGGAAGTGAAGTGTTTAAATACATGTGGTCGGAAAAACATCAAAAATCGGTCATTTGGAGAATGCAGACCGAGTAAACACTCGTATGTCACCAGGACGACACACATGGATTAACAACGTCGGAAAACGTCAGTAACACCAAACGATAATTTAACCCCGCGAAACTCGTTCTGGAAAAGTTTTTTCTAACCTGAAAAATGAGAGAAAAGGTAATGTAGTAATATACTTATAACTACTTTATAATACAATTATTATATACATAAAACAAATTGTATTATAGGCCACTGAAGATACTTCACAAATAAAAGAACCGAAACGCGTATGCAAGAAAACAGATTTCCTTTCATTTAGTTGCAAATACCTCCCTCAAACGGCATGAGTTACAACATATTCGTAAAGAAATACTCTTTCGAAGTTGTTGTCGTCTTTCTATCATGATGTACGTTTCACTATCTTTCTAATCCGTATATGGCGTAATAATGAACCAGGAGCGTGTTTTGTTTTAGAACGGCATTTAAAGAAGCGTTTGTTTCCCCTTCATTTGGTTTCTGTTATATTTGTGTGTCAAGCGCCGGCACGCCAGTCGGGAACGATAGAGTGGAGAGGCCTACGACAAGACGTTAGCCAACTGCACGTTGACCGATCCCTCTCCAGGACGACAACGCGAAAGCAGCGTCCTCTACGCGAAGAGGACATAAGCGCCGCGGCCCACTTGTAGAGAGGACTCAAGACTAGCGGTGTGCATAGAAGCGTTAGAGCTCCTTACTTCGCTTGTATTAGGACTGTTTATACTGAAAAACCTTCCTTATTTATTCTTCGTAAATCGATATTTAAATTGGATGATGGTGGGGCATCAGCTGGTATAATTTTTATTAAAAATGAAACTTCTCCAGCTGTACTTAAGATTTCATATTTATTTATCTACTAGTTTCGACGTTGCGTCAACGCCATCTTCAGGACGGTACACTTTAATGATATCAATTGTGTGTGGCTGAGTACTAGAAGTCCGCGGTGAGACCAATACGTGCTCAACATGGATGACGGGCAGTTTGTCTGTCGCCCTTTGCTTGCATCACATCTATGTAATTCTCAAAAATAAGTAGTGTCACTTACTTTTCGTAATAAAACTCATTAATGCGATTTGTTTGAATTTTGTGTCCAGCGGTCTGAGAAATCAGGTTCCCTAGACACCCATATTCGATGACTGAGCAGGATTTAACACTTATTATAATTGACACTTATTCTTGCTGTCGCCATAGCCATCAGTCAACATAAAGGAGGAAAGTCGTGCACCATGTGTTCTGAGAGTCCTCGTATCTTATCGGCATGTGTTCCATATCTTCTGAGACAGAGATTTGAGCCCAGCCCAGCATTTGAGTGTGGAAAAGCGCCTAAAATAAAACTAAGGTTGGTGGATGTAACAGACCCACAACTGTCAATGAGCCGCGTGGATTGGATAATGCCAGGCTCTTCTCCCTGTCTTGTAAGACTGCGCCCTGCACGAAGTCATGCGCGCAGATCTGTAAGTAGACAACGACCAAACACTAAGCATCGACGAAGAATTAACTGCTGATCGGCATTTTTTTTCAGCAATATTTCTCGCATGCTGACTGTTTGCCAAAGGTTATCATCGTGTAATGTACAGGATGAACGAGAAGAGCACCAAAAAATTTCAGAGGTTATTCAGGGAGAGTTTTTGAATATTTGTTATAAGGGACTCACGGTCTCCGGCTGCTCGTACCAGCGTAATAATTTTATTCAGGTGGTTAACCCAGTTGCCATGCTTTCCAAGAAAATACATTCAAACAAGGAAAAGCCTGTGATATGCAATCGCCAAAACGTACAACAGAAAACACGATTTTTGTTTTTTCGGTGGCAACTTAGTGCAGCTGACGTGGTTGCCGTCGTTTTGGGAACAGCTCAACTTTGCATAGTTGTGCTGCACTTCAAAAATGGTTCAAATGGCTCTAAGCACCTTGGGGCTTAACATCTGAGGTCATCAGTCCCCTAGACTTAGAACTACTTAAACCTAAGGACATCACACACATCCATGTCCGATGCAGGATTCGAACCTGCGACCGTAGCAGCAGCGCGGTTCAAGACTGAAGCGCCGAGAACCGCTCGGCCACAGCGGCCAGCTGCTGCACTTCCATAGTATTCAGTGAACCCATAAGTGAGGTGCATATCAGCTAATTCTTCATCAGTAGAGCTTTCCAAAGTACTGCCGCATATCACTTTTGACGCACAACTAACACAGCCGGGAATCAAAACCTAAGACAGAATCGAGCAGTGGTGAATGCAAAAACGAGGGCAGCGAAGTAAGGGGGCATTACTGTTATCAACAGCAGCTACCGTAAGTGCAAACAAGACACAAAGCGCATGCCGTCGACGTTTGCAATTTTGCGCACTATTTCCAGTTTACTACAGATACAAATAAGAAACCAATGCAAATATATAATGGTCCTCACTTTCCTATGAGAGGGTTAGTAACAAAATCAATATATCCTTTGATACAGCGGAACTTAACAATCTGGATAAGACTCTTAAATATCTCACTGAAAGTCTTCCAGCTCAGACTACTGTGACTAAACTGATTGTTAATGTAAGAACTGTCGTGGATACTGTCAAGCTCGACAGATGTGAACAAACTAAAGTGGATTGCAAAGTTGCTGAGCTTATCAGAAAAGAAACTAGTAACACCAGACATAGAAAGGAAAAGGAAAATAGTTCCGTTTCTACAGTGAACAGCATTAATAAACAGCTCAAAGAAGAAAACTCTCCCACCATGAAATCAGATAATGGCAATCATACTTTTATCTTGTACAAAAATGACAGAGTAAATAAAACATTAGAATTCTATCATGATAACAACATCCGGATTAGCCGAGCGGTCTAAGGCGGTGCAGTCATAGACTGTGCGGCTGGTTCAGACGGAGGCTCGAATTCTCCCTCGGGCATGGGTGTGTGTGTTTGCCCTTAGGATAATTTAGGTTACGTAGAGTGTGAGCTTAGGGACTGATGACCTTAGCAGTTAAGTCCCATAAGATTTCACACACATTTGCATATTTTTTTTTTCATGACAACATTCACACCAATAGTAAGGACCCCACTACTAATTTCGCTACAGAGCTTAATGAAGCCTTTGATACCAGTAACTCCCTCTTACTTCCCAAAGACCGCGACAGATTACTATGCGTGAATGTTAAGACATCAGCTTTTGGTCGTAAGCTAAGATCCATAACAAAGAGTGCTTTATTTCTCTAGTAGTTAATGGAATTGGTAACCCTGGATAATCCCTATCCTAGAAATTACAAGCTTTTCTCAAGAAATGCAATACATATACAGCGTTATTCTCTGTGAAAAATATAAAAGTGATTATTAACTCTCTGAGAAAGAGTCACTTTTCCTCCTGGCCATATTACGAATCTGTACATTAACTTTCCTATAGACGAAATGATACTCGTTATTGAAGACAATTTCAATACGCACAAGAAATTAAATTCAAATTTAACCATACAGTTTATAAGACTATTGAGAGTTATTCTAAAGCACAAATACTTCAGCTTCAACGGTCAGTTACATCAACAAGATGAAGACCTTGTGATGGAAATTGCCTTGATGGTTTCGTGGCTAACATCTTCTTTAATAATTTTGAATTAAATTTTTAATTCCCACCCCACACTACTCAGTAGCATCTCTTTCTACAGACGACATTTTGATGATACCAACATTGTATTAAAAGATGTTAATGACGTCAGATCACTTTTGAGTCACTGAGTTGCTTCGATATTAAGATTAAATTCACGTATGAAATACAAAATCAACACAATGAACTGAGTTTGCTGGACCTGAAACAATGTTTCGTGGATGGGAAAATTAGCTCTGGTACTTACAGGAAGCCTACCAAAACAGATAACAATATTCAAGCCTCTTCTTGTCACCCTTTGAGGGCAAATTGGCATTCTTCCACGCTATGATGGACAATATCACTGAGGCGCACTTAACCATTTCTGTTATTGCTACAGAACTTAATAACTTAAAGTCTACAGTGGTGGAAAACGGAATATCAAACAAACCTTGTACAAAAACTTTATAATAATAAAACCAACATGAATATAAATTCCTCTACGATTAATAAAAATGGCCTTACTGTTTATTAATACACCAAAATGCCATATATAGGTGACATTTCATATCATACAGACAATTTATTTAAAAAATATGACGTCACTGTCTCCTTTATCACCAATAACGCCATCTAGTTGCTCTTCATACATATTGAGAAATCCCCAACTGCCAAATTTCTCAAATCTGGAGTATATAAAATACTATGTAATATATGTTCGAGTTTTTATACAGGACAGAGAGCGAGAGCACTTAAGAACCTCTTTTCGTGATCACTAGCTTAACTATGATGGCCAGAATTCATACAAGTCAACTTTTGCAGAACGTCTCAAACAGAGAAACACACACTTCTCCGCCATCCCTGCTTAACATGGAAATTTTACATATTGTAGACAAGATCTTTAGAATGAACCTTTTAGAATAATTTGAAATATATAAACATTCTCACCTAAATTGTTGAGTAATCGACTTGCATTAAAAAACAGACACTGTTCTGACTGCTTGTGATCTCCTATAAAATGTGAAAATAACCTATTTCTTCTTAGAACTATTTGTTATATTTTTTTCAAATGTATTGTATGTATCTTCTTTATATATCTTGAAAATAATTTTTCCTATGCTTCTATATACACTGAAGCTCCAAAGAAACTGGTACAGGCATGCGTATTCAAATACAGGAATATGTAAACAGGTACAATACGGCGCTCCGGTCGGCAACGCCTATTTAAGACCACAAGTGTCTGGCGCAGTTGTTAGATCGATTACTGCTGCTACAACGGCATGGTATCAAAGTTTAAGTGAGTTTCAACGTGGGGTTATATTCCGCGCCCGAGCGACGGGACACAGCATCTCCGAGGTAACGATGAAGTGGGTGTTTTCCCGTACGACCATTTCACGAGTGTACCATGAACACTAGGAGTCCTGCAAAACATCAAATCTCCTACATCATTGCGGCTGGAAAAAGATCCTACAAGAACGGGCCAACGACGAGTGACGAGAATCGTTCAGAGTGATAGAAGTGCAACCCTTCCACAAACTGCTGCAGAGTTCAGTGCTGGGCCATCAACAAGTATTAGTGTGCGAACCATTCAACGAAACATCATCAATATGGACTTTCGCAGCCGATGGCCCACTCTTGTACCCTTGACGACTCCACGAGCCAAATCTTTATGCCTTGCCTGGGCCCGTCAACACCAGCATTCGACTGTTGATGACTGGAAACATGTTGCCTCGTTGGACGAGTCTCCTATGAAATTGTATCGATCGGATTAACGTCTGAAGATATGGAGACAACCTCATGAATCTATGGACCCTGCATGTCAGCAGGGGACTGCTCGTGCTGGTGGAGACTCTGTAATGGTGTGGTGCGTGTGCAGTTGGAATGATATGGGACCCCTGATACGACTCTGGCAGGTGACACGAACGTGAGCATGTTGTGGGATGACCTGCATCCCTTCATGTCCATTGTGCTTTCCGACGGACTTGGGCAATTCCAGCAGGACAATGCGACACCCCACACGTCCAGAATTGCTACAAAATGGTTCCAGGAACACACTTCTGAATTTAAACACTTCCGCTGACCACCAAACTCCGAAGACATGAACATTATTGAGCATATCTGGGATGTAATGTAGAATGTGCTCTTAACAAGTCCACACATGGTCACTCGTTCAACATGGTTGCAATTGGAGACTCATTTCTATGCAACAAAAGCTATGAAGTATTGCTCGGGTTGTATATTCTCATATTCTTTAAATTACTCTGAAATTTATGTGTTATTTACATATACCGTCAACTGAATAACTACTGTGACCAATTTTCTTATTCTTCTTTGTAGTCACACACTCCAGTCTACTCTCTTTGGCAATCTCGTCCTTCCTTTTATATTGTATTCACAATAGCGGCTGAGAACGTCATGCACATTACTTGATTGGCTTTCGATCTTCGCTGGCGCAAGTTGTAACCCTCTGCCTCTAGAGGGCTCCGAATTGTAGCGTGTAACTTGGTGGTGTGTAACGCAACTATGTCGTTGCATAACAAACGGCCTGCTGTAACCGAGCTCCTAACTACATGAAACAGATGAGTTCTGTTACAAATTGCTTTTGTGTTTTGAGCTTGAGCGTGATTGGTTCTTTTACAACAGTGTCACTGGTAATGAAAGCTGGTTTCATAATTTTGACCATTAAGATACGATGGCATCAATGGACTTCCGCCACAAAGGATCACTGACGCTAAAAATGTTCAAGACCATGCATTCAGCAGACGAAGTGTAGCTCACAGTTTTCTGGGATGTTCAGGGAATGGTGCGTTTGGAATTCATGACTAAGGGCAAAACCATAAACTATGCAAGGTACTGTGAGACACACAGAAATCTGAAAGGACTAATTCAAAGAGTTTGTCCACACATGGAGTACCCTCTCCTTCAGTATGACAACGCCAGACAACACACGCGAGCTGTGAAATCTGCGGCAATCCAGCGCCTTTGGTTCAGTATCATCTATCGTTTTTCATACAGTTCCAACTTGTCCCGATCAGACTTCCATGTGATTTCAAAACTTAGAGAACACCATGAAGGACATCACTCTAACGTCATCAAGCAGTGCAAGCAGAGTTGAAGTTGTTGCTTCGTCAACAAATTCAACCATTCTATAGTGACGGTATCAACAAACTGATCTCTCGATGGGAGTAATGTGCACGTCGCCAGCGTGACTACGCCGACAAATAAATACACAGGGTGACGAAACATTCGCGCACTCGTACTACGGAGCGCGATTCCTCACATACTGTTGTTGTGGTCTTCAGCCCAAAAATTGGTTTGATGCAGCTCCCCATGCTACTCTATCCTGTGCAATTTTCTTCATCTCTGAGTAACCACTGAAACCTACATCCCTCTCAATCTGCTTACTGTATTTATCTCTTGGTCTCCCTCTACGATTTTTACCATCCACACTTCCCTCCATTACTAAACTGTGATCACTTCATGCTTCAGAACGTGTCTTACCAACCGATACCTTGTTTTAGTTAGTTTGTACTACAAATTTCTCGTCTCCTAAATTCTATTCAGTATCTCCTCATTAGTTATGTGATCTACCCATCTAATATTCAACATTCTTCTGTAGCAGCACATTTCAAAAGCTTCTATTCTCTTCTACTAAACTGTTTATCGTCCATGTTTCACTTCCATACATGGTTGCACTTCATACAAATGCTTTCAGAAAGGACTTCCTAACACTTAAATCTATGCTAGATGTTAACAAATTTCTCTTCTTCAGAAACTCTTTTCCTGTCATTGCCAGTCTAGATTTTATATCCTCTCTACGTTGACCACCATCAGTTACTTTGCTTCCCAAATACCAAAACTCATCTACTACTTTAAGTGTCTCACTTCCTAAACTAATTCACTCAGCATCACCTGATTCTGTAAGTCTACATTAAATTATCATCTTTTTGCTTATTTTCATGTTCATCTACGTCCTTCTTTCAGGATACTGTCCATTCCGTTCAATTGCGCTTCCAAGACCTTTGCTGACTCTGAAGAATTACAATGGCATCGGAAAACCTCAAGGGTTCTATTTATTCTCCCTGGACTTTAATTTCCACTCCAGTTTTTCCTTTTGTTTCCTTTACTGCCTGTTCAATATGCAGATTGAATGACATCGGGGATAAGCTACAGGTCTGTCTCATTCCCTTCTCAACCACTGCTTCCCTTTCGTGTCCCTAGACTCTTATAACTGTTATCTGATTTCTGGACAAATTGTAAATAGCTTGTCGATCGCTGTATTTTACTCCTGCTATCTTTAGAATTTGAAAGAGAATATTCCAGTCACCATTGTTAAAAGCTTCCTGTAAGTCTACAAATGCTAAAAACGTAGGTTTTGCCTCTCTTTAACCTATCTTTATGAGAAATCGTAGGGTAATTATTGCCTCGCGTGTTTCTATTTTTCTCCGAAATCCAGATTGATCTTCCCCGAGGGGTCGGCTTCAAACAGTTTTTACATTCTTCTGGAAAGGATTCGTCTTACTATTTTGCAGCTGTGACTTATTAAACTGACTGTTCGATAACTCTCACACCTGTCATCACCTGTCACTGGGTTTATTATATTCTTCTTGAAGTCTGAGGGTATTTCGCTTGTCTCATACACCTTGCTCACCAGATGGAAGAGTTGTGTCACTGCAGGCTCTCACATACTAGAAACTCAAAGGTCCTTTCACAAAATTTCACTCTGCGCTTATTTCTTGCAGTGAATGGACATTAAAATTTAGCAATCTGGCAACACTTTAACCCCATGTATGGTAACTACCTCTGTCATCATATGCACCTCAACTAACGGACTCCACCGTTACAACTGCCTCCGAGACGTTTCGCTCCTACAGACGAGGAGGAACATATGAACGCCCCAACGACAGCGTCCTCGATGGCATGGAATGACGACGCCGACGATGGACCGAACCACACGCTGGGGATGGAGTGACACCAGATGGAAGCTTACTCACGCAGACGATAACGCCTTAGGGGGCGCACGGCACGGCTCACCGGTGCCTCGCACCTGTTCACCACCCGCTGATGCTGTCCACCTCCACAGCGGGGCTCGACTCCAAACGTACCGAATTCCAACGATTATCACTCACAACGTAAACCCCCGAGTGAAAATTCATCTTCTGTGTGGAATGATATGGGCATCAGACGTCGACATCGCACTGCTACAGGAAGTACGAGTACACTTGGTCACAGTTCCGAACGTCACGGGGTATAACACTTATCTTTCTCCTGGTGACCAATTGGGATGTGGCGTAGTTATCTACGCCCACGAGGGAATTCTGGTAGCTGATGTCACATTCCTTCCGATTTACAGAGGCATGGCAATCACCGTCATGGGGACACGTATTATCAACATTTACGCTCCGTCCGGCTCCATCCACAGACTCGACAGACCATACTTGTATTCAGAAGAAATCTCCGCTTTATTTTTTCAGCGTTGTTACCATTACTTGCGTGAGGGTGATTTAAATTGTGTTCTGCATCCTGAGGATAAAATGTCACACTACAAGAACTGTCAAAAGTTGGGCCTTGTCATCCGCGACCTGTTGCTCTGCGAACTTGTGAAGTTCGGGACGCTGAGGCACGTGGACGTACTTACCAGACGGATCACTCTGCCAGGATTTACGTGTCTTGGGAACTCATAGCTCCACTCTAAGGTGCAGAACTTCGGTTCTTGGCCTTTTGGGACCACTGTGCCTACATCTGCAATATTCTCCTCCCGCAACAAGTGGTCTGCGCAGTCGTGAACATTTGAAGTTAACACCTCCACCCTCCACGATGTCGACTGTATTAAACACGTTACAAAGACATGGGGCACCCGTGAATGTCGCTTACCTAAGTACTGCACAAACTTGACTTGGTAGCGGGAAAGTGCCTTGATTGAGCACGGCAAGGAAGAAGCGAGCGGTACCGGCTCACTACCGATTATTTCTAAGCCGTTCTCCGCGTCCTGGACACCCAGTCATCCACTCCTGAAAGCCAGAGGGAACGCAACAGAATTAAGGCACAAATCTTAATGTTGACACGCCGTAGACTGCAGGGGGCGGTGATGAGGACCCGACATCAAAGATCCGACGGAAAAGGAACACCTGACCACGCATCACATCTTCTCCGACAGGAAAAGCCGACTCATCATCGAGATCTACACTTGTCTCGCCCAGCGCGTCACTTGCCAGGCCGAAATCGTCATTGCCTTTAGAGACCACTGCCACACATCGTACCAGGGGGAGAGTAACAACATCCACGCTGAAGAGATTGTGTTTCCACACGTTATTCGCGCCCTCGCTGGTGGCGAGACGGGCGAGCTGACGGACCCGGCTACGTACGACGAAGTCCACTATGCAATCAATAAAGGTGCTTTGAACAAGCCACCTGGCGTCGACGAATTGCCGATAGAATTTTATCACGCTAATGGCGTAGCTGTTGACGATAATGTTCCGTGAACAGTTGACGATAGGCAACGCCGTACAGCTATACTTCGTCGCGGGATTATATGCATCCACAAACCAACAACGTGGATGACGACAGCGCATTATTGCATCCTAACAGTGCTTAACGCAGACTATAAAATTCTTGCACTAGTTCTGGAGTCAAGTTGCCGCAATATACTGCCTAGCAGTCTATCCTGAGGACAGACAACTCCGTGTGAGTGAGTTAATACACAACCGGCAACAGGGGATGTCGTTATTCAATCGCACTAGCAGCGGCGTACAGACTCCGCGTTGCGGCGTTTGCCATTGATTTTGACGGCGAACTTGACAAGGTACAGCATCGTTGTTCTCAGTAATGAGCCGAATGGGTTTTCCACCCGCCTTTATCTATATCATCCGGCGCCTGTACGGCAGCGCCCAATCCACGACACAGGTCAATGGTCGTGTGACGGAACCAGTGACCATCCGCCACTCCATTAGGCGGAGTTGCTCACTTCCGACAGTACTCAATACCATAACCCTGGAGCCACTCATCGGGAGCCTGACGACCCACCTTTCTGGTCTCACTTTGCGACAGAACACCTTTTGGCCGGCCGGAGTGGCTGTGCGTTTCTAGGCGCTACAGCCTGGAGCCGCGTGACCGCTACAGTCGCAGGTTCGAATCCTGCTTCGGGCATGGATGTATGTGATTTCCTTAGGTTAGTTAGGTTTAAGTAGTTCTAAGTTCGAGGGGACTGATGACTACAGCAGTTAAGTCCCATAGTGTTCAGAGACATTTTTTAAAATTTTTGGTGTATGCGGAGGACCTCCTCCTCTTAGTCCTGCTCATGGACTGAAACAAAGATAGTACTTGATGTGATATCAACGCAAGGAACTGCAGCAGGCAGTAACATGAATGAGCCTATATCCTCTGCGATCACATAGGACGCGGCCTCTGGCACGATGACTTAGCACCCCTGCCGTGTGTACAGAAACTACCATGCCTTGGTATTATTTACACCTCCATCGTGCGCCGCTCCGCTGCTGTCAATTGTCTCTAAACAATCCGCACGGAAGTGCGACGAAATCTCCTCCGCTAAACTCGATTCTTTACAACGTGTCGAATACCTCAATAAACGTGTGGCGTCCAGGATGGTCCACATCGTACAGGTACTCCCATCGCCATCAATTACTGAATGCTGCCTCCATGCCGCGTTCGGATACTTTCTTACGGCCGGTACCCTCGTTAGCCCCGATATGAAACGCTCACCCCCCAACCCCTCACGAGCGAGGAGTCGCGGCCCTGTCAATGTGAGACACCGAGCGGCGTCTTTGTACATGTCCACCATGCAGAAGCAGGGGAATGGGGGCGCCTTCCTAAGCGCAGCTTGCTGGAAAGTCTTATGCCCGCGAACCCATATCCTCGCCAGTACCAGCACGTCTTTTCATGCACCACATGACTCACATTTCTGATTTATCGTCAGCTTCAGTTATGGTCACACTCACTTACTGAGCACGTGCGTTTGTCGAACCAAATATTTCTGCACCCCACTGCTCCGTGACACATACACCAACAACGCCGAACTCAAACATTCATCGACGCGGTGGCTCACGGTTCGGCGTCATGTTCACCAGCGTTTTCTTCTCTCCAACTTTCGGGCATCATGATACCACGTCGCATGTGTAAAATTCACCACAGATCACCGTCTTCACGCAATCGGATTGTCGGACGCTCTGCTTTGTTCAATTTGCCTCTTCGTGGATGACGAAGCCCGCCACTTGGCTTGTGCTGCTACCAGTGACGTCTGGAAACAGAGTCGACAGTTTATTGCCTGCTACCTCCGCGTTCCACCGGACTCGATTGACCCAGGGACTTTTATCCATACTGGGGATACCTATTTCCCGCCACCAAAAATCATGGGATTGTAGGCGTGAAGGGATGGACGATCACTCACCTGAATACTGATGGCGGTAAATAATGTCTTGACTCCTGGCAGTACTTACAAATAGCCCATAGTGAAGTCGAGCACGGACCGCGATACCACGCCTTTTTCGCCAGTTACCTTCCCAGGATCTTGACGTCACCACCACGCTGGATGGTGCCAGACGCGGGTGTCAACCCCTCCTCCCCCCAACCCTACCCTGCTGATATCTGCTGATATCTGAAACTCTCTGCACTACACTTCTATATTGTAACCTACAGCGGGGTAGGCGCATGGACAAGCGCCCCTTTCTTTCACGTACAATACCAGAGCACGGTAGTCAACCCCCAACTCTACTGTTTCCTCCTCCTTTACTTTTGCCCTCCTTTCGGGTGGTTCCTCCCGGTAGTGATGCCGGAGACACCGTGCCCGAGCCTCTCATCTTGACCCCTGCTCACTCTGCCTCGAAGCCCCATTTGCCGAACAGGGGGACCACTGTAAGCCTTACCATACCCCTGCCCCTTCTTCCCTCTTTGTCTACAGTCTCACACCTCTTAGTTTACTTTCAGTATTATTGTTATTTAGACACACATTGTTAATATGGGCTTTTAAACGCCTTGTTAGTGTGTAATGTCTCATGTTGGTTCCGCCGAAATGGTAGCCTTTCTGTTGTATTTATGCTTGTACAAACAATGATATTCTGTTTACTTAACTCATTTCCTGCTAAAGAAATAAAAGAAAGGTAGATGGGAGCGGTTCAGGAAAGGGAATGTGTAGGCATCGTTGCCCACCCTGTCTCCACCGGCTCGAAGAAGCTGAGCACTCCACTTCCTGGAAAAAAAGCGAAATAATATTAAGTTAGTGCAGTCCCGTGTGGAATTGATAGTCTCCCATCGGGCGCCTCCGCAGGTGGCGGATAGGGGAATGCTCTCCAGATATGGAGGGTACCGGGGAATTAAATGCCTGGGGTGGACCAAAACTATCAACAGAAATCCACTAACGTCTGCCTGGTATCCAGCGGTTAGGGGTCAGCGTCTGTTCGCCTAGATGGTGCGGCTGCAGCAACCTTCTTGATCTAAACAATCAAGTCGTATTCCTCGTGATCTTTCCTCGGAAGGACCACCATCAAGTTAGTTTTCAACTTGAAAACCAAACATGATGATAACACAAGGAATGAATCCACTACCACGGGCACCAGTCGCAAGGCTCGCTTTACCTGGTCATCGGATTCCGAGGGACCAGGAGCACCATGTTACGCCTAAGGTTGAGAACCAGACGACTTCCAGATTATTACACACAAAACAAAGACACTTCATTGGTACACTTAATACTAATACTCTCTTCAAACTGGGCAAGATCAAACAACTTACAGACAAGCTGCAAAAATTCCAGATCAAAACCCTTGCAATTCTGGAAACACGATTTACGGACGAAATCCATTTTGACACAGACAACTACAGGATCTACAAAGGAAAACCAGCAGTTAAAACTAATGAGAAAGGTCTCAAACAGTTTGGTACAGCAGTTGTAGTCCACAAATCTATCAGCGACTCTGTCATTGACTTCCAGTCTGCCTCAGAACATATATCAACGCTCTCCGTCAAATCGGCCAACAAAGCATATACCTTGATCAACGCACACGCACCCACAAATAACTGTAAGAAAAAGAACCCCCAGAAAGTGGATGACTTCTGGAATGACCTAGAAGAGACGACAAACAAAATTGCCAAACACCACGTCATAATCTTGTTAGGTGACTTTAACGCACAATCAGGCAAAGAGAAAAAAATACCGGAAAATCATCGGAATCCATATAGCTCAAAAGAGAACTAACAATAATGAGGAAAGATTGATAAACTTTTGCGAAAATTTCGGCGTCGTAATTACGTCAACGCAATTTAAAAAACCCAACAAGAAACTGTATACTTGGAAGTCGCCCAGCACAATGTTGGGTGAATTCCAGATAGACCATGTGGCCATCTCCAAGAGTAACACAACAGAAATTCTGAATGTGAAAACGAGAAGAGGATTTTTTAAATCAGACCACCATCTTCTACAGACAAAGACCAGACTACAGCCTAATAGAAAAAAGCCAAAACTAAACAAAGTGCTGAGACCAGACCCCGAATACATAAAACTCAACCAGGAAAACATCTTACAGGAAATCAGTCAGACAAACGCCACAAACTGGACAGAACTTGTGGATGTCCTCAAATCCGCGATGAAATTGGGTCAAGGAGAAAACACAGGTGTTGGGATATAATATGTGACCAAGCAATAAAATAAAGGACCAATGCCTGGAAAAACTTCATAGTCACAAAACATCAGAAAAATGGCAACGATCTCTAGGAATCCGAAAACAGACATCGAAAACAATTCGGAGGGAAAAAAGAAATTATGACAAACGGCGACTAGATGAGATAGAACAAGAATTTAAGAAGAACAACACCAGGAATTTTTATAAGACGTTTAAAGAACATATTGCAGGATACCAAACACCAAATCTTTGCTTCAAGAAACCGGATGGTTCACTAGAAACTAACACGAAGAATAACTGCCAAATGGTCGCAGATTATTTCAACAAACTTCTGAACTGCGAAAGACCTACAGAGGATATTCACTACCAGACATCTACACGAAATCCACCAACAATCAACGAAATAGCAGAAATTATCAAGATACTGAAAAACAATAGAGCCCCAGGAGAAGATGGAATTATTGCAGAACTATGGAAGTTAAATGATGAAAGATTAACAGGAAAAATCCTCAAAATCATATTATACATTTGGGAAACAGAACAGATCACTTCTGAATGGAAATGCACACTCATCCATCCACTCCACAAAAAGGGGACAAAACTGAACCAAATAATTACAGGGGTATCTCACTCGCGCCGGTCACATATAAAATCCTATCAAAAGTTCTCATGAATAGATTAGAAGAACAAGCTGACCCACAAATAGGAGAATACCAGGCTGGTTTTCGCACGGGACGATCCTGCATAGAACAGATCTGGAATCTGAAAACGATTCTCCAGATGTGAAACACCCCAAACACAGTGGTCACTTTTCTAGATTTTAAAAAGGCCTACGACTCAATAGACAGAGTCTCGCTCTGCAACACGCTGGAAGAATTCAGCATTGACAGAAAGACAAGAGCAATCATTCGGCAAACATTAACTGACACAGTCTCCAAGGTCAAATTTATGGGGGATATCTCTGAACCACTTGAAATCAAAACTGGAGTATGACACGGTGACGGACTTTCACCATTACTCTTTAATATCATTCTTAAAAACAATATCAGGACATGGGAAAAAGAAGTCAAAGGAATCCAAATTGGCATTATAAAAGATAATAGATTCAATGCGAAGTGTTTAGCTTTTGCAGATGACCTTACAATCCTCACAAATAATAGAAAAGAAGCCACTAACAGCATAGAGAAGTTACACGAAATTGCACAAAGAACTGGCCTGCAAATTTCATATGGGAAAATCCCCCAAATCAACCAACCAACCAACCGAGTACATAGAAAGAGTGCCACGAGACAAATTGCGTATTGTGCCAACCCATGGAAAAATCGTACAAGTGCCACATTTTAAGTACCTGGGAGAAATCATCCAGCCATCAGGTATCAACCTAAAGGCCAATGAGGAAAGAATAAAAAAACTACAGAAAGCATATAGCCTCACGTGGAGCTATTATAACAAAAAGTCCATATCCATTAACGCTAAATTGAGACACTACAACACTGTCGTACTTCCGGAGGCATTGTATGCATCTGAAACAACACAAATAAGTGGGAAAACTAAAAACAAAGAAATAGAGAAACCAGAAAGGAAAATTCTCAGGAAAATTTTTGGCCCGATACAAGAGCCAGGAATCTGGAAGAAGAGACCAACATCAGAATTATATAAATACACAGACATGATTACGGATACAACAAGTAAAAGGAGAATGCAGTTCTACGGACATATCCACAGGCTGAATGAAAACAGAATTTCAAAGCGAATTCTTAAAGTCATCAACTCAGGTGGAGAAAAACAAAATGGATAAAAGAAGTTGGAGAGGAACTCAGACAAACACACATAACAGTAAACGATGCAGAAACTAGAACTGAATTCAGGAACATCATCAAAAAACATAAATTTGACCCCACAACACGAAAGAGACCAGGATGCAAATGGACAGCGGAGCGAAAGAAACAACAGAGAGTACACATGAAGAAAATTTGAGCTCAGAAAAAACATAAACAATCATCATAAAGGAATTCAAGTGCAAACGCTCTCTTTAAACGGGAATAATCGAAAATAATAATAATAATAATAATAATAATAAGTGAGTGCAGTGGATAGCGGTTGGGTTAGTACGCAGGGTGTCGAGCGTTCGAATCTGGGTCGAGGCGTATTTGTTTTTATTTGCTAAATGTAGTCTGTGTGGTACTGTTTCTGGCGTGTTAATCGTCACACAGCAATTACAGTGGGTCTTTTACAAAACATTTGCGAATACTTACGACGGACACAGAAAAGAACGTAAGTTTAGTCGTTTTCATTCAAAAATGGCTCTGAGCACTATGGGACTTAACTTCTGAGCCCATCAGTCCCCTAGAACTTAGAACTACTTAAACCTAACTAACCTAAGGACATCACACTCATCCATGTCCGTGGCAGGATTCGAACCTGGGACCGTAGCGGTCGCGCGGTTCCAGACTGTAGCGACTAAAACCGCTCGGCCACCCCGGCCGGCCGTTTCCATTCGTCAGCATTTAAAGAAGCAGTTTGCACGTTGTAAACGTGAACTGCTTCGCACCACTGCATGGGCTAGATTCCAAATCTGTTTCCTGTGCACCATCCCCAAATGGTTGCATCGAATGATATCAACTATTATTCTCGCCAAGTTCAGGTACAGTATATTTCGTTAGGGCCTTACGTCACCAGTAGGGTTAGCACCGTGCTTTGCAAATAATTTCCACTCTCAGTTACCATTTGTATGTATTATCATCATGTAACCACTAATTATGCGTTTCAACAATCATTCTGATAAGCGGATGCTGTTTAGTATCTTCGTGAGTTACTATTATTATTATTATTGTCGACGGAAATGTGGAAAGATTAGGAAAATGGTGTAATTCGAGGAACGGACATTCCAGAAATAGCAGTTTCGGGATGAATCACGCAGAACGAACGCTGTAAGAGAGGTGGTGCACGTTTTACAGTATGCGCTGTTCATCAGACAGGGACTAGCTGCTAGCGAAGTAACACTCCTGCGACAGACTCCATGCGCAGTCGTACACATATCTTATTTTCTTCTTGTGTTATCATAAAACAGTGTGGCAGACGTACGGCATACATGAACGATGGATATGTCTGTATGCTTCTGGTCCTTGGTGAATCTGATAACCGGACTGATGTTGTCGCTTGTGAATATGCTTCCAGATATTCTGTTCGACGTCGTCGAGATACAAATGTGTTTCGTCGTCTCGAGCTTCGCCTTCGGAGGACAGTTTCTCTTCTTCCACTATCACGTGACAGAGATCGCTCACGGACTCACCGTATTCCAGCTATTGAGGAAGCTATTCTGGAGGTATTACACCAAGAACCCTAACGAAGTACACATAGCGTAACAAGGCATCTGCGTGTCTCACAACACACGGTCGTTGAAATGCTGCAAGAGCAAGGGTTGCACGTGTATTATTTTTCTTTAACTCAGCATCTGCATCCTGCAGACCGCCATCTGTGACTGCAAACCTGTGAATGGTTCCAACAACAATGGGAAACGAAAGACTACTTAATGAAAACTGTAATATGGTCAGATGAAGCAGTGTTCACTCGGCACAGTGTCTTCAATATGCACAATTATGCACAATGCCCACCACTGATGGGACGTTAACTCGCCCATCATCAACGACCGTGGATATCAAGTTCGCCTTGGCGTCAACGTCTGGGCCGGAATATTTGGAGACCAGCGTTTGTGTCTCTACTTGATGAGTGTCCGGTTGGGTGCACGAAGGTGTTATGAATTCCTCTCGAACTATTTTCCTGATGCATTGGAAGATGTTCCGTTTCATATTCGGTAGAGGTTATGCTTCCAACATGATAATCTACCTTCACAATTTGGATTTAATATGCGACGGTATTTAGAACGAACATTTCCAGGGAAATGGCTCGAACAGGAGGTCAAGTTGTATGGCCTCCGCGTTTACCTGACCTAAATCCCCTGGATTTATTCCTATCGAGACACTTGAAGGGGCACCTGTATTCTACTCTGCCGATAGAAGTGGAAGAAGGGATACCGCGTGTTCATGCTGCTTTTGTATATGTGAATGCACTCATGTTGCGAAGAGTCCAGTGCTGTATGACCCAGCTGGTCGCGCAGCGTTTGGCCGTGCAGGGGAAAGGGGGGGGGGGTCGCTTTGAGATTCTGTATTCTTCTTTAAACGTCATGCGATCATTAACTTGGAAATTATTATTGTCAATGCTCGCTAATGTGTTACATCTGAGCAGAGGTACTGCTTGTAGTACTCATCTTTAGCATCTTGAAATTCATATTGTTTTTGTAGTTATTCTGTCCTATGACAGGTCATTTGTTTCAACTGTCTATTTCTGACTTGTCTGAACACTCTTTAGTTATGTTAACAGTTACAAAACACTGTAATATGTTAATGTCGGATACATATAGGTTAAGAAACGGTGTATACTACAGTATTATGTGGCAGAATGACCCTGGCAAATAAACACAATTACACCTCGACCGAGAATCGAATCCTCGACATCCTGCAGGCTAACGCTAAACTTACAGTGTTACCGGATTGCCAATTTTTCATATACCTTACCATTTGTAGAAGATTCAAAAGCTGTTTCTCACACCATGTACACGGGCTGGACAAAAATCATGCCATGCTTGAAAAGAAACGCAGACGCTCCCCCAAGTCTGAAAGTCACGCTGTTGTGTTTAACCACTAACAACACCTGCGCAGTACCCTCAATACGTTGCAAGTGTCGCCAGAACAGTGCACTGCGCAGATGTAAGCTCATTATACCGGAGCTAAGTGAATTCGAACGTGGGAAAATATTTTGAGCTCGTATAGTAAGTGCTCCGGTATCCAAGGTAGCAGAAGTGTTTGGTGGTTGAAGAGCTACCTTATCGAGGACTTTTATCGCACACAGGGTCCACCCCCAGTGGCTAAGTGGTCAGCGCTAGAGAAGGTCAATTCTAAGGGCCCGGGTTCGATTTCCGGCTGGGTCGGAGATTTTCTCCGCTCAGGGACTGGGTGTTGTGTTGTCCTAATCATCATCATTTCATCCTCATCGACGAGCAAGTCGCGGAAGTGGCTTCAAATCGAAAGACTTGCACCCGGCGAATGGTCTACCCGACGGGAGGCACAAGTCACACGATTTATATTCATTTATCGCATACAGGGAAATCGAAAAACATCATACGCTAAGAATGAGATCTAAACTCCGCAGCGGAGTGTGCGCTGATATGAAACTTCCTGGCAGGTTAAAACGTGTGCCGGACAGAGACTCGAACTTGGGACCTTACGCTAAGAATGAGATCTAAACTCCGCAGCGGAGTGTGCGCTGATATGAAACTTCCTGGCAGGTTAAAACGTGTGCCGGACAGAGACTCGAACTTGGGACCTTTGCCTTTCCCGGACAAATGCTCTACCAACTGAGCTACCCAAGTACGACTCACGCTCGCTCCTCACAGCTTTACTTCCGCTAATACCTCGTCTCCTTCTTTCCAAACTTCACAGAAGCTCTCCTGCAAGAAAGGATATTGCGGAGACATGGCTAAGCCACAGCCTGGGCTGTGAGATTTTCGCTCTGTAGCGGAGTGTGCACTGATCAAGTCTCGGCCCGGCATACCGTTTTAATCTGCCAGGAAGTTTCATCATATGCTAAGCAAAACACCGACGAAAGTGTGTGTGTTTAGTAATCGTGACGAAAGGATTGTGACGAAAACTAAGAGGGCGACAGCCTTTTCAGGACCAAGATAACACGGAGGGAATTGCAGGGAGAATGGGGATTCCAAAGCTGCTCATCAGTGATCCAAATGCTCGTGAGCCGAAACCGTAAAAGCTGGAGTTTATAGGAATGGAAGAAATTTTGTAAGGTGAGTCTTATTTTACAGACTGATGACCATAGATGTTAAGTCCCATAGTGCTCAGAGCCGTCTTATTTTACTCTGTTTCCAATTTCTGTCAGAAAGAAACATTGCCGGCCGGTGTGGCCGAGCGGTTCTAGACGCTACAGTCTGGAACTGCGCGACGGCTATGGTAGCAGGTTCGAATTCTGCCTCGGACATGGATGTGTGTGATGTCTTTAAGTTAGGTTTAAGTAGTTCTAGGTTCTAGGAGACTGATGACCTCAGAAGTTAAGTCCCATAGCGCTCAGAGCCATTTGAACCATTTGAAAGAAACATTGCCGTGGTTCGGTGATCACTTGTGCAACCATAGAGTGATATTTCATGGTTACTCTGAAAGGTTGCATTACTGCCATGGATTATGTGACCAGTTTCGGCCATCATGTTCGTCAGATGGTGAAAGGTTTCTACCTCAGTGGTAACACTATGTTCCAAGAAGACAGGGTCCTTTTTACGCAGCGTGCATCGTTCAGGACTGGTTTTGTGAGTACTATGATGAACTGTCACATCTTCAGTGTCCACCACAGTCTCTAGATCTCTATATTATTCAGCGTTTGTGAACTGCTTTGGAGATAAGGCTGTGTGATCGCTATCCATCCCCATAAGCGTTACCTGGACTATTTCCCAGGAAGTATGGTATAAGATACCCATGAAAACCACACAGGAAGTGCATTTATACATTCCGAGACGACTGGAAGTTGTTTTGAACATTAACTGGTTTCCTTCACTATAGTAGTCAGATTTAGTGATAAGATGGCCCACTGGATAGCCCTTTAAAAGCTGACTGCAGATCATGCATAAAAACAGAAAGAAGGTGTACTGAACTGTGAAAAAAGAAACAAAATAGAACCTGTGAACGGTCCAAGCTAAAGATGTGTAACATCGAGCGAATTTGAATAGCTGCGGCGTTGTGGTTGTGTGGTCACGGTGTTGGATTCCGAAGGGGGAGATCCGTGTGTAATTCTCGTTCGTGTCTGTATCGTGGTGTAACGTCCGTTTGCAACAGCGATGTGTACGGATGGGACCTCCAGACGTATGTACCTCCTATTTTTTCTACACAAGTACCACATCTTATAACGCTTGCGTTACGTTTCGGAAGCTTTGAATCTTGAATTTCTTTGTTATAACATAGTTCAGAACTGTTTATTTGTTGTTTTCATTTCTATGAGAGATCTACGCTCATCACTTTTACTAGTGACGGTAATATATTCTTACCACATGACTTATTTTATATAACCGGTGCTAACACTACAGAAGGAGAACAGACACGTCAATGACCGGACAGAAACTTCATAATTTTTTGAAAAAAAAGTTGGTGCCGGTGAGATTTAACACCGATCTCCCACTTCGCAGTCCAGTACCATGTTCACAACAACGAGGACGCGAAGCTCAAGCGATTTTCTCGACGTTACATATCTTCAGCTTGGAGCGTCCTCTGTTTCCATTTTGCTTCTTTTTTCACATTTTGGTACACCTTCCTCTTGTTTTCATGCACTATCTATGTTCAGTTTTTGACGGGCTATCCACTGACCCATTTCATCACTAAATCTCTGGGAGGTGCTATGGGGAGTTTCCCTTCTTAGTTCTGGTTTGCCATCCGGGTCATTATCCCTACATTTGCTGCTCTTTCCTCCAAAGGTTTCTTTACTTTCACTGTAGGTAGCATCTATATTCATGAAAATCATCCATACCTCTACTTCTTTCATTTATAAACTAGCCACTTCCGCTTTGCCATTTTTTCCTCTCTGTCGGTCTCATGTTGTGGACATATTTATTACCTTTTATAGTTTAATTTGTTTCGCTTTAATATTTTCTGCTTTAATCAATGAAATGTTATTTTTGATACACAGTGATTTATACTGTAACAAGTGCATCTGCATAGCTCTTCTTTGCTGCCTCCATGGTTTCTCATCTCAAAACTAAGTATTCATATTCTGTTGACTTTTTTCTCATAAGTCGATCACTGGCTGCCTAATGCAATCTTTGAAATTCGTAACCTATTCTCTACTTTTCCTCCTTTCCTCAATGTCTTCAGATTTAATGTGGATTTCATAGCAAATAAATCACGGTCAGAGCCCACACCTGCTCCTGAAAATGTTTTGCAGGTTAAAAACTGGTATCTGTATCTTTGTCATCCCATTACATAATCCAATGAAACCTTCTGGTCCACTAACTGTGTTTTATATTTTCAAGTTTCCTCAATTAAATTTAAAATTACATGCGTTATGCATGGATTTCTACTGTTTACCTAGTCTATCGTCTCTCCCCTTCACGATATCATCTCGAAGCTAACCTATTCACTTTGTTTCATTTTCCTGTCATCTTTTTCCGTCGACAGCTGCCAATCACATTAACCTCTGCTTCTTTCAAGTTATTCAGGTCCCATATCCTCAGTTTCCTACCTTTCTGTAATTTCGCCAGTTTTGTTCTATATCGAGTAAACTATGGCCACATTCCATACCTGCCTGTGTAAATGGTTTGTAGTTGAACATCTGATTATAAAATCTCTGTCTTACAATTATCTAATATATTTCAAATATTCTGGTGTCTCCTGACCCCTTCCAGGTTTACAACTGACATTCATGATTCGAAAGTAAACTGTTATCAGTGGCTGCATTACACTTTGTGCAAAATTCTACCAGTCAGATTCCCCTTTCATTCCTTTCTCCCTGTCGATGTTCTCCTACCGCTTCTCCTTCTCTTCCTTTTCTTGCTATCCAATTCTAATACCTTATAACAAGTAAATTTTCTTATCCTTTGAGGTACTAAATTATTAGTTTTATTTCATCGATCGTTGTTTGAAAGACTTCATGATTTGGGGAGTTTGTGCGAATATATACTTGTACAACTGAGGTGTGTTTTGGCTTATGATAGTGTTTCAGTGCGCTGTTCGCAGTTGTTGATCCGTATTCATGTTTTCTTATGCCCTACTAGATCTTCTGTTGTATTTTCCCTGTACCCACACTATCGGAATTCCTGTTCGTCCTACAATCTTATTTGTTTCAGACGGTATCTGTCTTTAACATAGCTATTTTTTTCTTAAATTCTCTGGATTAGCTACTCAGTTAAGGTATCCAACTTCCACACCCTGCCAGTAGAACGCCGGATTTCTTGTTCCCAATGACAACATCCTCCTGACGAGGAAATACGAATGGGACATTATTTTACCTCTGAAATAATGTTTCCGAGAGGACGCTATCATCATTAAACGATACGCTTAAGGCGTGCTACAGTGCCAACTCAGTAAGACCATGTTGGCTACTGTTCAAGTCCAAATCAATTATCCACACCCTTTCTCCCACCCCCACTACACCTACTACTGTACAAACTGCTGTTTTTACAGTACCTCCTCTGACCAGAAGATAGACGGGCGGACCATCTGAGCGATGAACGCATATCTACAGTACAAAAGAAGTTTTCTATTGAGTGTTTATGACTGCAGAAATACTATACGGCACATACCTGAACCGACATCATTCACTGAGTACGAGCGTGATGAAAATGTTTGCGGAAATATGGAGATTGTTGTAAATGTGTTTCCTGAACATTGCCTCAAAGACTGACTAGAACAATAACGCCCCAGTTTTCCTGGTAAAGTTAAGGGAGGGCAGAGAATCGGTGACCGTTAGGCTGTTACAAAACTAACAGCTGTTAATAGGGATGTTAAGTAACCTAGCGTGACAGGTCACTACTTGCAGATTATCTGAGCTGTAAATATCAAACATTCATCAGTGTGGAAAAGGATCAGCAGTATCAACAATATAATTCAGAAGTATTATACTAAATGTCTTATACATGGGCTATAGGTCACGAGCAAGATTGTGAAGAATGGAAAAAAACCTATCGTAGTCCAACAGTCGTGTTAGAAATATGCTGCGAAAGTGAAGACAATTTTATAACAAATGTGAATGAATACAAGCAAAAATTTGACGAAACTTCACTAAACGTCAGGAGATCGTTCAATGTATTCGATAGTGGAACTATATCTACAGATATGATGGAAAATTGTAACGAGCATTGGCCGTTTGTAAAGTCAGTAACAAGATCATAAGCACGAACACAGTCGCCTGAATATTACACTGGCACCGTAGAGGAAAATGGCAGAGAGAGGGCTGAAATAATGACTACGATATTTTGAATTTCTTCCATTATGTTAGACTGTAAAACGGTTCCTATTTTCAATGTTCGCACGAACGCCGACATGTCACGCATCAAGGTAACAATAGAGTACGAATAGAAAATCAACAGAAACCGCTCAACAGAGGAAGTGAAATTGGTCCTGGAGGATAGTGCGCGATTTTAGCTAGACTACACGAGTACATTTTTTTGTTCACATTCAGACGTTAATCGTATAACGCTTCACCAACCAAGAGATTCAAATTATTGGAAAAACGCAACTCATTGATGTTTTCCACATAGGTCGTCAGACATATGCAAAAACGTATATACATGATGTTACAAAGAAAAAGTATTCCGTATTCTGAGAGGCGTTAGTATGAGCCAAAACAAGACAAAAATGTGCAGTAATCGTGAGCTATGCGTACCCTAAAAACTATGAGCATTTGTTTATCTTGTCTACTCTGAAACACATGTCCTCTACTGCAAGTTTTCTTCCATTACAAACGACATACCGAATGCGGGACACATTCCTCCGTTATTGTCCATGGAGAAAGCATGCAGTAAACATCCGTTTGTGTTGTTGCTGTAAACCATATTCACAGTTCTGGGTAAGTGCAGAGCATACATTAGTTGGAATGGAACAAGTATTGTTAATTTTGTTAAGTACTTTTTATTATAGTTTCATGTTTTCAGTTACCACAATAATAGAAGCAGTCTGAATTTTTTTATCGTGCAAAACACGGGCTAGACGCTTACCTCCAATTGCCAGAACATAACAGAAAATCATACCTGTCATTTAGGAATAGCAGGTGACACCACGACGTTATGCTGAGGTGTTACCGCAACGGCAGCATCCCTGTAATAGTACTTTTGCATCTGGGGGTCAGTGCATTACTTTATATTTTATGGAGTACGATGTTGATGAGTGCCTATTACAGGCTTTTTCATTGAGAGTTATTTTCATAGAAAAAGAGACAGTTGAGGCAAAAAATAGAATACCCATAATGATGTTATTGTTCTGTAAGGAGTCAGCAGAATCACGGAGCACTCATACAAGAAATACTCGCGAAACGTCTCCGAAAAACCTGAGTCGGTGGAGTTCGTGATCACCCTGTAGAAAAATTAGATTAACAAAGTAATTGATATGATAACTCGTTAATTGTTAGTGTGTAACGGAGATCTGACATGAAATGACACTTGGTAATGAGACTTGAAGACCTCGTGCTTGGCACAAAAGTGGTGTGGGTGTGTGTTTGGTGTCGGTAGCCACAACGCCCGCTGGCAGGCGGCGCCGTCCATAGACGAGCGACGAAATGATTGCCAGCCGTACGGCGCGGTGCCTAACAAGCGTCCTGCCGGCCCAGCCCCATCCGTGCCCGTGCCGGTTCCCCCAAATCGCTTACCGGCTCTAATTATCCAGTAATTTACGGCATTCCAATTCTAGTAATCAAAGTCAGCTGTGTAAATATGGCTGCTCGGCTTTTTAACTGTCGTGAATGTGACGCGAACGAACCGATCGGCCTTTGGACGACTCGTATGCTACCAGCTTCTTCTTTTTACACACACTCGCCGTGCAGAGCTCTCTTCCGTTCATTCTCCACCGCTGACAGTAAATACCGACTTTTAATAGCCATCACTAGTAACGGAGATGATATCGAAATAGCCTCGCGGCATATTGACTTCGTTTAAGGTAAGGGTGCTAAGGGAAATAAGAAGAATCGTAACGATTCTGATCTTTGTGATGTGTTACGTAGAGAACGCAGTTGGGATGTAACTTACACTACAGTATTCAAACGGAAATTACTAATTTGCTTGTCAAGAAACTAATACATTTATGCAACTGAAATATCACTGTGGTGCTTCAGTAATAAAAACAGAGTGTGAGTCGTAATTAATAGCGAAAATTGCGCACTTTTGGGGGGAATGTAGTATATGGATGATGGCGTGTCGATACATTTTGTTGCTGATATACGTCTAGGGCGTCGACGTAATCCAACGTGGATGGGTAGAGGGGAGCCTATTCCTTGGCCTCCAACATCATCTGACCTCAATCCCCTCACGTTTGTGTCACGTGTCATTTCTAAAGTGAAGTGCATAGCACTCCAGTTGGTACGGTTAGAACAACGAACTGTACAGTCTTGTCAAGATTTAAGTCTGTTTTGCTAGCATGGCAAAGGCAAGCCTTATTCAACAGGTATGTGTGTACTGCACATTGTATCACGTAACATACTTCGGTAGTATTCAGTTTCTCGGTATGTCAGGCCACGGCTGAAAAAGAAAGCAATTATACAGGGACTTAAAGAGAAAGTTTACATTTCAAATACATTTGTACTAACTAGGACAATATTTTATGCTGAAGTTAGCGGCGTAACCATACATTTTCATTCACCACGGGAACAGCTTTGAATGCGGACACATGAGGACAGAGACGTTTTTGCTTCTATCTCATATACCAGCATCTGCATCATTTTTCCCTGTTGGTTATTATACATCCAGTAAGTGTGTGATTTGCTATAAGGTTATTTTTCATTTCAGTATGTCTTTAAAGAAAGAGGGAGGAAGGAAGGTATGGGATTATGAGGATTAACATCATGAGGGGGAACTGATCATTAGAGAACGATTGCTAGCTCGGAGTAGACACGAGTGGGAAATGAAATCAGCAGTGTCCTTGAATCTCAATGTAGACAAGTGGAATGTGCTGCGAATGCATAGAAGGAAAAATCGTTTATCATTTAGCTACAATATAGCAGGTCAGCAACTGAAAGCAGTTAATTCCATAAATTATCTGGGAGTAGGCATTAGGAGTGATTCTAAATGGAATGACGATATAAAATCAGTCGTCGGTAAGGCAGATGCCAGACTGAGATTAATTGAAAGAATACTAAGGAAATGCAGTCCGGAAACAAAGGAAGCAGGTTACAGTACACTTGTTCGCCCACTGTTTGAATACTGCCCATCGGTGTGGGATTCATACCAGATAAGGTTGATAGAACAGATGGAGAAGATCCAACGGAGAGCAGCACGCTCCATTACAGGATCATTTAGTAATCGCGAAAGCGTTACGGAGATGATAGATAAACTCCAGTGGAAGACTCTGCAAGAGAGACGCCCAGTAGCTCGGTACGGGCTTTTGTTGAAGTTTCGAGAACATACCTTCACCGAGGAGTCAAGCCGTATATTGCTCCCTCCTACGTATATCTCGCGAAGAGACCATGAGGATAAAGTCGGAGAGATTAGAGCCCACACAAAGACATACCGACAATCTTTCTTTCCACGAACAATACGAGACTGGAATGCAAGGGACAAGCGATAGAGGCACTCAAGGTACCCTCCGCCACACACCGTCAGGTGGCTTGCGAAGTATGGATGTAGATGTAGATGAAGAAACCTGGTTCGTCGGACGAGGAATCTCGTTCAGAATGCGAGGTTGTTACCTCAATCATTACGCAACATGACTGTCATATCAGTGCAGAAACTGCCACACTGACGGTAATGTAGACTGCTTAGCACGTACACTGATGAGGCAAAACATTATGATTACCTCTCATCCCGAGATTGGATGACACCTGGTGGTGTTTCGGGTGCGGATAAGGAAACCATGTAAGTGGACCAGAGAAGACTGCGGAATCATTCTATTGAAATCATAATTAAATCAACACCCTAAGCTGTCGACACGCGTAGGTATATATCAACGGGGATAGTTGAAAATGAGTGCCCCGACCGGGGCTTGAACCAGGGATCTCGTTCTTACATGACAGACGCTCTATCCACCTGAGCCAACGAGATAACGCGACTGCTGGGCTTGATCCCTCGCACGCTCCCCACGAGACCTAACTTAATGTCCACGCACTACATTCATAGTGCCCCTGGCCATTACACTCATTACTCGCGGCAGACAATCTTACCGAGTCCCGTAAGAGTTCGGACAATGCGTGTGTATCCAGCACAGAAGAAGGTCAATGGCCGGTTAGCCTTAACTATATGAAAGTGGCATCTGTTCTTTCGGACATGTCCGAAAGAACAGATGCAATCTTTATATCATTCTATTGAGGATACGGGCCGCAATTGGGGAAAATCAGAAAAGTGAGGCGACGTTGTTATAGCCCAGTGCCTCGGGGGAGCATCTCGTGAACAGTCGAGTAGGTGGCGGTACACGTGCTACTGTCGTTAGCTTCTATAGAAATGGTTTGCAGAACAGTGAAGCCACGAATAGAGGACAAGTTGTTAGACATCCTGTCCTCATCACGGAACGTTTCGGAGCACATCGTTCAGCGCATATTGCGGAACACGTGCCATCACATCAGGTGATCCCTACATATTCCAGTGATGACCCAACGAAATCATCAGTTCGATTTCAGTGGGTATGGTATTATATACACTGAACCGTGCATCAGTGGAAATGTGTCGCCTGATTGGATGAATCCGGTTCTTCTGACACCATGTCGATAACCGTGGCAGGGTTCGCCGTCATCGTGGTGAATGGACGTGGTGGTAATAGAGGGTACCACAACAGCCGCAGACCACGGACATCCCTTCGTGCGGTGATTTCTTCCAGGAGGATAACTGTCAGTGTCACAAGACAAGAATCATGCTACAGTGGTTTGAGGAGCACATTGATATCTTGACCACCGGAATTGCCTGATATGAAGCTGATGGCACCCATCTGGCATGCTGTCAGGGGCCAGCTCGCTAGCCACAAACTACCGGGAACTGCGTGACCTGTGCGTAGACATGTGTTGCCATATACCTCCGGCAACCTACGAAGGATTTGTAAACCCATGCCACACAGAGTTGCTACTGTAGTGCGTTTCAAAGTTCGACTAACAAGTCACTAAGCAGGTGTCGTAATGTTTTTCTCATTAATTTATTATATCTGCCATGTTTTGAAGGTTTTATGCACCTTATTTCAGGTGTGTGTTTTTTAGGCTTATGCATTTATAAAAAATAGCATTTAGGTGAACTTCAGGCACCAAGAGTCTGGTGAGAAGCTACCAATGAAATTACGTGTCCCTTAAACTTGTTATACATGTATTATTGTTATATGTGAAATGTTTTAATGGGCTTCACTCATGTTTGATACGCTAGTGCTGCTGGCTGCTGCTCGTTAGGGGACGTGTTACACTGTGAGAAACCTTTGACAAAGATCTCTTACAAAGCCGTTTTCATATTCGTTAACAGAGAACTCGTGGCTTTAGATGACAGATTTTGTAAAGAATCTTTGAGCACAAATTCAAACAGAAATTTTTGTTCTTCTATTCTCAAATAATTTTCGTAGCACTTTTTTTCCTCACAACATAGCTCACGAAGCAGTTCCTAGCGGACATTTGGAGCTTCTCTTGTCGCCAGCCACGGCTTCTGCAGTCGTTTCCAATACTTTTTTCAGTTAATCTGTTCACAGCCAGCGTTGTACCACACGCTGCTGCCCAGAAAATTAATGGTTCGCCATCCATTATCGAAAAACGATGAACAAAGTTTTACGAATGTATGTTGACTCCAACGAGGTACTGTAGCCAAGTTTTATAAATTTTTCAACAAAGATCTTGGTAAAAGTTCGTTTGCTGTGTACTGGTCTAATCACTTTGATTTCAGGTGTAACAGGCCGAGATGAAAACCCGGTGTAATTATATTCTGTGCTTAGAATCTGTATATCGTCTGCAGCTCGTGGTCTAGTGGCAAGCGTTGCTGCCTCTGGATCGAGGGTTTCCGGGTTCGATTTCCGGCCGGGTTGGGGATTTTCTCTGCCCAGGGACTGGGTGTTTGTGTTGTCATCATCATCCTCATCATTTGCGACAGTGGCTAGATTGGATTGGCTTAAAAAATTGGAATGTGTAAAATTGGGACTTTGTACGGCCGCTGATGACCGCGCAGTTGAGCGCCCCACAAACGAAACATCATCATTAGAATCTGTATAGATTTAATGTCAATGGATGTATTTTTCAGTCTATAAGATTATAAAAATATCACTTAAATCTTCTTCAGTCGCCACGAACCAGATGAAATGATCGCACTGAGATCATATGTTCCTTGTCGCCATTAGCATTGCAATATTCTTCTATGTGGAATGTTTAAGAGACGTTCGGCTTGACACACGAGTGCCGCTACCGGAGGAAGTGTGCAGAAAGAAACATGTTTGCTTCTGGAGAGAAACCCAGCGTTTCATACATTTACGTATTTACTATAAATCGCTTATTATCTGAAACACTAAATATTCAATGACGGAACTGGACTAGGGATTTGTGCTGATGGTCTTAGATCTGTTCTACTATAACGTTACCCCATACTTTTGTGCACAAGATTAAGATAACAGGGACGCCAGTACAATGGCATCCGACAAAAAGCGATTCATTGGCCTTGTAATCATAACAGTTCCGATGTAACAGTTGGAGGTGGCGATATGATAGTGGTAGGACCCATAAGCTGGATGTACTCAGTGAGATTCTTTGATGTACACTCCTGGAAATGGAAAAAAGAACACATTGACACTGGTGTGTCAGACCCACCATACTTGCTCCGGACACTGCGAGAGGGCTGTACAAGCAATGATCACACACACGGCACAGCGGACACACCAGGAACCACGGTGTTGGCCGTCGAATGGCGCTAGCTGCGCAGCATTTGTGCACCGCTGCCGTCAGTGTCAGCCAGTTTGCCGTGGCATACGGAGCTCCATCGCAGTCTTTAACACTGGTAGCATGCCGCGACAGCGTGGACGTGAACCGTATGTGCAGTTGACGGACTTTGAGCGAGGGCGTATAGTGGGCATGCGGGAGGCCGGGTGTACGTACCGCCGAATTGCTCAACACGTGGGGCGTGAGGTCTCCACAGTACATCGATGTTGTCGCCAGTGGTCGGCGGAAGGTGCACGTGCCCGTCGACCTGGGACCGGATCGCAGCGACGCATGGATGCACACCAAGACCGTAGGATCCTACGCAGTGCCGTAGGGGACCGCACCGCCACTTCCCAGCAAATTAGGGACACTGTTGCTCCTGGGGTATCGGCGAGGACCATTCGCAACCGTCTCCATGAAGCTGGGCTACAGTCCCGCACACCGTTAGGCCGTCTTCCGCTCACGCTCCAACATCGTGCAGCCCGCCTCCAGTCGTGTCGCAACAGGCGTGAATGGAGGGACGAATGGAGACGTGTCGTCTTCAGCGATGAGAGTCGCTTCTGCCTTGGTGCCAATGATGGTCGTATGCGTGTTTGGCGCCGTGCAGGTGAGCGCCACAATCAGGACTGCATACGACCGCGGCAACAGGGCCAACACCCGGCATCATGGTGTGGGGAGCGATCTCCTACACTGGCCGTACACCTCTGGTGGTCGTCGAGGGGACACTGAATAGTGCACGGTACATCCAAACCGTCATCGAACCCATCGTTCTACCATTCCTAGACCGGCAAGGGAACTTGCTGTTCCAACAGGACAATGCACGTCCGCATGTATCCCGTGCCCCCCCACGTGCTCTAGAAGGTGTAAGTCAACTACCCTGGCCAGCAAGATCTCCGGATCTGTCCCCCATTGAGCATGTTTGGGACTGGATGAAGCGTCGTCTCACGCGGTCTGCACGTCCAGCACGAACGCTGGTCCAACTGAGGCGCCAGGTGGAAATGGCATGGCAAGCCGTTCCACAGGACTACATCCAGCATCTCTACGATCGTCTCCATGGGAGAATAGCAGCCTGCATTGCTGCGAAAGGTGGATATACACTGTACTAGTGCCGACATTGTGCATGCTCTGTTGCCTGTTTTTATGTGCGTGTTGTTCTGTCAGTGTGATCATGTGATGTATCTGACCCCAGGAATGTGTCAATAAAGTTTCCCCTTCCTGGGACAATGAATTCACGATGTTCTTATTTAAATTTCCAGGAGTGTAGATACAAACTTCGAGGGATGATAGAGAAGGATAAATGTATGAATTTGATGTAAGGGACTCCGGTGCGAAAACGACTGAGTCGAAAGTTGTGCGTAAAAATCGTTCTGATACCTCTGATAGTGGAACTCTTTTAATTCAAATTCTTTGCTTTCTAAATGTTGGGAGGAGGTAGTATGGACAAAAACGAGGAAACTGTGATAGGAATCAGTGCAATCATAAAACTTGGTTGTTAATAAATTAGTTTCAGTGCGTCCTGTACAATGACATATATTCTTTGGTAACCTCCGTGAAGTACGAAACTGAGGGTACTTTTCATTACACCATATGTTAAAGTTTCCTCTGATTCCATTCAGGAGTGGAGTACGCGAAGAATGACTCTTTGTACGCCTCGTGTGAGCTTCTTATTTGTCTAATTATATGTAAATAATTTCTATGTGTTCCACATGTAAGTTTTTGAAGTATTTACGTCGTTTCTGTTGTAAAAGAATGTTCTTGAAGGTTTTTAAGTAGTTTGTAGTTCTAGGTACAGCCTATTTTTTCCACTGCCTGCTAGTTAATGTTGTTTCAACATCTCTGTTGCATTCCCTCGCTAGTCAAACAAGCCAGCGGCCGTCTGTACTCCAGACCCTTTATAAACTCAATGGAACGTCTCGGCTCGACCTGGTGTGGGCCGCAAGTACTTCAGTAGTGTTCAAGTATTGGCAGTACATGTGTTTTTTATGCAATCTCTTTTGTACACGGACTGTAGCTCCCTGGCAGTCTGCCAATAAATCAAGTCCTTCTAAATACTTTGCCCACAGTTAAGTCTATGTGTTCGTTTCACTTCACATCTCAACACAGCCTTAGTACCAAGTAGCAGAATGAAATGACTGCCTCTAGTTGTGACTTATAAACCTCGTCACCCTTTGCCATCCGCTTTAAAATGCTATCCATGCATATTAATAAAAATATGGCACATAAACAACAGTTTTATAAAAATAAAACTTCTTTTGCATATTAATATGGGATGAATATTCCATGTGTCTAACTGGATCTACCCTGATAAGCATGTTTCTTCACTTACAGCATACAAATAATTCTTAGACATTTATAACATTAAGAATCGGCTTCTAGCGATCGCATTTCTATGTAATGACGCCAAGGCGTGGGGGTGGGAGCAGACTGGTAAAAGCACTTGAGTTCCATTCAGGAGAGCGACGTTAAGATCTTCCTCTAACCATTATACATCTTCTGCATCTACACTCCTCAAGCAACTGTGAACTGCGTAGCAGAGGACACTTCCCACATCATAATTTATTAGTGCTTTTGTCCCTCCATTCTGCATGGAGCACGAGGAGACTAACAGATTAATTGCCTCTTTTGGAGCTGTAAGTAATTTAATCCTGTACTCGCGATTCCTACCACAGCGACAAGTAGGAGGTTGTAGTATATTCCTAGAAGCATCATTTAAAGCAGGTTTTTGAAATTTGTAACTTTGGTCTCTCGAGATAGTGCGAATGTATCTTCAAGTGTCTGGCAGTCGACTATTTACAGCATATCTGTGGCATTCTCCCACGGGGAAAACGAACTTGTGACTACTCGTGCAACCCTGTTAATAGCATTTGGTACGAGTCCCACACACTTCAGCAACGCTCTAGGATAGTTCGCACGAGTGATTTGTAAGCAATACCCTTTTGTCGACTTATTTCATTTCCCTAGTATTCTACCAATAAACCGAGGTGTGCCACCTACTTCACGTGCAACTGCGCCTAATGTGATCGTTCCATTTCATACCTCTACTAATTCTTAAACCCTGGTATTTGTATAAGTTGAACGATTTCAGATGTAACTCACTGCTACTGTAGTCGTAGTATACTACATTTTTTTTGTTTTGCTTTTGAAGTCCACTGTTTTACATTACTGAACATTTAAAGCAGGTTGCCGATCTTTGCACGACTTTGAAATATTTTCAAGATCTGACAGAATATTTTTCAAACAGTACTTCATTATAGAAAACTGCATAATTTTCTAAAATTCTGAGGTTACTATTAATATCGTCTGCAAGGTCATTAATATGCAACATGAGTGGCTAGGGTGCCAGCACACCCGAAGTTACTGCTACTTTTAGTTTATGTTTTCCGTTATTTAACTAAATCTATAAAGGAAGACGTCGGGATGGTTGCTTTCAAAATATCACGGTCAATGTTGTTCCTCACACTTGTACAATCCGAGCTTGAGCTCCAACCTTCACGATCTTATCGTCGACGGAACGTTGAACCATATTCGTTCTTCCATTGTTATTTCCAATTTTTTTGCCTGTGACAACACTGTAGGCTAGTTTATCAACAACAAAATGTAGATATTAAAAGTGACTCATATCTTTAATTGATCTCCTCTCGTCGTTATTTGCGAGTTCTTGATTTTCGGTGTAAAAATTTATATTTCCTAACGTTGCTTGCACATCTTGGGAGATCAGCTGAGCAAAACTGGAGCGATAAGCTGGCGGGGGGTAGTGTTTATGGTGCCATCATCTGCCCACACAAAACGACGGTGGGTCCGCACGCTGTTAATTCGAGCCCTGGGGCTGCCACAAACCCCGTATTCCGTCGCCGCTAAGAGCACGCATCTAACTTGCAAATTACATGTAATCCACGGCCGTATGTACCCTAAGCTCCCGTCACAAGATCGTCCCTATAATTTTGTACTTTCTAAAAGAAATACGCTTTTCTCGTAAATATATGTTCTTTGCTCGCGACTATACCCTTGGTCCATCTTTATTGTACGCCTCGCACTAAATCCGTAATTCACTACTCTTCATGTCTTCATCACACGCCTGTGTATTTTAAGCTTTAAAAGTGTAATGTTTCGACTCTTAAAACTGCGTGAGATTTACTGTTTTGATGAGAAAATAAATAAATTTATAGGTTCCTGGCCGCAACACCAATTAATTCCATAGTATACATCAAAAAATTATTTCTAGCTATAATTGACTGATTTTCCAATAAAGTAATGCGTTTAAGCAAAGTACCTACGTTCGAAAGCACAATATTATCGACTACGGACTCACAATGAGGATATTTATTGTTGATATTTACTCAAAACGTATTTATTTAGTATTAATATTGTTGCCAACAGCACGTGACATTAGACAAGGATGTGGACTGTTACCTACCATATTTAATGTCTACATTGACTTCATTATTCGTAAACGGAAATGTAAAGTAAACAAAGGAATTAAGATAACGAATGAGGAATACCTAAATGTATTCTTGTTTGATGATGACATCGTTATTATTAAAAAGAATGAAGAAGACCTCTAAAGATCAATATACCAGCTTAACGAAATTTGCCAGAATTACAACTTAAAAATGTCTAGAAACAAAAAAAAAAAATGGTGTTCCGAGAAAATATCGAGTCAGATCAAAAATAGTTTTGGATAATTCAGTTCTAGAACAAGTGTCTCAAATCTCTTAGTTGGGTTGTACTTTAAGTTTTCTTTGGGCCCTGATATTTAAAATAAAATACTCGAATTCCAAGCCGTCTGTGGTACCATTAGCAGAACACTGGTCCATAATGTACAGAAAGAAACCATCATGAAATTCTGTAAAGTAATGGCGGTTCCGGTGTCATCCTACGAAAGTGAAAGCTGGGTTACCAAAAAAAAAAAAAAAAAAATAAAATAAAATTCAACAGTAGAGATGAGGTTCCGAACTAAGACGAAGGGCTGCACAAAAAAAGATGTGATTAGAAACGAAGATATTAGAACAGAATTAAATATTTTCAGCCTGAATGAAAAAATTCAAACATCGTGAGATTGGAAATAAAACCTCATGAAAATGCTAGGTCACAGAATTCCTCAGAAGATCCTGAACAAACCGAATGGCAAAAGAGAGAATGGAAGTCCTAGATTTGGTTTGTGAGTTCAGAATAGGCAACAGTCTAATCCTTGAAAGGAAGATGATCATGATGGCTTTGGTTACTGTTTCTCATTCTGTAGACGGTGTAACGAATATATGCTTTAAGTACACTGAGAATTTGGAACAAGAAAACACCCTAACGAAGTTTAATTTAAGCAAAAATGCCAAGAAAAAACCCATAGAGAATAAATGAGTGACTTACTTTGGTATAAAATCCGTTAGGAACACAAAGAGCTATAAGTTATGTGAATACCATTTTAAGCACCAAAGGGTAAGAAAGCTCTACCAAAACATCCAGTCTACAGCTCGTGGTCTATTGGTTAGCGTTACTGCCTCTGGATCACGAGCTCCCGGGTTCGACTCCCGGACCGGTCGGAGATTTACACTCGTATAAAATCCGTTAGGAAACACAACGAGCTATAAGTTATGTGAATACCATTTTAAGCACCAAAGGATAAGGAAGCTCTACCAAAACATCCAGTCTGCAGCTCGTGGTCTACTGGCTAGCGTTGCTGCCTCTGGATCACGAGCTCCCGGGCTCGACTCCCGGTCCGGTTGGAGACTTTCTCCACCCATAGACTGGCTATTTGTGTTCTCCTTATCACATCATCACCATTCGGTAAAGTGGCGAGACTGGGCAGTGAAAAGACTAGGAATTTGTGTAGGCGCTGATAACCACGCAGTGGCGCTCCTCACAAATCAGATATCACCACCATCGCCAATACATCAAAAGATCATCCGGCAAATTTACCAGAAGGAAATATTTAAAAACGAAAAGATTCTGATTGAATGATTCTTGCGGACGTTTTATCAAAGTTAGGTCGTTATGGTATTTTCTGTGTGATAAGTGGAAAATACTGACCAATGCTGACACACCAAAGGTACGTACAGCACATTTTCCAAAATTACTCATTTACAATGATCCGAAATCCTGCTTTAAATTTGAAGTTTTAGACTTAGTTCATATAGAAACCATTCCAACCCATTCCGCCCCGCCCCCTCAACACACACAAATGAATGATATACAGGAAACTATAGACAAACAAAAAATTAACAAAACACTTGGTGAAGACTTGAGGTGATGAAAAAGAAAGGAACACGTATATAATCAGAAGTAGAGCCTTTAATAAAGAGAATTGCCCCATTTTAAGTAACTGCGTTACTTGATGCTATGTATGTAATTCATACTGATTTTCCCTTTAAATAGACTGACCTCCAAAACTGAAGAACTAATTTTCGATTACCATTGTGACTTTCACAAAAACAGACTCACACTGGATTATCTGTTAATTCGAAGACAAATACCTGTGACGACCTTAGAATTGACGAGGGTTGGAACTTTAATAGTGGCAACTACGTATTTACAGCTCGTACAAATTAGATACCTGTTTCAAAGTTTTACTGACATCCAAAAGAGTCTCCAGCTCTGTGTATAATACGTGCTCAGCGATGTGTAAGTTGTAGGATACTCTTATCAGTGCCAGTTGTGTTGATAGTTCGAGCGGTGCGGTCTCTTGCCCGACGCATTTGTAGCAGATCTGCAGCACATAGCAGCCCCATCAGTGAAACAAATAAATAACAGCTTACACTGTAGGTGTTTGACGATTGTCCTGCAAAATGATGGTCAGGTCCTGCAGAAAGTGTCATCATTTCTGCCTCTATGATGTTCATTTTTGGAACAGAACCTATGACCAGCTTAGAGACCGAAGTGATGACAATTTCTGTAGGACCTGACCATCATTTTGCAGGACAATGCTCAAGCACGTACAGTGCAAGCTGATACTGATTTGTTGGACTGATGCTGCTGCTAAGTGCTATACCACCTACTGCACTCCCCTGGCTTAAACCCTTGTGAGTTCCACAAAACTGTCAACACAACTGGCACTGCTAAGAGTATCCTACAACTTCCACCTCGCTGGCAACGGGTAACACACGATGCTGGTGACTACTTTGAAGGTCAGTAAAACTTTGAAACACGTATCTATTTTGTATGAGCTGTAAATAAATAGTTGCCATTGTTAAAGTTCCAACCCTTGTATTATACATTTCTGCACAATGTTTACAGATTTTAAATGGCATAAGGCAGCATACATCGGCAGACACTTGTAAAATCGATGAGCAAACTTGGTACTCCCTCAAAATTAATCAGAATACGTGCGTGCGTGCGTGCGTGCGGAGGACCTTCTGTCGAATAAAGACGTCAATACGAAAAACTGAAAACTTTGTGGTATGCACTGGACTGAGGTAAGGGAGGCCCATCTTATCTACGTGTTCTTTAAACCCACCTTACAGAAGATTGATATAAAATTCCCAAGGACAGACCCCTAAGGAATCCCAAGTTACTAAACTCACTTGTGCGAAAGATATAGAGATAATAAACAGTTCCACAGAATAATTAATCAGAATTATACAGATTTGTTATAAAATTACTGAGGAAAATGACTGTTTGTCAAATTACAAAACAATGCGGGTGGTTAAGCGAGGAATATGTAAATGACGCGTTGCCTATAGATGGATTAAATTTCGTAACCACTGATCACATTAAGTAGCCCTCGTCATGGAATCTCTTCAGCAAGAACAACGTAGCAGATACGGGAATAGAAGCACGTTCAGCAGTTTTTAACACAAATATTTGTAGTCTTCCCACATCCTATGGAACAAAACACTCAACTCCAACTTCAAAATTAGCTCAAACCAGTCTACTATATTATCGGTATTGTTATATGGAGATGAAGCATTAAAGAGTACTAAGAAAGATGAACAAAAACTATTGTATGTGAAATAAAAGTGTTAAGACATTTTCGGACATTTTTGCAATAAAGGTACCAGAGAACGGAAAATCAGAAAACATGAAGAACTACGGAAGCTGTACATACAACATAACGGTACCACGGTGTTTAAGGAGAGAAGATTGCACTGGACTGGTTATATAGCGAGGGTATCGGACGGTTTGCTGCTACTCCGCAAACCACGATAGGGTGCACGGCGTTGCATGTACCACTGCTGGTTACCCCTTCTCTGTTCCACTCGAAAATAGAGCGCGAGAAAAACGACTATACATATCTGCGTTAGTCAACATGAAATATACCGGCCGTTAGTTGTCTTCCCAACTATCACTGTGGGCTGTAGGCGGTAGGGGTTCCAAAAACATTATCATTAGATTTTTATGAAACTTTGACTTAAAGTATTTGGTAAGCAATTATTACTGTATTCTCTGAAGAGTCTTCATATTACCCAGTCATAATGTTTCAATAAAATTTATCATCATTTCACGTGCCCTTTAGCACCGTATACTTTCGTTACATTCAGCAAACATGCCAGGAGAAAGAATCGGCAGCTGAGTGTGCTCTAGTCAGCCAAAACAGCATACATTCTCTGAATTCATATTTAGTCTATTTCTATTTTACATCCACATATTGATTTATTACGTAGCTATGCTTCATATACCTTCCCACACTTAATTACTATGTATGTATATTGCACTGCTATCCTTCTCTCTCGTTCGTGCCATCTTAGAATGACAAAGTAAGTGAATGGGATGTTATATTGAATTTTCATAATGTCTAATGGCTGGTAAACGTCTTGTCTGTTACTTCGGCAGTTTAACCAACTTTAGTGTAAGCTTAAGAGACTGGCAAAGTTGTTTCGTTCGAAGCGCTGTTGTGCTTACGTCGGCAAGGTGTGGTAAGGGTGTTCCCTGACAACTCCCGCTACCTGCGTGTGCTCAGGTCAGGTTGCTGGTCACTCAGTCGCCGGATTTTTAAGAGAGGGGCTGCTTGTGGCAGCTCGTTTTCAGAAGTGACAAGGGGAAGGCCTCAGACACGGCCAACCGATTCGGCTCAAATTTGGAGGTCGCTTGTGAAGAACCTAAAACGAAGGACTCTAGGATATTGTGGCTCAACACCCACCCGTTTTTTGAGAAAATCAGCCCTAAAGGTTATGATGAGCAATCGACTCAAAGTTGGTGGGATCGATAGATAATTGTAAATAGGCCATTTTTCATCATGAGGTATGGGGTCCACAAATGCATACTTTTCCAGAAATCGAGGAAAGAAACTCTCACAACTGCCGCTTATGTATCTACGTCGTAAACGCATTTCGCCGAGAGCGCCAATAGGGCAACGGCCGAGGTAACTGGCTGGGAAGCGCACAACCCGGGATCGAATCTCGAGGAAACGTAGTGGGTGTTATTCTTCTCGTTTGTATTTCTTCTTGTCTCGATTCACAGGGCTAGGAGGGTTAATAAGATAAGTAAATCAATAAGGAATGATAAAATGGTAGGCAAATAAATGTCTCAAACTTCTTGGGATATAAAACAAGGAAAATGTTACTCCTGGTCACTTTACAATGGCTCTTCCAGTCATTTTGAAGTGTCCTCACTTTTCTTCAAGTAACTAGATGGATTGTGCTTGTCATATAAACATTTGAAACAAATATACTCGCGACACCGAGAACATCTAATGAATACAATATTTCGACAGCTACACTATTCCTTCCGAAGAGTTGGCGAGAAACAGACTTGGTTCATATATAAAAATATATCTTTTACGGGAATTAATTTTGAGGCGTGCCACGCATACGATATCATTGCTTGAAAAAGCGGTGCTAAAAGTTGGTGATGAATTATGCTGTGAATAGTTATTGAATCTGTGCTTTTGTGCAGTTCCCGCTTGCCTCCAGAAGCACACTGCAATTCTGAAGCCTCGAAATAAATTTTTAACCTGGCGATAGAAATAAACATCACACGGCTGGCACACAGGTGTGCAGTTTGGGTGTATTACTTTTACCGTGCACTTTTACCGGTTGACCCTCGTCAGCCGGCCGAAGTGGCCGTGCGGTTCTGGGCGCTGCAGTCTGGAACCGAGCGACCGCTACGGTCGCAGGTTCGAATCCTGTCTCGGGCATGGATATGTGTGATGTCCTTAGGTTAGTTAGGTTCAATTAGTTATAAGTTCTAGGCGACTGATGACATCAGAAGTTAAGTCGCATAGTGCTCAGAGCCATTTGAACCATTTTTTTACCCTCGTCACCTATAAACATCGTCTCATACATTAGAGTATTAGTTTGTTCACTGCAGCAATCCAGTAATAGACAAAACTTGTTACCAGCAACGTATGGTTTTAAAACACTCGCAAGAAATGTTCTGTAAATTGCATTTGTCAATTTCCCAGGTTTGGAGCAAGTAATGTAAACATTTTTTCAACGAGTCGGTTACGCGATTGACTTCTTCTATAACCCGTGGACCAAATGGAACATTCGTTTCTTGTAAACACAGGAAAACCTTAGGCAACACTTTTCCGGAGGCTTTGGTGACATATTGCGCCGTGTACGAATGTGTTGGCATTTTTTTTCCACCAACTGCGACAAGGCTTCATTCCTGGAGTATTCTCGTTGTTATATTGTCTTGACAACGAGATTCTACAAATCGGTCGCACGTCCATTTATTTATCGCCAGGTATTTGTCGTATCTTGTCACAACTTTTACGATATCAGATCACGCAAAGATTGCCTGCGACGTGGATATTTCCCAAGTGTTATAACCACTTTAGAATTCACTAGTCGTGATATATTCCACTGAGTCATCTTCTGCTTCGCCTTCACAGTATAGTTCTTTAGTACCAACAAAAGTCATTTCGTTCGTTAGCTCCAAAAATCGCTTGACGATAACCGCTCCTATCAATCTGGAACGCCGAGACACAGAACTCTTTGCTGGCAGTGCACTTATAATACGTCAGTCTTGCAACACTTTTACAAACGGAAACACAGCGTCGGTAATTTCCCATTGGCGCCGTCTGTGACAGATTACCAACTATATACACTCCTGGAAATGGAAAAAAGAACACATTGACACCGGTGTGTCAGACCCACCATACTTGCTCCGGACACTGCGAGAGGGCTGTACAAGCAATGATCACACGCACGGCACAGCGGACACACCAGGAACCGCGGTGTTGGCCGTCGAATGGCGCTAGCTGCGCAGCATTTCTGCACCGCCGCCGTCAGTGTCAGCCAGTTTGCCGTGGCATACGGAGCTCATTCGCAGTCTTTAACACTGGTAGCATGCCGCGACAGCGTGCACGTGAACCGTATGTGCAGTTGACGGACTTTGAGCGAGGGCGTATAGTGGGCATGCGGGAGGCCGGGTGGACGTACCGCCGAATTGCTCAGTACGTGGGGCGTGAGGTCTCCACAGTACATCGATGTTGTCGCCAGTGGTCAGCGGAAGGTGCACGTGCCCGTCGACCTGGGACCGGACCGCAGCGACGCACGGATGCACGCCAAGACCGTAGGATCCTACGCAGTGCCGTAGGGGACCGCACCGCCACTTCCCAGCAAATTAGGGACACTGGTGCTCCTGGGGTATCGGCGAGGACCATTCGCAACCGTCTCCATGAAGCTGGGCTACAGTCGCTTCTGCCTTGGTGCCAATGATGGTCGTATGCGTGTTTGGCGCCGTGCAGGTGAGCGCCACAATCAGAACTGCATATGACCGCGGCAACAGGGCCAACACCCGGCATCATGGTGTGGGGAGCGATCTCCTACACTGGCCGTACACCTCTGGTGATCGTCGAGGGGACACTGAATAGTGCACGGTACATCCAAACCGTCATCGAACCCATCGTTCTACCATTCCTAGACCGGCAAGGGAACTTGATGTTCCAACAGGACAATGCACGTCCGCATGTATCCCGTGCCACCCAACGTGCTCTAGAAGGTGTAAGTCAACTACCCTGGCCAGCAAGATCTCCGGAGATCTCCGGATCTGTCCCCCATTGAGCATGTTTGGGACTGGATGAAGCGTCGTCTCACGCGGTCTGCAAGTGCAGCACGAACGCTGGTCCAACTGAGGCGCCAGGTAGAAATGGCATGGCAAGCCGTTCCACAGGACTACATCCAGCATCTCTACGATCGTCTCTGTGGCAGAATAGCAGGCTGCATTGCTGCGAAAGGTGGATATACGCTGTACTAGTGCCGACATTGTGCATGCTCTGTTGCCTGTGTCTATGTGCCTGTGGTTCTGTCAGTGTGAACATGTGATGTATCTGACCCAGGGATGTGTCAATAAAGTTTCCCCTTCCTGGGACAATGAATTCACGGTGTTCTTATTTCAATTTCCAGGAGTGTATTTCATCGCTGGTCGAAGGGTGTACATCCTCCATTGGCTATCTGTGGCCCCTCGTGAGGAAGTCGCAGCAGTCTTACTTGGAGTTGTTTTCATGTGACAAGGCTTAAAAGTTTAATTGTTTGGTAATTCACCTAGCTTGGGAAATTATTTTGCCTAACTTATTACTATTATTATTCCGCGTTGAGTTGCGTACCTTATTAACCCTCCTATTCCTACGAATTCTGATATGAAAAACTACAATTAAAAAAAATGAAGGCCGCCTTATCTGCTTCTCAGCCAGTTACCTTGGCCGTTGCGCAAGGGTTTTTTTTACGAAGGGTTTTTTTTACTCACCAAAAACTGTAACAAAAATGGAATGACATGAAATGACATAAATAAGGTTACAGTAATTGCAGTCATAAATTACGGCGTTTATAGAGTGAGGAATTATATTCAGTCTTTAGCAGTAGCACACATTTAGTATCTTCACTGTCACCTTCAACTGGTGGCAGTACATGATGCGCATTTTCTTCTTCTGCAGCCTGAGGTTCCTCATCATCATTTGCCAGACCCAAATTAATTATTCAGTAAATCCTTGATGTGTGTTCCTTCCAGAGTAAATTACGTGGACAGAAGAGTAGTCCCGAACAGCGACATCGCAAAGTGTTTCACTGCTGTGTTATTTTTGTCAGTTTCAGCCTTCTAAACGCATCCTTAGGGAGTTCAAGATCCGCCTTTATAACAGACACCAGATGCTTGCCGTCATATTCTTGTATCTGCTGTACTACTGATTTATTTTTCATGAGTGACTTGCAGGTGAGGTTAGGGTCGGGAGCGTGACCCAACCCATCCCCTCTGCACGAGGAATCCACGTGTTCCTAACCTATACCCATTCTGTTGAAGACAATTCGGAGCATGTTACCATATTTCTTATTGTGATTCTGATACTTAAGTGTTTTCTAAAATTCATTTTCCATATACATCTCGTATTCAGTATGTTCATCGCTCCAAATATTGTAAAAAATGTAACTTGTATATTTGCCCATTAACCAAATTACTGCGTTATTTTTTGCCTGAGGGTAATAACTTTCTTCTGGTCTGAAGAAATTGTTAGTCGGTACATTGGCGCTCTCGGCGAACAGCTTTTACCATGTGTGTACTTAAGTGGCAGTGATGAAAAATGCTGCATTTACAATTATCTATCGGTCCCGCCAATTTTGAGTCGATTGCTCATTATAACCTTTAGGGTTGATTTTCACAAAAACGGGAGGGTGTTTAGCCAAAATATCTTATAGTCCTTTGTTTTAGGTTGTACACAAGCGACCTACCAAATTTGAGCCGAATCGGTTGGCCGTGTCTGAGGCCTTCCCCTTGTGAGTGTGGTAAGCGAGCCTGTGTAAAGTTTCAGCCAAGTTGAAGTTTAAACCCATTTGTTTTCTAACTTTAAACCTTTATAGTCATGCAGAATATTTCATTCGGAATGGGAAGTGGTAGCGTATTTCTAAGTGTTCGATTTCACTGGTAGGTTCTTCGTTCAACCAGCCGTTAGGAACATGGAAGCGTGGTGTGCATACTCTGCTTAGTCTCAATTAGAATTCGTCTTTAACAGTTTTAGTGTACGTGTACTTGTGTTTCCTATATTATTATTTATTCTTCCATCTCATTAGTTTCGTCGGTATTCCGTATTTTCCATCGGTTAGTGAGTGTGCATTTGCTTGTTCAATCCCACGTGTTCATCGTTGTGTTGGAGAAACTTCAGTCCTCGTAATCTGCTTCGTCTTGCAATTATTCCGTGATAATTGACTTTTGTGGGTAATGTCTTCCACGGGTAAACCGACTTTCCAATTTTTTAATTTATTTATTAGCCTGGCTTTGTATGGCTAGGACCAAGTGTTTGGAAAACGAACTATCTTTCGGTTCGTCGGTTTCCAGTTCTTGTTATATGCTTGTGGGGGATAAATTACATTGCCTTCACTTGTGTTTCGTGGTTTACTGGCAGTCCAGATCTAATCTGCTTTTTGGATCGTATTGTCGTTCAGTTCAACGGCTAGAGTCTTCCGTGCTGAACAAACATTTTACCAACTATATGTGTCAGTGGTACTTGTAAAGTCCATCAGCATCGCTCATGCGAAACACAGCTTGCTCTTTGCTTCCCTGATATACTGCGAACTATGGTTGAAGGGAAACAGACACTTTCCATATTTCTAAATTTCCGAAAAGCATTCGACACAGTACCCCATGGCAAACTGTTAACAAAGGTACGTGCATACGATATAGGCTCCCAGATATACGATTGTCTCGAAGGCTTCTTCAGTAATAGAGCCCAGTATGTTGCCCTCGACGCCGAGTGTTTCATCGGAGTAGGAGTAACACCAGGAGTGCCCCAGGGAAGTGCGATAGGACCATTGATATTTTCTATATATATATAAATGATCTGGCAGTAAAGGTGGGCAGGCAGCAATATGCTTTTGTTCGCTGATGACGCTGTGGTGTACAGGAAGGTGTCGAAAATAAGTAACTGCAGGTTGAAACAAGGTGACCTAGACAAGATTCATAGTTCGTGTGATGAATTACAGCTAGGTCTTAATACAGAAAAATGTAGATTAAAAGCGTGTGAGGAGGAGAAACAAACCAATAACGCTCAAGTACAGCATTAGTAGTGTCCTGCTTGACACAGTCACGTCGTTTAAATACCTGAACCTAAGGTTGCGAAGTGATATGAAATGGAACGAGCATTGGAAGATTACTGTAGGAAAGGCAAATGGTCGATTTCAGTTTCTTTGGAGAATTTAGGATAAGCGTAGTTCATCTGTAAAGGAGATCGTATATAGGACACTAGTGCGATCTATTCTTGAGTATTGCGTGAGTTTTCGGAATCCCCACCAGGTTGGAGTGAAAGAAGACATCGAGAAAATTCAGCGATGGGCTGCTAGATTTGTTATCGGTAGGTTTTATCAGCATGCAAGTGTTACGGATATGCCAGCCGCGGTGGCCGAGCGGTTCTAGGCCCTTCAGTTTGGAACCGCGCGACTGTTACGGTCGCAGGTTCGAATCCTGCCTCGGGAATGGATGTGTGTGATGTCCTTAGGTTAGTTAGGTTTAAGTAGTTCTAAGTTCTAGGGGACTCATGACCTCAATGTTAAGTCCCATAGTGCTCAGAGCCATTTGAACCGTTTGCTACGGATGTGCTTCGGGAGCTCAAGAGAGAATCCCTGGAGTGAAGAAGATATTCATTTCAAGGAACAATACGGAGAAAGTTTAGAGAACCGACATTTGAAGCTGACTGCAGAACGATCCTACCGCCACCAACATACATTTCGCTTAGGGACAACGAACATGAGCTACGGGAAATTAGGGCTCATACGGAGGCATATAGACGGTCGTTCTTCCCTCTACCTGCGATTGGAAAAGGAAAGGAAACAACTAGTTGTAGTAGAGGATACCCTCCACCACGCACCGTACGGTGGTTTGCTGAGTATCAATGTACATATACATGTAGACATCTGATTGTATGGTGCACTCACACGGTTATTTGAGACAGGCGCCAGCAAACATGATGTTTTTATAAAAAATTGTAGTGTTTTCTAATTTGGATACATAACATACATATTTAAACCAATTGAAATTGAATTTCACTATTAATTTTTTATCCCATGTATTCCAATCTTTGTGTGATAGGACACATTCTTCAGTGTTTGTCCTATGTGCAGCTCATGCCGGCCTACTTATCTAATTGCTTGGTATGTAAAATTTCAGTTTTATGAAGTACTTTAACTGTAAGTAGATCAACCGTTTGACTGAGTACAGCTCAGTGAAGCGTCATCAGCAAACACTGATAGTGCGATTTACGACCTTGTACCACGTTGCGCGCACACTTCCTTATAGAACCTTGGAGGCTAGATTTTTCCACACAGTTTTCTAGTTATGTTGTGACAGTCGCACTCCCAGTTGTTCCCGACTGGAGATCCACGAAGTGCGACAGCAAGGTCGCTGCCCCTGTTCCGTCTCAAGTCACTATGTAGAAGGCAGCTGGTGTCGAGGTAACCTTATCAACGAAGTTCAGCGCATACGGGATGCTACTGATTTGGACCGGGACGTTTGTGATTGTGTCCGGAATTTATGAAATAATGTTGCTGTTGGACTGCAGGAACCTTTATCAATCACGGCATTGGTGCGTTTGACGAAAAGCGCCGCACATTTGGCGAGTATGTCTATTAACCCCAGTCCACCATTTTCAAGACTCAAGGTGTAATTTTTCATAGAGACCTTGATGATGTGTCCGCTCCACAGCATCCAACTTATGGTGTTTAATCGCTCGTATTATTTGTTAGGGCACTGGCAGAACTTAAGCCAGATACCAGGTATTCGCTAGGATGAAGGTCTTAATGATCTCCACCCTTTCGTGAAAATCCAAGGCCTTGACCGAGTGGATTCTGGCTACCGCTCTGATTTTATGCAGAGTGGTACGTGTTGAAAAATAGTGTACTGTAACTGCGTCGTTTTGAAGGGTAGTACTGCATTCAATGTATGTTACGTGACCTGACATAAAAATCTCTAACTTAATTTCGAGGTTCCCCTGTAACCCTGTAAGCAAATGATGTGGCCTGCTTCTGGTATTCACCTTCAACCTTGTAATCCGCTGGTGTCTGACAGCATCTCTTTTTTATGATAATTTTACTTTCTATTCACATTTAAATATAACTGCTGTTTATTACAAAACGGGAAATTTTGCCCAAGGTTCTCAGCATATCCTAAAGACCGTTGAATGAAGCTACTTTCCTGTAGAACAAAGCATCGTCATCGAACAGTATGACAGTGCTGCTGACCCCATCCCAAAAACTTTTGTGTATACTAAGAACGTTATAAGTCCTAATCAAAACTTCTTTGTAAACTATAACTAAAAATGTTACTTAATAAATATTGGGTTTGATATAGCGTAACAGACACTTTCGGCTACAACGTTTGATTGCTTGAAATTGTTATTTCCTTTTCACATCAGTCTTTTCACTAGTATTATATTTATCAACCTTATTCATGAAGTAAAAAATTTCATATTTTCAAACATTACTACTGGATTTACTATCATGTGTTGGAAGTGAAAACTACCTTTTTAATTCGCAGTGACAAAATGGGTTTTGTGAGGGATACCGTCTACCAGCCACTGCTGCAACATCTGATATGAGAATATTGCTCATCTTACATGAGAATTTTTTTAGAACAGATTCTTGAAGCAATTAACTGATTTCAAAAGAAGCCCGAGATCAAAATACTTCGAATCTTATATCTAGTATTAATTAAAAATGATATTTTAATTGGCCTTAATTAATTAAAACATCGATGAAGTTACATTAATAGGATTAAAAAAGTCAATAACATCATCATATGTAATTTTGTTAAAACAGATAACGGTTAGACTTCGCAACTTGTAATTTTCTGTGCTGGCAAAACCTGCAAAACCGAAACTGGTTCTGAGTTAAAATAATGTAGCATGCGACCAAGATACTGATTTTTACACTCGGATTCGACACAAAAGTCTCGACCAAAGGTCCTAACGGCTTCATTTTGGAATCCAAAGTCACTCCCATAATGCCATTCTTAGAAAAAATCCAATTTAATTTTCTTAACCCTCTGTTCAATGGGAATCGTTTGATACACCTCACGGTAACATTCTCATAGATTTTGATATTGGAAGTTTTCTAGTGATTTTTAATTTTGTATGGTTCTAACTCTTCCAGCCAACTTTCAACCCGATTCAATCGATGTATTGTAAACACGATTAGCATGCAAACGGTATTGGAAATTTATGAGGGACTCACAATGTCATTTGAATGTACAAAATTATGTGCATAACTGATCATAGGCATAGTTCAGAATTACATTTAACTTTATGTGATTTATAAAAACACGGAAATTCTATCGTAAGGCTAGTTTCACACCATGGAAATGATGTCACAAGCGACTAAAATAAAAGTGGCAATAGTAACAGTTGTGGGGAGATCGTGAAGCAATATCGTTGGGTATAGCAATCAGACGCTGTAACACCTTCAAATGTTGATGTTTTCAAGTTATTGTTGCTTTGTTTTTGCGCAGTTTGAAGGTGTCAATAATTATTTTCAAAAAAGAAAGTTTTCTCTATTTCATGTGGCACTCTTTAGTAGTAAATGAAAAATAAATTTGGATAAGAGGAAATTAATAGGAGTGTTGTTAATTAAAAGAAGCAGCTAAGTAAGAAAAATGATACAATTTAAATTCTCACATGGCACAGGTAAATTTACAGCTAAAGACAGAGAAAATTAATAATTCAAGATTTAGTCTGACCTGCTTTGATACTGACCGCGCACATCATTTGTTGGCCGTATGTTGATCATTAATATTACGTGGTTATGCACAGAAGTGCTTCCCGGAAACTGCGTTTACAGATCGGCTTCAGAGATCTCAGGGACACATGAGTGGCTCCTACAAATTCGGACATCAATGATGTTCGGCAGCGACCAGCAAATGATATGTCGGCAGTCTTGCAGTTCCCCCACATAGAAAAGTTGGCAGGCAAGGTTAATGACGATGAAATGAAATACTGGTGAACAATTATTCATATATTTACGATACTCCTTGAAAATATCTTTCAAGCAAAAAATCATTCCATAGTGCGATGATTAAGACAGGGAGATATTGAGAGAGCGCGAGCCAGACGCCGCTCGTGTTTATATACAAGCAGACAACTGAAGCCAGGTTTACTGTAATTTTTCCTCAGTCCCTTCCTGTTCTGGAAGTCTCTTGCGTGGAAAAATGTTCGAGAGATTTCGTTGCACTCCTTTCCGGCGCGGCTGATGGCATAAAATTTTATTGTTGACGTCGCTTGCGCTGCGTCTGATGCATTATTTGCCAACTATTAAACACAATTGGTCTCTCACATTTAAGAATAATTTACAATTTTACATTTTAAGACAGTTTAAAGACAATTTACGGAATTAATACAAAAATACAGCGTTTCCTACGTAGGTTTAGATAAATTATTTTAGATTTGGGGTTTAAATTTATTTACACATTAAAAGAAACGTTTCAGGTGCAGTAATGGAGCAGCGAGGTATTTTAGTGCATCGTACGCATGTTAAAGTTTTTGTACTGAGCGGCAATAAGCAATCGTTACTCGAAGTTTTTGTTTATTATTTACAAACTCAAGACCGTCTCAATGAGAAAATGAACCTGATAACCTGAAACTGTGGACAACGTACGATCCCAAGATCAGCGTAATCCCATGTCAAATAATCTTAGCTATGTATCATTATGTTGTGGTACAATGTCGAAGGCATGTTGAAAACCTAGACAGATGGATTATGCCTAATCAACTGCATCCGCTATTAGCAAGATAAGGGGTATTATTTTAGCACAAGAACAACATGGCGGTCAGAAGAGCTGAAGACTTTGCACCGCCATCGCGGAGGAAGTGAGCGACGTCGCGAGCCGAAGGACGGGGCAGGTGCGACGGGATAAATTATTTATCCTGTGGCTGCGCACAATCGCAGCCGACACGTTTACGGGCTGTTTGTAAGAAGTGCAGATCCGAGCAGGGAAGATGATTGGCTGAGTCCAGCGGGCCGGCCCACGTGCTTCGCATGGAGGAGCGACCGGCGCCGCTGGCGAACGCTGCTGCCGCGTCGCCACGTCCCACTGGGGGCCTACGCCAGCTTTTGCATGCCCCGTATTGGCGGGCGCTGCTGTTACACACATTTCCTGAATATGCTCGTTCCATATGACCTGCTCTCCATGTGCTCAATGGAAAAATACGAGGGCTATCCACAAAGTACATTACGTTTTGGAATTAAAAATAAATAATGCATTGGAATTTTTTTAATTATATACAGATGAAAGCCACACTTAAATACTACTTTTCTACATAGTTGCCATTTAAATTAAGGCAATTATCGTAGCGATGGATGACCTCGGAAATTCCTTCGTCGTAAAATTTGGCCGCCTGCGCCTTCAACCACGTGGTTACCTCTTCTTCAAGCTGTGAGTCGTCATCAAACCGTAGCCAACCACTTCTTCATTGCTGGGAATAAGTGGAAGTCGCTCGGTGCCAGGTCGAGTCTGTACGGAGGATGAGGAAACAACTCCCAATTAAAAGATTCGATAACTTCACAAGTAGCATTTGCCTTGTGGGCCCTGGCGCTGTCGTGAATCAGCAAGATCTTTGAGCCCAACTTTCCCCTGCGCTTGTTTTGTATTGCTCTTCTGAGGTTGTGCAGAGTTCGTCAATACCTTTGAGTGTTTATTGTAGTGCCTCTTTCCAGGAAATCCACAAAAATGACACCTTTTCTGTTCCAAAAGAGGTAACCACGTGGTTGTAGGCGCAGGCGGCCGAATTTTACGACGAAGGAATTTCCAATCCCGTCCATCGCTACGATAAGTGCCTTAATTTAAATGGCAACTTTGTAGAAAAGTAGTATTTAAGTGTGGCTTTCATCTGTATATAATAAAAAAAAATTCCAATACTTTATTTATTTTTAATTTCAAAACGTAATGTACTTTATGGATAGCCCTCGTCTTAGTCACTTTCTTCAAAGATCACACTGGTCGCTATGAAATATTGTACGTGGTGTGGAACTGATACAGTCAGTCGTGTGATACACTAGACATGATGGCATGGCAGAAAGGACCTTCCGTGTTTGGAAGTGCCCACGCCTGCACCGTCATTTAACTTGTTCAATTTATTTTTGTATTGATGTGGACTGTGCAATATGTCTACGAGGAGTCGTAAGAACAGTGTAAGAACAGTGGTCCTACGAAGATCATTACCGACAGTGACTGGAGACGAGTATCACGTCTTGTCAATGGCAGTCGGTTTCCAATCCGATAGGAATTGCTACTGTCAATTAGTATAGCTCCATTCTAACGAGAACGAACATTGTGGAAGGAATGTCAAATTCTTGTCGGGTTTCCAGCCGTATCAATCTGTCATCTGAGCACAATATTTCAGCGGTCTACCTGGCCGCCATCATCAGGTGAGAAAATCTACGCTGCTCTCCCCGATAGCTGATTCCATTCGCAAATGACTGCACCTTTAATGCATCGGAAGTACAACCGCGCATGCGCTAAATACAGTGAGAGCACGCTCAATCATTCCTGCTGCCCCCTGGCGCAATAAGAGTTGCAGCGCCTCTGGTGGTGAATACTATAAGAAACGATATATCGTTACAAATGATTATTCGTAGCTGGCTGATTCAGATGCCGTTGTTTTTTCATATCTGATAAAGCAGGATTCCATGTTTTACTTAACGGGTATCCACTATCACGATTAATGATATTATCTGTTAATCTAATTTCGAGAGATTCTTTTAAAACACAATCCCAGTACTGCTAACTGCATGTAATGGAAATTAGTAGTCAGATACGTCACACACGGCCAGTGCTCGTAGTGGGAAATAATGTTGCTCGTCAACAACACAGAAATTGCGCAGTAGCTTACTGGAGGTGTCTCGTGTGGCGATTGTGCTTCTTTTAATAAGCTGCCAAGCGTCGAGAGCACAGACGGCCCTATGAGGCTTTTAACTCGTGGAGTGAGAAGGATGTAGTTCGGGTCGCGTGTGGTCCTGTGTTATTCTGAGCGTGTTTCTCATACCAAGACTCGGGCATCCTTATTCAAGTTAACGCGAACATGAACTAGGATGTTTATTTTAACACTATCGGTGACCAAGTGCTGCTCTTTCTTCTACATCTTCTGCGGACACTCTAGCCTTCTGACGTAAGCTTTTTCATAGGTCAGAAGACATATGATCTTGCTTTGAGGGACATTCAGCTACCTTACCGCACCTCGAATATCTCCCTAAATCACCAGATCTTAGACCTATAGAAAATGTTTCGGAGCATTTGGAATACGTGCTGAATCTTATCGGTCAACACCTCCAAAATCTAATAGTTTTACTGGATCTGATCTTCAAAGAGTGCCTACAGATAAATGTGGCATACCTGAAAAATGTAGTGCCCTATCTTCCTCGCTGAACTGAGGTCATTGTTAAGGCTAGAGGCGGTGCCTCCAGGGTGTTCTAACTGTTTTTGTGGTTATTTCTACCTTCTGCAGTGCAAATGAAGCTGAAAACTAAAAAGAAACATTACAAGAAACTATTCTACTTTCGATTCCAGGAATCATGTCCGTACCAACACAGTCCTTGATGAAATTATTCAGTCGAACCTGAAAAAATTAGATGTGGGCCTTTTTGTAAAAGTGTTCCGATTTCCATTCACCCTAGCCAGCCCAACACATACACCAGTTGTGAAATACGCTTGTTCGGAGTTACGTGATGTGAATTAGACTTTAAGAGTGACACAATGATGCTTTAATAATTTTGCTGTCAACAAACGAAAAACAACCTGGCAGCATTGTGCTTCATTTACCAGGTTTCAAAGGGAGTTAATAAATGAAAAAACGTCACCTAGATCACAATGTCTTTTAGTGACGATTTCCTGTTCTGATATACCCTGCAAAAGGTGTTTTTCATTTGTTGATACGACTGAGATTAGGTTTCCTACAACATCGTGACAATCATTTCAAAGGGAATGCTAGACAGCTACTGACTGAGGCAAGTGAAAAGACAGTCAGTTTTGGGGATGACATAATGACGGGAGTATAGAAAAGGCTATGCAGAAAGTCAAGATGCAATATAAATCATGGACGATACATATAACTGCTAAGTTTAATTGACGAAATGAGAAAGTATAAGGAAAAGTCAAACGAAAACGAAACCCCGCCACATCGGGACCATGGAGTGGTTCCATTCAGCCGCGCGGGATTAGCCGAGCGGTCTAGGACGCTGCAGTCATGGACTGTGCGGATGGTACCGGCGGAGGTTCGGATGTTCCCTCGGGTATGGGTGTGTGTGTCTGTCCTTAGGATAGTTCAGGTTAAGTAGTGTGTAAGCTTAGGGACTGATGACCTTAGCAGTCAAGTCCCATAAGATTTCACAAACATTTTTGGTTTCATTCAAAAGCAATCACCAAACGCTTTAAGACATTTATCCTACTGGGAGACGATAAATTCCTGATTCATAGAACACGTTCGATCGCTGACTGACACACAACCACATCAACTATTGCACTTCCCGTTTGACTGAAACCGACGTCCACGCATGTCTTTTTCGGAGCGCTAAATGAAGGAACAGGGCTGTATGGAGGATGTTACAGTGTTTCCCAACCAAATCGTTGAAGCGTGGCCTTCGTTCAGTAGGTAGTGTGGGAATCATCAGCTTGCACGATAACGCCCGTTCCACACTGCCAATCGAACGAAGGCAACGTTCCAGCGATTTGTTTGGGAAACACAGAAACATCCCCCATACAGTCAGGATTCTTCGGCGTCTTAATTTCACATGCTTAGCGATCTGAAGAAAGAGATGCGTGGACGTCGGTTTCAGTCGGACGAGGAAGTGCAAGAGGGGGTAAAGTTGTGGGTACGTCAGCGGCAGACGTTATATGGAACCAGGAATTTATCGTCTTATCTCCCAGTGAGATACATGTCATAACGTGTATAGTGCTTACTTTTGAGTGGAACCATTCTATGGTTCTTGTGGCGGGTAGTTTGTTTTCATTTGACTGCCTCTGCTAACCACACAGTTGTGAAGCGTGTAAAAGAGGTTGTATGATGAAAACCACCAAACGTAAAACAATCGTTTGATTAACATCCCCTCGTGGAGGAGGACATTAAAGAGAGTGCACAAGGTTTTATCGGACAAGCATGGAGAAATATTGTTTCGTCCTCTTAGAAGTAAGAATGCGGCATTTGCTTAAACTGTTCAAGAAAACCACGGAGAACCTGCATCAGGATTTGAGCCCAACGCTTTACGAATAAGAGTGCAGAGGGATAACCACTGTGCTAACTCAGGCCGGCCGCTGTGACCGAGCGGTTCTAGGCGCTTCAGTCTGGAACCGTGTGACCGCTACGGTAGCAGGTTCGAATCCTGCCTCGGGAATAGATGTGTGTGATGTCCTTAGGTTTGTGAGGTTTAAGTAGTTCTAAGTGCTAGGGGACTGATGACCTTTGATGTTAAGTCCCATAGTGCTCAGAGCCATTTGAACCATTTTGTGCTAACTCAAAGCCGGCCGCGGTGGTCTCGCGGTTCTAGGCGCGCAGTCCGGAACCGTGCGACTGCTACGGTCGAAGGTTCGAATCCTGTCTCGGGCATGGATGTGTGTGATGTCCTTAGGTTAGTTAGGTTTAGGTAGTTCTAAGTTCTAGGGGACTAATGACCACAGCAGTTGAGTCCCATAGTGCTCAAAGCCATTTGAACCATTTTTTTGCTAACTCAAAATGGTTCAAATGGCTCTGAGCACTATGGGACTTAACTGCTGAGGTCATCAGTCACCTAGAACTTAGACTAGTTGAACCTAACAAACCTAATGACATCACACACATCTATGTTCGAGGCAGGATTCGAACCTGCGAACGTAGCGGTCGCGCGGTTCCAGACTGTAGGGCCTAGAACCGCTCGGCCACCCGGTCGGCAGTTCTAACTCACTCGGTCATGTCATTTTTGTTAAGAACAGAAAAACTCCATAAAAGACATCCACTTGTTTGAATGGCGTTGAGATATTATAACCATTACTTGCTGTCCAAGTATACTTTCCAGTAGAAGAAGATATTTCTTGGGAAATTGTATTGGTAAATTGGTGAAACTGGTCACCGAGAACGTCGCAGCAGTGTGAATATAAAACAGCTGTGTCACTTCATCGAATAAAAGCAGAAAAAGGAACCAATTCAGACTAACATTGAAGTATGAAATTTTACCTGAAAGTAATGCAATCTTCTTCCTGTTAGGTGGAACACTTAGAAGGGGAAAATAATTTCACTGCCTTAAATGCATGATTCAGCAAATTCTGCGTAATAAAACAGCAATCTTCGCGACTCTGAATAAATCCGTTACAAACATAAAACAACAGGCCAGGGTCTAGAATTACTTTCACCATCGTTGGAGTAACAATGAGCGAGTGCTTCGTCTGTAGAGGTCATGTTAATGGTGGAAGATGGAATTTTAACAGAAACAGTTTTCACTCTTGACGAACAATGTGTTATTAAAACGACAATTACAAGGTGTCATGTTTGTACAGTAAATATAAACTCTCCTGCAACTCAGAACTTAAAAATAACTCGATAAAGCTAGCGTGAGAGGGCGGAACACATGTTCGTAGATTCTGTGAAACGTTCTTTTTGTCCGTCCTTGGAGCTTCAGAAGTGTCGTGATCGCGGTTAGAATCTGCGGACTGTTGACGCGATGCGGCGCGCGAGAAAAATAAACCTACTTATTACTCTGTAGAATCGCTCGGAAAGGGTTTTTGGCTGACTGGATATCATTCTGCATTGACAGAATAATAAATCTGTCTTAATAAGTGTCGCCAACCTCGTTTTGAACTGCAATACGCGGTTAAAATTGTCACTACTACTATGTCACTCATAATTGCTTGTAGCAATCGAGGTATTTTCAGAGTACTCTTAAAACCTAACAGTAGATTTGGAAACGAGCAACGCAGTCACTATACCGTCTCCAACGGGTATCTAGCAACTCCTGCCGATAATCTCCTACGAAAGGAAAATAGCAGTCTTAAGTCAAAAAGAAGTGCACAAACTTTTAGTTTCAACGAGAATGAATGGAATTTACTGTCTTCTATTAGAACTGGCAAAGTCAATCTTGTTTGTTAAAGAACGCTTCCAGATAACTAAAGACTGTGCTTAGTGAGTTCGTGTGCGCTCACTAAACTGCAACACTCGCCTCGCAAATCACTAGGCCGTTTCCTACTCCTGCAGACCCTTTCGAAAAATTCCGCAAAGGTGGAACCATTTTATTGGCCACTGACGATCGCTACCTCGAGACATGATACATTCAACACTTAAAATGTCATCTCCGCCAGACCAAGACTCTACCTCCTATCCCCGTCTATAATCACGCGTCTTTCTGTTAAACAATGCTCTGCAACTGCAACCTTGTGTGGTGCCCATATTCCACACGTTTGCCCTCAACAGTACGTATACATTTTGATCAAAGTGTACTTTACCACAACGACAAGTAACCATATAAACACCGTGCTTTCGTAGCCTCAGATAATGTTTAACTGGACCCAAGTGGGGAAAAATGTTAATTTCGTAGCCTCAGATAATGTTTAACTGGACCCAAGTGGGGAAAAATGTTAATTGCGCAAAATTTTCTCTATTTTAGCTTATACGCTTCCAGTATATGATAGAAAAGAAATTGATGCAGACTCGGAAAAAAATATTGCTTCAGTCTATGTCCACCATTTTTGTTTTACCCCGTAGTTACCAGTTTCGGTTTATGTCAGTATATGAGGCACCTACTTGGGAAGCGAGTATGAGACAAAGCTCTAGCGGAAGGCATGAAGATGATACAGAGTACCAAAACAGGTAGTCAGGGGCTGAAATACTAAATTACAGCTATACACTATAGCAAATCATCTATTCTTATTGTGCAGGTCGCTATTCCAGCCGACAGAAAGTCGGGAACCTGTGGTAAGCTTATCATATCAAATATGGCATACACTCTTCGGAAAAGCGCTGTAATGATCCCTGAGTGGCGTGACAGAGAGTGACGTGCAGATACCGGTCAGTTTGTATACGTTTGCGGTACCTCTCTGCTTTAGAGTGCAATCATTCCGTTTGTACACGAGAACATCCAAAAATTGGAGATTTGCATCAACCTCCATTTCCACTGTAAACTAAACGAAGAATGAAGGTAATTACAATGTTCCACGAAACGGATAAAGGTATCAGCTCCATATTGCCAAATTAAAAATATATCAATATGTCTCGAAAACATGTTGGTTTTAAGGCAGCTGTCCTCAGCGCTGTATTCTCAAAGTCATCCAAAAATAATTTACCGGTTATGGTTGATTAGACCCTAGCCATAGCCACTCCGCCGTTAATAATAACTGGTATCAAATAAAATGTTAGTTGAAGTAAGACGTGACGACGAAGCTCCATTATTTTCACATCCAGCACTTCACCGATTAAATTCAACGATCCTTCAGGTGAAGCTCGCGTAAACAGGGAGACACTTGTGTTTCTTGGGGCTTTCCCGACGGACATGTTGTATACATGGCTCTCGGACAAGACGTCGGATGTCATAGTGAAAACACAATATTTCATCAGCGCAACTGGCCGACATCTTCAGACAGTGTGTTCGTCGCACCTGAAGATTTCGGCCAGTTGCACTAATGAAATATTGTGGAGTTTTCACTATGACATCCAACGTTTCGCCCGATAACCAAGTATATAAGGTTCTCTGCCTTAGCAGTGTGTTCGACGCACCTGAATATTTGGGCCAGTTGCACTGATGAAATATTGTGGAGTTTTCACTATGACACCCGACGTCTCGTCCGAGAACTATATATACATGGAGACACTTAGTCACCAAACCATACAAAGCGATATTAGCCGGAAAACAAACAAATATCACACTGCAGCATTACAGTTTATTGTACTGCTAATACGCTGAGAATAATAATGTTTACACCTTGTAAAATATCACAATGGCTAATAAATAGCACTGAAATAGACCAATCATTAGCTGCGCCACATTCCCTCCAGAAACAGAGTTAAATTCAGTGCGACTTTATTGTTCTGCAGGATATGATATCAATAATTCTGTGTGGCTCAACGGCCTAAAATAAGTCTATTAGTCAACAGATTGTGTGTTCCTAACGTGCCCCAGAAATCCTACCAGACGAAGGTGACCTACGGCTATTGTAGTTAGTTATGGGCAAATCTTCACATCATTGAGAAATGAAGTGTAGGTTCATGTCAGACTCAAATATTCCGTGGTACTACTGGGTATTATCCTCCGACCTTCCAGTCTCGAGACACGTGCATTACTACTAGACCTCCATCCACTACGACTGCGTAAATGGTAGCAATAGTTACAAGTTATTGGTTGAAATATTACTTAATGATTTTAGTTGGCCGAGCATTTAGGACATTAGACTTATTTTCGCTGAGATAATTGCTGTCGTGGTTAAGGATCTAGATTCATATTCTAGAAGAGTACAGTTCAACTCTCTCTACTGACGCTGAACATTAGACACATGTGCTTCTTTACCACTTCATGAGATGCCAGAATTTACTCGTAAACACTCTAAACAGGGTTATGGTAAATTTCCATCCCCGTACGACTACAGTCAGAGCTTATGTTGCGTCTGTAATGGTCTCAAATGGTACAAATTGCTCTGAGCACTATGCGACTTAACTTCTGATGTCATCAGTCCCTTAGAACTTCGAACTACTTAAACATAACTAACCTAACGACATCACATACATCCAAACCCGAGGCAGGATTCGAACATGCGACAGTAGCGGTCGCGCGGTTCCAGACTGCAGCACCTAGAACCTCTCGGCCACCCCGGCAGCCATAATGATCTCACCATAGACCTAGGTTTCATCTCTGTATTCGCCCTTCCATATTTTAAGCAACATACATAACATCCACGAGCGCGCGCTCACAAGTAATGCCTCCGAGTTTTTATGTCAAAACTCTTAAAGCTGTTTAAATAATACATAGGTTCTTAACGTTCTACAGCATGAATATGTTGTATTCAGTTAGTAATCTTGTATTTTCACTGAGTGCAGAATGCACAGTAATTTTATCTGACAGAAACAGTTGTTTACAGTAGGTGAGTGCCTTGGACCATAGTATAAAGAACGATGTCGAAGTATTAGCTACGAAGGTGTTGGGTAAGTTTCTTGCGTGTAAAGCCTTATCGTTTATTTCCAAAGCTATAAACTGCTGACGTAAGGCTCAGTATTTTCTTCTTTTTTCCTTAAGATGCCTGTCTCGTCCGTTTCCAAGTTGCGACACATCCATAAATGCAACGTTTACTCTTGAGTTGGTGTTGCATTTATTCAGAGCAAATCTGTGACAACGAATAGTCATCCCCTGAAGTGTTTTGAAACTGCTAATACTCAGAGATGGCCCAGTTATAAGACAGGGCTCACATTCGGGAGGACGGTGGTTCAAATCCTTGACTGAACGTTTTTGGCCAGGTAAAATACCGACGACAATCCAGAAGGAGAAAACTATACTTGCGAGACATGTGGATTTGGAATGTACTGCAAAATAAGGGCAAAATTTCTCCTGTATAGGCTTCAAGTTTGTACGAAATACCTGAAACACGTAAGATGTCAGAGAAGATTATCACAGTTAAAGAAAGCTTTCTTCAACAAGATAATTTTTTTCTCATAAATAAGGAAAATGTTTCTAAAACTGTTTCAATTTATCACAGCATCCGATTCAAGTATTAAATATATTATTGGGAAGCCCGAGAAGAAGAAAATGAAACCATATGGAATTCGATATTGAAAACGAAGTTGATTGTATTGTCGCTTCACGCTGAGAAGAACAGGGAACTGACTTTTCCCCTGCAACGTCATCTGCAGGTGAACAACTATAATAAAGTTATGCTGACTCTGAAAATAACATCGGAAAGGAAAGAAGAGAGATTAGGGTTTGAACATCACTTCCAGGACGTGGTAACGCAGGAAGAGCATAAACATGAAAAAGCATGCGAAAGAAAATCGCTCTCAAAGAAAGCATACCGAGATTCAGTTGACTTGGGGAAACTAATGACGTCACCGGATTCGCGGTTCTAGGCGCGCAGTCCGGAACCGTGCGACTGCTACGGTCGCAGGTTCGAATCCTGCCTCGGGCATGGATGTGTGTGATGTCCTTAGGTTAGTTAGGTTTAAGTAGTTCTAATTTCTAGGGGACTAATGACCACAGTAGTTGAGTCCCATAGTGCTCAGAGCCATTTGAACCATTTGAACGGCACCGGATGAACAAACGGCATTTGAACCCCGTTTCCGCATATGGCAGTCCAATGGCTTTATCACGGTGCCACTCAGTATACAGCTGAAGCTGCCGGTCCTCCATAAGGTGGAACATATTAGTGAACTTATGCTCATTCATTTGGAAACAGCTAACGGGAAACGCGAAAAAGGCTATAGGGACAAAAACGGAGTATTATATGTAAAATAAATTATCATGGGTGTAGGTAATAATGGGAACTTATCCTTGAGAATATAAGCTGAAGAAGGCGGCAACAAAGCAATTTAAAATTGAAAATCATAAGGAGATATGTCATACCGCTATATGTAAAGCTGTCCACATCCAGAGGTTTGGTTTGAGCATTCCAATCGCTTGTAGGACACTGCCCTATTAGAGGTGGTACGCTTGTGTCTTATTCCAACCTTTGAAATAATTAACCTAACCAGTTGTGTGTGACTTACAGTTTAGAGTGGCACTTAATCACTGTGCAGCTTGCATTTTAGCATTAACTAATAACTGCCAGAATTGAAAGAAGTTATAAGTGACAGAAAAGAGCCGAGAGGATTGAACTCAATACATTTGGATTTATTTTATGAGATTTGCCCACTTATCCACCTTATTTTCTGCCGCCTGCTCACTTAGCCACGTTATATACTAAATCCTATCATTATCCCTGAGTGTTGCACGTGTTTTCATCGAATAGGTGCTGTCGACCACCGCCTCCGTAGTTGAGGTCGTTAATGCACGCCTATCAGGAGCCGGTCGACTAGCAGGTACGTTGATTTGAATCTCGTGCTGCATGAAATTTTCACTGCTGCCATGTGGCTCGCAAGGAGTGGAGAGCTGATGGTATAATACTCCCAATCACGAGTCTTTGCGCCATTGTCCTGGATTAAATTCCAAATCTTGCAATGTCCCTCTCACCATCTGGCCTCTGCTTTTTCTGCGATTAGTTTCGTATAGTCTTTCCACTTTAATTCGCTCCGTTCACATACTCTTACATATTTATGCTATGTGACTGTTCCTAGTGAAAAGGGCGATTATTCATGTGCAGTTGCAATGAACGACATTAGGGAGCGTATGCGTAGAACTCTATGTTCCTCTCACACGCAACGCACGTTGCACGTAAAGTGGAGCTATTTACGTAAGAGGCGTAGCGGAACAGATGAGGGGATAGGGTCTGGTGCGGTAATAGCCCGGGGCAGGCGAGCGTGGGAACTGCTTGGCACGAGTCACGTAGCTTGTGGGTTCACCATGTGTGTCGCTCAACAAGTTCCTTGTTTTTTATTTGACTGTGCTTTATTGAACCATGCCGCCAACAGTTTGGTACAAGCGTAATTGTAACTACATTGCTAAATTGCAATAAAAGGAGTCTGTATAACGTCTTAAGATAATTTTATTCAGTCAGCATAGACACGTAACTTATAACCGAAGAATCTGGACATGAAACCAACTGTAGACGAAACAGGACAGAAGACACGGGCAGTCAGGGGAGGTGGTGAGACATGCACCATTAGATTAGAGATTTATTTTATGCACCGACAGTACACCATACTTCATAAACATACTTAACTGGCTGGCTGGTTCAAATGGCTCTGAGCAATATGGGACTTAACACCTATGGTCATCAGTCCCCTAGAACTTAGAACTACTTAAACCTAACTAACCTAAGGACAGCACACAACACCCAGTCATCACGAGGCGGAGAAAATCCCTGACCCCGCCGGGAATCGAACACGGGAACCCGGGCGTGGGAAGCGAGAACGCCACCGCACGACCACGAGCTGCGGACATACTTAACTGTTTCATATGAAATAAAGTAAAATGTTTTATATATTTGGATGTCTGTAATTTCTAAGAATTAGATCCCAATACTTTATTCTAATTATGAAATGGTTCGCATCTTGCGAATCCGAATTGACGTCAGCTGTTTGTGACACATGAAAATTTCTGCCGGACTGGGACTCAAACCTATATTTCCCGCTTATCGCGAGCGGTCGCCTTAACCACTTCGGCTATCCGTCTTTCCCCTAGGGCCGATCTGAACTTCCACATGTCATGGATTCCACAATGATTAGGCTCGCTCATTTTGTAATTCCTGCTTAGCGATAGACATATATTATATCGTCATTTTAGCACATCGAGGCATGTATACACAATGAATGGTTACAATGTCAGTATTTATGCGGTGTCTGTATCTTCATATTATAATGTCCTTCAGATATGCATGCGTGAATACAAACACAGACATTGTTACCATCAATGTTATCCTTACCTGTACGAAATCGAGAGAGGTAAACGTCATTTTTGAAATACCTCACGGGAGTATTATAGAGTCAATACTGTTTACAGTACATGTAAATGATCTACTGGATAACATCTATAGCTCCGTGAGGCTTTTCACATACACTATGTGATCAAAAGTATCCGGACACCTGGCTGAAAATGACTTACAATTTCCTGGCGCCTCTATCTGTAATGCTGGAATTCAGTATGGTGTTGGCCCACTCCTAGCTTTGATGACAGCTTCCACTCTCGCAGAGACACGTTCAATCGTGTACTGGAAAGTTTATTGGGGAATGGCAGCCAATTCTTCGCGCAGTTCTGCACTGAGGGGAGGTATCGATGTCGGTCGGTGAGGCCTAGCACGAAGTCGGCGTTCCAAAACATTCCAGTGGTTCTTCTATTGGATTCAGATCAGGACTCTGTGCAGGTCAGATCATTACAGGGATGTTATTGTCGTGTAACGACTACGCCACAGGCCGTGCATTATGGAAATTTGGAAATTTGTGGTAAGGTCTTCTGGACCAAACGCGCGGCCGTGCATTATGAACAGGTGCTCGATCATGCTGAAAGGTGCAGTCGCCATCCCCGAATGGCTCTTCAACAGTGGAAAGCAAGAAGGTGCTTAAAACATCAATGTAGGCCTGTGCTCTGGTAGTAGCCCCACACCCATGAAAAACAGGACTCATCATGACACCACCGCGTCCGAATTTTACTGTTACCACTACACACGCTGGCAGATGACTTTCACTGGGCATTCGCCATACCCAAGCCCTGCCATCGGATCGCCACGTTGTGTACTGCGATTCGTCTCTCCACACAACGTTGTTTCCACTGTTCAGTGGTCCAATGTTCACGCTCCTTACACCAAGCGAGGCGTCGTTCTGCATTTACCAGCTTGATGAATGGCTCATGGACAGCCACGCGACAATGAAATCCAAGTTTTCTCACCTTCCGTCTAACTGTCATACTTTTTGCAGTGGATACTGATGCAGTTTGGAATTTCTGTGTGATGGTCTGGATAAATGTCTGCCTATTACACATTACGACCCTATTCAAGTGTCGGCGGTCTCTGTCAGTCAACAGACGAAGTCAGCCTGTACGCTTTTGTGCTGTACGTGTCCCTTCACGTTTCCACTTCACTATCACATTGGAAACAGTGGACCTAGCGATGTTTAGGAGTGTGGCAATCTCGCGTACAGACGTATAACACAAGTGACACCCAATCATCTGACCACGTTCGAATTCCGTGAATTCCACGGAGCTCCCCATTCTGGTCTCTCACGACCTCTAATGACTACTGAGGTCGCTTATATGGAGTATCTGGCAGTAGGTGGCAGCAAAATGCACCTAATATGAAAACGTATGTTTTGGAGATCTCCAGATACTTTTGATCACGTAGTGTACGATGGTGTCTACAGGAAGGTGATATCGCCAGAAGATTATAGCAGGATTGACCGTAAACAGACGAAGAGATCTTTTACTGTGCTATTAACCCATTTTTAAAACTCACTGGAAAAAATAAGAATCCTAAAATACGTAGGAGTAACCGTCGAGAGTGACCCAAAGTGGAATGATCACACAAAGCGATTTGTAATAAAGCCACGTCAACCGGAGGTACTTAATAACGAATCTTTAGGAAATGTAATCCATCCACGAAAGAAGTGGCATTGATAAAACCAGTTCGAGCTATTCTTGAGTAATTTTCATTAGTCTGTGATCCTCCCCAAGTAGAATTATCAGAAGAGTGGTGGTTGCTACACGAGAAGTGTTGTGTATCACGGAGGGGATTACTGTTGATGTTCTGAGAGTTTACAATCGAAGAAGAGTCAGGCAACATATTGCTTCCTCTGGTGAAATTGCCATAACCATGAACTTGAAAAAAATTATTGACAGTTGTTCTTCCCACAGACCATTCGAAAGTAGAATAGAGAAGGGGTAAAATGATAGTGGTGCCAGACGTATTTTCCTCCATACACCGTCCAGTGCCTTGTGGATTAAAGATGTAAATGTAGATCTTCATGAAACAGTAAGACTAGTAAAGACTTCCTCATTTTCACAAGACACGACTAGTGGCAGTTCTGCAGTGCTTCAAGGATGGTTCAAATGGTTGAAATGGCTATGAGCACTATGGGACTTAACTTCCGAGGCCATCAGTCCCTTAGAACTTAGAACTACTTAAACCTAACTAACCTAAGGACATCACACACATCCATGCCCGTGGCAGGATTCGAACCTCCGACCGTAGCAGTAGCACGGTTCCAGACCGTAGCGCCTAGAACCGCTCGGCCACCCCGGCCGGCCTGCTTCAAGGAAACTGCAAGAAAACAGCAAGTGGTTTCTGTTCTTCGTTACTCTTCGGAACTGTACCATGAAAGTGGGACGGAGTTGAGCCATGGTTAATAAGCATTCGTACCACAAGGGGACTGAAAAAAGTGAAATTACCATTAGAAAACGATTGAATAATCAACGAAAGGATAACGTTCAACGAGTCAGGGCGTGGAATGTCAGAAGCTTGAACGTGGCAGTGGTACTAGAAAATCTGAAAAGGGAAGTGCAAAGGCTCAGTCTGGATATAGTAGGGGTCAGTGAAGTGAAGTGGAAAGAAACCATCGATTTCTAGTCAGATGAGTATAGGGTAATATCAACAGCAACAGCAAGTGGTATAACAGCAGTAGGATTCGTTATGATTAGGAAGGTAGAGCAGAGAGTGTGTTACTGTGAACAGTTCAGTGGCAGGGTTGTTCTTACCAGAATCGACAGCAAACCAACAACCGACAACGATAGTTGACGTATACATGCCGACGTCGCAACCTGAATATGAAGAGATAGGGAAAGTGTATGAGAATATTGAAAGGTTAATACAGTATGTAAAGGGAGATGAAAATCTAATAGTTATGGGGGTCTTGAATGCTGTTGTTGGGAAGGAGTAGAAGAAAAGGTTACAGGATAATATGGGCTTGGGACCAGGAATGAGAAAGGAGAAAGACTAATTGAGTTCTGTAACAAGTGTCAGCTAGAATTAGCGAATACTCTGTTCAATAGTCACAAGAGGATGAGGTATACTTGGAAAAGACCTGCTGATACGGGAAGATTTCACTCAGATCAGGATATAGTAGTGATGAAGAGTAGGTTGAAGTTAAATACATTAGTCAGGAAGAATCAATACGCTAAGAAGTGGGATACATAAGTACCAAGACATGAAGAGATACGGTTAAAGTTCTCTAAGGCTATAGATCAGCATTAAGGAACAGCTCAGTAGGCAGTACAGTTAAAGAGGAATGGACATCTCTAACAAGGGCCATCACAGAACCTAGGAAGGAAAACATAGGCACAAAGAAGGTAACTGCGAAGAAACCATAGGTAACAGAAGAAACACTTCAATTGATGGATGAAAGGAGGAAGTGCAAAAATGTTCCAGGAAACTCAGGAATAAAGAAATACAAGTCACTGAGGAATGGAATAAATGGGAAGTTAAGGGAAGCTAAAACGAAATGTCTGCGGGAAAAACGTCAAAACATCGAAAAAGAAATGATTGTCGGAAGGACAACCTCACCATACAGGAAAGTCAAAACAACCTTCGGTGACATTAAAATCAAGCGTGACAATATTAAGAGTGCAACGACAATTTCTTAGTTAAATGCAGAGGAGAGAGCGGATGGGTGGAAAGAATGCATTGAAAGCCTCTATGAGGGGGAAGATTTGTCTGATGTTATAGAAGAAGAAACAGGAGTCGATTTAGAAGAGATAGGACAACCAGTATTAGAATCAGAATTTAAAAGAGCTTTGGAGGACTTAAGATCAAATAAGGCAGAAGGGATGGATAACATTCCATTAGAATATCTAAAATCATTGGGGGAAGTGGCAGCAAAACGACCATTCACATTGGTGTGTAGAATGTATGAGCCTGGCGACATACCATCTGACTTTCGGAAAAGCATCATCCACACAATTCCGAAGACGGCAAGAGCTGACAAGTGCGAGAATTATCGCACAATCAGCTTAACAGCTCATACATCCAAGCTGCTTCCAAGAATAATATACAGAAGAATGGAAAAGAAAACTGTGGATGCGTTAGACGACGATCAGTTTGGCTTTAGAAAAGGTAAAGGCACAAGAGAGGCAATTCTGATGTTGCGGTTAACAATGGAAGCAAAATCAAGACACGTTCATAGGATTTGTCGACCTGAAAAAAGCTTTCGACAATGTAAAATGGTGCAAGATGTTCTAAATTCTGAAAAAAGTAGGTGTAAGCTATTGGGAGAGACGGGTCATATACAATATGTACAATAGCCAAGAGGGAATAATAAGAACGAAGTGCTCGTATTAAAAAGGGTGTGAGACAAGGCTGTAGCCTTTCGCACCTACTGTTCAATCTATACATCGAGTAAGCAATGATGGAAATAAAATAAAGATTCAGGAGTGGGATTAAAATTTAAGTGAAAAGTATATCAATAATACGATTTGCTGATGACATTGCTATCTTGAGTGAAAGTGAAGAAAAATTACATGAACTGCTGAACGGAATGAACAGTCTAATTAGTACAGTGTATGGATTGAGAGTAAACTGAAGAAAGACGAAGGTAATGAGAAGTAGTAGAAATGAGAACAGCGAAAAAACTTAACGACAGGATTGATGGTCACGAAGTAGATGAAGTTAAGGAATTCTGATACCTAGGCAGTAAAATAACCATTGACGGACGGAGGAAGGATGACATCAAAAGCAGACTAGCAATGGCAAAAAGGGCACTCCTGGCCAAGACAAGTCTACTAATATCAAATATCAGCCTTAATTTGAGGAAGACATTTCTGAGAATGTACGTCTGGAGTACAACATTGAATGGTAGTGGAACATGGACTACTGTGGGGAAACCGGAACAGAAGAGAATCGAAGCATTTGAGAGGTGGTGCTACAGACGAATGTTGTAAATTAGGTGGACTGATAAGGTAAGGGATGAGGGGGTTCTGCGCAGAATCGAAGAGGAAGGGAACATGTGGAAAACACTGAAAAGGGGAAGGGACAGGATGATTAGACATCTGTTAAGACGTGAAGGAATGACCTCCAGGGTACTAGAGAAAGCTGTAGATGTGGAAAACACTTATAAAGAGAAGGGGCAGGATGATAGGACATCTGTTAAGACATGGGGGAATGACTTCCTTAGTACTAGAGGGAGCTGTAGAGGACAAAAACTGTAGAGGAAGACAGAGATTGGAATACATTCAGCAAATAATTGAGGACGTAGGTTGCAAGTGCTGCTCTGAAAGGAAGAGGTTAGCACAGGAGAGGAATTCCTTGCGGTCCGCATCAAAGCAGTCAGAAGACTCACGAAAAAAAAATCCACGATGATTATCAGATTCTTTCATGTTTGTTGGGTGTATAGCTGTAGCTATCTCTGGGGTCTGTGTCATCTCTCCTTTCCTTTTAAGACTCTGAATTAATGCAGATTATCGAAAGATGGAAGACATGGCCTTCACAGTTGTATTAACTATCATTGTTCTCTAGCATATCACTCACCTGTTGTTCTTCCGTCATAGACGTAGAATCTCGTTTCTTACCTCAGGTGTTTCGTCGTCTAGTACAGATCTGATTGACAAAAAGGGTCAGGAGGAAAGCTACAGCCCAATGAAAGTCAGTAAAGTCTGGTACTGCATCTATTTAGAAATAGACACGTAAATGAGAGACAGCCCTGTCACAAGTTTCCTAAACTACCACTCACCGCAAAGCAGTCACTGGACGAGGTATTGCCAATTAATTAACTGACCGGCTTGAGTCTCACATCAATTTACTCGGAATTTAACTGGGAGTTCACACATACTCTATCGGATATTACTGTCTCTTCCTTCGTGGTGAGGACTGGTCTGGATAGACGCTGCGGCTAGGCCCCGGACGTTATGTGCTTCTCAAAGTCACTACGTTACAAGATTCTTGCGTACCTGAAATTTTCCAGACTGGAAAAGTTTGTAAATACTGGCTGAATCACAGCGTAGTACTGAACGTAGATGTCCATCCCGTATCGAACATTTACCGTTATTATTTGTGAGGAGCGTAGATTTATGTTGATTACAGGCCAGGCACGATGTCCCCCTCACCCGAACGGTCGACTTTCTCATTGTAAACCAATGTTACACGCGCTGTAGCACTTAAAAGAGAATTCCCATACCTATTCTACAGGTCTGAAATTAATTCCTTTTCGAGTAATATGTCCTTGATTTTGCTGCTCAGGACCCGGTCCAAGTTGCTGAATAACCGCCGAATGTATCCCAGCCTTTAGATTTGACTTAACGTCAGCATCTTGCGCGCTCCAGTTTCGCTAGTCATTTCATTAAAAAGTTTCTCCTTTGGAGTCACGGGATTGGGTTCGGCCCCTCAGAGATCTCTCCACCACAGAGAAGGCTGATGTGATTGCCGGGAATCGAAGCAGCGCTAACCGCGGAGGGCGCCGTGCCCATACAGACATGTGGATTTCATTTTGATGTAACTACTACAGATTCAGGCGGTGGAGGAAGTTATGAATGGCAGAGTTACGCGGACAAGTGTAGCTGTCACGTCACTGTTTAATTTCTGATCACCAGACTGCGTGGCTTGCACTACATACCAAGCATCTTCACGAGTTGTTATGCATTGGGAATTGAAAGGAATTAAGATGATGGAAGGTCACACCAAGCATAGCGTAACCTTCAGTGATTTTTAATGGGGAGACAAACCACGCTTTGGAACAAGATTTCACCAGCAATACAAAGACGATGTAATACTACACGTAAGCATCCACTCTGGACCACCATACAGAGGACGTATCACTCATACTCCCATAGAAGAGAAGTTGTAAATTTCTGGAAGATCTTATGGGACCAAACTGCTTAGGTCTTCGGTCCCTATGATTACACACTACTTGATCTAACTTATACTAACTTATGCTAAGGACAACACACACACCCATGCCGAAGGGAGGTCTCGAACCTCCGACGGTGGGAGCTACCTGGACCGTGACAAGACGCCCTAGACCGGGCGGCTTCCCCCGTGGCTTTTTGAGAATAGAAATTCTTTCCAACTAGACAAGTAAACAACCGAACTAGGATCCCTAACCTACAATGCTACAGGAAAAGTTCTTTTATTTTAAATTAACGCCCACTTTTCTGTAGCCTGTGTACAACAATACTACTAGTTTCGTGCTCTCTCTATTACTATTGTAGCTTCATAGCCATTTTCTAGTACAATAACATTATACAACTACGTCAAGTTTGTGTACGAGAGAAGATACAGTGTTTAAAGCACGGGTAGCCTAATGTTTGAGACATATACGTTGTAACAGTACAAGAAGGATTGATAATACACTAGCGAAACTGACATTAATTCTAGAATAGAAAATAAAACTGTTTTATACCGTTTGGTTTCAGCGTAATCGAGCCGTGGGCAGCAACTAAATCTGGTTTTGCAGTTACAATCATTTCATCTCAGTTACTCATGCATTTATCGTTTCTAGAAGGCTCTGACTAATAATTTGTTGTCATTTGTGCTCTTAATATTAAATTTATATGTCTACAATACAGTTCATTTGTGTTTGAAATTTAAGTAATATTATACAACTGTGGAATTTGTTTTGAGGAATTTCATTTTACAAAAACTAATTATTAAAATGTTTCACAATGTACACTCAGTTAATCATCTTGAGATTGAAACTCTTCTCTCCGTGTCTGCTTCCAAATAGCTTTGATTTTGGAAGGGGTCCGCTTTCAGGAAAACACAATTTTATCGTTTCGTCTATTTCCCAGATATGTTGCGCTGAAGTTTCAGCCTCATCAGTGGGCTTTTATTTTCTGTATATTAAACAGAAAAAATGTTCTTCATTACTTGTACACATATAAATTTGAGTTTTTAAAACAGTATTTACGGATCTGGGAAACAGACAAAGTTTTGAATATCTACCTTATTAACGCATGCTGCGGTTTTAGTTTTTCATTCCATTTCTTTTCTTTCAATGTTTGTCACCTGCAACTACATAGAACTTTATGTGGAATAGTTATTTACTTCGTGATTTATTTACTTCGTAATTTTCCCACTTGGAATGCTATGGTTAAGCCTAGCAGTAACTAATTCTAAGCCGGCCGTTGTGGCCGAGCGGCTCTAGGCGCTTCAGTCTGGAACCGCGCGACCACTACGGTCACCGGTTCGAATCCTGCCTCGGGCATGGATGTGTGCGATGTCATTAGGTTAGTTTGGTTTAAGTAGCTTTAAGTTCTAGGGGACTGATGACCTCAGATGTTAAGTCCCATAGTTCTCAGAGCCAACTAATTCTGTGTGGAAGACTGTGTGAGTGTGAGTGTGTGTGTGTGTGTGTGTGTGTGTGTGTGTGTGTGTGTGTGTGTGTGTGTGCACATGTGTTTGTTTTATGTAAGTAGCTGAAGATTTGTGGTTTAATTAAAATTATGCTTTACTTTTACTTTTGTTATAAGAGGCTCATTTATTCCCTAGAGAGCACGAAAAAGTCATTCATTAGACTGTCTTCGTTTATTTTACAGGACTGTATCAAATTCAGGGACAGGTTGATAAATTAAAAACCTAGCTTCCATCATTGACGATATCTTTTACTGCCTTTCGTGAGGCAAATTATCGCACATAAATTGTATGAACCGCTACTGTAAGTCAGGCAGACGCTCAAAAGTACTGAGGGAGTAGATGAAAGAACAAAAGTCGTTGTTCCTGAAAAGTAGGCACTACCTTGAAAAAAAAAAAAACTTAAGTAAGTATATGTCTCGATGGTTTATTTACTCAACTTACATAAAGGAAGGAAATGAGGAGAACTAAAGAAGGGGAAGGAAAATAGGCTCTCTGAACTTTATGTAATGAAAGAACTAGTACTACATTTCTTTTGTTTTATGTTAAGACTGTGTAAGGTTTTCGTACAAGGCTGTCATTTACCACGTGAGAGGTTTTGCAAAATCAACAAATTTCTGAAATAAGTAATGTCCTGTGTGAGCGAAAACACACACACACACACACACACACACACACACATATATATATATATATATATATATATATATATATATATATATATATATATATTTGCAGCGATAAACATAATACTGAGTCCTAGCGTCAAAACATTTTGCGAAGGCTACGTGCATGTGTGGATATGTTCTTTTTGTGTCTATTTCCCCTGTGGCACTCAATTTCCGTGTTAAACTTCAGTAACTCAGTAAAAACAGGCGATTCACAACTGAAGGCAACGTTGATCTTTTGTCCAGCAGCTTTCGCTTTTCATTACGCAATACAAGTTGTAACTTCAACTTTTTCTTAATTTTTACGTCTTGCCAGTAAACAATTCTCACTATTTTGCTGAATTTACTAACATATTAAAAAGCGAAATGAAATTTTCCAACACCATGCTCGAAGTGCACCTTATACAGACATCTAATCCCAGGTGCGCTTTGGAATTAATCAGTCAGTAAGTTAAACTTAATTAACAGAGCAAGAAGTTCTGCAGAATAAATCCAATTTCTCATGAAGCAGATGATGACAAATGACTGTAACGGCTACTATGTGAATAAACCCCAGTACCAGCGCTTCATGTGTGCACCGGAAAAATATTGCAATGGTTTATCTCAATTTTGTTGAGCTTACGTTGCTATTTACAAGAGATATTCATGAAATTGTATGTCTTGTAACAAAGGGTTTCAGTATTTGGCACTGATATAATACAGTAATTGCTGCATCCTGCCACTAACTAAAGATGATTTTGTTTTGTCATGCCTGTTCCTTTAAACTGCCCTGCTTTAGTATATTCACCCTTTCCACTATATTTGAAGTATTTTGTATACTTCTAGCAAAGATACGTAATTGCATTCTTTACTGGTACTGCACTAGAATCAGAGAAGGAAATCACGACACTTCTATTTTGCTGCACAGATTACCAGTATTGTGCATTTTTAGCAGCATTGTTTTAACGTATAAAGAAGCAGAATTTTTACAGACAGCAGATTTTGTAATAAAAGCTCAACGACGTCGACAAAGAGTAATGGAGAAAAATTAGCGCGGTGAGTTTCGTAACGTCTATTACCATACCTCTTATTCTGAAATTTAGTTAAGAGCTTTTAATAAACATAAAATTTACTTTCAATGCACACCATCTCGCAAATATCCACCTAAGTACAAGGCCGACAACTTTCTTTAGGTTTAATGGGAAATTCAGAAGAGGTTAAACGCTTTCGAGCGGTCTTAAGAGATACTATTACTTGTGTTGTACGGAGTTAAAGGAAAATAACTGTCGTGGATTTCGGCATCTTTATTTTCGCACATGTCTTCCAAAGTCACGTAATTGATGATAACACATGTAAATGCAGCATACTTAATTTATCGACTTTAACACATCCCAGGTACAGGAAGGTACGACATCCCTCCTCGTATTTAATGGTGTTCCTAAAACGACTTAATTACGTACTGCTGGCCATAAGAGACTTTATTACTCGTGCGGCACTTTAACTGCTGCTTGAGTGCCACTACATGTTCGTTATCAGATGGTTACGTCATAGTGAGACTTTGGGCCCGGTATGTACTGAAAAATCCATGGCATTCGTCTGTCGGCTCGTCCCAATGAGAACATTTGGTGTATTATTTGAGAGCAATCACACACATTTTTGCCTCGCATATGTTCCATTCCGATATGTTAATAAATGTGATGATGAAGAATCCTTTCACTATCTAAATATACTTGAAAGTTTGTTGTTAAAGGGAAATTCCTGTTGGACTGTAAATCCTATGCAATTGCCGACACCACCTTAGAAGCACATTTTGTTTCATGTAGAGTATTAAACCATTTGCTGCTGTTTGTTCCCCTAAAACTTTAACTACCGATTTTCTTACGAAGAACTTAAAAATCTGTGACACAGGAAAGAAGTATTTTGAATGTGGTCGTTATGCTCTCACTGTTATCTCACGTGATTTAAAAACATATTAGCCTCAACATAACTTTTTGTTTTCTTTCTCAAAGGACGTGGATACGTGAACAGATTAAACATAGCAACCAGCTGATCATTTGGATTTCATCCCAACACCTACATCTCCAAAGCCTTGATCCGAGCCATATTCCGTTTTATCAACACTGAGTGTATTTCCGCTCTTCTGACAAATGTATGCATTACAGCAAGAGTGTAGCCTCATGCGGTTTGTAGTGCCCACCTCTTCACAAATAGAGAAGCTTCTTCTTCGAGAGATCGTGGAGCCTGAGATACGGCGAGGGTTTGGAACTGGTGCCTTACATTGGGCCATACATCCTGCTTCCCGATGCATGGCGGGTATGGGTAGTTGTACCCACCGGTCCGTATGACAGGCATCCAGTTGAAATGATTGTAAATGGAGGCTGTCAAGACAGAAGGGGAGCCTAAGTTCTCGTCCTACACATGGGACAAATACCATTCTAGGTAGAAACCTGGGTAAAACCCAAGAGACTGTGTACAGTCGGTACGGAGTTTACACAGTGACAACTTGGGGTTGACTGTAATTCAGCTGAACCGACTCAGATACAAGGTTTACACTCACCATTGTGGATGCTTTAGCGGCACACCACTATGTGATATCCGGCTTGCACCATTCGGCATTTTAATACCTGCTTATCGCTGGCTATTCAAATCTTCTGCCCCAGGTGCTGGGCAGTCAGTATGTAACCCCACATTCCATGCCGACAGGCTTATTTGGCGACAAACCAAAACCAATATCTAGACATGCAGTGTTTATTAACCACGGTAGGTACATGAGACATTTCCCAAAAATTCTCCCTCCAAATACGTGAAAGCAATGCGGCGTGCCATTAATTTCGCATCTTTTCTTTCTCATAAATTAGAGTCCTTTACAAATTTATGAAATTCCTGCTTGTCGTTTCCCGTATTAAACTTATTGGATTCCCTGAATCATTTCTCGCAAATTTTGTGGCAACAGCCCTGTCGAACCCCTCCCTGCTCCGTATATTATGTCACTCTTTTACAGGCAAATTTCCCTCCCTCATCCCCCAACTTTATATTCTTACGATACTTTTTTTTCCAAAGTGTAACTTACCTGCCCCCTCTTTCAGATCACGAAGAGATGTATCCATCCTTTGGATTCAACTCTTCTAATTTCTCTTCGAAACAATCCTCGTATAAAATAAACACTATGCAGAGACTAGACAAAAGTATGGAAACACCAAAAAGCTAACACATTACCAGGGCTACTACAGTGTAGGAAACCAGTCGTCTCGGAATGGATAAATACAGGACTTGTATGGTTTTCAAGGGAATTTTAAACCTTTATTGCCGCAAAATAGTGGCATTTTCTGGTGACGATTATAAAGCTGTATAGCGATCACGCTTCCTTCTCTCCAAAGTACACAAAGACGCTAGTACGTGGTAGTCCTGGTATAGTGGGACTGTCACTGTTAATACGTCCTTCAGCTACATCTTTCGTAAGATATAAACCGTCACATTTTATATACACTTTCTTTAGTATAATACAAAACATTAACAATAACCTTCCTATTCAACACAGATCTTCGATTCAAACGGAATTTCACAACCGGTTATGCATCAAAATCAAAATTTTACTGAGTGTGGAAGTTTCGAGAACATTTCCTTTTATCTCTAAACAGACTTCTAGTTAATCATCTGTAAAATTGAATTCTTACATTTTAAAATATAAAATGAGTCATCTTTCAATTTAGCAGATGTGTATTTGAATTAAGTTTCCTATTTTAAAACTGGTGTTGTATGTCTTAAAACCATTCGATGAAGAGCAGACCCAAATTTTGCTACTGACACCCCCCTTCGCCACTGAGTGGAGTCAGAGCGATGAAAGTGAATAAATAACAAGAAGAATAATTAACCATGGAACATTACTCATTTAGTTAATTAGCGATTTGCAGGATTTTTCCCTGGCAGAGAATCAGTGCCAGGTAAGATGCGTCAATCATAAGACTTGGTAATGAAATAAGCGAAACAGGAAATGTTGACGCACATTTAACTGGTATTAAAACTAGTAAATACTGTTATCATGGCTCTGAGCACTATGTGACTTAACATCTCTGGTTATCAGTCCCCTAGAACATAGAACTACTTAAACCTAGCTAACCTAAGGACATCACACTCATCCATGCCCGAGGCAGGATTCGAACCTGCGACCGTAGCGGTCGCGCAGTTGCAGGCTGAAGCGCCTAGAACCGCTCGGCCACACCTGTTAGCAGACAAAAATTACCAATTACTATTCTCAAAGATCTCATCCTATAAAGATTAAAGGGTTGTCCCTAAATGAATAAAGTGACTATATAACAACACTGCACGACAGTGTCTGTCAGACTTGACTGTCGCTGGTGCCTTACTTCAAGTAGTTGAACTTGGCATCTATTAAAAGTCGTGTCAGCAGGGTGCCGAAATTTCGTATTCAAACTCCATGAACCTTGAAAAGGATTCACATGTAATCGGTAACGGTCTCTTGTGCTTTCATTTTCTTTTTCCATTAGAAGAATAATTTCTAAAAGTAGTTGTGCAACACAATAATAAGACATAGAAACGTCGGACAGAGTTTCACACTTATTCATGTCGCGACATTAAAGCGACTTCACTTATTTCTTGATAACACTGAGGTAACAAAAGTCATGAGATACCTCCAAATATCGTGTCGGACCTTTCTTTACCAGGCATAGTGCAGCAACAGGAAGTGGCAAGGATTCAACAAGTCGTTGGACGCTGCTGCAGAAATAGTGAACCATGCTGCCTCTATAGCCGTCCATAACAGCTGGTGCAGAATTCTGTGTACGAGATGACGTCTCTATTACGGCCCATAAATGTTCGATGGGATTCACATAGGGCGAGCTAGGTGGCCAAACCACTCGCTCGAATTTTCCAGAATGTTCTTCAAACTACTCGCGAACAATTACGGCTCTGTGACATGATATCATTGTCTGGAAACATAAAGTCCATGAAAGTGGCTTCCAGGTAGCCGAACGTAATCATTTCGAGCCAATGATCGGTTCATTCGGGTCAAAGGAACAAGTAAACCCCATGTAAATACAGCCCACACCGATATGGAGCCACCACCAGCTTGCACAGTGCTTTTTGACAACTTGGGTCCATGGTTTCTTGGGGTCTGTGACACACTCGAACCTTACCACCTTCTCCTACCAACTGAAATCGGAACTCACCGTACCAGACCACTGTTTTCGAGTCGTCTAGGGTCCACCAATATGGTCACAAGCCAATGAGAGTGACTGCAGGTGATGTCGTGCTGTTAGCAAAGGCACTCGCTTCGATTGTCTGCTGCCATACTCCTTTAACGCCAAATTTTGCCGTATTGTTCTAACTGATGCGTTCGTTGTATGTCCCACATTAATATCTGCGGTTATTTCACGCGGTGTTGCTTGTCTGTTAGCACTGACAACTCTACACAAACTCCACTGCTCTCGGAGGTCAAGTGGAGGTCGTCAGCCAGTGTGTTGACCGTGGTGAGATGTAATGCCTGAAATATAGACTTACCGGTACACTCTTGACACTGTGGAGCTCGGAGTAACGAATTCCGTAACGATTTCCGAAATGAAATGTCCCGTGCCCCTAGCTCCAACCGTCATTCTGCATTCGCTCTATTCCAGTTGTGCGGCCATAATCGCGTCGGAAACGATTCCATATGAATCACCTGAGTACAAATGGCAGCTCCGCCAATGCACTACCGAGTACGCGGTACTGTCATCTGTATATGTGCTTATCGCTATCCCATGACTTGTTACCTCAGTGTACATCTGACATGATGTATTATTCGGCAATTTTCGAATGATACTGAACGTTTCGTACTACGAAAGCGTAGTAGCATAGTATTATTTCAAATGTCTGATTTCTTTCCGGTAATAGCTCTGGGACTGTTTTCAAGTATCCTCAAAAAGGAAAAAATCGCAGCGCAAATGTAATATTACACTGTTAAATATTTATATTAGACGAGGGAAAACGGAAGAGACCTTAGGGTTTAACGTCACGTCAACGATGAAGTCGTTAGAGGTGGAAAAGAAGCTTGTATGTAACAATGATGAGGGAAATATATAGCCCGTGTCCTTTCCGAAAGAGCTATCTTGGCATTCACCTTTAACTTCTGTTTTTTGAGGTGGCAATTGTGTACTGGGAAATGTCATCGTTCTGTGACTGAAGGGCGACTCAAGATGACCTGGAAAGAATATCTATTTGGTGTAGTGAATGGCTCCTTGGTTTAAATGTGGATAAATGCTAGTCATTACGGATGGAAAGGAAGACGATTCCTGTAATGTTCCACTAGAGTACCTAATATATCTTACTAGGCTCTGTCATGTTGGTTACACGTCTTAGCGTATTGTTGTGAAATGACATGAAATTGAACGACCACATAATGTAAAAAGAATGCCTGACTACGGTTTATAGCGAGAGTTATTGGAACGTGTTGCACACAAACGAAGGAGACCACATAAGGGGACGCTTGTGCTACCCCTTCCTGAGTACCAGTGAAATTTTTCGGGTCCGAAACAGGTCGGATTGAAGGACGACATCGAAGCAGTTCCATGGCGTGCTGCTGGATTTGTTACGAGTGCATTAGAATAGTGTGACAATGTTATGAAAATGCTGCTCGACCTTTACTCTGAAGTACCCAGACACACATATCTAATGCAGAAATGACCACTAGATGTCACGATATGCGCAAACACCGGTGTAAATGGAAGCGGAGGGTATTGTGTTGTCAGTACAGAAACAGTGACAGGAGAATCGCTCGGTGAGGAGAGCTCTGTAACTGCGAACGTTTGGATGTCACCTAAGTAACAAGTTCATCAGAGACATTTCAAACATTTTAAAGCTGCTCAAGTCGAATGGTGGTGAAGTGGGTGGAAGAGCAATCGCGAAGAAGCAACCACAGCTAAATGACAACATGGCAGACCTTATATGCTGACGGACAGAGTCATTGAAAATTACGGAGCATCGTTGTAAGAAGATCTCACGAAATCAGCGGAAGCAATCAATCTTGAATTCCAAAGTGCTACCCACAGACTGACTACTCTATGACTTTGCTTAGAGAGTGAAAAAAATGGAGTAAAATAGTCGACCAGATCGTCACAAGCCAAAATTTCTGTAGTCAGTGCTAAGCGACGCTTGAGGTGGTGTAAATAGCGAAGCTACTGTACAGCTGAGGACTGGAAATCAGAGATTGGGAGTGATGACTCAGTCTATACCTCGTAGCAATTAGATGGATTGGTTTGGGTTTGGTAAATGCCTGGAGAACTTTCCTTGCCATCATGAGTAGTGCTAAAAGAGAAATACGCAGGACTTCGAGTTACGGTGTGTGTGTATTTCTTGTGGATGGAGTGTGGTCTGCTTATTGCCCTTTAGAAAGCGCTAAATGCGCTAAGATATGAACAAACTTTACAGCATTGTGTATTGTGTAAAAGAGAGCAACAGTTCGGAGACAATAGCTTTGTTTCAGCACGGAAATGCACCCTGCCATAAAGCAACATCTGTGAGGCAATGGTTTATGAATAATAACATTACTGAACTGGACTGGCCTGCCCAGAGTCCCGACCCGAACTCATGAAACACATTTGATATGAGTTAGAACGTCGATTCCACTCCAGACTCCAGCGTCCAACACCAATACTTTCTTTGGCTCTTGAAGAAGAACACTCAGACAATCAGGACCGGCGTTGAAAATGTTTCCAGCAGGATTCAGGGCATCATACACGCGAGGAGTGGGCTTACACCATATTTACTTTCAGTAACAGATGTCAGGATACTTTTGATCAGATAGTATATTACAAGTCTTGTGCGGATAAAGTTGTTCTATCTAGATTGGGGGTTCATCTGATTATCACGCATTTCTTGATTATGTTACATTTTTACTGTCAGGCTAACAAGCTTATTTATTCCAGAATTACTGATGCTGGATCATTGAAACCATTTCCAGACCTCAGACTAAAGGATTACGAAGATCACAAATACATGCTGAAGGACACTCTTATTTCTGCTGTTGAAGATCTTAAGTCATACATGCACACCAATTCGTATTCAGTAAAATGTTACTTATTAACAATTGGAATCTCAATCCGGCACATTGTTTTAAAATGTCAAAAACATATTCACTCTACTGCAGAGAGAAAGATTCGGTCTAAGACGAATTCCTCACCAAACTATTTGAATCAACTATATTATGTCATATGTGTCAAATAGTTTCAAGCAAGTATTACGCAGTTCGGGAATAGACGACTAAATAAATTTCAATATGTATAAATAGCTAAGACGCAGGTGCTTTACGCTTTGTTAGCTACTTTTCGTGGTAGGTCAATAAGACGACGAAGTATTTTCCCTATGGGAAACGTACATACGACTTTGACTTAACACGGTAACATTTTACGAATTTTCAGCAAAAAGTTCAATAGTTATTTTAACAGGCTGATTGTAGTTGTGATTTATTTGAAACTTAAATAACTCATTTCACCTACATTTTCGTCGTTGTGGGCACAACAACAGCGAATTAATTAAATAAAAGCGACATTTTTCCACTTAAGCAGTAGGTATGTGGATCTCGTCTTCGTTACACGTCTATTTGCGAATTTCTAAGCCATTATCGAGTGTTTAACTGAATAAAAAGTATGCCTCATTACCACCACGAAACGGGAACACAATGGTGTGAACATAAGTTAACGGAAGGATAGTTACCTAGAACAGGATTCACCATGTATTGAAATGACGGCATAGCCACCTGCTTTGGTTTGCAAACTGTAGGGGAGCGTCTTGTACTTAGAAGAAAGTGTACCTCAAAACATACTATGCTTTCTAGTCGGTACTTCAGTCTAGTGACTGAATTGAGAACCACGTAAAGGATTGAGCACTAGAGCCTGACATAAGAGTTTTCCGCCATATTATACAGTTATTGTTGTCTCTAGATATGAATTGTGTTTTTTGCAGCTTTCCGAGTTCAACTCCTTTAAGAACTCTATAATATATTAAAGCTATTTGGAAAATATTGTTGCCGGCCGCGGTGACCGAGCGGTTCTAGGCGCTACAGTCTGGAACCGCACGACCGCTACGGTCACAGGTTCGAATCCTGCCTCGGGCATGGGTGTGTGTGATGCCCTTAGGTTAGTTAGGTTTAAGTAGTTCTAAGTCTAGGGGTTGATGACCTCAGATATTAAGTCCCATAGTGGTTAGAGCCATTTGAACCATTTTTTGAATATATTGTTAATTCTTCAGCTACAAAATTGTATGGCAGGTAAAGTTCTACGTATTTTCAAAACTAGTTATGCAACGTGTGTACTATAACTGGAAACTTCGTATGTCGTGCACCACCTTTCATCTCGGAAAATTTTTATAATTTCAGAAAAATACAGGAGCACATAAGAAGAAAATGCTTTCATTTAAAAACGGAATAAGAAAGTATATTAAACTTCTATTACACAACTGGCTAGAGGCGAAAGTCCGCGAAGTGTCCCGAGGTACACCACTCTCCTCTACTGTTGTTGAGATTTTAGCACATAATCGGTGCACTCAAGACGGGAAAAACGTGAAAAGATACAGTACTGACCAAAGATTAAAGGTGAAGACGGACTAGCAGCTTCAGAAAATTATTCAGGCATATTAAGTCTTATACTAAAACAAAAGGTAACAAAGCGAAAAAAGTGAAACTAACAAATATTTAAAAAATATCGAGATGCTAAATAAGGATATTTGAAAATTTCAAAGTTCCACTCCGACTATAGACGATATAAATAGTAGTATTTGCCAATGTGTAAGCTACGAATGTAACGGATACTTCGTTTCTGATTAGTTGTAGTTACAAACGAAACGAAAATAATGCTTGTATGCCGCGCTGCATGCCATAAACAACGAATATACGGTCCTGAAAAATGAACGGATAGTTCCAAATTTTTTGTCATGGAAAGAAACGAAAAAAAGTAAAAGTTGTAGAAGAGGCTGAAATTTTTATTCATTTTAAAAATGTGTCAGGTACACTCTTTAACGAACACACTGGTCTACAAAACAGAAAGTTTGTCGATTTATTTTAGTCCGTTTCTGATTACATTCCATAACGACTTAAAAAGCCGAACTTAGTTGTGTAATGAGGAAGAAACGTAAATAAATGAGCCTATGTGCAAAAGTCACCTCTATTTAACTATTTATTACACGTTCAAGCAAAATTATTAGAGCTTTAAATATTGGTCACGCAGTAAGAAATAGCATATACAACACTTGTAATGTTAGCTGGCTTTTATCTGCTTACAGATACACAAGCGTTTTCTATTACCTTTTGTCTACCACATTCACAAACAAAATCTTCCGTGAATGACGTGACAATGTGATCGCCGCTGAATGTTATCTTGTAATACCACTCCGCCCATATACGTTCAATGTAGGCAGCGTCTATGAGAAACTTGCACCTCACGGTGCATTAAAACCCTGGGCACGGTCACACACTCCAGTTCGAACGTGCGACAAGCGTGAAATACAGAGCTCACTGAGGCTACATTAAAGTGAGGGTTCAGCTCCAGCAAAACTTCGGACTTGCCAAAACGACAGCGCGAAAATTCCCTGACATTACAAGCGCCCCCCAAGCACCTGACGTGTTCTTTAAAAGATTCGGAGCGTCAAGAATAATGGTGTAATTACAGTGCGAGAAATACAGGTAGCTGAGATGGGCGATAAGAGGGGCGCGTTACCGAGGCGGACCTTCCGGCCTTGGGAAAATAATCAGGAGCACTTAATTAGAGGGCAGCGTCAGTGGCGAAGATTTTATATGAGCCGTATCACTGGCAGCGGCATTAAGTAGGGCTGGCTGTGTTCCACATTTGGTGAGTGGCGGCGCGCGGCGTCGTGTTAGGGTCCGGCCGCTTCACATAATTTGTGTCGGTCGGGCCCGCGCTGGTTTATCGCCGCGACCAATCGGCACGTTCCTAAGCCTCTCGGAGATAAAATAACTTAATTGAGAAAGAAATGGCTCTTTCTTGTCGAGCCAAGCGGTGATAAGAAACGTAACAAACGAGGCAGCGAAGTTACGTTATGGTCTTTTAATTTGTTTCCGTGTTTGGGGACTTATCTGAAGAGAGGGTTGCCGGCCCGGGGGACTGGCTCGCATTGTGATGCGACCTTAAGGATCATCTCCCGCTGTTGCCATTCGGGATCGAACAACTCTTTGCCTCACTCAGAAAATCCCGTCTGACCTCTCACGATGCGCCTCGGCTAGGATAGTGGACAAAAAAGAAAAACTATATATGTATATACCAGCACTTTCTTTCGTCCTCCAAGAGAATTTGTCTGTCAACAAGATTTGTTTTTGAAAAGCTAAGGACCGTTTATGGTCTAACGAAGAATCCGAGGCTTACGTCGCGACACTGTTTTAATAAAATATTGTTGCGCCATCGTGAGGTAACGTCTCAGCTTCTACTTATAACAACACAGAAGAGAGAAGGAAGTTACGTAAGATCTACATTATATCCAATTAGGTAAACATCTTCTTGCGAGACACAGCTGGCTCTTTATTTAAACGAGGTAATGAATGCTATCGATAGAGGATATTCCGTATTTCTAGATTTATAGAGGGCTTTTGTAACCATTCCTCCCAAGCTGTTATTAATCCGTTACGTGCTTGTGGAATATCGTCTCAGTTACGCGACTGAGTTCTTGATTTCCTGTCACAAACGTCACAGTTCGTAGTTAATAACAGAAAGTTATCTAGTGAAACAGAAATGATATTTCGGGTTCTCCACGGCAGTGTTATACTCCCTGTGCTCTTCTTAAGTCATACAAACGATTTAGGAGACAATCTGAGCAGCCCTCTTGGATTTTTTGTGCTTGTGGTTCTTCGTGCTTCCATTTATAGTCTAGTACAGTCATCAGAAAATGAAAGCGAACTTCAGAATGACAGAAAAATTATCTGTATGGTGCGGAAAGTGACAGTTGACCCTAAACAACAAAAATTACTACCAAAATCAATTCCACTTCGGTCACACGATAAGTATCACAAATTTAAAGGTTTTCGAATGAACGAAATACTTAGGAATGACAATTACGAACTACTTAAATCACATAGAAAATGTTGTGGGGAAGGCGAACCAAAGACTGAGATTTATTGACAGAACGCGGAAGAAGCAACAAACTTACTAAGGAGTCTCAGTATAACGAAAAACAGCCAAAGTTGCAAATTTCACTTTTTTATTTGCTTGATGACTAGATTCGGGCCCTGACCCATTTTCATATCATCGTGCCAGATAGTCAAAGCATATTTCCAAAAATACGAAACCATGTCAAAATATATACGTATATACGCATTATGAACTGCAAATTGTCTGTATGCGCTATAATTTTTCGTTTGCACCTCATAATACGTATATATTTTGACATTGTTTTGTATTTTAGGAAATACCGTTTTGACTATCTGGCAGGATGGTTTGAAAATGGGTGTCGACTCGAAACTAGCCATCGAGTAAAGAAAAATAGTGAAATTTGCAGTTTTGTCTGGTTTTTTGTCGTACTGATTAACAGAAGTTGCTGACCTGCAATCATTCCAGCGTGCTCGAAGTTCGTACTAAGGAGACTGCCTACACTAGGCCTGCCTTCCTCTGTCAGCGAATTGTTGCGTGGTATGGGATCCTTACCAAATAGGACTGACGGAAAAGTTCAACGAAGAGCAGCTCGTTTTGTATTGTCGCGAAATTTTGGAGACAGCATCACGGATATGTTAAGCGACTTGGAGTGCCAGTTGTTAAAATAAAGGCGTTTTTCGGTACTGCGAAATCTTTTCACGAAATTTAGATCACCGAGATCTTCTTGCAAATTAGAAAAAATTTTTGTAGACTCTCACTTACAGGGATAAATTACCTTCCTAATAAATAAGAGAAGTCAGAGCTCGGACGGGAATATTTAGGTACTCATTCTTCTTACGCGGTATTCGAGGGTGGAAACGTCGTGAAACAATCTGAAAGTGGCTCTATGAATCGTTTACCTAACACTCAAGTGTGAATTCTAGATTAGTGGTGTAGCTTTAGGTGCTGCAGTAGTGAAAAACAGGATTGGGCTTCGGAAGGAGCATGGTTTAGATTTCGTTTCAGTTGTACAGTATCTTTTCTCAATGTTGGCACAACGTTCCTTTCCATTACCCTCAAGGATGACTCTGTCACAGTTCTTCAGCACACACAAAGAAAGATAACTAATGAATCTTGCGAGTTATCTCAGATTATAAGACGGATCGGTTCTTGTTATTTGAACTAGTAGGCTACTTGATTCTGATAGACGTCTAGTCTTAGGTAATGAACGCCTTAAGCCCTGAGGAACTCCTTGCGTTCTATGGCAAAAATATCTCAGGTGTCAGTAACGTATAGCGACGTTTCCATTTACGACGTGCATTTACACTCCTGGAAATTGAAATCAGAACACCGTGAATTCATTGTCCCAGGAAAGGGAAACTTTATTGACACATTCCTGGGGTCAGATACATCACATGATCACACTGACAACAGAACCACAGGCACATAGACACAGGCAACAGAGCATGCATAATGTCGGCACTAGTACAGTGTATATCCACCTTTCGCAGCAATGCACGCTGCTATTCTCCCATGGAGACGATCGTAGAGATGCTGGATGTAGTCCTGTGGAACGGCTTGCCATGCCATTTCCACCTGGCGCCTCAGCTGGACCAGCGTTCGTGCTGGACGTGCAGACCGCGTGAGACGACGCTTCATCCAGTCCCAAACATGCTCAATGGGGGACAGATCCGGAGATCTTGCTGGCCAGGGTAGTTGACTTACACCTTCTAGAGCACGTTGGGTGGCACGGGATACATGCGGACGTGCATTGTCCTGTTGGAACAGCAAGTTCCCTTGCCGGTCTAGGAATGGTAGAACGATGGGTTCGATGACGGTTTGGATGTACCGTGCACTATTCAATGTCCCCTCGACGATCACCAGAGGTGTACGGCCAGTGTAGGAGATCGCTCCCCACACCATGATGCCGGGTGTTGGCTCTGTGTGCCTCGGTCGTATGCAGTCCTCATTGTGGCGCTCACCTGCACGGCGCCGAACACGCATACGATCATCATTGGCACCAAGGCAGAAGCGACTCTCATCGCTGAAGACGACACGTCTCCATTCGTCCCTCCATTCACGCCTGTCGCGACACCACTGGAGGCGGGCTGCACGATGTTGGGGCGTGAGCGGAAGACGGCCTAACGGTGTGCGGGACAGTAGCCCAGCTTCATGGAGACGGTTGCGAATGGTCCTCGCCGATACCCCAGGAGCAACAGTGTCCCTAATTTGCTGGGAAGTGGCGGTGCGGTCCCCTACGGCACTGCGTAGGATCCTACGGTCTTGGCGTGCATCCGTGCGTCGCTCCGGTCCGGTCCCAGGTCGACGGGCACGTGCACCTTCCGCCGACCACTGGCGACAACATCGATGTACTGTGGAGACCTCACGCCCCACGTGTTGAGCAATTCGGCGGTACGTCCACCCTGCCTCCCGCATGCCCACTATACGCCCTCGCTCAAAGTCCGTCAACTGCACATACGGTTCACGTCCACGCCGTCGCGGCATGCTACCAGTGTTAAAGACTGCGATGGGGCTCCGTATGCCACGGCAAACTGGCTGACACTGACGGCGGCGGTGCACAAATGCTGCACAGCTAGCGCCATTCGACGGCCAACACCGCGGTTCCTGGTGTGTCCGCTGTGCCGTGCGTGTGATCATTGCTTGTACAGCCCTCTCGCAGTGTCCGGAGCAAGTATGGTGGGTCTGACACACCGGTGTCAATGTGTTCTTTTTTCCATTTCCAATAGTGTATTTGGATAGTCCGCCTCCGTAAATGGGTGGCCAATGTAGATGGCTGCCATGCGGAGGACCTCGATTCTATTCCCGTCACGGCCAAGGATTTTTCCTAGGTGGGAGTACTAACTAGTACAGTCCACACACTGCCTCGTGATGCCAACTGAGGAGCTACATGAATTAGAAGTAGCGGCTCCACGGTCTCGACCGTTGGCGAAACGGCCGGGAGAGCTGTGTGTGTACCGACCATCCGCCCCCCCATGCCACATCCACACGATTCCACAAGGCAGAGGATTACACTGCGGGTGGTCGACACCCTTCGTGCCTTCACGGCCTAGACGAATGGCTCGTTTTTTGTTAGATACTGCAGTAATTCTTATTCTTATATCGCCATACCTCAACATCCTGAAAACTGCAATTCAGTTTCTCTTGCCTTGTATGGTACTGCATAAGAACGAATAAATTGTCAATCTGAAACAGTGTAACACCAGGAAATGCGATAAGAACCCGATACTCAGACCGTCGGAAATAAGTATGTGAAACGCAAGCCAAAGAGGATTTTCTTGTGTCTTAATCACAGTTTTTACTACAAACCTTCAATAAGTCAATTAAAATAATTTAAAAATTCACTTTACCTTCTTCAGAGATGACTCAAAGAATAAAACATCATTTATTATTCTGCTTTTTATGAATAAAAGCAAGGCAACAGTCTGCTGTACCAGTGACAATAAATTTCTAAAGCCAATGATATACCGAAACTTTACTTTTGTGGAAACAGTCGCAGAAGTTAGACATTGACCTTGCATTCAAGAAGACGGTGGTTCAAATCCCCTTCCACCGTTCCAGAGGTTTCCCTTGCGTACTCAGATGGCTTAAGTCAAAAGCTGAAGGGGTTTCTTTGTAAACCATGTTATCTATTTCCTTCTTCATCCATCCCCAATCCGTCTCTAACGATCCCATCGTCGACGTGACGTTAAGCCTCGCCTCTTCATTTCTTCATAGACCCATATTTGTTTTCCGTTCATTTTCCAAACTATATGAAAGTTCAGTTATAATTACACATAAACTTTCATCACATTCTGGACACTATTTTTTTACTAATTGAAGCATTTAGGTCTCATCATCATCTGAAATATACATATAGTAGACTCTACCATCTTCCTGCAAATTAATACTCAGATGTGCTTTACATCTTTAAAGGCAACATTTAGTGAACTTTTAATCAGTACCATTAATGATGTGTTCATGTTTAAATGTAATTCGACGAAACATCTTTATCACTGGTAATGGACAAAGTGTATACTAGTAATCATCGTAATTATAATTTATTTTTAATGCAGCGTAGCCATTAGGGATAAAACTTGGGTAAAGTGACAGAAATTGAGAAATGTGTAATTGCGGCAACACGTGAATTGTGTGAATATGATAAGCAACGAATGAAAGAGAATGAAATAGGTATTATATCTAGTACAGCGGGTGAGATAAAGTGGATTAAACTACGTAGGTTGAATGGAAAACTTCAAGAGAGGAAATGACCACTACCAAACTTTTCCGTGATGTGAAACTGAATGTACCGTAATCATGTAGGCCCACATCAGAATCACAATCACCTTGATAGTGAAAATGTCCTGAAAAGATATTTGTATGCTGCCAGAATGGGTTTCGCGAACACATAAAGATTTGTACAACGTTAATATTCATGAAACCGTAAAGCCACGTACACACTGCCACTGGAAACATGTTTCTGTAGGAAAAATTGTTTCCTGCAATGTTTCGCACATGTTTCCTACTTTATTTCACGTCTCTGTTTCCGTCCACACTGGAGGCAAACATTTCTAGTTGTGTTTTCACGCCGTCTGCAGTGTTCCATGTCCTACTGCGTTCGTATCGTTTGCTGCTGTGTTATGTCTGGTGTCGAGGAAACTGTAACGATATGTGGTGCTGCATTATTAAAACTAGAAGGTTTAAACAAACTAAATGAAAGGCGTCCTCGTCGTTGGTGGAGAAAAACATTCTATAGAAGAACAGGCGGGAATAACTTGCTACGTTAGCTAAGTATGGAAGACGGCTCTGGCTTCCGTAACTTCACTCGGTTGCCATCTACTGATTCTGAATATCTGGCAAATATGATAGCTCCATCAGTTTTTTTTTTTTTAAAGACACGAATTTCAGGAAAGCGATTTTAGTCAACCGAAGGCTTGCAGTTTCTCTTTGTTTTCTAGCAAGAGGAGATTTATTTCAGGGGCTTGCATATTTATTTCACATTTCGAAGCAGGCAATATCTCAAATAGAACCTGACGTATGTGGAACTCTCGTGAAAGTACTAACGGATTGGGCAAACGTAAGTAATTGAAAAATATCGTCAAATAAGAACCTTTTCGGAATGTTATTATTTGTCAATTACATTATAGATATCATAAAACACAACTTCTTCAATTGTGTTATCACTGTCTACTTAACTCGTAAATTTGGCAGGGGTATAATTACTTGATTATGATGGCCCTGACACATTCATACCCACTGTCGACTGCTGATCTTCAAAATATGCTTCATGCTGTTTCGTTAATACTTCATTAAGCAAAGCCATTGTTTTCGCACTTTGTAACTCTGATAATTTCCGTAACACTGATGTCACATACTGTCCGTATGTGCTGAATTCATCGTTCTTGTTATCTTCTTGTTTTTGCAGCTCTTTAGTTAATAATTGAGACGCAATCTTGTAGGGCTGCTGCATATCTTTTTTCTCACCCACTCTTCTGATTTTTCGTGGTGGAGGCCAGGAAGGTCAAGCCACATCCTCTTCATCTTGATTTATGACCTCTGGCGAATGCATGAAAACCTGAAATCAAATTTCTTTCTTTCAGATACCAGTGACTGAAAACGACTGGCTTGAAACAGCATGTTTATTCTCAGTTTTTTCAGTTGCCCCATTGTGTTGGAGCAGTTGACAGGAAAATACCGTGCTGCAGTGGCCTGTCAGTAGTGGAAGTGAATATTATAGTTATAAAGGTTCATTCAGCGTTGTGCTGCTCGTTGTCGTCGATGCCAACTACAACTTTCTGTACGCAGATATCGGCTGCCAAGGTAGAATATCAGATGGTGGTGTGTTAAAAAACGCGAGCATACGTGAGTGAACTTACAAAAAGAAACTAAACTTACCACAAGCTAAATGCTCACCAGGTGGCACAAAGGCCCTACCATATGTTTTTGTAGCATACGATGGTTCTCCTTTAGAGGAAAATATTATGAAACCCTACCCAGGAAAACATCTTAAATGTTCAAAAGAAAGAGTTTTTAATTACAGTCTGTATAGGGCCAGAATGGTTGTTGAGAACTCTTTCAGCGTTATGGCTTCAGTTTGTCGTGTGTTTAAAAATCCTACGCTGCTACAACGGGATAAGGCAAAAGCTGTCGTACTTACAGCCTGTCTCTCCACAATTTTTTACGGCGAAATGTTGAGGCACGGAACTAGTAAACCCCCCATGGAAGCTTCGATTCCTATGATTTACAAAAAGGTGAGATGATTCCAGGCACATGGAGACGAGATGAGACTGCATCAGTTTTCGTTGCAGCACAGAATATACAAAGGAAAGCAACTTCCACGAATAAACAAATTCGAGATGAGTTTACCAATTACTTTTTAAGCTCACACGGAACTGTACCGTGGAAAAATAACTATGGATGAATGTGACTGTGTGCTAAAAAATACAAAAAGAGAGAAACAAGCATAATTTTCGTACCTCATTTCCCACAGTATCTGTTGTCTCCTTTGGCTCATGAACATCATCCAAGAACTGAAGAAGGAGGAGTCATATGCAGCGTCTGCACCACTATCAGATGGTCTGCTGGAAATCATTTTTCTTTTCTAACGTCTGTAATCAACCACGAGCGACCGTATTTCTTTACCCACACTTTCCTTGTCCGTGCCAAAAGCTGCTGCAATTTTTGCAAGTGCACAATGTTTTTTAACACTGTTTTTACATTCCTTGCTCCGGACGTTCCGTAAGCACTCCTCCGCCTGGTACATGGCAATTAAATAAACAATTTGCTGCCTTTACCACTCAATTATTTTTGAAAAATAGAGTGGAAACTACACGACAGTAAACCCAACACCACTAAACAGTAGGCAACACATACACACACACGCTAGCGCCGTGCAGCGGTGACAAGTGGTAGTTAGCCTGAAACATTGTTTCCTTTGTTCTGTAGCGACCCTGCTACGGATAGATGTTTCTGTGTTTCGAAACATGTTTCCAAATGTTGTCCACATCAAGTAGGGATGCAAAAGCTGAAGATTAAAAATTTTATTTCCTTACAACTACAATCACGTCAGACGAGCGTTACTGATTACGTCTCATAATAAGACACCGGCAGTGTAACCTACGTGATTGACTGGTAAGTGAAAGAAGCATAGTAGAGAAGATAACTGAAAAAATATACGCATTGAAACAAACAGAACTGATACTTTTATTCAAAGACTATAATTATGGTCTCCTGCACATTAAAAAATGCGGTTCATGTTTCTTAAAAGTGTGTGTAATCATTACGGACGGCAATGCGTACTCTACAAAGTGCCCTTAGGCTGGTCACATGGTTAGTATGGATTTCTTGTCGTAGGGTGTTCTATTGTTCCGTCAACGCGGTCGAGTACTGGTGTGGATGGTCGTCGGTGCATGTGGACGAGATGCGATTCGTCTCCTCAACACATCCCACCCGTGCTCTAAGGTACTGAAGTCGGGAAACGGGCAGGCCAGTCTATTCGCCGAATATCCTCTCGTTCTAAGAGCTCCTCCACTTCCACTGTTTCACGAGTAGTGCATTGCCATCCATAAAAATGAAGTCAGGGCCGAATGCACACGAGGAAAGAGTAACGTTGCCCGGCTAGTGAACCGTGTAAGGTAAATTCAGACACACAAATACCTAGGATCCTTGTACAAAACATTCTCGGATTGTTTTTCGCTTCAGATCTGCGTAAAATCTCTAGCTTTCTACGAAATCGTCATCATCTTCGTCAGGAAAAACTGACTGTCTTGGCTGCTGCACTGGTAATTATTTATAACTCGAAGACGTCTTGTGATTTATATGCGTTCGTCATTACTACGTCATGCTGCCAGAGAGTATTCCAATCTCAGCCAACGTTCTTGTAGCAACGTACACAGTTCAGAACTTTTTTCTGTGTCTTCTTAACGTCAAGACCTTGTTTCCACGCACCACTAGAATTAACACCGATCTTCTGGTGGAAGTAATTCTCATCCATTCTACTTTATACAACTTCTGAAGTAACAGTATCCTACTACGCAGAAGCGTGTAATAATGTATTATCTCTATAAAACACCATCTTGTGTTTTCTTCTGAGAATTTGACAGCAACCATTGATTTCCCAAGTTCTCAATCTTTAGGATTCCGTACCTCAATCGGTAAAAATGGAAACAGGATAACTTTGTTGTCCGTCTGTTTGTCCGGCTGTTAAGAGCCCTTTTTCTCCGGAACGAGTGAAGGTATCAAGTTGAAATTTATGTGAAATACTAGGGCTTATTGTCCCTTAATGGTGTAAATAATTTAAGCTTCTAAGTCAATGCAGTCGAATTAGACTGCAATATTTGTTACATAGTTTGATTTTCACAAACTCACTCATCAGAGCCTATCGATGAACTGTCGGTAGACAGGGATAGGCAAAATAATGTGAACAGTGGTAGTAATGGAATGATGCGTTTGACAGTCAACAACGCAGGTAAGGCACGTGTCGCGCTGGACTATGGGCGTTCAGTACGGACTAGACGTTAGTGCTGGTTGTTTACTAGTAGTGCATACTTCGTATTTGCATTCAGGGGCCGAGGTCTACGTGCAATGAAAGATCTAACAGAGTTCCAATGAGGGCTGATTATTGGGGCCCCATTAGCTGGAGTATCAGTAACCAAGTCAGCCAAGTTACTGAATGTTTCAGGAGCAACTATTTCAATAGTTATGACTGCCTACACAACACATTGAAAGACATCATCGTGTAAACGTAATAGCGGCCGCAAATCATAACTAAATGACGGACATCGTCTTACGAAAATACGAATTGTGTCAAAACAACACAAAACTACGGCGGCTAAAGCGACTGCAGAGCTCAGTAGCCATATCGTGACCCCGTATCTATCGACACTGTCAGCCGAAAACTCCATAAAGCGAATGTTCATGAACGAGCTGCTATACCGAAACCATTAGTGATGACAGCCAACGCAAAGAGGCGTAAAACATGGTATCAGGTGCATAAATCCTGAACGGCTGATCAGTGGAAACACGTCATATGGTCCGACGAGTCAACGTTTTCGTCATTTCCAGCATCGGGCCGGTTTACGTCTGGAGAACGTCAAAAGAAGTCTACAACCCTGACAGCTTGATTACAACGGTTAAGTACGTAGGTGGAAGTGTGATGGTGTGGGTAGTCATATCATGTTATTCTGCTGGTGCCATCATTACTCTAAAAGGTCGTATTACAGCTAACGATTATTTGAACATTTTAGGTGATCAGGTGTACCCCATGATTCAAATCTTGTTCCCCAACAACAATGCCATATTTCAGGACGATATTGCGCTCCTTCACACAGCCATGACAGTACAATCGTGGTATGAGGAGCATGGAACTGAATGCAGCGTCTTCCCTGGTCAGCACAGTCCCCAGAATTGAACATTATCGAACCCTTGTTGGCGGTATTGGAACGCAGACTCGGCAGCAGATTGACGCTTCCCTCGTCACTACAGGAGTTAGAGGAGGTTCTGATCGAAGAGTAGCATAACATTCCACTGGAGACTATACATTCATTATATGCCTGTGTTCCAAGAAGTAGTGCAGCTGTATTATGAGCAAATGGGGTCCAACCCCTTATTAATAAACCACTCCAAGTACAGGTGTTCACATAATTTGGCCTGTCCCCTGTACATGTCAGGGCTGGTGGCACTCTGCTTGCGCCGTTCTGGGTGCGAGGACGTGCCATGTTTACGTCTCAGCGATGGCGGTCGGGCGAGGCGAGCGCATCACTGGAGAGTACTGAGGCTAAGTCGTTTGACGGCAGAAACTGTAAGTACCTGCTGATCAGAAAGCAGAGACTGAGATTTGGCTTATTCTGATACTTGATATGTGTGGATTTCAATTTTATTTTCTTCATAACGCACTTTTTGTTATAGTCAACTCAGAACAAACATGTCAACGATTCATCTATAAAACTAAAGAAGATACTGATTTTGTGACTCTCTGAGGTGAAATTATCAAGATATCAATATCGTTCACTGGATTGCGATTACGCACCGTTAGGGTATATAATTTTCTCTTTGAAATGCCGGATGAACACATTCAGTCGGTACTCATGGTTTATGGCAGTGTTCTCCATATCAAACAAGAGAATAGGCAACAAATGTACCGAGCGAGGTGGCGCAGTGGTTCGACAATGAACTCGCATTCGGGAGGACGACGGTTCAATCCTACGTCCGGCTATCCTGATTTAGGTTTTCCGTGATTTCCCTAAATCATTCCAGGCAAATGCCGGGATGGTTTCTTTCAAAGGGCACGGCCGACTTCCTTCCCTGTCCTTCCCTAATCCGATGAGACCGATGACCTCGTAGTCTGGTCTCCTTCCCCAGAACAACCAACCAATTGGCAACAAATACCCGCTTTAATAATTGAACGGTGTTTGAGCGATCCGCATGGATTTAAAAAAATTGTCCTGTCTACATGAACGTGAATGGCCTTGGCCCCATAGGAAGGTCAAACCATAACGTGTGCTTTATGTTGATAAATTGGCCATGTACGGGAAGAATGTGCTCGCGTTCGTTGACCCCTGCAACTACCACCGAACAGACACATGGAAAACACCCAATGCATTATAACGGAAGCAACACATGCTACGTGACTAAAAACTCAGTGCCCCTAGTGTATCTGCCCAGCAATACATTTGAACCAATAGACCACTGACCAACCACGAAGACACACAACCGAAGAACATTTAGGAAAACCCTCCACGCTCAGTGTCACACTACTTAGTGCACAGGCGAACGAATCACTGATACAACGTTAGTTCGATTACAGCCAGGAGAATTTCAGCAAGGGACAGAAGATACCCCTTTCGTAACGTACACATGGTTCTAACTGAATCACCAACTGAAGATCATTTCTCAATAACCACCGAAACTCGAAAGGGTGCAGTCCCTACAGTACATAAATCGAAGTCGGTAGACAATCTGTACAATGCTACGCCTTTCTCTCAGCCAGATTCACACAGAGACAAAAAATGGCTCTGAGCAATATGGGACTTAACTTCTGAGGTCACCAGTCCCCTAGAACTTAGAACTACTTAAACCTAACTAACCTAGGGACATCACAGACATCCATGCCCGAGGCAGAATTCGAACCTGCGACCGTAGCGTCACGCGGTTCCAGACTGTAGCGCCTAGAACCGCTCGGCCACACGGCCGGCCACACAGAGACAGCCGAGATGCAAACGAGTCCTGGCGTCACAACAAGAGGTTACTTCAAATGCACAAGACAGTAAACAAACAAAATTCAGGAAACGAAATAAAAAAGAAATTAGAGACCTTTCGATCTCTGTTAAAAACCATACCGAGAAGAATGCAGCAATGAAAACGCCTTTACTAGATGAGCCACAAGCGAAAAATAAAATTGCGCTTCCGCACTTGCAGTATGACCCAAAGATTCCCTGTTCTGATGACATGTCTGCTTAGGCGACAATCATGAATACACAAAAATACTGTTTAGCTACTGTAAATAGGATAGCTTCAAACATCAAGTTACTTGAATGATGGAATCATTTAAGGGAAATAGATGTCTATGTCTCTTTTATTATACGCTTACTTCTTGGTTAATATTCAGTGACAACGCGCTTCGTGTCCTACTGCACGTTAGATTCCATGGTTAATACCTCGACTTTGAATTACTTTTATTGAAAGGCGCAATAATCTGTCTCGTACACGGTACACTGGTTGTTACATTCATCAACGCAACAAGTATTCCATGTCAGTCACTAGAATGCGAGTATTGCGACACTGAGTAGATAACAAAAACTACGTACTGTCACGACCAGGTGAAGCCGTTGTGTCCTCTCATTACCTGTAGGAGATTGAGAAAACAAACTTCGACTAAATGTTTGCTGGCCATAGCCTCTGTTAACCCACATACAAAGAGGCAACATGGAACTGAATACACTTAGTTTATCAACTGACGTTAAAGGACAGAATATTATTCCGATTAACTAGCCACACACAAGTAATTCTTGGCCTGATGGGTCATGAATGACACTGCTGTACCGAGAGGAGTGAACTGAATAGTGATAAGCTACGTAAAATTATCATTTGAGATGGTGCTACTTAATCTTCAGATCTTTGCAAACAGATACTTCGTGCAAGAGGGTTCACAGTAATTGCACAATTAGTGCCAAGCAGATAATTGAACACAAACGACGGGAATACCAGTTTCATTGCATCGAGCTCTCAATGCAAGGAAACTCCCTCAAATAATTCATTCTAACTACATAAACCTGTCATGCGAAAAATGGCTGGTACATGTGGGTGGACACTGGCGCTACTTACAAATAAATCACAGTAAAATTTACATACAAAATTGTTATAACCTCACTCATGTTCATTTATGCAAACTTTCAGTGTAAGTAAGGTCACACGAGTACGTAATATGGACACAGTTCATCTAACGCACGACTAATGGCGGGCTATTGGAGTCGACACTACCTATCAATATGCTACAATTTATTTAGTCAAATTCCCACATACAATTGTTACGGGTTTACTGATATTCAATTGATAGACTTTTACGGTAATAAAACAACGTGAAAGTATAATTCTGGACTATTTGAGCCAGTTCACAGCGAATGACGGGAACATGTGGTTGAACCCTACTTACAAAGAAACCACTGTCAATTCAGTAAAGTTGCCACACAAAATTGGTTTAGCCCCACTAATGTTCATATAATTAAACTTTCCATATAAGAAAACGAACCGAAAATGTAATTTGGACATCGCTAGGCTAAAACTCGACTAATAGCGGGAACATGTGGCCAGGTCTCACATACAAAGATATGCCATTAATTTTCACGGTAAACAGTCAAAATGATATTATCCGAACAACATCGTGAGGTTTTACACTTGATACAACACTTCGCAACAGCAATGCAAATGTAGTTAGACCGTAAACAGATGGTTCACACGGGATTTGGATGGTAGCCCTTTCTACCCTCTAAACCATCGAAACAATAATAATTAACACATCTCCCAACGTTTGCTTTACTACAGTGATTCTGAAAGGCTGTTTATTAGCGTTTTCTGTTAATAAACAACACTTTCCAATACTTTCCTTTTTACCTTTACGTGACGAGCCCTGACGGGAAGTTCACACCCTGTACAGTTAGCCTAACAGCTAGTGGATGGGGTAGGTTTCTCATTGGCTGTGACAAACCTAACATCTTCTGTCTTGGTAACTCAGTTTATCTTTGGTGATAACTTCCCCTTGTTGATTTTGTCAACATAGGTTATGTTGGTACAACCTTCATTTTACTCACCCCTTATTCTACTATTTTATTCCCACTATTTATTGTTAAGAGAAAATGATGATTCCTATACCATTCAATGATACCAAGTTATGATCGTGTGACCATAGTTAATAAGGCTCCTGTTACAGCCCGTAGCCCAAGAAGCTTTTATATTTTGGCACTTACTAGGACCACACCTCGTGCAGATCTTTAATGAGGGTTTAAATGTTATACCATTACCAGAGACTTTCACTGCGGAAATCACCGTCCTTATAGCTAAAAATTAAAAAAAAAATTAAAAAATGGTTCAAATGGCTCTGAGCACTATGGGACTTAACTTCTGAGGTCATTAGTCCCATAGAACTTAGAACTACTTAAACCTAACTAACCTAAGGACATCACACACATCCATGCCCGAGGCAGGAGTCGAACCAGCGACTGTAGCGGTCGCGCGCTTCCAGACTGTAGCGCCTAGAACCGCTAGGCCACCCCGGCTGTCCTTACAGCAAAGCAAGCCAGACTAGCCATGTTACTGCGCCATAGACCAGCATGTGCCTTAACCGAGAACGCAACGAACGAGTGCATACAGTCACTCCGCTAATGTTGAGAGAGTATCAGTGCAGTTCGTCAATCGATAGGAAAGGTTCTTGCACTAGACAGAAACGTTGTATCAAGGGCGTGGCATGCGAAGACTTCCTTGCTCTTCACAGTTTTAGCCTTTAAAAATACCTATAAGCGCATAATCTATTCCTAGTACAGTGCCTGCTGAGTTACCACTTCGGACCTTACTTCGTTCAAGCTGTAATAGTACGCATAGTGCACAGCAAAACCAGTATTAGGGCCAATCAGAACCACACATTTCACGTAACAATTCGTCGAGGTCTGAGATAAGGGTGCCCCTATCGACGATTTTATATGCGTTAGCATCTCAAAGATATCTGCGACACATCCATTGGAATCTAGATCTGTCGGACATACGGATTGAATCCAGGCATATGCAGATGACGACAGAGTCATCCTTTCAGGAGAAATAGCTCTCCGTCTAATGCAACAAGTCATACAGAAATATGAAGAGGATAGCGGTGCCATCTTCTATAGGCAAAAATCAGCCCTGCTACAGGTGGGCTGTGAATAAGCGTTTCGCTAGAAGTAGATGAACAAAAGGCAGTTCTTTTTGATAGCCTTACCAGAACACTGACAAGCATTTTCACAGTTTACTATTGACACATCTCACTAACACCTATGGTTTAATGACCTTTGTAAACGTTATGGGAAGAACAGTGATCTCATTGCAATATTTTAAAGTTAAAATTTAAAACATTCTTAATCGCATAAAATATTTATTACAATGGTGACCGGTTCCAGTCTAACTGTAGACCGTGTTCAGACCATTCTCCAGTGGTGACAGGCGCATGTGATGAACGGAGCAGGTTCGTCTGTCAAAAGCCTGTCAAGATTCTTTTGATTTTTAACTTTAAAAACTATAGCTTACCTAAGCTCCACGACGTCCCATCAGTATACCCCATCCCAGTCAACATAGTAAAACAAATTCTAGCAGCTGTTGCTTCGGCAATCCTGTCATCTATCATGTTCATGTTACCCTTTCTAACGACGGCCACACCCATCTACAGAGGTGGTTTGGGTTTTCGCAGATCTCTAACACAATTCAAAATTGCTTACGCCATATTTATTTTCAGTTTCTTATCAGCTACTATAAATTCTGTAACTAAAATAGTATTCAACACATTTAGCTCAGTCGAGATGTCTCCACCAATATTGATGCTCAAACGGAACCTCATACGCGTTATGTCGGTACGCAAAGTTAACATGGCAGAGGAATCAGTCCACCACTCCACAGCCTCTTTACACCAACAAAAATTTCAGCATCCACCAGACTACTCACATTATAGGAGTTACCGACCAACAGGCTGAAGCAGAATTTGGCGAAATATTCATCAAATATTCCTGTTGTTAGATGTCAAATCCACTAGAGCAAAGATTTACATCAGTCTAAGTCCTCTATGCAGAAAGTGTCAGTTGCAGGCTACTCATGCAAATAGTTTCAATTGTTCACATCGGAATGGAGTTGGTCGTGGACAAGGAAGAAATTGGCTTTAATTATTGCCAAATAGAGACCTGGTACCATCAACTAGAACGTTATTTTCCAACCACAGTAGCACATATTCGCAGGGACATACAACGTTCGCATACTTGGTACGTGGCTCACTTCACTCACGTCTCGATTACTACAGTTACGGCGGACATATAACACTACCAATCTTACCCGCAACAACAACATTGGATCATCTGACGACATAGACCTGGCACAAAACATGTTGAGGTGTTGCAAAATATTTTAATCATCTCTCAGGATTTGCATCGACAAAGAATGCACATTGGGATTCAATGAAGAACGACGACGTTCTTAAAGTGTAATATTAACTGGAGCACAACTAACATCAGAATCCCGAAGAACTGACTTTTTTTTTAAATATTAATTTTCATTTCGAACACGGAGAAATTTGATTTCCAGACTTAAGATGAAGTAACGGATAAGGAGAGGAGAAAAGAAACGTGTTGGAGAGTACAGCGTAAGAAGCTAACCAAATAAGGCAATTAGGTGAGGAATAGGAAAAAAAGGTAGTCGAGCGGTAAAGAGAGTACATCGAAACCGAGAGGTCGCGGGACGAATCTCGGTGGGACCACGGATTCTTCAGTCAGCATAGCTATTACCTCTCAAGGATGTGTGGAATCACCAGAAACAACACGTTGTTCGAATTCCACGTTACACTGTAGGTCCCCTTTCCCCTGTTGTATAAGTGGGGTATGTTGGGGATACGCAAGTCGCTGAAATGGCGTCTAACAGAAAGAAACTACTATTGTTCTTTTCTATAGACATAATTAATTTTGACCAGAACCCTCACAGCGTGAGTCCTAATCCCACCTCGCCTTTTTGTATTTGTTTAAATAAGAATGTTATATGCCACACTCGGTAGCCGAACGGTCGTGGGCACCTTGTCACGGTTCTCCCCCCCCCCCCCCCCCCACATCGGAAGTTCGAGTTTTCCCTCGGACATGGGTGTGTGTGTGTGTGCTGTCCTTAGCGTAAGTTAGTTTAAGTTAGATTAAGTAGTGTGCAAGCTTAGCGACCGATGAGCTCAGCAGTTTGGTCCCATAGAACTTACCACAAATTTTCCAAGAATCTTATAAATTTCAGCGACCCTAAGACCGTCACTGTTACTGCGCAAAAAACAATATCTCTCACTGAGTTGTTTAAGTTTCTGCGCGAGCGCAGGCTCCACCAGTGCAGACATGGACACTACCTCTTGCAATAACAATGTACGTCGGTTAGTCACAAGCCGTTTAATGTTTTTAAAAGATTACCACAGCAGCAGCCACGGCAGTCACTTATTCTTGACGAAGAAGTTGTAGGATTTCATGGAAAGCTCCAGATTTTACCTAGATCTGATGCAACAAATAACTGAGGATGTTTTATACAATGACGTGATCGCAAACAACTTTTCGATCTTATACCAAGGATTCTTATCAAGTGATCTTCCAGGATAGTGCTTAGCCCAGTTAAGTCGTCTTCTGAGTCTCACTTTATTTTTTCTTCGAATAAGAGCAGCCAGAAATTATGTTTTGACCCAGTAATGTTAAATGACCCATTTATGTGTCACAGTTCGTCAATTTAATTAAAATTCCACATCATCGACGTCTAAATAAAACAAAACACAAATTTCAAAGATTGAAGACTTTTCTTACATGATTCGATATTCGGTGTGAATGTGGGTCAAACTAAGCCCTATACTTAGTGTTGTTCTCGAAGTGCTTCGTAGGAGTGTTGTTTTGGTTTTAGACAAGGTGCTAGTGGAGATGATTTGCCACTTCTCTTCTCGCCTCGTTAATGTTGTGCTGTTACCCTACATGTACAATGTGCGTGACTTTGACAAATCTTCGTACCATTAAATATTACTTTTTTGTGTGATTACATAATTGTAAAGAGAGGAGCGTGGGCCGCGTTGAGTGGCCGCGTGGTTTAAGGCGCCATGTAACGGAGTGCGCGGCCCCTCCCACCAGAGGTTCGAGTCCTCCCTCGGGTATGGGTGTGTGTGTTGCTCTTAGCATAAGTTAGTTTAAGTAGTGTGTAAGTCTAGGAACCTGTGATCTCAGCAGTTTGGCCCCTTAGGACTTCACACACATTTGAACATTTTATTGAGGAGCCTGGAACACAGTACCTGCATCTAACTGTTCCTACCGAACAGCACTACTCTATGGACTTCCATTTACAACCGCACGTGCTTTCTCTTCACGAGACACAGCAAACGCGTTTTTGTGCATCCTTTTTCCCTTCTAAAATGATATAAAACGTCGAGGGCACGCAAAACTAATAAGACAATTGAGATGCATTTTTTTTTTTTTTTTTTCAAATGTAGCTTAGGCCGGAGATGGTCCTGTAATGTTTAAGGGATTGTGTTTTTACCATGACTTGGCCCTACTCATCCACGTTACCATGAACATGAACCATCATATATCATCTTTTGGGTGTGCAGCCGGGACCGCTATACTTCTTCTGCCAGTATTTCGTCTGATAACCGTACAAGTATCTTGAAGGTGAGTCGGCGACTGAATTAATCGAAAAAATGGATTCCAAATTTTATGGCTTACAGCGTCCTAAGTTAACCTACACATTAATACTGTATCTGAAGTTTTCAATCGCTTTCGATAATTAACGTCTCCCTGCTGATACGGATTCGAGAATATTCTGTAGACCACTTTCCTTTCATTTTTAACTCGTACATCCAGTATTCATTTATACCTTTGTTGTTAAATATGTGATTGTACAGTTTTTCTGTCGTGTAGGACTTATGCTCTGATATTGCCACAGATTTCTTAGGATTGTTCTAGAAGGAGGAGGAGGAGATTAGTGTTTAACGTCCCGTCGTCAAAGAGGCCATTAGAGACGGAGCACAAGCTCGGATGAGGGAAGGATTGGGAAGGAAATCAGCCGTGCCCTTTCAAAGAAAACATCCCGGCATTTGCCTGAAACGATTTAGGGAAATCACGGAAAACCTAAATCAGGATGGCCGGAGACGGATTTGAACCGTCGTCCTCCCGAATGCGTGTCCACTGCGCCATCTCGCTCGGTGGGACTGTTCTTACAAACGGTATATTACAGAAAGGTGGAACAGTGTTGCCACGATAAACCAATGATTTTCGTTTATAATTATAAATAAGAAAATGCTACCATCCTCTCCAAAATTTTGATATAAAGATGGACTATTTCAGACAAAACCAACCTTTCGGAAAAAATACTTCATGAAAACTCCTTTGCTCATAAAATTATAAATTTATAACAGCCGCTATTGAAAGCAACATCGCCTCCAGATAGAAAAACTACTAATGAATGTCTGAAGAGGGTAATTTGTAAAATTATTTTGGCGACTTGTAAGCCGTTAACGACTATCCTAAAACAACGCTCACTTCCAACAAAAACTAATTTTCATGTGCTCTCCTGCAGCTATTGAACGAAGAAACTGAACTGTGGTGTAACTGCCAGACATCACACTTGCTAGGTGGTAGCCTTTAAATCGGCCGCGGTCCGGTAGTACACGTCAGACCCGCGTGTCGCCACTATCAGTGATTGCAGACCGAGCGCCGCCACACGGCAGGTCTACAGAGACTTCCTAGCACTCGCCCAGTTGTACAGCCGACTTTGCTAGTGATGGTTCACTAACTTCTACGCTCTCATTTGCCGAGACGATAGTTAGCATAGCCTTCAGCTACGTTATTTGCTACGACCTAGCAAGGCGCCAGTACTATTGATATTGTGAATCATATACCATAAAGAGCGACGTTCGTCATTAATGGATTAAAGTTAAGTATTCCACCAGCTACGTCCGTTTTTCTCAATTCTAATTCCCTTGCCATATTCCAGACCTCACGCCAGCCTGCGTGAGCTGGGGCGCGTGCATTTCGGCCTCCTTTACTAACACGGTTGGCTCTCCTGCCAACCACAACATGAACAAAGCAAGTATAGGGTTTATTGTTATATCAGACAGACGTATAAGAGCGCAGTAAGTTCAACGTCCCGTCGAAAGCGAGATCATTGGAGACGGAGCACAAGCTCGTACCGGGCAAGGATGGAGATGAAGGTTTGCCAGCTTCGAGATGAGATGGATCTTGATATCCTACCGGATATTCGATTTAGGTTTCCTGCAGATTCTGTAAATCACTTTAGGCAAATGCGAGGATGATTCCTTTGAAATTGACAATGTCGATTACCTTCCCCAGTCCGACATTGTACTCAATCCCTAATGATCTCGTAGTCGACGGGTCGTTAAAATCTAATCCCCCTCTCTACTTCCTTTAGAGTAGCTTTCTGCCCATCATTAATTCACCCGACCTTGTCGCTCCGTCTCTGACTTCGCTGTCGACAGGAGGTTAAACCCTAATCTTTCCATTCCCTCACCTCTTCTCTTCCTTTCCTTCTCGAATTCTTCTCGTCTCCTCTTCCTCCATTACGGAGCGAGGTGGCGCAGTGGTTAGCACACTGGACTCGCATTCGGGAGGACGACGGTTCAATCCCGTCTCCGGCCATCTTGATTTAGGTTTCCCGTGATTTCCCTAAATCGCTTCAGGCAAATGCCGGGATGGTTTCTTTGAAAGGGCACGGCCGATTTCCTTTCCCATCCTTCCCTCACCCGAGCTTGCGCTCCGTCTCTAATGACCTAGTAGTCGACGGGACGTTAAACACTAATCTCCTCCTCTCTCTTCCTCCATTTCCTAGAACCACTTGAATTTATTAACCTCTTGGCTCATTTTCCACTTGAGTAGTTCGTGGTTGAATTTTGGTCTATCTTGCATAGCTGAGTCCGTTATGCCTGCAGTTCAGTGGTTTCTGTGTACTCCAAGACCTGTGTATTTGGTCGGGTGTCTGGTGTTCTCCTGATATCCTGATAAAATTTCAATCGACATATCTTCAAGTAACATACTGTGTTTGACAACTGTTCCGTCTCTTGTATACTCCGAAATCTGTAGACTTCTTCTGTCTTATTGGGCCCCAGGATTTTTCTCATGACACTTCTCTCTAGTTTCCTATTTTATAGTACATCTTTCCGATCCACGACCAACATTTCTGATGGACGTATGGTTTCTGGCTTGATGACACTGGTGTAATACCTCACTTATACACAAGTTGTTCGGAGATTCCCGTTATAAACTTTTACTAATTGTAGAAAAGAAATAGTACATAATATTTGGAATAGGAACCCATGTCCTGAAACGTTCAGAGTCCGTTCTACGACTATTTCAATTCAGATGTGTATCGCGTCCACGTCTGGTGAAGGAAAGAGAAAAATCTCAGAGCTGCTTGTCCTGGTATGCAATAACGTAGACACTATAACCTGTACTACGTCAGACGGCCACCTGACTGTCCATCAGGAAACGAGTATTCAGTATATGGTGCACCACATCACTTCTCATCTGTGGTTCGGAGACATCTCAACAGACGTTATGGTGGAAGATGGGTAGACCGAGATAGTTCAACCGTGTGGCCACTGCTTTTGCCGGATATATCTGCTATGGACTATTTCCTGTGAGGTGGTGCTGTAGAGACAGAGTGTCGCGAGTTCTGGCGGTTGCACTAGAATTTGAAGAGACACCATGTGGGATGGAGATTACGTACGAGAACATGCTACGTAGGTTCTATGTCTGTAACAATGTTGGTGGTCGCCATTTCGAGCAGCTTCAGTACTACTCTGTATGAGAAGTATGCAGGGTCCATTTTTGCTTTGGAATAATGTAAACACCTAATGTTTCAGTATTAAGACAAACAAATGTGCTAGAGTGATAAATGAAACTGTTACCTAATAACAGTACTGCGTCACGTCTAATTCAGTTCCCCAAGTAGAAGAGAATAGGTTAAACCTCTGAACTGAAACTACCGTAGAAGGGAAGCGGCACGTTTCCGGACATGGGTTCCTATTCAGAATATGATATGTATACTGTTAATAAAGATCTCGAAACATTCTTGATGCTTTATTTCAAAGTTTTAGTTTTTCCTTTTAAATCGACGGTGAGAAAGAAAATGCTGTGCTGAAAGAAAGTGTGATTTTCCTTTTCTCAGTCACTTTTAACCACGATGTGATGGCATTTAAAGATTAGACAAACTGCTTATTTCGTATATATTCTTTCTCCTTACATATAATTTTAAACAGATACTGTATTCACGACTATACAGCGTGTAAATTTTGAGTTGACAAGCCAGAATAACTCGAAAAATAAGCTTCACACAAAAAATATGTAGAATCCAAAGTTGATTATTTTCGAAGGGCACATCTACTATTGCTAAATTAGCCCGCCACACCAAGCCCCTTCGGAGTGGGTGGGAGGCAACTTTAAAATTTCGAATGGGAACCCCAATTTGTCATTGCAGAATCAGATTCTACATAAAAATTACGTACATTTTGTCTTAAACATTTGTTTTTATTCTAGGTAGTTGGCGCTGTAATTCAAGAAAATCCATGTGGTTACGGATAAATAAAAAAATACTCATTTCCTTCGTAAATTTTGATTCGCTAAAACTAAAGCTCTCCCTCTCTCCCCATGGGATGGCGTTTGAGAGAGAGGAATTAGAGTTTCACAAATGTTGACCCACGAAACAAACAAAACTTATCCGAATCTACACTTTTTTTCAGTGAAGCTTATATTTCGAGTTATTCTAGTTTGTCAGATTAAAATTTACACCCTGTATACTGTATTGTTTCCTCCTCGTAATATGTTTTGACATAAAACAGGAAAGATGTATTTATAGATCATGAGCTTATGGTTAAAATACTAATAAAGAGTCTCAATAGTCCAAAACTTTGTGATACAGCCAGTTTGCAGGTTAGAGCTATGCGAAATACTGTCATTGAAGCTATTATCCAGCAGCGGGAGAGGTCTCTCATATACCGTATACCAATAATCCCAAGCAGTTAAGCCATTTATTTTTAGCCACTTCAATTTCCAATTAAGGTGTCAAGGCTCAAGGTCAGAGAAATTGAGGCGGCGGAGATAGACAGATGGGGTAGTGGCGGGAGGGAGGGGGCGGGAAGGTCTTTAGGACGTGTATATCAGACACCCGTACATATTTTGCATATGCGAGACTCGAGTCGAGTCTCCGGGGACACTGAGATGGCGAGTCCGGAGCTGACGTCACAGGACTCGCTAGCGAGTTTAAAGTGAGTGTACGAATGTCATTTCTGACCTCTACCCTGCACATATACTCCATCGTAATGACTCATTCACAAGAAACTGTAGCAGCCTTCAGTGAAAAATATGCGAGAAAACGATTTGCTCTTGCATAAAAATTCCGTTAGCGTTTTACAGAAAGTCGTGCGCTGTTCAGCAGGTTTCATTTTCAATAGGCTTCCAGCAGAATTCGAAAAAAATGAATAATAAATCACAAGTATTCAAACTAAATGTAAAATACTATCTTAAGCAAAATCATCTTGTAAGTAGAAGTTGCAGATACAGTTTTCTGTCATTAGCAACTTTCAAAGAGGTTGCTGCGTTATCAGTCACTCTTACACGACTAAGAGAGGCGACATAACGATGAAAGCACTCGCCTACTATCCGAGATAATCCATATTTAGGTATTCCATAGTTTATCTAAATCGAGTAAGGCTATCGCCAGGATGGTTCCATTGTAAACAGAACGGCTTCTTCCCTTCCACATCCTCGTTTCACATGAGCTTGTACCCAGTCTCCAACTACCTCATCGTCGACGGGACATTAAACCCCATCTGTGCTTTCTTCTTTTCCTAGACAAGCGAGATTGACGTCTTCTGTCGTGGAGAGAGTATAAAGTATTCTAATGTGAAAATAAAAGTTCGATCTGTATTTATTTCAGTTGTGTATTTTCCGAGTGAAAAGTGCATGATTCCTTTTCATCATATGCTAGATAAGAATTTCCGACTCCCAAGATCAATGTATGTGGATACTCTAAGCAGTTTAGGACATTACACGTTGTGTTACACTCGCCTGGGTTGAACATGCGTCATCACAAACTACTTTCTTCAGTTTCAGTCAGTTACTTTTAAAAACGGACGCTATGGTATTCGAGCAGAATGGAATAAGTACAGAGTGAGGGCAAAATCTTTCCCTGATTAGAAAAATTTACTTCAAAGGAACTTTCCTAGGTACAGCTGCGCGTTTTTTTTTTGCAAATGGTTGCTTTTACCATGAAACTGAGCAACTTTGTGATTGAGGTACTACTTGCTAATAATATCGCCCTCAAGCTTTTCATTCTTAAATACTACAACACAGATCAACATCGACATAAAGCTCTACTGCAGTGTGTTCTTCCATACTGCTGCCGTTTTTGATGGAAGCGATAAGTACGCGCAGTAAACCTGAGCTGGTCACAAAGCGCATTTTTTTTATAGGAGGAAGGAAACGTGTTTGTAGATTTCTTGGACACTTTCGCTACTGCCGAAACTCCGAAGAGCTGACTAGCTCAAGGAAAGTTGCTATAAGTTAGTTGTGTGTACTAACCATTCTGCATAAGAGTTAATTTTGCAAATATTTTCTTCCCCCGTTGGATAATGAAAAAACTTATGTCAGTAGATTATAGGGGTAACTTTGTGACAGCATATATACCAATAGAAACAAGTGTAACAATTGAAACTGTGGAAGATGATGTAATAGTTCTTTATTTACGTGACCATTACGGCACTCCAACCCCAGTTCTCGATACCAGTAATATCGTACTACTTTTCTGCGAACTAACAGACATATTTTTGTGACAATATTCACATTTGATTCTATTAATGTATAGGTACTCCGATGTATCTATATATTGCATTGATATGGTTCTTGTGTGTACTCATTCCTGTGGGACTGTCATAATCTTTGACTTACTTGTAACCGTTTTGGCGTGAAGGCGCACAGAGCAGTCTTTGTTTCACTTTGCAGAAGTTAAGTTGTTACTTCGCTTCGTAAAAACAAAACAAAAAAAACAGTCAAGTCTTGTGTTTGGTTAAAGTGGAAATTAAATATATGAAGATTGATACAAAACTGTTTTCTTGATAATATGACAATTAAGAAGAAGTATATGTGAATTTACAAGAAGTTTAATGAAAATGTGGATCGCGAACACCAAGCCAAAAATTATTTGTACCATACCGTTGTTCTGATCTGGGATTGTTCGATCATTAAGAATTTCCTGAAAAACGCATTTGTCAGGTCTTCAAATGTTGCTAAAATACAGATCTGGACCTTCTAGCAGTCAAGGTGGAATGACCCTAGAATCAACAAGATGAGCCATAACAACTTCGACGAAATCTACGTGTGAATCCATTCAAGATAAGTCCCAAAATTAATGACTTTTTTTACAGTGACTTCATTATTTCCATTCTAACGATACCATCCATAGTCAATAATTTTGTTGTTGCCGGGTAAAGCGAACATATGTTGCGTGAGCAACATTATTAATCTGATTTCTAACCTACTTTGCAAGTGGTAGTATTGTTAGAATGACCCTCATTAATTATGACATTTGCGAAAGGTTTAGCGAAGTTTTATTTTGCATCATAACTTTGTTTCCAAATACATCGTAAACTGCTCTGAATATCGCATTAAATGTGTTTTCTCATATCACTGAACTTTTAAATAAATGTCTAACTGTTTGAACTAATTATCTTGCATAGGTGGTATTGTGTCAAATGGTAATTTTTCGACTTATTTTTTATCATACAGTAGGACGAAATAGGATGTAAATATGTGCGCAAAAATGATGTTTAATTACCTTGCTTAGTTCAGTTTGCCTTCTTGTCTTTCTTTTTAGATTTTGAGTAAATTGGAACAAAATAATTCTCACCAAACTGCCAAACTTCAATAAAATATTTTTCTGTGTACGGGTAAAATAAAACTCCTAAAACTGGGAAAATTTGTGAAAAACTTATAACTGTATTTCATAAAGATACACCAAGTGAGACCATCTTTCTGAAAGATGAGTTTAACTCTACATTCCCTGTCTTAGACTTCATTTTACAATGTTATCCCGAGATGGGAGGGATGTAACTTTGTGACAGTTAATATTCCACATTGCGAATACCTCATTCCGCATAAAATATTTATTGTTGTTAAGAGTAAAGGATACAGGTTATAAAATTCCAATATATGTGGAAATTAAGTGTCACAGTACATATTTGTAACAAGCAATGATCCAAAAAGGGCTAAAAGTGTGTTCAAGTTGCCCAGTTTTACAGTATAGTTTTTGATGCATGAGGATTAAGTCTTTTAGCTGATGAAAAAAATTATATTTCTAAAGAAATTTGCCACATTCTGCCATGTTATACACCAAATTATGCACTCGTTTGTTACTCGTAGAACAACTAGGTGATATTCAGAATTACTCTCCATGTCTTTGCAACATCTCTTCCGTCACTGCATTTACAGCACCCCGTACTAGTGCCGCAGGAGTTTGCACATAAGGGACTAGTGAAGTGAACACTATAACCTTCACGCAACTTCACAGAAAAAGTAATAGGGGATATGTCTGGTCAACGTGGTGGTCATAGCGTTGGATAATCTCACCTATCTACCTGTTCGGGAACGTTTCATCCAAGAACTGGCGAATAAATAACTCCCAGTGTGGCGGTGCAACATCTTGTTGAAACAATAGACATGACATATTTTTACAACTGAAATACAACGTAAATTTCCGAAATACCCTGGTTAAAGTGTGCTGCAATTTTAGTCTCAGTGCTGTACAACGATACGTGGGTTCTCCGATCCCAGATCAATATTTTTTGGCTGTTGCTTTGCGAAGATGTGATAAGTTGCTTCATGAAAAAAAATCTTTATTAAGGTAGTCACTGTCTGCATCGTTTATTCCCAAATGTTCCTAGTAAACTCAGCAAGTCTGGGCCTATCGTCTTGCGACAAGGTTTGCCGGAGTAGCACTTTGTATGTACGGAAATGCAGCCGTTTGTGCAAAAGCTTCGCCACCGTGCTTTGAAGTATGCCTGTTTCTTTAGAAACACCACGCATACATTTCTGCGCACAGCGTTAAAATGCTGTACGCACTGTTTCCGCCGCTTCTTGCCTTGTCAGCAACACTGCCAGACGGTTAAGACAATGAAGAAGAGAAACTATCGCGAAAATATTCTGTTATACGCCTCTTCTTGAATACTGTTATATGTGAAGTACAGGATTCATCTAAAGACAAAGTCACGTGAGGGATAGAACATGTCCCAGTAAGTTATTTGGTTAGGTATATGTTCTGCAGATAAATGCACGTTTCCTATCGAACTGAAGAGAAGCGAGTCAGTTTCCAGTTCGTTTACGCAGCTCAGTGGTCAGCATATCTGGCTGCTATGAGGAGGATCCTCGGGTCCCGTTACCTGGTACTGCGAGGAATTTTTCCTTCGTGATCGCCGGTGGGTGTGGCCGAGCGGTTCTACGTGCTTCAGGTTGGAATCGCGCGACCGCTACGGTCGCAAGTTCGAATCCTGCCTCGGGCATGGATATGTGTGATGTTCTTAGGTTAGTTAGGTTTAAGTAGTTCTAAGTCTTGGGGACTGATGACCTCATATGTTGAGTCCCAAAGTGCTCAGAGCCATTTGAGCCATTTTCCTTCGTGACAGGACTGGAAAGGGGTGGACTCAGCCTCGTCATGTCAATTGAGGAGCTACTTGAGTGAAAAATAGTTCCTGTACGATAACAAAAAAAAAAAAGGCCGACAACGACCGCCGGAGCGGTGGATTCACCCGACGCACCTCCATACCACATCCAATGACGCCACTGGTGGAGAATGACACGGCAGTCGGTCGGTTTTGACTGGCCCACTGGGGCCAAAAACGGTGCTTTGCTTGCCTTTTAGTCACTTTAAAAGATGCCTATGTATAATGTATGTGTAAGTAAGCCATTATGTTAGCTATTTACAGAATATTAAATAGCACAGTAGTTAAATTTAGTGAAAATTAAATTATTATTTGTCCTTTTCACTTCTCATGTTACAACATGCAACAATAGAGTAAACATATTATGCTATCAAACAATTTCAGATTAGACTTAAAATTTTCTGTGTTAACTGCCGTATATTTTATATTACAGTTCATGAGATAATGTTAGTCGTAGTTAGAACCACATATTAATTAGCAATGCCAGATTGTAGTATACAGAGCTTGCGATACAAACTCATGATATACGAACTTCTAAAAACAGCGTGTAATGAGGGTCCCGAGGGTAATCTGGCATCTGACACGCCCACTCCCCCTACACACACACATGCACAAACAAACTCACTCACGCATACATACACACACACCACATTTGTGTCTGTATGGGTACAGAAGCTGTTTTAGTGAAAGCATACACATATGAAACCTTTCTTTCGATTCGTAATGGAGGAGAAACTCTCTCAGGTTTGAGTGACAGAAACAGGCTCACTACAGACGTAGCCTTTGATCATATATGGATAACATTAGGAACAGTACTGCTCTGCATTTTATGAAGAGGACACTTGTCGACTTCAGTGTCTTGCAGTGATTGCGGAAAACTGAAGCTACAGCTTACGACTACTAATAATGGATGAAAGCAATGTGACGGTTTGCACACACGAATACCGTGCAACAAATTCCATGTTTTCTCGTTAAAACACATTTTCTTTTGTAACTGAAAAGGCAGAATACATCTTTCTACAAGTTAGATTACATTATATATGCTTTTTGTTCTATAGACCTAGAGTTAGCCGCGCGGGATAGCCGAGCGGTCTGAGGCGCATTGTCACAGTCCACATGGATGCCCCCCCCCATCCCCCCCACCCTCATCGGGGGTTCGAGTCCTCCCTCGGGCATGTTTGTGTGTGTTGTTCTTAGCGTAAATTAGTTTAAGTTAGTGTAAGTACTGTGTAAGCTTAGGGGCTGATACCTTAGCAGTTTGGTCCCATAAGGCCTTAGCACAGATTTCCAGATTTACCTAGAGTTAGAAGAGCCTCAAGGATGTGGAACACGTTGCTCTGTAACTACTGTGGATTTGAAGATGCGCAAGATTTAATGGAAACCAATAATCACAATAAAGGCAAATACGACTAGACTATAGTAAAAAAGTATTAAAATAAAGAAGTAAACGTGTGATGCAATTAAGTTCGTATGATGACAGATGATCAATTTACGACACTAATTTACACTGACTGCATTATTACGCTGAAGATGTGCAGAAGTAAAATTTTACAAGACACTTTGTTTGATATTAATGATAATATTTATATCATCTGGTTTTACTAAGGAAGTTATAAGATGAATAGAAGGCGTGGCGCACCATTATATTTTTCAGGTTCCTGTTAAACTGAACTTCACTAGTATCTAAACGTTTTATTACTGGTGACAAAATTATTGATAATGTGTGTTCGTGAATAATGGACACATTTCTAGACCAAACAAGTGAATCTAAATATTTTTAAACACTGTTCTTATATCCGATACTGTTTGCATGAGCTGTGCTGCTGATTTTAAGAGAAGAGATATTATTTATGATAAATATAATTAAAAGATAAACACGGGGTATGTTATACCTCTTGTGTCAAATTGAAAAAAGTGATAGTGGGCCCAGAGCTTATTTTATTGACATAATGAACAAATGGTCGGAAATGCGAATTTATTGTGTTATGGATATACACAACGGACTCCTCATAATAACAACGCAGATCATAGTAACTGTTCAAAGTAACGACCGCTGGTCAAGCGTGGCAATCGGGCATGAAGTTCCGCTGCACTCTCTCAAAGATCCCTGGCGTCTGCTATCAGGAGACAGGCTGCTTGAACCCTGGCAAGCAGGTCTTAATCCGTTTCGACGGAGGTTTGATATATCAACATCTTGACTTGAACCCAGAGCATAAACTCCAGAGGAGAGAGATCTTGCTATCACATTGGTCACGTGACAAGATCTCCCCTTCCACTCCAACGATGAGGCTACGTGCTGTTCAGGCGCTCGCTGGCATTAACATCGAAGTGGGCTGGAGCACCGTCGTGCCGTCCGTAACCACATCCTTTCGCGGACAAAAAGGGGAACAGTCTACAAGAACTGCAGCATCACATCTGGCAGTAACACCAGGTCAAGTGGACCAGTGAAATGGGAAGGGGGGGGGGGGGGGAGGGGTGATCTTTGCCGAGAATCGCTGCTGATGGCCACTGATGTGGGTGGCGTGGGGTTTGTGCTCACTCCAGAAATGGTTGTTGTTTGAGAGCAGTATCATGGCTGAATGAGGGCTCATCCCGAAACTATGCAAATTGTACGAAGTTTTATACTACACCACTACAGAGGAAAATCCATTGACAGAAGTGAACGAGGGGCTCAAAATCCGATGGTTCCAATGCTTGCACAGGTTCTATATTGAGTTTGATACCTATTCCTACAGTACTCTTCAAAGAGTATCCATCGAAGTGTGCGTTTAAGTGTCAATTTGCAGGTGCTTAATCCTGTGTAGTTAGCCACACTATCCAACACCATCTCCTCAAAGTCTGGTGTTCGAAAATGTCTTTGGCTGGAACCCTGGCCGACACGTCGTAAGATTGTATTCGCGAAGACAAACTTCTTCCAGTTAGGAAAGTGTTCCCTATACAATCGTGCGGCTTTACAGCACTACATCCTGCCGCACCTCACATTCAATGCATGTCTGCCAACTCTCTTGTCGAGTAACGTTCCGTCTTTGACTACGCGTCATGCACTGTATTCATTAACGCACCTCACCGTGGACATTCACAAGCTGTGTGATAAAATGGACAAGACGCCCAGGGTCAGTGGTGTGCATGCAGCTCAGGTTAATGCGCCTGTGCCATGCATGCGGTTGTCAGATGCCGCACATGCTATCAGCTAAGTTTCGTACAGTGTGTCTGTTTGGTAGTCAGGGGTGTAGGCTGTTTATTACCCGCTACCTGTTGCAGTGTACAACAGACATCAGGGATCTTTGTGAGAATGCGGCACAACCACATTCGCCGGTGTAATACAGGCTTCGAAACTGGCGATCGTCGCTTTCAACGAATCCTATGAGTTATAAAATATGCATTTCCGATCATTGATTCCTTGTCTCAATATAATCAGTTGCGGGAGACAATCACCTGTTTCAGTTTGACCCAAAATTATAAGACAGCCTGTATAGCGGGCATCAGTAGTTAGTATCTCAGTTTCCTTGAATAGGCTTCTGCATGACATTATTGACTTCACACCACAAATAATTCATATTGCTCGCTTTTGGTCTCGGAAAACTTTAGCTTGACTTGACGAGTTAGCCCAAAATTGACCTTGCATGATATTGTGGAATGAAAGCAAGCGAATTTTTCTAGATTTCTTATAATTTTATATCACTTCTCTCTAACAACATCCTAATTACAAGTACAGATTTGTGTAGGTGCTTTAGCAGTTCTTCGGTATGCGTATCGCAATTCAATTTATTATGAACTTGTGTTGAAAAAATGTAGCGCTGTCAGCTTCTCCTATCTGCTTTTTACAGTTTAATTTATTTGTTTTCATGCTTTCTTTCTCTCCTTCCTCGCTTTGATATTTATTATTATTATTATTATTATTATTATTATTATTATTATCTGCAGAATAAGGTCCGTGTATACAACTACATAAAAGTCTGTTTTTTTGTTTTTTTTTAATACATACGCCGGCCGGTGTGGCCGTGCGGTTAAAAACGCTTCAGTCTGGAACCGCGTGACCGCTACGGTCGCAGGTTCGAATCCTGCCTCGGGCATGGATGTGTGTGATGTCATTAGGTTAGTTAGGTTTAAGTAGTTCTAAGTTCTAGGGGACTGATGACCTCAGATGTTAAGTCCCATAGTGCTCAGAGCCATTTTTTAAATACATACATATTTATGAAATAACCTCTGTGGCTTGTAATACAAGTAGATTGTAAGCATATAATAAGTATTATGTATAATATTCCGAGATATATTACTATATTCAAGTTCGTTTTGTTCTTCACTTATTGTTGGGTAAGAAAAAACTTTTTGGAGCACAGTTTTCGTAAGGTCAAATAACTGTTTGGTTTTACCTATGGTTTCTTGGGATCTTATCACATACGAGTCGCCCTGCGATTGTGCGTTGTTGTCCTGCGTACCGCCGGCCGAAGTGGCGAGCGGTTCTAGGCGCTACAGTCTGGAACCGCGCGACCGCTAAGGTTGCAGGTTCGAATCCTGCCTCGGGCATGGATATGTGTGATGTCCTTGGGTTAGTTAGGTTTATTAGTTCTAAGTTCTAGGGGACTGATGACCTCAGCAGGCAAGTCCGATAGTGCTCAGAGCCATTTGAACCATTTTTTGTCCTGCGTACACTAAAACATAAGATCTTCGGCGTTTCCGAGTATGTTTCACATTAGCACTTCACTTTCACGTAGTGATTTATTTGAAAACGTGTGTTGGGAGTGTGTGCTTGCAGTTTATAATGTTGAAAATTGTCATTATTTGTTTTTCCGTCTTCTACTAGTTTTTGTGGTTGTTTCTGTATGCAGTTTAATATTCGTTAAATCGTTGTGTAAGTGCGTGTGTAATTTTGTGTGGCGGGGAATGTTCTGTTCGAAACAAAGATGTTGAGTGGAAGGTATTGTGGAGGATAGATTAAGTAGCCAGTGATTTAATACATTTAAGTTCTACATCTGAGATTGCTGTTGTTTTAGATAACTGCTTATGATATTTGAGCCATTTATTACTTCTTGGTCGCTGCAAGCGCTCTTCGTTTGCGAAATTTTTCCTGAGATCTTATGAGTTCTGTGTTGCGACTGTTCATTCTAATGAGTTTCATATCCTGTTCCATATAAGGATGCTCATGCCTTATTAGGAGTCCAGAAAAGGCAGAATGGTTATTTTTAAACTTCTAGCTTCTTACATGTTCATTGTATCTAGTTTTGAAATTTATGCCTGTCATTTCCAGGTACCGTGAATTACCTTCCTTTGAGGAGAGTAGAGGAAGAGTATTCCGAGGTAAAATGCCACCATCTCTCGAGTTAAATTTTGCAACCGTTTCGTAGAAGCAATTAGCTACGGCGCGGCCTGAACCTGCGGATCATCGAACATCTGCGGGAAACGCGGAAAACCGTGTGAGGTTAACTGCGCCGGAAATCGAAACCGGCTCCACAAGAATTCGACCCGAGTACCACAACAGCTACGTCCCCATCTGCCGGTAGGTGTATATGCAAATAAGATATATAACGATCTGCGATTCCGCGATCGCTGTCGGGCGCGCAGCTGCTCAAGGCTGTGTGTTGCGCGACGTGTAATGTATCATAGCGAGAGAAAGCGCCACGCCAGCGCGTGGGCGGCCGTCTGACCCGCACCCCCTTTCGACACAACACAATTATCTCGCGCATCCTGCTCGTCGCATTGTCTGCGACGCACCCGTAGGAGTGATGGCCGGCCTTTTCGTAACGCCACAAGTAGGACCCGCAGCTATCGAAATAATTCCCACGCAGGTTAGCGAAAGAAGTTTCCCCAAATGTAAGCAGCACGGTAACGACTGTTTGAGAGGAACTGGATACGTGGTTCCCACCTAATTCACCGCGTGTGTACAGTCCCGAAAGGTTCCCACATGAAACGCGTTTGCCTTTTCTATTGGAGCGACCGCTCTAAGTGGACGGGATACAGACCGCCGGATTGCCCCCCTTGTTGATGTATTAGTCCCTTTAAAAGTGTGGGAACTTCTAACTTCACCGGCTGCACAGTTAGCGCGCTACTCATAGACTCCGATGAATTTCTACCTAGGAAATATTAAAGAGATTGTTTATGATTAGATCAAACATTCAGGAAGTGACAGTCTGCTCAATAACTTTTATTCTATCCGTGTTACTTTTCTTCTGTTGTCACCATAATGCAATGTGTAGGTGGCAGTTCCTGTTTATAGTTAGTATCATAAGACTGAACCTTTCTGAAACATGATACAAGAAAGTTACTCTGTCAGTACGGATTCATATTTAAGTACTAAGATAATTTAATGGCTTAAGAGTGTAGTGTGATAGAGTTATGTGCAATTTCTTTACTTTGTTGTTTTGGTTTTCACTCCAAATATTGATTTGACGCAGCTTTCCATGCTAGTTATTCCTGTGCCAGACTCTTCTTCTCTGCATTACTGCTGCAACCTACATACGGTTTCACTTGCTTAATGTATCTGAACGTCGGTGTCGCTCTATAATTGCCATCTCTTTTTCTCTCATGCACATACTTTCCTCCTTCTCCAAATAGAAGATTTATTGATATCTCAGATTGTAGCCTGTCAACTCATTCCTTCTTTTAGTGCAGTTGTGCCAGAAATTTATATTCTCCCCTTTTCAAATCACTGTCTCCTCATTAATTATCTGATCTAACAATCTAATCTTCAGCATTTTTCAGTTGCTAAAACTTCGATTTTTTTATGTCTATAACTTTTAGCTTCACGTTTCACTTCGATAGAAGGAAACACTGCAGACAAATACTTTTAGAAGAGACTTCCTAACACTTAACCTTGTAGTAGATGGTAATATATTTCTGTGTTTCAGAAGCACCTTCTTATTGCGTGTCAGCATTATATACCCTCCCTTCTTCTGCCATAATCACTTGTTTTGCAGTCTAAATAGTAAAACTCAGTAATTACTTTTAGTGTCTCACTTCCTAATAATTTCCTAATATATTTCCCTCTAAATCTCTTGATATAATTCTGCTACATTCCATGACCCTTGTGGTACAAGTGTTTATATTCGTCTAGTGACCTTTCTTCAAGATACTATCTATCCCACTTATGTGATCTACGAAGTACTCTGTAGTCATCGGAAGAATTACAATGTCATCGGCAAACCTCAAAGTCGTTGTTTCTTCTCGCTGAACTTTAACTCTCTTTCTATATTTCTTCTTGGTTTAGTTACCTGAGTGCTCAATGAACAGACTGAATAACACCGTGGAAAGGCTCGTACCTCGCCTGATTCCCTTCTCAGCTAGTGTTTCCCTTTCATGTCCTTCGAATCGTGTAACTGCAGTCTGAGTTCTTTACAAGGAGTAGACAACGTTTTTCTCCTTGTACCTGTATTTCATCCCTACGACTCGCGATTGAAAAGATTGTGCTTTACGTAAATACTCTAACGTCAATACTATTTCTGAAGAAACATGCCACTTCTGCAGGATTCTCAAGAAAACATATTCGATCACCACAATTGTAACATCCTCGTTATCCACCTGAAGACAGTGATTTATATAAAATCATCACGTGGCTCTGTCCGTGTCTCAAAACATCAGAAAAGTGCAAAATTTTGCTTATTACTCTGAGAATTCCCAGTCTTTTCATATGCAGTTAACAGTTCCATAAAATGGCGCTTCATCTTCGATCCAAGTAGCTCAAGATGGTTCTTATCTTAAAATGTTGTTTAGGTTATTTGAGCTCATGGTTCAAATGGATCTAAGCACTATGGGACTTAACTTCTGAGATCATCAGTCCCCTAGAACGTTGAACTACTCATACCTAACTAACCTAAAGACATCACACACATCCATGCCCGAGGCAGGATTCGGACCTGCGATCGTAGCGGTCGAGCGGTTCCAGACTGTAGCGCCTAGAACCGTAATCGTTTTCCAAATATTGTTATTTTGCATAGGTCACCACCTCTACAAGGAAATTTCTCCACAACCAAAACCAGCCAACTTCTTGTGTTCATCAAATGAAATTACAAATGTGAACAGCCACTTGAGGCTGAACCTGTCGGTTCGAAACCAGTAATGGTAGTATTTGTTTTTAATAAATGTTATTAACAGTGTCTGATTAAGGTTTATTTTATGTTAGAATTGTACTCCGGTTAAACTTTCATCTTTACACAGTCACAGTACCATTACGTCTGTTTGCGTCTAAATGTCAACAAGGAACTTTGCTTCTACTCAGAGAAAGTGGCGAGAGCATAGGTCTGAGCTCAACATATGTCCTTATGTAAATATTTTGTGAGTATTTTTATAGACTAGAAATTGCTGAAAATAGTCAGCTTCGAGATATTTTTATTTAATATAGGGCACCACCACTCCAAGAAAATTTTGCCTCCACCAAAAACAGCCAAATTCACGTGTTCGTTAAATTAAATTATAAATGTTAACAGTTATCTAAAGATGAACTTGTCGGTTCTAGGCCGGTAATTGTGTTATTTGTTTTTAATTAATATTATTAGCAGTGTTTGGTTGCTGTTTTATTTTACGTTAGAAATGTACTCCGCTTAAAATTATTTTGTGATTGATAGATTGCAGTTGATCGGTGAAAGTGGGGGGGGGGGGGGGAGGGGGGGCTGTGTTGGAGAGTACAGCCAGCCGCGCTTGACAAGGCCCTGCATGTAATCTACAAAGCAGACAACACAGCGAGAGTATGGCACTCGAGAAAGAACTATAATTGGATGGCGGCTAGCCCCCACCACTCGACTAGCTGAAACATCGATCGCAAAGTAATCTTAATCGAAGTATAACCTGTATCTTTGCATAGGCAGTGCACCATTTTACAAATTTTTGACTAAATGTTAGTAAGGAATTTTACTTCTGCAGAGAAAAAGTAGCGAAATATTGGTCTTCATTTCGAGCTGTGGCATTACGTAAGTATTTTTTAAGTATTTTTTATAGACTAGAAGTTGCCTTTCATTTGTGAAAAATTGAGGATTGCTGAGGGGCGAAGATTGCAGAGGGGACCAACCAGAACAGCCTAATAACAAGAAGATTACGTATAAAAATAGTGAACGACGGCTATCTTTTTTTTTTTTCAACCTCCGATCTATCATGAAATGAAAATAGTGATACAAGGGCTATCGTCTTTTTTGTTTCTTTTTCAACCTCCGACAGATCACGAAGTTAAAAGGACAGTGAAAATCCGACGAAACTTTGTGCCTATGTTATCGCAGTGCCTAGTATGCCCGCCCGTCTACCGCGTCACGTGCACTTTTCACTTCTGGACTTACAGCAAGCATGTAAAGATGGATAGAAAATAGTGTCTCCCTCTAAGCGTGAAGTGCCTGCTGACAGCGTCGCCGTATTTCTTGCAGCTCACTTAATTTAAAGGTCAGGCGTTTACGTCTACATGATAATTCTCGGCCGCACACTGCAGGGGCAACGAAGACGATTCTGCAGCGTTTTCGATGCGAAGTGTTTGATCATCAAGTCGGAGCGGGGATTATGTAGAGAAGTACTTGGAAGATATAGTTAAACGTTGTTTTTTCCTTTCTCTGTCAGATATTAACACAGCTTTTTGTGTACGTTATAAATGAATAAGGAATACAAAATGTCCTCATAATTTCAAACTTTACAGCCCGGTTATAAACTTCGCGTAAAGATTCTTGTATTGGTATCAATAAACAAAACAGGAAATAAACAACGTTTTAAAACTGCTAAGCTGTGACAGATACTGCAGCATGTTATGTTGGCTTTATAATGTTGAGAACTACACTTAACACTAACATATCACTTCGCTGCCGCTGCTGTTGCTTATGTAGAAATGGGAACAATTCATTGATATGGTATACTCAAAGTCAGTTACATAAGGAGCATCTCATTCGATGTCAGAATCAAAATACATGTTGATGTACATATTATTGTTTTGCTCTTCAGTGCAAAGACTGGTTTGATATAACTCTAACGTTACATTATATCACATTGTTACATGCTGCTACAATTAGAATACGTCTTTTAAAATGTTGTAATGTCCCCGGCAAATTTATGACGTGAGCGGATTTTAGTATCTGGTCTTCTCGCCACAGGAGTCAACTTCCCACAACTTCACCTTGCTCAAGAATAGGAGAAGTGATGCAGGAAACAATTTTATACCTCATTGTGGACATTTCGGGTGCGGAATGTTCGTATAACAAAATAAAACACGAATAGTGGTGCCTGTATGCCTTGTCCATTATACTTCTTGAGTATTCAGTACAGCAATGCCTGCAATTGCGATGTATGTAAACATTTTCTAAAAGAAATAGTTCACCTGCGCACAAAAAAAGTAGAACATGGACGATTGTCATGCTGTACAACAGAAAATTAGTAATTGAGCTCCACAAACAAAGCCCATGGTATTTATGCATCAGACCCTTAGTTTCTATACAGACTCTGTAAAGAAAGTTTCGTATCATGTTTGCAATTAAGATTAACAAGCACTTAGAAAAACTTCTAAACGTGTCGCTGCGTTTAGGCGACCTCTTGCATAAAATGAGACCCTCCACAGAACGTAAATTTTTTATCATCCGACTATGTGCTGTTGCTCTCGACAGCCAATGGCGGGTCTAAGAACTTTATTGTCAATTAGTGCATTACGGACGTAACGTTTGTTGCGGTGCGTCCGCTACGCGGCGGTCATTGGAATTCAGGAAGTGCCTCGGTCGCAACGACTGTCGCTGCTGTTGTGTATTATATTCATGGGGTGAACAAAATTCTCGGAAAATGAAAACCCGCTATTTCTGGGGAGAATATTGGTAGGAAGTGGGCTTTATGTGCGACGCATCTCTACGGTTGCGCCTCCCATACTGAGAGGAGATTCGTTATGCCCGGAGGGTGTGCATTTTACCTCTGTACGGAGTACATTTAGTTTATTCTCATACGGAGGCCACCCAGGGACTGCTTGACGAACAAAACACGCCGATCGTTACTCGACAACGTGCCAGCATTCGCTGACGTCAGCTCAGCCTTTTCCAAGCTTTTGCTGCCTCACCGAGCAAGCCAGTTCTGCGTCGCCGGCCGCTTGTCGCCACACGAAAACCTAGTTCCAGAAGACACGATATGTGGAGGGAAGACATCACAGTTTATTGGACAGCCATATAATTTTAATAAATCAAAGAAGGAAATATATGTCTCTCTTAGGTTGTTAGACTAGAATAAATACATGAAAGTAGCAATGAGATGTGATTCATGTATGTGTCCTCACTTTGTACTTTTGTCTATCATGAATCTACAAAAAATAAGACGCGAATTATTATTTCGGCTATCTTGCTGCAAACTAGAATACAAGGTTAATAAATATACTGAAATACAAATACGAATCCCTGTCGTTCACATTTGGTTACGTCTTCTGGGATTTGCACAGATTCTCCTTCCTCTTCCACTTCATATCCGCCAGTGGATATTTGAGACCGCATTTCCCTTAAATTCACGGTTTCTTTGGCGTGTTACCAACTATTGAATATCGTGTAGCTCCGTACATTTGCCGGCCGCGGTGGTCTCGCCGTTCTAGGCGCGCAGTCCGGAACAGTGCGACTGCTACGGTCGCAGGTTCGAATCCTGCCTCGGGCATGGATGTGTGTGATGTCCTTAGGTTAGTTAGGTTTAAGTAGTTCTAAGTTCTAGGGGACTGATGATCACAACAGTTGAGTCCCATAGTGCTCAGAGCCATTTGAACCATTTGAACCGTACATTTCCTAACGTTTCGCAGCAAAGATGTCCTCCGTCTTTCATTTCCACTTCTGTCGCCTGTATGAGTTGATAACTTGTGTTTCTCTTGATAAACGGCGTCTCTGTTTTCTTATTTATAGCAGATAGCTGAAGGATTTCCTCGTTTGCCATTTTTGTTGCCAGTAGTATTTTAGGGTGTCTCCGTCACATCTACATCTCGAAAGCTTAAATCTTGTTGATTGTGTTTGCCTTAAATGTCTCACAATCTACGCACACCGTAAACAGCATCGATCAAAAGCAACATTTTTCAAAGTTTAGTGCAGGTCAAAATCTGAACATGTATGTGTATTTACAAATTTTTGTGAGCTTCTCGAGGTGGCATTTTATTATGATGTCAGCTGTTCATTCTTCGGAAAGCTATGTTCCAGTTACTTAAATTTGCCAGCTTTTTCTTATGGCAGTGCGTCAAGCGTCACACCAAATTTTTGAAATAAATACAATTTCTTTTACTTGAGGATGAATTTTATCTTTTTAGAGTATGTATTTAGGCCTACTAAATCACTGTGTTCTCTAGGTAAATACAGAAAAGAGTCGTATTTGGACTTCGTGGTCATTCTAATCCCTGTCCGTTGCATAACACGTGCAAGTACACCTGCTGAAATGACAATGTCATCGACTGTGCTTCAAGGGAGCTACATATTTAACGTCTTATGAATCAGATGCTCTTTGAATGTCTGAATATTGCTGTTGTGAGCTAAACGAGACGCTCAAGCTTCTTTGCTTGGGTGAGGAGTGATTTTGATATCTGATGTTTCCAGCCACTTTGTTGTAGGCTGAACATTAGGACTGTTGGAAAAATATATGTTCCAGCGCTTGAAATGAGTGCAGATACGGCAAGATGAGATCCATTGCAGTTTTTCATCACGGTGTATCACTCCTTCTCCAAATACCCCGTCGCTAACGGGACATTAACGTAAAAGAAAGGAATGAGAAGTAAATGAATCAAAATTGCTGTAGTTAATGAAAATCTAATAAACATTTATCTCACGAAGAACACTAACTACTCCTGTTTCTATTCCTAATGTCCTATATTGGTATCTGCGATAGTGGCAAAGGCAAACAGCAACCTATATGTTCCAGCAATACCGTTGACGGATGCTACTTTGGAGTACAGCGTTTTAATGCCTTCTAGGAACTGTGTCTTTTGAGTGCTTGTATCTTGAACAATAATTCTGAATTTATCACAACCTCGCCTTCTTTAGGAAATACCTTCGAAGATATTCTTATGCAAATTACGCAGATTTTGTTTCTCATCAGTGTGAGAGTTTCATCAGTACTGCAAGGCATAAGAAGTTGCCTGTTTCTATACTGAATTTATTAGAAAAAAGATGACTATAGTTACAGACTAAATCTATTTTAATACTTGTCTGACTAAGAAAATGAAATTAGTTTGACAGAAACAAAAAACTTACAGGTCGAAGAAATTGTAAAGGCAACAATACTAAGTACCTCATGGTCGATTTCCTGTTATAGAGACGGAAATGGTGGGGGCAGGAGGCAGTAGGGCTCTAATAGTTATCATTGTATTTGCAATAAAAAACAGAAAAAACGGATGGGAACGTTTAGGGTTTATCAATAACGCTTTAGACAGTTTTCTTCAGGACCTTGTCTCTCATGACTCCGTTCCCCACATGACATTATATGTATCGCTTAAGCCACCAGTCGTCTTTCTTGTGCTAGAAGCATTCCGTATCGTTTCTTGACATACCGTTTCTGTTAGTAGTAGCGATGCTGTTGAACATCTGCTTGGTCTGACTCCAGTCCAATGGGCAATTATCCCAGTAATATATATTCCACCACGTTCTATCGCACTAAGCGTGCTCTACGAATAACTTTCATTCTGTTTATGCTTCATCTTGCAGAAATTTATTGCATTGTTAATAGTTCCGACTATTCTTCATTATTTCCTTGTCTTATGTTGTTTATTTTGTAGATAATACTATTACTTCATTTTTTTACAGCTGAATTTATTTTAGTTTTTAACCAAAGGTTTTTACTTAACTTTGTTTGCCACCTTCAGTAAACCTCAAAGTAAATATAAGAAATAATTATGTGCTCAACTTTAAATATTTTATTTTGATATACTTATGGTTTTATTACAGAAGTCCTGCGCTGACTCAGTTTTCGCATTAGTTGTAACTAAGGGATCTAGAACGGTCATAATCTGCAGTCTTCTGTATTACATGTTTGTCGCTTTTTTACACATTACTTGACTGAAACTTTTTTGAATAAAATTTTCACTGAGTTTTTTCTGGGAGCACCGTCCTTCATTACATTTTCCTTTATTGGCATATTAACTGAGCGATCGTGGAAGGTACGAACTGTAGAAGTAGCAACTGAGTGGGAATTTTGGGATGAAGTCCGGTGTCATGGATGGTAGAGATGATTATGTGCTTTGTGTGAGTGTGTGTGCTTATTTCTCTTCACATTTTAACTTATTTCTTGATTTCCTTTATAGATCACTGAAGTTGCCTAAAATAATTGACACATTGTTAGTTAAAAACTTAAATAAAATCAGTTGCGAAGCACTAGTAATAGTTATTATCATCCAGGAGGGGGAAGACAGAGTTTTGTGAATTAATATGTCTTGTTTTTAACCTTCGTAAACAGTATGACCTGTCATTCAGTTATTTTCGTATAAACTGAACTCAGTTCCATTGTTTTTTTTTCTTACAATAAGTAACTTATTTATCTCTTTACATTTTATTCAATTGGACCTCTGTTTCAGAGACACGAGGTCATAGAACACGAAACCATAAATTTGCATTAATCCGAATTTTTCTTTTGAAATGCAAAATCGTGAAGTTCCAGTATGAAAGTAACAATGGTAGCTTATAATAATAATAATAATTAATATAGAGATAAGAATTTACTTCATTTACAAATCTTAATAATAGGCATAATAAGTGGACGCTGGGGGTTACACGCACTAGTGTGGACTGATGTCGGAAGACCATGCAAAAACCTGGCTTGAATGGCTCTGAGCACTATGGGACTTAACATATGTGGTCATCAGTCCCCTAGAACTTAGAACTACTTAAACCTAACTAACCTAAGGACAGCACACACACATCCATGCCCGAAGCAGGATTCGAACCTACGACCGTAGCGGTCACGCGGTTCCATACTGTAGCGCCTAGAACCGCACGGTCACACCGGCCGGCTTGCAAAAACCTAATGGGGGTGGCTGAACCATCCGGGTAAACATACCTTTATCCCGTTCCAATGAAGAATAATTCGTTATTTCATAGTCCTTTTATTTAATTATATTTACAATAAGATAAGTACGTGAGCATAAAGTATTCACTGTTCACGTCATGGGAATGGATTCCACAACTCATTTAAAGTACCTGATACATTCGAACATGTAATAGGCGTTCTCCAGGACAATAAGTCTTCAAACTTGGTTTGAAAACCTGGAGTTTAAAGTTAAAATGCTTCGACGCTTGTGAAATCGTATTTAAAGCAGGTGTTTTAGAATACAGCACAGTTTTTTTTTATCGTTATCTGAAGATATGCTCGCGATATAAAATCGTTTGTCTATTCCGATTAACTGATTGGATGCTCCTACTCCTTTTAAACAAGTTCGTGAAGTCAAAGACGAACACGACAAATACGTAGATGAACCAAGGTTTTATTTTAAGAATCCCCAGTTTTTAATTATAGTACTACACCAGTTTCTTTATTGAATGCCAAGTCGGTGTTTTCCCAAAATATTACCCCATGTGACGTCGAGATATGAAAGGACGCAAAATGAATAAATTTAGGGGTGCTCTCTCTGTGGAAAATATTCTAATCCTAGGGACAGTTGCATTCAGTTTACACTGGTTCACGTGAAAAGATGACTTATAAGAGAGATTACCGATTTCGCTAATCTTGCTACCGTGGTAGAAACGTTTAATGTCAGCGTTAATAAAATTAGGTGATATAAGCTGGTTGTATCGTGCTTCATTGGAACAAAGTGAGCCTATAATTAACCACAAACCAATAGTTTTTCCCTCTACAGACTATTATCTGCAGTAGCATTTAGAAACTGATTTGAATACAGAACATCTCTCTTAGTGCCCATTGCTTCGTTCGCGTAGACTGCGTGTTCTGCACAGACTACTTTTTTTTATTTTCTTTAGTCTAATATGTATGTTGTTCACATATTCCAACGCCTTCTAAACTTTTCGCACTGATTAAGGTCATAGAGGCATGGTCTTTCCCCATTGTGCTTCTGATCAAAAGGCGATCGTGATAGCTGGAATCCATGTTTTTTTGTCACTCATGCGTTTTGCGCTCTCGTGGTGATATTTCCCTTTAGCGACCTTGTGATGATATTTCCATAGAAACTTTTATCTCGTATTAAATAATTCTTTACACCCGCCCGAGAACTGAAATATCAATTTTCATAGATTTAGCTTTAAACATCTTTGTAACATAACCAACTATTTCCTTAAAATATGTCGTATGCCGTCACCTGTTTTACACACTTCGGGAATGAATTTTTTTTAAAAAAGGACGTGTTTTTGTAATTTATGACTGAGAAACCACATACCAGTTTTCGTAGTTCTACCTTAAAAATTGCCTTCATACGGATCTATCTTCACAAGTCCTTCCTTCCCTATTTCAGCCCATTAGGAGCAAAATTTAGAACAATTCCCTCTTAAACGATGCCTATGCTATAAGATCAACACCTTTTTCCAAGTTACAGATTTCTATCCTTAGCAGTTTGGGCTGGCCGATGATGAGTTAGTAAATCAGTCTGTCTGAATTGCACCCCTTAGGTGCTGAATTTCCAAAAACTGTGACACGTGTATTTTTTACATTTTTAATCGAGAAGCCAAATGCAAGTTTTCATAGATTTAGCTTTAAAACTGCTTTCGTATTGAAACAGTTCATAAAACATTTTATCCCTACTTCCCCCTCATAGAGGATGAATTTCAAAAAATCAGTGAAACACGTGTTTTATTTTTTGTAATGAAATAAACAATTACCAGTTTTCACAGATACAGCCTTTAACATACTTTAGTAGTTCGTTAATAATGATCTATTTTTTAAAAACCTTTCACTCATTATTTCACCTCTATAGTGGTCAAATTTCCGAATATACTGAAACACCCATTTCTTGATTTCTGACCAAGAAACCACATACGAATTTTCGCAGGTCTAGTTTCAAAATTTCATTACTAGCAACCCATTTCCAAAGCAACCCCTTACCGGAGGAATTTCGAAAAATCCGTTCTTAAACGAAGCTTACAGCATAAGATCATCACCTCCTCTAAGTTTCAAGTTTCTATCCTTACCGGTGTGCGCTGGGCAATGATGAGTTAGTCTGTCATAACATTGCCTCTTGACTGTATCCTCACTACAAAAATGCTTGAAAATTATTTGTAGCAATTCAAGGCATGTCGTACACGGAAATTACCAAAATAAGCGGGCCTTGGTTGAAGACTCGAGAAATTTTTCACTTCAGCAGTTTCATACTCCTTTCTCCTGCCTGCAGCGCCAAACTCAGGAAGTCCGATTTCATCTTAAGTGTAATTATGTATATATACTGACTGACACTGATACTGGGCTGTCTGAATCTTCAAATTTTCATCTAACATTACGGCTAGAGGTTACCAGTGATAATGTGTCTAGCTGTGATACACTGCGAGACACCTAACACGTCAAAATTTTGTTTAAATATTCATTGCTATTTTGTAATTTGAGTACGTGGCTGAGGACGACAGGACATATAAATATGTGCCAGTATTCTTTCGCAATATATGGAGTTCAGGATTGCTGCTATGACTTTCTTTGCACGCTGTGTGGTTTTTTAGTGGATACGTACCTAGGAACAGATACTGTTCATGAGCAGAGAATTCAGATATTAATTTATTCTACATCTGATATCAAACAGTGAAACTAATACATGGCTTTATTTGCTGCATCAGTTACTGACAGTAGATTTTAATGCTGAAATATATACAAATACAAAATATTGACAAATCTGTCTCACTTCAGTACAATGTCTGTTCCGAAGATGTCGAGTCCTGGCCACTAAGAATGTCTTTCAATGTTATTCAACTGGCAAACACACAAAATCGGTTCTGTGCACGAATGTTCGAACTTCAGTACAGCCGCCTCAGCTCTAGAGATGGGAGGGGATGCTTGCACCTCCTATGCAGCGGCGTAATCGTTCAGCCGCGGTGGCAGACCTAGGAAACGCTGCGGCGCGAGTGACAGCACGCGTATTTGAAAGCGTGGCCGACCGGATAGCGGCCGATACCGCAGTTGCTGCATGCAGTGAAAAGCTGTAGGTAGGAGGATAGCTGCTCGCGTCCCGGATATGAGTGTGTCTGACTTGAACATTGTTGGACTGTTTCCGTTGTTTCGTAGTTGTTCTTTATTTGGAAATGTATATTAGCCATGAAAGTATCATGCATCGAGATCTGATCAAATGCAAACGATATCACGTTTTTTAAGGTCACTGAAAGAGAATCTGCCCTTAAATGTGAAACTTAAGCACCTTTAGGATCTGCCTTAAGATGTGGGTGAAGATGTGGACGTAGACTTAAGTTAATTAACAAAATGGCCCTGAGAACTATGTGACTTAACATCTGAGGTCATCAGCCCCAGAACTTAGAAGTACTTAACCTTGACTAACCTAAGGACATCACACACATCAATGCCCGAGGAAGAATTCGAACCTGCGACCGTAGCAGTCGCGCGGTTTCGGACTGAAGCGCCTAGAACCGCTCGGCCACAACGGCCGGCAAGTTAATTAACAAATTATCATTCGTTCATAAAAAAAAACAGTCAGATTATCACGATTCACTCATTCGGTGCCGACTAATGTCGGCCGAGTGGTTCTAGGCGCCTTAGGCTGGATCCGCGCTGCTGCTACGGTCGCAGGTGCGAATCCTGCCACGGGCATGGATACGTGTGATGTCATTAGGTTAGTTTGGTTTAAGTAGTTCTAAGTCTAGGGTACTGATAACCTCAGATGTTAAGTCCCATAGTGGTTAGAGCCATTTGAGCCATTTGAACTCATTCGTTAAATTCACGTGTGAGGTAGAGTCTATGAGAATAGGTGAAGGGTACCAAACAAACGTTGTAAACTGTTGAGGTGTGTTGCGACGAGGAATTGACTGACGTTGTGGTGCACCAGACGAGATTTCTTACATTTGTTTGGCACTAAAATTTACTCAAGTGTGTATTTTAAGTTCACTTACTACTCTCACTTTTGAAAGAACGCCATGAGACCACTTGCAAGTCCTCTAGGTTCTCGAAAATATATGACACATTCATGTTTCCAAATAAAAGATAGAACTACTCAACTCAAAGCAGCGGCCATTAGCTTAACAGCGGAGTCCATCATGAATACGAATATTGGCCGTCCCAAAGAAAAGACGTAAACGAAGAAGTTGACGACTTCAACGAAACTTGTTAACTTCGGGTATCATCACGTTAGTCTACGGAAACTTGTCAAACACTAAGCAGAGTTTGGCGAATTATTTTGGCATCGAATTACGCACCGCAGTTACGGAGAGATTCGGAAGACTTTATAGACAGTATATTTATACTCATTTTATGTGTTAACAGTATCGAATGCAACGATACAAAAAATAGGAAGAGGATTACGCTAGCAACAGAGACAATGGTAACGCTAAGCGACTGTGGAATAGACATTTTGTTCTGGCATACAGAAAGTTAGTAAGGACAGTAACATCGTGAAGTGTTGTTTCAACAGTAGGTTGTACGTGATGTAAACGTTTAGGACATGCACATAAATATGAATAATGCTAAGAATAGCTTGACTTTGGCTGCTGTGGCACCACGTATGCATATGGAATTTGTAGCGCATAAACAGAGCGTGGCGCCTGAATGTCTGCAGGTATTACGAACATCGTCATACGCCTCAACTGGCTTTATACGAAACCTCAGCCGGCCGGTGTGACTGAGCACTTCAGACCGGAACCGCGCTGCTGCTACAGTCGCAGATTCGGATCCTGCCTCGGGCATGGATGTGTGTGATGTCCTTAGGTTAGTTAGGTTTAAGTGGTTCCAAGTCCAGGGGACTGATGACCTCAGATGTTAAGTCCCTAGTGCTCAGACCCATTTTGAACGAAACCTGAACGCCACTGAAATACTTTCAGAGGTGGTAGTATGGAATAAAACAAGAAAAATTCTCATGAACAAGGCCTTAAAAATGAGTACCTTAAAATTTATGAAGACTTGTACGTCTTCGTTACTGACAAACATGTCTCTTCTAATGAGTTTCGAGTCCCACCACGTTCGATCACTGGCCCACTACTGTTGTTGCTTTATATTAATTACCTATCATCTTAAGTGAATTAGTAGGCACAACTAGTCCTCTTTGAAGAAGATGAAGTGTAGTTCCTAAGCAGAGCAAATAACCATCAACGCAGAATATGTAAACGGACCTTTTGTGCAAATTAATGACTGGTGTTTTACAAATAGGCTAGCTTACAGTTAAAAAAAACCAAGCTCACACAATTCTGTACTGTTAAAATAGCCAAGATACTATACACCAAGTATACCAACAACATATAATAAACAGCGCAGAAAGTTCTAAGTTCATAGGTGTACATTTTGATAAAAACATGAGCTGAAAATAGCATACAGCCGACGTGCTAAAATTCTTATGTTCGCTTACATTTGCAATTACAGCTCTGACAAGATCCCACTATTTTTGCGAAATAGTCATAGTGTAAGACGAATTTTGTAATTTACTTTCTGAAGTTACATACGTAACGTATTACAGCCGACATTTAATTAGAACTATAAAAAGTTAAATGGCAAACCATTTTGCCTCTCTATATTTACTTTTTGACACATGAGCTGTAAATACGTATTGGTAAATAAAATTTTTTGTGCTTGATGTAATGTCATTGTCTTCGCACTTCAGCAATGAGGCAAAAATACACAATGGAAGAGCTCCAGTTTGAATTCAGTGTCTGGCGGAACACAGCTCGCTCTGTTGGTCCATGAAATCCAGAGCGCCGTAGACAAAGACGCCCGCCTTATTACCGTCTTCCTTGTCTTCCAGAAAGCAATCGATGCAGTTAAACGCTGTCGTTTAGTGAAAAAAAATACGAGCTTACCGATAATTAAACCAGCTTTCTGTTCGGATTCAGAACTTTGTACGAGATAAAACTTAGTAGGTATTCTTGAATGGTTGAAATCGACAGATGTAGAGGTAATTTCTGAAGTACCGCAAAGAAGTGCTTTAGGGTTATTACTGCTTATAATACATTTAAATGATGTAGCAGGTAGAGTCTTAAGCTCCGTGATGCTTTTCGTTGACGATATTGTTGTCTGTAGGAAGGATGCAAAAGCAGAAAACTTTGGCGACACGCAGAATGACGAGCAAAGGATCGATGATTTGTGATGGTTGGCAGCTGATGTAGAACGTAAATAAATGTAACAAAAAAAATGGTTCAAATGGCTCTGAGCACTATGGGACTTAACATCTGAGGTCATCAGTCCCCTAGAACGTAGAACTACTTAAACCTAACTAACCTAAGGGCATCACACACATCCATGCCCCAGGCAGGATTCGAACCTGCGACCGTAGCGGTCGCGCGGTTCAAGACTGTAGCGCCTAGAACCGCTCGGCCACTCCGGCTGGCAAATGTAACACATTGCTCTAAATAGGTAAGGGGATCAGTTACTGTTTGATTACGCTTTTGGCGAAAAAATCGGGAAACAATGATAGTAACTGTTCGGAGCGACCTGCAGTGGAATGACCACATAAAACAAACGGTAGTAAAATCAGAGGCCAGGATGAGAATCATCAGAAGAATCTTAAGGAAATTTAATTCATCCACGAACTAACTGTTTTTTAAAACACTTGTTCAACCGATTCTTGAGTGTAATTCGTCATTGCGAGACCCTTATCGAGTATAATTAAAAGAAGACATAGAAAAAATCCGATTAGCGGCAATTTTCATCACTTATTGTTTAGTAATTTAAGAGCACTACGGAGCGATACGGAGATTCTCAACAAACTCCAGTAGCAGTCAGTACAAGAGAGGCGCTGTGAAATTCTGAGAGCGTACATTCGAAGAAGAGTTGGGTTATGTATTACTTCCTACCATGTACGCTCGCGAAATCACCTCAACGAGGAAATCTGTGAAATTACAGCTCATACGGTAGTTTAACGATGGTCTTCTTCCCACGCACCATTCCCGAATAGAACAGAGACGAGAGAAAACGATAGTGGTAAAACAGATACCCCACGACACACACCCTAATATAGGTTGCGGGCTGTAGAAGATAGATAAAGGAAGGACGCGATATAAGTCTATTTCTTGTAATCCGTATCCCAGTACTCCAGCTCGCTACGACCCACATTGTGCTAGACAGGCTATAACGATTCTAGGAGCTTTTACACATTCTAATGCTTGCATTCTCGTATAGTCCATCCAGCCGATATGATCGTAAAAGAACAATTATGTAGTAAACACCTATTCTATCGGCACTGAGGTGGTCGATTTTGAGGCGACTTGTCACAGCCCAAGAACGTATATCACGGTTGAGAAACAAGCACGCACTAATACTTCCCTTAGATATGCAGTCAATGTCGTTCCTTTCGTGTATCTGTAGTATACCGGTGGTGGTAGTCCAAGGGTACCATCCGTATCTGTAGAAGAGTCAATAACCGCAAATGAAGAAGCCTACAGTAGACCCGATGACTTTCCAGGACACACACACAACAGCTGGAATGTGTGGAAGAACCCTAATATCTACATCTCCGTCTACATCTACACTCCGCAAGCCACCTTACGTTGTATAGCGAAGGGTACTTTGTGTACCTAATCTCTACGGTTTCGTGGCTACAGGTGAGGAGTCTGGGCTTGTTTCTTTTCACATTTTAAATTATTGTAATTGGCATAAGTAAGCTGCGACTATTATCTTTGATTTTATACAAGGGGCAATAAGAAGGTTTCAATAAGAAGGCCGTACAGTCTAGAATCGATGTGCCAATAAGGTAAAATTGCAGTGAGCGTTGATGCAATCATCCCACCGACGCACTAAGTTGGAGATACCCGTTTGGTAAAATGCTGCGTTCTGCTGCGTGAAGAAGTGCGTAACTGCCTGCTGCACATCGTCGTCCGGCAGGAATCATCGACCGTTCAAAGCCTTTGTTAAGGAACCGAAGGCGTTGTAACAGCGTGGGAATCAGGACTATAGGGCGGGTGTTCGAGTGTCTCGCACTCGAACTGCAGCAACACCTGCGTTACGAGATTTGCGACATGGAGACGTGTGTAATCGTGAAGAAGCAGCACCCCTTGTCACACCATTCCACAAATGTGGTTTCCGACAGTTATACTGCCCCGTACACATCCTTCATTCTCCGATCGATGTCTACCGATGTTTGTTCTTCGGCAGCCTTGAACAGAATAACAGCACACTGGTCTTATTTGGACGCATTTAGTAATAACGTAGCCATATTTTACGCTCCCGCATTTACCGCACGCACATCTGAAAGAGACTAATGACACACAAAGACCTCGCCGCATATCGATGCTTATATTCTCGCATCGGAGTCGCGCTATGCTACATATTAGCTGCAGCAACGCCCCCAAAAGAAAACCCCTCATATTTTATTGTTATTAAAAATAGAGCAATTGCGATGAAGCTTAGGTTACTACGAGATGGTTCAATACATTTTCAGTAAAATAAGTAGGAAAAATCTGAAAAGAAACTTAATTGTGTCGGTTAAGGAATTGAGCGTGATTTGCGGAAAGGAAGGACATTCAGGTTACCATAGACCTGAAAGTAAGAAGCGACCCAGAATCAATATTTCTCCTTCGAGCTTACAGTTCTCTCTTTTATGGGATCGGTGCCAACACATACAACTTAAAATGAAGCTATTTTCCGATACAGTAGGTAGCAAACAGCCGACTGGGTGACTGTACGCTGATAAATTTAAATCATTTAAATTTTAATTTCCTAAACATCCTTTAAAATAACAAATCGAATAAAAAGTGTCTTATACAAAAACGTTATTCTTAAAAGGAATCCTTGACCATCTTGAGGGATTTGAACATTACAGATGATTTCACTCCTTACGAGCAGAGGCTACCGACGTCTAACGTCCTGCTCGCCATATGCGTGTTCGTATACTTGTCGCTCTATCGTGTGCTCGCGCAGCTCAAGATAGCAGCTGGAGAGATATCTCTTTACTATAAAATGTAGTCAAATACATTAAAATATGCGTTCCTTAGCAGTTCATCCTAGTCCTTTCGTTTAGCAACATAAATTACTAGTTCCTCAAAAGTATCCAAGTGTCTTCCTTTAGCAATTTTGTGCAAGATTTTTTAAATTGTCATTCTTGTAAATAATACTATGTGTTGCCGACGCCGACCGTAATCGGCCATTATCTATGGAATTAGTGTGATTGTGCCAGACAAAAATTATTTTCAAAATCAGAAATGACTTTTCTCATTCGCCCCGTAGACACAAAACTCCATGCTAATAACGTCCTAAATCCCAACTCTTCCACAGGAACATATAAGCCATTTACTTACAATGGACCTCTAAAATACGCATCCCTTCGAGCGACCCCATGGCCTTCACCAACTCACACTTGCTGTCCGTTCCATCTGTCACCTAACTGTAGCCGCTACCTGCTCCTAGAACAACTACCATTTCTCTTTCTACCAGTTTCATACCATTCCTTATTTCCACTCTCACTGTACAATTTCCAACATCTCCAACTCTACTACACCATATTCACATCTTGTCTCTTTGCCCTCAAACCACGAAAAAAGTGAAAAATTCCCATCTCGAACTTTCTACATCAATTTTGCACCTCAGTGCTCTTACGTTTGACCCCATTCTACTCACCGGTCTACTTGAAGAGGGCCATTAATCCTCCAGACAACGACCTCCAGCTGCTGTTAGGATGCACCAAAATCGTCATCCAGCATTACATTGTCGCAACAACGCTCATCTCTAAAATAATCATCTCGTCGTTTACATAATCTCTTTTAGTAAATAATTTTTAATGTTTTTTATCTTTTAACGTTTGCTTTAATCAAACTGCACACAAGTAGCCATTAAAACGGCAACAACTTGAAGACGGTATGCAACATACTGCTTCGCATTCAGCTGTATGTCATCACGTTCCATCAGTTCTCATCACCCCTGTACATCAATATGATTCTGTATGGATTCTTTAAGAGTGGATACCTAGCTGAATGACCTTCTCGGTTTGTAACTCCAAAGTAATTAGCCTTTGAGCTTGAAACTTCCTGGCAGATTAAAACTGTGTGCCCGGCCGAGACTCGAACTCGGGTCTTTGCCTTTCGCGGTCAAGTGCTCTACCATCTGAGCTACCGTGCTTCGGTAACTCAGATGGTAGAGCACTTGCCCGCGAAAGGCAAACGCCCGAGTTCGAGTCTCGGTCGGACACACAGTTTAAATCTGCCAGGAAATTTCATATCAGCGCACACTCCGCTGCAGAGTGAAAATCTCATTCTGGAGCCTTTGATCTTGATGATGCGAACCTTTGTGATCACTCTGGCGCACCATTTTCCGTTTGGTGTTTATAGTGAAAGTTAATTGTTTGTTTTGAACATTTCTTTAGTTTCGACGGCTTTCATTTTGTGAAGTGTAATACATACATGGCATAGAAAGTTTATCTCTGCTCCTCCCAGGCACTCATATCCTGCCGCCCTCCTGATGAACGTATTGCGTCATTAGCTGCTAACATTTTCCCGGCAAAACTGTTAAGACAACTTTCAAATGAGCTTTACTTACGATTGAACTTGCATTTTATCACCCACTGCTTTCCTTGTAAGATTTAATTGCTTACTATCCCTCCTTGTGCAGCAATTTTAATGATGGGTAGAATATGATTTGACTATTGGCGCCCAGCCCACATTTTAAAGGTAGTTAATAGTAACAAAAAATAAAAATTATTTACACGCATGTACGGCAGAGCCTGTGCCCCGGCTCTACTGACTGCCCTTGCCTGTGTGCCTGTGGCTCTGAGCAATATGCGACGTAATTTCTGAGGTCATCAGTCGCCGAGAACTTAGAACTAATTAAACGTAACTAACCTAAGGACATCACACACATCCGTGCCCGAGGCACGATTCGAACCTGCGACCGTAGCGCTCGCTCGGTTCCAAACTGTAGCGCCTAGAACCGCACGGTCACTCCGGCCGGCGACTGACCTTACATCTGTCGATTTCGTCCCTCTGAAATGGCGGATATTGAGGTAAGTCACCGCAGAACAGAAACTCAACAAAAATCGACAATTAGTGGGAAATACATGTGACAGGCTACAGCGAAAAAGATTACTTCCTTTCTAGCAGTAGCTTATCGTAGGTCACTGAAGCAACGAACGGTACCAAACAATTTGATAAAGGCACAAGTCATTCCCGTTTTTATCAGAGATCGCCTAATTAATGTGCTTAATTATAGGACTATGTAACTGACGTAAATGTATTGTAGAATTATGAAATATGATTTATGCTCACGCATTGTGAAGATTCTAGGCAACGAAGATTTTGTCTGTAAAAACCTACATGGATTCTGTAAACAAACACCTTGAAAAAAAACTTCTCGCTCCGTTCGTGTATGAAAAACAGAGTGACGCAGATAAGGACGCTCCGGTTGATGCCGTATTCCTCAACTTCGGAAAGATATTTAGTACAGTTCCATGCTGCCGTTTAGTAAATAAAATACGAGCTTACCTATGCAGGACGAAATTATTAACTGTATTCAGGACTCTCTAGGACATGGGACTCTATACGTCGTTCTTAACGCGATGCAATCGACAGATGTAGAAGTAATGTATGGAATACCAGAAGGTGTCAACACCATTGCTCTTTACAATATATTTATGTATAAATGATGCAGTGGATAACGGCAGAAGCTGCATGAAGGTTTTGGAGAGAATGCTGTTACCTATAGGAAGGTTGAAATGCCAGAAGACTATAGCGATATGCATGAAGACCAGCGAAGAATCGATGGCTGGTGCAGGTATTGGCAGTTAAACCTGAACTTGAATAAATAATATACACTGAAGAGCCAAAGAAACTGGTACACCTGCCGAATATTGTGTAGGGCCCTCGCGAGCACGCAGAAGTGCCGCAACTCGACGTGGCATGGACTCGACTAATGCCTGAAGTGATTCTGGAAGGAACTGACATCACGAATCCTGTAGGGTTGTCCATAAATCCGTAAGAGTACAAGGGGTGGAGAAGTCTTCTGAACAGCTCGTTGCAAGGTGTCCCAGATATGCTCAAAAATGTTCGTGTCGGAGGAGTTTGGTGGCCAGCGGAAGTGTTTAAACTCGGAAGTGTGAGGAGTCGCATCATCCTGCTGGAATTACCCAAGTCCGTCGGATGGCACATGGACATGATTGGATGAGGTGATCAGACAGGATGCCTATGTACATGTCACCTGTCAGAGTCGAATCAAGACGTATCAGGGTTCCCACATCACTCCAACTTTACACGTCCCACACAATTACAGAGCCTCCATCAGCTTTAAAAGTCCCCTGTTGACATGCAGAGTCTATGGATTCGTGAGGTTGTCTCCATACCCATCAGCTCGATACAATTTGAAAGCAGACTCGTCCGACCAGGCAACATGTTTCCAGTCATCGACAGTCAAATGGCGGTGTTGACTGGCCCAAGCGGGGCGTAAAGCTTTGTGTCGTGGTGTCATCAAAGGTAAACGAATGGGCCTCCAGCTCCGAAAGCCCATATCGATGGAGTTCGTTGAATGGTTCGTGCGCTGAAGGTTGTTGATGGCCCAGCACTGAAACCTGCAGCAATTTACGGAATGGTTGCTTTTCTGTGACTCTGAACGATTCTCTTCAGTCGTCTTTGGTCCCGTTCTTGCAGGATCTTTTACCGGCCACTGCGATGTCAATTTAATGTTTTACCGGATTCCTGATATTCACGGTACACTCGTGTAATGGTCGTAGGGGAGAATCGCCACTTCATGGCTACCTCGGAGATGGTATGCCTCATCGCTCATGCGCCAACTATAACACCAAGTTCAGACTCGCTTAAATCTTGATAACCTGCCAGTGTAGTAGCAGTAGCCGATTTAACAACTAAGCCAGACACTTCTTGTGTTATATAGGCGATGCCATCGCAGCGCCGTATTCTGCCGCAGCGCCGTATTTGAATGTGCATGCCTATACCAATTTCTTTGGCGCTTCAGTGTATATTGCGCAAAAATACTATAGGTGACAAATCACTGGAAACTGTAAGTACAGTGAAGTATCTTGGAGCAACTCTACTGAGCTACCTAAAATGAAATGACCATATAAAAAAAGAGGATGAAAAACAGATATCAAGCCGAGAGTCCTTGGAAGAATGGTGAGGAAACATCATTCATCCACAAAACCTGTTCGATCGATTCTTGTGTATTTTTCATCAGTCTGGTAGCCTTAACAGATTGGATTAATGGAAGATACAACGAATAAAGTTGCATTTCATCACAGCAACGTTCAGTCAGCACGGGAACGCTACGCAGGCAGTCGACAAACTCAACTGTTCAGCTGTGTGTGAAATCTTATGGGACTTAACTAAGGTCATCAATCCCTAAGCTTAGACACTGCTTAACCTAAATTATCCTAAGGACAAACACACACACCCATGCCCGAGGGAGGACTCGAACCTCCTCCGGGACAAGTCGCACAGTCCATGACTGCAGCGGCCGAGACCGCTCGGCTATTTCCGCGCGGCGTCGACAAACTCCAAAGTCACTTTTATACAGGTGTGTTATATGACGAAGAGGGTTATCGTTGAAAGTGTGACACTGTTCGTCCGAAGAAGAGCCAGGCATCACATTATTTCCTCCCAAATACTTCCCGCGAAATGACTAGAACGAGATAATCAAAGAAACTAGGGCTTATGCTGAAGTTTATCGACAGACGTTCTTCCCATGCACCAGTCGCGAATGGAACAAGGAAGTGGTAAAGTGATAGTGGTATTGTACCCTCCGAGAAGCCGCAAGGTGACTTGTGAAGTATACCTGTGGATGTGGTCGCCGTGGGGACATTGACCCTTAATCCTGCTCCCTCCCGTGACTCTGTGAGACAGAAAGAAGTGTCGCGAAGCGATCAGTCGGCTGCGCGAGGAGGACGGAAGGAAAGGGCGCGGCGCCGGCAGGAAGCTGTAATGGCCCGCGCGGTCCATCTCGGTGCGCAAGTGCCGTCGCGCTTAATTTCCGGTTGTGTGGCCGCGGCCGGTCACGGCGCGCGCCTGCGCAGATGGAGGGAGGCCGCCTTTTATCTGGCGCCGGAAGCGAAAGCGCGCCCCGCTGTCTGCTGTCTGCTGTCTGCGCTTATTTGCCAGCACTCTGTACCCACTGCAGCATTCCAAACATGGATGCTCACTTTGCCCAGCTCCAGCGTTTAGCGTTCCACTACGTACGGACAAGTCGGTTAGGCACAGGATCTACATCGATATATTCAGGAAGAATAGTAATTTTTTAGGAAGCAGTTACACAAATCCGAATTAAATGTTCCGTGTAACATTTGTTCATTTTGTATTTGTTGCAAAGATACAAGTGGTTACAGAGAAAAGTTTTCGTTAAGCGTGTTGGTACTACAGTAGCTATGACTTATTTAACGAGCATCATTTTTCCTTTGAAGTTCGAGTTACGAAATTGTGCATCAGTTTACCCAATCGAAATTTTCGGCTGCTATTATAATTCATTGGCCAACTCTACGGTACTGCTTAATCACCCCACACATAGGGTAAAGTCTCATAAATTATACCATTTTTAATGTTTTCCTGGTTTTAGTGTTATCTGGCGTACAGGATCTAAAAGTAATACTAAGAATGTATAGCCATTCTCTCAGAAACACATGCTAAAAATATGAAAAATAAATTTTCTATTGGTTGAAAGAGGTATTGTAAATAGTATCAGAGAAGATGTTCCCAGCTGTTCGAAATACAAAAATGAGGCGAGTATGACAAATATTTATTTCCATTTTTGAGATATTAGCAAATGAATTTGTATCCTTAACACACGTATATAATCTAAAATATTAGGCTACTTTTGTATTTACACTGAACAGTTTCAACATTACGTACTCGTTTGGGTTTGCAGCTATCACAATAACATACTTTTTCCTCGCACATACACTCATGTGGAATCATAAACAACATCTGAGGAACTTAATCACTTCTTCCTCCCTACTTACTCTGCATATCTTACAGAACCACAATGAAGACGTATTACCATTTTTAATTTGCCACTTTTAGTTTTGTTGGGCACAGGCTAATTTTTCTCAGATTGTTTACTGGTGATCTTAACAGCACATGCCCTGCACCTCTTTCTCTTTTGTAGAGCTTTCAGGTGAAATATTTTGTGGGCTTACTGGCGTTCTTGACTAATCTGTTCACTCATTTCGGCTTCCTCATTTCTAGCTTCTGATTCTGGATAGGATTTAGTCACCACGAAATACGAATCCTGAAAAATATATGGATGCAATGGCCAGATTCAAAAAATGGTTCAAATGGCTGTGAGCACTATGGGACTTAACATCTGTGGACATCAGTCCCCTAGAACATAGAACTACTTAAACCTTACTCACCTAAGGACATCACACACATGCATGCCCGAGGCAGGATTCGAACCTGCGACAGTAGCGGTCACGCGGTTCCAGACTGAAGCGCCTAGAACCGCACGGCCACACCTGCCGGCGCCAGATTCAAGTTCTGCCGTAGCCACTGACAGTATTTCATACAGTCGCAGTCCTGCCATATGACTGATCTCACAGCTGAGCAATCCTTGTCTGAGAAATATTGATACCAAGGCTTGCGCAAAGCAGTTTGTCAGATAGTTAGTTGTAGTAAGCTGCGAGTTTTAGTGTCTGTAGCCGGCGAGTGGTGTACAAAGGCAAGCAATACGTGATGTCATGATGTCTAACTAAAGTAATAGCTTACACATTTTATGCCCATTTTGCATGTACATATAATATTAGTAGCACATTTCTCTTAGAATCACAATTAACAGTTCCGGTTAAGTGCTCCATCCGCTGAACAAACATTATACTTGTCATCATACCACTCTCTGAAACAGAAAATTTTGTACTATGTTTTAAATAATTAAAAGACAGTTTTCTCTTAAATAGTAATACTGGAGGCACATCCACGCGAGAACCAAAACAAAATATATGTGTTGTATTTGGCCCCCTTCATTCACTGGTTATAGTTCTCACAGTGTGTCTTCCCCTTCATCCAGCGATCATTTTAGGTTCTGTGCTATGGATCGGCTATTCTCATCTACACTGAACATCTGTATAGCCTGAAAACACAATTTGTTCAATAAATTAGAAAGAATTAGAATGGAGTTCATGGTTGCTTCTTTGTTGACGGCAAATACTCTGGCTGTCGAAGTAGCTTCTGGTTGGCACAGAGATAACTCAAACTGCCGGACGTGAAGCTATAAGATAATTTTTTACATTCCGTCCCATTTTTAGATCTATGTGTAATCCCATTTGCTGCTGCCAAATCAAATGTTAACCTTTAGAAGTCAATCAGAGAACATCCAGACACATGGCATTCAAGAAGCATAAAATGGCCCACCAGTTCGTCCGATAGCTCTAAAGGCAATTATCTAGGAGAAAGTTCTTCCGTTGTTACTGTAGATCTGAGGATTTTTGCGAGTCAACCGAAACCAGTTTCCATTTAGCTATTATTACCTTTCACTGCGACCACACCTATAAAATTTGTAAGACGTGGAAGGTATTAATCAGTTCTTAGAAACTAGTACTTACACAAGCATTCCCAGAGTTTCTAGAAGTATCGGTATTCTACTTACAACAATATGGCGGACATTACGAATGCATGGCATCTGTCTTTATTAGTTCGAGAAAGAGGTGAAAGTAGGCAAAAGGAATTTAAAATAGTTGCAGATGGTAGAGTATTTCCTTTAATAATCAAAATATCCACGGGTGTACTGCCGGTCTATAGTGTCCAACGGGCACAATACTTCGGCGATCAAACATGTCGCCATCATCAGGTGAACTGACGGACTGAGCTCCTGTGAACGCGCCGGCACGGAGATCCGTACGCTATGGCTGCTCAGGGGGAACTGGGTTCGGTCGCTCGCTCGCTCGCTGTAACTATCGAGCAGTCCTATGCTCGAGTGTTGGCAGTATAAGCGATCTAGCGCTGTTCCTGCTGATAAAATGGTTTGATGAGATAGGAGAGTCCTGTCTTGGTGAATCGACCTCTCGGATGCATTGCATCCTATGGGATTACGAGTGGTTTAGGCTCGTAGAAACGAAATTGATGGGTGGTTGTTGTCTCAGGAATGCTATCATTTCCGGAGAGAGAATGGATGAGAGTGGTGGGATTGTTTCCTCGGCCTCAGTCGGGTCTGGCGGTGGTGATTCGCGACCCGTCGAAGACTCCGTCTCCGCGCCCCCGCCTGAGACCACAAAAATGTGTTCCCAGTCAGAGGGCGTGAAGACGGGGTTCTTGTTGATGACATATAGGTCCTTCTTTGATACCAGTCTCCTGAGGACCTGGTTTTGCCTCACTGGTCCGTATGGCTGGTGGGGAAGGGGTGGTTTCGGCCTATCGGGAGGGGTGAAGGGGTAGGGGTTGTCCATGTGCGGCTAGGACCCGTCGCGAAGGGACGCAGCGATCTTCCGCAGCACCGGTTGCACGCTTTGCTCCATGGGAAGCGGTAAGCAAGCTGTCGTTGCCGCGGAAGTTGGAGGCGTCTCGTTGTACGCCCCTTCGTCCTGCGCCAGGATCTTGTCCTCCCCGTCAGGAGGGAGAGCAGGCGCGGCGGCGGCCGATTTAAATACCCTCCGCCCGCGGCGCGCTCCCTCCGCTGTCCGCGCCCCGCGCCCCGCGCCACGGTAGCGCGGTGGAACAGATTGCGACGGCGTCTGAGATGACGTCGGTGTGATGGCTCTGTCCGCTGTGGTCGTCTCAACTATGCGTTTGCTCGATTTACTCTTGATTAACCCAATCGCTGGTTCCCAAGCCTTGCTAAGATTATAGCCACAGTCACGGTTTATGAGGTAGTCATTGGTGCGAATTTCGATGGCCTCTCTAACAACGCTGTCCCAGTATCTCGACGTCTGTACCAAAATCCTCGTGCGGTCATACTCCATAGCGTGATTTTCCGACAAACAATGTTCAGCGACCGCCGACTTGCTCGGATACATCAGTCGAGTGTGCCTCTGGTGTTCACGGCATCGATCCTCGACGGTACGCATCGACTGACCAATATACGACTTGCCCCATTGACACGGAATCTGGTACACGCCGGCCTTCCTCAAACCGATGTCATCTTTGGCGCTCCCCACCAGTGCACGAGTTTTACTCGGAGGACAAAACACAGTTCCGACCCGGTGTTTCTTCAGATTTTCCCCGAGAGTGCGCCTGTGTATGGAATAAATGCAGTGCCTACCTCCTCCCTCGTGACTTCATCCATCTCAACAGGTTGTGCTGCAGTGGTTGGGCGGAGAGCACGTTGGATCTGCCATTCTGAGTACCCATTTTTTCGAAACACAGTTCTCAGATGTTCCAATTCCTGGGGTAGACTCTCTGTGTCAGAGGTAGTGCGCGCCCTATGTACTAGAGTTTTAAGTACCCCATTCCTCTGTGAAGGGTGGTGGCAGCTGTCTGCGTGCAAATACAGATCAGTGTGTGTTGTCTTTCGATACACCCCATGACCTAGGGTGCCGTCAGCCCTTCTCCTGACCAAGATGTCAAGGAAAGGTAATTTACCCTCCGTTTCAGTCTCCATAGTGAATTTGATGTTGGGGTGTATGGAGTTTAGACGTGTAAGGAAGTCAAGGAGTTTATCCATACCATGTGGCCAGATGACGAACGTGTCGTCCACGTAACGAAAAAAGCAAGTAGGTTTCCATTCGGATGACGACAGGGCTTCCTCCTTGAAGTTCTCCATGTACAAATTCGCTACCACCGGTGAGAGTGGGCTACCCATGGCAACTCCTTCCGTTTGTTCGTAGTATTCTCCATTAAAAAGAAAATACGTGGAAGTCAAGACATGCCTAAAAAGTTCAGTGGTATTCTCGTCAAACCTCTGAGCAATCAACTCTAGCGACTCTCGCAGGGGTATCTTCGTAAACAAGGAAACGACGTCAAAACTCACCATGATATCTGACTCATCCAACCTGAAGCTATCAAGGCGTTTAACAAAATCCACCCATTACGGATGTGATGAGAGCATTTACCCACATAAGGACTTAATATTCCCGTCAGGTATTTGGCCAACAAATATGTAGGTGCCCTGATGTTGCTGACAAATGGGGCGTAATGGTACCCCCTCTTTGTGAACCTTCGGGAGTCCATATAGTCTAGGCGGTACCGGACCTTGGGGTAACAATTTCTTAGCGTCACCCTCCGGTAAATCTGAGTCCTTGAGAAGAACTCTCGTCTTGTTCTCCACCTTCTTTGTAGGGTCAAAACTGATCTTCCGGTAGGAATCGTCATTTAGCAGGCTCTGCATCTTATCAGTGTAGTCCTTATGGGAGACAACAACTGTAGCATTGCCTTTGTCAGCCGGTAAGACAACAATTTCAGAACGTTCCCTCAGATCACGAATGGCCGCCCTCTCTTTACTGCTGATATTTGACTTCATCGGCTTGGATTTCGTCAACGCACGACAAGTTTCACGACGTATTTCCTCGGCTGATTCTGGCGGAAGTCGAGCTGCAACCTGTTCAACAGCACTAACAATTTCTGCGACCGGAGTGACCTTGGGGTTGGGAGCGAAGTTGAGACCTTTCTGCAAAACCGAGACCGCATCATCACTCAACACCATGCCACTGAAATTGTTGACAGTCTTGCACGGAACTTGCAGAGATGGTTTGTCAAGGAGACGTGAGAACTTAGCTGTTTGACGTCCCGTAGCCTTCTTATGGGCGGAATCAGCTGACACCCAGGTGACACCATCAATCCAATCCCAGGAAAAAGAAGTGAACTTAGTAGCCAGTTGCAAATGTAATTTGAGTAATTCCTGTGAGATAAACTCAAGGCTCCGGCGGGTGAATTGCACTCTCTCACGTACCAATGCGAGGCTGGCTCGTTTCTTGATTCTCTTAGCTGCTGAAGAATCGATATGATGCATAACCTTAGCAAAATTGGGAACAACATTCTCGGAACGACATCTCTTTAGAAAGGCAAGAGTACTCAGCAAACGACATCTACGGTGGTGCAACTTTTCAAATTTCTTCATGCTGCGATACATCTCCTCCCCGTAAAGGTGTATGATGTGATTCTTGAGTTTCTCCCGGCGTATTTGATAATCAAAATATCCACGGGTGTACTGCTGGTCTATAGTGTCCAACGGGCACAATATTTCGGCGATCAAACATGTCGCCATCATCAGGTGAACTGACGGACTGAGCTCCTGTGAACGCGCCGGCACGGAGATCCGTACGCTATGGCTGCTCAGGGGGAACTGGGTTCGGTCGCGGTGGCGGCCGATTTAAATATATTCGTCGTATATTGGTCAGACGATGCGTACCGTCGAGGATCGATGCCGTGAACACCAGAGGCACACTCGACTGATGTATCCGAGCAAGTCGGCGGTCGCTGAACATTGTTTGTCGGAAAATCACGCTATGGAGTATGACCGCACGATGATTCTGGTACAGACGTCGAGATACTGGGACAGCGTTGTTAGAGAGGCCATCGAAATTCGCACCAATGACGACCTCATAAACCGTGACTGTGGCTATAATCTTAGCAAGGCTTGGGAACCAGCGATTGGGTTAATCAAGAGTAAATCGAGTAAACGCATAGTTGTGACGACCACGGCGGACAGAGCCATCACACCGACGTCATCTCAGACGCCGTCGCAATCTGTTCCACCGCGCTACCGTGGTGCGGGGCACGGACGGCGGAGGGAGCGCGCCGCGGGCGGAGGGTATTTAAATCGGCCGCCGCCTTGACCGAACCCAGTTCCCCCTGAGCAGCCATAGCGTACGGATCTCCGTGCCGGCGCGTTCACAGGAGCTCAGTCCGTCAGTTCACCTGATGATGGCTACATGTTTGATCGCCGAAATATTGTGCCCGTTGGACACTATAGACCGGCAGTACACCCGTGGATATTTTGACTATCAAATACGCCGGGAGAAACTCAAGAATCACAATTCCTTTAATATTTTTACTGATGAAGCCACTTTCACTAATGACGCTATCAGTAATTCATTCGAAACTCATATCGGTGGCTCGATGGAACTCCACATACTTTTGAAGAGACGCAGTTTCAAGAGCGTTTCTCTGTAACTGTGTGATGTGTCTACAAGTCCTGTGGCACATAATTTAAACATGAGATTCCCAGGAAAGTTGATCGGCAGAAATAGTCACGTTCTTGGTCACCAAGGCCGGCAGAATTTTTCATTTTAAATATTTGCCTGTACAGTTCGTTGAATGGCGAAGTTTACAAAGAAACAACAAACGTAAGAGATAAATTCATCTTAAGGACTATGAATAGGATTGATAGGATTGTCCTCATAAATGAAGGCCAAGGTGACCAAGGTGACACCTACACGTGGTGTTGTTGAAAGAATTCAAAATTGTAATCGGAGGTAGAGTTTATGAAAATCAAGTCTGAACTTAATCATGTGCATTTTCCTACACGTTCTGTGGGTATTTGTTTGGGTTAGGCCCACATTCTATCAGCTCCAATTTGTGTTACCAGCAAAAAAAAACAAGCTCACGTTATACACTGCTGGCCATTAAAGTTGCTACAGCACGAAGATGACATGCTACAAATGCAAAATTTATGCGACAGGAAGAAGATGCAGTGATATGCATATGATTAGCTTTTCAGAACATTCACACAAGGTTGGCGCCGGTGGAGACACCTACAACGTGCTCACATGAGGAACGTTTCCAACCGATTTCTCAAACACAAACAGCAGTTGACCGGCGTTGCCTGGTGTATCATTGTTCTGATGCCTGGTGTAAGGAGGAGAAATGCGTACTATCACGTTTCCGACTTTGATAAAGGTCCGATTGTAGCCTATCGCGATTGCGGTTTATCGTTTCGCGACGTTGCTGCTCGCGTTGTTCGAGATCCAATGACTTTTAGCAGAATATGGAATCGGTGGGTTCAGGAGGGTAATACGGAACGCCGTGCCGGATCCCAACGGCCTCGTATCACTAGCAGTCGAGATGACAGGCATTTTATCCGAATGACTGTCAATTGTGGCCGAGCAACTGGCTCGTCACGATAAGCCAGTCACTGATTTCTCAGGATCTATGCACCCAAATGGCGTAAAAATGTAATAACATGTCAGATATAGCGTAATGTAATTGTCCAATGAATACCCGTTTATCATCTGCATTTATTCTTGGTGTAGCAATTTTAATGGCCAGTAGTGTATGAAACTTTTATTCGAATTAGCCTGTACCCATCACCTCCTAAAATATTTAACATTCATCCTCAGACACAATGCGTACAGAGTGTATCGTACTTCAAATTCCGGTCATGTTCTACCTTAAAAGATATACAATACTGCCCCTGTACGTCACATGTTATAATTTTCTCTACACTCTTTCCTAGAAAGGGGGAATCTCACGTGTCATCCTCGAATTTGGATACAGTACTGCACAAGTCTCTGCAAAGAGTTACAAATTCTTTCAAACGCTTCAGATCATCTCGTAATGCTCGACTGAAATGTAGTACACGCTGGTCTTGTTCTTCAACAGTATCGACGAGAGCTCTCATAATTTTGAATTCAGATTACAGGTGCTCAGTAGAGGCACCGTTAGTGATGCGACAAGTGTCAACATGGGTGGGAGAACGCATGCGCACAGTTGAAGTCGCTGCTGCTGCCATGAGAGGAGCCCGCTTTGGAAATCAGTTCATTGGATTGTCTTATCTGCAGGCACGAATTAATTCGGTGCCACAATACAGAGCAGATGATTTTTCTACATGTTGTGACACACCTGCACCCTAGTGGTGAGCTCTGCAACTACGCCACGACGTGTAAAACGATTTGAAACTTGGCGCGATTCTCTATTCACTGATAAGTGAAAACTTTTCTGTGTGTCTTGTAGGATTCGTACAGTCATCTTCTGAAATCCAGGTGGTACACTGACTGGATAAAATTTGGAACTACCGCCAGAAATGCATGCTTGAACACAAATGCTGTTGCTAGTCAATACTGCAGGTTGCGCTGTTTTATTTGAGCACGGACGCCACATGTGCGATGTACACACGATGTTGCAAGTGCCATCCGTGGTCAGAACAGTGTTTTTTGTAGTTGTGAGTGCATTATGTTGGAGCTACGTCAACACGAATGTGGACAAACTACTGATGCTCGTATAGTGGGTGCTTTCGTAACCAAGAGAGCCGAGATGTTTAGTGTTTCAAGATGTAACGTATCGAAGATTTATACCTGTACCGCATACATCAAAAGAGGAAGAAACATCATCAACATGTGTTCAGTCATCATGACTGAAGATCATTGAAGGTTTTTGTGACGAAAAGTAAGACACTGACGATTGCGAAAGTCACTGCAGAACTGAATATCGCACTCGGGAACCCTGTCACCATCACAACAACAAGACAGGGTTCTCTATGCAGGGAGTTTCAGGGCGAGCTAAAATTTCAACACTACTCCTCAGTGATGCAAATGCCCATAACAAGAAAACGGGGTGTTGAACCCGTAAAACGTAAACTATGGTACAATGGGGGAAAGTAATTTGGTCGGATGAGTCTTGTTTCACATTGTTGCCAACTTCTGGCCGAGTTTGCATTGCAGGAGAGACAAATGGTTGGGATTCGGAGGTGATTCGGACAGCCCTGTCGTGGTAGTCCATGGGCCCCATAGTTCCTCTGCACGGTCGCATTACTGCCAAGAATCATGTAACCATTTTGGCTGACCAGGTCCATTCCATGGTACAATGTTTGTTCCCCAATGGTGATGCTTTGTTCCAAGACCGCAGGGCCCCTGTCGACACAGTTTTCATTTTCTAGGACTGATTTTGTGAACACGAGAATGAATTGTCGCATCTCCTCGGGCCAAATCTCCAGACCTCAATATTATTGAGCCCACGTAAGCATTGCTCATGACCAGGCACTGTGGAGAAAACATCAAGTCACTTCTCGTGACATGCAAATCTTTTGGTTACGACAGTTCTGCCTCTAAAGCATATACCTCACCAGAGTCATCAACCGCAATTTGGATCACATCTTCCAATCTAACGATTTCCTCGTTGGATGTACCCCGAACCCTCCAAACGGCAGAGATTCTTGTACATTCGCTGGTAATTCACCTTGGTATACACAGAGCAGCATGTCAACTTCTATCAGCATTTCGATGCTGACACTTCGTCCCACGAAAGTCCTAGTGTTGTATAACAGGAGGCTGGAAACAGTGCATTTGTGCCCAGGCAATTGCTCTAGTATTTGCCAAAAATGTTTGCGAGTAGGTGTACATCGGTGATCATATGTAATATATACTCCATACATATTATAAAAATGGATTTACGTATGTATTAAACTACTAAACCGATTTCAGTCAAGCTTGGTACAAAACTCACTTACCGACTGGATAGAATCTTGGATGGTTAAGATCCACCTGCCCATAAAAGGGGTGGTGTCGGTGGCGAAAAATAAACGTATCCCACGATATGTGAAGAGCCATGTTATATTTATCCAGTATTTGAGAATGAGAGCACTTAGAGACATGAAACAAAACTTATTAAAAATTTCGAACGTTTTGAGACTTTTCCTCGCTGACGATCCCCCACAAAATGACAAAAGGAAAAAAGGTCATCGCTTACTTTCGAATTTAATGCAGTAAAATTGCATCAGGCACGACTTTTAATTTAGTACTTCTTTACTACTAACTGTATTCATGTCACATTGTGCGAAATGTTCAAATGTGTGTGAATTCCTAAGGGACCAAACTGCTTAGGTCATCGGTCCCTAGACTTACGCACTACTTAAACTCATTTATGCTAAGAACAACACAGAGACCCATGCCCGAGGGAGGACTCGAGCCTCCGGCGGGAGGGGCAGCGCAGTCCGCGACATGACGACTCAAACCGCGCGGCCATTCCGTGCGTCTCACATTTTGCAGACAGCATTCGTACACACCACATAACGTAGTAACTCCATTCGTAACACATTTCGCAGACAGTATCAAAATATGCAGCTGAATACACCTGCAAAATTACTTCAATGTACGACACATAGTTCAGGAGATTCCACGTCATAAACATTGAGTTGTGTGAAAAGAGAACTGCAAGGTTGAAACTCGCTAGAGATACAGGTGAAATATACTGATGGAAGAAAATATGAGGACCAAGAAAGAGTTGTGCAACATAAACAAAAATCTGTAGGCGTGTTTCAACACCTGAAACATGATGTCTATTCTAATGCGCCAGGCACATAGGAGATGCACTAATAGCACCACTATCAAGATGCAAATTAGGTTTGGTTTGTAACGGTTTTGAGCGTTAGTTTTCTTTTAGGTTAGACGTAGTGACTTAATTGTAGTAAAGAATGCCCCTAAGGCGACAAAGAAGCCATTATCAACACCTCACTTGGTCGTGTAATATGGCCATGAGAAACTGGATATTCCTTCTGCGATACTGCAAGAATGCAGCCACTGTACATGACTGCTGCCAGCGGTGATCACGAGAATGTATGGTCCCAAGAAGACTGATCTCCATGCTACCACGTGGGACTACCGAGAGGAAACAAATCGTCTTCGGCGTATGGCTCTGAGGCATCGTACAGCATCTGCAGTTGCAATTCGAGCAGCTACTGGCACCACAGTGACACAACGAACTGTTACAAATCAGTTACTTCAAGGACAACTCCGAATCAGTCGCACTGTAACATGCATTCCACTGACCCCTAACCCCCGCCACTTGCGACTTCATTGGTGACAAGTGAGGGTTCATTGGAAGGCAGGGTGGAGGTCTGTTGTGTTTTCTGATAAAAGCTGGTTCTGTCAAGCTGCCAGTGATGGCCACGAATTGGTTAGAAGGAGCTAGTTATGGACCTGCAACCAACCTGTCTTCATGCTAGATACGCTGGACCTACCCCTGGAGCAATTGTCTGTGGTGCGATTTCATATAACAGCAAGAGCACTCTCGTGGTTATCCGGCGCATCTTGACAGCAAAACTGTATGTCAATTTGGTGGTTGGACCTGTTGTGCTATCGCACTCAAACATACTGCTGTTGTAACCCAACAAGCTCTAAAGAGTGTTGACATGTTGTCTTGTCCTGCTCGATCATCATATCTGACTTCAAACGAACACATATGGGACATCATGAGACGACAACTCCAGCGTCATCCACAAATTGCAACAGGCATGGAACTCTAGCACAGAAAGTGATTTCCAGTACCTGTCCGAACAATGCCTGCACGTTCGCATGCTTGCGTTCAACATTCTGGCAATTATTAATGTACCAACATTTCACACCTGCAGTTTCTTAGCTCACGCTTACATTCACCTGTATTCTTGCAATTTTAATCACTTAAATGTGCTACGCTGACAAAAGTATTTCCAAAATTTCCTTTCTCTACATTAGTTAATTTTTTGGAGATGCGATTTTTTTCGTCAGTAAATGTATTCAGATATGCGTGAAATATATTAAGTATAAATAACATATGTGACATGTGCTTATGTGGACAAAGCCGCGGTTAAAAAGATTGCCGGCTGCGGTTTCTGAGCGATTCTAGGCGCTTCAGTCCGGAACCACGCGGCTGCTACTCTCGCGGGTTGAATCCTGCCTCGGGAATGGAAGTGTGTGATGTCCTTAGGTTAGTTAGGTTTAAGTAGTTTTAAGTTTAGGGGACTGATGAGCTCAGTTGTTAAGTCCCATAGTGCTTAGAGCAATTTGAACCACTTAAAAAAGATTCCTCGTAATCGCCTGGATCGATTTCAGCCAATCTTGGTACACATATTGCTTTCTATCTAGAAAGAAATACTGTGTGGGTGTGGGTGGCAATACAGGTAAAAAAGAGGGGAAGGAGAGATGGGTAGATAGATAGGCGAAGGAGAACATGGACACAATATGAGGGAGGAGATGGACACTAAAGAGGTGTAGGGGTAATGGAGAGGAAAAGAGGAGGGGAAGGATAAAGAGATCAGGTGCTGTAAATTGACGGGAAAATGGAAGAAGATATAGAGGGAGGGGGGGAGGAGATGGACAGAGAGAGTGGGATAAGGGAATAAAGAGAGTGAGGAGGAGAAATATGACACAGGGAGGAGATGGACTCTAAGAGGGATAGAGGAGGTGGGCAGAGAGGGAGGGTGAGGGGATGGCTGGGAGAGGAGCACATTGACACAGAGAGTGGTGAGGAGCATATAGACAGAGAGGGGGAAGTAATAGATAGCCAGAGAGAGGGGACAGAAGAGATAGAGAGTAGGGGGTAGGAGGTAGGGAGAGGCAGAAAAGAAGATGGAGAGAGAGGAGGCCAGAGGAGATGGACAGATAGAGGGGAAAGGAGGAGATGGAGTAATAGAATTGTAATAAATAAAAACTGGGCTGATGTCAGGTCCTCAGTTAGTTTTTTATTTCTTTATTGTTCCATGGGACCAAATTAAGGAGCAGTCTCCATGGTCATGGAACGAGTCAATACATGAAATTATAACACGATAGTAGAAACAGATAAAATGAAATATCAGAAACATATTCAGGCGACAATTCGTAAGTTTAAATAAAGGAAATCAACAATGTAACACTGGAATTTGCTTAATTTTTCAGCTCTTCCAGGAGCTCCTCGACAGAATAGAAGGAGTAGCCATGAGGAAACTCTTCAGTTTGGACTTAAAGGTGTTTGGGCTACTGCTAAGATTTTTGAATTCTTGTGGTAGCTTATTGAAAATGGATGCAGCAGAATACTGAAATCCTTTTTGCACAAGAGTCAAGGAAGTGCATTCCATATGCAGATTTGATTACGCCTAGTATTAACTGAGTGAAAGCTAACTCTTGGCAATAAGCTAATATTGCTAACAACAAACGACATTAAAGAAAATATATACTGTGAGGGCAATGTCAGAATTCCCAGACTATTGAATAGGGGTCGACAAGAGGCTTTCGAACTTACACCACACATAGCTCGAACAGCCCGTTTTTGAGCCAAAAATACCCTTTGAGAATCAGAAGAATTACCCCCAAAAATAATACCATATGACATAAGCGTATGAAAATATGCGAAGTAGACTGCTTTTAGTGTGGAACTGTCACTTATTTCAGATACTGTTCTAATGATAAATAAAGCAGCATTTAGTTTCTGAACAAGATCCTGAACATGGGCTTTCCACTACAGCTTACTATCTATCCGAACGCCTAGGAACTTGAGCTGATCCGTCTCGCTTATAATATGCCCATTCTGTCTGATCAAGATATCGGTTTTTGTTGAATTGTGAGTTAGAAACTATAAAAACTGAGTCTTACTGTGATTTAGCACCAAATTATTTTCCACAAGCCACGAACTTATTTCATGAACTACATTATTTGATACTGTTTCAATAGTACACACAACATCCTTCAATACCAAGCTGGTGTCATCAGCAAACAGAAATATTTTTAAATCACCTGTAATACTAGAAGGCATAAGAAACAGCAGTGGCCCCAGCACCGACCCTTGGGGAATGCCCCACTTAACAGTGCCCCATTGATACTGATAATCACTTCCACTCTCAATATTGCGCAGAATTACCTCCTGCTTTCTGTTCTTAAAGTAAGAAGCGAACCAATTGTAAGCTACTCCCCTTACTCCATAATGGTTCAACTTCTCCAGTAATATTTTGTGGTCAACACAGTCAAAAGCCTTCGTTAAATCAAAGAAAACACCTTGCGTTCGCAACCTCACAGAGAAAAGAGAATATAGCACTTTCAGTTGTTAAGCCATTTCTAAAACCAAACTGTACATTTGACAGCAAATTAAGTGAATTTAAATGCTCCAGTAACCTTATATATACAACCCTCTCGATAACTTTAGCAAACACCGATGGCATAGAAATAGGTCTATAATTGTCAACATTATCCCTGTCTCCCTTTTTATAAAGTGGCTTAATTTAATCAGTCAGGAAACCGACCACTCCTAAAGGGAAAGTTACAGATATGGCTAAGTACTGGGCTGACAAACACAGAACAATACTTCAGTATTCTGCTAGATACCCCGTCATATCCATGAGAGTTCTTGGTCTTTAGTGATTTAATTATTAACTCAATCTCCCTCTTGTCAGTATCATGGTGGAGCATTTCAGGTAACAGTCTCACAACACTTTTTTCTACGAGCGCTATATGATTCCCTGTTGGGACTAGGTTTCTGTTTAGTTCACCTGCTATATTCAGAAAGTGATTATTAAATACTGTGCATATATGCGACTTATCAGTAACACAGACATTCCCCCTACGCACTGATTCTGTATCCTCGACCTGTCTCTTCAGATCAGCCACTTTCTTTACGACTGACTATGTGGTTTTAATTTTATCCTGAGACTTAGCTATTCTATCTGCGTACCACATACTTTTTGCCTTCCTAATAACTGCTTTAAGCACCTTACAATACTGTTTGTAATGGGCTGCTGCATTTAGATAGTGACTGTTTCTAACGTTTTGATAAAATGGCCACTTCGTTCTACAAGATATTCTTATCCCTTTAGTCTAGAATATTCTTCTACATCAGAGATACTGAACACCCACCAAACAATCACTGTCTCTTCATACTGTGCATCGATTATGGCAGTGCCTGTTAGTTGAGTGTAGAATGTGGTTCTGTCAGGCAAAGTGGTTTTGTGCAGTTTCTCCAAAGATTTAGATATTTTTATGGAAAGAACACCTTCCTAATCAACCTCCTGAAACTTTGCACCAGTAAGATATGTGGCTCTGCTGATATGCTTGTCCCCATGACGCATCATCTGACAGGTTTCTGAAGATATGTATGCATGAAACATAGAGCAGTATTGGCGTGATTCACATGGAAAACGAAATGTATTTTTCGACTGTGTCAGGAATGGCAGTGACTTCATCGTCTTTCAAGTCTCAATGACTCAAGTGCTAAAAAAAGGAAGCAGAGTAACAGCTGACAGATCTGAATCCAGCTCATCCTCTGTACTCAGTGATGAACTGGAGACATCCTTATGTACAGTAGCAAGTCTCATCTCATCGGTCATCCTACAGCAAGCCTTTACTCTTCCAGCTCCCAGCAGCAAGGGTTATCTGTCTTAACTCACTGAAACTTGACTGTTTCTGCCAATGTAGGAATCTCATCCGCTAATTGTAACAGACCTTGCGAGTAACAGCCAGTAATAATTTTGTAAATAGTTTAAATAACCTACTATTTGTGTGTACTTCGTCGTGATTAACGAATGATGCTGTAGTGTGAGAGAGGAAGGTAGTAACTCTCCCCAACGCCATGACACAATTTTGACTTTGGCAAGATCAAAGTGCTTACACCTAGACACACAGAGGGAAGAACGCAATCTACAGAAATAAATATTATGAACCAGTCAAAAGGCCCATTGTTAGTATTTTAAACGAACGTTCTTCCATGGCGCGGCTTCCAAGAAAACCAGCGGGTCGATGGCTCTACTGTGTCTTAAGGCAACACCCAGCTTATATTTCATGTTTGCTATAAAGATTCCTCCTAGCAACTCGAAAAATAATGTTTTACGCCAGATAGCCCTTAAGCCTCCCGATGTTCAGAGGGTGGAACGAAGCAAATTCTGTTTTGCCTAACTAGCCTGAAGAACCGCTTTCAGCTCTGAACAAGTTTATGACTCTCCCCGGTCCTTTTAAGTAAACTTCCATGTTGCAAGCCAGCTAGAAAGAACTGTCCAAGGCTATGGAAAATGACAGGTCCCTCACTGTAATACACTCCTGGAAATGGAAAAAAGAACACATTGACACCGGTGTGTCAGACCCACCATACTTGCTCCGCACACTGCGAGAGGGCTGTACAAGCAAAGATCACACGCACGGCACAGCGGACACACCAGGAACCGCGGTGTTGGCCGTCGAATGGCGCTAGCTGCGCAGCATTTGTGCACCGCCGCCGTCAGTGTCAGCCAGTTTGCCGTGGCATACGGAGCTCCATCGCAGTCTTTAACACTGGTAGCATGCCGCAACAGCGTGGACGTGAACCGTATGTGCAGTTGACAGACTTTGAGCGAGGGCGTATAGTGGGCATGCGGGAGGCCGGGTGGACGTACCACCGAATAGCTCAACACGTGGGGCGTGAGGTCTCCACAGTACATCGATGTTGTCGCCAGTGGTCGGCGGAAGGTGAACGATCCCGTCGACCTGGGACGGGACCGCAGCGACGCACGGATGCACGCCAAGACCGTAGGATCCTACGCAGTGCCGTAGGGGACCGCACCGCCACTTCCCAGCAAATTAGGGACACTGTTGCTCCTGGGGTATCGGCGAGGACCATTCGCAACCGTCACCATGAAGCTGGGCTACGGTCCCGCACACCGTTAGGCCGTCTTCCGCTCACGCCCCAACATCATGCAGCCCGCCTCCAGTGGTGTCGCGACAGGCGTGAATGGAGGGACGAATGGAGACGTGTCGTCTTCAGCGATGAGAGTCGCTTCTGCCTTGGTGCCAATGATGGTCGTATGCGTGTTTGGCGCCGTGTAGGGGAGCGCCACAATCAGGACTGCATACGACCGAGGCACACAGGGCCAACATCCGGCATCATGGTGTGGGGAGCGATTTCCTACACAGGCCGTACACCTCTGGTGATCGTCGAGGGGACTCTGAATAGTGCAGGGTACATCCAAACCGTCATCGAACCCATCGTTCTACCATTCCTAGACCGGCAAGGGAATTTGCTGTTCCAACAGGACAATGCACGTCCGCATGTATCCCGTGCCATCCAACGTGCTCTAGAAGGTGTAAGTCAACTACCCTGGCCAGCAAGATCTCCGGATCTGTCCCCCATTGAGCATGTTTGGGACTGGATGAAGCGTCGTCTCACGCGGTCTGCACGTCCAGCACGATTAAGCAGATTAAGCACAGTCATTTATAATTTTTCTATGGGGGCGTTTCAAATACACTCACGTAAAATCCTGTGTGAGACGAATACGTAGTTTTTAAAGTTACGTAACATGTACAAATATACTTTAAAGAGTCTCAGTTTTCATCAGAAGGGTTCTGGGAATCCCATGTTGTAGTAATGTAGCACACACGTGAAATCCAGTCTGTGGTGTAAAATACGTTTTGCATTATTACGGTTCCACATAAAAACTATCAAAATTTTGCTGATCCATTAAGTTCTTTTTATGTAAGTTACATGCACTGATGTACCATGGAGAAGAATGGAACCTATCGGAGTAGAAAAAAGGCGAATATGTTCCTGTTTCAAGGACTCTAACCGAAAACTGGGATTTTATGTGCCTTATTCTACCTTCCTCTCTGCCTTCCAAAATGTTCCCTAAAATTATGGCGTGGGAGCATATTCGTGCTATTTCATGCTGAGAGACAAGGAGATAGTGGCAGACGGAAAGAGATGGGAAAGTAATACTTACTGTAAGATATTAGACAGCGGGTGTGGTACAGAAAGAGCGAAGGAGAAAATTTCACTGTGAAAAAAGATAGAGACACAGTGGAAGTGTAACATAGTTGACGGTGGCAGAACAGTGCTAGGAAAAGAGTGAAGGAGACAGTGCCAGCGGGAGAGGAATAAAGAGATGGAGAAAGTGCAAGTTGGTTAGGCCTAGTGATAATGAGAGACAGAGTCTATGACAATGACAACGAGGTACTGAGCGGTAGTGACCGTGGTAAGAGACAGCAGTAAAGGGAATGAATGGATGAGACAGTAGCAGTAAGACAGACAAAGAGGACAATACTCTCAGTGAGAGGAGAAAGTAGCAGTAGGACAGAACGAAAAAGACCGTGGCTGTGAGATGGGAGACAGTAACACAGAGACACAAAGAGATACTGACAATGAGTTGGGATGAATGAGTGAGTGAAAATGGCAGACGGAGTGAGTGGGTATGAGCGCCTTGCGCCGGTGGACTAGTGGGCGTGAACGAGATGCAGATACGGCAGCTTATGAAAGTTACAGGTGAATTGCACGTTAAAAAGGGTGCTCGTATCTTTCTACATCTACATTTATACTCCGCAAGCCATCCAACTTTACGTGCCCTTGTCATTACATCCCTTTCTTGTTCCAGTCGTGTATGGTTCGCGGGAAGAACGACTGCGGCAAAGCCTCCGTGCGCGCTCAAATCTCTCTAATTTTACATTCGTGATCTCCTAGGGAGGTATACGTAGGGGGAAGCAATATATTCGATACCTCATACAGATACGCACCCTCTCTAAACCTGGACAGCAAGCTACACCGCGATGCGGAGCGCCTCTCTGGCGGAGTCTGCGACTTAAGTTTGCTTAATATCTGCGTAACGCTATCACGGTTACCAAATAACCCTGTGACGACACGCGCCGCTCTTCTTTTGATCTTCTCTATCTCCTCTGTCAACCCGACCTGGTACGGATCCCACACTGATGAGCAACACTCAAGTATAGGTCGAACGAGTGTTTCGTAAGCCACCTCCTTTGTTGATGGACTACATTTTCTAAGGACTCTCCCAATGAATCTCAACCTGCACCCGCCTTCCCAACAATTAATTTTATATGATCATTCCACTTCAAATCGTTCCGTAAGCATACTCCCACATATTTTACAGAAGTAACTGCTACCAGTGTTTGTTCCGCTTTCCATGCCAAAATTTTCTGGAGAATTCTTAAAAGTGATGAGGAAGGTAGAATGAGACAGTTGGCACCCCAGTTTTCAGGCAGTGTCCTTTGAACAGGAGCATATTCGTCTTTTTGTGCTCAGATAGGAGAATTGTTCCTGTTCTTATGGCGTACCTTGCTTGGTGTTGGTTGCTGTTCTTACCATTCGACTGTAATACAGATTCCACGCCAGACAGAACATCTACTAACTGCCAAACCCAGCCTTTATGGATTGCTGTGGAGGTGAAGTGCTGGTTGACTTTAGCCATATATTTAATAAATTTTTCTTTTTGCCTTCTGGTTCTTATATCAGTCTATGACCGCATAACAGTTATGACATTCATTTAAAATTTCCTGGTTGTTAGCAACACAGAATACAGGCAAGCTAAGGCAATCAGTGCTTAGTATATACTATAAAGATTCCAGATGGAAATCATGTTGAGAATACTGATCAGCTGCAGGTATCAAATCTTAGATCCAGAACGTATTTATGTAACCGACGGATGTAATAACGTTCGAGGAAATGACTTTATCCTGTTATAAAAACACAAACACAACCTACAGCTGTGTTATAGTTCAACATTAAATGGGTATTCTAATGTACGAAGTGCTTTGGAGACGACTACCACTTATGAATGTGTATGTAATGCAAAACTTTGATGGAACTAAAAAAAACATCTGGATGTTAAATGTAAATACCAGGTATTCTGTAGAGTTTACATTACATTAGAGATCCTATTGTTGAGTCATCAGATATTTGGATGCATCAGTTCTTAGTATGAATACGTAGTAATAGCAACAATTTCTTCGACAAACCTGCTTAGCATTAGGATTTAGTGCTAAAACATAGAACTGACAGACGTTTCCAATGTGTTTTTCGACAGGGACTTCTTCCGCAAGGTTTAAAAGACATCATTTTTTGCTCCTCGCAGAGTGCTATCGGTGAACCGTTCGGGTAACAGGATTCGAGTGTGGTGCAGACCCACGAAGCCATGGATTCAAGTTGACAATAAGGCTCTGTGTAAGCTGGTGGTGGCTCCATAATGGTGTAGGCTGTGTTTACTTGGAATGGATGGGTCCTCTGGTCCAACTGAACTGATCATTGACTTGAATTGGTTATGTTCGGCTACCTGGAGACTATTTGCAGTCATTCATGAACTGCACGATCCTAAGCAGCGATTTCATGTCATCGGGCAACAATTTTTCACGACTGGTTTGAAGAACATTCTGGAAAAATCGAGCAAACTATTTGGGAACCGAGATCGCCCGACACAAATTCCATCGAAACTTCATGGCCCATAATCGAGATGTCAGTTCGTATACAAAATCCTGCACCGGTAACACATTCGTAATTATGAGAAGTTATAGAAGCAGCATGGCTCAATATTTCTGCAGTGGACTTCTAACGACCTGATTCCATGCGACTAAGCCGGGAAAAGGGAGGTCCCATACGGTATTAGGAGGTATCCCATGACTTTTGTCGCCCGAATACTGTATTTAAAAACACCGATGGAAGGAAAGGAATGCGGTTTTCGGCGAACGAGGGTTGCGACACTAGGCGTGATTCCAGTCTGAGAACATCTACAAGAAACATCAACAGCGCCGATAGCATCAAAAACGATTAAGCACCATGATGGGCATGGTTATGATGATGGCTCATCAGGAACTATTAAGCGTCCGAAATTTGACTGTAGTAATCCTACGGAGCACATCCAACATTATCGTAGATAAATTAATGAAGATAACTGCTGAAACGAGAAAGTCAGTAGCTGTAGCCAGAGGTTACAGGAATGTGAGAATGGGAAGGGAAATTGTGAAGCAGAAAGACAGCGATAAGAGCTTTGTTGTACATTAAGCTGGAACATTAAATTCGAAGGAGAAGTAAAAACAAGGAGAACAGTGTAAAAGAAACAATTTACAGAAAAAAAAAACATTCAGTGGTCCGTTAGATGATTTGGTAAGGCGAAGGTTGGTGCCGTGTTTTGTGTGATGCTGTGCGCTATATCCTGCTGAAACACATGCATTACGAAAACAAGGAGATCAGCGTTTAGAAACCATCGAAATAGGGGTATGGTGGATGGCAGAGAGGGTCAGCTAGAAAGACAACAAAAGCAAAAGGGTTAACGACGTAAGTCAGTTAACAAGGACAATCAGCATTAAGAAAAGAAGCTGATTAGTGCGTTCAGTGATAACAGATTGTACAATAAACGGAAATTGGAAGAATCTGGACAAGTACACAAAGAAGATAATAGCTAACAGGTAACATCGGTGTAGTTTCGTCCTGCTGCGAAATGAGAAGGATGGGAGAGAAGAGGAAAGAATTCAAGCTGCAGTGTTTGCAGTGGAAGACGTTAACACGCATCGGTTTTATTGCTCTTAATGTCATCACTGTTTGTGCAACCATTTCGTGCACTGAGTATTTAAAACTGAAAATATCTACATCTTGTCGTGCAGTTGCAACTGCTCTAGGGTGCTGGCAAGAGGAGTGCATATACATTGTAACAATGAGTGACGTGTCACAGCTATAAAACTCTGAATGCGTGACCAATAAAGCCGTGGTTTGACTCACGACTAACTCATACGTGGTTTCCATAATTCATTCTAGGTGAACGCTGGTATAATTTATTAAATAAGGGGCAGTGTTTATACTATGACTGACAGTCAGCAGCCAGTATTCGTCTCTAATTATTTCTAGTGTTAACCTTCATAAAAAATAAAGTGTCTTCTAAATTTGGCCATTTCAGTATTCTGTTCTTCTTCGGCAACACACTGTCCCAACACTGAGGTTTACGTTCGTAATCAAATCAAGCTCCCTGTCGGTATGGGCGGTGCGGACCCTAGACTGCACGCATAACCGAAACACGAAAATCCGGAAATTGCTATTTTCTATTTTTCAGTACATGCTACATGTCACATTTTGTAAGCACACTGCGTTACTTAGGTGTCACTCACCGGAAAGAAGGGTAAAAAACAACCGACATGCATTTCCTAGGGGAAGGGCTAGGCAAACATATGGAAAGGAAATCGATCGAAGACGTATTACATGGAAAGAGTCTCCATATGCACCCGAAGATGAATTGTGAAACAACGGGAAATTTGTCAGAAATACAGGACAGTGGCCCATATCGTCTTCCGGGTGTAAAACATCACTCACATTCATAATACACTCCTGGAAATTGAAATAAGAACACCGTGAATTCATTGTCCCAGGAAGGGGAAACTTTATTGACACATTCCTGGGGTCAGATACATCACATGATCACACTGACAGAACCACAGGCAACAGAGCATGCACAATGTCTGCACTAGTACAGTGTATATCCACCTTTCGCAGCAATGCAAGTTGCTGTTCTCCCATGGAGACGATCGTAGAGATGCTGGATGTAGTCCTGTGGAACGGCTTGCCATGCCATTTCCACCTGGCGCCTCAGTTGGACCAGCGTTCGTGCTGGACGTGCAGACCGCGTGAGACGACGCTTCATCCAGTCCCAAACATGCTCAATGGGGGACAGATCCGGAGATCTTGCTGGCCAGGGTAGTTGACTTACACCTTCTAGAGCACGTTGGATGGCACGGGATACATGCGGACGTGCATTGTCCTATTGGAACAGTAAGTTCCCTTGCCGGTCTAGGAATGGTAGAACGATGGGTTCGATGACGGTTTGGATGTACCCTGCACTATTCAGTGTCCCCTCGACGATCTCCAGAGGTGTACAGCCAGTGTAGGAAATCGCTCCCCACACCATGATGCCGGGTGTTGGCCCTGTGTGCCTCGGTCGTATGCAGTCCTGATTGTGGCGCTCACCTGCACGGCGCCAAACACGATTGGCACCAAGGCAGAAGCGACTCTCATCGCTGAAGACGACATGTCTCCATTCGTCCCTCCATTCACGCCTGTCGCGACACCACTGGAGGCGGGCTGCACGATGTTGGGGCGTGAGCGGAAGACGGCCTAACGGTGTGCGAGACCGTAGCCCAGCTTCATGGAGACGGTTGCGAATGGTCCTCGCCGATACCCCAGGAGCAACAGTGTCCCTAATTTGCTGGGAAGTGGCGGTGCGGTCCCCGACGGCACTGCGTAGGATCCTACGGTCTTGGCATGCATCCGTGCGTCGCTGCGGTCCGGTCCTAGGTCGACGGGCACGTGCACCTTCCGCCGACCACTGGCGACAACATCGATGTACTGTGGAGACCTCACGCCCCACGTGTTGAGCAATTCGGCGGTACGTCCACCTGGCCTCCCGCATGCCCACTATACGCCCTCGCTTGAAGTCCGTCAACTGCACATACGGTTCACGTCCACGCTGTCGCGGCATGCTACCAGTGTTAAAGACTGCGATGGAGCTCCGTATGCCACGGCAAACTGGCTGACACTGACGGCGGCGGTGCACAAATGCTGCGCAGCTAGCGCCATTCGACGGCCAACACCGCGGTTCCTGGTGTGTCCGCTGTGCCGCGCGTGTGATCATTGCTTGTACAGCCCTCTCGCAGTGTGCGGAGCAAGTATGGTGGGTCTGACACACCGGTATCAATGTGTTCTTTTTTCCATTTCCAGGAGTGTAATTTATTCTAAATGAAAACAGAATAATGTAAGCTTCGTTTTCTATGTTTTAAATAATCGAGAAACTATGACGGACAATCCTCAAACCGGGGAATTAGCAACACGATAGTTAAGTGTTTACTGTATTTTCATGGATATATGGTTTTTACAAAATCATCTCGTAAGGCTGGGCTTTCTGTTCGTATTTAATACCTACTATGTAACTGACTCAGATGCTGTTAGGCAACAATGATTACACAGTGGCATCTCCTATCATTATACCGGTGTCTTAGCAGACGCGTTTGACGCAAATCACTTTTAGAGAGTTTATGTCGTATTTTAAGTACTTTGTGCAGATGCGTCATTGTGTCGCAGGAAAACTCAGTACCTTTATTTTATTATTTTATGAACAAAAGTGTCTAGGTTACGTAGTTTTTTTAATTTTTGTCAATAGTTTTTGCAGCTTTAGTCAGTGTTAAGATTTAAAACTAAAATATGAGACTGTTGCCACCACGGCCGTCAGCTGGTGTGCGCCTTTACAACGACGAGCTCTAATGACTCACACCAGCTGACGTCAGCTGTAGCAGCAGTCCTGCATGTCACTTTTAAATCTTAAAATAACCTAATTCGGCCAACACCAGTCGTAAGAGTCAAATCAGAACGTGGCCTAGGCTCTTTCATGGATGAATTATTTTGTTTGTGTTGAAAATCTAACATCTAACTCATTCGAGATGGCTCATTAGTTCACTTGGACCAGGATGTAAGAAGGAATCAGTCTTACCTCATTAGTGAAATAATTTCCGATTTCACTGAACTTAAATCCAGACAACTGCGTGGGGGTTTGAGATGTGCCGCCCCTACAAACTAGACATGCTTCTCAAGTAATGTGGCCTCTCACACGATCCATAACTTTAAATCCTACCGGAAACAAATGGCACCATGTATACACTGGAAATTAGGGAGACTATTTTCATTACATAAATGTACGTTAAAGCGCAACGGTTTCTCAACGTTGAACTGTGTCATAACGTTCTTATAATGTGAACAACTTTATCATAATCGATAAATTAAGTTGTCGAGAGCGAGTAGTAAAATACGTACTTGTCCTAATGCTTCTACAGAAGGCATAAACGCCGAGGCATCTGCTGAACGTCAGGTAAACAACCCACAGAAATGTTTCTAGCACGGAAAGGGCCGAATGCAGACACGTATGAATTTAAGATGGTCCTACCTGTAAAGCGACTAGCTGGACATTTTCAGCAAATTATACATACTATCAGCATCAGTTCTTCACCAGATTTGAAAACTGATTGTTATGCGAAGCTCAGCTTTCGGCTCAATGTATAAAAGAAAGGTGTGTCGCGAAAGTTCCATAGCGACACTTCCTCTGATAGTTTTATTCAGTCATGGGCTGGTAGCTATGGTAATGTCCTATTTCTGTCCTAAAAATGGTCGTAAGAGTAAGTGGGAGAGCTATGTGTTGATCTGTACAGTTGATTTTCATTCAGAAGACAATAAGCATCTTCCCCGCTGATAATACACTGAGGTGACTAAGCCATGGAATAGCGATATGCACGGATACAGATGGCAATACTATTGCGTACACGGTATATAAAAGGGCAGTGCATTGGCGAAGCTGTCATTTGTACTCAGGTGTCCGATGTGATTATGGCCGCACGTCGGAAATTAACAGACTTGGAACGCGGAATGGTAGCTGGAGCTAGAAGCATGGGACTTTCTGTTCTGAAAATCGTTAGAGAATTCAACATTCCAGGATCCACAGTGTCAAGAGTGTGGCGAGACTAAAACACGTCAGGCATTACCTCTCACCAAGGCCAACGCAGTGGCCGAGGGTCTTTACTTAACACTCCAGTGGTCGCGTGTGATCTCTCAGATACAAAGCTACGTATTCTCGTACTAGGCTGCCCTCGCGTGTGCGGACCAAGCAGCTCCATCTCCTATTCCTCTACCTAGTTGCGGGACGAGTGCCAGTCGTGCGGTGACCTTGTCCGCTTCAGTTTTATGGGTGTGGAGCCGTTTTGTATCGCAGAGATACCACGCAACGTTAGTCCTGAATCTCGCAGATACAACGCGACCTCCAATGTTCCTCTTACTGACGAGAACAGTGAAGTGTTAAGGACCGAGAGCTGCCACGTATGCCTAGAATTTGTCAAGCAACACTTCGTGAAATAAACGCAGAATCAATGTGAGACGTACGACTAATGTACCCGTTAGGACAGATCGACGAAATCTGGCGTTAATGGCCTAAGGTAGCAGACGACCGATGCTAGTGCCATTGCTAATAGCAGGACACCGTCTGCAGCGCCACTCCTGGGCTGTTGAACATATCGATTTTATCCTATGTTGTTGTGGTCTTCAGTCCCGAGACTGGTTTGATGCAGCTCTCCATGCTACTCTATCCTGTGCAAGCTTCTTCATCTCCCAGTACTTATTGCAACCTACATCCTTCTGAATCTGCTTAGGCGACTGGAAAATCGTGGCCTGGTGAGATGTGTCCCACTTTCAGGTAGTAAGAGCTGACGGTAAGGTTCGAGTGTGGCGCAGAACCCACGAAGCCATGAACCGAAGATGGTGGCTCCATATTGGTGCGGGTTGTGTTTACATGGAATGGGGTGGGTCCTGCGTATTTTCGTCTACATGGAGCCCATTTGTAGCCATTCATGAACTTCAAGTTACCAAACGACAATGGAATTTTTATGGGTGATAATGTGCTCTGTCATCGGGCCACAACTGTACGCAATAGGTTTGAAGAACAACGTGGACGATTCGAATGAATGATTTGGTCACCTAGATCACCCGACATGATTCCCACTGTAAATTTAAATTTCCATTTTCAGCTCATTTGAAGCTTAGCTTTGGAAACCTTGTTTACTTTACCAAAACCATTCCAAGAAGGTTTTTCCTCTTCTGTTTATTTCATTTGCTGCCAATTCAGTTATTGTCTTCGTGAAATTATTGTCATATATTGTTAAGCTATTTGTTTCATTTTATTTAATTGTGAGTGCTCGGCATATTTGTTAAGGGGGGAAGATTTGTGTTTTAATTGCTGGAAAATGCACTCCCAGTGTGATCTCAGGTTCCTGCTTGTTGGAAGAAGGCAGCCAGCAGATCTCATTAGGAGAGGGGAACCTCCCTGGGAAAATGGACAGTTTTTGCAGGAGTGGGCTGCTTTCGTGCTCTGAGCTTTTGTGGGCAGAGTCGGTGCCTGTTCTCACTACCACTACCACGAGCATGAAATTGTCGCCTTTTCCACACAAGCGTCAAAGGACTAGGTGCTATGGTACTGTCCAGCCAGAGTGCAAAATTCTGTTGTTTTCACTCCAAATATTTTGGTGTAACCTGTCAAATGCGTCGCCTCCACCACAGTGCTTGGTACGAAGAAGCCAACCAATCGAGAAGACACTGCTCCTAGCCAATACCAAACTTACGTGTATTTTGTACGCCACGTGCGGGAAATTTCTGCTGTGTTGCAGTGTTATTTCGTAATATAAGCGATATTCTCCTCTGTGAAATTGGCAACAACGTTGAGTAATCCCCTCCGTGTAGAGGGTTTGGAATGTGGAAGACTGAGAAGGAAGAATTAAGATCCTTGGCTTTCCGCATCCGGGTCACCATCTGGTAATGATCAGCATACACACTGTGGACTTTTAGGAAATGTAAGGCTCACAATCCGCGGTAGCTTGGTTGATATTCCGAGCAGCTCGCTACTCACTTCTTCGGGTACGCAGTAGTTGCCGATTTGACTTTTAATTTGTGATTATGCTTCATTTACTTCGAATTCACTAGTTGACCGGGTAAGAATATTTTGTTGCATTTTCTCCATGCAGTCTTCCATATAAACTGGTACTTCCCCACAGTGTTAACGCCATTTTTTCCAAACTTAATCGAGATTTTAGAGAGCTTTGCTCTCTTTCAGCTTCTTGTGAACTGTGGCCGTCAATCAGAGCAATAAAAATCTGTTAAAGCAGACTTGACTTAAATTTCAAGATCCTTTAATTTTCCTACAAATTTTGTGTGCTTAGACGACCACTAATAAGTAAAAACTATTATAGATCTAATTTTGTTGTTCTCACTGTGGTCTTGTTGTCTTCACTCAACGAGCAGATACTTAATATTCGGTAAGGTTAACGAGCGTTACACTCACTCGTCTTGTATGATTGTGGATTTGTTTATTGGCTAGGAGAGTAGTGTCGACTTGCCCTAAGATTAAGAGCCGGCCGCGGTGGTTTCGCGGTTCTAGGCGCGCAGTCCGTAATCGTGCGACTGCTACGGTCGCAGGTTCGAATCCTGCCTCGGGCATGGATGTGTGTGATGTCCTTAGGTTAAAGTAGTTCTAAGTTCTAGGGGACTAATGACCACAGCAGTTGAGTCCCATAGTGCTGAGAGCCATTTGAACCATTTGAACCTAAGATTAAGAGGTTGTTGTGTGTTGTATCATGACAATTTTGCAAACGACCTTGCAGTATTTAGACGTAATAAGCAACAATATTTTTATAGCAACGTCATATCACAACGCAGGCCATAGGCATACCGTCTGCCTGAGCAGAGACCGTTTACTGGAAACAGCGGCCACAGAAATTTGTGGCCAGAGAAATTTTCGCCCATAAACGGCCGAGGAAGGGACCACTAATCCCCTAACCCGGCAGGTCTAAGAGTTGAAGGACGCCATCAGGAGGTTTCCGAGCTCGCATTTTCAAGCCATACTATACAGAACACTGCGAACTGAGGTCAATGTTAAGAGTGCACAAGTAATCTATACACGTTGCAAAACCATGGAAAGTAAATAAAATTTGATTACAACTTCAGAAACAAAACATCCCACGAATATACAAAAATCAGTTTACAATTATCATTAGATCCCTTGCACAAATTTGACGACTAAGAATACTTTTTCTGAAACTGTTCCTAACTTTATTTTGGCGCTACGATTTTTCTTAACTTTGTGTGTTTCGACAGTGTTGCGTAAGAAAATTCTTTTTTTTTCAAAAGTTTAATTAATTAAGAATTATTTTGGATCTCCTATGAGTCAGACTCGACTGTCTAATTTAGCAGTTAGTCAATAAAGAATGAGGTAGCTAAAGATATCGATATTGATGACGCAATTTCAAATACTCAGCCGAAAGGAAATAAAGAAATTCTAAGGTACGTGCTAGTCAATTGTCACTAAGGAACTCTTCAGTTACTTGTTCTGTCTTCTTAATAATCAATTAACTGTTTGTCTGTGTTTTTAATGCGTTTTACTTATTTGTTGTCATCCATAAAAAGCTGTTTGCGGAGTAGTTGGTATTGTTCATTGACTACTTAATCATGCATATTAAAAACCTCTTACACACGAGAGTTGTACTTTATACTTTCGTGAAGGTGGCAATTTTGGAGATGGGGGTGGGGGGGCCTGGGGAGGGGAGGGGGGGGGGGGAGGGAATTAAGTCTGCACCACGTACAAACTACCTAGTTACACCACTGCGTAAACATCAGTCTGAACCAGAGTAAAATATTGGATCTATACATAACCAAATAGGGAATTCCTTTTAAGTTGCCGGCCGTGGTGGTCTCGCGGTTCTAGGCGCGCAGTCCGGAACCGTGCGACTGCTACGGTCGCAGGTTCGAATCCTGCCTCGGGCATGGATGTGTGATGTCCTTAGGTTAGTTAGGTTTAAGTAGTTCTATGTTCTAGGGGACTGATGACCACAGAAGTTCTAGGGGACTGATGACCACAGAAGTTGAGTCCCATAGTGCTCAGAGCCATTTTTGAACCTTTTAAGTTCGAAATTGACCACAGCAAATATCGTCAAGAAATACAATAACATTTAAATATCTCATGAGTCTTACCTTTACGTCATTAAAATATGTGTATGTTTCTTAGAAGCTTTATAATGTTCATGACAAGTTCACTCACTGAAAAATGTTTAAATTCGACTGATATGTTTAATTTTAGCTCAGTATATCTTCACTCGTCGTCATAGCGACTTAGCGAAGACAAATTTTGCTTTTGGTTTTTTACGTCGATTCGACTTTTATTATTTGTGTAAATCTCTTCTTAGCTATTGCACAGTTGCGAATCTGTTCTCCCACTTCTTCATTTTCTTTACATTCATGAGTAAGTCCTAAATCTTGCACTTTTCTCCAGAGAGATTTTTTCATGTAGAAATAACCTCCATGCACTTCGTCTGTCGTTATTTCAACTTTAGTCGCAGAAATCGCCGCTAATTCTAAATTCACGTTCATTCCACTGTGTAATATTTTTCTCCAAATTTCGGAAAAGACGGATGTATGCCCCTTTCCTTTTGTTGGGCTATAATGCAGAGCAACTGTATATACGTTTGTCTTGTTGTTTGTACTCCCAAAGTTGGTGTGAATGGTGTATATTTCCAGAAAGTGTTTGCTACAGCACTTGAACGTACCATCCATAAGGAAGTCTTGTTTACTTCTTTCAGCCTCTCTTGCTACTCTTCCAGTAAAAACGATTATCCTTTCTCGTAAGTTGTCGTTACTGCTCTAGCATTTCAGTTACAAAATCATATCTTCGATTATGCAGGCAACGCACCATTTTAGAAACAGAAGCCTCTTCCTCTCGCACTCTTTCCTTTGCCTGGTCCCAAGTATTGCTTACTTTCAACCGAGCGTCATCCAGAGCTCCACCGCCGACCCGATGGTGGGCGAGCGGTTCTAGGCGCTTCAGTCTGGAACCGCGCGACCGCTACGGTCGGAGGTTGGTATCCTGCCTCGGCAAGGCATATGTGTGATGTCTTTAGGTTAGTTAGGTTTAAGTAGTTCTAAGTTCTATGGGACTGATGACCTGAGATGTTAAGTCCCATAGTGCTCAGTGCCATTTAAACCATTTGAACCAGAGCTCCACATTGATGCTCGAGTGAAAAATGTTTTAAGGATTCCTCGGCAGCCCGCATCTCGTGGTCGCGCGGTAGCGTTCTCGCTTCCCGCGCCCGGGTTCCCGGGTTCGATTCCCGGCGGGGTCAGGGATTTTCTCTGCCTCGTGATGGCTGGGTGTTGTGTGTTGTCCTTAGGTTAGTTAGGTTTAAGTAGTTCTAAGTTCTAGGGGACTGATGACCATAGACGTTAAGTCTCATAGTGCTCAGAGCCATTTGAACCATTCCTCGGCAACGGTTTAATTTCGGTCTTGAACAACGCCACTTACAGACCAGTCTTCTTTCCTTCTCCTCACTATGTAAGAATTGCCTTCATAGTGGCAACATAGCCTACCGCGAATGGTCGTTCAAACTTCCATATTGGAACTATTGCGTCAGAAGTACATAAGTCGCACTATATGAACTCAAGTATAGCTATAGCCGTACTTAGGCTGTTTGTTCAGACAGTCGGCTACTATGGTACAGAAGATCTATCGGGGCATAGTTCGGTCGTGTCTGGGGAGCAGGTAGTTTACAGTAATTACGACGGTCCGGGCGCAGGTGTAAGCCGTGACACGAGGGAGCAGGTATTGGGCGCACATTTCACAGATTTCTGGTTGGGCGCAAACTACACTCGAGGGAGTTTTCATGGATTCATCAGAGACGACAAACACACGAATTTAAGAATGAGATTTTCACTCTGCAGCTGAGTGTGCGCTAATATGAAACTTGCTGGCAGATTAAAACCTCCATATTGGAACTATTGCTTCAGAAATACGTAAGTCGCACGATATGAACTCAAGTAAAGCTATAGCGGCACTAAGGCTGTTTGTTCAGACAGTCGGCTACTATGGTACAGAAGATTTTAATCTGCCAGGAAGTTTCATATCAGCGCACACTCAGCTGCAGAGTGAAAATCTCATTCTGGAAACATCCCCCAGGCTGTGGCTAAGCCATGTCTCCGCAATATCCTTTCTTTCAGGAGTGCTAGTTCTGCAAGGTTCGCAGGAGAGCTTCTGTAAAGTTTGGAAGGTAGGAGACGAGGTACTGGCAGAAGTAAAGCTGTGAGTACTGGCCGTGAGTCGTGCTTCGGTAGCTCAGATGGTAGAGCACTTGCCCGCGAAAGGCAAAGGTCCCGAATTCGAGTCTCGGTCGGGCACACGATATTAATCTACCAGAAAGTTTCACACAAATTTAAACTTCAGCTGTCACGCTGGAAAGGGTCATTTGCTTTGTGCGCAGAAGACGATAAAACTATTTATTTCTAGTGATCCAAAGGAAAATGGAATGGCCAGACACGAAGATGAGATTGCTGTTATCAGACAAAAATAGTGAGCCTAAAATGAATTCATAGTTTCCTCTCTAAACATACGCTGAGAGTTGTCATGATGCGTTGCTCCATAGGAGAAAAACACGCTGGTTTCACAAGTCGTTTCGTAACTTTCCTGTTGTACGCATTGCTGGAGGGCAGTATGGGAAAATCATATGACCAGCTCACAGGAATCTCGAGAAAGAAGCGAGAACATTTTTTTTCTTTTTTAAAAGTTCCTGCTAATTTGTCCTAAGTGCACTTAGATTAGATTAGATTAGATTAGTATTTGTGCCATAGACCATGAATACGGCACTTCGTAATGATGTCTGTATCGGAAGATGTGCACAAAGTACCTATTTGTGCGTGAATTACAAAATTTCCCAGGGACAGTTTAGTTGTAGACCTGATCATCGGGACGCCTGCAATTTTTTTTTCTTACTCTGGTAACCTGCCTAAGATTTCAGAATATGCAATGTCCGGCTGAAGAAGAGGCAGCCAGTCCATTAAATAAGACGGATACCTCAATAAACTGCATTAACTATGATTGACCCAAGTTTTTATTAAGGAGCCAGTTTTGCGCACTCTATTCATAGTTATCAATATGAAGAAAAGGGAATGTAGATTAAAATGAGTGATCAGAACAAAATAAGGAGTGAACTTCAATTTCCGTAGGTACGATCTGGACTGGTTGCTTAAAAACTCTCATAATTCATGCAATATGTCCTGCACTTGGCCCCATATTAATTCCAGCACCTTTGCAAGAGGCGGTTGAAACCATCATCATGCAGACTACAGTTCTCGAAATGACGCTCTGTTTATCTGAGGTTTTGAAGTTGCTTAACCATTTCTACCGATTTCCATACTAGACACCACTATAGCTTCTTGATAGCAGGTAAAATTGTATTAGTTTCTAGCTTTCTCTGCATTATCCTTGATGCTTTACTTGTAAATTGACACCCGCAACCTATTTAAAGCTGACACATGTAGAAAGTGTTATCGAGCTACAGAATATCTCAAGTATTTTGAAAGTAAGAATGACGACAAGGAAGAATTCTCTTATTTAATAACAAGGCGGTTGTTAGAAATTCCGAAGGCTGTTTTTTTACAACATGGATAAGACTTGCTGCTTTCGCATGTGTCAGACTAGCCCATTAAGGAGGACCTGACCAGACGTCTAATGTTAAGAGCGCCGCACTGTCGATCCTCATAAATAATGCGAAAACCAATTAAAAGCGCCTCTAGCCATGCCTAGGCATGTGCATGACCTTAATTAGCAGAGATCAGTTTTCTCGATGCGGGATCTACTAGCAGAAACCGAGCGTTTCCAGATAGCAAGACTAGCCCTAACCACTTTATGCTTCACACTGAATCACGATCTCGAAATCCTGGATCACGATCTTGTAATGAAAGTTTTAGATTTATAGTGTAATTCTGATTGCCGAATCGCCCATTCAGTGGTACTCACTAATGAACAAGACACGCTTCCTGTTTGTAATTAATACCGATTTGAACAACTTAATACTTCCCATGAACATACAACAGCTAGCCTACTAATTTAATGCAATATAAGAAGTAGACAGCATTAAGTTTTCGGGATAACAGATGGAGCACACCCTTAATCAGTAAACTCCCCACCCTAGACTTGATAATACCCTATCGCTGATATGGGTTCTCTAAAAATGAGGAAACTAAATTGTTCCACATTTTTCCTTTCACCAATGATTTATGGAACTCAAAACGAATGGAAATAATTCTCAGAGTTATATGAAGTGGCTGCTCTAGAATACCTGTCGAGACCTGTTCAAGAAACTTTGTATTTTCACAACTGTTTCACAATACATTTATGGTGGTCACCAACGTTTCCTTTTTCTAAAAAGTATAGTGCAAATCTAAATGCAGCACTGGGGCCAAAGACTTCTTGAGCTTAAAATTAGTACAGAGAGGTGTCAGCTACATGGGTGAGCATCTATCCAACAACCTGTCAGAGCAGTACTCTAAGAGCATACGAAATGTTTTATGGGTAATGTAATGGAGTGTGAAATTGATATTTTAAATCACAATTAATATTAGTAAAGTGATATAATGATATGTCACGAAGTAAGTCATTTCACTTCACTAAAATATTATGCGTCGTTGTTTTATTACTACATTCGAGAGACCCCTCTCTGCAGGATCCACAGAATACAGAAAAAACCTATTAAAAATTTTCAAAGAAAATGCCGTTGAAACGTGATCGTGAATTTAACAAACAGTGAGCTTTTTGTAACGTGGTATCAAAGGTAATATTTCCGAACAGGATGTTTTTCTAGAACATTTCCCCGGGAATTGGCTACTGAACGTGAAGAAATTTATGAAGTCTAGTCCCTTAACTTACCAGACGTATTTTAAAGTATTCAACGAACATCCTAATGATACAGCCAGCTTGGGAAAGAAGGTGAAAAGCTTTAGTATGTCGGTAAAGTGGAAGAATCTCAGCCTGAGAGTGAATCATTACTGTTTTTTTATATCAAAAGTACATAGACCTCTTTTTGGTCAAAGCCCTTACTGTCAGCGTTTCTCCAGGCCACAGAGTCCAATTATGAAGTGGAAATCTGGAAGGTCTCATTTTTAGCTGCCGTAACATGTTCTCCAGCCACACATTTATTTAGGTGGTGGTAGGGGGGGGGTGGAGAGGGGGTGACAGGAGAAGCAAGAGGGTGTTAAATATGGAGAGGTTCCACTAACTCGTACTTCAAATCCGTTGGTTGTCATGTCTTCGAGGCATTTTTCATTTTCATAATGAAAGGTGACTCTTTTTTTCCTTCTGCAGTCAAAATCGCCGCTCGCATAATCCTTCAACCGACTGGATGAGAAAAATAGCGTTGTGTTTATCAGTATTTCCCCAATTTCATGGTAATCGATATGAAATATCCCTTTCATATCTCAGAAAACAGAGACCATAACCTTCCGGAAAGGTAATTTCGACTTGGCCTTTTTTGCTGCAAAGCTTCCGGTTCCAGCACACATCCTTAATTGCCACTTCGTTTCTGATGTGCACCAGTATGAATCGTTTTAAAATTGACCCAGCATTGTTGAAAATTACAGTTCAGAGTTTGAATTCGGATAACCGTTTCACAGTTACTGAAAATGAAGGAACTTACTGCTTACAAATCTTCACCAACTTTCCTTTGTCGCTAAACCGTCGAAAACAAAGTTTTTTATCAACTTTCGCAATTCTGAAATAATTGCAGGTCAGCATCTTCCGCTAACCAGTGCAACGAAAAACCAGCAGAACCCATTTGTCAAATCACTGTAACCGGTAGTCAAAATGATATTTCCGAAAATGCAAAAACCATGTCAAAAATATATAGGCATTATGAAGTGCAAATGAACGTTACAGCGCATCCATGGTTTCTGCAGTTTCGTAAATATCATTTTGATTATCTGTTACGATGATCTGAAAATGGGTCCCGGCCCGAAACTAATCATCGAGTAAATGATACTTGATCGCCAGGCCTGCTGTCTCTATTCGAAGAGCATATCAGACGGCAGTAGCAATTAAGAATATAATAACTACAGGATGGACAAATACAAGCTGCCCGAGCGAGTGGCTAACTTCGGAGCGTTACATTGCCAACATTTAGAAATCATTTGTGAAAGTATTAACGAGAAAGAGAAAACCTATAGTTACTTCCAACAGGATGGAGCAACTGCCTGCACGGCCGGCTGAACCTTGGAGCACATATAAATAATCCTGATGACTAACAGAGTAACTAGCAGGGGTCAGTCTGGCCACCCAGGTCACCTGATCTGTCAGCGTGTGATTACTTCGTGTGGGGAGCCCTCAAGCCCCACGTGTATCCCAACAGCCCTCATCGTCTTTAAGAACTGCAGCAGAAAGTTCCGGGTGAGACTGCAGCAATTCCAGCAGTCCAACTTCGATCAGTCTTCAGCAGTTTGCTGACCAGGGCCCAAAAGTGCCAAGAGATGAATGGTGGCCACTTTCAACATCTGCTGTAGAATGGTTAGAACTGTATTTCCTTTTCTCTTTTGTTTTCCTTTGAACCCTGGAACTCCGTTCTATGGGCCACTTTTATTTATCGTACCCTGCGTTTCAGTAAGACTAACTTTTAATTCTTCATTTCGGTTCTGTCTATCAATTAACGTGGCATTTTGTACAAAACCGTTCTTTAAAAACTTGTGCTAATCGTTGACTATTATCTGGCATTCTTATTTTCTAGACATATGGATATTGACGGAAAAGTAATTATTTTGCACCATCCAGCTATTGGTTTCTCACACAATTTTATAAAAATCGAGACACTTGCAATTGGAAAATTACTTTGTTTATGGTCCCAGTCTGCACTTGCTGTTATTTGGAGAGCGGTTGAGTACAGTATACGTTTACACTGTATAAATTTTTGATTTATAGAAATTACGAAGAGTAGAGCTTAGAGAATAGAAAGAGCGAAGTGTAACTTAAGAAAGATGTGTATTTATTGTTCATTAAGTGTTATTAGCCATGTTTTGGTGGTATTGCACAGAGCACCAAATGTTCTTCTATACAATGGCGGTACGGACTTAGCATACAAATATTTTTGGATTACATTATTTCTGTTATTTAATAGCTACAGAAAGCAATTACATTCTCCAAAATATGTTTCTTCCTTTTTTTAATAATAGGTATTCCGAAGTGTCTCATATATTAGCTATATTTTCTCCCGGCAATGCCTTTAACACAAGAAATATTTTCTTACATTCAGATTCATTCATCATTTATCGAGTCATTGCCTCTCTTATCGTTTAGCGAATGATTGAGTCATGGAGTTAGCAGTTTGTCGCTGTAATGATAAATGAAGAAATGAAGGGAAACAGGAAGTTGTATAGAAGTGCCGAATGACAACAGATAGCTGCGGTACCCAGCGCAGCGTTTATATAAAGATCCCAGGTAACGACATCTCGCCGGCGTCCGTCATATTTATTAGTTGTATAGCTGTTATTAGCGTAGCCGAAGGCTCCGTAAAAAGACTACGCCGGGCGGCACATTAACGTTCCTGGAATCGGAGCCCGACCGTATATTATCGGTCATTACGTCATATCTGCCTGCTAGCGTCGCTTCTGCCTTGCTCCTAATAGAGCTGCTACTACACAGCGAGGAAATACCTCCTGAACAACTGAGGCAGTTACGCGTCAAACCGGTAGCCTCGTTGTTAACCTGATCTACGAGGATCCAGCAGCATTCGCCGCCGAATTCTAAACCGAACTAACTCGAAACAATGCGTGTAAATGTAGTTAAACGTTTATAAGAAGGAGCTACCACATTAGTTCGCTTTAAGGCCTTGTATCGTGATAGCAGCTTCTCGCCATGTAGAGATCAATTCCTTTCCTCTGTGTCCACGTCACGTATGTTACTGTTAGACGTACCCGCTTATAATCTTATATTCGAATTTTTCCACCTAAGAACTAAATCGCAGGACTGCAGTGCCATGTATTCGCTGTTTACTACCCACAGAAGTCATTGGTTTGGTTCAAAAGTCGTTGGACTGTGGGTTTACATGTACATTTTAAATTCTTGTGGAATCACTTTTATATACAAACGGTTAAATATACATAAAACAACACAAATTATAAACAAAGAAAGACACAAAAATTTTATAGTTGAATATCTAGGTCTCTAAACCAGTCCACAGGTTGTCGTGTCACAAATTGCAACTTACTGATTTCACCAGGAAGTTTCCGTAGTAAACACTATTCAATCAGATACTGCGTAGTTTGCACAGCAACCCCAGGGTGGCACGTCGGAAAATCTTTGGACTCTCATTCACACAAAGAGGCACCACACCTTCCATGCACTGCGCCGCATCGATTCAGAGCTGACCATAATTTCCTGGGATGATCAAATTCATTCACACGTTTAGTAGGATCAGTAATAAGGCGAAAGTTTTCTACAGGAAACTTCTGCAAAACCTCCTTCCATTCTTGGTGCGTATCATATTCAAGATTCGCAAACTACGTTGGCCAGGGTTGTTGTCTGACTTCAAGCTTTCTGGCACCTACATTTTGTAATTGATTGTACGGAAGTGAGTTCTGATGAGTAAATATACTTTTGGAACTCTCTTGCAGCTGCTGCTTCTCGTCTAATTGATGATGGTGCAATGAATATTACATAATACAGACAGCCATGAAAGTGATGTTAGTTTAGTAGTGCCACTTATTATTCTCATTGCTTGACTAAACTTTAAAATCAACTTTGCGCGCATGCGACTGTAGTAATACGAAGAATATATCCATTTTCACTCCATTCTAATAATATCAAGTTTGGTGTCCACTTTTATGCTATAATTTCTAAGTGGTTCTTAAAAGCAAGCGCACATTCAAAATGACCTCCTAATATTTTGGGAGTGGCTTACGTTCTAAAGGAACAATTTCGAAGATTTGTATTTGTGATTAGGCCCACGGTTATTAAGACGGTTAACATTTACCTCTTCTTTGGATGGTGTGGTTTCACTTTCAAATTCTTGAAGTAATCACGCATTATGTCTAAATCTGTGGTAGAAGCTTCTTCATTATCTTCCAGCATTCCTGCTTGATAAGCTAGTGCCACTTCATCAAAAAAATGGATATTTTTAGTATTACTGTTGATCATATCGCCGATCTAAAGATTAAATAGCGTTGGTCATGGGACAGAGCCCAGCAGTAGCCCAGCACTCAGCTTTCGTCTCCAAGGAACACTTGAAATCGACTGATGCTAAGCATGCTATCCATTAAATTAATCAGAATTTTGCACTTTATGATTTCTGCGAATTTAATAGCCGTAAGATCAAGAAATGCTGCTGCAGACTTTAGTTTGAGCTGGTGACTTCATACTATGAATGAAGGTAATGTCAATAGATAATAACAGCAACAGCGATTCTTTCGAAAATCGGCGTGTTGCAATGGAATTAATTTGTCAATCTACCAGATAATAAACAACAATCCTAGTGAAAGCAAATAATAATGACGTCGAGAATACGTATCCCCGCTAGTATCAACAGTAATTTGATTTTTGGATATAAAAATACCTGCGGATTCTCAAATTTATAGCTTCTGAGACTAGTTTGATGACCTACAGCAGCGAGGGTAGGGAAGACTGGAAAATGGGGTCGAGACATTAATAGTGACCCTACAAATATGCATGATGAGGAACAAAGCGACGAGCCCACTGCCCACACCTATGAAATCACACCACAAGTGGATAAAAAGCATCTGTCTAATGCATTGTTAACGATGGCTTCTCTGGATTATGAATTTCCACATTTAAAATGCAGCTCTATTTACTCGAGTATTTTAAAAATTAATAAATTAATCCAGCTGTATTTAAGGTGTCGATTTTACTTTGGCAACTAGTTTCAACGTTGTAACAACATCATCTTCAGGCCCATACACTTGTTGAGGTCAACTGCGTGCGGCTGATATTAGAAGTCAGCGGTGAGATCTCACCACTCACTTCTAGTACGAGGTGCATTCAAGTTCTAAGGCCTCCGTTTTTTTTCTCCGGGCTGGAAAAAGATAGAAACATGCGCATTGTTTTAAAATGAGGCCGCATCCATTGGCAATATGTCCCAGAGATGGCAGCACCGTACGGCAGATGGAATTTTACCACCAGCGGCGACAATGAGAACTGTTTTAAATACTTAAAATGGCGACGTTTTCGTTACTTGAACAGCGTGCAATCATTCGTTTTCTGAATTTGCGTGGTGTGAAACCAATTGAAATTCATCGACAGTTGAAGGAGACATGTGGTGATGGAGTTAAGGATGTGTCGAAAGTGCGTTCGTAGGTGCGACAGTTTAATGAAGGCAGAACATCGTGTGACAACAAACCGAAACAACCTCGGGCTCGCACAAGCCGGTCTCACGACATGATCGAGAAAGTGGAGAGAATTGTTTCGGGGGATCGCCGAATGACTGTTGAACAGATCGCCTCCAGAGTTGGCATTTCTGTGGGTTCTGTGCACACAATCCTGCATGACGACCTGAAAATGCGAAAAGTGTCATCCAGGTGGGTGCCACGAATGCTGACAGACGACCACATGGCTGCCCGTGTGGCATGTTGCCAAGCAAGGTTGAAGCGCAACGACAGCATGAATGGGACTTTCTTTTCGTCGGTTGTGACAATGGATGAGACGTGGATGCCATTTTTCAATGCAGAAACAAAGTGCCAGTCAGCTCAAAGGAAGCACACAGATTCACCGCCACCAAAAAAATTCGGGTAACATCCAGTGCAGAAAAAATGATGGTGTCCATGCTCTGGGACAGCGAGGGCGTAATCCTTACCCATTGCGTTCCAAAGGGCACCACAGTAACAGGTGCATCCTACGAAAAAGGTTTTGGAGAACAAATTCCTTCCTGCACTGCAACAAAAACGTCCGGGAAGTGATGCGCGTGTGCTGTTTCACCAAGACAACGCTCCCGCACTTCTAGCTAACGTTACGCAACAGTTTCTTCGTGATAACATCTTCGAAGTGATTCCTCATGCTCCTTACTCACCTGACCTGGCTCCTAGTGACTTTTGGCTTTTTCCAACAATGAAAGACACTCTCCGTGGCTTCACATTCACCAGCCGTGCTGCTATTGCCTCAGCGATTTTCCAGTGGTCAAAACAGACTCCTAAAGAAGCCTTCGCCGCTGCCATGGAATCATGGCGTCAGCGTTGTGAAAAATATGTACGTCTGCAGGGCGATTACGTCGAGAAGTAACGCCAGTTTCGTCGATTTCGGGTGAGTAGTTAATTAGAAAAAAATCGGAGGCCTTAGAACTTGAATGCATCTCGTATGAGCCGCACGCAGCAGACGTCAATAGTGTATGGGCCTGAAGATGACGTTGTTACAACGTTGAAACTTGTTGCCAAAATAAAATCGACACCTTAAATACAGCTGGAGGAATTTCTTCAATTTTAATATAAATTTATACCAGCTGACGTCCCATTGTCCTCCATTTCAGCTATGGATGTACGAAAATTTACTCGAGTGTCGAACAGAAGCTACGATATCATCAATCCTTTCCAAGGAGGAGTTACCAGCACATGAAGCAAAGAATGTCAACCGGACGAAAGTATTTGCTCGACTAATGACGAGGTAGAGCGGATTTCTGGTCCAAGATTGTTAGGGTGACGAGAGATTGGTATCCCACATTAATACAGAATCAAAACAACGGTCAGTTCAGTGGGACCACTCAACCTCGCCAAAACTGTAAAAAATCAAGCCAACGCCGTACTAGAATTGAAAATCGGTGCGTACCGCTTTCACAGGCGTAGAAAACGTTGTTTTGGTTGATTTCATAGAACGTGGGTCAACAGTTACAGCTGACGTGTACTACGAAACGGACACCAAACTGAGACGTGCCATCGGAAATGGACGACGTGGGAATCTATCACCTAGTTCAAGGATAAGATTAAGTATTTGCTATGTGACCTTTTTGAACATTCGCCCCTCAGTCCCTACCTTGCACGCAGCGACTATTACATCTTAATTTACTTCATGTAGCTGCCTAATGGCCAAAGGTTTTAAAGATGAAGAGGAAGTGAATGCCGCCGTTGACAAACAGTTCAATCGCCAAACGAAGAACTTACGTGCGGAGGGGTTTAACAGCCAACGAAAGGAAAAATGCACAAAAAAAACCGAATCGACGGCCAATACTACTTTCATGACGCGCAACGTTTAATGCTGTCGTTGGGGATGTCCCTCCCAACAGTCATCAGGTGCCTTTCCTCTGATGTTTTGGCAGAATTTTCAGTTTCGTTTAAGCAATGTTTAGTTGGAGTCAGCTCAAACAAATACTCCGCATAACATTTTTAATATGACGCCCAGCGCTGACAAAAAGCGTTGGTTTGTTTCCCGTGACGAACAAAATAATTTTCAACCGGAATTTTACGTGCCCATTCGATAGAGCGATCCCAAACTGGTCTAGTGTGATATGCACTTTAGCGATATGTGGTAAGGGAAACAATACAACACGAAGGATAAGCAGCTCTCTGGCAGGGACTGGCGTGTCTCTCTGGTCCGTGCTGACTCTAACGCCCTGCAGTAGCGCTGCTCCGTCGCTGCTGGAGTATTGGTTATTCTTCGCGTCATTCTGACCTGTTAATACATATCGACATAATGAATATCACACTACAGTAATGTGGGACTGTTCTATCGAACGGGCACGTCGAGTTCTGCTTTAAAAATCATTTTCTGTGTAACGGGAAACAAACGCTTTCCATCAGCGCCGTGCGTCACAAGAAAGACGTGACGAGCAGTACTTGTTTGGGCTAAATTCAGCTACGCATTGAAAGAACTATATTGCAAATAAATGCCGAAAAACACGAGAAAATGCTCCTGACGATTCTTAAGAGGGACATCCTGTATAATTATACACATACTGTACTGGCTTTCAGATGTGTTAGTTCCATTCTCTGGGAGGAGTAAATTCCTTTCTTCCTATCCGGCACCCTTTATTCAACCAATGCCGGTTCGGAACGGGTATGGTATTTCTCCACCTCTGCATACGATGAATCACACTTATATATATGCTATTATTTCTACGGGGTTGCCACCCCTGAAGGCAGTTTATAGCTACTAACAGCTCTCCCCAGGGGAAGAGTCCCTTCTCTCTGTGTCTAGAGCAATCTTAAGATCACATGTGACATCGTTTCTCAGGGTTCTTGCGTATCATATATTTGAGGCGGGACTTGGGAACAAATATGGTATTTATTTGAGTGGACCTCGGATAGCGCCTGAAAACCATATCCAGCCTGGCCTGCACAGCAGCTCACGCTGTCAGTCTCGGAGGCGGAGTCGATCCGGGAACGACGCTGTTACCTGTGTCCTGGAAGCGGCCTCTTGAACGCACTCTCTTTCTTCGCCTTGGTTGTCTTTTATTATTATTATAATTTTTAAAGGAAGTAGAGCGGTCAGCTTAAGGCCGGTGGATACAGGTGGGCAGGGTTGCGAGGTCTGGCCATGATGCAACAGGAAGGAAGGTAAGCAAAACATTTTTACTCGTACAACTATGCCCTTCTAGGGGTAAGTACAGTATCTAAACAGGAAAAACAAAATTAAAAGCGTAAATACAAAGTAAAATCCGCCCTTCCGGTGGACACTACATCCGCAGCTAGTAGCGACAGACGTCCGCGGGATCCTTCTAACCCGCCATTGAGGTCGGGCAAGTCTTCACAAAGAAACGGTCCGTATGGGTTTGTTACTTCTTAGCGTTGTCAGCTATGTGGATGGGTAACAGGAAAGATTTAAAGTTCAAAAAGGAAGGGCAGATGACTCAGACCCCATGATGAGAGGGACCGGTTTGTTGTGAGGATGAGGGAAGGCAACTATGAAGGGGTTTCCCGCAAGGAGGATAGGAGGTCAGAAATAGTACATCGGTAAGCACTGAATCTAGGATACTGTTTGTGTGATTTTGTGTATCTATCAGGAATACTGAATATCTCGACTACTAAAGGCATTTCTGTTGAGAAATCACCGAAGGGCCCTTACTTTTCGAATACGTCTCGTACTATTCGTGTTCGTGAAGAAGTTCCTTTTCTCATTTATCAGTCCGCAGTAATAGTGGGATACAACCGTTATAAGTGTGCTAACTCCTACGTGTGAACATGGGACTTTTTTAACTTTTATATGCATCATTCCCGTTGTAAATACAACATTGAAGCTGACATATTGAGTAAAAGGTATGTGCGAAAACGTGTAAAAGCACGACGATGCTGGTTGTGGGAGTGAGAGGAGTAAGGAAGTAGTTGTGTTGTGTGAACGAGCGCCATCCAGGCCGAAGCACGACAGCGGATGTAGCTCCCATTGTCTGTCTGATTGCTGCCATTCATCTGTAGCATTACCGAGGCCGCACCGGCGTCGCTTCTAAGTGCTCCTACCAGTCTGTGTCACACACTCACCCTACCGAACCTGCTGGCTACACACTAACATATACCGGATTCTCTACAAACCCCGCAGGGTAGCGTATGTCACATCGTTATGCAAAGTAGGTCAAGGACCTGATGAAATCTTCTCAGGCCGTGCTCCGAGAGAAGTCTTTTAGGAACCAATATGTTTTGAAAAGTTATCCATTTAAAGGTAAGGAGTAAGAAATTCATTTCAATGTATTACAAGTGTGATGCATGGATAATTAGACTAGAGGGAAATGACGAAGACTTGCTGAGCGTCTTCTTAGGGGGATTCATGAGGAGTCCCCCCCCGGGAAAAATTGAAATCAAATGCACATATAAATCGTAATCTCTTTTATGTCCATTCCTAGGTCAAGTGTATTTCGTTTTTAGGACTACAGATTTCTCTGTTGTTGCCTATCCTTCTTCCTTTAAGTGACGGTCTAGATCTATTTTTGTATCTTACAATCAAGCAAATGAGTAACTCTATCGCAATTCTCCCTTTATTAAATAACCGTTTTCGTATTGTAATTCCATGACTCATACGTCAAACCCCGTAAACACATGACAATCTCCGTTATAGATGCCTAAGAAACCTAATTTTGAACTCTATATTTAGTTTACAACAGCGAATCAGTCAATTGTTTTTCGTTGTTTTTCAAGTCGTTCCGTTCATTTGCCATACGCATAAAACAGAAATCATCAGCTGTTTCTACGACTTCGTTGTCGATCTGTACAATTTCCTATTCTATGGATCGGTTATGTGGCCTACGGTAAGATGTCGAAGTTGACAGATTGTAGGAAGATACAAGACAACTTAGACAAAATTTCTATTTGGTGTGATGTATGGCAGCTAGCCCTAAATGTGGAAAAATGTAAGTTAATGCGGATGAGTAGGAAGATCAAACCTATAACGTTCGGATACAGTATTACTAGTGTCTTGCTTGACACAGTGAAGTCGTTTAAATATATGGGCATAACGTTGCAAAGAAATATGAGGTGGAACGATATTGTGAGAACTGTGTTAGGGAAGGCGAATGGTCGTCTTCAGTTTAATGGGAGAATTTTAGGAAAGAGTGATTCACCTGTAAAGAAGACCACATATAGGACGCTGGTACGACCTATTCTTCAGTACTGCTCGAGTGTTTGGGATCCGTAGCAGGTCTGACTGAAGAAAGACATCGAAGCAATTCAGAGGGGGGCTGCTAGATTTGTTACAGGGAGGTTCGAACAACACGTACGGGTAACTGTTACGGAGATGCTTGGGGAACTTAAATGGGAATCGCTGCAGGGAAGGCGACGTCTAAGCTAAAGGCCGTAAATTCAACTGAATGCCTAGATATTACAATTACGAACAACTTAAATTGGAAAGAACACATAGGAAATGTTGTGGGGAAGGATAACCAAACGCTGCGTTTTATTGGCAGGACACTCAGAAAATGTAACAGATCTACTAAGGAGACTGCCTACACTATGCTTGTCCGTCCTCTTTTTAGAATACTGCTGCGCGGTGTGGGATCCTTACCAGGCAGGACTGACGTAGTACATCGAAAAGGTCCAAAGAAAGGCAGCATGTTTTGTATTATCGCGAAATATGGGAGAGAGTGTCACAGAAATGATACAGGATTTGGGCTGGATATCATTAGAAGAAAGGCGTTTTTCGTTGCGACGGAATCTTCTCACGAAATTCCAATCACCAACTTTCTCCTCCGAATGCGAAAATATTTTGTTGACTCATAGGACGGAACGATCACCACGATAAAATAAGGGAAATCAGAGCTCGTACGGAAAGATATAGGTGTTCATTCTTTCCGTGCGCTGTACGAAATTGGAATAATAGAGAATTGTGAAGCTGGTTCGATGAGCCCTCTGCCAACCACTTAAATGTGATTTGCAGAGTATCTATGTAGATGTAGATGTAGACGTTCTTTTCAGAAACACAATTAAGACAATTTATAGAACCGGCATTTGAAGCCGACTGCCAACCAACTCTACTGCCGCCAACGTAGATAAGATACGAGATAAGATACGAGAAATTAGGGTTCATACGGAGGCATACAAACAGTCGTTTTTCCCTCGCTCTATTTGCGAGTGGAAAAGGAAAGGGAATTACAAGTAATGGTACAGGGTACCCTCCGCCACGCACCGTACGGTGGCTTGCGGAGTATCTATGTAGATGTAGATGCTGATTGTAACGTATTTTCGTTTTGTTAGAACCGATTTCAGCCCTACCTTCTAACTTAGTCTGTCGAGTTAATCCATACGTTGTTGAAGTTCGTCTGCATTTCCATACTACCGGTGGCCTTTAGCGCAGTCCATTCCTACAGGGTGTTACACAATTCCTATTATAGGCTTCTAGGGGCTGTAGATTTGACATAGTAGACAATATATTAATGAGGAACCCATGTACGGAAACGTACCGTTTGGATATAAGATATGATTGAAGATAGGATCACTTTCTAATCTGTCATCTCACGGTATGCACACAGACTGAGAAGAAGGCTTCAGTCCCTGTTGTAATTATGACATCACATACCATTATGGTCCCACTGCAACAACGGTTGCAAGAAACCGGTATGTTCGCAAATAGGAGGGTTGACTGTGGTGTCCCACGGACGTGCCACGCACTCTGAAGAGTACGTCCTTCACCCGTAGAACAGAATCCGACGACGAGTGCTGGAAACACTGCCCGTGGAATGGGCCTCTATACAACACACAGTTCATAACTCCACTCTCCGTTGTGTGCGCACTGTGACGTGGAGTTTTTAAAAGCGATCCGACACTGAAACTTATTTTACGTTCAAACGGTATATTTTCGGATATTGGTTCCTCATGAAAAGTTTATCTGCTCAGTCCACTATACAAAACTCCAAGAAGCCTATAATATGAATTGTGAAACACCCAGTATATTTAAATTTTTTGACATTGTACTATTGTCTTTAGTGTAGTATATAGAACCTTCCTGATAATTGCCACTGAGAGTATGCACTGCGTGATGACAATATTTTCTTAGCAAATGACCGCAAATTTCCTTCACTTGTTACTATTTTTGTCATTAACCTTTGAAATCCTAGAGAATGTATGGAAACTAGAAAGGGATGTATACGGGCTGTAGAGGCTGGTAGTAAAAACTCCGCAAAGCTCACCAGAAACAAAAATTCCGATGCTTTTTTTTATGGTACTCACCATACACCTTTATTCTACGTGCCTGCTTCAGTTGTTGAGACAACTGAAAGCTGAAGACGATTTATGCGTCACTTATAATGCTATGAACGTATAATGATATTGTGTCCTGCACAAGTGAAGTTTTGGAGAGCTGGTAAGCAAAAATCTTCAATATGAAATGTCTGCTGCCCAATCGTAGCATCCTCAGTTAAATTTGGTAATTTTATATCCCGACCACCACCGTAAATTTTCTTTTTAGTGACAGAGGTATTCATACATAGCTTTTTAGGCTCAGAGGTTCTACAGTTAATGCCCACTGATGTCATATTTCGGGTATTTACATTAGGATTGTTGTCTGAACCTCACAGGCTACGACTCTTACTATTCCGTTCAGTTTTATAAATCTATCATTGACGCCATTCAGTTCGCAAAAGAATTTGGAAGTCGTATATTCCTAATCAAAAACAGTGGTTTCGGCGTCACGCAACATACGATGGCAGCCAAGCCGCAGTGCTGCCGCGGAACTTTCCTTCGGGGTCACTTACTGTACTTTCAGACGTTTGAAACATTTTGGGAGACATTAAGATGCGCATCTGAAGAAGTATAAGAACTTCTGCAATGCACTCTATAAGTCAATACATCGTGCATCTCAGATTCTCCAATAAAATAAAATAAAAATAAAATATTTATTTTCAAAATTTGTTGGCACCGTGATCATATCAGCAACCAGCGGTGTTAAAGTGACGTCGGAGATGACTGTAGGTTATCCACCACATTTTGATGTCAAACACCTAAACGTCTTCATTCCGCAATTCTTTATCTCATAGTCTTGACGTTCGCTACAAAACAGTAATTATACACTGAAATCCCACACGTATGCCTGGACGAGAACTGAATTCACGACCCCGGCTTTTCGAGTCAGCAACGCAAAATCAAGATTACAACGTAATTATGAGATACCGCTTATAAACTGTTTCTTCTGGGAACATTATGCAGAATTCATGAGAGTGACAGAATTGATTATTCATAGTAAGCAAGGGTATATATCAACTGTCCCGTTGTTTCACCTCGTGTGAAGTATAGAAGAATATAAAGTACGTTGACATGGCAAATGAGCTTTTCTAAGACTTCAGCATGACAGTTGACTTCCATTTTTACAGATTCTGCAGCCTTCCGCTGTGGCCGAGCGGTTCTAGGCGCTTCATTCCGGATCCGCGCTGCTGCTACGGTCGAAGTACGAATCCTGCCTCGGGCATGGATGTGCGTGGTGTCCTTAGGTTAGATAGGTTCAAGTAGTTCTAAGTCTAGGGGAGTGATGATCTCAGATGTTAAGTTCCATAGTGATTAGACCCATTTGAACCATTTGAACAGATTCGGCACGAGTTTGTATACTCAGGTTAGTCCTTAATATGCATTATTTACTCTGTACATTACGCATTCTGTGGTATTCACAGATCTTTTGGTAAGTATTGGGAGCAGGGAGAATGTCAATACGGCAGTTCTTGTCTGGAATCATTCATAATATCACTTTCAGCAAATGCGGTACATTCTTCCAGGGTCAATACCGACAGTTTCCACGATCTTGTTACAAACAGGGTTAAACATATTGTGTTGTGGAGGGGATATTGTAGCATCCTGTTCTCTTAGTGCGCACTTGACAACAAGTTTTTGCCTGAGGGCTGAGAGAGAGGAACTCATGGGAGATATGCGATAGGTTTTGATGTTTCAATCATTTAGATTCAATAATAAATCACAAGAACAAGTTCTAGACATTTTTATATTAAAAATTTACCACACGTTCTCCCCGACTAGTATTAGGCGCTATTCGAAAAAACAGTCCTAGGTTGCAAAACCACAAATGGTAGCAACAGGGTTGCTGTACCACCAAGTCAAGATGTTATGGAATAATTTTTAGCATCAGGTGATATATTTCTGACCTATTAGCAATCATGTTTTGCTTTTAGTTTGGAAAGGTAATCGGCGATTATAAGTAGTAAGACAGTAATTGCTGAGCAGTTCAATGTAAGAAAGTACTACTGTCGGACCCTCTTAAATAAAGGCTGATTTTTCGAATTAGGAACGTACTGCGTGGAACGATCTCTGAGAGGATGATGAGCAGAACTGGTCATATGGACATATGACCTGAAATGCGTTCCGGTATCAGCATAAGGCAGTTGTCCCGCCAGTACGGTATAAGCCAGACGATCATTGTGTATGTGAATACCCCGTTTTTTGCTCCTTATCCTATCTAGCATCTTTTCTTGGAGTTTGTCACGATTTAGGAAAAAGTACCCTTTGTACTATTGCTAAAGCCTTTTACAGGGTAACGTATACTAAAGTAATGATTGCTCTCGTTTGGTAATCTAGAGATAGGCTTTTTAGTGAAAAATATTTGAAAAGCACTCGCACGGATCTATGAGAAGCTCAACTTTTTTCCTGAAATTGATTATAAATTCTGTCTCGCCTGTTATGGGCCACACTAAAAATTACATTGATTTAATTGTCGTCCAAACTAGTTGCTAGCCTCTGATGGATTTTTTTTCACATAAGCAAAACGGGTACCTGCCTTTCAGTGGCAATGACGCGAGATACGAAGGCGTGCTTTTTTCGACTTTCTCTAGAGGACCTTACACGATTTATCACTTAGTACAGAAGCATACTACACGCCAAAAAAGAGATCTGATTGTGGAATTGTCATTTAGTTCAGATGAAGTCAATCGAAACTTGATTCCGCAAACGTACCGCATAAGGGTTGGGTTGTTTTGGGGGAGGAGACCAGATAGCGAGGTCATCGGCCACATCGGATTAGGGAAGGAAGGGGAAGGAAGTCGGCCGTGCCCTTTCAAAGGAACCATCCAGGCATTTGCCTGGAGCGATTTAGGGAAATCACGGAAAATGTAAATCAGAATGGCTGGAGGCGGGATTGAACCGTCGTACTAACCATTGCGCCACCTCGCTCGGTACCGCATAAGGAACTCATGTGGAGCTTCCTACGACTCTCTAAGGAAGCCGTTGGTCTCAGCTGCACTGATAGTTAGACTGATCTGTGCAGAAATAAGTGAGTATATCGTAGAATTCCGGTAGGAATAAAATAAAATGAAATAATATATGAACTTTGCCAAAAATGAGGCATTTCTTCATTTTTTTATCATTTCTGTCTATGAATGCAAACCACACGACTGAAGAATCGATCTTCACAGAAAAAGAAAGGCAAGGATAACATCGATTCCCGTCTTCGACAGGATCATTGTATCATCTGAACGGGTCATAAATTCTTTACTATACTTTCTATACCTAATTTACTTCATAATCTCTTTCAAAACTAACAGCAATCAATTCTGTAACCCACGTAGGTGTAGCTCTAGTGTGTTTTAAAACGTACACCACTCCCCTCATTTTAACAGCCTATTTATTGTACCCAATATCAAGATATTTTCAGATAAACTGGCCGAATAGTTTCTTCCTTCAAAACTTCCAGGTTGAGGGGTCTCGTCAGTGCATCAAAGTATTTACTGACGATTCGTCTCCGACTGCAAGAGGTATCTTCGGAGGTAAAACGGCTTTGTAAATCGATCACGGCATTACAGCTGGAAACTTTCAGCTGTAGCAAACACCGGCTACATTGTATAATTTTCCGAGAAATTGGGTTAAAGTCGGAGTTCAAAGGAAGTGTTAAGAAAAAAATAGATCTTTGACGTAAAGATTTCCATTGGGTGTGCAATACATGCTCGATTAGTTTCGCTCAACTCTGATTTTTCGTTATAGTCGTTTTTGTTGCGTCAGCGGTGAATTTTGTGATGGTCGACCAAAATCTGTTGTTAGTCCAAAAATCATACACGCTGTGGACGCCGTGATTTAAAGGGCCCGGCTTGTGATTTTCCGTGAAGTTGTGGCATCCTTAAGTATTCCGGAGACTGCACATCTTCCCGATGGATTCCTTGCTATATGACCGACAAGCAGGCTTGTTTCAGTTGCTGTGAACAAATTCCGAAGGAAATTAACTGAAGAAATGTAAGAATCGTATAAAACAAGTGAAACTTCGATATCTTCATACCAACCGGAAACAGTTCTTTTTGTGTTTCAGCATGAACTGAAGTCCTCAACATTACTTCGTTCATGAAGCACTTTCAAGAAAGTGATCACTTGTTTCTTTGGCTATGCTGGACTTACCTTAGAGGATTGAAAAATAATTATTCCGTATGAATGTTTCAAATGGCCCTGAGCACTATGGGACCTAACATCTTAGGTCATCAGTCCCCTAGAAATTAGAACTACTTAAATCTAACTAACATAAGGACATCACACACATCCATGCCCGAGGCAGGATTCGAACCTGCGACCGTAGCGGTGTCGCGGTTCCAGACTGAACCGCCTAGAACTGCCGGCTATTCATTATGAGTACAACAATTTGCGTACCACAAGTCATCGATGAAATGGGGTAAAACAATCGGGCATATGGAACCATTCTTCATCATAACAGTTCTAGTGTTCACACACAACCTCAAAAAGTAAATTACTTGACAGACAAAAGCAGTGAATTAATGTCACACCGAGCGTGTTCAGATCCTTCATCGCTTATAGACTTTATTTGCTCACTTACGTGAAAACAAATTCAGTGGACAGCGATTTTCACCACCACAAGAATCTGTGGAATCCTTCCAAACGGTGTTCTTGTGGTACCAAGATTAGAGTGAAAAAATATTTCAAGAACTGGTTCTAATGGATACGAAAGTATATGAATTTCAAAGGCGAACATGTTGAGAAATAAAACGATTTCATACCATAAAACTTTTTCTTTCATTGTTATAGTAAAAATAAAAAAAGCTGCGACAGGTCGTGATTTGAGTCATGAACGTAATCAAAAACTGCTTCCGTGCAGATGAAAGTAGAAAAAAGTTGCTTAATTCCGACATAGCCTATTAATTACAGCCGGCCGTGGTGGTCTCGCGGTTTAGGAGCTCAGTCCGGAGCCGCGCGACTGCTACGGTCGCAGGTTCGAATCCTGCCTCGGGCATGGATGTGTGTGATGTCGTTAAGTTAGTTAGGTTTAAGTAGTTTTAAGTTCTAGGGGACTGATGACCATCGATGTTAAGTCCCATAGTGCTCAGAGCCATTTGAACAATTTTTTTGATTAATTACACAGTTTGAATTTTTTACTTCATCTATCGTTGTACTGAATTCTCCAACAGCAAACAGACAGTAAACAGAAGGAATAATGACGTTGTTGCATTTCTGGGCACAGAACAAAGAGTGTTGCGTAACAGAGACGCCAGCCCAGGGACACTGCCACACTCATCCCAGAGACAGCATGTACGTTTTGGACGTACTTCTGTCCGTAGGTTCTCACAAGTGAATTAGAGCAATGATTAATACTTTTAGTGCCACGTTTTGGTCACAAGTGGTGTGTTATAATTTCAATCAGCCGTCGGTGAACTCCTCAAAACACATAAACACCTAATGGCTGCGTCCTCCCACATTATGGATGACAATAGATACTAATACGTATGCTTCGCGAGATGCGACTGAAGTGCTGCAGCGTGAGCCAAGGCAGGAACGGTTTTAAATGCTCCAAGGTGATACTGACTCACACAAAGGCATAGCTGTGTTTGTTGTCTTCTGATTCCGACATCACCTGACAGACTCCTTATGTGGCCCGAAATCCTTGGTCCACCGGAATTATTTTCTGAAGTATGATGAAAAAAAACTGCCTGTTAGCTTCTGCCTCGGGATCCTCGGCCAATGTTTTCCTCATAATTTTTCTGACGTCTGGCAAGCACGAGTGTCGAAGTCCCACTCTCCAATACCGGTGGCGGAAAAATATTATTAAAAAAATATTAAGCAAATGTCGGGTGAAGAACCCTAGACAGAAGCCAGCAGGCAATTTGACAACAAGCGGCCAGGAAAGCTTTAAAAATTTTGTATTATGGAAACAGTTAAATGTAATTATTACTAGAACATAAACGGATCAGAAGGTTTTTTAGATGTGTCGTGTAAGTCTTGCGATACGTGTCAGAAACATTCAATGAAATTGGTACATTATTTGCTGAGTGTTTTGATAATTTCCATATGTGTTTGTTCCAGTGCTGAAGTAAAATCCTTCATCTCCTTGTTCATTGGATATTTAAAATTATTAATTATAGGTTAACCTAAGTAAATCTGTGAAAATGGACATTCTTGTGAAATATTCTCGACTGTGTCGAAAATTCATTTAAGAGTTTTATCTATGGCTGCTGAAAAGTGTAAAATTTATATCAACCAAGTGTGTACAGGTGTGTAAGTCTTCTCGAAACACGTGAAGGCTACGGCAATGCTAATCGATGTTTTTCACCACTGCAGTAAGTATACTCGGCCCTAAGTTTAGTTACTTAGCAATATCAGTGGAATCCAAACCAAAAGCAAATAACGATGTTCCTTAGTGTCATCATTATTGGTCTTGCTCAAACGAAATTATAGAAAACTCGAAGTCTGTCTAATATATCTTTTTTCCTGATATGTTGAGCTGTTTGCGTGCAGATTTGAACCAAACTAATTTCTTTTCTGTTTTTAAAGAGAAATTGCTGTAAAGGCTACATTATTGTGAATGATTTACAAGTGATATAGAAAAAAGAACGACAAACGCTTGTGATAAGCCATAATTCAGTGGAGACATTGCTTCAAAATCAGTGAAGTATTTCGTTGTAACATAAATATTGATGGAATCTGTTGGCAACAACCTGTTGAATTATCAGGGAAGTTACAGCAGAGATTGAAATTTTCAGAAAATGGATTATACTGTAGACAACACAGTTTCCAAACCATTATCTCTAGAAAACTGTCATTGCATTGTCAAAGAATTATTTCATAAAATGCAAAAAATACGCATGGATTATTTAGTAATTCAGAAAACTGTCGTTGAAGAAAATCTGTTTATAAAAGAAATTCTGCCATCGCCGTTTAGGTACATAATAGAAAACGTTTAGCTGTTATCCACCCAAGACAGGCTTCTTTGGCAAATTTTCTTTCTTTTCGGTAATATGCAAAGAAATCCACTCATTCAGTATTAAAATATAAAGATTCTGATAGGTAAATGATTGCAAGGAACAGAAGTATATCACAATTGATGTTATATTTGTATTTAAACATTTAACACAACTGTCTTCGCAACACTCATATTTTATCGTATTCCTGGAACGATACAGTAAATTACAAATTGTACTCAACATGCATTGCAAACAACTCCATGAAAATGTAATTTCTTTACATGTATTTACATTATACTTAACACATGAATAAAATGGCACTTACATGATAGCGATTGGCGTCCTTATGAAGAAAAAAATCGTAAAATTTCACTGATGACATATTTCAATAACAACTAGCGACTATTTTACAAACAACTGTTATGTCGGTTTGGTAACAGACACAGTCGTGTAGATTTTATTACCATAGTATGTGTCTCAATATAAATATCTTAAGCAAGAATACACGTTCTGTACACCAGAGGATGTGTCCTAATAGCAGTCTGATACCAAGGCTTACAGTCTAGGTTATCGATCAGGCACTTCTGGTGTATGGACGTCATCCAAACACTATTCACAAATAAGGAAGCCGAGTCAAATGAAAATTCGCTATATTTATTAAATTAAATAATGGCTTCTGTGCTGAAAGATTTCCGTCTCTCCCCCGCTGTCTTTTGTTTCCACTGCCAAATGTAAACTAGTAAGCTGATGGTGCTTAGAAAAGCGTCTTATTTATTTAACTTAACTTCCAAATAACTTGTAGCATTACTGGGTGAAATAAAAAAGAGGAAACTAACTCCGCTGTCAGTTCCAGAGTACTGCACGATGCCGACCGGCCGCTGAGTGGCTGTGCCGAGGTAAAACGTCAGATTGAGGGACCCTGGAGTAGTAAAACACCCTTCAGATCGCTCATATTGGTTTCCAAAAACGGAGTCGCTAGTGCTCCTTCAATTAGCTCATCAGTTATCCTTCAATAATTCGCTAAATGTAATCGATAACCAATCATTTCACTGCTTGTCAACCACACGCAGCACACGAAAAAGTCCCGAAAGTTGCCATTTTTCTAAATTGTGCTCCAAGCATGGCTCAGGATGATTTTTTACTTTCAAGTATAAAGGAATTCTTGGAAACCTGCACTACTGGAAATTGACCATTGTACTCAGAAGCCAGTTTAGGGCACGGGCAACACAAGAGGCCGCTTGGAGTGCCAAGATGAGAGTGGCACCCAAATGCAAGATCTGTATACGATGGTTATCACATTTAATAACGAGAACTCAAATGGGTAGAAATGAACTACAGACAAAGGTGAGAAAGGGGATGGGTAATCACAGGCCGCTTGAGTGGAAAAAAATAGTTCAAATGGCTCTGAGCACAATGGGGCTCAACATCTGAGGTCACAAGTCCCCTAGAACAACTTAAATCTAACCAACCTAAGGACATCACACACATTCATGCCCGAGGCAGGCTTTGAACCTGCGACCGTAGCAGTCACGCGGTTTCGGACTGAAGTGCCTAGAACCGCACAGCCACCGCGACCGGCGAGTGGAAAAATGTTCTGGAACTGGCCTTGCTTCTACTTTAATAGAATGTTTTACAAATGGTTGAAGTAAGCAGTTAGTAAGAGACAAAGAAGGGAAGAAAGATTATAGTTTAAATTACTGTCAACGGCGAGGTCATTTCAGACGGAACACAGGAAGGATGATAGGGGAAAAATGAGAAAGGAAACCATCTTGTTCTTTTCAAAGGAATCATCGTGGCATTTGCTTTGAGCGATTTAAGAGAACCACGAGAAATCTAAATCTGGATGGCCAGATGACAACTCGAACCGATGTCCCACCAAATCCGAGTCCAGTCACTTATGACTAAGCAACATCACTCTTTCAAACGGAACCCAGTTTCACGTTTCTTACCTCGCAAACATTGTGTACAACACAGTGGCCCTAATATGATTCTTTTCCGAAAATACAAAGGTCGCCTTAGGCTTTCAGCTTTATTATGAAAACAACAGGGCATCTCTTGTTTTTAGTTATTTACGACACGTGTTCGACTTTTCTATTTGACTCGACCGTCCGGGTACTTCATTTTGTAGTGCAGATATGTACAGTATTTATATGAAAGAAATTCTGGCCTTGCTGACTAGTTTGTCACTAACGACGAGAGCGGCGGCGGCGACTACATGGTCATATGCCTCTTCATGTGCAGCGACAGGTGGTCGGAGCGCGAGAAGGCGCGCTCGCACAGGCGGCACTGGAAGGGCCGGTCGCCCGTGTGCTTGCGGTAGTGGCGCGTCAGCTCGTCGGAGCGCGCGAACTTCCAGCCGCAGCCCTTCCAGCCGCACTGATACGGCTTCTCGCCCGTGTGCGTGCGCAGGTGCGCCTTCAGGTGCGACGACTTGGTGTACGTCTTGCCACAACCCGGGTGGGAGCACGTGTGCACGATCACCTTGCGCCGGCTCCAGTTGCGTCGGCGCCGCGGCTTGGGAACGGCGCCACCGGGCGCGGCGGGCGCGGGCGGCTGGGCCGGCGGCGGGGGCGGCGGGGGCGGCGCCAGGGGCTGGCGGCCCAGGAAGGGCAGGTGCGGCGATGACGGCGGCGTCAGGATCTTGAAGTGCGGGTGCGGGTGAGGGTGCCGGCCGTGGTGGTACACGTCGCCGTAGCCGGCGGCTGGCGCGTGGTGGTGGTGCAGGTAGAAGCCGGGGCAATTCTCCGGCGTAGCGGGAGGCGAGATCTGGCCGAAGGGCACGTGGCCCGAGGGCACGGCCGCGGCCGCAGCTGCGGGGGCGGGCGCACCGTACTGGCCCGGGTAGGCCGTCGGCTGCGGGAAGTGCTGCCCGGGGCCCGTCCCCGACGACGAGGACGTCGGCGTCGAGTAGGGGAAGGTGGCCACGGGCCGGTGGTACGCTGTCGCGGCCTCCTGGTGGTGGTGGTGGTGGTGGTGATGGTGGTGAGCCGCCTCCAGCTTCACCTTGCCGGACGCGGGGGCGGCAGGCGGGAAATAGAAGGAGGCGGTGTCCGGCTTGGCGGCTTCGTCGTCGGCGGGCGACGGGCTGGCGTAGAGCGCGCCCGGGGACACCACCGGCACCTGCTGGTCGCGGCCCGCCTCCGCCGCCCCCGCAGGCGCGTAGCAGTCGGCCAGCGGCGCGCCCACGCCCACACCCAGGATCACCGTCTCGATGTCTTGCCACATCTGCCCACACATGCACCAGTGTCACCTCACCGTATCACCACAGCACACTAGCAGTTACATGTACACTTAAATACTACTCGAAACCACACTCGCTGTTCAGCCTGTAACCTATTACACGATAAGTGAGGAACATCTGGAGCATCTCCCCTGGCGTAAATATTTATGCATAATAGCAAGAAGCGATATCAAATGGGACGAATATACAATTTATGTAATGGGCAAGGTGAGTTGAATGTTGAAATCTGTTAATACGGTACTGGGAAAATGCAGTGCACATGTAAATCTTATCGCACATAAGACAGTAGTGCGATCAATGGTAGAATACTGCCCCAACGTTAGAATCCTTATCAAGTAGGCATGATAGCAGAAATGGCCCGACTCATAAACGTAATGCCAGCCGTTGTGGCCGAGCGGTTCTAGGCGCTTCACTCCGGAACAGCGCCGCTGCTACGGTCGCAGGTTCGAATCCTGCCTCGGGCATGGATGTGTGTGATGTCCTTAGGTTAGTTAGGTTTAAGTAGTTCTAAGTCTAGGGGACTAATGAACTCATATGTTAAGTCCTCTAGTTCTCAGAGCCATTTGAACCATAAAAGTACTTCTATGATTGAAACGTATCGGCATATAGCCCATAAATAATTATAACTGAGGTGTTCTGCAAATTCAGATCGGATTCTTTGGAAGAAAGGCGACCCCGTTTTCGTGAAACCCTGTTGGGTAAATTTAGAGAACCAGCATTCAAGCAAGACACTGCGTTCAGCAAGATACAAAATGCGTACGTTTCATGAAAGTAAGTTAAGTGCGGCTGTGGCACTTACAGAGATATAAGAAATAAATAGTGCCACACTCAGGAAATGAGCGCAGGGGTAGTAGATGCAGGTAGAAATGGCTCAGAGCACTATGAGACTTAACATCTGAGGTCATCAGTCCCCTAGAACTTAGAACTACTTAAACCTAACTAACCTAAGGACATCAGCCAAATCCATGCCCGAGGCAGGATTCGAACCTGCGACCGCAGCAGTCGCGCGGTTTCGGAATGAAGCGCCTAGAACCGTTTGGCCACAGCGGCCGTCGTAGATGCAAGAATCCTACACAGCCGCCCATGGCAAGGTCCTAGTGGACGCGATTTATCGTTCCCTTTCTGCGACCTGTTAAGAAGTGTCAAGGGTGTAACTGTGTCGTGTGAATGGCTGTGATGAGAGCTTGCACTGTTTTGTCTTGGGTTTGTGTTGGTAGGGATTAAGGGGAGGGAGAGGGTGAAATTCGGTGCTGGCACATATCCTACTCCTCTCGAAAAGCACTAAGTAGGCCGCCGAGCTTAACGCCCCTATCCGATGGACGGACCACCACCAGCGGTGTCACATGTCCTCACTTCATGAAAGACAAGGGAGCGGTTTGGAATTTAATCCAGAACGTCGGATCAAATATTAGTTTTGCAGTGAACACATTGTAGTAGAAATAATTCAAAAGCCAAGGTCACTTAAATACTGTTTACACTATTTAAGCGATATTGGCTTTTGAATTATTTCTCAAATATCGATAATGAGAAACATCATGCCACGACCTCTCCTCTTACTGTCGGCCAGATAGTGCCAGTGAAAGTCTTATCCACAACCGGGATTAGAACCGGCTTCCTTCTAAGTCGAGCGCCAACGTTATCGCCTTCGACTACGAAGGTGGCTTACATGAATTTTTTCACTGCTCTCTGAGCGGATGAACAGGACAGAAATTCGCTACTGTTTGTGCGTTGTACTCTTCCGGTATGCACTTTCAGTGGCTTGCTGAGTATATGTGGGTAAGTGAACTTCACCCGTAAAATTAGGCCTTACAAACGAAGTGAGCAGTACCGAATGCAGGTTGACGGCAGGGAGGAAATTGTGCACATTGTTGCCATTAGAAACCACCGTGATTGTGTGTTACAAGTTTGTTTTCAAACAAGATACACAGCTCATATGGTCGACATTTGCAGTGCTCTACAGATAAAAAAGATAAGTGAGAGTAAAAAATCAAACTCAATACAATTACTCTCTAATGAGCCACCAGAGTAGACAGGCTGTCACTTAGTCAAAACATTCAGATGATCTCCCTGAAAAACTTACGATATTTTGTAGGAGGAGTTGCGGTTAACCTTGAAGAACTTTCTCATCAGGTAGTGACTAGTTCTCCATTACATGTTCTAGGATTTTAGGAAAGCGAATGGTCTAATAAGGTTTATCTGGGGACTTCTGGAGAAGTTTACTGCAAATATATAGGGAATCACGTATTGAAATTTGTGCTCCTGTTCTTAAGTACTACTGAAGTATTTGGAAACCGTACCAGATCCGATTAAGAGGTCAGGTCGAAGCAGCTGAGGTGACTGCTGCTATTCTGTTACCCGTCCGTTCGATAAGAATCAGAGGTTAGATGCAAATTCATGAGGGGAAGAAGATGATCTTGTCGCAACATTCCTCTGAGAAAGAATAGCAAACGCAGACATCACCAGCGAAGGATACAGTGGCCCTTAAGAATTTTTGTGCAGGGAAACCGCTCCAGTCCCCGTATTATTTGATTTATTCTTATTTTCTCTCATCGGACGCAAACATCTTCATGTATTCATTGCCCTAATGGTAACCAGTTACAGGTTTAAGGCTACGTTCAGCACTATCGTCAACACGTAGTGGTGTGAGTTGGATACGCCACTAAGATAATGAATTAAGTAATACCCGACCTGTGGCGGTTTATCTGTACATCTATTGAGGAGATTGAAAGAACCAGCGTTTGCCTCTACGTTTCACGAAATGTAAGGATCGTAAAGACAAAATGAGCAAGTTAGCGGCATACAGGCAATCATTATTTCATCGCTACTTTTTCGGGAGGTATGGGAAAGAGAATGTCTAGCTTTGGTGTAAATATCCTTTACCATTCACTGCATCGTTGCTTGCGGAGCATGTATTTTTATGTAGATTTTTTCTGCTGTGGACGTTATAACAACAGTTCATAAGTAAGAGATAGAACGGTCCTCAGTTCAAAAATTGGTTTGGACACATCTTTGCTTTCCTGTTGCATGGCTCTATTGAAGGCAACATTCCCTAGCTTCCCTGGGGGTCTTTAATTGATTTATCCACGTAATGATATGGGAGATTAAAGTTTAACAAGGACTCCGCAATACGGTGCAGCTGGACAGTTTCTGAAATTTTTTTAACCTAGCTAACTGAAGCACTGACGGTGGAGCTGTGCTTCGAAAGGTACAATGATGGATATACTATTGAAAACAAGGTAGGTGGACTTTATAATGAAGTTTTTCATTATCTTCATTGTTTTGGTTTCTTTCTTAAGAGAGCCGCTGTAACTACCATGAGGAATAGTTTAAAAAACTCATTGCCAGAGGTGACAGAAAGGATCCAAGGAACGACTGGAGACTTAAGCTATATTTTCTGTACAGATGTATTTATTCTTATTGATAACAACTTTGAGACATCTAACAATCTGAAGATGAGAATATATAACACACGATTGTATAATTTTACAAATGTGTTTTAGAGTTAAAAATTCCGTCGACGAAGAATTCATTAAAGATAGTGCCTAAGTTTGATCGTTTGGAAAAGAAGTAAGTCGTGTCCCTTTCAAAGGAAACATATTTTTCATAAGTGATTCAAGGAAGCCGCTGAAACGAGGACAGCCTGACGGTGATTTGAAGTGCACTGGTACCACAAAACAGTAACCTTCCGGAACGTAATCAGAACTTCAGAACTCCACTGTCAGTACCAGTGGAAGTGATGTTCACAGAGGAACATTATCGTGAATCAGTAGTGAGATCGTGTAAACGGTTGTAGGCTTTTAGATCCTGTAACGATAAATCGAAATGGAACGTCATATGTAACTGCCAGATTTTAGAGGGTAATCAGCACTCCGTCTCTTCTAAATGAAAAGTTAGCAATGGCACTAATAGCATCCTTAAAAAAGTCTGAGAGGGAAGTGAAACACAGATGCCAGAAACCAGAAACTTATTTAGCCTCTGACTAGAGTATTAAGTATATCTGAAACAAAGCTGGGGCTAGTGACTGCATACAAATGCGTATAAATATTAGCGGGAGTCGTCACACAATTTCTGTAGTATTTACAGAAAGTGGAAGCTTTCACAGGTACGATATTTGGGACCAGCACTCGTTCCACGAAAGAAACCTCTTACAATTAATTTGTACGACATAGACTGAAATAGAGTAAGAGCACGTGTATAAAAAGAAAAAGAATTAAAGACATCACTTATGTCACAAGAAGGTTTTCTGTTTGAGGAACCTTACAGAAATTTTGAAAATCTGGAATGGAAGAAGACAAAAGGAAATGTCGATCATTTCATGGAAATCCGATTATGGATTTTGAAGAACCAATTTACAACGAGGAAACCAGAGCTACACTGCGGAAACCTATATGAAGCACACAAAAGAGAGAAAAGTTGTAGACTGATACAGCAGCGTAGAAGCAGGCTTTACCTACGCGTTACTTCCCAGCAATAGCGCGAGAAATCTTTAATATGCCCTAAAACATCAGAAGTACCATCCTTCAGGAACTGCTGATCTACACAGCATACATCTAAACATCGATATGGACGTAGATGAACGTTTAAGTGGTTGTACACCGAGTTTCTTTAGGTACGATGAATTCTTTGATCTCTAGTCAGTCTGAACAGTTTTATTATATTATTATTTACTACAAAAAGTGAAGATATCATGTATTACACACACACACACACACACACACACACACACACACACACACACACACACACACATACGTGTGTCTCTCCTTAACGTCGTCAGGTGCATTTTCTGTAGTGTTTCAGCAGTTATTAACAATTTCATTATTGCAGTGTATTGCTCCAGCCAGTCCAAACAAACACCGATCATGCGACGCCTCAAACAAAATGGTTTTTAAAGCGTCATTTTATGTGCTCATTCGATAGAGAGGTCTCAAATTACTCTTCTGCGATATTCATTTTATCGATATTTATCAACAGAAACAGTAAAACACGAAGAATAACCAGTACTTTAGCAGCGACAGCCCAACCAGCAACTGCAGGAGTACTGATTATGCTTCGTGTTTTACTGTTCCTGTTAGTAGATATCGATGAAGAGAATATCACACTAGGTGAATTTAGGACCTCTCTATCGAATTGTCACGTAAAATTAGTCTTTAAAAATAGCTTTGTTTGTAAAGGGAACAAACTCACGCTTTCCGTTGAAACTGGACGTCGCGTGAAAGACGTGAGGAGTACCATTTGTTTGAGCTGGCTCCAGTTACACATTTCACAAACGAAATTGCAAATATCTGCCAACATACCAGCTAAAATTCGCCTAACGTCTCTTAGAAGAGACACCCTATATAGCAGTGGTTATCATTACTTCGCATATCAGAACTCTTATTATGTCTTGGTAGCTACGATGTAGAAAAGTATTTTATAAGAGGCTATCGAGACGTTTCTGTTTGAGTGCATTACGGCAGGGTATATTCAACCCAGCGCGACTCAGCTGGCGGTATATAAGCACCGACATGTAAGCTAGGATCAGTGTCGCCACTGAACGGAAACTTTTTGATCACCTCTTATATGTGTGAAATCCTGGTCCGATATAAAGTATGGTATGATGGTTAAAGCTGATAAGGTGAAATAAATAATATGTACAAACGAAAACCAGGAATACAATTGGTGTTACCCAGAATCGGATTGTTAGCCTTCGAGATGGCAGAACACAGTGCTCTGCTCATTTTAGTTAACGATTTCTTAGTTTAAAATCTTAGAAGTTAAATAAGCCTTATGAAAATTGATTACATGTTTTAAGCTCACGACTTTGAGACACTTATTTGGTGAGCAACTTCCACAGAAGAATATACTAAACTAGCTTTTTTAAGGAATGAAAACCAGAGTATTTCTCGCTAATTAATGTAAAGTTCTGATCAAATGGAACAATGCATTTCAGGTTTCCGGACTTAACACTGTAACCAATGTCTCACGCAGATAAATCACATTACTCGTCATACGCTTTTTATTTTGAACTTTATTGCAGGTATAACCAATGATTATTTACTTTATTCTCTGAACTTTCTTTCCATGTTATTCTTCATTAGCACATTCTGTTCTGTATAACTGGTCACCTCCTTCTGCTGTGTTCCACGAATAGCTTAGTAAGTGTTAAACAGAGAACGTTACTTTTTATGTGTCTCACACCACGGGAAATTCAGAGGACATATATTGCAGTGCACAGATTTGTTGGTTCCGAGTCGCACAGCGAATTTTTTGCCGAAATAGACTTGAATGGAATCGATAATGCAGACAATCGTGCTCAGAAAACCCTATTACAATATAATATGTTTCTCTGCTAGGGACAACAGAAGCATCACCAAATGTGCTGCCTCTGCTAAGTGACAATTCATAAGACAAAACAACACGAAAGGGCTTTCTACCACACAATCTGTGGCAGACTCACAAGTTTTCCGCCAGCACGACTTACGAGTACAGACGATGTTCAAATGGTTCAAATGGCTCTGAGCACTATGGGACTTAACATCTGAAGTCATCAGTCCCCTACAACATAGAACTACTTAAACCTAACTAACCTAAGGACATCACACACATCCATGCCCGAGGCAGGATTCGAACCTGCGACCGAAGCGGTCGCGCGGTTCCAGACTGAAGCGCCTAGAACCGCTCGGCCCCTGCGGCCAGCACAGTCGATGTAGTAAACTACGAAGAAGATTAGCTCGTAGTTGCGGTTCACAGAAAGACAACAGGAGCCCATTACAGCGAAGAAAGTTCGTTGAACACCGCACACAAAAAAATTACATTGGGAGGTAGTAAGATACATTAATATTGGGAACAGTAAACATGAGCAGCAATACGGGATAGGAGAGGCGAAAAAATAATCTTGGCACAGTAAGCGCTGAATCACTCCTCTCGGCCGGCCGCGGTGGTCTCGCGGTTGTAGGCGCGCAGTCCGGAACCGTGTGACTGCTACGGTCGCAGGTTCGAATCCTGCCTCGGGCATGGATGTGTGTGATGTCCTTAGGTTAGTTAGGTTTAAGTAGTTCTAAGTTCTAGGGGACTTATGACCACAGCTGTTGAGTCCCATAGTGCTCAGAGCCATTTGAACCATCACTCCACTTGTCTAACATTGAGCTCCCTTGGAGAAGGGCTATCACACCTGTTTCTTTTGAGAACCCTTTGATCTACGGAAGCTTGACAGTAGCTCCAAGCAAGAAGAGTAATGCTTCCGAATATGTGGCGCCCAGACTCCCCCTTTTCAGTAAATCTCTGTCACGCAAATGTTCAGAGCATAAAAGAACTATCACGCTAGCTTGATGGAAAAATAGCTAATATACGGTAGAAAGTCGACTGGTTCAGCAAGTGTGAGGGAAACTTCAAGATAATAGCAATAGAGTTCCCTCTTTGGTGAGCAGCAGGTATCAAACTGGAAGCCGCACCACAAACAGTTAGGAATAGGGCGCAAAGAAAGAGATTCTGATACTTTTAATTAATGCTGAATGTGGAATCCAGCAAAAGCTGCCAGAAGAAAAACGCTCGTATATTCATTGTTGTCGAACTGCGGCCAGACATCCGAAAAAGAAAGCCGAACAGCAACGAGGACACGAAAGTGTGTGCATTTAACCTAACTTTCCCTAGCTACTACTTGATATGATAAAATGCGCTTACAGTAGTTGAAGGTGCTAGCTTAAGCTAAACACTCAAAGCTGGATGAACTTAAAGTTCATATTCGCAGTTGGTTACGTTGGGCCCAATTTTTCAACGCTTTTATCTGGGTAAAGTTTTGCCATTACTCCTAAATCAGCTCCGCTAGGAATACCTTAATTCCTTTAACATGTCACAAAAATAAGCAGCACTACAGTACCATCGCAGCAGTTGAGTAGTCGACATGTGACATTGTAAGATGTTTATTTAAATTGTATATAAAGGCCATGTGTTTTAAATTTCGTGTTGTACATTGAGCCGTAGCTCAGTAAATGTAAACTAACATACTGATGAAAATAGAAACAAAAATTGAAATTTGAGCACATATCTTTCAAAATACCATTTTACACAATAAATGCTCGTAATTCCTGACTACAACATCACTACAATGTTGGCTCTTTCGACAAGTAATTGACTAAACCACTCGAAAATTCCTGGTGTGTTGCGAATGATTGCTGGGGGCACAAAACTCATTACAACTAGCACTTCACCGATGTTGAATTCTGCGTTCTCGTCACCGATTGGTTGCCATTTCGTGGCAACAGCTCCACAACAGCGTGTTGCTGACCGGTGGTTATTCCAAAAATTCCGCTCGATTCGACGCCCCCTACTCTGATCTGACATTATCAAAATTTATTTTCTGCACTCTATGTAATCCCCACCACAAGTTTCGATTATGCAGTATGGTAGCAGAAATGGAATGTGACTCTGGTAATGCTAGTCAAACGCGATAACAAGTGGCAGAAAAAAAATCAAATGACGCAGAAATCATTAATAATGTTTGTCAAATACATGACAAAAAACATCGAACGAATTTAGAGACTCGCCGCTAGGTCGGTATAGCCCGTGAAAAGTGTACTAGATATTCTCGGCAAATTTAAATTGGAATCCTTCCATGTAGTTCTCGCAAAGTCCTATTGGGTAAGAAAACCCGTATTCGAGGAAGACTGGAAGGCCGTTACGTTGTCTAAATCGTATTTCTCGCATAGGGATCATGGGACTAATATAAAAGACATTTGGACATGTGCAGAGGCTCATGGACAGAAATTTTTCCCCTGCGCAATCCGCGAATGGAAGAGGAAAGGAAATCAGTTATTGTACGATGTACCGCCTACCATGCACTGATCACTGTTTTTCTCTCCTGACCACTGTCACTCTGAATGCATTTATTCGAGAGCGATGATATTCCCGTCTCATAGAACTGTAAGGTTACGTCATTAACAGTATCACAAATCTTTTGCGCTCCGAATTACTGCTCGTTGTATGCAAATGTGCTACAGCGGGTGCTTTTTTCACATTTCAGTCATGTTAAGTGATACTAAATATTGACTCATGATCAAAATATCATATTCTGAGGTATTGTTATTATTTATTTTCGTTGATTGATGAGTTTATCACCCACACACATGCACACACAAAATCTTTTTCTCCTCACATATTACTACTGAGCTGACCGCGAGATTGAATGCCACCTGTTGGCGCTGCGCTGCTGCAAGAAATGCACACAAGCGGAGCCGAGTTGAAAAGGGAGTCATTCTAGCCACGGCATGGGCTGCAAATGGCGAAATCCACTGACTTTAGCGACTTTGACACACGTCAGATCGTTATGGCCAGGCACTGGAACGAGCATCACGGAAATGGTGGCTCTGGTTGGCTGGTCACGTGCTACTGTCGTGAGCGTCTATGGAAAGTGGTTGAGTGTTGGTGGAACCGCGAGTGGGCGGCAATGATCTTCACTCAAGCCGGGCGGTGTGGCCGAGCGGTTCTAGGCGTTTCAGTCTGGAAACGCGCGACCGCTACGGTCTCAGGTTCGAATCCAGCCTGCATGTGTGTGATGTCCTTCGGTTAGTTAGGTTTAAACAGTTCTAAGTTCTAGGGGACTGATGACGTCAGATGTTAAGCCCCATAGTGCTCAGAGCCGTTTGAACCATTTTTTTCTTCACTCAATACAGAATGTGTGTAGGACAGACGCCGATCTGTGACAGACAGGGTACAACGCTGATAAAGGCACAAGTGATCTGGACAACATCGTTCAGCGCGCATTGCTGAGCATGGGACTCTGCAACAGACAACGCACATATGTTCCCATTTTGATTCAACGATATCGTCAAATATAATTATAATAGGTGCCAGTGCATCTGGATTAGACTACGGGTCAATAGAAACGTTTCGCATCATGATTCTCTTACACCAGGACGATGGTCATGTGTGATACATCATCATACAAGCGATAGACTGGTCGAAACGTGTACCGAGCCATGGGCGCAGGCCGCTGGGGACAGTATTATGAGCCGGCCGTCGTGGCCGTGCGGTTCTAGGCGCTTCAGTCTGGAACCGCGTAACCGCTACGGTCGCAGGTTCGAATCCTGCCTCGGGCATGGATGTGTGTGATGTCAGCAGTTAAGTCCCATAGTGCTCAGAGCCATTTGAACCATTTTGACAGTATTATGCTGTTAAAGACGTTCGCCGGACTTCGTTGGAGCCTGCAGTAATAATCAAAGGCAAAACGTCAGCTGTGAGTCCCAGAACATTATTGCGGACCACCTACCTCCCTACACTCTTGATCTTGACCCAGACGGCGCTGTCATCTTCCAACATGATAACTTTTCATGGCACAATGCAAGAGTGGTTTGAGGAACATGACAGTGAACTCACGTTGATGTCTCGTCCACGAAGTTAGCTTGGTTTGAACCATATGAAATACACTGTGACAGCAGGGGGCGCCGGCTCCGCGCCAGCGATCCTAAGCCTGTAACTTGAATGACACGTGAATAGCCATCTGGTGCTACGCACCTCATGAGACCTACCAAGTACTTTTCGAATCCACGCTACCCAGAACCGCTACTGTATTGCGCTCCAAAATATGGGCCAAAATGCTACTAAATCGGTGTTCATGATATTTTGGCTCATCAGAGTACGTTGGTGTTGGTATGGAACTCCGAAGTATAAATGGAAACAGCCTTCATCAGGTTATGATGAAGCATTCTGCAATGCGTTTTCAGAGACCAGTATCTGAGAGTCACTCGTCAGAATCATTTTACCACATACGCAGATCACTCAAAGGAGTATTCACCTGAAATTCATGGCCTCAGTGTGTTAGCTGTCTTGTAAACAGGCGCCTCACGATCTTCCCGGTGTCGCGCGCACGTGAACGTACTGTGCAGTGTTCTCCGCGAACACACTGGACTTCTGCCAGACATCTGAGTCACGAGCTTTTTATCTCTGCTCATTTATGGGTGAAATACATCTATCCAGTAAGTTACCACGCCACTGCAATCTGTAACTAAACAATACACAACAACACTGCACAGAGACTAAGAAGGAAAAGAAACAAATAAAAAAAGAAGAAGCGTTTCTTTCCCATTAACCTTTGTGCCTGCGATAGCGCGGCCCTGACGAACAACCCGGCCGCCCTGCGTTTTCTCGCCACAAAGTGAACCTGCCTCGGTGCCTTTTTTTAAAGTCATTCTGTGTCACTGTATCCGTTAATTGCGTTGGCGCTTTTCCGCCTAATGGAAACTGGACACGCAGCGGTCGTGGGTGATATATCTGAAACCCCGGGCAGTGCTAATAAATTCCGGCCGCCGGTCGCGTAGTCACAGTTTCCCCATTCAAGCCGGCGAGTTGAATAAATGGCGGTAGCGGCGGGCCGCACGTGAGTGACATGTGAGAAGGCTGGCAGGCTGGCAGGCTCGCCTTACACCTCTCCACCTCTCCACTGCGCTCCTGACAGCTGCGGCCGAGCCGCCCCCGCCCCGGCAAGCGTAGTCGCTGGGAGGGGGGGCCGTGTTCCCACGTCTCATCGCGCAATTAATGTTGTGTTTAAAACTCATTATTTACCACAGTCACTGTTGCGTTTAAATACAGCTGACTACTGGTCACAGCCAATAGGGGGCAGCTTCAAATCTGGAAGAATGGCAAATATACAGAAATCGCCAGGGCATCCTGCTGTTTAATTAAATGCATCAAATAGCTTATACCACACTAGGTGATCAAAAAATATATTTACAAACTTCGGGGCCAGGCACGTCACAGCAAAACAATATAAGTATCATATAATAACACGCCTAAAAATGCTTAATTTTTAATGAAACTTCGCACTCAACACATCAGTTACACATCGTCAACCTGGTGGTGTCATTAACTTGGAAACTCACAATAAATGTTCAAAATGTCTTCCTCTTGCTTACACACAAACTTGTGTTCGCCGAATCATAGTCTTTCGCAGCCTTTCAAATTCTGGCTGGCGGTGTAAATTTGTTCCGCAGGTTTCCACGAATTTCTGCATCATTTTTGTCTGCTGCATAAGTAAATTGTTTATGGTACGCCCTTATTCCCCCGCCCCCATAGTTTAATATCCAAAAGCTTGACCTTGATGTCGGAAGAAAGAGCAGCAGACCATGGAACTTATCCTCCTACACCCACTCCTCAGTCACAGTAGATACCAGACAAGTTTCTTCTTACTTGTACGGGGACATCTTTCAGTGAGTTTTCGAGAGTGTTCTCATTAAATTTGGGATGCCCCTGGAAAGCCGCTGACGGTAATTTTTTATTAATAACTTGAAAACGACGGATTTTCGGACATTATACGAGCTGTGTTCCTTGTTTCAGTGTAAGGAACCTGTCCCATAAGTTTGTAAAAGTAATTTTGAATCACCTTGGATATATAAAAACTAGATACTTTCAGCTTTGTTACAGACTAACACGTGACCTTCGTTGCCGTGTATAATTGCCTCAAAATTAAAATACTGGTAGTAAGGAGGTGGGGGAGGCGCGATGGATATCCCTAAGGACAGGAGTGACGAATAAGCTGCAGCACTAGTAGAGTGGGGCGATAGATTGCGAGGGTTAGGCACATGAAAGTACCACTCGCCAGTGTGAATTAAGGTAAGCACATTTTTCATAAAGAGTGACTAGCTAAACAGTAAGACAACAATCACAAAAAGGTATTCTAATCTACATCTTTGAAAACAAAATTAAAAATAATTTAAATGCAATATGTTATCGAACACAAGCCCCCTCCCTCCCTCCAACCCCTTTCCATGTACAGTTACGTTAAGCTTAGCCCAAGCTAAAAAGTACTCATATCTCAAACGATTCTACATATCTCATCTTATGGTAAGAAACCTTCACGGTTTCTGCATATTTGTCATTTTTGTGTAGTTTTTGTAGATCTTATGATGGCCTCCAGTGACCTAAACAGATAATCAACTGTATTCTCTCGCAATTGTGAATGTAATCAGTATTACATTTCCAGTGGTTTCTTCATTAGTTGTGGTTAGTATGTTTGCCTTAATAATGCTCTGCTGGTATTCTGCAAAATGAATCAACCGGCATAGCGCTACCTCAGCGGCAACAACGCGTCCGTCACGTGGACTCGCATTCAGCACTGTTACCGATTTAGAATTCAAGCCAACTAATACACTTGTTTTAATCTCCTTTGTTGTTCTTTCTGTACGTGTAGCAAGCGATAAAGATAACAAAGCAGAAATTTGAAAGATATTGAAGTTCAGAAAGCGAAATTAAAATTGTAAGGCTTACCAGCAACAATGTAACTCCGTCAGAGACCGCAGAGGACTTGGAAAATCAGTTGAACGGAATGGATAAGTTCTTGAAGAGAGATTATCAAAGGAATATCAGTAAAAATAAAATAGTAATGTAGTGGAGTGTGGTCGTATTGAGTCAGGTGACAATGGAAGAATTACATTAGAAAATGAGAAGCTGAAAGTGGTAGACAAGGCGGCGAAGTACCTGATGACGCCAGAAATCGAGAGGATATAGCATGTATACTGCCAACAGCAAGAAAGAGCTACATGTTAACGTTGAATATAAGTTTAAATGTGAGGAAATCGTTCCTAGAGCTATTTGTCTGGAGTGTAGCCTCATACAGAAGTGAAACGTGCACGATAAACAGTTAAGAAAAGAGTAGAGATTTTTCAAACATGATGCTATAGAAAAATTATGAAGGTTAAATCGGATAACTAATGAAAAGGTACTGAATGGAGACGGGGAGAAAAATGTTTACTGTCACAACATGACTAAGAGTAGGGATAGGTAGATAGAATTCTCACTAAGGTATCAAGCTATAGTTAATTTTGTAATAGATGGTACAATGGGTGGGCGGGGAGTGGGGGAGTACTAATTGTAGAAGGGTATGAAGTCGTGAATGAAAAATGGTTCAAATGGCGCTAAGCACTATGGGACTTAACATCTGAGGTCATCAGTCCCCTACACTTAGAACTACTTAAACCTAACTAACCTAAGGACATCACACACAACCATGCCCGAGGCAGGATTCGAACCCGCAACTGTAGCAGCCACGTGGTTCCAGACTGAAACGCCTAGAACCACTTGACAACAGCGGCCGGCAGTCGTGAATACAGTAAGCAAGTTCAAATAGATGTAGGTTTCAGTAATTACACAGAGGTGATGAGACTTGCACAGGGTAAACTAGGGTTGACAGTTGCGTCAAACAAGTCTTCGGGATAAACACCAGCCCAACGAGTCGTAAGTGGACTAAATGATCTGAAATTGTTTATCTTCATTATCGATAACACAATAAATTGAAAAAGATCTAGATGTGTCGCAAGTGTCTTCACTCACAAGGAGATTTTTTACAGAACACTTGAAATAGTTCGCCTCCATGCGAGTCTCACAAATTACGGCTAGCTGAAGAGTGCGAGCGAGCGAGCGAGCGAGCGAGAGAGAGAGAGAGAGAGAGAGAGAGAGAGAGAGAGAGAGGGGGGGGGCGACAGAGAGCGAAGGATTCTACAAAGAGATGCATGGTTCTGTTTGTTAATATTTATTCATTCTTGGAAGATTGGGGATGTAAGACCTTCTCTTCAATCTAACAGGGACTGTTCATATTTTACAGTATTTTCATTATGACACAAGTTTTACATTAGTATGGAATCCAATACTCCGAAATGGTTATGATATCAGCTGTGAAAACAGTAATAGGTAAAACAGAAACTTCTTTGTGAAAAAGAGAATAATATGAATAAATTACTGGCAAATAAATTGAAACTGTGGGTCCTAGTATCGATAAAAGCCAGAGTGGAAGGAAGACAGGAAGACAAAAATGTATGTGATACAACACGTATAATGAAGAAGTAATGAAATTACTGAGAAACGAAAATAGAAAGAACCACAACTGGGAGAAGAGATATTATATCGCTTAAATAAACTGCAGGGGATATGCAACGACTTGCTTAGACAGGAGTTGTGCTATGAACTTTTTTCTATTTTTACATTCATTCACACATGAATCCTAGGCAAACGATTATCTGTCGATGGCGCACAACAATCTTAGTCTTACAGGTTGCAGTATGAATGCGGTTAAGCCTCTTTTATTTCTTGTAACGATCAAAATACCATCTATTTCGATCTAGGAGTTACAGCTGTTGCTATTCTAAAAGTGCCGTTTACTCATTCGTGTAACATTACAGTTGTTTAGTTTAAGAGATATCTGGTAGTCGCTACACAAACGACAGATTTTTCGCACGTTAATAATAAAGGCGTAACAGGTTGTACGAAAGATGTAACGAAGATCAGGATTTACAGTCCCGTTGACGACGAGGTCATTAGAGACGGAGCACAAACTTTGCTTTGGGAAGGATGTAAACGAATTCGACTCATCCTTTTCAAAGGACCAATTCTCGAGTTTGCCTTACACATTAAGGGAAATACCCGGATATCTATATCTAGATTTGGATTTGTACTGCCATCTCTCATATGCCAGTTCAGCATCTTACACTGAGGTAAGTAACTCGGCCGTTCTTAAAAAAAAGTCACCTCTTTGTAAATGACGGTATCGTATGCAGATCATTATACAGAGCCGATGATATTACGACCTAAGGAATTTATGAACAATGTGCACAGGGGCTGTCCTGTAGCACTAAATGCCAAGTTCTATCTCAAACTGAAGCCTCCATCCGTTTTCAAGTAAGATCGAATGACTGTAAGCGGCATCCATGTCGAATAAACGATTGTGCAGAGTTTGTGTAGCCTGAATCAATGGCAAGTGAAAATTTCGCAACACCGTGGAGATTACTTCTCTCCTTTTTTCTTATTTATAAATTTGTTCATGACATGTACGCTTGGGCTAAAAAAAATCTATGAAGCATTCAGCAGTGTCACAAACCTGATATGTGGCCTTTTTATGTATTGTACCGAAAATATAAACGAAATTCCAGAATCTTATACTTGCTCGATACTCTTCATTTGATCTCCAGTTTCTTTGTTGCAACTAACATAACGTTCATCACAAATCTCTAGTTCCCAAAATATGAGTCATACCCGACATAGGACGTTCCGTTGCTAGTTTCTCACTTTTTCATTTGTCACATTTTCAGTTGGGTTTAGCTGGAGTAGATCAATGAAGATACCTAATTTATTTGGAAACACAAAATAATATGACAAAGGTGAATAGTGAGCTGATCATTTGTTAAACTACTAGGCGATAATGTAAAGCCATGGACCTTATTTCCGACAATATTGATACGATCACTATTTCAGTTTCAGTTTGCCATTTAACAATAAATTAGGGCGATAACATTTACTGACATAAAGTTTACACTATCAAAATTCGTTTCTACGTAATCATCAAGTAATTCTGGAGATCTACTCCACTGTCAGCATTTTTGAAGGCTTGAGAATTAAGAAGTATTATAGTTTCACAACGTTGCAACTTCCTCGTTAATTCGTCGGTGGGACTGAAACATACTATTTGACTCCTGCTACATTTTTGTGACAATTAAGTGAAATTGCTCATATTTGATAAATAGTTTTGTTTGAAGCGGTAGGAGCATCGCAGTTTCATTCTAGTTCACGTTTCAACGGAGGCCAGTTGCTCGAAGTAGGCCGGCCGGTGTGGCCGAGCGGTTCTAGCCGCTACAGTCTGGAGCCGCGTGACCGCTACGGTCGCAGGTTCTAGTCCTGCCACGGGCATGGATATGTGTGATGTCCTTAGGTTAGTTAGGTTTAAGTAGTTCTAAGTTCTGGGGGACTGATGACCACAGCAGTTAAGTCCCACAGTGCTCAGAGCCATTTGAACCATTTTAACTCGAAGAAGTGACGGGAACCGGACCGATTTATGGGCCAATCCTTCACTCGGTGAGCCCTTACTTGGTTACCAGCTTCTAAATTTTAGTACTCACAAACAGAAGAATTCGATAAAGAAAGTTACCAAAACGAATTTCGGTTAATCTCAGGGTGGTTCCTTTGATAAGGCCACTCGTGATTCCCTCCCCTACTTTTGCCTTCGTCTCTAATGATCTTGTTAAAACAACTTCAGCTGTTTCACGATTAACATTTAAGCAAAAAAGATTTCGCATCCACTAATGGGGTCACATTTTGTTGTCCTTAGTAAAGATTGAGTCAGCTGTGTTCACTTAACTTTGATTCTGCGTGAACATCAAATCACATTCAGATAAATAACCAACACATAATAGGAATGTGAAGTCCATTATATTAATTCTATATACAGGCATAGAAAACTTTGATAAGATACGACATCGGTTAGATGATAATATTTATATGTGATACAATGCTTGACGATTAATTACAAACCGAACAAACTGGAGACTACAGAAAAAAGAAAAATAATAACACGTGTAATACAACCAAGAAGTGAATGAAAATTATTGAAGAAGTTTATTAATATCTAAAGAGTTTGTCGAAGGTGATTGTATTTTATTTTTTTAACAGTTTTTTCCGAATGAGTGACCCAGATTAACGAAGAAACAAATTCTTCATTCTAAAAGGCTCTTTCTCACATTTTCTGTGGAAGTGATTTGCCGCTTTTTACTGCTATTTCTGTTCTTCTACAGGTAGAGGACTCTCTCCGACGGTCGGAGTTGAAACAGGAAGCCAAAAATATTCTCATTCATCCAGACTGCAGTAATACACGTTAGTTGTGTATCATCTGATTGTAAACACATTACAATTGTTTTTCTAATAGTCTTGTGTCTACATATCTTTTGAAAAAGTCTTTAATTATTCGGTACACAAAAAAGCACACCTCTGAAGCTACTGTTAAAGGAAATCACAGAAATCGGAAGCTTCTAACTTACTTCCTATAGAATGTAAAAACTGATGCTGTTTTAAAATATTTTCTGTTACGTTCACTATTGATGTAAGCAAAATGGCTTGTTTTTAAAACACATTTTTGCGTTTCTACCGAAAATAAACTCGGTGCATATGAAGACTTGTAGAAATTACCGGTGCAAATATTCCAGTATTTATTTAAAAGAAAGGAACAATAGCTTCGATAATGGAAACTAAATTTAAGTTTGGAAAGAAATAATAATCAAGAAATGGGAATGACAGAGAGAATAACTTTCAGGTATAAAGTACTGAAGTTCACGTGCTACATTCAACGAAAAGATAATAAATAAATGATGATCAGTGAGGACATAAGAAAGAACATAACAGCGTTGGGAGGATATCAAACAACAGAGGAAACATAGGACATTTCAGACGAAATGGGGAGCAGAAGTTGGTCAATAAAGGGAAAGCCGGCCCTTGTAGCCGAGCGGTTCTAGGCGCTTTAGTCCGGAACGGCGCTGCTGTCACAGTCGCAGGTTCGAATCCTGTCTCGGGCATGGATGTTTGTGATGCCATTAGGTTATTTAGGTTTAAGTAGTTCTACGCCTAGGGGACTGATGACCTCAGATGTTAAGCCCCATAGTGCTTAGAGCCATTTGAATAAAGGGAAAACAGCAAAGCTGCAGTCGGCAAGACGAAGCTTTGTACAATGCCTACTCCTATATCTGTATTAGGTTAGCTGCCACACGGTGTTTGGCAGAGAGTATATATTTACATCGTTAATTTACCGCTATCCTACGCCACTCATGCATGCTACACTGCAATAAATATATCGGCAACTCTGTAGGTAATCTTGCATTTCTTTAAGTATACCGTCGTTCTAATTATACGAGATGTTGATGGTAGAAGTTATATGTTACTTGACACGTTTAGGAATGTGGACTCGAAGAATTTTGTGAGTTAGGCTCACCCGTTCCCTATATGGTATTCCACTTAAAATTTTTGAACGTTTCCATAATCAAAAAACCCCGTGACAAAGCATGCAGATCTTCTTTGAATCGTCTCTGCCTTGCTATTTATGATACTTTACAATGAAGGTAAAGATCATTTCACGTACTTTGTACTAGATACTCTAAAAAGTTCTATTACAGTTCGAAGCAGATTGTCTGCCATAAGAAGCATATTGGTCCCCAATGACTATTTCTACACTACATTGCACTGTGTACCAGAAATAGCAGTGTATATCTATTACGAATCTGTGTGACTATTGTACGTTGGCATGTAAAATAGAATAAAATCACGGGTGTCCCTGCACCTCAGTTGAAAGTTAATGTGTTGTTTTCAGTACTGTGTCCCATACATAATTCTTACTGAATTATTTGGATAATATTGTATTTTATAAATTACAGTCGAGCTGAAGTTCGTAAGATACTTCCACTAATCTTGTTTCGTAGCTGACGCCACTAATAATATGACAGCTGAGCTTCTAGCGCAAAGTTCTACTTTAATTTTTAAACTTCTCCGCATTGTCTCATGGAATGAGGGAAAATGACAATGTTGATGATGATTCCCTATTTGGATGAGCACTTTAATCTCAGCGGCCCCTTTGACGCCTTTCGAAAAGAATAAGCTACGTGCAGCCACTCGGTTTTCTTCTCTACCTTTCGTCGACGTAATCAAAAACAAATACAGAAAGCGACACAACGTGGAAACTCATCACAATCACATACTAAGTTATCACACTTGAAAGATAACAATCACATACTAAGTTATTACACTTGAAAGATAACAATAATGATTCGAAAGGGCGAATGCTCCACTGTGAATCTGGAATGCTACGAAATTCGAGGCCACGTGTGCTATATGTCATTTACATTCGTCACCTTTTCTGCGAGTATAGTTCATTCTTCGGACATGTCTGTCTTATAGATTGTCAGAACCTTAGTTTTTATATTTATTCGATCATTTATTACTGGATTTCGTCAGAAAAACAACTGTTACCATGGTTCTTTACATCCGTAACTCCGAGCAGAAAACCAGTTGCTAATATCCCTCGAAGTATAAAGAGGGATTGATACACATAAACTATGAAGGGTTTTGTGGGAAATAAAGTTTCATTAGCAACTTGATTCTTGTATTTATATATTCGGTGGTTTTGTTAGAAATTTAGCTTCTCAAGTTGGTGAGAAAAAGTGGACATGTGCAGGCACATTCATTGAAGAGCAAACCCAGTTAACCAACCGCATATGCTACATTATTTAGCCTGGTGAGTGATGTGACAATATACCACCTGTCTTTGAAAATCAGTTTCAGTATAAGGGAAACCTCAGTGTAATCTCTGAGCCTACCGCGTATTTTTTCACATTTGATAAAATACAGGGAACAAAACCTCAGCACTAGCAGATGTTATTAAGTGACCTTTCTAGTTACATAACGTATAATGAAAAAAAATTACAGAAAATTATTATTACATAATATCTGACTGAGATTTTACTTTAAGATATGCATATAAAAGCAGTAATAAGCAGGAATTTTGAAATATCTCTGATTTTATGGCTTTTCTTCCGGATGGATTCCAGACTGTAGCAATTTGGATGCACAAAATAGTCTCGAAACCATTTTTTTAAATTGGTAACACAGATAGTTTCATCCAATCCCGGAAGAGATGCGAAACAAAACAAATAAGCAAAACAGAGAATGGATTTCTGACTTGAGAAAGTTAACTTGTGTTTTAGGGTTAGGCGCGGAAACTAAGTTTTTAAAGCATTAAATACTATTTTCCTTGTAAGAAGGAACCATGCTATAAGCTTCACCACAAGGAAAAAGTAAGAAAACAAGCTTACATCGTACTGATCATAGGAAGACGTCAAAGACGCCTCGATCCCAGGATGCAATCGTGATCCACCGAAGAGTCCTGGTGGGCACCCAGGATGATAGGTCTCTGCAGCTCGCATATTCTGTTACGGCAGAAAAACATCAGCCAAAATTATTATTTACTCGGAGAAACGACAATATGCATTAACGTCGCCTACCGCGAACTTCTTAAATTTAGCATGTGAGAACCGAACAAAAATAAAAACGGAATAATCTTTTGTCAGTTGCTAGCTCTTTTTTTCGGATGGTCACTTCTGACCTAATATGTGAAAGGGACGGTTATTACTCTTCCTACAAACTGAGTTTAAGTTTCCAATGGTTGCCATGTACACTTTAGGTATCCTTAACTGGAACAGTGAGCACAATAAAAGCCACTGTATATAAAGCAATTACGCTCCTTTTTGTCGATTATAATGATTAACTGAATCACTGGAAGAAAGAATACTTCGTCCATAATGGCTCTTTGTCCAGGCCAGCGACTAAACAGGTAACACACAGGAAATATTTCAATTTATTGCATCTGTCAGTTTTTATTTAAAGTCCATTACGCGTTTAGATCGGTATAGCGTTGTCATCAGGTACAGGTAGAGTTAATTTTGTTCACATCATAGAATGAACTTGTGGCTAGCACACGTGTTGCCTGTTTGCCAGATAGCGATGTGACAATAAAGTTACCCGTCGTCTTGCACTATTGAATAAATGTTATCGTTACTGCTGGGATTCGGGGCAGTTTACATATTTCTATGAAGTAAGTACAGCCTCTGCACATATTCAGAGCTATGTTAAACACTTTTCATTTGCTTTGAAAAAGAGTAACATGTCCTCACTAATGTAATACTAATGCAAGCTTCTTGTGTAATTGATGTCTCTCAAATTGACGTTAAGTCAATTCCTCGACGTGAACAGACTCCAATCCACGTTGAACTTTAAAAAGTGAATGACGCAGTAAATCGATGTCTTCCTTCGGTATCAATCGTTGCCACACACGCCCACATACACACAATCGTCTATTCTTCTATGGATGAACAAACTGCATGTTATAAAGATTATACAGATCTGAAGTGTGTGTCAAAACAGAAAATGGGATTAATTCGAGATGTCACAAGCCAATGCCATGAAACACTACACAAAAAGTTGATATGTTGTTCTGTTATTCTTAAATAGTACCTTTATTTTTATTTAATTAATTAAAAAAAGCTTGAAAGTAAAAAATATTGCGTGGATGCCACCAAAAAACATTATGAATGTATGTAATTGTAGGATTAATTGCACACGGGGCAGCTAAGGAGTAGGACATCATTCGATTTGATAAAAATTGTATAGCAGCTTTATTCTAGAAACTTTCGCTAATCAGTTACGTTTATCTGTTGAGTTTTGTTATGTAACTAAATCCATATATGTACTTCGTTCCTATGCCTTCTGACAAAAATTCACCGAAACGCACAGTTCACTAAAACTAGGACATTTCCCAAAATGATGATATTTGATAATTAACGTATCAATTTGTTTCGAATTATATGAATGTAAATAATATGAAAAAACCTGTTGCTACTTAAAATAATTTTCTTACTTTCAATAATTTATGGAACCTGGACCAAGATAATTATTTCTCACTACTCTGAAAATGAGATTTTCAGCTCGGTATTTGTTTGTATTATTACTAGAATAGCACAATCGGAAATAAATTACAATATTCAACACTTCATCCATCAAAAGTATTACAATTATTTGATTACGGATAGCAACGATTTCGCTTCAATCTAAAAAGGCAGGAAAGTGTCTTCTTGTTGTAGCTTCTTCAAAAGTACTTCAAAGTCTGCAGGACGGTAAGTTGTTAGAATATTGTTTTGATTCTTTGGAGCTCTTGAGTTATTCTCAAATTGATTAGCTGTAAATCACGTGCTTGACCCTTTTATATGTTGAAAAAAAAGTTTCCCCACACTTAATGACACCAGAAACCATTTCGTAAGCTTGTTCTGGAAACAAAATTTGTGACTCGGAACCAGAGGACTGGAGATTCTGATCCAACTTCTCCCATACCTACTTAGGTAATAAATATACAGAAGGATACCTGAGCACATCAGCTGGGATTACTCGAAACTCTATGCTGTATATTCGTCAGATATTTGTGAGCTACGAATATTTTCATTTCGAGCAGAACTCCAAGTTCTAATTAAGTAGGAATTCTAGGCTTATAAATGTGATAACTCATTTTATTGTGTTATTGTTATCATTATAGTATGTAAATTCTTTTTCTTTTGGTTCGTTGACATTATCTCTCTCTTTCTCTCTCCCTCTCTCTCTCTCTCTTTCTCTCTGTCTTAACGAAGAAGAGACTGTTGCCAGTGGTAGGTTTCGTTCCATGAAACGTTACATTGTACAAAGTAACATTAGTTATTTCGGACTAATTCGATATGTTCCTCACTTTCGTAGTACTTTGTAACTGAGTCCTTCCGAAATCAAACGCAAGAACAACAGAAAATGAAATTTCTCTGCGAATAGTGGAGGAGAAAATTTAGCTACATCATTCAAAAAGGCCATCTCACTTTCAGACACTTTTCCAAATATAACCTGACTGTGTACTAAATTCTCTGCTTCAACTTCCTGAACTCAATTTGCATTTCATCTGTTTTAGTGCTTAGTGCAGCGGGCAAGTCTAATTGGGTTGACGAAGGAACATACGGACTTTAGTCAGTTAGTTACACATGTCGTCCCACGCTAAGAGCATTACACAATAAGAGTGGCGCATTGTTAAAGGGAGTACATATTTCCGGTATCCTGCAGAGGCGGTTTTGTTGCGGTACGGATACCAGGTACATCACTTCGTGCGAGTGAAATGGCGCGGATTCTGGGAATATAATCCGAAGTTGAAGTAAGCGGGACTATACGACTCTTGTGGACAAAAAGTCTAAATTTCAGATCCACAGAAAAATTCTGACGATATACAGACCAAATGTAGTGTCGAGTGCAGCCGTGAAGTGGCGCCAACAATTTGACCAAAGCCGCACACAAGAAGGCGATGTTGATCCACCATACAGTCCAGGTCTTGCACCGTGCGATTTCCATTTTTTCGGCAAACTGAAAGAATATCTGAGGGAAGGAGAGTTTCCGACGATGAGGACTTTAATACTGCAGTTCTTGAATGGCTTCGTGATCAAGGAGCGCATTACTCTCGTCGAGGACCTGAACGATTAGAAGTACTTTCGGACCGTTGTTTACAGAAACTGGATTACTATGTTGAATAATAGTGTCACGTATATGTGTCACTTTGAAGTATAGTGCACCACTGAATTAAACCTACTTGACATGGGATGATAATGTGTACCTAACTTTTTGAAGTCTCCTTGTATACTACAGTTTTGTGCAGCACAACGTAGTTCTGCTGTAGAAGGCCGAACATCACTGACAGAAACAACATATATTTGTAATTACTTAGCTGCATTCGGAGTCAATGAAAACCTTTGCCGCCTGAGACTGGTTTCGTGTTGGCATATAATCCGTGCGTGGTAGTGGACGCCAAGTGAAGGAAATGTTTTTATTGTAACATCTGGGAGACATTGCTACTATCAGCAAGACGATAGCTGATGATACAGAACTGTAATTAAATGCAATGTAATTTATTCTAATCGAACGATTGAAGTTGTAGATAATCAGCTACTACACTTTCCAAGTCGTGCAATCCCATTTAAGTCCGATATGTACTAGACGGACCTTTTGCAGTAGACGCTACCATTCACAGTTTATTGTTTCCAAAATTTTATTTGTGGTAGCCACAAATGTCTGATTCGGTTTCCTGAATTGTACTCCACTAATAGTTTGCTGGTAATACCAATTAATAAATATGGAGGCACGCGTAATTATTCCACATTCAGCCGTTGATTGGTGTGACGATAAATATCAGTGCAGGTTGCGTAGAGCTAATATAAATTTCAGTGTACAAAGTAACTGCGAAATACTGTGCCTGCTTTTTATAGAGATGTCTTTAAAGGTGAATACCGATCCGAGACATGAAAATGAAATACTCCGCGAATGGCGCAGTTGACCAACCTGAATTTTATGAAAATCGAAAATTTGGGCTTTCATTTTTCTAATGCCAGCAACTGGAAGCTTAATTATCTCTATTTACAGACATTTTTTCAAACCAGAAAAATTTATCAAAATTGATATTAAACACTCTAAGCAATATTTCCGTCACTGCTTTCCATCGTTACGATTTTTTATTATGATAAATCTGTAATTTCTGTTATTATCTAAACGATGAATAAAGCAAGGTGGGGAGAATATACAGCCAAGAAATTAGTTTTACATGAAGAGAGTTATCAGTGCTTCATTGGTTTATTTTCGTTTTTAAATTATGTCAGAGGTTCAATAACTCAATTTTTTCTAGTCTTTGCACCTTTTTTCAGAGCAGTATGTGTGCTTTTGATGCTTAAAGAATACATTTGTTACTGCAACATTCAATGCAGCAATCTGTTTCATACACGGATCTCTTTTCCGGGAATCACATGGACAATAGAACTCTCTTTTAGACTTTGCCGTAAGATTCTGTAAATCGAGAAAATCTGGCTTTCAAAAACTTTTTATTGTTAACGTTAGCGTTCACGCCCGACAAAAGTGTCTGTGTGAAGTATAGAAGCTAGCCATGAGATGGTTAATTCGATTGCAACGACATTACAAAGACCTTCTTCAGTGCAACAATATTCCTGACATTGACTTCTGCAACAGCAGCTGAACAGGACTAAGTATGACGCGGTATTATACCAATCAACTGTGGCAGAATAAAGAATTATAACTGAATGAGTAATTCTGTAGAGGAGAATCATCATTGTTGCAAAGTACAAAAATTTCATTTCTTGCAACATTATATGAACTTCGACTGATTCATAGAAGTATGAAAATAAGGAGAGCTGCTTATGGGAAACCTGAGCTTGTGACAAACATGAGCTTTAATTTGAAACAAGTAAATAACTGTTTTAAAAATGAATATCGAATGAAAATGAAATACTCCTTTTCGAAAAAGTTCGTATTGCCATGCATATTCCTCGATTGGAAGAAAGTAATTAAAACCGATGCAACTGCTGACATAAATAGCAACCAAATTTTCTTCTTTCAAAATATGTAAAATTATGCCATTGCATCCATAGACAGTAGAGTGCCTATTTTTTCAGATGAGCTTCGATGAATTCTAGACATTCACCGTGTCCTTTGCACAAAGTTTCTATTCTTTGATACGGTTTTCGTCGCGGAAACATCATACGCTCAGCTTCGCCGTGTACACTGATCCCAGGATATCCATTTGAACTTATGATAACTCTTTTAGCTGAGAATGATACTTGCGTTTCCATAATGGCGACGTTCACTTCACGTTTATATTTATTCCTACTAGAATTTTATTAAGTTTCATAACAAATATTTTCGTTGCACTCTCTTTTATGAACGACAAACGTGTATAATTATGCGTGGTGGAATAAAAGGTTCAGAAATAGCGATGTTGGCGGTGAAATTATATCAATCGTTAAGTGGAACTCTTTTCTGTAAATTCGTAATCTACTCTTATTCGACAACAAATGTTTTCGACGTCTTGTGTTATATAGTTCATACTATTCGTGTTTCCTTGGAGACGAAAACATTCTCTGAAATATAATATAGACCTGACGAAAACAGCATTCATTGCAATGTTCAGTAAATTTATTGACCCATCAAATATTTTTTGTTATTGCAAAATACGTTTCAAATTCTGTGATACCATTTACAGATCTTGGTTTCATCATAGCACACAGTGATTTTAGTCTTTTGGTCGTTTCTGTACTGCGGATATTTGTGGCTTAAGTTATGAGCTTTCTTCCTCGCACAACACTGAACTTATACATACGTCATTTTACGACTAGTCACCGTAAGGGTGCTCTACGCAGCACAGAAAGGAACAAAAACCTAGGTTAAAAGGGATTGTCCGAAGCGACTGATGAGACTACTGCGAGCACGACATATTACGCACTAGGGAATAAAGTTGAATTAAACAGAGGTTGTAGCAGATAGCACAAAGATACGGTCACTTGCTACAGAGTTTTTGGTGGAAAACATGAAAGTTAATTTATTCTTTATGTCATTTTTTTCTAAGAGTAATTTTGCAAAGAGGTTCCTTGTATGTTTCTCCTTTAAAGAATTTTCTTACCGGAAATGTTGTTCTGAACATCTGTAAATTACATGTGTGTAAGGAAATACACGTGGTAAACGTTGTTATCATACTGGCAAACACTTACAAACAAACATCATCCAACATCTCTGATCAGTTTGTGAGATCTGTCTGAGTAACGCAATTCTAAATAACAGTTCCGAATGTACAGAGTAAATCTATTGATCACGGCGTCAGTGTTTTCGTCAGCTTACATCGTGAACTTCGGACACTGCAACTAAAGAAAAAAAGTAATATGAGGTAGTTACCATAAACATTAATGTCACTCAGTTAAAACTGTGCTGCGACTCTAATCATTTCACACGTAACGCGCCACGGGGGACGTGTTATCTGGTCTTCTGATCACCTCTGCAGCAGAACGCACTGACAATACAGCCGTGATAAATTGCTCTCTGCAAGGGCGAAGTATTTCATACTTCCATACCGGTCATTACATGGATCCCAATAGTTAAATATATCGTGAATAATTAATCACAACGAAATAGAAGTTGCAACATTATGTGACATATCTGGGTAGAATGATACGTGTATCTAATGGAACATTTATGACGCAGTGTAAATGAGAGAGAAAGGGGAGAGAGAGAGAGAGAGAGAGAGAGAGAGAGAGAGAGAGAGAGAGAGAGCTAGAGAAACACAAGAATTCCTTAAATGCTATGCGTCACAGAAATGCCACTCCACGGTCCACATTTATTGCCCCCAATTAAGTGACAGACCCCTAATATTCTCTCAGAACTTCACCCCGCATCATAGTGAACAAACATAATTCGCAGCAATATTTATTCATGTTTCCTTGTTCGTTTAATACCATCTACAAAACCCACTGTCAAATTTTATATTCGTGTTAATACTTAAGCTTTCTCACTAAAGACCATAAACAAAACTTTGGCTGAAAGGACTGTCTGGTGATCCTCAAGTTTACGAGAGCAAAATGTATCATTGCTTTCAAATGTAATCTTTGATTGATACATGAAGCTAATATCTCAACTGACGAAGGAGATTATTACGAAAGAAACGTATTTTGTAATAAGAAAAACTGTAAACAGAGAAATTTGTCTATTATTTAAAAAATAAAATTCCTGAAATGTAAAATCTGTTCTCAAAATATTATTGCGTCTTACTTCACTTCGAAGGGACACAATTCTTGGTGTCACGTTATTATGAAATGTGTAAACATTACCTTTCTTTGTAAAAAATGCAGTGGTTGCTACCTAATTTAGTAATATTCTTCATGTTAGTTTCCACTATGAAATAAAATTAGCTTAAAAGTAACAAAATCGTTAATTCACTCCATCGTGTGCTGCCAAACTACACCATCGCACGGACAGTGTCTTGTATGTATATCAGGGCGCTGGCGCGGAACTACTGCATACATGTATGCAATCATTGCATTCCTTCACGACGTGACGTAGGGATCCATAGTTTTTCAGTATTCAGGATCGTCCATCACAATCATAAGGGTTAATTTTGGGGCCTCACCAACAACAAACAAAACTATGATAAGGTAAGCAACGTGCTTAAATTTCAATCGTCCCTCAAATTAAATAACTGACTTGCTATAGACTGTCATACACCGGCTAGGTCCCAAAACGATCAAAATATTTTGTGTAATAAATAAAGCTGTATTTACTTTAGGTCGCCGTAAACTTCACGATTCTTTTATACCTTCGGCGTATGGCAGAGGGTACGTGAGCTCTGATGAATCGCTTAACAAAATTTGCCTGACATTCTTACGAGCTTGTAAATTGCGTAAGTTATTGTAGCTGGTGCAGCTTTACAGGTATGCTAAGTCACAGAATGTAAATAAGAGGTGATGATTGATTTTGTTACTCAATAATTACTGGCACTAAAATTTTAAGAAGCTCGACCGTTATACGGCGTATTATACTGTTGGTCCAGTAATATGATTTGCATACCGGGCCGGATTATCATTGGGGGACAATCGTTCATAAGACAACTTGTACCAGGCAGTAGGGCCGGCTGCTGCTAATACTCCTCCGGTGATAAAATACAACATAGGAAAGTGCAGATTGAACACATGCCCAAACACTTACAGAGGACTGACATCGTGTCGTTCTGTCCCATTAATGCGTGCCACACTTATATCCCCACACATTATCTGATGTCAACAATGTTCCCGAAGCGTTTCTTCCTATCATAGAGTCAACTGCAATAATATGTAAATGACGGAGCACGTTTTGCGGGTTCTAAATGCTTTTACTATTATTGAGCTGTCCAGAACACTAGGAGAAGTCCCAAAATTGTCCTTTATTTACATAAATCGTATCGTCCACTCTGAAACACATCATCTGTCTTCGTTTTTTCGATAAAAGAAGTCCCCTTGAATTTTTTAAATTTCAATTTTTTTTAAAATTTTCCAGGTTTCAGTGCATTGTCATATCTTATTTTTGTAGTCATAAGTATTTCACAGCAGAAAAATGAGAAAATCGTCATTGGCTTTATTTTTATTGAAACCGGTTCCGCCTGCGGATGAGTAACTACTATCGGAATATCTGCACAGTACTCTACAGACAGCGAAGAAAACAGTCTTTTTAGAATACTGATCCTGTAGATTCCACAACATGCTCAGCAGCAGTTCAGAGGACAGAGATTAATCAAAATAAAAGTATTTACGGATGATGGACCCCTTCTGCCGAAAGAGGCGTTCACTGATCTTCAGCGTATTCATCCTTGAAGCGTGACATATCACGTCCGAGATACTTTTTTTTTTTCAAATGAAACCGCTTGTGGGAACAATAGCAGCTAAGGAAACCAATTTCATATTTTGAGCGCACAGTGATTGACATATTTTGCAACAGGAGAACGAACTCCCAACTATCTAAACCCGCTGTCGTTAATTTCAGCCGCACTTTTGTTCCGCTGCCTGTAGAACTCGTTATTGAAAAGTCTGGACGGTGGTACTCGTGTTAGATTGCTCGTACTTCACCGTGCTGCAGTTGATAATTTATGTAGCACTCGCATTGTCTGTGGTAACTTTTAGTAGACGGCATGAATCGAGCAACGATCATTTTATAAGGCTGGAGAACATGGCTTGAGGGACACCGGCAGGAAGCCGCATGCTGCGCCGACATCTATATTAATAGCACGCTTTCCACGGTGTGGGTACAAGCACTGCAACGCTGTCGCGCCACACATTTTATTGGCTGTGTTGGAATTCAATCGCCCGGACTGCAAGTCCCGATACGGCCCCCGTTTTATGAGCTAGCACTCGAGAACAACGCGGCCGTAATTTTTGACTTGCAATGAATGTTTATATTTTCTTCCTTTCATTTATCGGTTGTATTATCATTCCCGGTGGTAGCAAGAGCCGTAGTTTGCAGGAACATGTGTTAATAATGCTGTACTCAGCTTCTTTGGTTCTAACCTGGCACACAACTCTTACACCTTCATTTGGAACGTCACTTTACACGCTGCTCATTAGCAACAATGCTTAAACGAGAAAATAATTCGGCAAGAATAAAATAAGTGGTACACAGAACTACACGACAGGTACACAGATACCAAACACTGCAAACGTAGAATGGAGAACAGTAAAACGAGTTAAGGCCTTATTCCGCTGTCTGTAATACTAGTGTAACTAATACTGCTTATTGAGAAAATGTACGCAGTACATCTCACACCACTCGAGGACCTAGCGTTAGTTTTCTCCTGAGTGGGAGAGCACTGTACATACTCCGTAGCATCACCGACCTACAGGCAGAAGTTACACGTTTTCAAATGTTCTACACCGAAAGAAGCTAAAAAATACCTCCGTGCAGAGCGTGCGATTTCACGTGACAGCGGAACAACACTAAAAGCTGCGGTGGAAACGACAAGGAGGTTCCGTCCGGCAAGTCACACGCACGGAATAGCACTTACCTCTTGGAAATCAGCCATCCCATCGGGTTGGTGTCGCTCCGGCAACGGCAACGGCAGCCCACATGCACGCCTCCGTCTCCCGGCGCCAGGCGTCACGCTTAGAGTGCCTCCGCGGGAACAATAACACCTGTTCTTATTGGACTAGTTTTGAAAATCACTTCGGAAAGCACAGCCAGCCCGTCTTGTTCTCCTGCGCAGGCTTGTGACGTCAGCAGCGACCAATGGGACGGAGACGCCGCGCGCCGGCAGCCAATGAGGGGCAGGCGGGTCGGCCAGGAGAGGGGTGCCCGCCTGACATTCCTCTATCAGCTGAGCGCGAACCTTATGCCGCTGCGCTGCATTCGTCGGCTCCCCTCCGTTCAGCACGTGCGCCCGTCTCCGTAGCGTCTTTAACAAAATGCGTAAAGATGTTTTTGTTCTGTACATACGGGGATACTTTGCTACTAAAACAGCACAATGTCCTTGCTGATGCAAAGGTGTATCTCCTGTGAGATGCAGGGAGCGTTTATCACCTGGTAGTAGCTTCTACACAGATTCGAGGCAACACGAGCGATTTACATACCATCAGTTCTCTTTTCTATAGAAATTTCTTTATTTTCATTAATACCCACTCCTTGAAGTCCTGCAATACGCACTGATAAAATACAAACACCACAGCAGACAAAAATAAAGCAGCAAATACGCGTCATGACAAACAAATAAAGTTAGAGATTGAATTACGTTACTATCTTCGTGAGGGTCTCTTGCTCTTTTCTCAAGCACTTTGCCTACTTAATAAATTAAATGGGTAGTTCAATGTTTTGTCACGAATGACTCATGGCATGTGAGTGGGTCTACTTGTTTTCATACAGACAGAATATGGTGGTATAAACTGGTTCCTGCATAAAGAATAAGTTCATTCCCAACTGTATGAGAGTTACTGTTCTACTCCTGCATTGAAGTCTCCAAAACATGTTGGCGTTTCGTGAACGAAACTCCGTTTTTATCAAGTGCTGTCTTCCCGTATCGATTGTTGTATTCTTTTGTGGTTACATCCTCTTGGAGGCAGGGAGGAGGGGAGGAGGCTAAAGGAAGGATAACAGTGGGGGAGGTGGACAATATTCAGAGTTCCTTACTGCGTTCACGAGTAATGAGAAGGAATATCGTTAAGTTTCAATTATGGTAATACATTCCTATACCTTTTGCTATTCCGGTACGAAATACGCCAACTAGCAATAAAAATGGAAATATGTCAACGATGCTACAGCAGAACTGAAGTCTCAAATGTTAAAATGTGTGTTAATTCCTAAGGGACCAAACGACTGAGGTCATTGTTCCCTAGACTTACGCACCAGTTAAACTAACGTAAACTACCTTATGTTAAGAACAACACACACACCCATGCCCAAGGGAGGTCTCGATCTTCCGGCGGGAGAACTGAAGTCTACACTGGCCATTTCAGTGAAATATATGCATATATGACAGCTCCAGAAATATTCTTCGATCTCTCCCTTACTATTACTTGTTGTTCATGTGTACCTAGAAGTGAGTTAGCCCTTTACGTCGATGTATGATGTTTTTAAATTAGTAACTGAAATTCAAATAGGCTACCTTTAATTAAAATATCGAAAAGCAACGAGTATCGATGATAAAAGTTTTAATTCGTCATATATTTCATTGGTACATGTATCTGACGTACTGTTCTGTCCTTGCATCGAAGTCTCCAGGATTTTCTGACTCATCTAAATGTATAGTCATGTCTATAAAGCTCCATATAAACCCACATACATAAATCACTTTGAAGTACATTTCTAAAGGTAAATCATCAGAGTTTCAATGACTTTCTGCTCCTCTGATATCGCATATGGAGCTGGTGCAAAGTGACTGCCTATATGCTTCAATACGCACATCAATCTCTCTTAGTTATTCTCATTACCTATACCTACGATGGAAGCAGTAGAGTCGTAGCACAGTCTTGAATACCGACTATCTCGAAAGCAGCGTCCCGTTTAAGTCTCTCCGAGCTTCCCCATCTCAGTTTCGTATGGCTTGTACCATCATTTGTCGATCTTTTACAGAGCGTCTCTGAACTGTTGTTGTGCCTATTTGATAAGGATTTCAAACACTGGAACGTTACTGTAGAGTCGGGGTGGCCGAGCGGTTATAGGCGCTTCAGTCTGGAACCGCGCGACCGCTACGGTCGCAGGTTCGAATCCTGCCTCGGGCATGGATGTGTGTGATGTCCTTAGGTTAGTTAGGTTTAAGTAGTTTTAAGTTCTAGGGGCTGATTACCTTAGATGTTAAGTCCCATAGTGCTCAGAGCCATTTGTACCAATACTGTAGAAATGGTTTCATTAAAATTTTGTTTTACTTTCCTTAAGAGATCCACTGAAATTTCCCAGACCTATATCAACAAATTTAAGTATTCATCTCGTAATTTCACGTGTTCATCCCATTTTGTAATGCTTCACAGTATTTCTCAAGGTTAATTAAATGAAGTCACCGAGTGGTTATCACACTGGACTCACATTCGTGAGGTCGACGATTGAAACTCCCGTCTGACCATCCACATTTTAAGTTTTTCTTAATTTCTCTAAATCGCTTTCGGTAAATGCTGGGACGATTCCTTTTAAACTGGACGTACAATTTTCTTCCTCATCGTTCCCTAACCGGAGATTATGTTCCATTTTTAGTGACAACGTTGTCGACGTGGCATTAATCAATGATCTTCCATTCTCTATTCCTTCTATATTTTAAGTCGTCAACTTTTCCCATAATATTCGCTTTTTTCTGTATGTTGTGGGCGTTATCTTGCATTTATCCACATTGAACAGCAGCTTCCTACATCAGGCAAGGCGAATTACCGCCCAAACCATTTCGAACTTCCCTACAATTATAAAATTCATCCAGTGGTAATAACTTCTTTTAAATAACAGCGTCGTAAATGAGCAAGCTGAATGTGCTGACAGCCACATGTGGAAAACCATTTATACACTAGTAGGGGCAATACTAATGGCATTACCGATTCGATCGTGATTTCTAAAGGCACAACCCATATTCTTTCGTATCTACTGAACATTTTCCGTGAAGTGTAACTTACTGGAACCGATTAGTTAGTAATAATTAGAGTAAATCCCATTTTGTGAAGATGCTCAGTTTGATCGTATCTTGGTTATAGCTGTTTAATACGCTGCTATAGAACACCCTTTGGAAATGGAGGAGGTCGAAATCCATTTGAAACTCAGGATATACTATTAATCCGTGCTGAGTTTTTGAGAGAAACTTGCGTTGTTCCTGGAATACTATAATGTTGAGTGCGTATTATATAGTCCTACAACAGTCAGATCATTTATATCTACAACTAAATGATTACTCTGCAGTTCACACATTTTTGTATGGCAGAGAGTTCCTAGAATCACTTTCAGACTATTAGTCGTTCGTTCCACTCTCGAATAGCACAGGGAAAAATGGATACCTACATGTTTCCGTGCGAGCTCTGATTTTTCTTATTTATTTGATGGCCAAAATATTTTAGCATTCGGAGGAGTATCTAAATGACTGAAATTTCTTGAGAAGGTCTCGCCGTCACGAAAAACGCCTTCGTGTTAATGTTTACCGCCCCAATCCCCTTATCGGGTCCGTAACACTCACTCCTGTTTCTTCATAATACACGACGAGCTATCCTTGTTTAAACGTTTTCGAGCTCCTCCCTCAATCCTATCATGTAAAGATTCCATACGGCAAAGCAGTACTCCATAAGAGGGCAGACAAAAGTAGTATAGGCAGTCCCTTTAGAAGATTTATGGCATGTTCTAAGGGTTCTGCCAATAAAATGCAGTTTCTGTTTCGCCTTCCACACAACATTCTTTTTTGTTAAGGTTCCAATTTAATTTCTTTGTAATTGTAATCCCTAACAATTTACTTGAATATACAGTCTTTAAAATTGTGTTGATTATCATGCAACCGAAACATAAAGGATTTTTTTATACTCGTGTGGAGGAGTGCACATTTTTTACTGCGTTGGGCCAGTTACTACTTTTTTCACTATGCAGATACTTTGTCCAAATAATTTTGTAGTTCGGTTTGATCTTCTGTTTAATATTCCAGACGGTAAATAACAGTATTACCTGCAAAAAGTCTAAGTAGGCTGCTCCGATCGTTTTTCTAAATCGTTAATTAGATTAAGAAACAGAGAGCCCATAACACTTCTTTGGGGAACCACATATATCACTTCGGTTTCACTAGTGCTGACAGGAAATTACAAACCAAGTCGCACGAGTGATACGAGACTATATAGACACACAACTGGATAAGGAGCCACCTGAGAGGAAAGACACTAAATCAGCAGAGTAATCAGTGCACTTTCCAACATGGATTTCGACAGCGTTTGGTGCCTTGTTCACTGTGAGCGATGTATTCGTAAGAGATTTTCGCTTATTTCAGTATAAGAACTTTTGCAGTGAGCAGTGATGACGTTTGCTTGAGCAGAGATGAGGTAAGGCGCAGTGCGCGACGCGTTCCGTTACGGGCTCTTCCGGCCGATCTGAGCCGCGCGGCGCGCCTGCCGGATGCACAAGTGTCACTGCCACCGGAAGCGAACCCACGGCTGGAAAATAACTGTGTTCAGCACTCCCCTCCCGCTGGACACGCGCCACTGCATCCACTCCTCCAAACGCTTCTCATAGCTAAACTTCCCAACCAAGTGCGTTCCATTTTCTCAATTACGCCCGAAGAGCGCGTTGCGTGGATCAAAATGAGTTCCTTCACAACACGGGCGGGTGTCTATTATTTTCGCGACCGATCTTGGAAGTACTAATATTTCGTACATAGGGTCTTTCATAATACTTGTAGTGACCAGCATATGTCCACAAGCTCGCTAGTTATTTTTCCTTTCAAGCCTTTTCTTTTAAGAAGCTTTCCTTTGAATAAGAACACGAGACAGTTTTCTCTGTCACTCTCATAACGATTCCCTGAAAATTGATAATACGCAGGATGGCAGAAAGAGTGTGAAAAGCTTCTATAGGAGTTGCAGCGTAGGTAGTGCTGAGAAATAATAATAAATTCGATACGTTGCGCCGTTTCCAAGTTAATTAGCATCAAGTGTGGCAATAAGCCCATTGCTCGCGCAAATTCAAGCGACCCGCCAGGTACAATTATCGTCAGTTGTTCTCACAGCGTATGTGATAGCGCACGAGACTGCTCGCCCTTTGGCTAGATCCTTACTAATTTTAGTGTTGTTCTCTTGTCCGGTTACAGAAAACCAAACGAGGATCACGTTTGGCGCACCGTCTCTGACGGACCACCTGAATTTTGGCGCGCAACGCTCTTTCTCGCTAACTTCAATTTCAATAAACCGCAAATGGTGCAACATATCGGATTCTTTTCTTAAAAACTATTTCCCAGAACAACCTACCCTGCAATACCCTTACCATCATTTCAGACTGTTTCTGACCACCCTGCATGGCCAGTTTTTTCTTTGCGAAACAGTAAAGCAAAATATCTCATAAGCTCTGATATACAGTTCTTGCTCTATCATTTCTTACTCAGTCACGCCACTTTCTTTTCCCCTATTTTTATTAATCGTGCTTTATCACGTCCCCTCTCTCTCCTTTTTCCACGTCTGCTCTCTCTTTGGCTCTTTAGTTTCAGTCTACTTTCCTGTAAATTTTCTCTACTGTAGCCTCATGCAGGAATGTAAATTGTGGCTTTTTCTTTTTCTGCACTGCAATAACTACTAAACGCCTTATAATTTTGTATATTTTATACAATTTATAACATGACTTCGGTAATTAATTTAACGCAGAATATGTACAATACCTAGTTAGATGTAAGAGATGGCCTCATAGCCCAAATATTGCTAATTAAACTAAAGCAATATGTAAAATGGTTCAAATGGCTCTGAGCACTATGGGACTTAACTTCTGCGGGCATCAGTCCCCTAGAACGTAGAACTACTTAAACCTAACTAACCTAAGGACAGCACACACATCCATGCCCGAGGCAGGATTCAAACCTGCGACCGTAGCGGTCTCGCTGTTCCAGACTGTAGCACCTAGAACCGCACGGCCACCCCGGTCGGCTAGAAATATGTAAGCAAATAAATTTGTGCTTAAGTAGTTTGTTGAATTAAGTCTTGCCTGCCGCGGTGGCCATGCGGTTCTAGGCACTGCAGTCGGGAACCGCATGACTGCTACGGTCGCAGGTTCGAATCCTGCCTCGGGTATGGATGTGTGTGATGTTCTTAGGTTAGTTAGGTTTAAGTAGTTCCAAGTTCTAGGGGACTGATGACCTCAGACGTTGAATCACATAGTGCTCAGAGCAATTTGAACCATTTTTGAATTAAGTCTTGAGACATCCTTGTCTGACTGCAGAAAGCACTGACTGCTTTTAAGAAGCATATGTAGATTTAATACTAATTTTATGTGTCTTGATCTCGAAATACAGTTCAGAGGACTAATTTCGATTGCTAAACAACCACATCCAGATCATAAAAGCTACTTTACAGCAGTTAACATGTCTCAAGTGGTGTATGTAAGGACGTACTATGTCAGTGATCATGTACCGTTTGAGACCTGAGCCGTGATAAAGGCGAAGAGTAAACGTGCCAAATATTAATGTTCACTAATAGGTGTTCGGATACTTGTGATCAAACAGTGTAGCTAAGTGTTTAGGATCTGGTGATGATGGTTTAGCAACCTAATTGCTTATCAGAATTGTATTTTGCAATCAACCTTCATAACTTGAGCATGTCAAGATTTATAAAGTACGTAGAACTTTACACAGATTTGTAATGTATATCCATTGCTGTAATTTCTGTATTGTGGTGCTTCTTTAACTGCTACTACCACTACTACTACTAGTACAATTAATCACAATAATAACAATAACAATTCTCCCTTTCCAGGGTTAGACTGAGATCGGTCTGTTCTATTTTCACCATCTTGTTTTCGGTTTGTACACTGATCTTCTGCCCAAACGTTTGTAATGTAAGGATTCTTTTGAGGTCTTGGCCTCTGACATATGCAGAACGTGCTCCTTCCATTCCTTTTATTCTGTGCAGATCGCTCCTTTATACAGAATAATAGTAAATAATGATAATAATAATAATAATAATAATAGTGATAAGGTCACCCTTGCTCTCACCTGCTCCGTATACTATACCATTTCAAGCTAAATCAGTACTGACTTTACAACAAGGAACGTAACAAGGATTACTTTAACTTAGAATAATATTCTCATCTGGGCGTTTCCAGCACATCCGTGTTGTCACTAATTGGTTACAAGCAGTTACTAGTTGGCGGCATTTCGATACAGCGTTAGGTTGGTAACTCTGCATGTACGGTCCGTGAGCTACCTCATGGAGCGTGTTGGAGGAAGCACGTTCATTTTTGTCATCGCCGTGCCATTAGCGGGTGGTGCGTAGGAAGGCGGATTGCCAGTAAACCTATACATGAGCTCGAGCTTCTCTAATGTTACCGTCATGTTCGCTTCGCAAATTTTACATTGAAGGTACTAAAATACCACACCACTGTTCCCAAATTGTAAGGATTGTGGCAGTGAAGCTGTCCGAGTTCTGCAACTCTTCTCTTGCAGCGTTTGTCGCTGGAATTTGATAAGAATCCCCGTGAAGCTCTCGTTCCTCCTAAACGGACCCATGGTGAAACGTATCTTTTCTATGTTCTCTGTTAATTCTGCCTTGTGAGCGTCCTAGGTTGACGAGCAGTAACCAAGTATCGGTCCCACGAGAGATTTGTCAGCTACCTCTTTCGTGGGTGAATTACGTTTCATTAGGGTTCTTTCACCGAGTCTCACTATGGCAACTGCTCTTCACACAGCTATACTATTTTATGAAAAACATACGGACGCAATTATGGACATTAATATGGGGCGCTTACACTCTCCACCTTTATAACGGCTTGAACTCTGTTGGGAATACGTTCACTGAGGTGTCTGAATGTCGGTGGTGGCATGGCAGCCCATTCTTCTTCAAGAACCGAAACCACAGAGGATAGTGATTTTGGACGCTGGCGTCTGGACCGAATTCGACGTTATAACCCATCCCTAATTATAACTCATTCCTAAGGCATCCCAACCGGATCCTGTTGGGATTCTAGGCAGGCCAATCCATTCACGAATGTTATTGTCAACAAACCATTGTCTCATAAATGCTACTTTGTGACAGGGTGCATCATCATGCCAATATTAGCAATCTTCGTCTCCGAACTATTCCTGTACTCTACACAGTTCACAGTGCTGTTTTAAATGTGTTCATATTCTTCCGCATTTTCTTAATCACAATGAGGGGACCACACGATAACCATAAGAAACATCTCCACAATGTAACGCCATCTTCCCGCACGTCGGTACTGCAGATGGTGGCTGGTAACGTTCGCCAAACCCAAACCTTTGCACCGGATTGCCACAGGATATAACGCGATTCATCACTTTAAATCGCTCATTTCCAGTCACCTACAGCTCAATAGAGTCGCTCTTTACACCACCTCAATCTTTGCTTAGCGGTGACTGCCGAAATGTGTTGCTTATAATGAACTGCTCTACCACTGTACCCTACTCATTTTTTCTTCCTACTGTCCATCACTGTGCTAGGCGGACTTCTGGTAGCACTATGGAACTCACTCACCTTACGATTTTTTTAGAACAACATTCCACAATGCTCGATGGCCCCTATCCGAGAGCACATGAGGTCCGCCTGGTAGTAAGTGTTCAAACGTGTGTGAATTCCTAAGGGGCCAAAATGGTGAGGTCATCGGTCCCTAGACTTGCACACTACTTAGACTAACTTATGCTAAAAACAACACACACACCCACGCCCGAGGCAGGACTCGAACCTCCGGCGGGAGGGACCGCACAATCCGTGACATGGCGCCTCAAACCGCGCGGCCACTCCGCGCGACGGTAGTAAATTCGGTGTGGTTGTTTCTTCGTCATTCCACTTCAGAATCATCACCAACAATCGTCTTGAGGCGCTCCCGAAAAGTTCAAATAACGCTGATGGATTTGTTACTCAGGTGACATCCAAGACTAATCCACATTCGAAGTCACTCAGATCTCCTGACTGATCCAACTGCTGTTACTGCTTCTCTACAAACAACATAATACTCACCGCCTCGTGTGATAATGGCAAATCCGCCTTCATTGATATCTTGCTGTCAGTTTCGTATTACATATGAGTGTCAGAATACTTTTGATCACATAGTGCATTTTCACGTGATTGTTCCTCTTTAGATCAAGACGAAAGCATACCACTAAATACTGTACAGTAGTTATTGCTTCGAGTAATTGATTGCGAATCTTGGAATCGATCGGTTATGTGTATTTTGGACTATTTGTGCGCAGTGTACTATATTTATTTTTGTTTATTAGCATATGTTATCGCTACTCGAAGCATCATCCATCTACAGGTCTTTCTACATCTCGATACAATTTTCTGGCGTTGCAGCACCCCTTTACACAACATCAAGCTCTACAAATAGCATCAGTGTGCCTCCGACTTAATCCATCAGTTAATTTATATATTCGTGTAACAAGTCTGTAATACTCACTTTGGAAACACATGGGGTAAATTTCAAATCTGACGACTTCTAGCCCATTAAGGCGATTATCAGTAGAAGTCAAACACAAGTAATGGAAAGTAGCCGAATTATATGTAGTTTTGTTGAAAGATTTAGACTAGGAAATGAGACATTGCACTTAGTCGTGAAGTTTCCAAATTTGAGTAGTGAAATAACTGACAGTGGCAGAAGTAGGGAGTATATAAAATACAGACCCGCAAATCGAGAGAAAATTTTCTGAAAAAGGTAGATATTTTATAACATAAACTAAAGTGTCAGGAAGTCTTTTCTGAACATATTTGTCTGGAGTGCATCCTTATACGAAAGAGGAACATGGACGATAAACAGTTTGAACAAGAAGAGAATGTACGCTTTTGAAATGTGGTGCTACAACAGAATGCTGAACATTAGATTGATATATTGTATAACTAATGTAGAGGTACTGAACCAAATGTAGAGAAAAGAAAGGTACGTCACAATTTATCTAAAATAAGGGGTCTGTTGATATGACTCCTCCTGAGGCATCAAGGAACAGTCAGTTTGGTAACGAAGAGGTTTTTTTTCCCTTGGGACGGAAATGGGGGAATGGGAGGAGGCTGGGTTATTAAGAAGACCTCAAAATGTTGAGGGAGACCGGCGTTGACCACAGAAAGCAGATTCAAGTGAAGGTGGGTTGCAATAGTTTAGCAGAGATGAAGAGGCGTACACACAATAGACTGGCATGGAGAGGTGTATCAGACCAGTCGTCTGAACGAACGATTACAACAACGCTAGGTTTGCGTGCTAAGTTTCATCTGCAAGGAACTCATCAGCCCTATCACATAACTGATCTGATCTGATACTTTGTTGAATTACTGCACAACGAGTACCAACATAGCAAGAACTCAAATTTTATTGACATTAGCTCAATCTTTGAGCTAAGCCGAGCAATTTGTACGATTAATAGATCCAACTATATTTTGAAAGCAGTCGTAATAACTGTGTATGCTATGAGCCTGCTGGTGTGTGGAACGTAATCGAAGCTCGTCGCGTTTTACTGTCTTTTCATGCTATGTCTTCGTAATTCTATGTGGTTCTTAAGATAATTAATTTATTCCTCTTGATTTGTGTATTACACTGATTTCGATTCTCTTGATCCTAATGACAAATCTAGTCATTTATTTACGTGTAGCATCACCCGGCAGAGTAGCTAAAGTTAGTGTGAATATCTTATACACAAAGGTAGAACAAATCCTGCATGTCAAAGATATGAACTGCTCACTTGTGCCCCCACAGAGAAACGGATCTCCTCACTATATTTTTCAACCATTATACTTTCAACTTGTTTCCCTCCTCTACATTCTTAACCATTACATCTCATCATACCAGTTACTACATAATTCTCAAGCATCTTTGTTATACATCAAAATCTTATTCGTTCCTAATAATTTTCACCAGACACTTCTATTTGCATTGTTATTGTCCGTTCCTATGTTAAGAGTTTTTCAAAGATATTTTTTTCTCTTCTCCTTAATGATGGCGACGTGGATGTGGCGATAGCATTCTGGAGGGCCAGTCTCCAAATCTCCAGCCTCATAGACCTATGTTTTCTGGAATTTTTCCTACATAATCTAAAGAAAATTTTCCGATGGCTCCATTTAAGACATCACAACCGGTACCCTTCCCTATCCTTGTCCAATCCGAGCTTGTGCATCTTTTGTCAATTCATCATCGACGCGAGGTTAAACCCTAGTATATATCCCTTCCTTATACTGGCTAGTATCTCTTCCTTTCATGCTCTCCGTACGGCAGTCTACCATATCATGACTGCAGATAACAAGCAGTCCGTTATTATGGACGTGCCAATCGGATAAACGATGAGAAATGAGATAATTTTGAATGTATACATTGCGTAGCTAAATACACATGTCTCAAACGCAACTGGTCAAATACAAAAGTTAGAATAATCATAACTCAATCATTGCACACGTTCACATACAGTTGCTCACATTCAAAGTATTCCTTACTGCTAAGGTGAAACTTATGTCAGTTGCTAAGATAGTACATGCACCAAGAATACAATGTGTTTTATATTAGCATATTTATGTCATGTTACGTAGTATTCAGTAAGAATATTTAATGTTTATTCGTGTATTCAGTATTGGCTGATTGGTTGTTTCGGGGGAGGGGGCCAAACAGAGAGATCATCGGTCCCGTCGGATTAGGGAACGACGGCGAAGGAATTCGGCCCACCCCTTTCAAAGGATCCATCCCGACATTTGCCTAAAGTGATTTAGGAAAATCCTAAATCAGGATGGTCGGAGGCGGACGCGGGTTGAACAGTCGTCCTCCCGAATTCAAGTCCAGTATGCTAACCACTGTGCCACCTCGCTCGCTAGTCATTATCGTTAAGACAATTTTTTTACCTCTGACACTATTATGTTAACTAAGTCTCTTTATATTAATAAAACATCTATTCCACATCGGAGAAAATTTTGAGGATATTTACGTTATTACTGTCAAGCTTCTCATTTAGCAACTTTTTAGTACGCACAATGTCATGAACGCCAATTTTCAGTTTTTTATATAAGTCCATTTAGTGTCCTTGGTCCATTTTATATAGTATACGCAGATAATTCACGATATCCTGGAGAGGGCGGCCAGCGTCCTATTTGGGAATGCACATATGAAAAAGATTGTAGCCTACTCTTAGTTCGTATTACCATCTTAACAGCTGAAGTAATTTTTATCTTAGGAAATATCGGACTGTCCACAGTAACCTGGTTTGCCGATCTGGAATTCTTACCAAGATGAGTTAACGGAAGAGACGGAAAACATTAAAAGAAGAGAGGCTTGACTATTCACTGATTAGTTCATTCGTTCTGAGAGTGTGATACATATTTTCAGCAGACTTTAGTGGGAGGTGCTACAAAAAAAAAAAAAAAAAAAAAAAAAAAAAAAAAAAAAAAAAGTTGTGAATCGTGGACGGCCTTATTCAAAAAATTCAGAGAGCTAGAAAAATTCAGCCTCGTCCATAGAGGTGCCAAAAACCCTTCTTCCGGCGAAACACCCGCTGAGTAATATTAATGTATACATTATGTTCCCCCTCCCATGCACGGTATGAAGCTTGTGGAGCGCATATGTAGGTGTATAGGTGTATGCCACCATACGGAGGTGCTGTCAGTTTTTTTCCTCATAAATGACATTGAATTGTTATCAAGTGCTAAGAGCTATGTGTTTTTTACCTCTGTTTCCTTGACAAGGCTTAGTAGAAAAGCCAGGTAGTAGCGCTAAGGGGCCGCTTGTTTTTCTCGCAGTTCGCAGAAAATGTTTACGCTGCTTCTTCGTCCAGTGTTCGCTACCGCAGGCGACGCTGTGTGGGTGTGAGCAACACCACCAAACACGGAGACAAAGGCGGAGAAGAAAAAGACTTAGCTGTGACACATTACGTTGCAGAAGCATGGCACGCACTGTTCGCCTGCCTTCCGTGTCGAGAGTATGACTGTCCCGAACGTAGCTACCGTGTGGTATTATTTAAGGCAGTCGCTCCTGCAAGGACGCAAAGAAACTACCCGATGCGAGGAAAAAAGCCAAGAATTTCTCGGCGTGTGTGTGAAAGCTTTATGGGGGACTGATAACACATCGTTGCAGCCGGTGTCAAAGAGGCAGTATTTATGTGTTCCGGTGCGCCTTGTAATATGTCTGCTTGAGAGATGTTAGGCTTTTGGCGTTGGTGGTCCCCACTTCGAGCCCTGTATAAGGCGGCCTGCTTGTGCTACCGCTGGAGATTTCAGATTGCAATGGCGATATAATTCTGCTTTATGACAGCGCACACTCGCGTGGGCTCACTCTACGTTCATTCATTGTTTGTGTAACCCTTTCCCTCCCAAGTGGCTTTCTCTGCCACTTATGCAATGAACAAATTACTGCATTAGCTATCTTTGCATAGCAACATTCTATAAGGATACATAAATCTGTTACTCTTTAGTCTGCCTGTAGGTATTGCGGCATGAACGCAAGTGAAAGAAGTCTTTCTAGCCAGCGGAATTTATGTTCTTAGTTCTGCAGAAATACCAAATCGCATTTGTTTCGAAAAATTTTCACATGACAAAAAAGTGATCTATCGATTCACCATGAATTGGGCTGGCAAATTATAAAAAAAATGTCATTCTGAAACAGTTCCTTCTTACATTAGAACTATATCAATGATATGAAATCGAGATTGATGACTTCGATAGTATCCCACATCCAGTGTAGAGAGAGGCCAACGTAGATGCGAAACCAGGATTTTCACGTCTTTACGGTTTGGTCATCATTTATTGATTTTTATCTGATGTTGCTTTGAGCTATGCAGAGCCTACACACGATACGGAATACAGATAACTCTAGTCCACTGCTGGCTGTTACGTATCATACGTTCAAACTGACAACCGAAAGAGTAAGTAAAAAAAAAAAAAAAAAAAAAAAAAAAAAAAAAAAAAGATATGGTGAGTGAGGAAGAAAGCTACATCCTTTGAGGGATGACAGTATTACTGATTCTTAACGTAAAACTTCATATGGACATATGATCTATTACAAATGGTTTCCGAGACAGAACACATTTGATATCACTTTTGTACGTTTTTCTTCAATAACTCGAGAATCGCACGTTCCAGCGAAAACGAGCCGCAGTACAAAATTAAACTACATTAAATTTTCCACAAGGAAACTGATTCTTTTTCTCTAGGACTAGCACTATACTCCAAGACAGCTCGATAACACCGAAAATCTCGCTAGACGCGCAAGTGCTGTAGTGTAGGTAGGTTTTGTAGGGCAATTTGAGGTAGTTTCCCTTCCTGATAGACTACAAGAGTGCTGTATCAAATTGTTCGTCTCAGTTCCTTTCCACTACTGTCGTACATTGTAAACAATGACAATATTTGAATAATATAGAAAATAAATAACAGTGTATATTAAATGCGTTGTATCTCGGAAACCATTCGGAATAGGGCATAAGTCAGTACGAAGCTTATTTTTTTTAGAATCACTAATACTGTCGCCTCTCAAAGTATGTACCTTTCCTCCAGACTGCACCTTTATAACTGCTGCATACAATTTTTCTCCGTGTGCTCGTGAATACGATGTGTCATTTGAGTTAGCAGCAGTTCACTTGTTTCTTTACTAACATTTAGTAGCAAATAGACTTGTATCTTCACATGTATGGAAGGATCAGAGGACGGGTACGACAAATGCCATTATATCGGTGCTGCACAGCTAAATCTCACTTCCTGTTTTAAGAGAACGTCTTGTTTACTGAAATACGTAAAGAAAAATAATACCTTTACCTAGATGTATCTTGAGTAGTAGTAAGCATATTATAAAAATATACTGTAGCCAGTCTTCCCTCACTGCACAACAGGCCATTGATATTAGTTTCAAAAACTAATACCTACATTACATATGTGCTCATTAACATCGGTTCAATTACATTCTTACAACTCTGGCCTAAGATTTCGTTGCTTTTACTTCAGAATTGCGACGTGAGCCTTAAAAGCTAATTGACAGGAAATTATGTGGTTTCTTCTGATTTACTGGAGTATTGAATGTATGACCGCAATGAACTAGCAATTACGTAAAACTGGCCCGCTATCCAGTTTGTGTAAATATCTTGGTTTAAGATGTAAATAGAAACCATAGCCTATGATTTTTTAGGCTATACAATAAAGTGGTCATAGTGCAGAACTGAAGTAAATTTTTTCTCGCAAGTGACCACGTGTTTCTACTCTTCCTGGAAAATGAAAAAAAATTTCTCGCAGTTGAGAGATTAACTTCCTAAAAGTGCTGTGTCACTGCAAGTGAATATCAATGGTGCAGGAAATGCCAAGGGAACCGATCACCTCCACTAAAATTTTTCACTGTTCTTATACATAAATGGCTTCTAGCCAGAGGCACATTTTCAGGTGTTCTGATGCAACAAAGAGATGCATACGGAATGCACTAACATTCCAGCAAGCAAATAAAGAGCGCTCTCTCCTCTCCCTTTACGCTTGTCCCTTTCTCTCTCTCTTCCTCTCTCTCTGTCTCTCACTCACTGTCCCTCTCTCTTTCTTTCTCTCCATTTCCACCAATCTCTTCACTGTAGACTATAGAAATTTTACTCAGTTGTTAAGAAGAGGTCATTCCTTGCAACATTTAGTGGCAAAAACGCATAAAGAAACTTCCGTTTTGTACATATTTGGAATGGACATTCGTCACGGAGATATTGTTTGTTTTAACTGCTGTCTTAATGGTATTCTTCTAGCAGTATATACAGTATTTGATGTTCTATGTTTATGATGCTTTCTTTTATTTAGCAATGCTAAATATCACTAACAAATATAACATCTGTTGCATAGTATTCTAGCTACTAGTTTATTTTGTTTATTTTCTGTTACCTCAAGTTAATCCTCTACTTTGGAATCAATATCGTCGGTACTTATTGATTATTGCAACGGTGATAGTATAATAATATTCAAGAAATTTCGCATACGATGTCAAGAAAATTACTACCTTTTGCGTAAATAAATTGAAGGAAGGAACATTAGTCTTGAACGTCTCGTCGATGATGAGGTGATTAGTGATGGAAAATGAGCTCGTATAGAACAAAGATGAGGAAAGAAACTGGGCACGTTCTTTCCAAAGAAACTATCCTAGCATTCGCTCAATGCATTCAAGGGCACAACTGTAAATCTAAGTCTGGATGATCGTATTTGGATGTGAAACGTAGTTTGTGTTTTGGGCTATATGATTTCGTGCCATATTTGAGGGTCACTTTCACAGCAGTAGGGTCTGTATTGATGTATAACGTATCCGAAATTATAGATAAGTGGTTTACACAATTTTAAAGTTGTTAAGTCTACCAGATGAGGAAATATGGTTGGAACTAGTTGCACCACAATAAACATTTTGCAGCTTGTGTTTAAGTTCATAAAACTGTAATTCTACAACAACCCCATTTGTGCCCTGGTGCAATGACAAGTGCCTTACCTTGTACAGTCACTGACTGAGACGCAAATCCTCTCTCGATCCACGTATCTTAATGCTACTGACAGAAAAGCTTGCAAAGGTGTTCATTTCTCGCCATTGGCGGCCAAAAAGAAAAGAAAAAAGCCAAAGGTACAGCGTCAATAAATCGTCCCCTTGTTAACACCATTGATTAAGCATTTTGGTTCGTTTTTCCGGTGTTCCGAAGGGACGTGGAAATGCATCGGTGAGGAATGGCACGTTAGCCGTGGCCGCACTGTAGAAGCAATAAAGCGTTTCCAATGGCCGGAGCACAAAAGGCAGAGCGTCGGATATTTACGGATGACAAATATCCGGCGGAGCGTCCGGCGCTGCACTCTCAGTATAAACGGAACAAGTCAATAAAAATAGCAGGAACCGTGACAGAAACAGTTTAAAAGCGGCTACTAATCTTGTGTAATTCGTTTTATGCGTTATTTATTTATGAATTGAACGGCGGCGGGAGGGAGATATATATGGCCAGGTGGAAATGTGTCGTGGGGTGTTGGCACCTGCCGGCGAGTGTTTAGGCTCCCTGCGGGCCCTTGACCACGCCGCAGGAATCTGGAGTGGCGAACACGCGCCCAAAAAGAACGCCCCGAAATATCATCATAAAGTCGCCGGCCAGCTCGCTTTACAGCCAAACCTTAGGGGACTATAAAGGCGCGGTTTTCATCAGACGGTAACGTGCTGCTGGCGCGGGCGCGCGTAAATCTTTCATTCGATATCTGCTGGCAGCGGCTATGTCGCCTCACACGTTTCGTTTCGTCACGTCCCTGTTTCTCGCGTGTTCTAGGACGTGAAAGTGCTGAAGTGGGATTCGCTACTTCACTGCGTTAGTATTTCAGTTCCCTAGCGGGTATTCATATTTATAGCTCTACTTCTAGAGATAATACGGGTTTGTGTTCGACAGATTATTCGAATAAAATTCTGAACCTGTAATACCCACGTCCGTATCATTTGAAAATTTAAAGGAAGGTTTTGGAAATATTAATTGCAATACGCTCTTTTGTATTCAGACGTCATTACGGATTAAATATGGGGAGCTTTTACAGAAACCAGACTGCAGTTATAAGAGTCAAGGGATTTCAACAAATGGTAGCATTTGATAAGGGTGTGAGCAGAGGTTGAAGCGTATCCCCCATGTTACTCGGTCTGTAGATAGAGTAATTAAATAACTTGGCGCTAAGGGAATTAGACTTCGAAAAGGAACAGGAAAAGTAGTGGATTAAATTTGCTATCTAAATACAAAATAACTGACTATCCCCGCAGTAGGTAGGATATAAAATGCAGACTGACAATAAAAAAACACGTAAAGCATTTCTGAAAAAAATTACTACCATCGAATGTAAATTAAAGTGTTAGCAAGTCTTCTCTGAAGGGCTCCTTCATTACGTAACCTTTTTGGCTTTCTAGGAACAATCGCTCTAGATGTAGTTTGCTATCGCTTACGTGCCTGTCCCTCGTATGCCTCTGACTTACAACAGTACAGCGTAGATCAACGAATATTTGTGAAAGATAGCGTTGTGCTAGTGCCGTGGAAGGTTGCACAATACAAAAAATGGAATCAGTGAGAACCAATCCTAGTGCTGCGTAACATTCTCCTCTTCATTAGCACGAAAATAGTCGTATTAAAACGTGTCAGAGTTTTCTGTTAATTGCTTCGTAAGTTCTTACTGCACAAGACAGTACAGGCAATTTAAACTTCCGCTACTGTGAATGTACATATAAGTAAAAGTGATAAAATACACAGTCTGAAAGAAACGGCTACAACACTTGTTTGTGGACATCAGGATGGAAAGTGTCCACTGTTCTTCTTTGTGACGGTTCGAACTCTGATGGGGATCCTTTCAATGAGCTGTCTATTTTTTTGTTTGCACGTTAAGTTCCGTAGGACCAAATTGAGGAGCAAATCTCCAAGATCATGGAACGCGTGAGTGTCAGTGCATGAAATTACAACATAAAAGTAATAGCAGATAATAATATATGTTTGTTGTTGTTGTTGTTGTCTTCAGTCCTGAGACTGGTTTGATGCAGCTCTCCATGCTACTCTATCCTGTGCAAGCTGCTTCATCTCCCAGTACCTACTGCAACCTACATCCTTCTGAATCTGCTTAGTGTACTTATCTCTCGGTCTCCCTCTACGATTTTTACCCTCCATGCTGCCCTCCAACGCTAAATTTGTGATCCCTTGATGCCTCAAAACATGTCCTATGAACCCGAAAAAAGTCAGTCCATAAGTTTAAGTATACTCAGTCAACAATACAATGAGAATCAGCTTAATTTTTCAAGGAACTGCTCGACAGAATAGAAGGAGTGACCCATGAGGAACTCGTCAGTTTCGATTTGAAAGCGCGTGGATTATTGCTAGGCTTTATAAATTCGAGTGGTAGCTAATTGAAAATGCACCAGAATTAAGAAAGTCCGATACAAATGCAGGTTTGGTTCTGCCGAGTATTAACCGAGTGAAAGCTGCTTATTCTTGGGAATAAGCTAATATTGTTAACAAGAAATTACAGTAAGGAATATATATACTGAGAGTCCAATGTCAAATACCCAGACTCGTGAACAGGGGTCGACAAGAGGTTCGTAAACTTACACCGCTTATTGCCCCAACCGCCCCTTTCTGAGCCAAAAATGTCCTTTTCGAATGGAAAGAGCTACCCCAAAATATAATACCATACGACATAAGCGAATGAAAATAAGCAAAGTAGGCTAATTTTCGTGTCGAACGATCACTCACTTCTGATACCGTTAGAATAGTAAAAGTGGCAGTATTATGTCTTTGAACAAGATCCTGAACGTGGGCTTCCCACGACAGTTTACTCTCTATCTGAAAACCTAGAAATTTCAACTGTTGAGTTTCAGTAGCCGTATACCCGTTCTGTGAAATTAAAAGTCAGGTTTTGTTGAATTGTGTGTTAGAAACTGTTATAACTGAGTCTTATTGTGATTTAGCGTTAGTTTATTTTCTACACGCCATGAACTTAGGTCAAGTACTGCACTATTCGAAACCGAGCCATTGTTGCATACAACAGCCTTTACTAGCGAGCTGGTGTCATCAGCAAACAGAAATATTTTAGAGTTATCCGTAATACTAGAGGGCATATCATTTATATAAATAAGGAACAGGAATGGCTTCAACACTGATCCCTGGGCACCCCCTATTGACAGTACCCCACTCAGACCCCCCCTGTGGATGAATGGCAGCCGATTATTCCTCTAGAGGTTAAACCAGATATGGTAGTGATGTTGGACTGTGGGGTCTGGAGCGAAGTCGATATTTTAACTCATCCCAAATGTGTTCCACTAGGTTCAGACCGAGGCTCCGGGGATGTCAGTCCATTTCAGGAAAGTCAAAGTAGCCAAACTATTACCTCACACATGCTGCTTTATGACAGAGTGCATTGTCATGCTGATACAATGGCTCTGAGCACTTTGGGACTCAACTGCTGTGGCCATCAGTCCCTTAGAACTTAGAACTACTTAAACCTAACTAACCTAAGGACATCACACACACCCATGCCCGAGGCAGGATTCGAACCTGCGACCGTAGCAGCAGCGCGGCTCCAGACGGGAGCGCCTAGAACCGCACAGCCACCGCGGCCGGCCATGCTGATACAATCCATCGTCGTCCAGAGACTGCTTATCTATTGTGCGCAGAACAAAATGTGTTCATATCCTTCCGTAGTTAGCGTTTTCTTAAGTGCAAAAACAGTAACACAACCACGAACACTCTCCCATACCGTAACATCACCTACTCCGTTCTTCACTGTTGACTCTACGTGGCAGGTAATGCTCTCCAGGGAGTCACCAAGCTCAAATACATACATTTGACTGCCAGAGGGTATAGGGCGATTCGTCACTCGAAGTCGCTGCTTTCCAGTGGCGTCGCTCTCTACACCACATCAAGCGTCGCTTACCATTGACTACAGGAATGTGGGGCTTCTGAGGATATGCTTCACCATTTAGTGCGCACATTTATTGTGCTTTCTGAACTTCTGGTACCTCTTTGGATTCCTTCCTCTGATTTCAAGGGATCTTTTACAACCACCGTCCGCAATGTTCGACGATCGCTGTCCGTCAGTAAATGAGATATGCTTCATCCTGGTTTAGCTGTGGTTGTTCCGTCACGTATCCACTACACAATCACGTCACCAACAGTTGACTTGTGTTGCTTTAGTAGGACTGCAATGTCCCTGATGATCTGCTACTCAGGTGACATCCAATGGCTAGCCCACGTTCGAAGTCACTGAGCTCTTCCGACCAACTCGTTCTGATCTTATCTGTTCTCCAATATAACACGCCTTTCATTTATACTGGCGGTGCGCCTCTCGTGACATATAGTGGTCTCTTTCGCAGTAAATCGGTGTGTCCAGGTACTTTTCATCAGATAGTGTATATGGTATGGAACGCAGAAGGTCTTTTCGTTAAATGAATATAAATTTCCTATCCTTTCATTTCATGTGAACGCTTTCATTTCCTTACAGTTATTTTCACTAATATAAAAAAAAGAAATACGAGCTTGGCCAATGTCGGATAACTTTTTGAGTGGATTCAGGACTTCAGAGTCTGTACCATTCGTCATTCCTCTGCAGGTCACTCTGCAAATAGATACTGCCTTCTGGCGTTGACACTTTCTTATAGGCAGCTGCATCATCTGCGAACTATCTTAAAGGCTTTCTACGAAATCATATAAATATATAGTTATCAGTAACGGTCCTAGCACACTGCCACCCGGAATAGCCGTTCGGTTAGAGGCGCCATGTGACGGATTGCGCGGCCCCTCACGCTGGAGGTTCGGGTCCTCACTCAGGCATGGGTGTGTGTGTGTGTTATTCTTAGCATAAGTTAGTCTAAGTAGAATGTAAGTCTAGGGACCGATAACCTCAGCAGTTTGGTGACTTGCCGGCACATACATGTCGCTAGTATGACCGGTTTGCCGGCTGCGGTGGTCTAGCGGTTCTAGGCGCTCAGTCCGGAACCGCGCCACTGCTGCGGTCGCAGGTTTGAATCCTGCCTCGGGCATGGATGTGTGTGATGTCCTTAGGTTAGTTAGGTTTAAGTAGTTCTAAGTTCTAGGGGACTGATGACCACAGATGTTAAGTCCCATAGTGCTCAGAGCCATTTGAACCATTTTTTTAGTTTGGTGACTTAGGAATTCACACGCACTCCTAGCACACGTCCTTGTGGTCCTCCGGAAATTACATTTACACCTTCGATTTTGTTATGTTGAGAATTAAGTGTTGAGTTCTATCTACAAGCAAGCCTTGAGTCCAGTTGCAAATCTGGTTCCATACTGGGTAACCTCGTATATTTTTCAATAAACGTCAGTACGGGACGGTGCCAAATACCTTCCTGAAGTCAAGGAACACGGTAATTTGTCTACAGTGCTATGGATCTCATGCAAAAAAGAGCGAGCTGCGTTTAGCAAGATTTTTTATGCATGTTGAATTTTGTAGCGTATCTCTTCGTTCTCCAAAAATTTCATAATTTATTAGTATAAAACATGTTCCATAATTGTACAACATATTGACATAAACGATGTAGGCCTACAGTTATGTGCATCTATGCTGTGACCTTCTTGAAAACTGAAATAACCTGCACGTTTTTCAAGTCGCTAGGTACTCTTCGTTACTCCAGCGATCTACTGCTGCTAGAAGGGAGCATGTCTTTCGCATAATCTTTGTATAATCTGCTAGGTATCTCATCTGGTCGTGATGCCTTTGCACTACTAGGCAGTGGTAGTTTCTTTTATATTCCGCTTACGGATATCCCAATATCTGCCATATAGACTTTCGTACGACGTTTGAAGAGAGGGACCGTGTTACGCTCTTCCCCGATAAAACAGCTTCAGGACACCGAATTCTGTACTTCGGCCTTCTCCCTGGTACCCACTGTTTTCTGGCCAGGACGGTCGCTGTGTGAATGAACAGAGAATCTTCAACCGTTTTAAGATTTTACATAAGACCAAAACCTCCTAGCGTTTTTACTCAGATCGGTTGACAGAACTTTTCTTTCAAAGTCATTGAGCACCTCAATCGTTGCTCTCCTTACGCTCATTTTGACGGTCGCGCGGTTCCAGACTGTAGCCACTTCGCCCGGATCCGTAAAATATCATCTCTGTGAGCTCAGCAGTTTAAGTTGTTTGTAAATGTAATACCTAGGAAAGTAGCTGCAATCACAGTTATTAGATCTGTGTGATTGAACGTGTAATTAAAATTTAAAGATTCTTTTCAGTACTGGTGTGGATGAGGCATATGGTGAAATTCCCTTGGCCCCATAATTACTCTGTAAGGTCGTATTACAGCCAAGGATATTTTTCATTATTTAGACTCGATTACCACTTTTATCAAAATGCAAATATCTTGTCTAAATCATTTTGCAATTGGTGTTGGTCTTCTGATGACAATACTAATGACAATATCATCTGCAACTGTCTAGATAGGGTATCTCACATTATCTCCTTACTCATCGTTTCCCAACTCGAGTTTGTACTTCGCCCCTAATGACCTCGACGTCCACCTGAAGTTAAGCCTTAACATTCCTCTTTTTCCATGGCCGATCAGTGAATCAACTTCCCGATATAAAACGCTGTGCAGCACATAACCACGTGTAGTTAATGATGCCGAGGTGACAAACAGTCATGGGATACCTCCTAAAATCGTGTCGGATCTCGTTTTCCCCCGGGGAAGTACAGCAACTCGACGTGACATGTGCTCAACAAGTCGTTAGAAGTTCCCTTCAGTAATACTGAGCCGTGCTGGCTCTAAGCTACTTATAATTGCGAAAGTGTTGCCGGTGTAGCACCTTGTGCACGAACTGACCTCTGGAGTACGTCACATAAATTTTAGATAGGATTCACGTCGGGCAACTTGGTGGCCAAACCATTCGCTCGAATTGTCCAGAACGTTCTTCAAACCAATCGCGAACAATTGTGACCCGGCACCATGGCGCATTTTCATCCATAATAATTCCCTCTTGTTGGAAATATGAAGTCCATGAATAGTTACCAAGCAGCCGAACATCCAGATGAGCCAGTCCATTTCATGTAAACACAGCCCACACCATCATGGAGCCATCAACAGCTTGCAAAGTGCCTTGTTGTCAAGTTAGGTCCATGGCTTCTTGGGTTCTGTGCCGGACACGAACCCAACCACCAGTTCTTACTACCTGAAACCAGGACACATCTGACCAGACCACGAATTCACACGTTCTGTTAGCAAAGGCACTCGCGTCGGTCGTCTGCTGCCATAGCTCATTAACGCCAGAGTCACCACAGTGTCCTAACGGATACGTTTTCCATAAGTCTCACACTGCTTTCTGCGATTACCACACGCCGTGTTGCTTATCTGTTACCACGGACAACTCTTCTTAAACGCCACTTGCTCTCGGTGCTTAAGCGGGGGCCGTCGCCCACTGCGTTGTCCGTATTGAGAGGTAATGCCTGAACTGTTTATACTCGGCGGACCCTTCACACTGTGGATCGCGGAATATTGTATTCTCTGATGATTCCCGAAATGGAATGTCCCATGCGTCTAGTTCAGTCTACCATTCCGCGTTCAAAGTCTGTTAATTCCGGACGTGAGTCAGTAATCATATAAATCACATGAATCACCTGAGTGTAAATGACTGCTCCGCCAATGCACTGCCCTTTTATACCTTGTATATGCAATTTGAGCGCCATCTGTATATGTACATATCGCTATCCGACGAATTTTGTCGCCGGCCGGTGTGGCCGAACGGTTCTAGGCGCTTCAGTCAGGAAACGAGCGACTGCAAGGGTCGCAGTTTCGAATCCTGCCTCGGGCATGGATGTGTGTGATGTCCTTAGGTTAGTTTGGTTTAAGTAGTTCTTAGTTCTAGGGGACTGATGACCTCAGATGTTAAGTCCCATACTGCTCAGGGCCATTTGAAAAATTTGAACGAATGTGAAATGTGAATAAGCCCCAAGATACTTTAATAGTATTAGCCGCTGGTGGGATTTAAATACCAGTTTGGACATTTTTGTTTAGGAATTCACAGCTTTGCCATTGACCACTACCTTCAATTACACGTCGTTGAAGCTTCTCATCCTTGTAATTCGTTCAGTTGAGTTTCTGTCCTGTCTTAGTGATCTCGATATCAGTGGTGCACGAAAACTTTTCAGCCCTGTTGATCCCTTTGTGTGTCACAGTAGACGCTAGGAGTACATGCGCGCATGGCTGATTAAGAAGGCTGCTCGTGGTGACGTTTACGGCAGCACGTGACGCAGCGTCAGTAGCGTCTGCGTTTGTGACCGCACGTGACCACGGCAGGGTAACTTGACCGCCGCTATCTCTGCCCCGCCTACATCCTGCCCGCAGCCGGATTTGAATCCGGCCGCGCTCGTGCTTCCTTCACGTGTGTGCAGTTTCCTAGAATCGCTGCCGAAGGCGTGCAAGATCTGGCCATTACGGCCCACATTGTTCGAGTCACAACGTATTACGCTACTGACAAAGATGTGAAGCACCAAGGAGACATAATCGACTCCAGTGTAGCCCTTTACACGTGCGGAACATCAGCAGGCATGTCACAGATGTCGACCACTTTCTTAATTTTTTCGCCCTCCAGGTAATTGTATTAACTTTCCTGTGGGGCGGAGGTGATGTTTTGAGAGAGGGCGTGGAACTCAGCTTATGCTTCCAGTTTTCTACGAGAGTGGTCAGTTTAGTGAATACGCATGCACGCGGTAGCATGAGGCGTCATACCATAGCGTGGAGCCAATAGTTACATGGACGTTACTGCTTAACGAACGAGACCGAGTTAGCGACGTCTAACTGAATATAATAAATTACGTGATGCAGCCATGAAAACTGAAGCGTGTTGTTTTTGTGTGATTTTTGATCTTTTGACTTTCAAATGTTTCAGTGTTTTATTCTAGAGAAGGTTGCTCCTGGTCCACCAGAAACCTTCCTAACTACGTCTGCGGAGCAATAAGTCTCATAATTTCTCTGGAATACCTCGCATCGTTAGGAGTGCGAGGATTCTGGTTGCGAGACGCCACGGAAGCAAGATGTGAAAGGCAAGTTCCAAGTATTTTGATTTTTCAGTTACTGTTACCTCTCCTATGCCTTATCTCTTTCCACTGGCTACTGTACAAGAATTTCTACATTCAGACTTCTTTGATAAGTTCTGAATCAACTGCATTTCCGAAAATTTCAGTTCACTGTATATAATCTTGTGCGAATCTTTTTTGTTTTCCTGGCTTCCAGGTTCAGGCTAAAGTAACCGTGTTCCGACTTCCGTCTCCTGTTCTAAGTCTGCCATTGGTCGTCTCCTTGAACTCTTGTACTCCAGGCTGTCCCATAAATGCTGCGACAAACTTCGAGGGGCTGTAGAAGGTGCCTTGATGAACAAATCTAGGACAGAAACTTGTGTAGGGAAACGTCATCGAACGACTCTACAGAACGTCTAAGCACCGATCGTGGCAGCGCAGTGGTTATAACGCTGGACTCGCATGGGTGAGAACGACGGTTCAAACTCGCGTCCGGCCATCCTGGTTTAGGTTTCCAGTGATTTCTGTAAATCGCTCAAGGCAAATGCCGGGCTGGCACAGTCACATTACTTCTTCATCGTTCTCTAATCCGAGCTTGTGCTCCGTCTGTAATGACAGACAGAACGTTTAAACTGATCTCCTCCTTCTCCAGATCGTCGAAGTTATACATGCCAGTCCCTGCTACGAGACTACCCTTAGACAGCAAACGTGATCTTTCACGCTGACGGACCGTAGACTGAATGTCTCGCAGTGCTGTTTGTTATGCAGTAATCGCGACTAATTGCCACCATCGTTAGTGGATAAGATGGAGCTAGCTGCTGCGTAGAGAAGCCTTGGTTCATATGAATGCGATGCTATGTTGGATCGTTGGATGACGGTTTCAGGCATGGGTTGCCATCTGCAGTTCTTTTTCTCCTGGAACCCTATAAAATTTCTAGTGTTTTTTGGACACAAGAGAAAAATAAAATTGTAGACAGAAAATCATGTTCAAAACCTTCATCCACGAAGGCAACAGAGCATTGCATTCATAGGACATACGGTGTGTATATGCAGCAGATAACTTTCTCTTCACCACTGGCGACTGTGACAAATAGTCGCGAACACTGACTAACATACAATATTGCGAGACGTTCCGCCTACACTACCTCAGGATACGAATTCACATTTGCTGCCTAAGGGGTGGCCTAATTGTAGGCGCCACCGACTGTTACTTCGACACTATGTAGCGTCGTTTGATTATGTTCCTGGACACGGGTTCCTGTCCATGATTTGTTCTTCAAGACGCCCTGTATAGCCCCTCGAAGTTTGTGGCAGCATTTCTGCAACAGCCTGTATAAACATCCGTTTGTGATACTTGTCTCCAACATATCAAACAGAGAAAATAAAAATTATAACAGCTGCAGCCTTCAATTTTTCATTTATTTTGTTTAAGTAACCGAATTTGGTGTTCCATTACACCATCCTCAGGGCGTTGACCAACGTAAACTGGGATGAATCCAATCTTGTGTGCAGTCATAACAGGAGCCAGTAAATAACTGGCGTCTATAGATCTCTGGTGTACATGACACTATCTCTTCGTTCATCAACCGACGACTGTCAGCACAAAATGTTGGCGTTCAGTGTGAAACCACGAACAGACATGACACTTGTCTCCATTCCCCACTGGTTAGGATCTTTTACAACCACTTTTCTTACATTTTGCCAGGTGGCTGGGTGTGGTACACTGTTTCTTGAAAACACGTTGGAAACACTAGTTGATACACCAACAAATCGAGCACCAACATCCATAGTGTGGTTACAGGCACGTCCAGACACTATAGCTCCTTTCTGCTGTCCTGTCACGTTTCTAAGTCGACACATACAAGATACAGTCACTCTGATGTGACCACCATCTACGTTCGACGTCAATTTTCAGTAACCACTCACAGGCAAGTGATAGGAGCAGCAATGGAGGGACGCAGAAAAGAGTGCAGTCGTTGTCATAATGCGGAAAAAGAGTGATTTATCTGAGGTCCAAAAGGGTATGATCGGCTTCCAGGCCAAGTTTGGGTTGATTTCCGAAACTTCTAAGTTGGTAAAGTGTTCGCGTGTGGTTTAGGTTAAAGTATACTGTGCACTGCAGAATGGCGTTATCCAAAACTGAAGCTGAACCAAGTGTGGTGCACCACAGTCCATACGTGACAGGGGGGAACGACGGCTGTGGAGAAGTGTACGGTGATTAGACGTGTAAGTTTTCGGCAACTGACCGCCTAGACGAACCAAGGGACTGCTAACAGAGTCTCCTCAACGACCGTTCAGCAAACGTTGCTGCGTGTCGGCCTCCGCAGCAGGCGCCTGGTTCATGCGCCCATGCTTGACTGCTGTTCATCGGCGATGAGAACTGAAATTTACCTGCCAGTACCGCAGCTCGACGTCCAATGAATGGTGACAGGAGGCTATTTTAGATGAAGACGTTTTTTGCTCCATCGGACACATGGCCGTTGGCACTTACAGTATGAATTGTCTGAAAGCAAACACCCTGCGACCGGGAGAGAGCGTTTTAGTCTGGAAAATATTTTAGTGGCATTCTGTGGGTGATCACTTTATTATCGAAGGCACACTGGACCAACACAAGTATGCATCTATCCTTGGGAACCATATCCAGCCCTATATGCTGTTTGTTTTCTCCGGCGAGATGACACCAACCGGCAAGAAAATGCAATGCGTCACACATCGCAGTGTACGTGCGTGGTTCGAAGAGCAGCAGGATGAGTTTACAGTATTACCAGATCTGAAACCCAGTCGAGAATCTGTGACACCACCTCGATCGCGCTGTTCGCGTCGTGTGTCCTCAACGGCGAAACCTAGCGTATCTGGCCACGGCACTGGAGTTAGCATGGTTCCGCGTCCCTGTCGGTACCTTCCAGAACCTCACTGACTCTCTTCCAGTACGTCTTGCGCTGCCAAACATGGTTATTCAAGATGCTGACAAGTGGACACATTAATGTTACTGTATAGTGTATTATTGCACTGATTCCATGAAAGTGCGTGGCACATGCTCACCACTTCATTTTCATGATTTACGTCAGCAATGGAGTGCGACATGACTGCCAGTTACCACTTCTACGACATCTAAAGCGCTCCAATGTCATCAGTGTGCTATTTTACGAATGTAATAAACGTTTTATCTACTGAATTTAGTTGAATAAGACGCCCCCACTGTGCTGTGGTCTTTGCAGCGCTGATCAGAGGAACATTCTCGCGCCAGTAGACCAGGTTGTAGATGGACACATATCATAGCTACATACAACTAAAGAAGAACTACTAGGACGGATGTAACAATTTACAAGATCTTCAATGCGGAAACTTAGTGCAACCAGAGATGTCCACATCGACCTCTGAGAATCAGTTGTTTGCCATAGGGACGTCTCTATTCCAACCTCCGTCTTCAATACGGCGGATGATGGAATGGCTGTCAGGAGTGCTGAGCGATTAGACCATATTCTATCTGAATAGTGGTGGTGGTGGTGGTGGTGATACGTTCCTATGGGACCAAACTGCTGAGTTCGTCGATCCCTAGGCTTACACACTACTTAATCTACCTTGATCTAGGCTCCGTCGGGCTGTCTGCATGAAACGGACGCTAGCGTGTACAGCAAAGAACGGCAGACAGACATCTTCCAGAGTATAGGCATATTCGTCGAAGACTGACAGGTTCAGCTCGTGGCAAATATTCTGGTCCACCGTTCGTGTTTGGTTTTTATACAGGGGACCTTTGCAAGGGCTGGTTAAGTCAACTTAGTTGTTCAATCAGTTCGTTTGTTATTCTTACTACGGGAAAGTGATCTATTGTTCCAGCACGGTAATGACAGACAATACATCACCAACCGCGCCGTAGACATTTTCTACGACTTCCATTACTGGCACAAAAATGGCTCTGAGCACTGTGGGACTTAACATCTCAGGTCATCAGTCCCCTAGAACTTAGAACTACTTAAACCTAACTAAGCTAAGGACATCACACACATCCATGAGCGCGGCAGGATTCGAATCTACGACCGTAGCGGTCGCACGGTTCCAGACTGAAGAGCCTAGAACCGCTCGCCCACAGCGGCCGGCTACTGGCACAATCGTCATATTTGTTCACCATGGAACGTGACGAGGTGACACCTGACGTTCTCAGCTGATTCTCTTACGCGTCACGTAGATTTACAGGAACAAGTACAGATACATTCTGAACGTTTCTATCTGCTTAAAAGTAGTAAAAGAGTTTTCCTATTTAGGAAGTAAAGTAACTGATGATGGTCGAAGTAGAGAGGATATAAAATGTAGACTGGCAATGGGAAGGAAAGCGTTTCTGAAGAAGAGAAATTTGTTAACATCGAATACAGATTTATGTATCAGGAAGTCGTTTCTGAAAGTATTTGTATGGAGTGTAGCCATGTATGGAAGTGAAACATGGACGATAACTAGTTTGGACAAGAAGAGAATAGAAGCTTTCGAAATGTGATGCTACAGAAGAATGCTGAAGATAAGGTGGATAGATCACGTAACTAATGAGGATTTATTGAACAGGATTGGGGAGAAGAGAAGTTTGTGGCACAACTTGACTAGAAGAAGGGATCGGTTGGTAGGACATGTTTTGAGGCATCAAGGGATCACAAATTTAGCATTGGAGGGCAGCGTGGAGGGTAAAAATCGTAGAGGGAGACCAAGAGATGAATACACTAAGCAGATTCAGAAGGATGTAGGTTGCAGTAGGTACTGGGAGATGAAGAAGCTTGCACAGGATAGAGGAGAATGGAGAGCTGCATCAAACCAGTCTCAGGACTGAAGAGCACAACAACAACAACATACGTGGAATAGTTAGGATCCGTATTACCGTCTGAGGAAACTACAAACACTGGAGGGTTTTTCTGAAAGATACTTCTTATTTTCCTATATTCTATGTTCTACATGAACTAAGATAGGAACTTTGGGTAAATTTTAATTTATCTGTTAAAGTTGGGGAGACCGAAGCTAGTTGGAATAGTTTTTTGATTTTTCTCTTTTTTTATGAAATATTTAAAGAAATTCTAGCGAAAGCGGAGATTAGCTCAACTTTTTGACTGCAAATTCATGTAGGACCCATTAATTAAATTCGAATTTTTGTAACCTCAAAAACCCTTTTCCTAAAATCTTGCAGCTATGAAAAACAAATCCTGTTGATGGGTTAGCTGGCATACCCTCGAAGGTGAATTGGCATAACCTGATACGGAAAGGGATAGTTAGACAGGACACAGAAATTCCAAAATACTTTCGGTAACTTCTTTTCAAACTGTAGGTTCTTCAAAAATAAATTCCTTTGAAGACACAATAGTTGAACAATGCCCCTTCAATGTATACACAACAGTGTGAACTTAAATGAATGAAGAAATAATGAATTCTTCAAGAAAAAATATGTTCTGCTTACTGTTTTAGTTACTTGTAAGTTTTCGAATAGAAATAGTTCAGGGTTTTAAATCAACCATGAATGTAGGAGTTGGGCGCAAGTTTATATGAAGGTGTGTTCAATTTTCGCAGAACTACTCTTTGGTCGCACCAGATTGAACAATCCTCGTATAGCCATTTCCAGTTTTTCCCCTTTTTTACCTTCGTGGACAAGCATATCTTATTGCCATCGATTTCGACAATCTTCCCGGGTTACTGACGGCCATGGTACTTCACCAAAACAAAGTTATTTAGATGTATTCAGGGTGACTAGAAAGACCTTGAAATTGTGGAATATTCCTTGTTGGCCTTGTACGAAGTTGGTATAGCTATGACAACTGACCCGATACATTATCAAAAAGAAAATGGATACCACACAATCCCATACATCAGAAACAAAATTTTATGTTAACCACTCTTTCTAAAACCGTCATCAGGAGCGCCTGAATTCGATCTAAAGATCCAGCAGAACAAAAAAATTCCCTACCAAATCATTTACTTACCAGTCACGAAAACGACGTCTCCATGCAGACTAAAGTTCCGGTGGACAGTTCAGCTTTGCATACACTCCCCACTAGCACTATGGCATCTGTCTAGTTTCACTGCGGTAGGGAGTAGAAGCTGTGTGTCAACTAGCCCCTTATGCCAACCAATCCCAGTCTTCCCTACAAAATATTCATTTTCAAAAGAACCATCATATTTTTACAAGTGTTTGTGTAATCGCCATTTCGAATTGTTCCTCGTGCAGGTTAGAATTTGCCAGAAGTTTCTGCCTTCATGCGCACAGAAGACATTCTCTTGTTCAATCAGAGGAGTCTTTTTGAAATAGCCTGTATTAAAATTACATCTGATTACTCTTCCCACACATCTTGTTTTGGGAAATGTTCAGACATTGCTCCGAAAATAGGAGCATTTCATGTACACGTTCGTTCATCCCGGCACGTATAATCTAGATTTGACTACTTTTGTGAGTGCCGCAACAATATTTATCTTTTGAATCACCTTGCAGCAGTGTAGTGCAAGCAGAGCTGCAGAACTACTGTAGGCTACCATAGCCTATCGTAAGTAAGCTTATACTACCGTAGTTTTCCTAGTAGTTTTGGTCATTTAATATTGGAACTGCCTTACCTGTACACTAGGTGTGTTGCATACCTATGGCGCGTAACCTCATTCCTATCGATTAGTTTGCGCTCTTAGTGGGTCCACCTAGAAACTGGATGTGGTGAACTGTCTAGGAACTGAGTGAGGATATGTAAAGGGCCACGTAACCTATGGAACATTTTTTCCACATAGTTATCGTCCAGTGTCTTACTTAAAAATAAACAGTATTATTAGAAAAATTGAAAATGCCAGTGTTTAATTTCGGTTTTATTCGAGAATTGTTGATTTGTAAGGTGAAACAGAGGGATGTTGTATTAAATATAAAAAAAACTATGATTTATCATATCTGGCTAGAAAATGTAATTTCTTCAAGAAAAGGTAAAACTAAGAAAAAACCGCAAACCAAAAAATATCAAACAATGCTTCAATGCCTTGTCGAGCTAGTATGAAGCATGTTCCTGATATTGCTAAACAACTTTCGCACTTATCAGTAATAACAGATAACTTTTGCCTCTTGCCTTTGATCTTGATGAAGAACGTTCTATTGATTAAAAAATAATAACAACTTTATAGCCTTTTTGTGCTTGTGCAAGTAAAATGTATTTGCATAAAAAGTAATTGCTTTGGTTCATAAATGCGCGTAACTTAGGCGAGGAGCTAATTTTTATTACTTATAAAATGCAATTTACATTTCATAAGGATATAATATACACAGCAGACTATCAATGAACAATTTGCGGTTCTAATTATGTGGAAAAAAAGGGAAGTCATCGGTTCTCAGTTTCTCTCTGTCACATTCGTTTATGTTTCTTTCCTTACCAATGACACAAGTACTAGAGGTAACCTTGTCATTTACTACGCCATTTATGTACTGTTACAAAACTACCGAACCTTAGTTTTGGCAGAGCGCAACTCTAGGAGTAAGCTACTACGCGTCTCGTCCTGTCACTATCGCCGCCTTGGCTGGTACGACTCAGATGACGCAGAGACTTAGACGGCAGACCTTTTAGTGATGCAGCGACATGAATCACACAGAGCTGTCTGAAGTGGCCACCTCCGGCTGCGTGGTTTCGCATGCGAAGAAGCGGCCGCGGTGCGCAGTCGACACAGGAGCAGCTAGCCTGCCAGCACGCCGTGAATCGGAATGAAACAGTATAGCCGGCCGGACAGTTCGACTATCGCTCACTCTGTCAGGCGACTGTGCCATCTGCAAGCAAACGTACGTATGCCTATAGCCGATTAAGAGTGTGCCGATCACAAAAAAAATTAAATGTAAAATGGTAATGAAAGTAACCAACGTACTAAGAAATATCACGTAAAAACAGCGACAGATGAAAATATAAATACTATGTTCTAGGGAACCTGCAATTTAAATCAACGATTATTGAAATGATAAACGCGAATAAAACCTACAAAGAGCACATTTCAGTGTGAAAGTTGTCGCTCAACATTTACCGATCATCTTTTCATAGGAAACCCCAAACACACAAGCATCACTATTCACAGGAAAATATACAAATATTGTAGGCGATTTCATTTTAATAAAATGCATGCTATGTACCTGCCTGTATGTCCTTTATTATCATTACAGGTTTTGGTTAATAATATTCGGTTAATAACTATTATCACAGTATCTGTAAACAGCAAAAAGAAGCTTGAAAAAAGCAGAAATGTATAGAGTAAATTAATTATATATGAGATGACCCAACCTAACACATTCAAAAAGTCCATATATCATTTTCGCATCACGTCATGTCACATCAATACGACAATTTATATCATCACACTTTAAACATTTTATACACTACTGGCTCTGAGATGCTACATTTGTTTTTTTATTACACTCTTGTATTTTGACTCGTACTTTCAAAATATATATTTATCCTATTTTCATGTCTAGAGTCGAGTTATCGTAACAGGTCTTACTAAACGTCCACACTGATTGTATAAAGCAGCACTAGTTATATATTTGCTTGGTTCGATTTTTTTCTCGTAACACACGTCTATGGTCGGCTACTCTTAGATTTATTCCATGAAGTTTCGGATTTGCAGCCGGATGACGTCGACTTCTTGCCACGGTATTTCGGCTGACACCATTGAACTAGCGTTTGCAAAACGATCGCTTGAAGGTGGGTGAATGGCTGTCTGCCGAAATATCGTGGAAAATATTCTACGTCATCCGGCTGCAACCCCAAAACTTCGTGACATACTCTTTACAAGTGAAAAATTTCAAGAATCAGCCTTTAATTTCCTTAGAATTAGCTGAAGATCGGTTAAAATTGTGCTTTAACGTCTGACACGTCACCTCTTGAGAACAGACCCCGGTTTGTTCTTTTGCTTTTCGGAAGTAGTGATGGGGTGGTATTAATAACATTTCCGTCATTGCCGTATGGATATGATATGACATGATACATAAATAATGCACGAGCTTTTGCAGGGATTACGATGATTAGTCTACGGACCATGTGTGTGAATTCCTAAGGGGTTAAACGGCTGAGGTCATCGGTCCCTAGACAAATTACTGAAACTAACTTATCCTAAGAACAACACACACACCCATGCCTGAGGAAGCACTCGAAGCCCCGGCGGGAGGGGCAGCGCAATCAGTGACGGCGCCACAGACCATTTAAGTTTACAGTTCATTGGTGAAGCAACCAGACTACGAATATGAAAATGTACACAGACGTAAAACTAACGGTATTTTTGACAATTAAATTACAGTATTTCACTAACATGCAGGGAACTTTCGATCTCGCTCTCTAGAGTTGGAAGTAACATCGATGAGGAGCCTTATACAGACGGAATGAATGAAATTGTTAATAGTGACTGCTTATCGTCAGTAACAATTTGCTGGTGGAGAGCACAATGGAGCATTGTGTGACAGGGTCGAGCAAGGAAAACTTGCACTAACAGCATGTTCCGTATTATGTTAAGGCCTCTGCGATTTTAACAAACCGCCCTCCAGCTTAGTACCAGTAGTGACGGGATTAATGTTTACCACTATCAACAATGTTATTAGACGTGAACGTCGTGTTTCTCGATGTGAAACATGTATTTGAATCATATAAATTAGTTTTGTGTATAGTTATAATACTAAATACTTTCAAAAAAATGTTCAAAGGTGTTTGAATTCCTAAGAGACCAAACTGCTTAGGTCATCGGTCCCTAGCCTTACACACTACTTAAATTAACTTAAACTAACTAAGAACAGCACACACAATCATTCCCGAGGGAGGACTCCAACCTCCGGTAGGAGGGGCCTTGCAGTCCGTGACATGACGCCTCAAACCTCGCGGCCACTCCGCGAATACAATCTCTGTTTTGTTAAATATAGTTATTAAGGAATGGGGCTCTAGTTCAGAACTGATGTGCCACTCATTAAGCTTTTGACTAGACTACCTTACATGATGAAATTTTGAGATGGCTATTCTGTTAGACACACGGGAAATACCATTTCCAGTGTCAAAAGTGTGTCTCGCGGTTCTAGGCGCGCAGTCCGGAATCGTGCGACTGCTGCGGTCGTAGGTTCGAATCCTGCTTCGGGCATGAATGTGTGTGATGTCCTTAGGTTAGTTAGGTTTAAGTAGTTCTAAGTTCTAGGGGACTAATGACCACAGCAGTTGAGTCCCATAGCGCTCAGAGCCATTTGAACCATTTTGTCAAAAGTGTGTCGAGAGTAACAAATTTCAAGCATTACCTCTTACGATGGACAACGCAGTCACTTAAGGACCGCGAACAGCGGCGTTTGCATAGAGTAGTCAGTGCTAATAGACAAGCAACACTGTGTGAAATAACTACAGATATCAATAGGGCACGTACGACGAATCCATCCGTTAGGACAGTGCGGCGAAATATGGCGTTAATGGGCTATAGCAGCAGATGACCGACGCCAGTGCCTTTGCTAACAGCACGACATCGCCCACAGCGCCTCTCCTCGGCTCGTGACCATATCGGCTGGAGCCTAGACGACTGGAAAACCGTGGCCTGGCAGATGAGTCCCGATTTCAGTTGGTAAGAGCTTATGATAAGGTTCGAGTGTGGCGCAGACCCCACGAAGTCGAGGACCCGAATTATCAACAAGGCAACTTGAAAACTGATGTTGGCTCCATAATGGTATGGGTTGCATTTACGTGGAATAGACTTGGTCCTCTGGTCCAGCTGAACCGATCACTGACCTGAAATGGTTATATTCGGCTACTTGAAGACCACTTGCTGCAAATCGTAGAGTTCACGTTCTCAAACAACGATGAAATTTTTATAAGTGACAACGCGCCACGTCACTGGGACACCATTGTTGGCGATTGCTTTGAAGAACATTCTGGACATTTCGAGCGAATGATGTGGCCATCCTAATCGCCCGTCATGAGTCCCATGGAACATTTATGGGACGTAATCGAACGATCAGTTTGTGCACAAAATCCTGCACCGGCCACACTTTCGCAATTACTGGCGGCTGTAAAGGCAGCATGACCCAATATTTCTGCAGGAAACTTCCAACAAGTTGTTGAGACCATGCCACGTCGTGTTGCAGCATTGTGCCGCGCAAGAGGAGATCCGACACGATAAAAAGAGGTATCCCATGGCTTCTGTCACCTTAGTGTACTAGTGCAGGAAGGAGCCATTGACATTTGGACTGTGACAGCATAGACATTGTAATATGTCAGTTCCTACTCTGGAACACGCACACACAGTACTTTTTTCTGTAACGTTGTTCCATGTGTTCGGCGTCTTTGCAGATGCGGCTATGGCAGTACAATTGGAAAACGTCAAGTTCTCCTCCACGACAATTCACGTTACATAACTTTGATTGTCAGGCAGTTCCTAGCCCGATACGGTTTTTTATCTACCCTACTCACCATACTTTGTGATCCCTGTGACTCTTCCGTTTCCTTTAACTAATAGAGTTCTAAAAGTGAAGCAATGTTTGATCATAGAAAAGATAAAAATCATAGTTTTAGGCGCTACGTTCCTTAACTGCTGACAACTTTAAAACAAAATGTTTCCATACATGAGGAAACTTTAAATAAGTATCCAGAATGAGCTTTTCACTTTGCAGCGGAGTGTGCGCTGATATGAAACTTACTGGCAGATTAAAACTGTGTGCCGGACCGAGACTCGAGCTCGGGACCTTTGCCTATCGCGGGCAAGTGCTCTACCAACTACTTTTAAATATTTTTTTCGCTCTACCATCCTTTTTTTTAAATAACGAAATTCGTGCGTAACACAAATGGGCATTTTTTTAATACCCAGCTATCCTAGCTACTTTTTTTAACAAAAATGAAAAAAGGAAAAAGGATTTTGGAAGGTTTGTTTTTCTGCTTTTTTATTTTTATTTTATTTTATTTTTATACAAATTGATAAAAGGAAGGCCGTTCCTCTTCGGCTACATAAACAAAATAATAGGAAGTCGTCCCGTTGCGACAAAGGATGCTCCATACAATAGCCCGCTGCGAATTTTCGATGACTGTCTTCTCGTTGCTGTGTTGTTTCCGTTGTTTGTTCAATCTCATAAAAAGAGGGACTTGGAAGAGGTGCTATGGTTATCTTCTCATGTCATCAATAATCCAGATGCGAGGTGGATTATGGAATGCGCTCCAAAGGAAATTAGAAAAATATTGCCTACTTTTAGGGTTCTTGACGATCGCACAATGTCGTTCGTTGAGGTAATACCAAAAATCGGGTACTGTCTTTTCGCCATTACCGAAGAGGTAGTGAACAGCGTGGCCGCTGATCCACGTCACAGAGTTCATTTTTGCTCTTGGGAAATAAATCTTATCAAGGAAAAGAAGTGATCGGGTAGTTATCCTGTCGGGAGTCGTGCGTGTGAGAAAAGCCAATTCTGACGCACCAAATACCAAACGTCCTTTGCCGACCCGCATTCGAAACGATGTTCATCCGTGTCAATCACTTGGCATGTGGCACACAAGGGGGAATCAGCGAGGTGGATGTGATGTAGGCGGGACTGGCACAACTGTTTCCCGTTAACAGTTACGTACCATGCAGATTGCACGTCAGTATCAAGGGTGGTGGCATTCACTGCCTGCCACACAGCGCGCCACTTTGTATTGGGGTGTTTGCTTTCAATCACATTCGGCGTCATGTTCATTTGCATAGCAGCATATATCGCCCTCGTCATCATCAAGCGTGTGGGTAGTAGTGCGGTGCGGATGTAGATTAATTCAAGGAAGAATTGGCTAATATAGAAGAAAGGTGCTGGGATGTCCGATATCATCACAGGGGGTGCGAGTGAGATTGATCGTAAGGTTTCCAGTAAGAGGCTTGTGAGGCACGTCGGACTTCGTCGCCACAGTTGCAGGTGACAGCTGACGAAGAGAGCCTTCGATCTGTTCTAAACACGACAAAGGCCTAAACCCCTCTGCTCCTCGGGAGGGTTAGGGACTCGTAACGAATCTTAAATAACATGCCCGTATTAACAAAGGATCCCAAAACCGCCAACATGCGGTGAGCCAGGGTAGGTGGTATGGGGAGTATCTGTGCAAAATTGGGGATACGTGACGCCAAATAGACGTTAGCATATCTTGTCCGTTGCAGGAGGTCTAGATGTCTCAGACGGTGGTCACTTATGCCTGCTCTCATCTGATTCAATAAACGCCTGTAGTCAAGGGCTGTTGAACGCTTCATGTCAGATATGAAATCAATGACAAGACAGCGGATTGTGTCACTGATTCGTAGCGGTGCGACGCTCTCGTCGGGTACGCCTCTGCCTATAGACAGGGCGTGTGATTTGTGGAGATTGAGATGGCTCCCCGATGCCGCGCCGTAGGTCGCCACCCACGCCAGTGCTGCACGAACATCGTCATTATTGCGAAGAAGGAGTACCAGATCATCCGCATAGGCAGTGCAGCAAAAAGTGTGTCCACCAAGGGACATCCCAGTCAGGCGTTGTCGGAGGCCGCAGAGGAGTGGTTCCGAGACGAGGGCGTACAATATCGCCGAAAGAGGGCAGCCTTGTCGCACCGATCGCTGGATCTGTATCGGCGGCGTAAGACGGTCATTATATAACACCTTGGACGTCGCGCCGCGTAGGAGACGCATCAGTATAATAACTATGACGTCCGGATACCCAATGTGTCGCAGTACCTCCATCAAAAATGTGTGGTCGACTCCGTCAAAGGCCTGGCTAAAGTCGAGTGAGGCCAAAACTCCTAGCAGTTGGCGAGCTCGATTGCATTGTGCCGATATGCATTACGAATATTATGATCACCACCTAACGATGCCTGGTCCTGCGACACAACACATCGTACTGATCGCTTTAGGCGTGCCACCAGAAGCCGGGTGAAAATCTGCAAGTCACTGTTGAGTAAGGTCAAGGGCCGATAGTCACTGATCTTGGATCCGCCTCGTGGTTTGTATATGGGCACAATCAGTCCTTCTAGGAACGCCCCTGGTATCTGCGTCGTGGGAGACATAAGATCGCGGCAAATATCAGTCCATGCTGGTGCCAGCAATTGTTGATACGTCCGGTAAAATTCCAGAGGAAGCCCCCGCCTGTATTGCTTCAATGATTTCCTCTTCCGTTACATCTGCAGTCAAATCCGCCTCCGCTGTCGGAGAGATCGAGCCATAAGTGATTTGAGAGACTGCGGCGATCACTTCTGGGGGTGTCGATGTTCCGAGTACAGCCTAGAGTAGTGAGCATGAAGGGCGTTTCCTATGTCGCGCTGGGTATCAAGGCGTCGTCCGGCTTCCGTCGTGATAGCTTGGATCAGTGTCCTGCGTCGGCGCCGTCGTTCTACAATGACGTGGTACATAGACGGTTCCTCCTGGGCCACTCTGTCTTGAGTGCGCGCTGACGATCGCACCCTCAAGGTGGTAACGTGTTAATCTGATGATCTGTGCCTTGGCACGGTTCAGCGTCACCTGCCGTGCAGGTGAGTACGGCAGTGTTGTACATTCCCTTAAGATGCTGTAGTAGAAGTCCATGTTATGTCTCTTCCATGCTGCAACATCTCGGCCGTAGCTTATCAAGGTCTTCCGGAGGGCTGGTTTGGCGCAGAGTAACCACTACGACAGTGTAGACCGGTAGGTACCACGCCGGCGGCTACAAGAGTCCAACGTGTTCTCTATAAGGCGGCGGCATTCCTGAGAAGCTAGGTGGGCGACGTTCAACTTCCAAGGACCACAGCTGTGCCATACCTTCTGGCGGCCGAGGGTAATAGCGCAGATGTAGGCCTCGTGGTCAGAAAAAGCTGTGGGCCACACTTCGGCAGCTCTTGTCCCCACAGCTATGGAGCGCGAGATGTAAATCCGGTCGATGCGGCTGAAGGAATGGCTGGTGTAGAGAGTAAATCTGGGCCGATCGCCACAAACATGTTCCCACGAGTCCACCAATTGAAGGTTATTTATAATTGTCGTAAGTTCTGCGCAGGGAGAATGATGTGGTAACTGATCCTTAGGTGCTTGGCTACAGTTGGAGTCCCCTCCCATTATCAAGACGTCCTGACTGCCCATAAAGAGGGACGTGATTGTATGAGCGAAAAAGGTGGATCGTTCGCGACGCCGACCAGATCCTGAAGGCGCATAGATGTTAATAAGTTTGACTCCTTGGATAGTAAGAGCCATGGCTCTGGCGTCAGGGAGATACTCGACGTCTTCTGCGGATATACCTTCGCGGAGGAGGATCGCCACACCACTGCCATTGGCAGACGTATATGAGACCCAAGTCTTGTAGCCATAGGGTCCCTTGAAGTCTGCGAAATACACCTCTTGAAGGAGCGCAATGTCGATGTCTGCTGTTTTGAGTAGATCCTGTAGCATCGCTAGTTTATGTCGGGCACATATGTTGTTGATGTTAATCGTCGCTAGACGGTATGTTTGCTCAGCCAGGTAGGCAACTGGGTTGTGTAGGAGGCCAGGTGTGGGCGGCAGGGGCGGCCCCACAGAGGCTGATGATACAGCCGTAGTCACTGTTGTTGGTTGGTGCTGAGTACAGCCGAGGGAGCATCTCTGCCTTCGGCATCCTCCTGGTGCTGTGGCTCATCCTCGACATCATCCGCCCAAGAATCAGATGCAGCAATTGGTAACCGTTGACTAGTGCTGTCAGTAGAGCGCTTGCGCGTATGTTCAGTAGCAGAAGTGATGTTGTCAGACCGAGGCTCAGAAATTGTATCCGCCGTAGCATCGTGATGGGAAGGGTGAGTTGTGGAGGTAGAGTCCTGAGTGTCGTCCGACGCCGGATATTCGTCTGGGTCACACATCCGAAGCAGGTAATCATCGGATGGCGTATGGCGCCGTTTCTTGCGTTTTCGAGGGGACCGTTGTTTCCGGACATGTTGTTCTGTGTCAGAGTGCGCGCGACAATCATCTGATGCGGTCTCCATTGATAGGAAGGCAGAAGTCGCAACAATTTCAGTTTCTACTTCCATCTTCTCTTTAGGCTCGTCTTGGTGGCACAATTGATCACCGTCTTGAGGCAAGTCTGCCGATGACGTCGTAGAGGGGGATATGCTATCCGCCACACTGTCATCGACCACTGACTGCAGTATGGTGTTACGATCCTGGGCAGAAACAGCTGTTGCGGTGACAGCCGCTGCATACGTGATGGGGAGTGAAGTAGGCGTCGCTGGGGATGGAACTTCACCAACCGGTGTCTGAGCCAGTCGGCGTTGAATGCAGGCCGATCGGACATGTCCTTCCTGGCCACAGCCGGCGCAAGTACGCGGTTGTCCGTCGTACATGACAAGGGCTCTGCAGCCGCCAATTACTAGATAGGATGGCACATGCTTCGTCAGTTCAATCTTAATTTGTCGCACTCAATTTAAGACGGGGTACGTCTCAAACGTTTGCCATTTTTCAGCCAAGTGGCTTAGCACGTTGCCGTACGGTTTGAAAGCTGTCATCACAAAATCTGGCGGGACTTCGAATGGCAGCTCGAAGACCCTCAGAGTGCGAAGGCCTAATCCAGCGTGGTCGATCGTGACAGTTCCTATGTGACCATCAGAATGCTTAAATTTAAGTCCATGAACGTGTCGGCACACACCATCAGTGCACGCCTTTTCATTGATCATTTTTATGTAGACGACACTTTGTGTTATAGAAAAGTGGATCCCAATGTCTTAAGGTGCAATATGAAGTTCTTCGCGGATGAAACGCTCAATGCCAAGTGCTCGAGGTCTTGCGTAGTCCGCTTGAAACGTGATCTTAATTGTAGACTTGCGGTACGAGTGCGCCATGGCACTACCGAGACACGGACGCGTGACACTCGCCGCAGCGGAAGGTAAACAGTAAACGCTCGCGCGCGGTGCGCTAACAAGGGGACACAGGCACGACGACCTCGCCCCACCGCTGCTAACAGCGGACTGACCAACTGAGCTACCCAGGCACGACTCACGCCTCGTCCTCACAGCTTTACTTCTGTCAGTAACTTACCTCATACTCTCCAAACTTTACAGAAGCTCTCCTGCGAACCTTGCAGGACTAACACTCCTGAAGGAAAGGATGTTGCGGAGACATGGCTTAGCCACAGCCTAGAGGATGTTTCCAGAATTAGATTTTCACTCTGCAGCGGAAGTGCGCTGATATGAAACTTCCTGGCGGATTAAAACTGTGTGCCAGACGGTGACTTGAACTCGGGAACTTTGCCTTTCGTGGGCAAGTGCTCTACCAACTGAGCTACCCAAGCACCACTCACGCCCCGTCCTCACAGCTTTACTTCTGCTTGGATAGCTTAGTTGGTAGAGCACTTGCCCGCGAAAGGCAAAGGTCCCGAGTTCGAGTAGAGAGTAGAAATCTACTCCTGGGACACGAAGCTATTCGAGAACCGCTGTGTAAACATCCTCATCGTTGCAAAAACTGCGATTACTTCGAATCAGGTTCTCCATTGCTTGGACATTGTACTTTGTAGTCGATGTCAGTGGCTTCGTTCCCTATCTGCAACACCCACGTATGTCAGGGCTTGGTGAAATTGTTTACACTATTTTACTACAGCAGGATGCGGCATTACATTTCGTACAAATACCGCCAGAACTTCACAGTTAACCCGTGTGACATTTAGATGTTTTTGCCGCAAGAATCGTATTGTCTCTCGTACTTCAGCTTTGGAGTACATTTTAGTTGCTGCGTCATTTCACTTCCATCCAATTGTTACCCGTACCGCAGTAGAACTGCGTCTACAAGAGACCCGGAACGTGTACTCTCTTCTGACAATGCACCACTCGTATTGCCCAACTGTCTTAAAGTGTGACGGTATATGTAACTTACTTTCTGAAGTCCCCTCGTACCTTTGAATGAAAAACGGAAGTAAAATATTTTCTCTTCAGAATATATTGTTTTAGATAATCATCCAATACTCTTAGTGGAGATACAAGTGGTCAGAACTGGAAAAAAGTTCTATAAACATATGGCTCGAGGGAAGTAATTGTTGATTTGTGTTCAGGCTCCTCTGCACAGCATTCAGATATACTGACTGCTCAGGTACGGAGGCGGATTAATTTGCAGCTTAAAAATTAAAAAAAATGACCTACCCCTGTTACAAAGTAGCTAGTCAATTTTTGTGGACGTATATGCCTTATTTTCCTTTTTTGAGAAAAGTCTGAAGAGGGATTGTTTGTCACTCTAAGATATTTATGTATGAAGAGCGATTCCAGATCACTATATAAAAATTTATATCGAATCAGTGTCGTGGTCCTTCTTATGGTATAAAAATGTCTACCATGTATTTTTCTATCACTATTTTGGAAAAAGGTACTGACAATTAGTATATAACATCTAGTCGACGACGAGGTCATTATAGAATGAGGACATGCTCGACATGAACAAGTATGGGGAAGAGAACCAGTGGTGTCCTACACATAGGAAGCGTCTAGGCGTTCTCCTTGCTTGAGTTGGGAAACCATAGGAAACTTGAGGCTACGTAGTTGGATGGGAAGTTGAACTTCTCTTATCCTAATGCATTTTGAGGGCCTTACTGCTTAGCTTCACACGTTGTAAATTTTTCAGTGTTAAATCGTCTGTATACAGCTAAAATGGGTAACTAACCTAGTATCATGCAAACTAAATGTAAAAAAAATTAGTGGCCGCAGGCGACAGTCAGACTGACAGATGTCAGGCGTAGATATTCTATCGATCAAAAGTATGGACCCTGCAACTGTCGAATGTCCCTGCTATGAACATAAGTCACGACATGCGCTAAACTGACTGAGTCGGTAGCATACCGTATGAGGATGTTGTTAGCTCCTTCCGTTGCCATACAAAACAGGTATCGTAAAACGTGAGGCAACATTGTCTGGGAGCAGGACACGGCCGCAACTTCAGGGTGAGGGTGACGTAGGCGGCGCGAGCTGCTGGCGCCAGGCTGCTTGTACCTGCATGTAGTCTCGCATGAGTAGCTGCGTCCTAGGCGACAATTAGCATTCTTCTGATGCTCATATTACGTACAACAGCGCGTAATGTTTAAATTCGGAAACGCAAAATGATTGTCCGTTTAGTTTTACGAGCTTCCCAAGGACCGGTGCAGGAATGCTTACCAGATTTGCTGGCTGGCAGCCCACGGTGCCAAACGTACTGCATCGGTAAGGTTGAGAAATAACAACACGAATGTCTCTGTCTTAAATCTGTACACTGTAAAATGCGTAATAGAAAGCGCGTTTAATTCTATCAGGCTTCAATGTTTCTTCCTGTGCCATTCAAGGAAGGAGCGTAGCTGGAATGATAGCTGATATGTCTGTGTGAGAGGTGTTTCCATGTTAAAAGGTAGTTATTCTGAATTAGCTTATGCTATACCATAAGTCTTTATAGAGAGACCTGTGCTTCAGCTCAAAACAGCATCTGCTGCCGGTAACTGACTATTGTTATCAAAGGCGACAGAAACATGGCAAAAAACTTGTGCACTTCTTTCTATGAGGTTGCGTTAATTCTTATGTTAATGCGCAACTGTCAGTGACTAAATATCACTTCTTTTCCGAGTTATAGATGCGTTTCAAACGCTATACACTGTGCAACTGCTCTTGAATATTTACGTAAATCTCTGTGGCTATACTAGCGTAACATCAACAGCATGAGTACGACAAAAAGAATTCCGCCACAGCCCACTTTTCTGAGTTCAGTCGAAATGTTGGTACATCTATCTTTATGTCAACGCTTACGAGGATTTCACAGTTCATATTGAAGGATTCTAAGGCCTATATGGGGACTTGTTGAACAAACTTTTGGTAAGGAACCCATATGTAGAGATGTACCATTTGGATGTAAAGTACGTTTGAAGATAGTATCACTTTCTAATATCCATTTCGCGATACTTACATTGTAGAGACAAGCCCATGGTATGACTCCCAGCTGCGGACGTATCAGTTTGTAGCACTATTGTTGTAATAGGACGAAAATGGTATGTGACTCCATAATTACAACAGCGACTGACCAAGGCCCCCCCTTCTCACTGCGTGCGAATTCAACGAAATTTTATGTATATTTGAACCTCAAACATTTTTTCATTTAAGAAATATTATTCTTTGTCAAATGTTGCAGATAAAACAAAACGGAAAACTGCAAAGAATATGACAAACGAAAACTGTAATATGTATGACCTGTTTTAAAACATCTGCGAACAGATAATTAAATTTGAAATCCATAAAATAAATAAATATTACTGCGAAGAGGTAGATTTGAAAGTGATCACATCTTGAAACTTATATCACATCCGTATGACACTTTTGTAGGCATTGGTTTCCTATCAAAACTTCGTCTACTAAGGTCTCCTTGCAACCCCTGGAAGCCTGTAACAGGAATTGTGAAACACACTGAACACTTCCCAAATTATTGTACAGTGCGTGGAGGCGGGTGGTTTTTATTAATATTAGCCATTTCCTGTTTTATTTCTTTCGCTAATTAAGGGAGAGGAAAATGAGGGCTTTACAGAGTCCCTACGAGAGACAGATGATGGTGGTGGAAGATTGGTTACATAGTCCTCCTCGAACAGTTTTTCTAAGTGTACCCAACTGGGTTTTGCGTGAACTTCTTCCAGAGATTTTCATTTTAGTTCTTCTAGCATCTTTGATACACAGTCGTAGTAACTATAATGACCTGTTACGATCCAAGTAGCGCCTCCCTGAACTCGTAAAATATGTTTTGCCAGGTGTACTTGGTAAGGGCTCTAAATGCGGGAGCAGTACCCTAGACCGCGTCGCACTACCGCCTGGTACGCAACTTAATTTACAGATGCACAGCGCTTTTACTAAATCCTTATAATAAATCTAAATCTTTCATACGCCTACCACAGCACTGATTTTAAGTATTTCTCCCATTTCATTTAGTTTCTTAGAACGTATACGATGCGACGTGCTCAAGACGTTCAGAACTAACCTTGTAATCTGATACTATCGGATTCTTTTTTCTTTCTTACAGTTTTTATCTTGTATTTACCCACACTCAAGACTGCTACCACTCAGTGTACTAAACTGAAAGCTTTCTTTCTGCAGCAGCATCTGATCTACAGCGACGATGATTTTCTGTAGATCACAGCACCGTCAGTGAAATATCTTATGCTGCTGCTGACCGTATTTGATAAATCGTTTGCGTATATTGATACGTAACAATTTGGTTGAACCTCCGCCAGGGCTAAATGATTCGCTCGAAGTAAACTAGTTACATCTTGTTCACAAATTTTATATTGACGCATTTCGGGTACAGCTATCTTCAGAATGTGAAATAGAATCGCATTTATAAAAGTATGAAGTCACATGCATACATCCTGACTACCAGTACTCCAACCAATCAGTTGAGCACTGATCTTGACAACGTACCGGTGTAACATTTATGTTGTGTACCAAGCCACAGGTAGTATCAAGTGCAAAAGTATTCGAACGACCGCATATACGTTCCATGTGATTTGCATGCAACCCACTTCACGTACCCGTCTTGCAGTTTCTCTAATCTCTTTTTCGGTTCGGTTGTCTGACTCAAAAATGTGGACAAATGTGTGAGAAATCTTATGGGACTCTACTGCTAAGATCATCAGTCCATAAGCTTACACACTACTTAAACTAAATAATCCTAAGGACTAACACACACACACACACACACACCCGAGGGAGGACTCGAACCTCGGCCGGAATCAACCACACAGTCAATGACTGCAGCGCCTTAGACCGCTTTTTTTTCTTAATCTCATTTTGTCCTATATTGTTCGTTGATTTTCTTCGTGGCGGACGTCCGATAACACTCTTTCAGATTTTTCGTTGATCCGTACACTCAGTTTTTTTATCACAGACCGCTCGGCTAATCCCGCACGGCGGTTGTCTGACTAAGCAACGTGGTTATCACAATAGGCCACTCGTAATCATTGGTCTGTATAGCAGTAACTCCACATGTAAATAAATACGCGATGCTACAAATACGAGGGTACACAGTTTTAGAGACGAGACAATCCCTGGCGGTCGTAAATTCAGATTTTTTTACGATAAGTGACGTTTCTAAAGTTTTAGCAGTTTTATTAGTATCCAAGACAACTAATGCCTGTAATGTCACGCACATTAATCATCGCGGTAATCCTTTCTCAAAATATTTTTTTCGTTTTTTGTTTTGTTTTAGCAAATAACAAATTACTACAACTAGTTCTTCTCACTAACTTCGTTGATTATCTTAAGTATTCTTGCTCTCTAAAGGGTTTTCCGTCGGTCTGTTAACCTTCGTTTCCACAAACTGGTTAATAAACCAACCAGTTAGAAAACCGCTTTTAATAGCGTCAGGTTCCCTAAGGAAACCTCATCATCAACAACGAATCAGTAATAATTTCATTCTGTTCATGATGGCACGTGGATCTACGTGTAGTTCGGAAGCCACCTATCGTATTTGTGCATATATTTGAACTTTAAAAGACAAGACCTACTATTTCGTTCTGGATATCGATTCAAACCCAAAAATCTATAGGCAATGCGAAATAAGCTTAGCTTTCGTGCTTGCCCCGAAACTCGAACACAAGACTGATCTTTGTTACTGACTTGTCATGGGGAGACGTGATATTCCTCGTTTTTAACTTATATGCGTTAGTAAATGGGAACTTGAAGTAAAATGACGAACATCTTTGTAGTGGACCGGGACATCTATCTGGCAACTACTGTCCTGTTAACTAAACACGAAAGATGTTAAACATGATTTCATTCACAAATAAGAAACCTGAAACAAAATGATTAAAGTTTTTGTTGGATGGAGATTCGAACCTAGCACCGAATCCGATTTTTAACTAAGCGCAATAAAATGTTAGATATCGACTTTTCCTCCAGCAGCAAATGAATGAATCAATTTTGTCTTCACGGGATTGAAACCAGCACCTGTTGCTGCTGCTTTGTAGCAAAAATCAACACTGAACGCCGTTTTCATTCATCAGTAGCGAGATGTGCGTAGTTTTTTAACCAAAAATAATGTAACTAAGAACTCAGTGCTGCATGGGGATGAACCACGCACATATTGCCATTGACTAAACACTTAGCAACGTTAACTAGCGAATTCTTTTTCACCAGTAGTTAGGATTGACGTTTATAAATTGGAACTGATGTGACGAGACGTTCTGAGTTTTACTGATAGTCTAAACCGTCCCATATCGTTACTGTTGACAACGAATGAAGACACGTTAAAAATAAAAATTATTTCCCAGGACCAGTCAGATTTACTCATGCTAGCGCTTGTAAAGACATGATTAAAAGTTTTATGCTAGCCAGGATTCGAACCAAGACACGCACCTTACATTTTTAGTCTTGAGCAGACAAAGAATTGATTGAACTGTATCATCATGAAGGGATCAAATCCTGCGAAAGGGATTGGTCATGATTTTGTCATAAAGCAGGCGTGCCGCACTGGATGATCATTCTGACTCCCTGGAGTGGACTATAGATTGTTCGGGACGTTCGTTTCCTTGTTCGACTGATTCGCCATTAACCATGTGCCTCAGCTCCTGCATTCTACTTGATTTTGTAATAACTGAAATAAAATCACACAACGCCAGTCTACAAAAACTACCGACATTATAAGATGTGGAAGTTTCCATGTGTAAGGCTATCTTCCAGTTGAGCTATTCTACTCCACTACCTAATCGTGGTATGCGTTGCGGAGTGCAAAGAAGAAGCTGATTTACTGCACCCAATGCTTCTCTAATTTGATAAACCACAGCTCGTCTGTGTGCTAACAGTATCAAAATGTTGGTAGCTGAGAGATAATTTACTTCATTTTCTAACCTTCCGCTAGTAGCAAAACCTTGGAAAAACGTTTCCGGGAAAGAGTTCGTGGCTACCTGTCATGATCAGAACAGTATCTGCTCTTCCGGCCCTCGGCTTCCTGAGGCTAGCCAGCGTCAGCCCATGTGATCGCAACGCAACGCGTTCTGAGCCTGTAATCAACAGCGGACGTTTTTGCACTCATAGTGGCAAGCATAAGATTATGGCAGGAATGTAGCCACTGTTCATGATTGCTGTCAACGGTGGTTGCGAGAATGTACGGTCGCGGACAGCCACGTGGCACTACCAGAGGGAAGACCACCGTGTTCGGCGTACAGCTCTGTCGCATCGTATTGCACCTGCAGCAACAGTTTGAGCAGAAGTTGGTGCCACAGTGACACAACGGACTGTTGCAGTTAGGTTACTTCAAGTACAGTTCCGTTCCCGGCAGTCTGTAGCGTTAATTTTTTTTGGTAAGTTCGTATGGTAGCAAACGGCTGAGGTCATCTATCCCTAGGCTTACACATTACTGAACTTAAACTAACTTACGCTAAGGACAATGCACACACTCCCATGCCTGAGGGAGGACTCTAACCTCAGACGGGTGCAGCAGCGCGAAACGTGGCAAGGCTACCCTGTGCGGCTAGCGTTGATTCCACTGACCCTAAACCATGGCCATTTGCAGCTTCAGCGTTGTCAAGCAAGAGCTCGCTGGAGGGCAGTGTGGAGGTCTGTTGTGTTCTCTGATGAAAACTGGTTCGCCTTCGGTGCCAGTGATAACCGTGTGTTGGATAGAAGGAGGCCAGTTGAAGGTCTGCAACCAACCTGACTGCGTGTTAGACACAATGGACCTACTGAAACGTCCCCTTAGAAAAATTGTACACGACTGTGCTTAAACTGACACACAATACTTTTTAGCGCAACGCAATCTGACTTTCAAAAGTCCCTACAAAAGAATGGCTCTGACTAACATTAACCTATACCTTTCAAAAATCACTTACCTCACAGAAATCTTCGTTACTCGAACTACTGCAATACAGTGAGCACCACTACTGCCAGCTAAATAAAAGATTCAAACTACAGAAGGCACTAACTAGTGATAGGTATAGTTAGCAAATGAAAGATTTTAATAGAGAACAAACAGTGTATTTACCTGAATAGTCAAAATATATATGATAGTTCATGACATCCAGTCTTACAAATTACAAAACACCGCCATCTCTCTCCCCACGTCCACCACTGCTGGCGGCTCACCTCCAACTGCGCAACGCTACGCGCTGTTAGCATCCAGCTGCCGCTGCCCAACACTACAATGGCAGACAACAATGCAAAGCAGCCACAGACTGCACACGGCACAGCCAGTGATTTTTCATACAGAACGCTACGTAGCGTTACCAGTAAGAAAACGTAAACAGCCTACTTACATAGCCCCCATGCTCCCCACAAAAAAAAAAAATTACAAATTGTTTTGGGCAGTGGCCAATACAGATTTGAAAATTTTTTTCATAGTTACAATGACAAAGAAATAAAATGCACACACTTATCGATACAATGTTGGTCAAAAGCTAAAATTTTCTTACAATCCATAAAGACAGTCCTGATCATTCATCAAAGTAAAATTGCAGTGATTTTCTCAAAGTCTGAGTAGTAAAAGAAAATGCACACGGAAGTAGTGGATTTCCATGCAGTCTTGAAGAAGTAGTGTTGTCCTTCCAACAGAAAGACAGTGCTGACTCTTGACATGCAGACAGGTAATGGGCCACAACAGAGCAAACCCACAGCAGAGTCAGTCGAAGTTTTGAAGAATATTGGTAGGTAGGTCATCACACAGTAGACCCCTTATAGTCCTGGTAGAGATTACGGTATTGGTGGTCCACCAGAGATGCAGACCCACTGTAGACCTTTTAGAAATAATGGTATTGGTGGGTCATCAAAGGTGCTGACCCACTGCAGTCCTTGTAGAAATAATGGTATTGGTGGGTCATCAAAGGTGCAGACCCACTGTAGTCCTTGTAGAGACGGCCAGCAGCCATCTGTTGCAACTGTGCAGGTGCACAATCACCATTGAAGAGGCTTGCAGAGAATACAGCAAGTCCATAAACCACCACTTGTCCACTCACAAAAATTGTTTTTGAAATGTTCTTAGAACCAGCAGTGCTGTTATCCAGTCCCTTACTGAATTATTAACACACGTGCAAACACTATCAGTCCCTACTTCTCACATATTGTCCATATACTATGACCAACAGAAATGTGTGCAGTGAAATGTAACTTACAAGTTACTTAATTTGATGAACAGGTGTCAAATACAACATGAGAATACAATAACATGAGAATACAAAAACAAAGGTACAAAATATATCATTAAAGAACATAATAGCACAGATAACATTTGCAGTAATACAGGCTTTACAAAAGAATCGAAATAACATATACATCAGTGTTACAGGAATTATGACAGGAGCACATACATAAAAAATCAGAATAAATTTCGAAACATCGACTTCACACATGAGCATTAAAACAAAATAGAATAATTAATGTCTAAACATCTTTACAAAGTAAATAACATATTATTGATGCAAATTATATTTGAGGATAACAGTATTCCTCATCATAGTGAATGTAGCTTAGTATTAGAACAGAAAAAATTCTATGAAACAGTACACAGAGACAGGAAGAAAATAAATACACAAGGGTACACAAACACATAGTGGGATAACACAAAAGGAAGGACAGGGTTTGTTTTCAGGGTAACATTTGGTACTGCAGTTCAACCGAAAACTTCATTCTGTAGATCTTTCGTCGTATCTCAACATTTGTTTCCTCCAAAAAAATCCTATCCAAGCATGCTTTCTGTATTCTGTTCATATCCTCTTTCAAAAATAGTTTTTCTCCACTGTACACTACTTTTCTGGCCAAACCATTATCTTATAGCTTCTCAATGCTTTTCTTCCAATTCATCATAGTTAGATTCTTATATTGTCTACCCCCTCTTAAGCTAACTTAAATCTACTGAGCTCAGATGCTAAACTAAGGCACGAGGCAAAGCAGCAGCACAAAACAAATTAATACAAACAGCAATGTCCCAAAAAAATGGAAATTGGTAAAGCAATTGCAATATTACAACTAATATAAGGCGCTGAGCAGCAAACAAGAAGAACAAATCCCTAGTAAAACTGGCTTAACAGAGTAATACAAAGTCAAATTCAGTAACATTACGCCTGGCACACAGCAGCAGCAAATGCAATAGCTTATAACTAAACATGACAAAGCTCAAGCAGAAAAAATATTACAGTAAAGACAACAATGCAGAAAAGGGAAATGTCTATTCACATATTAATATCTATGTCATTAATGTGGTGCACCACAAGAAGTTATCCTACCATAAAAATTACCAAGTACTTGAAAAGAAAATTATGTATGCAGTTCCTGTGAGAGGAAGTCTTTTTGTGCTGCTTCGTTTTTTTAAGTACATCGTAAAATTATTATTTACTGCATCTGTAGGCATAAAATAACTATATTAGTACATCTATTAAATTGTATTTTAACCAATGCTGCAGTGCAGATAGAAACTAGATATTAAACAAAGTGAGTAAATAAATATATAAAGCAATCCATATGGGATATCTCTCAACTAGCAAGACAATAGCCGTGTAATGTTTCTCATCGTTTCATTAGGCATTTTAGTAAACATCATAAATTAAGAGCTCCACAGTATAATCATATGTTTTCAAGTTTGAGCGTGTCGTATTTGCGATGCTTTCTACAAAGGAATGAATGTCAATAGCGAGGGTAATGGCCTCTTTTTTTTTTTTACCTGTGTCACTGAAAGGCACACACTAATGGCTATCTTTTTGTCAGGTGGTTGTCGCCCAGCTACAGTGGCAGTCTCATATAAAAAAATTCACAGTTCAAGAATTTGCGTTACACATCAGTAGAAACAAAATCCTATTGATATAACAGTGTCCAAAAATTTTCGTCGGCATTGTAATACATTCACGCATTTACATACATTTCATAACTCTTAAAGTACGATTCTTGGTTTCCAACAACCTTTTTCACAAACCAGAGTCCCTAACCTCTACTCATTATTTCTTACCATATTCGTCGACACTTCTTCAATATTCCATCATAACAGATAAGTAGCATAATCAAATAACTCATATAGCATCAGCTTATTGATCATAAACATACCGCAACAGCGTAATACACATCGTCATCATAACATCATAAAACCTTAGCCAAATCTCAAAATCGTCGTAGCTTCTTCCAATAATTTCAAAACCTAAAAAAAATTCTCTGCTCATGTCAAAAGTGTCATATACCTCAACCGTACTTTGAAAATCATGATCTCATACCCAATTATTTCATTCAAAGCTCTCATAGCATCACAATGGTTCCGAAAATGTATGAACAGTTCACAAAGTACAGACAAAATACAATTTCGTAAGTGTGAAGTTATCCAACTGTGTAATTACGTAAACATCTGTCACTGAAGTAGTATAATAAATGTTTGTTTCTCTCAGTTAAATGATCAGATAGCTGTGTAATTTATGTGTTAGAGAAATATGGTACCGATGTGTAAAGTTGTATAAGCAAATACCATATTAGCTAGGGCCATACACATGGTACACAAAGTAAGCGTGTACCCCCCTGAGGATTAATGTAATTATATTCTCAGGTGTTACAGATTACAGCAATAGAATGAAATGTATCACGGAAAACCTTTGTATCATTGTATTTCAAATATCTTTAAAAATAAATGTTTTAAGTACAACATTAATCACTCAAATACGTGTACTGTAGCGCTAAACTGTGCGTCTTGTTGTAAGATAATCTCTGTGGGAGTGTCGTAGTTATCGTCCTCTGAAAGCTAAGTTCTGCAGACGTCAATGTACTTACCTCATGATAAACAAAAGTGAAATGCTTTGCGTATAGATATCGTAGTTACTACGCTTATTGCTGTGATGAAGTAAGTACTTTCCTGTAACGTATTGTTGTGCTATGGAAAAGGCTGTCTCATTGTAGCTGTACCACAAAAGTTAAATATGTTCTAGTTTCCAGAATAATTCAGAAAAAACTGTGCAGATATAAAACAGATACAACGCAAAAGCACAATGTAAATTGTGTCAAACATTAGTAGCGTAGTGATAAAATCGTACAGCTATCAAAGAAACCAAACGCTAAGTCATCTTTAATCTCACAGAAAGTACTTCAAATAAAGAATGTCTTTTCAACTAAACCAAAATGTTGCAATAAAACCTCTTTAACAGTATATGTTTTAAGTATGTAAGCCTTATAGTCGTTACGTAATTGTGCAACTAACAAGCAAGAATGTACAAATAACAACACTGTGTCGTCTGTTCACTATAACAATGCATTCGTAATTTCTGTTTAAAACTGTTTCCTAGGTTCTAGACTGGATAGTTAACTTCAAAACATTGTTGCATGTTAACAGTTTCTTAGTGTGACAAAGCATACTAGAAATGTGAAGTGAAATGTTTTATGGCAAGGACTAAGTTAAAAAAAGAGATTATCTCTAAATAAACGGTTTTACATGTGAAATGTGGTGCAATCCTTTACCCTTTCTAGGGCGCAGAGTTTCAACTTCAAAGTAATTATCATGTTGTATACAACGGTAAGGAATGCTAAAATTTTTCGCAAGGTTAGCTTCTATGTTATTTTTCTCTGCGCCAGCCGGAGCACGCAGATGCCTGCGGTGTGAGTCATTGTCTGTCTCTTTGTTGGCGCGCGCCGTTATTGGGATTAGGAGACCTAACATCTACAAATTCACCTTGTCGAGAGGGCCCAGCTCTGTTTGAATCCCGCCAGTTCTGATGAAATTCCGGTCTGTCGTTATGATTATATCGTCTGTCGTCATGTCGGTAGTTCCTGTAGTTTCTTTCATGTCGGTTAAGTGGTGGAGAATTTCTCCCTGAATAGTAACTGCGGGCTGGACCGTTGCGTCTTAAGTTATTCTGTCTCCCTTGATAATAATTATATTGGTTTCCATATTGTCTGTTTCTATGGTTGTCTCTGTTACATTCATTACTTTGGAAAAACGATCTTTCGCTGTTACTATTATTATTCCAACGGTTGCCATACGGGTGGTGTCTGTTTTGGTCACGATTTGTGTTGTGGGAATAGCCTTGTCGTGTCCAATCATTATTTCTTACGCCGCTGAATTGCGACGGATGTGACCTGTAATTGTTGTGTTCCTGTTTTCGCGTTCCGCGATTGTCAGTGTCAATTTCTAATTCTTGTAAGAGTCCCTGAAAAGCTTCACTGTCGTCTTTGCAACTCCCTGCCAAAATAATATTCGTAAATGTTCAGGTAGTTTGATTAGACAAATGCGGATGAGCTCTGAGGGGCTGTAAGGGTTTGACAAGTACTGATTCTTGTGCAACATGTCTTCAAAATATTTAACAAGACTGGAGAATTCAGATTGTTCTAAATGTTTCATCATTATGAGGCTATGTTTTACTCGGTCTTGTGTAGCTTGAGACCAATATGCTGAGAGGAAGGTATGATAAAATTCTCCTTCACTGTGGCAATCGTGAATGACCGATCGCATTCTTACAGCTGGTTCATTCTCTAAATAGCCACACATAAATTCTAATCTGTGCTCTAATGACCAGTTGAGAGGAAAACAATGAGAGAATTGATGAAGCCACGGTTGTGGATGGATGTCGTTGCCGGAATTCTTAAATGTTTTGAATTTACGTGTAGTAATAAACAGACTATAGTCAAAATCATCATGTCGGCGCGTAGCATATCGGTCATTGTTACGTCGTGTCGGCGGTTCCATCTCAAAATTCGGTGCACCTTGCCAATTTCTGTCATAATTTCCGAAAAGCCCTGTGTAATTATTTTGTGGCTTTTCTGTATTTCTAAGTCCCTCTTCCCGTGTTGGAGCGCGAGTGTCCTCTGAAATACGTAATTCTTGTATTACCTGTGTCAGATGATCTTGTACTTCACGGATTTCCCTTTGGTGTTGCGTATTAATTTGATTCTGATTTTGTTTGAATTTCCTAATTTGTTCGCACTCTTCTGTGTCATTCAGATCATCATCTACCTTTGCAGATAAGTTAGTGAACTGATCCGAAAGTTCGGCCTCTTTCTCCGATAGTGTATTTATTTCCTCAGTGTATTTTTCTGAACCTAATTTCAGAGTGTCCATTTGTGTTGAAATCGTATCTACTCTGTCCTTTAAGTTTTGCTGAGTTTTTGCAAGTTGCGTAACCGAATCGGTAGATGCAACTGAGTCAATTTTAGCTTGCAAGGTTTCATGATTTTCATGAACAATGGTCTGCAGTTCTTTTACGGCTGATTCGTGATTCTGTAATGTATTTTCAGGCAGCGAAAAAATAGGTGAAAATGCCCACGAATTTGTGTTTTTACGTCATTATAGACTTATTGACATTTCGATTCAATGTTATGTCACTCATTAGTTAAATCATCACGTGTTTGTTCAAGAGTGGCGCCTGACTTTCGAAGATTTTGTTCCATTGTATCTAACATTTGAAGCTTTTGCTGTGTTTGTCTCTGGTGTTGTTCCATTGTGTCTAACTTTTGAAACTTTTGCTGTGTTTGTCTCTGGTGGTGTTCCATTGTGTCTAACTTTTGAAGATTTTGTTCCATTGTGCCTAACTTTTGAAGATTTTGTTCCATTGCGTCTAACTTTTGAAGCTTTTGTCCCATTTGTTGCACTAAATGTAATAACAATGCACTGGTGTTTAAAACATGTTCTCAGTGCTATTCGGCAGTGCATTTGAACCGGCAATATTCGCATTTTGAAAAGCAGAAGATGTGTCTTGATTTATTTGAGAAAACGGTCTACGCCATTATTTGCTGCCCGCTCCAATTCCCTATGCACAATTACCAAATTACTACTTTGAACATTAGTTAATTCATTGCTCGGCGACGCTAACACACTGCTTTCGTCTTCACTGTCATTTCTCAGTTTACTTTGGAGCCTAGTGTTACGTTTTTCACACTCCATTACTGTCACAATTTTTCACACAACAACACAGAAAAACACAATTTGAAGAACAAAAATAAGAGAACACATTAACATAGCACTGAAAATAATATCTAGTTAATTGAAAGCGCAGCTGCGAAATACTTCGTGCAAAACTACATGCATGCCACAACTATTTTACTGTACAACAATGAAAGACTGCAACAACAAAGGAAATTCTCTCTATGTTTACGCGCTAGCAATAAACAAAAGCTACACTAATTACACAAACTACAAGGAAAAAATCAGAAGATTCCAGTGAGGTATCCTTGGCTAAGGGTCGACATATGAAACGTCCCCTTAGAAAAATTTTACACGACTGTGCTTAAACTGACACACAATTGTTTTTAGCGCAACGCAATCTGACTTTCAAAAATCCTTACAAAAGAATGGCTCTGACTAACATTAACCTATACCTTTCACAAATCACTTACCTCACAAAAATCTTCGTTACTCGAACTACTGCAATACAGCGAGCACCACTACTGCCAGCTAAATAAAAGATTCAAACTACGGAAGGCACTAACTAGTGATAGGTATAGTTAGCAAATGAAAGATTTTAATAGAGAACAAACAGTGTATTTACCTTAATAGTCAAAATATATATGATAGTTCGTGACATCCAGTCTTACAAATTACAAAACTCCGCCATCTCTCTCCCCACGTCCACCACTTCTGGCGGCTCACCTCCATCTGCGCAACGCTACGCGCTGTTAGCATCCAGCTGCCGCTGCCCAACACTACAATGGCAGACAACAATGCAAAGCAGCCACAGACTGCACACGGCACAGCCAGTGATTTTTCATACAGAGCGCTACGTGGCGTTACGAATAAGAAAACGTAAACAGCCTACTTACACTACGCCTGGAGTTATGATCTGGTGTACGACTTCTTATGACAGCAGGAGACTCTCGTGGTTATCCCACACACTCTGACTGCAAATTTATACGTCAGGCTGGTGATTCGATCTGTTGTGTTGCCATTAACGAACAGCATTCCAGGGAATGCTTTCTAACAGGATAACGCTCGTCCACATGCAGCTGTTGTAACGCAACATGCTCTAAAGAGTGTCAACATATTTCCTTGCCTGCTCGATCACCAGATATGTCTCCAATCGAGTACATGTGGGACATCATCGGACCACAGCTCTAGCGTCATACACAACCAGCATTAACCGTACCTGCATTGACAGACCAAGTGTGAGGCACTGAACTCCATCCTACAAACTGACATCCGGCACCTGACCACCACAATGCATGCACTTTTGCATTCTTGCATTCAACATTCTAGCAGTTACACGGGTTGTTAATGTACCAGCACTTATCATTTGCAATAGCTTATCTCGCTCTTACATTAACCTGTGATCTTACAATGATAAGCACTTGAACGTATTACCTTGACAAACGCATTCTCGAAATTTTATTTCTGTACATTGATTATTTTTTGATGTTCTGATTTCCTTCCGTCAAACATAGTCGGCTTCTCTATGAGTATTCTATCGCATTGACTTGATAGAAACTGATCGTTACTTCGCATGGTTGCTTCCAAAATGGTGTAAATGTACACGTGAATCGCAAAATGGCCCTTACTAACATGCGGAATTTGGTCACAAGGTAAACGTTATCAAGTACAGCAACGAACTGAGACCATGAGAGCATATTTCAGTAGTTTTGTGATCTGTGGTTATCGACCACTGTACGAAGGTCCCCGTTGCCAACATGAGTGATGGCGGAATGAGGATAGTAGCTTAGATCTCCTGCTGAGGGTGCTCCGGCCTGCCCATACACAGGTTGGTGTGGGGTGTCGCTACGATCTACGATTCTGGCTACCAGAAGGCCAGTGTCCCTCCGCAGAACTTGGCTTGGTTTTTTTTAAACGAAAGGCCACTGAAACTCTAGAAGTAATACAACTTTTTGAGGAATTTATGGCTTAACTCACATGTGAACCCAGAAATATCTCCGTCTCCACCATATGATTGTTCTCTGATCAAGTAAGCTACTTGTGGTTATGGAAGGCTTGAGAAATTTAGTTTTCATGCATATTTACAGTAGTTAAATTAATCGTCTTCATTAAAGAAAGGTGTGAGGCGCCGTTTCTATTCTCATCTGTGTGAGCAACCCGAATCTGTGATTGTAACAGCAGTTTTAATTTTATTTTACTCTCTCCCTTTGTAAAGCGACACGTTATCTAATCGTCTCTGGAAAGTATATAAGTTACAGTATTCTGAGCCCGTGAAGATAAGTGATAAGACCAGGAGAATGAAGAATAAGGACAAGATCAAGAAAAACAAGAACAAGAACAAGAAGAGGGAATGTAAGTAGCTTTATTATGTTTCGTACGGGCACATCCAATATTTCTTTCCTCTCTGATAAACATCCGTCACCCAGTATAACCTAATGCGTTCTGTTAGTGAGGTACCTATCAAGCTAATCACATATCTGTGAAGATAGGCCATATTCTCGTATCTTGACTAGTGAACGATGACGCAGTAAAGTGTATTTCGGAAGTGTAGAAAGATGGATGCAATATACATAGACATGCCATGCAGGAATTTTAAAACACGGTATAAAGAAATCATCATGAGCTGGAATTACGAAGCAAACCATTCCACATTTGCAGAACATTTGAAATACCATAACCATAATCCTACAAACATTGTAAAGATTGGAAATTATGAGAATAAACAACCATGACAATGACCTTATATAAATGCAAGAAAACTTCCAGACGAGCAAACGCACGTTCATATATATCCTTCTGGTCACCCAGACACACAAACATACGCACACACACACACACACACACACACACACACACACACACACACGCACGCACACACGCACACACGCACACACGCACACGGTTATTATAGGAACAAGAACAGAGCCATAAATGGAACTACAACATAACATGTAGAAAATCATCCACGCAACCTATAAGAAGAATTTAAAATATCACTACGTCATAGAAAAGCCAGCAAACAGAACTGCTTATAACCTATATATATAATGTCAAAAAGTGTAAGCCAGATATTAAAAACATGTAAATATTCCCGGCCACTGACGATGTCTTGCAGAGAATAAAGGTGAATCGCTTACGGCACAATAATTGTGTCTCATTCAGTTGCAGTTAGACGGTCAACAAGTAAAAATTAACAATATACCTCAATATTACATGCAACTGAGGAAGGCAGGACTATAAAAGTTGAAGATGTAGGAAGATGGAATTTACCTGTTCACCTGGATGACTTGTTTGTACGTATCATGTATTAATAAATCGAGCTGCATTCACAGGGTTTTTGTTTCTTAGATCCGTGCCCATTCGTTTCTTCCAGGAATTTCATACCGTTGGAGCAGAGGATATGGTCTTGGATATTGCAATAGACTGGCGTAAGCGATATTGGTCTGTAATTTTGTGCATCCGTTCTTTTACCCTTTTTTGTGTGCAATAGTGAGCTCCGATCTTTTCTAGTCACACAAGGGGATTTACGAAGAAAGAAGATTTAATTCTTGAAGAGGTATGGGGAGAGAAGATAGATCGAAAATCTACCACCGCGTAACAAAATTTTTTTTACAAATATTATGTTTTTAGATCTGACATTGATAAAATATGTACTGGAAAATTTTCGCTGGACGAAACCGGTCGTATAATTAAAAATAAATTATAAAGCCGCTTCTCGTATTACATTATGTTGTTTCTAAGATTAATCAAAGCTGTGGACCATAATCAATCAAAACCTCTATAACTGGCTGCATAAATGAGTTCAGAGGTAGAGGGAGAGAAACGACGTAACACCTCCAATGAACTCTGCCTAGTAAAGGGTGATGGTGTTCAAACCCAACTCTGGGAACTGACAACTTACCATTTTAACACCATTTACTGGTGAATTAACCTCGACTTTCCAGAGGTCATTGCAGCAGATTAAAATTCACAAATACATTGGAATAAGGGAATTCTTATGTGGTCCGGTAAGAATAAAATCATAGAATGCACAGAGTTACACATTAGCGCACGTCAAGTACGTTTCAAGAAGGTAATTGCTTACAGCACTCCCTGTCCTCTTTTATACATAATTTTAATAGGTCACATGGTGGTGGTGTGGCAAGTAATTTCTGGAAAACAAGAGTCTCAGAGATTTCGAAATGCGCGCCCCAGGACCTGCGCTGTTCCAGTAATCTGATACGTAGATAATCCATAATAGATCGCAGACTTCGGAGTGAATACAATGGTATAGATAGCGACCATTGTGTTGCTAGTCGTGAGCTTCGTTATTGATTTGCTTGTCTAACATCTCCGGCAAGTGGTGGTTTGGAGGGGCACGCGATACATATAATTAAATCCTGCCGATATGGCTGTCATCAATTATACACCTCTAAAGCGAACAAAAACAGTTCGTACCAGCGTTTGCGTTCTCTGCTTTCTGCTTCTAAATGACTTAGCAGTAGCTGCTCGAAAAGTACCAGCAAATATAATCGTGTCACAGAACTGAATATTGGTTGCATTTGAGACTGATAGATTCCTCACATCTGTCAAAAGTTAGTAAGCGAGTTCATCAAGAGAAACAGGAAACAGTCAATAAAATTCACTCGTATTTTAAGTATAAATTCGTTTTCACTTAAGTAAACAAGATGCCTGAACTTTTAATTGCCGTAACTACAGGTTCTTCGAGGAACTTTGTACTATTTAACTACTTCTCCTGTTAGCAGTTTATTTTGTTAGCACTCAGGAAGTAATGGGAAACCAAAGATGTCTACTTTCTTGATGCGCTGCAACAATTTTTACTTTCTCACTAACCGAGTTTCCTCTTTTCAAGCCATCTTCAGGATGCAGCTCACAGTCACAACTGTAGATAGATGGAACAATTAGAGCTATTATCTGTTGCAAGAGTTCCGATAGTGGTGTAAAACTGTAAGAAAATGCTTCTCACTTTTTTCTTATTATAATATTCAGTGAAACATTGAAAGAGATAGCATCGTTGCAATCGTGTGTATCAACAGGGTGCAGTTATCCATGAGGGACACAATTTCTGTATTACCTAACAGTTCTATCTGTTCCTAATCACCTTATCTACAGCTGCGACACTCAGTCAATAGCTAATTATTGTCTAAGTAGCCGGAAAACAGTTGGTGGGAAGATAGAGTTTAGTGAAGAATGTCAAGAAAGTGTACCTTTTTTTTGTTCTTATTGTCACGTTCTGCTGAGTACCGGCGAACACTTCACTTAATGAAATAAGCAAGAATAGATCTTACAGTTTCATCGGCATCGAGGTCACTGTATTTACATAACAAGGTTAGAATGGCCAAGGGTTTGGAAGAAAATCTGTCCTATATTTTTCAAAGCGACCACCCCGGCATTAGCCTAAATTTGTTTCAAACGACAGGGGTTTGCAATCTGGTAATTTCAAATGCGAGTACCATGCCCTGACCTCTGCGACATTTCACTCTGTTTCCAACACAATAAAATGCACTGGAAAACATCAATAAAATACAGGGTGATTCAACAAGAATACCACAACTTTAGGAATTTAAAACTCTGCAACGACAAAAGGCAAAGCTAAGCACTATCTGTCGGCGAATTAAGAGAGCTATAAAGTTTCATTTAGTTGTACATTTGTTCGCTTGAGGCGCTGTTGACTAGGCGTCAGCGTCAGTTGATGCTAAGATGGTGACCGATCAACAGAATGATTTTGTGTTATTGAGTACGGCAGAAGTGAATCGACGACAGTTGTTCAGCGTGCATTTCGAACGAAGTATGGTGTTAAACCTCCTGATAGGTGGTGTATTAAACGTTGGTATAAACAGTTTACAGAGAGTGGGTGTTTGTGCAAAGGGAAAAGTTCTGGATGGCCGAGAACGAGTGATGAAAATGTAGCACGCATCCAGCAAGCATTTGTTCGCAGCCCAGGAAAATCGACTCGCAGAGCTAGCAGAGGGCTGCAAATTCCACAATCAACTGTATGGAGAGTCCTACGAAAAAGGTTAGTTATGAAACCTTATCGCCTGAAATTGGTTCAAGCAGTGTCTCCAGCTGATAAGATTAAAAGAATCGATTTCTGTGATTTTATCCTTGCTCAAATGGAAACAGATGAATCTTTCGTTTCAAAGATTGTGTTTAGTGATGAAGCAACTTTCCACACTAACGGGAAAGTCAACCGTCACAATGTCTGTATATGGGGCACTGAGAATCCGCGGGAAACAACTCAGTATGAACGTGACTCGCCTAAAGTGAACGTTTTCTGTACCATTTCAGCCAACAAAGTTTTTGGTCCCTTTATCTTCAAAGGTACTACTGTAACTGGACTACAGTATCTGGAGATGTTAGAGAGTTGGCTGTTCCCTCAGCTCGAACAAGAAGCACAACAATTCATATTTCAGCAGGATGGAGCGCCACCACATTGGCACTTATCTGTCCATAACTACCTGAACGTCAACTACCCGAGGCGCTGGATCGGCCGCCAGGCAGCAGGCAGCCCATGACAGAGCACTTCATCACTGGCCTCCAAGAAGCCCTGATCTTACCCCCTGCGATTTTTTCTCATTGGGGTATGTTAAGGATATGGTGTTTCGGCCACGTCTCCCAGCCACCATTGATGATTTGAAAGGAGAAATAACAGCAGCTATCCAAACTGTTACACCTGATATGCTACAGAGAGTGTGGAACGAGTTGGAGTATCGGGTAGATATTGCTCGAGTGTCTGGAGGGGGCCATATTGAACATCTCTGAACTTGTTTTTGAGTGAAAAAAACCTTTTTAAATACTCTTTGCAATGATGTATAACAGAATGTTATATTATGTTTGTTCCATTAAATACACATTTTTAAAGTTGTGGTATTCTTTTTGAATCACTCTTTATTAGATTTGTAGATCATAGCCTACAGTTAAGTGTGTATCAGTGTCCGTCTGATCTTGTAGGGTAAATCAGGGTGACATGGTGAATAAAAAGTTTGGGCCTTGTAGAAGGCAAGAAATTGTTTATTTAAACGAAATATAAACACTCTCCTTTCACAAAATACATAAGTAACACATTAATAGTACCACATTCTCTTTAAGGCACTACAAAAGTTAAAAAAAATACTAATTTTTATCAGTTTCACCATTTCACAGATGTATATGCCCTTTGGGTGAAATGGTGAACTTATTTCCCCTGCCTTTTGTCACATACGTTACACATAGATTCATATTTTGAACAGTCTTCATGCAGCCAACGTTGGCAGCTAATACATTTGATCCAATCCACATCCTTTTTAGTGCAACTGTACAGTTCATCGCACCCTACACAACAACACTCTTCATCAGCCGCGTCGTCATCATCGTCTTGAAATTGGATATCCAGCGACGAGTCGGTTTCGGTGTGAGTGGTAGATGCTTTTCGTTTCTTAGGCTGCTTCTTTTTGATAATTCCTTTGGTAGTCTCTTTGGTTACGGTTTTTCCTTTGGTTACGGTTTCTCTTTTGGTCCTTTTTTAGCATTTGCTCTACTCTTCACTAACTCATTTTGTCGTTTTCTGTTTCGCAGGTTGACGATGTTTTCTGGAGAAGTCAAAACTTCAGCAAAAGCTCTGCACTTCTTAATTGGAGATGCAATTTTATCTAGGATAGGTATCGGCGAAATATGGTCCAAGAGTTTTTCAGGAGTTATTTGAGATTCTTCTGTTGCCACTGTCGAGGTCAAATCTGTTGCTTCTGATGAAGACTGCATGTTTTCCTGTGAATTTTCCGCTCGTTGCGAACAGCCCAGTTGTGGTGAGCTTGTATGTGTTCAAGTCCCTAATCGTTATCTACGTCTGCAGTTGCTACTTCCGAGGGACTAGGTATCTCCTGCCAATGCGAACAACTTGGTCGAGGTGATGTAAGTCTGTTTTCACGTCGTTCGTTGTTTTCCTGATGTTGATCTGAAGCTGATGTTAAAAACGCTTATTCGGGGATGACATCAGGATAAAACGGGATGATTCCTGTGCTCCTGAACCCCGATATTGCATTCTCTCTGGTAGCTGCTTGTACCAATGTCTTTGTAAGCAGTCCTCAGAACACTAGCCTGGAAATTGGTCTATTTGGATTCATTTTTATGTACGAATTGCGAGCAGTGTAATAATAGGAGTTCAGAGCTTTAAAAAATGCTGTGTCTAGCGGCTGCAGTCCATCCAAAATAAGCACGACTGTGTTCCCTCAGGCTTCCTCGGTGCAAAATGGTTCGTTAGCCACAGAAGAAAAATATCAGTTGTTACGTACGCCGACTTTTGTGACATGAAAATCGTAGCACCCGGCGGCATACCGACCTTGTAATCGGCCTTTTCATTTTTTTCCCTTCAGAACACAAGCTGGGTGTAAAAACGTGCCCTCTCCATTGCAGCAAGCGATTACAGATATGGTTTCACCCTTTTCACCGGATGTTATCGCTGGAACGCTCTTAGACCCCTTTGCTGCCAACACTTAACCTGGTCTATTATTCAGCTGAAGTCCGGACTCATCTATGTTGATTATATTTCCCGTCTTATGAAGGAGATTATGCTCTACCAAGATGTTCTGCAGCAATGAAAAATACTCTTAAACGTTTTTCGTACTTGAGCCCCTTGACCGTGCTTGTGAAACTCCTTCCGATTTGCGGATTGAGAGTTCAGGATTTCTTTTTAAGAATAAATGTAGCCAGTCCATTTCGGCAATTTCCTTTTCTCGGTTAAATTTGTGATGTTGGTTATATTTCTCAGCTACTTTAAACCCCATGGTACGTACTTCTGTCCTTGTCGGTGCTAATCCGAACTTCTGTAATTTTATGATATGTTTTGCCAACTTTTTCTCACATTCTTGTGTTAGTACAGGCGGCCCACACAAACGTTTTTTCGTAACGCACCCGTTTGCTAATCGTCTCTTCAGCGTTGACCATGGAATGTAAACCTCCTTTGAGGCTTTATTCAGGCTCATTCCATTTTGCACCGCTTTTACGGCATCCTTATGTTGTTCCTCTGTCCAATCTCCAGGGCTGAATCCTTTTTGTCTCTTGTAAAATGTAGGCATCTTTGCCTGGAACAATGGCGGTAGTTAGAACATTTACTTTCTTAATCACTCATAAACCAAACTGTACTCGCAATATATATATATATATATATATATATATATATATATATATATATATATATATATATATATATATTAAATTAACGATTGTATTGAGACGTCGGATAAACAGAATATAACTCTCGCATGGGATAGGAAACGTTAACATGTCATGACTTGTGAAAAACCCTGGTTGGGATGTACCTAAATAAAAGCTTTACACTTTACACATAAGAAAAGTCCTTCGCCGTATCACTCCTGCCCAAGTTCACCATTTTTCCCATTTGCTCTGGTTGAAACGGTGAATAGCACAGCAAGAAATTCAAAACACTAGACGCAACGATTTCTATGTTATGTAGTACACCAGCAGTAGAAGAAGGCAGAATATATCAAAAATAACCCGCGGACTACGCTACCTGAAGTACTGAAGTAACATCTACAAATGCATGCATCATATAAAAATTATTTAGCATCGAGAACAGTTTTGTACTAAGTACTTACGGTTTTTAAAACGGAGCTGGTTCTCAACACGTTCACACTCCACAGATGATCAGAGATTGTTGGCATGCAGACATACAGAGGCATCTGTTTAACCAGTAAAGAATTAAAGCAATTCTCCATTTCACTCGATTCACCATATCACCCTGACTTACCCTAATTTTATTGCACTAATGAACGGGTTGCGTGAAGAGTCTAGAGACACAATGTTCTTTCCGAAACTGTTAGGAAGTATCCGTGTATGTAGTTTGAACTGTCCCTCCTCTCCTGACGTCAGCTGGAGGCTGAGTAAGACGAATTAATTAGTGTACATGGCCTTTTATTTGTCATATAGCTGCTGTTGTGGCCATGTGTCACCACGTCGCAGATGCAAATATTAGTATTAGCAGGAATCAGACGAGCCCGCAATAAGATTCATATGTCAAATATTCTTCTATTTAAATACGTTTCTTTTATAGCAGACCCTTTTCGCTAACCATCAGCAGACGCATGGATCATATGAACGTAGAATGCTGAATGATATACGAGGGAAAAGTTTACGATATTGTGAAACAAACTAAGACTCCATACATCGATGTTCCAACAACACGACAATCTTTGCTATCAGTGTCGTCCTTAATGGTCTTTTGTAATGACAATATTTGACGGTACGCCTTTTCTTTAGCACGTAAGCGTTTAAAAACCTCAGTTCAAATGATGTGATTGACTGCACCTCGTCAATACGTTTAAAATGTTAATGTTCACTTCAGCTATAACCCCAATCAGGGATAACACTTTTGTTGATGATCAGAATAATATCGTAGACTTTTCCCTCGTGTATCGTTCAACATTCTACGTCCATATGCTCCACGCGTCACTATGATATTAATTGTAACTGACTTTGCAAGGCACCAGAAATCTACCAAAAACCACAATTAGATCGCGTAAGGTTTTCAAGAACACCAGAGTGCTGTTAATAAATCTATTTGGTTCACTCGGAGTAATATACATGCTCTGATCTCACAATCATAGTAATATCATTCACTGATTTGCTCTAACCATCATATCACTATGAAACTAGTTAAACAATCATTAACGGTTCGGAGAGCTTGATTAGAGCTCAGTACGCGTTGAATACTGAAGTGCAAAATAATCAGTCTAAATCTTCGTAATATTAACTGTCAGAAATATAGTTAAACTTCCGATCCCATTCTGTGTGTAAGAACTCATTCTGTCATTTAACTGTCAATTTAAGTTTCTAATAAATTTCACTGAGCTATAAGAATACTCATTTAAAGGTATCTGGCTAATCTTTTTGCAACTACAAAGTCTCAAAGTTAAAGACTGCCGTATCAACCAATTATTGCAACTGAACTATCTTAATATATCTTCTCAATACTTGTTAGGTACAAAATCAATCACCATTACGTACAGATCTGATGTATCAGAATTTTTTAATATCAACACTCGGACATTAGATACAGAAGTGTATTCAATTTAATGTTCATTTACTGGTATTAGCAAGATTTTTTAATAATTAAATTTTCACTCTGCAGCGCTGTTATGAAACTTCCTGGCGGATTAAAACTGTGTACCCGACTGACAGTCGAACTCGGGATCTTTGTCTCTCGCTGGCAAGTGCTCTACCAATTGCGATACCCAAGCACGACTAACGACCCATCCTAACAGCTTTACTTCCACCACAAAAGGCAAAGGTCTCGAGTCCGAGCCTCGGTCTGACAGACAGTTTTAATCTGCCAGGAAGTTTCTCAAAAGCTCAAACTCCGCTGCAGAGTGAAAATTGAATTTTCTGGAAACATCCTCCAGGCTGTGGCTAAGCCATGTCTGCGCAATATCCTTTCTCCCAGGAGTACTAGTTCTGGAAAGTTCGCAGTAGAGTTCCTGTGAAGTTTGGAAGGTAGGAGACGAGGTACTCGCGGAGGTAAAGCTGAGGACGGGTCGTGAGTCGTGCTTGGGTAGCTCACTTGCCCGCGAAAGGCAAATGTCCCGAGTTCGAGTCTCGGTCTGGCACATAGTTTTAATCTGCCAGGAAGTTTCATCAGAGTCCTGTTCTGCACTTTGTCGTTTTGTTGTAGGTTCTTACTGACAATACCATGTCTCTTTACCTGTGACGGTTTTGTTCAGAAAAGTTCTCACTAAGCGACTGATAGCATGTATATTTCAGTACAATTGCGGAAAGAAGCAAAATATGTTGAATAGTTCGCGTCTGCCACTGTATGTAACTTTTACATTCAGCGGATGCTTTGTTCTGATAATGCGACTAGTGGCTTTATAATTTTTCTTATAAAACATATTGTTGCTACCGTCTGTACGTAGTGTGTGATCCGTGCGTTTACGTCACCAGTGGGAAAGAACACATTTTAGGGATGGATCAACATTCCCTCCTATCTTGTTCGTTAAACTGTTTCATATACTTAGTACATCAATTTGCTCCACACAAAAAATTAATTTGTTTACGATTCTGTAATACTGGTTGAAATCCTGTTGCCCTCTGTTCTGTCGGACTGCACTCAACGAAACTTGAACCGATCAGACGACTGGCAGTCATATCGAGGAATATGTTTACACTTGACCACTTTGTTACATTGCGAGTATTTTCTCCACTAAGAATCGTATATAAATGCAGAGTATTTGACTGAGTGGTGAATGGCTGTCAAGTTGCCGTGATATGGTTGGGCCAGATAAGTAACAGTTGGTGCTGAGGAGAGCACCCAACCTTTTGCAGCGGTCTATAAGCTGACGTGGGACCACTCGGTGGATTAAAGAGGTTCAGCAACTTGGAAATCTCTAATTAGTGGGGGGAGTCTGCTGCTGCGTACTTAAAGAACAGAAGCGAGATGACCCAGGAACTGAGTATGTTAAGACTAAAACGTACTATATTCACTGAAAACACAAAAAATGTTTCGGTATATGCTACGGAAAGTTTAAAAACCACTTCGAATTTGCATTGAGATAAGACCGCTAAAATAATTACCGTATTAAAAAGTTCATTGACATTAACACTTAAATAATTTATAAAGTTAATAAAAAGATGCAAAGATGAAATTTGTGCAAGTGTCACATAGTTATTAGATTTTTATATCAGCTTCGGAATGACCACATTAATATCACTGTCAGTTATACAATTTGTTATAAATTATTTATTGAATAATCTGCATGGGGTAGCAAAAACAAAGATTTCTCCACATGTGCACAAACGATAACAGCCCGAAAAGGAGGGTTATTCCATTATCCAAGCAGTTCACATGTTTATCAATCAGGTTTTGAAACGTAAGCGTTTGTAATTGAATAGTATAGGATGGCAGTGGGAAGGTGAATGAAGTGGCCAAGTTGAGTAGTTTTCCTTCTGTTTCGTTTGAGGGGTAGAAAATTAAATAGAACCAGTGATTTTGCTATGTTTGAAATTCAATAATCTCACATATAGTTGAAAATCAAACAAGAATATCTGCTTCTTATACGTTTAAAATGTATAAAAGTAATAATATGTCTAATCTCATGACTTGTGATCATGTTTTAAGTTGCTGTATTAAAGAAGGCAGTGGGTCACATTACCAAGTTTTTAAATAGGCAGGCAGCACAGAGTTCAGGGTCTTTTCATCTTCGTTTTTTCGTTGGTAATGTTGGATTTGGTAAGGTGTAGTGTAGCTGGACAGACGCTTGGGCTTAAGTGTTTTCAGGTTTCGAAATATTTTGATTTGCACCACTTTGGGATTGATAAGTGTTTTGAAACTCTGAGTGTTGGTGGTCATAGGCTCATAGTTAGGCTAACAGTGACTGAATATTTCACATGTGGTGAATTTTTTACTGTATAAATATTTATATGTAGCTGTTGAACTTAAAGATTTCGCTGCAGTTTGAATGATTATGCTACCCAGATCTATGCACTTAGTGCCTGTGAAATGCTCTTCTTGCATTGCCAAATTAATCATTTATGCTAGCTTGAACCACTATTGTGTTCCACTACAACTTGAGTGAGGTGACCACTCGAATGTACGTCTGTGTTATTCGAATAAACTGATAATCACAGATTAATCCTGCAGTTTTAGTCCACATTATTGTCCTTTGGGATCCATTTCGTAACACTTTTCTTTTGATAATCAGAGTCTATATATTAATTTGTTTATTTCACTATTTTGCCATTCAAGGTAGATCATAGATGATTCTATAAGGGTTGAAAAAAACCGTGCATTACTGAACCCATTTTGATCAGATGAGCCACATTCAAACCTAAGGTCATGTACTCGCGATCTGGTGCTTAGGTAGAAATGAAATGATGCTGACTGGCAATTAATTTCTTACCGAACCTCAATGAAGTAGGAATTTATTTGATATTATCCTGGGTAAACAGTTGTAGCTAGAGAAATTATTATTGTTTTGGCTTGTCTAAGATAGGACTGTATATGCAGTTCATTCGAAGATGTGTTTGCCTGCCGCTGTGGTCGAGCGGTTCTAGGCACTTCAGTCCGGTACCATGCGGCTGCTACTGTTGCAGATTCGAATCCTGCCTCGTGCATGGATGAGTGTGATGTCCTTAGGTTAGTTAGGTTTAAGTAGTTCTAAGTGTGGGGGACTGATGACCTCAGATGTAAAGTCCCATAGTGCTTACAGCCATTTGAACCATTTGAACCAAGATGTGTTTTGGCATCGGATGTCAAGATAAATGTTTCGAGATCATATCAGTAGACAAATAATGAGAAGTCTCTGAGCTTTCGATAGCGCAGTAGCAACAGGCAGCAGTCCACGCGACATCACAACATGTCAAGTCGTCATCAGTGCCACTATATCTCTGTGCTGCATTCGTTATGCCATAGTCATACTCCGCAATCTGCACTCCATCCATTCCGTGGTCTCTATGCCGCACCATCTGCGTGCTGCTACTCCACAACACAGGTATTCTCCACCACAGTGAAACAAGGCCAGAGTGAGCCTACACTTGCAACTTGGCACCGCAGCAACTCCGACCATCCGAAACTCCATGCATCAGAGACTCCATGCTGCACGACTCCTATCTCTAACGTCTCCGCATCACACCATTTCTACACCACAGATAGCGATCCCAAGTATCCACTTCAGCAGCACATCGCAACGTATACTAAGGAGCAGAAGTAGCGTATGACAAATTTATCCTTAGTACAGCCACAGTTTCACTGAATTTGTTTTTACTGAGATAAATGGCCAAGCAAATGAGTTCTATTAGCTACTCTTTTGGGTGATAGAAAATGTAGGTTTTGATTTAGGCAATAATAATTTGTAAAATGAAATATATACTGAAAAATAGAAGGCAGTAGGAACTGAGTTTGCATTGTTGACAAATATGTTGACGATATTTCTGTGTAAACTTAGGAGGTGAAATTCATGAGTGATAATGTGTTTTTAAAATTGAAAAGTTTGGGAATTACAATGTGGCATGCCCTCACTGTAGCCTCCCCACGCTGTAAACTCTGTGACAGAGCATCACTGCGTCACAGTCTCTGCGACACAGCACATCTGTACCACAGTCTTCGTGATGAGGCACATGAATGCAGCAGTCTCCATACCACAGAGCATTCGCACCACAAGCCCTGAGCATCAACCTCTCCGCGCTGCCAAGTCTACACTTTGCCGCCTGTCTGCACTGTAGTTTCAGTCCCCCCTTAAACATCCCAACAACCACCACCACCTGTAGTTTCTCCGTACTGCAATGCTGCTGGCGACCGCGCCTACACACCCGTGTGACTCCACACCAAAGCTACTCTCTGTCACGAAACCGTGCCATAGCGACGCCACACAATCGCAAATTCACGCCGCAGAAACATCGTTCTCCAACAACTCCATGACTTCGTGCCACTTGACAACAGCCCGCAGCATCTCCGCAACGCACCACAATGTCTTTACATCACAGACGGTGATTGCAAGACTTGACATTGCACTAGACGCTAAGCAGCAAAAGCTGCACGCAAGAAATTTAGGTTACGTGAAACTGCAGTTGCTTTTATTTTGTTTTGGTATGGAGCCATCGTCAAAGAAGTAAGGTATATGAGCAATTTATTACTGACAGGAAATGTAGGTTGTGGCTTAGTGCCACATTAGTATGCGAAAGGAAATAGATATTGAAAATCGTTGAGCTTTATTAAGTAAGATTGCGTTATTGATGAATATGGTAACTAGATTTCTGTGTAAATTGGGAGAGCTGGAATAAGTTGGAGTTAATAAGGTTTCGAAATTTGAATAATTTTGGGGAACACAATCAGAAGTAAACAAAGAAATAATTGTAACTAGTGGTAAAGTCAGTCACACTGATGAGACAATCTCAGAAAGGATGACTGTGGAAGAGGGATTGTTAAAATGTGTGAAATCTGTGTTTAGTGATCTTGGGCACATTAAGGCACAAGAACATTTATATGTGAAATGTAAAGTAAAAAGAGATGTAGAATTAAAATTTTTAAATGTACCTGTACAGGGACATGAGTGTATAGAAAGCATTATAGACAGTAGCAGGTTAGGAACGGTGGTAAGCAGTGTTGAGGGGAAGTTATTCGATTTAAAAGAAACAATGTTCAGTGTGCTAGATGAGAAAGGAGATTCCTTAACAGAATTTGCCATTGGGTTTGGGTGATTTATATATGATGAGTTTTTCGAGGGAGACAGCAAATGAGATGCTTTACATTTGCTGGCAGCTGGTAGTAATAATTTTATTTGCGAACATAAATGATGTGGGAAAGATTATGAAGACAAGAAGGAGATTTGAATGAGCAAGATGGAAACTGTTATAGGGAAAAGAGAAGATTGTGGGGACGAAGAGTGAGATGTGCTAGATTAATTACAAGTATATTTATGTTGTATTTAGGAGGAATAAAAAAGTAGTATGTATTGCAGAGATTACGTTAAGATGTGTGGTAGATATGAGCAGAATGCGAATGAAAGGAGGGCTGTTAACATCAGTAAGTTGGTATCCCATGCAATTATTCTGATGTCCATAGAGGATACAGTAAGGTTGCCAGAAGTGGGAACATGTGTTGATATAAAATTAAAGGGCAATTTAATTGGTGGCAAAGAAATTTTTAATCATGAATTAGTATGAATGTGGCCCGCTAAAAAGGGAGCATGTGTTGTGAGTTTTCTTTTTCGTAATGCTGAGGTAGCATATGTAACTATTCTCCTAGTATTACTGTATATTAAGTGGGCCTGCCAAAAGAGAGTATTTGCCTGATGTGGAGGTTTATTGAATGTAGTGGACGATCTCAGGATTTTTCGATTATTATTAAATAGGCCTGTTAAAAGAGAGTATGTGCTTGATGTTGTTTATTGGTGGTGGTGCAGCAGATGAAGTGCGTATTCTTCGAGTATTAAGCTTGTGCTTGTACCAATGGCTACACTAAGTGCCAATAATTATGTTAGTGTTAATTGAGTGGGTCAAATGCGAATGAATTTTTGTAATGGAAGTGATGTTGATGGAATGAGTTAGAGGTGGAAGCACAAGTTTTTATTGATGCTCGTTATTACGTATGTCTAGAGAAGGATGTAGTATTAGTTGAGTAGAGAAGGAGGAAGTAGAATAGAGTGAAATGCAAAAGGAATGAAGAGAGATATTAGTTATGTTAAATTGTGTATTTATGTATCATGTTTCTGTGTACCTGTAATGATAGTTAAGTCAGCATGTATGTTGTGAGATACAGTGTGTAGATCTGGAATGACAATGATGTCAGAAATTTTAGCTGTACCTCTACACCAGCACCATACTCTGCATGCAACCTAATGGTGTGTGGCGGAGTGTACTTTTGTACCACTAACTGAGCCCTCCAACCCTGTTCCACACGCGAGTAGAGTGTGGGGAGAATGTCAGGTGTTCCCAAGGGAAGCGTCCTGGGACCTCTGCTGTTCCTGATCTATATAAATGACCTGGGTGACAATCTGAGCAGTTCTCTTAGGTTGTTCGCAGATGATGCTGTAATTTACCGTATAGTAGGGTAATCCGAAGACCAGTATCAGTTGCAAAGCGATTTAGAAAAGATTGCTGTATGGTGTGGCAGGTGGCAGATTGCGCTAAATAACGAAAAGTGTGAGGTGATCCACATGAGTTCCAAAAGAAATGCGTTGGAATTCGATTACTCGATAAATAGTACAATTCTCAAGGCTGTCAATTCAACTAAGTACCTGGGTGTTAAAATTACGAACAACTTCAGTTGGAAAGACCACATAGATAATATTGTGGGGAAGGCGAGCCAAAGGTTGCGTTTCATTGGCAGGACACTTAGAAGATGCAACAAGTCCACTATAGAGACAGCTTACGCTACACTTGTTCGTCCTCTGTTAGAATATTGCTGCGCGGTGTGGGATCCTTACCAGGTGGGATTGACGGAGGACATCGAAAGGGTGCAAAAAATGGCAGCTCGTTTTGTATTATCACGTAGTAGGGGAGAGAGTGTGGCAGATATGATACGCGATTTGGGATGGAAGTCGTTACAGCAAAGACGTTTTTCGTCGCGGCGAGATCTTTTTACGAAATTTCAGTCACCAACTTTCTCTTCCGAATGTCAAAATATTTTGATGAGCCCAACCTACATAGGTAGGAATGATCATCAAAATAAAATACGAGAAATCAGAGCTCGAACAGAAAGGTTTAGGTGTTCGTTTTTCCCGCGCGCTGTTAGTGAGTGGAATGGTAGAGAGATAGTATGATTGTGGTTCGATGAACCCTCTGCCAAACACTTAAATGTGAATTGCAGAGTAGTCATGTAGATGTAGATTGTCGGTAAGCCACTGTATTGGCTCTGATTTCTCGAATTTTCTCGTCGTGGCAACTGCGCGAGACGTGTATGGGGGTAAGTAATATGTTGTTCGGCTCTTCTCGGAAAGTGCTGTCGCGAAATTTCAATAGTAAATCTATCCGTGGTGTACAGCGCCTGTATGAGAACTGGAAGCCAAAAGTGAGTTAAAATTTCAGTATGCGTAAGAAATGACTGCATGTTGTAATGTACGAGTATAAGCGATGACTTGAAGAAGGTTAAAACTGATATGTTTGTGCATACTTATGGGTGGTCACATTGATTAAAACTAAATTTAGTTGTCATTTACAGGTAATTTGGGCAATTTAGTTGTGATTGCAGAGATGTATGCAATATCATAATGAAAAACAATGTTTTTGAATTTGATGATGAAAATTGTAGAAAAGGGTGAGGTTCAAAATAAAACAAAAACGTGGTGAGATGGTGGTAAATTTACATATGGCGTACAGACATATGAACGTATTTGCTTTTTACTGAATAAAGTGTAAAATGTGTTTATTACGTTGTTTGTAGCTGTGAAAATTGTGGTGGTGTTTATTTGATTGTAAATAAAGCATACGAGGGCATGTAGGAGAAAAGACTCTGATAATGAGGGTAATGAATAGAGGATTATAGCAAGTTTAGCACCAGCATGTTGAATCCGGTTCAGGGAAGTAGAATTCGTAGAGAGATGCTCATGCTACTGAGATCATGAGAGTGAGGAAGTACATACGATTCCTTTGTTCACGCCTACAGTTAGAAATAATAGTAGTCATCAGAGTTGACGGTGTTTGTGGACCTGGGAACAGGTAAATTATTTGTGAATGGTTACTCAGGAGTACAAGCTGGAACTGATTTGCATATTTATTGTTTATGTATTGAGGTACGCGTAAATTAGGGAACGTATGTAAGTTTTGTTACAGTTACAGTTGAGGAGGCTGTGGGATGGTGTAGGTGTTTGAATATTATATGTGTATATTTACTTTTTTATGGCCTAGCTATATCACATTAAACAATATGATATGGCTTGGGTGGCAACATGTACGATTGAAGAACTGCGCTCGCACTCTTCATGAAACTGATTGCTTCTGCCTGACTTAGTGAATGGGCAATGTAGAGCATCTATGTGAAGACAGTAACTAGTGCAGTGAAAGTGTAATGATTACGAAAAAAAAAGTATTGTGGACTTTCGTTAAATCCCTAATTTTGTACTGCAGGCCAATGAGAGAACAATTAAGAATGCTAACTATATAACTGAATAATTTGCTTAGATATATGTTTGTTTTTGTGCTTGTATTTCTATGTATGTACATATTTCCAGAACATCATTCATTGTGCCTAATGCCCCATTGCAACTTATTACACACGTTTGGCACAATAAGTAGGTACGCAAAGAAACTGAAGAAATATAAACAGGTAACTTGGTGGTACTTCGTGTCGTAATTAGCAAGCATGACACGAAGTAGGGGTGTGTAACATTACGAGCGGCATGTGCACTAAGAATTGTATGTAAATTCAGTATATTTGACAGAGAGGTTTGGCTATGAAGGTGCCATGATATGTCTGGGCCAGCACCCAGGGTACTGCAGCCATCTATGAGTGTACTTGGATGCGCTCGGTAGGTTGCAACGGAAGAGCATCTTGGAAATTCCGAAGAGGTAGATGAATAATTTACTGCCGTGTGTTTGAGGAAGTGGCGCAAGACTCTCCAGGAACTGAATATGTTAAAATCGAAATCAGTTAACGTAGAGAAAGGTATCTGTGATCATAAGTTAGTGATAGCAATTATGGCTGCGGGTATTACAATGAAGGTTAGGAAAGGCTGGAAAATATTTTTGCTTAACAAGAATGACAGAATACAAGTTGCAGAGAATATGAATAGTCGACACAAAATATTCAGAGCTGTGGACGAAGATGTTGAGCACTAATGGAAAAAATTCAAAAGCATCATTTAATACGCCTTAGACGAGTATCTTCCGAGCACCTTCTTAAGGGACGGGATAGACCCACCGTGTTAGACAAACTCCAACATAAAAAAGAAAGAAGGAAACTTCATCACTGATTCAAGAGAAGTCATACTTAGCTGAAAACTAAATCTGAACGCAGTGAAACTGAGTGTAAGGAAAGCAATGATTCCCAAAGTAAAATTCTGTTCACGGATCTGTCTAAAAAACCCAAGAGATTCTCGTCTTGGGCTTTAGTTGGAAAGCATCTGTTCAGTCACTCAGTGATCACACAGGCACCGAAATGGATGTAACAGAGAGAAGTTGTTTCACCGCGGAAGAACGTAATACGGTTCCTCCTCCCAAATACCGTACGAAAGTCGAAATGGCAGATAACCGATTGCGGAGTAGAAACGTAGATACAAACGTTTATTAGTGGAAAGGTAGCAGGACCAGATGAGATACCGACACGTTTCTACAAATATTGTGTGAAAGGACTTCTTCCCCTTTCAGTAGCACTTTACCGTAGTTCGTTGGAGCAACGAAAGATACCTAGCGACTAGAAATAAACGCGGGTCATTCTCGTTTTCAGGAAGAAAAAAATGGTTCAAATCGCTCTGAGCACTATGGGACTTAACTTCTGAGGTCATCAGTCCCCTAGAACTTAAAACTACTTAAACCAAACTAACCTAAGGATATCACACACATCCATGCCCGAGGAAGGATTTGAACCTGCGACCGAAGCGGTCGCGCGGTTCGAGACTGTAGCGCCTAGAACCGCTCGGCCACCCCGTTTTCAGGAAGCGTCGTAGGGCAGATACACATAATTACAGGCATATGTCGTTGACGTCAATACATCGTACAGTTATGTAACATGTCTATGCTCAAGAATTACGACGTTTTTGGAGAACTCAACATGGATTCCGCAAACAGAGAATTGGCTAAACTCAGCTCACTCTGTTCCTCGAGGGCCGGCCGGGGTGGTCAAGCGGTTCTAGGCGCCACAGTGTGGAACCGCGCCACCGTTACGGTCACAGGTTCGAATCCTGCCTCGGACATGGATGTGTGTGATGTCTTTAGGTTACTTAGGTTTAAGTAGTTCTAAATTATAGGGGACTGATGACCTTAGAAGTTAAGTCCCATAGTGCTCAGAGCCATTTGAACCATTTTTTTTTGTTCCTCGAGAAGATCTATAGCGCTGTAGACAACGGAGCTCAGGTTGACGCCGTGTACTTCGACTTCAGGAAGGCTTTTGACACCGTCCAGTACCGCCGTTTAGTGAAAGAAATAGGTGCTTACCGAGTATCGCACCAGATTTGCGACTCGATTTAATACTTCCTTACAGACAGAACTCAACATGTCACTGCTAACGAAACAAAATCGACAGATGAAAAAATATTTTCCACAGGACCCTATTGAAGTGTGATAGGGCCATTACTGCTTACAGTGTATATATTGATCTAGTAGAAAGCGTCAGAAGCTCTTTAGACTGTCTGCAGAATATGAGGTTGTCTGTAAGAAAGTAGCAGCGCCATAAGACTGTATCAATTTGCAGAATAAGCTACAGACGATTTATGAATGGTGCAGGGTCAGGCCGTTCATCCTGGACGTAAACAAATGCAACATCTTGCGCATACACAGGAAAAGAAATCCAAGACTGTACAACTATACTGTTGATTACAAATTTCTGGGAACAGTATCTACCGTAAAATAGCTAGGTGTAACTATTCAGAGTGATATTAATTGGAATAACCACAGAAAAAAAGTAGTGGGAAGCAGATGCTAGACTGAGATTCGTAGGAAGAATCTTGTGGAAATGTAACTCATCAACCTAAAAAGTGGCTTGCAAGGCGCTTGTTCAATTGATTGTTGAGTATTGTTCGTCAATTTGGGACTTTATCAGGTAGGACTGACAGAAGCGATAGAGAAAATCTAATGAAGCTCCGCACGTTTCGTTATGGGACCGCTTAGTCGGCGCGAGTGCGTTACAGAATTACGCAAAAAACTCGAATGCAGACGCTGCAAGAGAGGCTTTAGCATCTCGGAGAGATTTAGTATTGAAATTTCGAAAGAGCTCTTTCCAGAAAGGGTCGCCCCCCCCCCCCTCTCCCACACACACCTTGCGAAATGACTACGACGAGATAATTCTAGAAATTAGAGCTGCTAAAGAGGTTTACCGACAATCATTCTGCGCCGCGTGGGATTAAAAAAAAAGCGGCCTAGGCGCTCCAGTCATGGACTGTGCGGCTGTTCCCGTTGGAGGTTCGAGTCCTCCCTCGCGCATAGGTGTGTGTGTTTGTCTGTAGGATAATTTAGGTTAAGTAGTGTGTAAGCTTAGGGATTGACGGCCTTAGCAGTTAAGTCCCATAAGATTTCACGCACATTAGAACATTTTTTGAATCATTCTTGCCGGCCGCGGTGGTCTCGCGGTTCTAGGCGCGAAATCCGGAACCGTGCGGCTGCTACGGTTGCAGGTTCGAATCCTGAATCGGGCATGGATGTGTGTGATGTCCTTAGGTTAGTTAGGTTTAAGTAGTTCTAAGTTCTAGGGGACTAATGACCACAGCAGTTGAGTCCCATAGTGCTAACAGCCATTTGAACCATTTTTTGAATCATTCTATCCGCGCGCCATTCGCGTGTGGAACAGGGAAGTGGGCTCACTTAGTAGACCAGAAGCACTTTTCGCCGCACACAATCAGGTGGACTGTGGAGTACTGGTGTAGATACACATGCAGAAACATAGTACATTCACTGCAAATAAGAAAACTGTTTCCACATTTGCTACAAAAGAAATGTGTGACTAATAGCGTCACCGCTTACTACGCAGGGGGCCCGGGTTCGATTCCCGGCAGGGGACTGGGTGTTGTGTGTCCTTCTACGTCTACATCTACATCTATACTCCGCAAGCCACCTGACGGTGTGTGGCGGAAGGTACCATGAGTACCTCTACTGGTTCTCCCTTCTATTCCAGTCTCGTATTGTTCGTGGAAAGAAAGATTGTCGGTATGCCTCTGTGTTGGATCTAATCTCTCTGGTTTTATCCTCATGGTCTCTTCGCGAGATATACTTAGGAGGGAGCAGTATACTGCTTGACTCCTCGGTGTGAAGGTATGTTCTCGAAACTTTAACAAAAGCCCTTACCGAGGTACTGAGCGTCTCTCTTGCAGAGTCTTCCACCCCTGCTCTCCGTTGGCCCTTCTCTATCTCTTCTACCAACCCCGTCTGGTACGGATCCCACACCAGTGAGCAGTATGCAAGCAGTGGGCGAAAAAGTGTATTGTAACTTACTTCCTTTTTTTTTTGATTACATTTCCTTAGGATTCTTCCACTGAATCTCAGTCTGGCATCTGCTTTACCGACGATTAATTTTATATGGTCATTCCATTTTAGATCACTCCTAATGCCTACTCCCAGATAACTCATGGAACTAACTGCTTCCAGTTGCTGAATTGCTATAACTATTGAAGCTAAATAATAAAGGATATTTCTTTCTATGTATTCGCAGCACACTACACTTGTCTACATTGAGATTCAGTTGCCATTCCCTGCACCATGCGTCAATTCGTTGCAGAACCCCCGGCATTTTAGTACAATTTTCCATTGTTACAACCTCTCGATATACTACAGCATCATCCGCAAAAGCCTCTCTGAACTTCTGATGTTTTCCACAAGGTCATTTATATATATTTTGAATAGCAATGGTCCTACGACACTCCCCTGGGGCACACCTGAAATCACACTTACTTCGGAAGACTTCTATCCATTGAGAATGACATGCTGCGTTCTGTCATCTAAGATCTTTTCAATCCAATCACACAATTGGTCTGATAGTCCATATGCTCTTACATTGTTCATTAAACGACTGTGGGGAACTGTATCGAACGCCTTGCGGATGTCAAGAACCACGGAATCTACCTGGGAACTCGTGTCTATGGCCCTCTGAGTCTCGTGGACGAATAGCGCGAGCTGGGTTTCACACGACCGTCTTTTTCGAAACCCATGCTGATTCCTACAGAGTAGATTTCTAGTCTCCAGAGAAGTCATTATACTCGAATATAATACGTCTTCCAAAATTCTACAACTGATCGACGTTAGAGATATATGTCTATAGTTCGGCACATCTGTTCGACGTCCCTTCTTGAAAACGGGGATGACCTGTGCCCTTTTCCAATCTTTTGGAACGCTACGCTCTTCTAGAGACCTACGGTACACCGCTGCAGGAAGGGGGGCAAGTTTCTTCGCGTAGTCTGTGTAAATTCAAACTGGTATCCCATCAGGTCCAGCGGCCTTTCCTGTTTTGAGCGATTGTAATTGTTTTTCTATCCCTCTGTCATTTATTTCTATATCTACCAATTTCTCATCTGTGCGACAATCTAGAGAAGGAACTACAATGCAGTCTTCATCTGTGAAACAGCTTTGGAAAAAGATATTTAGTATTTCGGCCTTTAGTCTGTCATCCTCTATTTTAGTACCGTTTTGGTCACAGAGTTTCTGGACATTTTGTTTTGATTCACCAACCGCTTTGACATAAGACCAAAATTTCTTACGATTTTCTGCCAAGTCAGTACATAGAACTTTACTTTCGAACTGCCCTCCTCACACTACATTTCGCTTGGTGTAATTTTTTTTGTCTGCAGGGCTTTGGCTATGTTTATGTTTGCTGTGAAGTTCCCTTTGCCTCCGTAGAAGTTTTTTAATTCGGTTGTTGTACCACGGTGGCGCTTTTCCATCTCTTATGATCTTGCTTGGCACATACTCATCTAATGCACATTGTACGATGGCTTTGAACTTTGTCCACTGATCCTCAACACTAAACTGAGATAAAACTTTTGTGTTGAGCCGTAAAGTACTCTTAAATCTGCTTTTTGTCACTTTTACTAAACAGAAAAATCTTCCTACATTTTTTAATATTTCTATTTACGGCTGAAATCATCGATGCTAAAACCGCTTTATGATCGCTGATTCCCTGTTCTCCGTGAATTCGTTCAAGTAGTTCGGGTCTGTTTGTCACCAGAAGATCTAATATGTTATCGCCTCGAGTCGGTTCTCTGTTTAACTGCTCAAGGTAGTTTTCAGATAACGCACTTCATCATCATTTTCATCATCCTTGACTAGCAAGTCGCCGATGTGGTGTCATTTAAAAAGGACTTGCAATACGGCGGCCGAACTCCCCCGAAAGGGGCCTCCCGGCCAACAATGCCACAGGAGAGTACTACTATATAAAGTAAGACACGAGTCAAACGTCGGAGTTTGTCAGTAGGAAGGCTGAGCAGCGCTCAGAGTATTTTCATCTTCGTCTTTTGGTCGGTGTGTCTGATCACCGAGTCCCTGTGAAGCAGTTTTGGTCTCACTATATATTTAACAGTTGTAGCTAGTGAAGCTATAACCTGCCGATTTTAACTACGTCTTCGAATATTCAGGAAACTTGAACTCAAGGCACCGATTCAATTTATACCCGTACACGAAAAAAAACATTATTGTACATGAAAGGCCCTGTAATTACGTTTATTTCAATCATACCTAGCAAAGTCTGTTCCTTCCACCCACGACATTTGTAACTAGAAACTCTGCTACTAGGCTGATGACAAGAACTGCTGGAGCCCAAGCCGAAAGTGTCAGTTTCGAACTACGCCCCATCAGACATCCCAAATATGCCCACCTGAGGTCCACAAAACGAAGTGTGTCCAGCTCCAGGTTTTAAACTGAAAGAGGTCACACATGTTTTTCAAATTTCGACCTTTCAGGCAGTTAGCAACATATTTAAAGAAATATTGATTTTTACCATAGTAAGGAATAGTAGAATTTTGCACAGAGCATAACTTAATCACAGCAAACACTTGGATCAAGAATCATAAAAGAATGTTGTACACATGGAAGATTCCTGGAAATACTAGAAGGTGTCAGATACATTATATAATGGTAATACAGAGATTTAGGAACCAGGTATTAAATTGTGAGACATTTCAAGGGGCAGATGTGGACTCTAACCACGATCTATTGGTTATGAGCTGTAGATTAAAACTGAAGAAACTGCAAAAAGGTGGGAATTTAAGGAAATGGGGTCTGGACAAACTGATTAAACCAGAGTTTGTACAGAGTTTCAGGGAGGGCATGAGGGAACAACTGAAAGGAATGGGGGAAAGAAATACAGTAGAAGAAGAATGGGTAGCCCTGAGGGATGAAGCAGCGAAGGCAGCAGAGGATCAAGTAGGTAAAAAGACGAGGGCTAGTAGAAATCCTTGGGTAACAGAAGAAATGTTGAATTTAATTGATGAAAGGAGAAAATATAAAAATGCGGTGAATGAAACAGGCAAAAAGGAATACATACGTCTTAAAAATGACATCGACAGGAAGTGCAAAATGGCTAAGCAGGGATGGCTAGAGGACAAATTTTTAGGATGTAGAGGCTTATCTAACTAGGGGTAAGATAGATACTGTCTACAGGAAAATTAAAGAGACCTTTGGAGAAAAGAGAACCACTCGTATGAATATCAAGAACGCAGGTGGAAACCCAGTTCTAAGCAAAGAAGGGAAAGCAGAAAGGTGGAAGGAGTATATGGAGGGTCTATACAAGGGCGAAGTACTTGAGGAGAATATTCTGGAAATGGAAGAGAATGTAGATGAAGATGAACTGGGAGATACAATACTGCGTGAAGAGTTTGACAGAGCACTGATAGACCTGAGTCGAAACAAGGCCCCGAGAGTAGACAACATTCCATTAGAACTACTGACGGCCTTGGGAGAGCCAGTCCTGACAAAACTCTACCATCTGGTGAGCAAGATGTATGAGACAGGCGAAATACCCTCAGACTTCAAGAAGAATATAATAATTCCAACCCCAGAGAAAGCTGGTGTTCACAGGTGTGAAAGTTACCGAACAATCAGTTTAATAACCCATAGCTGCAAAATACTAACTCGAGTTCCTTACAGACGAATGGAAAAACTAGAAGAAGCCGACCTCGGGAAAGATCAGTTTGTATTCCGTAGAAATGTTGGAACACGTGAGGCAATACTGACCCTACGACTTATCTTAGAAGGAAGATTAAGGAAAGGCAATCCTACGTTTCTAGCAGTTGTAGACTTAGAGACAGCTTTTGACAATGTTGACTGGAATATTCTCTTTCTAATTCTAAAGGTGGCAGGGGTAAAATACAGGTAGCGAAAGGTTATTTAAAATTTGTACAGAAACCAGATGGCACTTGTAAGAGTCGAGGGCATGAAAGGGTAGCAGTAGTTGGGAAGGGAGTGAGACAGAGTTGTAGCCTATCCCCGATGTCATTCTATCTGTATATTGAGCAAGCAGTAAAGGAAACAAAAAAAGTTCGGAGTAGGTATTAAAATCCATGGAGAAGAAATAAAAACTTTGAGGTTCGCCGATGACATTGTAATTCTGTCAGAGACAGCAAAGGACTTGGAAGAGCAGTTGAATGGAATGGACAGTGTCCTGAAAGGAGGATATAAGATGAACATCAACAAAAGTAAGACGAGGATAATGGAATGTAGTCGAATTAAGTCCGGTGATGCTTAGGGAATTAGATTAGGAAATGGAACACTTACAGTAAGAAAGGATTTTTGCTATTTGCGGAGCAAAATAACTGATGATGATCGAAGTAGGGAGGATATAAAATGTAGACTGGCAATGGCAAGAAAAGCGTTTCTGAAGAAGAGAAATTTGTTAACATCAAGTATAGATTTAAGTGTCAGGAAGTCGTTTCTGAAAGTATTTGTATGGAGTGTAGCCATGTATGGAAGTGAAACATGGACGACAAATAGTTTGGACAAGAATAGAATAGAAGCTTCCGAAATGTGGTGGTACAGAAGAATGCTGAAGATTAGATGGGTAGATCACATAACTAATGAGAAGGTATTGAATAGAATTGGGGAGAAGAGGAGTTTGTGGCACAACTTGACAGGAAGAAGTGACCGGTTGGTAGGACATGTTCTGAGGCATCAAGGGATCACAAATTTATCATTGGAGGGCAGTGTGGAGGGTAAAAATCATAGAGGGGGACCAAGAGATGAATACGCTAAGCAGATTCAGAAGGACGTAGGTTGCAGTAAGTACTGGGAGATGAAGAAGCTTGCACAGGATAGAGTAGCATGGACAGCTGCATGAAACCAGTCTCAGGACTGAAGACCACAACAACAACAACATGAAAATATTAGTAAGTAGGACTGAAGACCACAACAACAACAACAACAAGGAACATTCCTAATGACACTGTCCACTCCCATTCCATTTATACGTCTCCACTTCGTATTCTGTCCTCGGAGTAGCTTGCGCTGTTGTTGTTTCTATCTCATTGTGGAGAAAACTTTCCATTCATCCTAAATGAACCCGCTTCGTGATGACAGAAATATTTAGTTTAACGTCCAAAGATGATGACATCGTCACAAATGCAGCTCAAGGACGGATGGAAAGGAAATCGGACGTGTCCTTTTAAGGGAACCCAGTTAGCTTTCACGTTACCTGATTTAGGGACGACCCGGAATACCTAAATCTGAAGCTGCAATCGAAAAACTGGATGCAGGTTTTCCTGAAAGTTAGTACCAATCTTCCAGCTAGCTCGGTCTTTTGGTGATCGAAATGGCGGGCATCAGGGGAGCTGTGACTCTTCAATTGCTGCCACACCAACGATCCCAACGTCAACCATATTTTGATGTTATTTCGTGTTAATCTGAACACCGTAAGCAAAATACTACAAAACTGAAGTAAATTCATGACCATAGGCTATCGCAGCAGGGGAATGATTCATTTTGCAAGTACATCTCCATGTAGACTCAGCACGCTATCTTATGATCTGTAATGGAAGTACTTGGTGTAGGACTACCATTTTCCCCTTCTCTCTTCCATTCCCACATGAGGAGCTGGAAGAACAACTGTCGGTTAGCCTCCACCTGGGCTTAAAGTATTCTTATTTCATCATCTTTCTCATTTTGCTAATTATATGTGGAAGGGCATAATAGGTCGCTTGACACAGTGAGGTCATTCTCGGAACTCTTATGAGAAGCCTCTCCACTGGAGTTCTATTAGCATCTCCCTGACGGTCTCCGGTTTGCTAAGCTAACCTGTGGCAAAACCAGCTGCTCTTCGTTGTATCTCCTCCCCTCCTGTATTATTCCAACCGAATGACGAATTATTCTTAAATGAAGGAGTTCCGTTTAACGGTACCTATTTATATGTGTCGCGAAACATTGCTTGCGACATTTGTGGGTTTCAGCAGTCCGTTAAAGCGGATGCGGTAAAGCGGAGATAAAGAGCTGGCTCGTGCGCTAGTGCGCTCGTGTAACCGCTGCCTCGGCCTTTCTGCCGGCGCTCGCTCGTTAAAGCATACGTGACAGTGCCTGCGAGCGACGGAGTTATAAAACCCCGATACTAGCCGACAACGATGTTAATTCATAAATACGTGTTTAATATTAGAGAGCGCGAGAGGGAATTACGTATGCTGCGAGGAGGAGCATACGTCACGGAGTGCCACCCACGCGCCCCGCCTAATTGTATAGTTTTATAAAGTCCTTTCTAATAATTCCCCGGGCAGTGACGATGAGCAGCACAGGAACAACACGAATGCAACACAGCCTTTTTGTTGCTGTGCGGCGGCAGCATCGCCCAGCAGCCGCTAACGTTGCTACACACAGGAGTGGAAATTATGAAGGCAAACAATCAGGACATTCGTTCCGATGACTTAGAAATAGCAAAACGAATTTTACAAGAGCCTTGTGATTGAGAAGTAAAATCAGTAACGGTTATTTTCATTTTTTACCAGTTGCAGCTAGTCACAGGGATAATGGTACGGTGAAAGTAGTTGGAATTATATAGACTCCGACAATTTGTCCACACAAATAAAGAACCGCGCAGTATTTTGTTACTTCCATGTTATGTAACTTCTGAAGTTGTGAATATAGCTGTTTCAAACGATTCGTTCCACACACTGTTTGTCTGTTATTCCTGAAACAGAAAATAAATAGCATTGTACCCTACTGTATTACGCAAGTCGTAACATCCGTTGCATGTAAGCTATAAAATATCTAACTGAAAATGAGTACAACTGTCTGTTTCACCTTGTGTATGGTTAACCAGTTATTTCTCCTTACAGGCTAAAGCTTCAATGGATGATCCCCCCTATTTCGTAGACTTTCCCAGACGCATTAAACATCCATAATATGACAGAGATCTATACGTTGTTGTATTTGCATGAACTAAACATGCTATGACGGTAAATAAACTGTGGAAAAACCAAGTCCTAATCCAGATTCCTCTGTAAAAAAAAAAAAGTAAAAATTACAAAGAAGCAGCACGGAATTGAAAATAATTATGCCATAGCATGTTTCGTGACACATCATATTTTGTGCTTCGCGAATGTGTTGATGTATAAAATAAACGTTTATATGTAACCTATCAATTGAAAACCCGAACTATGTGCATCTAGTTCATATAGAATAGCAGATGGATAAACAAAAATTACATAAAAGATATCTTGACTATTGTGGGAACGTAGCAGTATGTGATCAGCAGTTATAAATAAAGAGGACTCTGACTGCAGGACGGTTTTGTAACGTTCTTATTACGTGGTCCATTTCGGGAACTCCATTCTAGTCTTCACATGAACTTGTGTACATAGTAAAAAATTTTCAAAAAATACATTACATCAGTGCCTAAACAACTTATCCGCATTTCACATAAAGTATATGTTACAAGTTGTGACGTGTAACGGTCATATCATCAAATTACAATTCTTGTACTTAAGTCAGCATTTACATGAAATTATAGCCAAGACGATATACTAAATCAACAACAGTATTTTCTGTCATTGGAATGTTAATATCTACTTACTGGTGGTAACCAGTTTACGGATGAGCTAAAACCAGTTATAGCGCGAGTGTGGAGCAACTTTCTTCAGGTCGTGAACATTTGTAGCGTTGTTAACTAAACTCTGTGCTGAATACAGCTGAACACTTATCTGAAAGGACAAGGAGGCATAGTAAAATAATGTTTATGCCCTATGTGCTATATAGAACATGGAATGCAAATTTTCACCTGTAAGACGTCATACGATAAAACAGAAGTTGCTAAAATCAGTGAAGTAATTTTGGTCCATGACGCAAACAACCATACCCATAGAAAAAAATTAATACAGTAGTATTTGTCACCATACGTGTTAAACGAGTTCACTTAGTGTTGGTAACCAACTTTTTGTTTAAAATTACGGAACATTTACATTGGGAATATCATTTCTAAAATACATAAGCATTAAGTAAATTGAAAGCCACTCAATTACAGCCCATTTATGTAACAGAAAATCATTCAGTTACAGAATCTGTTAGGTTTTTAGAGATGAAATTCACGCTGTCAATGAGCCTAACTGTAAACAAAAAGTTTGTTGCATCATACATGCATGTCCGGAGAAACTTTGCATCGTAATACGGAATAAAAAGGCACCGCAATATTCGGAATAAAAAGGCACCGCAATGTCGTATTTATCCGCCGACCCTGGCAAGCAACTTTCAAATAGAATATCTACAGTATAAGGGAATATACATAATGGATGTACGAGTACAAGCTGTAGACACAGGGATGTGTTGGCCTAGCCGTGACTCGTGCTCGGTTAGCAAAATGGTTAGGCGACCGCTCCCGATAAGGGTGAAATCCGGGTTCGAATGCCGGTCCCGCACAAATTTTCATTGTCGTCATTCCATTATACCGCTGATGGTTATCCATAATCGCAATTGCGAATACACTTAATGTATGAAGGAACTTTGCATCGTAATTTGGTATAATACAGGCATAGCAATGTCGTAATCGATATTAAGGTTGAGGCCAGACTGAAATTCAGTGGATGATTCTTCTACAAGTGTAGTCCACCAACGAAGCAGGTAGCTTACGAAACCCTTGTGCGACCAATACCTGAATATTGCTCGTAAGTTTGGGAATTTGTGAGATCCGAGCTACTCGGTAGCTTACCAACAATCGTTCTTCTGATGTCCCTTCGTGATTGGAACAGGAAATGGGGAAATGACAGTTTACACAAAATATTCTCCGACACACACCGTACGACTGCTTGCGGAGTATAGACCCTGGTGTAGAAGTATCGTAATTTTTTTCAGTTACACGTTCAAACTTGTTTTCTTAATTTCTTCTGTTGGTTGTTGACAACTATTTGTTAAAAGACACTTTAAAGTTGTGCATCTCTGCTGTTTTTGACAAGTATTCACTTTATTACGGTTTGCACGACTGGTCAGTTTCCGCCTCACAGGCTGTTGTACTGAACGAAAATACACTTGTCGGTACAATGGTGGGTTTTTTAAATTGCCCCAGCAGGTGACCGAGCGGATTTCACAACACATAATATATTAGTTCACTTCATTACAACAGAGATAAGATGAATTACCTAATTTCGTACAATTCATTTGCACAGGATTGTAGTGAGTTTTTACAACTGCCTCTGAATGTTAACGTGTCACTTGATTCAGACAAAATAGAAGTTTCTCTCTCATAATATATTTACAACAACTTTCACGTAGAGTTCTGACTAATACTATGATCATACAGCTGGCCTACTAAATGACGATGCTGTCGTCTTAGTCGATGATCGTGAACTATACTGAGAGCTACTGTGGTCAGTCGTAAGCAGAAGAGCGGTTATGGCGGCGTAGCGAAACGTTTCTGGGCGTGGCTATACTGGTGTCACTCATTCGTCGATGCGGCTCGTAGCGAGTATTTTCTCTTGTGGTTGCGTTGCGAGGTACCAACCTCGCTTTGGCACCTTGTTCTTCAGACCATAACAAATAGACAATTTTCAAGCGCAGTAGGTGTCAATGTATTGTACAACTATCCGATTACATAACGGCGGATACAGCCGATTAGAAGGTGTGCCCATAACGCTCGAGCGTCAGAATTAAACCTGAAAAGTTTACTGTATCATATTTCCCATGTGGAAAGAAGTGAAAGTTTGGTCTTTGTAAACAAAAGGGAGCACATATAGTGTCCTTAAAATGCATCAATTATAAAGATGATTATTAATGCACACAGTAAGATTTCTGGTAATGTGTTCGCTTTCTGATCGGCAACATCCGTCGTTTTATAACCGGATGATTGCACAGTACATTTCATGGATATCCGTCCCACGGAAGTTCTTTTAATCCCTCCAAATCATGGAATGTCATTCACTGCATCTCACTTACCGCATCAGTTTACCCCACGTGAAATCTCTACCATCTAATCAAATTCCCACTCCTCCTCACCCACATCGAACACCTCATATACTATTCGCAAGGTGGATTCCCCTCTGATCACCAGCCCCGGCATGCTGCCGCGTCTTCACAAATACATCCCGCCGTTCCTACACCTACAAACACTCCATATGCAATTCCAGAGCAACTTTAGCAGTCTTTCTCTCCCCCCTGTGCCCCCTCTCCCCACCCAGACAGTGGGAACCGCTTCGATATTTATATCTCCTTACCCAATTTTACTCTTCCCCACTATTCCCACACCACATCAGGGCTGCTCTCTCTTTTAGCCTCTCCATCCATCCCCATTCATTTGTTCTTGTCTACTATCCTATCAACACACCTAACTCCTTCTCCCTCTCCGTCTTTCCCACCTTCTGTCTTCCCACTATCCACAGCAACACCTGCCTTCATCCCCATAGTTTTCTACCCCTCAACCCTATTGAACATATTCTCTCTTCCCGAAATCCTTCTCTCCTAGTGCAGGTCCTTCAGATGAAAGTGCAGTGCTTTTCTCGGAATAATTTCGTCTTTCCGTGATGTGTTCTTAAAGTGTATAAAAATATACAGTATTTATCTTTTTTTATCCGTTATTGATTTGATTTTTAATTTAAATAAGAAGCAGTATTAATGCTTTTATGTAGACGCAAGCAAAATTCATCCTTTTCATTGTTTTTAAAGCCATGTCTAAAGTTTCTCCTTAATATCATTCCTTCTCATATTTGTTATATTTTTAAAAATGTTCTTGGCTGAAAAGCGGAATATTATACCACTGGAAGCCACTTCCCGCCCACATGAGGCGAGGGGACTGAAATAATAATAAAGGAAAAAAATACAACGCATTGACACCAACTGCGCTTGAAAATGGCCGTTTAAGGTCGAAATTGACCAATACTGCAAGACAAAAAAAAGGAGTAATTATCAAAAACTGTCGAGGAGGAAAAGTTCAACATGTCTTTTAATAAACATACCGCTGTGGTACCCCACATGAAGCAACTGATCAAAGTCTATTTGCATTAGCGAAAAGTAATATTATTCAACAGAGTGAACCGTAGCCCCACCCCTAGCAGCTACTTAGTTCTTCACATAACTAATTGCAGCCACTTTCCAGCTGGCAGTAGTGTGTGTTATTATCTCGCAGTGCAAGCACAGAATGTGATGGTGGAAAATTACTTTGGGGACTACCACGGCGGCTTGTTGTTAACTTCATTAGATTACTGACGGTGTAACGAGGAAAGGAGTAACAGTACTGACGAAAAAGGTGATGCAACGTGCAAACGACATGTTAAAGGTGACTAAGTCGATTGCGTAATAATTACGGCAGGAGAGACACGGTGCTGAGTGTTGGGATTCAAATATCCTTAAGGAAAAGAAGAACTAGTTTGCACACAAAGTTTTCTCACGGCCTGTATGGATACGTGTGTCATTAGTTAGCAATCTCTGCAATATTATACACAGTACAGAGAGATACTGACTTTGAGGACACTTCACAGATTTTGTGACTCAGGATAGTATGTCAAGGCTAATAATTAAATTCTCAGAGAAATTTTTCTTAGTATGTGATTTGGATTTAAAAGGTGCCAGAATAAAAGAGTCTTCATGTGTTCGAATGAAAAGACTTAGTTTCAAGAAAGGCAGAATGAATTAGATTTTTACAAAAAAAATTAACCATCGGAGTTGAAGCGACCAGTGGTTGATTCAGAAATATTGCACAACGGAATAAATGTTTCCACAGTGACAGTGTGTAGGACGTATTATCAAACATAATTGCTGTGTGTGTGTGTGTGTGTGTGTGTGTGTGTGTGTGTGTGTAATTAAAGTGAGACTGCCTATGATCTCTTCAGTGCAGATTCATACCAGGCACCAACTCGTACGGGAATGGGCGAAATGCCGCGAGTAATGAGGGGCACTATACTATTAGCGTATGGATACAGTGAGAATTTGGGTTTGACAAGAAGCGTGCTATGGCAGTCCGTGCAGTTGCGATGACTACTGCGTCCGGATGGATTAGTGGTAGTAAAAAAGTTGAGTGAATGATCAACGATGAACTTGAGCGTGCGTCATGAGTAGTCAGTATCGAACAAATGCAACGACCAATAACGAATAAAATGAGATAGGAAAAAGTGGTCACAGCATCTGCCAAGTAAGCAGGATACCAGGGCTCGAATCCAGATCATGCACAAGTTTTCAACTTTTCCGATAGATTTCAATGAATACTCGCTCGCAGTCAATGCCTGTAATTACTTTTTGTCTTAATTTAATTACTGTGCTGTGCAGGGCGCTGGAGTGTAAACGTGTAGCGTGTGGAAGTGCTCGAGTGCTCCACTTGTGTCTTCCTCTCCCTGTTTCTCAGGCGTAAACACGATGGTGCTGCCACATTGGCCAGGTCTTCATTTCGCTTTGACGTGTAACAAAATGTCATCAGAAGAACTGTCGCTGGTGTGGCCTTCCAGCCGAAGAATGGTTTGGTTAGTCTATCTCGCACAACCCTCATAATCACTCCACAACTACTGCAATCTACATCCACCAACGCATTCTACCGTACTAAGACTGTGTAATGATACATTCTACAAACTCATTAACCCAAATAGTATATAATACATAGAAATTCTGCAAACCATAGTACAGTATGGCGGAGTTTCTTCAGAGTGGTTCATATTTAACCATTAAAAAGTATTTTTTTCTGGGACCGCCGAGAACAGTTTCATTGCTGTGGAATGTCTTTTTTTTTTTTACTCGCCTTTCAGTTCTAAATTTGCAGCTATCCTAATGAAACCTCATGTGTGCTGTAGCACTACTGTAAATATTCTCCGGTACATTACCATAGGCTGAACCACTGCCTTGCTCTTAATAATAAATAATGAAAATCTGAATGCATATTTTCACTTGAAAACAGCTGCATTGCCTCGATCACATGCCCATAAATAGATCAATGTCTAATATTTCGTTTGGTTAATGTAACGATTGTCCTCTAACTAGATGGCACAATAGATAAACATACGAGACACAGTGATTTAAAGGCCAGTCGGATTATTGGGACATACATACTTCGCAAGCCAATGTACAGTGAATGGCAGTGGGTACACCGTACCAATATCGTCAGTTTTCCTTTCCATTCGCGTATTGAGCGAAGGAGAAATCATTTCCTAAGTGTGTCTGTACGTCCCCTGATCTGTCTTGTTTTATTATCACTATCCCCAGCTGAGGTATACGATGGTGGCAGCATATTAGTCGCACATTCTTCTTCGAACGTAGGTTCTTTAAACATACTCAACAGGCTTTCGCGAGAACTATGTCGTTTTTCTCCCAAGGATTACCATTTTACATGCCAGAGCATTTCTGTTACACTTTTTTATGGATTAAGCCGACCTGTTACGATTTCGCCTCTGAATTCGTTCGATGTGTGTTGTCGTGATTACTTGATAAGACCTTTAAACATTGATTGGAACACTACTCTAGAACCGGGCCGGCCTCAGTGACCGAGCGGTTTTAGGCGCTACAGTCTGGAACCGCGCGACCGCAACGGTCGCAGGTTTGAATCCTGCCTCGGGCATGGAAGTGTGTGATGTCCTTAGGTTAGTTACGTTTAAGTAGTTCTAAGTTCTAGGGGACTGATGACCTCAGATGTTAAGTCCCATAGTGCTCAGAGCCATTTGAACAATTTTTTTTTTCTGGAACCGGTCTAGAAAAGGTTGAAATGGCTCTGAGCACTATCGGACTTAACGTCTGAGGACATCAGTCCCCTAGACTTAGAACTACTTAAACCTAACTAACCTAAGGACATCACACACATCCACGCCCGAGGCAGAATTCGAACCTGAGACCGTAGCAGCAGCGCGGTTCCGGACTGATGCGCCTTGAACGGCTCGCCCACAGCAGCCGGCAAACCGGTCATACTTAGAACTACTTAAACCTAACTAACCTAAGGACATCACACACATCCACGCCCGAGGCAGAATTCGAACCTGAGACCGTAGCAGCAGCGCGGTTCCGGACTGATGCGCCTTGAACGGCTCGCCCACAGCAGCCGGCAAACCGGTCATACTAGCGACATGTATGTGAATTTCTTTGTAGACGCATTTCATTTTCCCAGAATCCTTCAGCAAATCCACTCGTATGTCTTCCATTCGCCTACCCTAACACTGACTGGACATGATCGTTGTGTTTAATATCACTTCTTATTATTCTTTTTATGGCTCTGAGCACTACGGTACTCAACTTCCGAGGTCATCAGTCCCCTAGAACTTACAACTACTTAAACCTAAGTAACCTAAGGATATCACACACATCCACGCCCGAGGCAGGATTCGAATCTGAGACCGTAGCAGCAGCGCGGTTCCAGACTGATGCGCCTTGAACGGCTCGGCCACAGCAGCCGGCAAACCAGTCATACTAGCGACATGTATGTGAATTTCTTTGTAGACGCATTTCATTTGGAGCACTACGGTACTCAACTTCCGAGGTCATCAGTCCCCTAGAACTTACAACTACTTAAACCTAACTAACCTAAGGACATCACACACATCCACGCCCGAGGCAGGATTCGAACCTGAGACCGTAGCAGCAGCGCGGTTCCGGACTGATGCGCCTTGAACGGCTCGGCCACAGCAGCCGGCAAACCGGTCATACTAGCGACATGTATGTGAATTTCTTTGTAGACGCATTTCATTTTCCCAGAATCCTCCAGCAAATCCACTCGTATGTCTTCCAATCGCCTACCCTAACACTGACTGGACATGATCGTTGTGTTTAATATCACTTCTTATTATTCTTTTTATGGCTCTGAGCACTACGGTACTCAACTTCCGAGGTCATCAGTCCCCTAGAACTTAGAACTACTTAATCCTAACTTACCTAGTGACATTACACACATCCATGCCCGAGGCAGGATTCGAACCTGCGACCGTAGAAGGAGCGCGGTTCCAGACTGTAGCGCCTAGAACCGCTCAGCCACTCCGGCTGGCACTTCTTATTATTGCCCGTAAATACTTATACCATCTGATATACTCGCGATGTTCACCACAAATCTAGTAACCACATAAAATCGGATTGTATTGTATGAAACTGGAGACCTAGAAACGATGGAGAGGCTACGTACACGCCGTAGCCCTCAGTGGTTCACAACCCCACAACAGGCTACAGCAGTCCACTCACCCCACCGCAGCCCCACAATATCGAGTGATTGACTTTTTTCTTGGAACAATACATCGACCTATATTTTTTCTATGTAGCATAGGATCTTCATTCGGCAGCTACCTATACTTCCACTTTCCAGTTGCACTGTTTACGTAATTTTTAGATCTTGATTATTTAGTTTTTTGAGTGTTGCACATATTCCAGCTATTGTGTAACACAGATTTCACTTTAAACATAAACTGTAACTTCCGTGGATCACACCATTTATGAAGTTTAATATTTTAGTCATATTTTGTCGCTAAACAATACACTGACCACCAAACCAAACTTTTCACTAATTAAATCAGAGCTGAGGACTAAGAAGGCTATAACCTGTGGTTTGTCCTAAACCAGTGCCTATATTTTCACAAAAGCTTATCTAACGGCTAGGCTGTAATTCAAACCTGACCAACTGACCTAAGCAGAGAAAGAAGAATTAATTATGGGGCGTTTCCATACAGAAAAACATCGACTGATGTATTCTTCTTAATAGATGGGTATCGTAGGGCAAAAATACATCGCGCAGTAACAATGTAGACGTGGAAATCCCTTTCGAACAGCCATGAACTCGCTAAAACTTTACTTAAGCAGTCTCTTGTATTGCGGGCCTCATTACGTGTTCCAGATGACTTGAAGAGCAAGTCTGGCCAGTGCAGTTAGGAAAGCCTTCCTGTCAAAGGGCCGAAGTTATTCGTGAAGCTCACCACCACTAGGTTGCTGGTGCTGACAACGCGGTCAATGCTTAACGCTTACAGGCACGAAGGGTTAATGTCCGCGTCGTCGAAAGTGGAAGAAGCTCAGAGTTTCAGATAGTAATAGTGAAATCGACTACCAAATGGAGGGAAGAGCAATACGTGACATTGCTCAGCCGCGCCGCAAGCGAATGGGCGCCATTCAGTGTTTGAAGTGAGGGCCGGGCGCTGCGGTTGCCCGTGAAATACTGCTGCACCGCTGGAGTGTATTTCAGCGCTCCGTCCTCGTGCCTCACTTCCTGCGCCCATAAAACGTCTCCGTGCAGCCGGCGTATTTAACCGCAGTTGTTACAGCGGCCCACAGCCAGGGCGTGTGCTCACTGCGTCGCTCAGGACACTCTCAACCTTACAACGTTCGCATCTAACTGGGGAATGCACCTGTGACAGTATGTACAAAATGTGGAAGTCTCGGCAGACGCAGATGTAAAGTAGAAAAACTCTGATTTTGGAACTAGAGTTCCGTAAAACCTCTTCGGGTACGCATTGGAACCGATCACGAATCTCGGAGGTAGACTTTCACCGACGGAACTAAGAGGTAAAAGCAGTTCTGTGTCTGCAGCTACTTTAACACTGTGCAGTTCATTGTGAAGGTGATGGCTACCCTCCGTTTTATATTTTTATAAATCATTGGATTTTCTGTACACACCGTGCAGCCATCACAAAATCACAGAAGCGGTACTATATGTAATCTGTTCTCTAGATACCAGAACAGACCAAATGATGTATATGAATTTGTATATATGAATATAACACAATGTTTTAATATAATTCCAAATTTGGTAGTATAACTAGGCATTTGGTGTTTAAGGGAAAAAATCTACATAAAATATCTACTTAAAACTTATAAAAGTAATTTTTAAAATTTGCATACTAACCTTTTGCCATATGGAATACATGTACTATCAACCATTGCTACATCACAAATTTTGCACTTTATAATCTTAGGTTACACTATAACATACAACACTACATAACACATGACTACAAAACATTACTGTATTTCGTATGAGAACAGGATTTATGTTCTCGTTTTGTTCAGATAGTTATCCCCTGGCGCCCCGAGGCACATCCCAGGATTCACAGGGGCTGTGAAGCCGTGCCACGCAAGATGTAGAGATTCAGGGATAGTTGTCAGAGTTTCTGGAAATTCATCTTGGTCGTCCCTGAGGCGCACCACGTGGCTACTTTCGTGATGTTGTTGTAAGTGGCTGTTTTCCGATGGTGTGTCTCGTTGTCACAATGTATGATCTTTTCTTGGTTCTCTCTTGGCCGTGCAGACTTGCAGTTCATAAGCTGATATTTTGGCTGACAGCAAGATTAGCTTGTGCCTCAGCTCCTCGTTCCTTATTACGCTGTAGACCGGAGAATTGCCAAAAACGTTCCTATCCTGGTCGGTAACATCTTTTCTACCGGCACAATCTCAGACGATGTGGTGCAGGCTGCCAGCTGCTCCACATGCACAAGTGTACACTACGTGATCAAAAGTATGCGGACACCTGGCTGAGAATGACTTACAAGTTCGTGTCGCCCTCCATCGGTAATGCTGGAATTCAGCATGGTGTTGGCCCACCCTAAGCCTTAATGACAGCTTTCACTCTCGCAGACATACGTTCAATCATGTGCTGGAAGGTTTATTGGGGAATGACAACCCATTCTTCACGGAGTGCCGCAGTGAGGAGAGGTATCGATGTCGGTCTGTGACGCCTGGCACGAAGTCGGAGTTCCAAAACATCCCAGAGGTGTTCTGTAGGATTCAGGTCAGGACTCTGTGCAGGTCTGTCCTTAACAGCGATGTTACTGACGTGTAACCACTCCGTCACTGGCCGTGCATTAAGAATGGGTGCTCGATCTTGTTAAAAGATATAAAGATACAATCGTCAGCCCCGCATTCCTCTTCAACACTGGGAGGCAAGAAGGTGCTAAAAACATCAATGTAAGCCTCTGCTGTGATAATACCCCCCCCCCCCCCCTCCATGGAAAACACGACCACACCATAGCACTACCGCCTCCGAATTTTACTGTTGGCACTACGCACTCTGGCAGATGACGTTCACCATGCATTCGCCATACCCACACCCTGCCGCCGGATCGCCTCATTGTGTGCCGTGATTCGGCACTTCAAACAACGTTTTCCACTGTTCAACCGTCCGATGTTTACACTCCTCACACCAAGCTAGGCATCATGCGGCATTTACCGGCGTGATGTGTGGCTTATGAGCAGCTGCTCGACCATAAAATCAAAGTTTTCTCACCTCTCTCCTAAAATGGCATAGTACTTGTGGTGGATCCTTATGCAGTTTGAAATTGATGTTTAGGAATGTGGTAATCTAGCGTACAGATGTATGACACAAGTGACACGCAATCACCTGACCACGTTCCGTGAGTTACGGGGAGCGCCCCATTCTGCCCTCTCACGATGTGTAATGACTACTGACGTGGCGTATATGGAGTACCTGGCAGTAGGGGTCAGCACAATGGCCCTAATATGAAAAACGTATGTTTTTGAGGCTGTCCGGATACTTTTGATCATATAGTGTATGTTCTGCATTAGCACATTTTCAGTAAGTAGCTGGAATAGAGTCTATTGTGTCGCACAGAATCCATCCGTGTAAATAGGCAATTAATTCTACGTGCAGCTTTCAATCTCTTAAAAAGTCTATAGCGATCTTATAAATTGTTGCATTTTCCTATGAAAGCACTGGTACCGAGCGACGTGGCTCAGTGGTTAGCACACTGGACTCGCGTATGGGAGGACGACGATTCAATTCCGCGTGCGGCCATCTTGATTTAGGTTCTCCGTGATTTCCCTAAATCGCATCAGGCAAGTGCTAGCATGGTTCCTTTGTAAGGGCAAGGCTGACTTCCTTCCCCATCCTTTCCTAATCCGATGGGACCGATAGCCTCGCCGTTTCTTCCACTCCACCAAACCCAAATCAGCCAACCAATCAAACAAGCTAAGGATACTGATGATATTGTATGAACGCATGGTCTTGCGGTGATATCCCTGAAGAAACTCTTCTTTGGCTTCCATGTTCGTCAACGGGTTATTTTTCCTCGAGATTTCGGCCGATTGCTCTTCGGCCGCTGTCAAGAGGTAACTGACAGCTGAAGGATTACTGTCCTTGTCGTGATATAGAAGTTGTGCTGCCTGTGACGTCACCGGTGCTCACACATGGAAGGCCTCACACACGGTAAACCAATTCGGCTCATGTTTTGCAAGTCGATAGTGTACAATCTAAAATGAAAGAATTTAAGATATTTTGGCTCAACACTGCTCCCCCCCCCCCCCTTTACCGAGATTTTGAAAAATCTACCCTAAGGTTCATGACTCGCATTCGACTCAGAATTGACTAGATCGATAATTAATCTAAAACTGAGTGTTTTCACCATATATATTTCCCGCAGATGCATATTCTCCTAGAAACCGAGCAAGTGACCTTTTTTGACTTCCGCTTATGTACCCATAGGGTATGCGCTCTTATACGAAGCAGAAGCTGCCATAGCGACCAAGGCATGTTGCTCGCAAGCAGAGAGTCTGTGTTCGATTTCCCGTTGTGTTCTGCAGTTTTTTTTATTTGTATTTTTTCTGCATCGAAACCGTTAGGAACAGAAGGGTTAATAAGGTACGTGAATAAATAAGGAATAATTAGGAAGTAGGCAAGTAAATTTCACGAACTATAAAGAACTAAAATTTGAACCTCGTTGTGTGAAAATACCTTGAGTAATGCTGTTGCGAAGACGAGCATTCCGTATACCTTACTGCAGAAGAGAGAAAAACTAACCCTTGTTGCAGTTGGTGGTGTACATAAAATAACGCAATATTCCATCAAGGTGTCTGTAAAACTGTTATGCATGCTTATAAGAAACTAGTGGTTAATTTGACCCTCGGATTATAAGATGAGGTCATTTTCTAACTGACTTGTTAAAAAATAACTATCTCAGTTGCTCCAAATCCAAGAAATGGAAGAATTTCATTACTAAACATATCTTCAGAACATTTTAAAACCATATGTTGCTTATAACAAGTTTTGTCTGATATTAGATTCGTGGGCTGGACAGATGGTTCAAATCGCTCTGAGCACTATGGGACTTAACTTCTGAGGCCATCAGTCCCCTAGAACTTAGAACTACTTAAACCTAACTAACCTAAGAACATCACACACATCCATGAGCGAGTCAGGATTCAAACCTGCGATCGTAGCGGTCGCGCGGTTCCAGACTGTAGCGCCTAGAACCTCTCGACCACCCCTGCCGGCAGGGAAACTATGTCATATTACTTAGTGTTTTTTGGGTAATTCAAATTTATTTCTTAGTTTGACCGCATTTTGAGTATCGTGAGGAGTGCCGTTGCAGCTGATGTGCCGCATGCAGCAACAAAAATAGTCTTTGCCTGCTGAGAACGTTGTATGACTTATCGTTCTGGGTTGGACAGACTACCAGAGTCATGTAGGATAGCACGTTTATAAATCACGAGAGTTGACCGACTATCACAGAGGAAGCAATACCACCAAACTACACACCTGTGTGCGAGACATGTGATTTTTGTTTTTATCGCCGAGTTAAAACTTTACTTTAGGGCTTCAACATATATTTGGAAACCCAGTAGGAATTGGACAACAGGGCAGACACAATAACTATTCACAGCATAATTCATGATTAACTTTCCGCACTTATTTTTCAGACGATGTCATCATATGAGAGGTATGCATCGAACCTAATTCCAGGGAAAGAAATATTTTCAAATGTAAATCAAGTTTGCTTTCCTCCGAATCTTCTTAAGTTAGGACGTAGTTATATGAATACTGCGTTTGTTAGATGTTCTTGGTGACGCGAATATGTTTGATTCCAATGTTTGTACGAAAAGCATCATCCATCTAGTTGTTCGAAGGAAATTGAAGAGATGTAACAGAGTGAGTGTAAGAGCATTTTAAGGCGACCAGGATTAAATTTTGAATCCGTTGCTAATCCAAGTCGTTTGAGAAATTTATTTTCTTACCTTGTAATTATTCCCTATTGCTTTACTTACCTCACTAATATATGCCTCCCAGTTTCGAAAAGTAAAACAAAAATGTAAATATAATAAAAGAAACCTGCAGAATACAAGTGGGAATTGAAGTCATGCTCTAGGCTCCACAAGCAGCTGCCTTGGTCGCTACACCAGTGACGTCTTTGTTCAATGTGAATAGATAACATTACCTTTCCTCGATTTCAAGAAAATATGCATGTGCGGACCCGCCATATGTTGATGAAAAATGCTCGGTTTTTAGTTATCTATCTATCCCGTGAATACTGAGTCGACTGTGCTTCATTAACTTTAGGGGTAGTTTTCTCACGAATGGGTGTTGTTGAGCCAAAATATTTTAGAGCGTTTCATTTTCGGTTGTACATATGACAGCTGATTCATAGTATATACTGGCCTTTTTTTAAGCTTCATCTTACTGTACGACCAAACATTTTCGATCGGATTTGCATTCGGAGACATTGCAGGTCAGTCGATCGTGGATACCCCATTGTCTTGCTTCCACTCTGTACAGAGACGGTTGCGATGTTTCGGATCGTTATGCTCTTGAAGCACCCGGTTTGCCTCGTTCGAACCAAATAGCTTCTTAACGGACCTCAGAAGGCTATTTTGAGAAAATTATGCAGAATTTTTAAGCTTTTAAATTGGCTGTAAATAATTACAAATAGCCAAAACAGCAACCTACAAAACAAAACATTCAACTCTCACACTGTTTATCTATACACTGTGCAAAAGCGCATTGAGTGCAGATACGAGACCACTACCAGAGATGTCGCTGCGGACAGTACATTTAACGTCATGATGGACACTTTCTGGTGGACTGTAGGTATTTTTATTTGAGTACATTGCGCAGATATGTCATTCTTGCCTACCAGGGCGTTCGTAATACCACTCGTAAATATCTGTTTTGTAAGACTCGTATGCACTTGAAGCTTGTTTCACATGTTGTCCCTCAGGAAGCCCCTTCGTACACGAGGGTTGGTTCTATCGTTGCTATATACAGAAGGTTTTTTGTTTTTACGTCGAGATTTTTATTTCTGAAGAGAGGCATAAGTTAGTGTTCTAATCGTTCGCATAAAGTAATCTTTATTTTATGTCACGTGAGAGTGTCATAATGGTTCAAATGGCTCTGAGGACTATGGGACTTAACATCTGAGGTCATCAGTCCCCTAGAACTTAGAACTACTTAAACCTAACTAATCTAAGGACATCACACACATCCATGGCCGAGGCATGCCGGTTGCGGACTGAAGTGCCTATAACCGCTCGGCCACAACTGCTGGAGTGAGAGTTTTATAAGGGTCTCTTATCAGCATGCACTCCCAGATATTTGACTACTAGTGACCAAGGAATCGGCTGGTCTACTATGGTTACTCTCAAATTTAGCATTGGCCTCTCTTTTGTGAATACGACTGCAATGGTCTTCGTAGAGTTGACGGTTACTATATATGCTGTGGTCTCCTGCACAGCCAGCCGCTTCGGACGAGCGGTTCTAGACGCTTCAGTCCGGAACCGCGCTGCTGCTACGGTCGCAGGTTTGAATCCTGCCTGGGGCATGGATGTGTGTGATGCCCTTAGGTCAGTTAGGTTTATGTACTTCTACTACTGCTTACATCAAAATGTAGTCTAACTTTCGATGGATAAAAATGCAAACATGTGTAGTTATGTCATGTGGTCATGCGTTAGAGATATCGAACACTTGTGGCGTAGTGGTAACCGCACTGGGAAATTTATGCCCGTTTTCCATTTCATGTTCAGGCACCGTCGACTTCTCTGGACAGGATAGTCTCAGACATCTCTGACATTCAGTTTGGTGTTATACTGTGCGCACCGTCTGATCGAAGTAAAAGTTAATTCAGCGACACCTCTACCATGACGAAGGCTAAAGGTTTCTGGGATATCATAGCTAAAGAAGCAACAGAGATAAAAATATTTGATAACATCGTAAATAAAGACGGTGCTTTGCAGCTAAGCACTCCGTGGAACTCAAGAATCTCGAGGACAAAGTGGGCGCGGTAGGCGCGATACGCAAACTTCGCATGATACGACAATGGACTGACAAGGGGAAGGCCTCAGACACGTACAACCGATTGGGTTCATGTTGAGATACGATTGAAAAGTCATTAAATGTATGACATGTGCAGCAAAGGCTCTTTCACACATCGCTGTGGCACAATTGAAATTATTTCTCTGTCTGTAGGTGACTCTCGATTCAGGGCAACGGGGTCGTTCTGACTTTTAAGAAAATTTCAGTAACATCCGTGTGGTACTGAACCTAATTACTCGTATTCTGCCTTTGAGGATACAGTATATGAAAAGTACAAACTGAGTTTGACGTGATCGGTGTTTTCGAAATACGTGTTAGTTGCCGTGAAGATGGTTACTCTTGCTTCTGGTAGATATTTATACCTGATCGCAGAATATGTTCTAGCTTTCTGCTACAAATGAAGGTTAGTCATATAAAACGGTAGTTTTGTGAACAGTTTCTGTTAGATAGTTACATTTTTTATCGCAATGATGTGTAACAAGTCAATTTACAGGATAAGTATTCACCATTAGTTTCAGTGGATGGCTCCACGCTGGCTATTTACAAATTCCTAAATGCCACACTGGCATAAATTTAATATTAATAAACACATATTTTTAATGTGACTATAATTTACACTAGGTTTCCTTACAAGCTATCTGTAAAAAAATAAAACTTAAAAAAATTAAAAATATTCTTCTCTGGAATAGAACGTGTTGTTCAGAAGAAATGTTGGTAGTATAGATTTAAAACTTACTTCACTATCTGTTAGACGTTTTTTATGTTATTGAGCTAATGATAAAATTAAATTTGTTGGCTGACACTGAATTTTAATATGAGCCACTGCACCTTTCATGGTAATAAAGATCAATTTTCTCTTCTAGCGTTGCAGGAACCCTTTTCTTCTTCTTTCTTGTATGTGTATGAAGAGATAAAGCCACGAAGAAAATAAAACGTGATCGAGTTGTAATAAGTTTGTATTGCATATATGAGTAAGGGCCAGGTACGATATTTACCTCCTCTGTTTTATCTTCTTTCTTTATGTGGGGCATGTGGAACCACAAGCTTGCAGGAGGAGACTCACTGAAACTTCGTTATTCCCTACGTTGTCTTGCCGTAGCATAGTGAGAAATTAGCCACACGCTCAATCATTTCAAACTATGGACGGCTTCTTAAAGAATGACATCCAGAACGTCAGCGTTCAGTCTCCAGAAATGCAGGAAGACATGTAGAGGATTGGCGTTTGGTGCACGATTTGGCAGCTGACATTCAACGTAATCAAATTCAACGTATTGCTCGTAAATAGGTGAAAACAGCGGTTACTGCTTGACTAAACAAGTGTTGAACTATCACTGGAAACAGTCACATCTATCGAATATACAGGAATGATTTCAAGTGGATTGTCAACAAATCGTAGGAAACGCTAATATCAGACTGAGACACATTGGAAGACACCTCAGGAAGTGTAGCCCACACAGAAGAAAGTAGCATAAAAACAGTGGTTCGGCCAGTACTGGAGTATACTCTTACCGACTACAATTATGAGAGGAGATACGAGAGATCCAAAGAATAGCGGCGAGCTGAGATACGTATTCGTTTCGGAAGCGTCCAATTGTAGAGACCACAAAAGAGGCGTCGTGCTTGACGGTATGGTTTACTGTTAAGAATCCGAGAACTTACGTTCCTGGGTGGGTAAACCAACATGTTACTTCCTTTCGCATACATCTTGTGAAAAGAGCATGAGAATAAAATTAAAGAGATTCGAGCTCACACGAAGACTTATCCAAAATGGTTGTTCCCGCGCTCCATTCGCGACTCTAACAGGAAGACGGATTAACTGACACAGCTACACGTACTAACCTCCGCTACACATCGTACGGTTGCTTGATGGAGGTAGCAGTACATGTAGAATGGATATTACTGCGCGTTTAAAGATTTTGTTTGATGTTCGAAATTTTTTATTTGCTGCAGGCTACGAAATATATCTGGCTACAGTCCAACACCCAAAGATTGTACTTCCTTTTGCCGGGCTCCTGTGTCTCCCTCCCTCCCACTGCCTCTCTCCCTCTTTCTCTCTCTCTCTCTTGTCTCTCTTCTCTCTCTCTCTCCTTCTCTCTCTCTCTCACACACACACACAAACAGACAGACACGTTTCTCGTCTTCCTTCTCTTAACTATAACATTGCTTTGCATGGACATAACGGTAGAATACATCATGCAAGCAAATGCCAGGATAGTTACTTTGAAATGGCACTGCCTATTTCCTTCCCCATTCTTCCCTAATCCGATGGGGCCGATGACCTCGCTGTTTGGTCCCCTCCCCAAATCAACCAGCCAACCAACCATGCATCTCTATGATTATTGTTCACAGTGGTCCTAATCATGACTTTATTTATTTTAAAGTATGTTTCAGTATAGTCTTCCGGATGGAAATAGTGCTATTTCAGGGACCAAACAATCACTAGTGTTGATCTCCGAACTCCAGCTGACGATACTAAGGCAGAAAGCCAACTCGGTGAACTAATCCCCTTAAACGATTTGTATGTATTCATTCACTTTCAGATTATTGAATGTGGCTTATGACTTGATTACTTAACTGAAATTGTTACAAAAATCCTTTTTATTGTGAAATAGAGGAAATCAAGTCGAAACTCATTGCAGTCTATGTGGAGAAAGTTATTAATGTCACAGATGGTTAATATCACTCCTTGTCGCAATTTCTGCCTGAGTAGATTTTCAACACTAACCTAAGTTTCGACTATTCTTGTAAATCCTGCAAATACGTCACAATATACTACCACAAGGCTGAGTCCAAGTATTCTAGAACAATTCTGCTGGCACAGTATTTAGTTTCCTTGCATGTTATGAAAAATAAAGCGCTAGTACGAAACTTCCAGAAATTTAATCATTCCGCAATAAACACAGCCTCCAGCAAAAAAGAAATATTATTAAGTTGTAATTTTCCATAAACTAAGATGTGACTGGATGTATTTTGTGCAGCTCTTATATATTTTAAGGAAGCCATAATTATTTGCGTTCGAAACGGTCACAAGCAACCAAACAGAATATCAACGTAGAGAACACACAAGACGAATTTGAGCATCTGTCAATGCAATGATACTTGGTGAACTAAGTCACAATATTCGCTTAAGATGTATACGACTGTGCTGTTGAAGTAGATGTATATTGCAGCTTAAATATATCTTAAAGTACTTCCTCTTGAAGTATTATGCAGATACAAGTAGTTACTCTGTAGCTAGTAGTAAACAGGAGTGTATGTAACATGCACATTCCATACCACTTAATTACAGCTCAATTTGACTTTGAAGCATAGCAGTGTTAAGTGAGATCTCTGGTCATATAAAAGAACATTTATTTAAGATATTAAATATCACAGCTCACTCTGACCATTAACTCCCATTAATGGAAATCTAAATGGTTGTATTTCATTAATAATAGAACCAATGTTCATTGCTAATGCAAGATATGTACATAAAGCAACAGATACACGTTTTTCACGTAAATTAAAATACTCACTTACGAAACTTTATTTACTTACTGTTCACCAGTGTCTGTGCTAAAGTGTATTACTTTCACGTGGCGTAAAGTCATAATGTACTCACTGTGCTCCTGTATATTAATTATACGTCGTAAGATTATATATGTGACTGCGACAAATATCTATGAATATGTAGAAAGTGTCCTTGAAGAAAATCGAAAACATTGCATGTACTGGAGTCTTTGCTTAAGTATCGATAAGTTGAGGCTCATTGCATGCTATACTGTATCATCTTTGCACGGGCCTGTAAACAAAAATTACGTATTCAGTTTGTGTGTTTGCTAAGAGCACTCCACACAGCAGCTAGGAGCCTGAGTGAGAACCGTGCTGTAAGATTATTTAACTGTATTCATGTATTAACTGTTGACGGCAGGCAGCGTTATACAATATACTATTGCGTTTACATATTTGAAATTAATACCTTATGTTACATCATTTAACGTAGAGTATTTGTAATTTTCAAGACTGTCTGTTACTTTGTAAGTATGAACTCTTAAAGGAAAAATGTGAAGGAACGCCTCTCGGCTAGCAACTGAATTTTTTGGGTAATTTTTTTGTGCCGAGTTGACAGTTGAAATCTCGCTTAGGGACGGATTTTATTTAGATAGACACTGGATGTGCTTTACAAGTTCTTCGTTTTGGTGAGTTAATCTATTACCTTTCATAAATTTTTGATTTCTTTATCTTTCATAAACTGATAATGTATAACAAATATATCTTAATCGTATGTCTGTAATTGTATATTGATAACGGCAGTAGCTGAAACTTATGACCAGACGAAGCTACAATTGTCTCGCCATAACAGTGGTTCCTTGACTGTTCTGGGAGATGACTCATCGGAACTACAAGAGATGAAATAGTTCATTTTATTATATGTATGAATAAAAAGGCTTACTTAACTTGGAACAATCGTTTTCCGCAGGAGTGCTTGATAATTTACAACTATCACTGACTATTAAAGCATTACTTGATGCACTAATTACAAACTGCTCTCTTGAAGTACAATGTTCAACATTTACAAAAGTACATTTCTACCTGATACTTGAATGACTCGTTAGTCCTACTCCTGGGGCACAACGCTTCTATGCTAGGCTCTATACTGATCTCCGAACGAGGGGCTGCGGTGCTGAGGGGGAGTGAATATCTTCTTCAGCCTCTCCCATTCATCGTTATGGATTGCAGTGAGACATAGCTCATGTCTGTGGTATCAATGTGCGTTGCCGACTTTGGTGTGGCGCTGCGATCTTTCGACGATACCACAGAAACGACATTGTACATTAAGAAATATATCAAGTGAGCTGCATGACTTAATTAAAAACTTATCGTTACAAGGGTAGATGGTGAAATATATCTGAGGGTTTATGATGATGGTCGGATTAATCGGAACTGGTGGCGAATGTGGGTGTATGACATCAGCAGCTCTTGTTGGCTCAGAAATATATTTTTTTCAAACGTATCAGGAAAGACCGAGCACAAGTCCGGTTGGAACTAGGATAGGGATGACAATTGGCAGCGACTTTTACAAAAGACCTATCCTGGCCTTCACCTTAATCGATTTAGGGAAACCTGAATAAGGATGGGCTCACGTGGATGTGAAGCCCGCCCCTCCTGAGTGTGTGTCCCGTGTGCTGGCAGGGCAGCTGCAGGTGGATGCAAGCGGCGCCCAGCTGAGTATCGGCCAGCGGGGACTACCTGTGTCCCCTCCACACCGCCGGGGGCGAGTAACAGATGGAGCCCTACCTGCTTCGCCCCTCCTTAACCTGTGCGGCTCTACCTTCCCTCTCTAGCCCACAACAAATGACTACGTATACATACAGGTAACCATTGCCAGCCATACGCTACAGTAAATTACAAGTCTCTCTCTGTCACATTTTTGCTTCTACTGTGTTTTATTTCTCTTTGACTTCAATATACAGGGTGAACCCGAACTCCAGCAACAAATTTCAGACGTTTTTCAGTTGTTTTGGTGTAATGGGTACATGGATTCTGGCGCCTAGTTACAGTGTAATAATGTGATTACGATTTATTCGGTTTGTTACCAAATTTACCCATGTTTCTCAGAAAATACATTCACGACAGTGCAGTCATCACTTTGCACTGCCAGTATTTCCATTCCAACACGGAAAGATCCGGTGTTTCGTGCCTATGTACAGATGTGTAAATATTGTACTAAAAAGGCCGTCCGGAATGGCCGAGCGGTTCCAGGCGCTCCAGTCTGGAACCGCGCGATCGCTACGGTCGCAGGTTAGAATCCTGCCTCGGGCATGGATGTGTGTGATGTTCTTAGGTTAGTTAGTTTTAAGTAGTTCTAAGTTCTAGGGAAGTGATGACCTCAGAAGTGAAGTCCCATAGTGCTCAGAGCCGTTTGAACAAATTTTTTGTACTAAAAAGTGGTTACCGTCGCTGTGGAAACAGCTCAGTATAGCTTCGCACTGCCGCTTTTCCATTTCATTCAGTGACTCCATACATGACATGCATATTGGCCAACTCTTCGTCAGTAAACCTAACCACTCTGATCCGTGTCACTAACATACACCTAACACTGTCTGAGAAGCAAACCCAAGGCGAAACCGGTAGGCACTGAATGAAAGTTTGACAGCAAGGAGTAAAGTGGGAATTAATGTTATCATCAGCAAGTACCGTGAGTTAACGGAACAAATAAGACATACAGTGCATACCGTCGGCATTTGCACTGTTATGTAAATGTTGTCAGTGCAGTATAGATACTAACATGAGGGGGGGGGGGTAAGAAACCAAGTGAAATGCTACCGGAAGCCGCCTGTGTATCACACCTAAATAGTAAGAAAATATCTCTGAACAATCTGCAAACATTTGTCGGTGGAATTCGGGTTCACCCTAAAATGTAAATGTTGTGTAACTAGGGCCTCCCGCCAGTAGACCGTTCGCCGGATGCAAGTCTTCCGATTTGACGCCACTTCGGCGACTTGCGCGCCGATGGGGAGGAAAGGAGGATGATTAGGACAACACTCAGTCCCTGAGCAGAGAAAATCTCCGACCCAGCGGAGAATTGAACCGGGCTCTTAGCATTAACATTCTGTCTCGCTGACCACTTTTTTTCATTTTGTTCGCTGTTGATCGTTGTTTGCTCGTTGTGGACGTCATATGACATCCGTTCAAGTTCTCTGTTGATCCTTTGACTCAATTTTTTTTTATTACAGAGGCCAACCAGCTCTCTGACCGAACACGCTGAGCTACCGTGCCGGCTACCACTCAGCTACCGGGGGCCGACGGATATTAAAAAGTATTTGATGAATTTTGTCAACGGGTGTGATAAAGACACTGGTCTCCTCTTCGCAAAAAGACCATGTCCGGATCCCCTTCTTGTCACTGGTTTAACACCGTTTTTCTGAATCGTTTCAGTCAAATTCCAGAATGATTGATTCTAAAATACTACTGTCGATTGCTTTCGCTATACTAAAGCTGATCTCCTGATTTCTTACTGATGATCCCCGCTTAGATGGAACATTTTGTTTACCTCCTATATGTATCTACACCTACAACTGTTGTATTTCGGTAGTTACAACAGTAATTTGTATACCAGGAAGCAGGAAACAAACCATAGTAACTGGGCGCTCTACAGAACATCAGTACACAGTGATGTAACTGAATAATCAAATACACTTTACTTATCTTCTGAGAAACAGACGTGCAGAACATAACAAGCACCTCCAACTCAACAGCAAACTGTCTTTCTAGTTGCGCTGGTTCTCACAGATCTAACTAACTCTGACGTCGGCAGCCGCTGTCTGGTGGAACTGAGCTATCGAACTGAGTTGACGATGTATGCTGACGAACTAGCCCCGAGCGTTCTTGTCGATTTCCTGTATGCCAGTGCCGCAGAGTGGAGGAGCGGTGCCTAATTTCAGTGTACTGCCACGCTGGCGCCACCCCTCGTTGTCTGCGGATACTGACGTTCGCGCTGCTGGCTTTGGACTGCCTGTGCACGAGTGCTGCCTTACGATGGCATCACAAAAGCAGCAAGCCACTGCATGACGCTTAGCACATTATGCTTTGTACCCCCGTTTCATCCGCCCCTTCTTGTCATAATTGCAAATGAAACTCAGGAATAATAATCATGTTCATTCCTGCTCTCGCGTCCTATTTTCTACCGTCTTCGCCTTACCCTCATTTATCTAGATGAGCGATGGAAGCAACAGAATCTTTTAACAGTCTGTCTGGTGTATCTTTTCTTTCTGCATCCTCAACATTATTTCAGGAAATGTCTTATCCAGAGAATCTCACATGAGTTCACTGAACACGTCAGTAACTCTCTCGCGCTGACTGAAATGGGCGATTCAATTCAGTTGAAATTCTTTTGACCTCCTCCTTAACCTCACCATGTTGAGGAACCCAGAAATCCTAGCACAGGAGACTTCAACAATTTCTTCCTGGAGGTTGCAGCACAGTTTGCCGGATTTATCTCAAAGGTGACAATGAGGAAACGATTTTATCCTTATGTCGTACCTACAGTTGATTTCACGTGTCCTGTTTTACCTCATATTACATCGCTATGTTAAGCCGATATATTTAATCGCACCATAGTTTCCCTGTTAATCATTAGCGTTCTCCTGCATTTTTCCACACTGAAGGGTAACTGACACTCACTTCTTTCATTTCCACTAACACTGATCACCGAAGAAACAATTTTTCCTCGTGATGGAACTGAAAACTTCGTAACTAACGTCTGACATGCGATGAAATTCCACTACACATTATTGATACACTTCTTAGGGTTCCGTACCTCGATCGGTAGAAACGGACCCGTTTAGGGTCGCATTGTTGTCCGTGTGTCCGTCTGCCCCACTGTTAAGAATCCATTTTCCCCGCAATGGGTAGACGTATCAAGTCGAAATTTATGTCACATATTAAGATCTAGGGTCCCTTGATAGAGTAAGGCCTTTAAGTTCGAAAGTCACTCAAATCAAAAGTTACGGCTGTTTATGCCACACATTTTGATATTCGCAAACTCACTCCTCAAAATCTGTAGTAGTTCAAGTTGACCTAGAATTGTGAAATTCGGCGAGGAGCTACGGTTCATAGTACAGACTAAGTAAAAAATTCGAGTATCATTAATTTGTAATTATATCTCACAAAAAAGGTTTGTTTTTATCATTTATTATCCGTCAAAATCAAATGGCTCTGAGCATTATGGGACTTAACTTCTGTGGTCATCAGTCCCCTAGAATTTAGAACTACTGAAACCTAACTAACCTAAGGACATCACATACATCCATGCCCATGGCAGGATTCGAACCTGCGACCGTAGCGGTCGCGCGGTTCCAGACTGTAGCGCCTAGAACCGCTCGGCTACTCCGGCCGGCTATTATCCGTCTGTCTATCTGTTAAGGTCACTTTTTCTCAGGAAGATGTAGGAGTATCAAGTTCAAATGAACGTCAAATACTAAGATCTAAGGACCCTTGGCGGTGAAAAAACTTAAGTCTCTTTCAGATACGACCATTTGTGTCACGTATTTTGATACTCGCAAACTCACTCATTGAAACCTATAGGGTACGTCCCATTGACCTGAATCATGAAATTTGGAAGACAGCAAGATTTCACAATACTAGAAAAGGAAAGACCCGAAAATTGTCATTTATCCGACTTCAAACTTAAAATTAAAACATCCACGAAAGTCTCCGAATTCATGGGACCGGTATCCTGCTAGTATCGCTGTCGACAACAGGCAAAAATCGTCAAGATTCTCTCTCCTCGGGATGGATGAACTGTCGACATAATTAAGTTTCTACAGAACCCTCAGAGCGATATCACTACTGCGTAGTGGTTTCGTGTGGTGTCAGGCAAAACGTGCAAACCAAGCCTGTACTCTTCCCAAACCATCTTTCACGGGCGTGTGGAATAAAATTCCCACAACGAATAAGCATTATTATTGGGAAACATACGTCTGAGTACAAGACAGGATATTTTATTTACACATGACATAATCTCTGAGGTATACATTGGAAGTTGGGTGTTAACCAGATATAACAATTCCTAAGCTATGGACAGATCGTGGTGATCGTGTTCATTGATCACAAAGGTCTCTGAATACCACAGCTTCACATTTATCTGTGTGGTCAAGGATAGAAACCTAAGTGTGTTTGCCTAAAAGTAGACGAAAGAATCAGATAACTCGTTCACATTACCAAGATTTTATACTCATCATAAAAAACCGGATCGTCAAGATAGAGAAACGTCTCCTATTACGAAGATAGAAACAAGACCATTACTAGAGGTGAAATTTTTGAAAGTTGAATTTTAATTTTTAGAAAAGATTGGAGTATTTTACAATTAATAACTTCACCAGCATGTGTTTGCTGTGAGCTTCTCTAAATTGTACGGGCTCTTCGTTAGGTTATCTCCAGCAGCAGTCTCGGAAAAGAAGTGGTCTGACACTAACTTTTCCCTAGCAAAATGTGTCTCGTGGATACTCAGACTAATAATTTGTCGCTGTGAGCATTGTATTCAAAACTATCAAATGCTCATGGACATAATGTAGCATTTCAAAATCAATCGATACGAAATTAGTGTCAGTTTTGATTAGGTCCCTCTGTTAACACATGTCCATATTAAAGTCATTAGCACACTATCTCCATTCCTAAATGTTCCTTGCTCTGACGATCATCTACATTTTGCATATTGGTGCATTTTATGAAGTGACTGATGGAACAAATACGACCTTTCCTTGTTTCCCGCAGTGGCTAATTTCTTCATGGATCATTTCGAAGGACTCGCTTTCAGTTCAGTTCCTCTTCCTACATTTTGCTTCTTTCGCTACACTGACGACACATTTATGATCATGCCACTTGCGATCGAAGATCTTGAGCTGTTCATCATGTCAACAGTATACACACTAAAAAAAAATTTGCCACTGAGAAGAGAGAGAACAAATATTAACAATTTTATTTGTTTTGCTTTAACGAAAATATGGTGCGTATTCGGTCACTCAGCTTTCCATTAGTCGACACATACTGACCTACATCCCAGCACACAAAGCTTTCATTGTGCAGCGTAAAACGGAGTACTGTTAAGCACGCTGATACATACCTCAAAAATGGTTCCTGACAACAACAACCTAGATTCCGAGATCAGACATTTGAAAATGAGGTTCTGAAAGAACGGCGGTAGTGAATACAATATCAAGTTATCCATCTGTAAGAACGAAAATACGAACATACTCAATTATCAGAGAATAATCATATTTTAATACTCCTTCATTTCCTTGGGACCGCAACAAATGAAATAAGCGGTATCTTGGACGGACACGGTAATCAAAACATTTTCCGACCAGTCGACAAAATTTAAGAGATGCTATCATCAGTAAAAGGCAGCCTTGGTAACACTGTTCTCAGCATTTGTAAAATGCATGAACGCAGTACTAGTTACTTAGGTGAGTCGATACGAACGATTTCAGAACTACCCACAAAGCACCGACGTCACGATAAATATTGCGAATCCGACATATCTCGTGTTGCCGACCACAACCCCATAAACAAATTTATATTTATGTTTGATGAAAGGAAAATCTTATTCCATGAATTTACGTACTGCGATTCTGCAATCAAAGAAGCCGTTGAGGTCAGAATGTGCAACAGCTTTAACCGAGACAGCGGCTATCCCCTTCGTGGTGCATGGAAACGGGCACTCGAAGCTGAAATGGTACAGAGAAACAAGCTCAATTACACACCGTTTAACATTCTAACGAAACCAGTGCGGCTTCCAGTGTACCTCCATCATGGTCATGAAAATAATTTTTGGTAGCATATTGAAGTTCTATGACTTCGTGACGTCCACACAGTTTACTTATAAACTCGTGGTGATGAGGACAGTAGAGGTCCTCGAAGGCTAGAAATTATGACTTAAATAGTGAAAACTGCAGCAGTTACCTATTTTCCACGCTTAGCACAAGCCGTTTCGATAATTTATTCTCATTTTCAAGTGCTTTTCTGCATTTGTTTACATGAATATGTTTGCTAATATTTCCATGTGTGATTTTCTGCCTCTCTAGCATATTTTTGAAGTTAGACTGTAAGCGACAAATAGGGCAAAATGAATTGCTGAGTTGTTTTTAAACGTTAATGTTAGAAATAGTACTTTTGTTTGACTACATATAGGTATTGGGCTTCTTTCATTATATAGACTATCACATGCCCACAAATCATCGCTTACACTGTTTGTTTACAAAACATACTAGAAAGATATTATGACACTATGGTTTCGTAAAGAGTTTGCACACAGGCAGAGTTGTTAGAACGTTATTGGATTACATTATGCACATATATAAGGTTGTAAATTATTAAAAGTATTTTTACGACTACTGAATACTAAATTATGGATTACTTACCTTTACTTCTAATGACGAAATGGATATATTTCTGAAAATTATTAGAGTTATCATATGTAGGAGAAATATTTGAAGAAATTAACTGATACACTAGCTCATTTGTCATTCGGAATTTTTTCTGCTTGTTTTCTTGTGATATACATTGTATGAGATTCTTGCAAGTGATGGAGTATCGCAAGATCTACTTCTGTGTTTTCGAATGGTTGTTTAGTGTTTTTTTATGTGTGTTGCTATTGCTGATTTTGTAAATTTTTTATGTGTGTAACAGCTGATATGTTCATTGCATCTAATTTGAAAGTCAGTGCAAGTTTGTCCTATATAGTAGCTTAAGGAAGATTTACATGTCATTCTTTTATATTCATTAATCTGAAAATTTATCTTTTTTATTGTTTCAGGTGTGGACTAGTTTCTGCTGTAGTTTGTTGTTTGTGGAGAGAGCTACTTTTGCTTTAAGTGTTCCAAGTAGGTTTGCTATTTTTGGAGAAATGTTGCCTATGTAAGATATGCTAGCCATACATTTCATTGTATTGTTGGCTCCTTCCAGAGCGCCAGGAATCTCTTTCTTTTACGTTGTTTCTCTGTGTGTACTGTATATCATTGAGCTGGGGAAGACATTGTCCAATGCCGTTTTGTGAATGACGTCTAATTCTTTCTCTGTTTCCTGTTTGTTCATTGGGATTTTGTTTGCTCTGTATATCATCGTTTTGCATACAGCGTTCTTGTGTTCATCTGGGTGATATGATGTGGCAAGGATTGTGTTGCTGGAAGTTGTCTTTTTTCTGTGCTTGTTGTTTTTGTTTTCTATGCACAAATGTAGAAAATGAATGCAATTTCTTTTTGGTATTCGGCTGTAAAATTTATTTTCTTGGGTACATTTTTAAAGAAATTTATGATATTATTGGTATCGTTGGTGTCACCTTTGAGCAAAATTAAGGTATCATTTAGATATATTTTGTGGTCTGTTATGTTTCTAAGCAGAGTTCTTGGCCGCTGGAAATTTTCTATTCTTGTTGATTTACAAAAATGTTGCTATTGAGCCATATATTGATGACAAACTATACAAACTCCTTGAAAAGGAAGTGGTGAAAAAAGGAGATAACCATAGACACATACAAAATTATTCAAAAACAGTAATTACTATAAATCAAAAGCTTAGAGAAAACCAGGCATTAACTAACCTTAAAATCAGAGAAACGTTACACAATTGCCATTACAAAAGAAAATGAATGCATTGAGAAAACTGTTAAATTCTTCACAGAAAACAACTTATTACAATTAAAAAAAGATTCAATAAAATAATTCCATAGCAAAGTCAAAGGGCAGTTACAGGAAACACAGTTCTTATTGATAAAATATGAAAAGAAATACGTCTCCTACATAGACCCTAAAGCTCTCCTATTAAGATTGGAGCCTAAGGCACACAAGGAAGGATGTCATGTAAGGCCTGTAGTTAACGATATGAGGAGCCCTGCACACAAACTATCTTACAAGCTTAATCACTTTCTAAAAAGTACTTCACATCTGAAACAACATATACTGTAAGAAAACAGTACCACACTAGCCACTAAAATAAAAGACATAAACAATCCAGTTGGTTACCACTTCATACCACTAGACATCACAAGCTTATGTCCCAGTATCGCAGTTAAAGAAGCCATTCAAGTAATAAAGAACAACTTACTAAAGCAGAAATTACTGAATTTATAAAAAAAAAAGGTTCAAATGGCTCTGAGCACTATGGGACTTAATATCTATGGTCATCAGCCCCCTAGAACTTAGAACTAATTAAACCTAACTAACTTAAGGACATCACACACTTCCATGCCCAAGGCAGGATTCGAACCTGCGACCGTAGCGGTAATGCGGTTCCAGACTGAAGCGCCTAGAACCACACGGCCACACCGGTCGGCTACTGAATTTATAGAGATAGTAGAAATAATCCTCAACTACAACTACTTTTAATTCGGCAGTAACGTTTATCAACAACATGATGGGCTAGCCATGGCTCATCCATATCTGGCACAATAGCAGACATTTTCATAAAGCACCTAGAACAGAAAAATTTCAGTAGCCAAGACCACTGTTTAAAAAACATAGCATACTAGAAAATACACACAGATGATACTTAATTTACTCAAAGACAACACCAAAGACATCAGTAACATCATAAATTTCTTTAATAATCTACAGAAGGAAATATATTTCACAATTGAATACTAAAATACCAATAGCATTAATGTTTTAGATTTCTGCACAGAGAACAAAAACAACAGGCACAGTATCCAAGTAAGCAGAAAAAAAACCTGCACCAACACAATCCCTGCCACGTCATATCACCCAGATGTACATAATAAAGCTGCATACAAAACGTTGATACACAAAGCAAACAAAATCCCAATGAACAAAGAGGACAGGGAGAAAGAATTAGACATCATTCAGAAAATTACAGTCGGCAATACCTTCCCCAGCTCAGTGATAGACAGTATGCAGAGTGGAATAACGCAAAAGTAAGAGATTCGTGGCTCATTGGAAGTAACCACAAATACAATAAAATGTATGGCTAGCATATCGCATTTATGTAACATTTCTCAAAAAATAGCAAACTTACTTAGGTTACATGAAGTGAAAGTAGCATTCTCCAAAAACAACAAAAAGCAACAGAAATTAGTCCACACCTTAACAACAAAAATGATAAATTCTCAGTCTCAGGAATATACAAAATAACATGCAAACCTTACTCATGCTACTAGAAAGGACAAACTGGCATGTATTATCAAATTAGATACAATGAACGTATCAAGTGTTACACACATAACCAATTTACAAAATCAGCAATAGCAACACACATACGAAACCCTGAACACCCACTGGAAAATATGGAAGATCTTACGATATTCCACCACTTCCAAAAATTTCATACATTAGATTTAACGGCACGGCTCGAGATTTTTGGACACCATAAAAAAAAATACTGGACAGGCGTGGAGAATTATATACCAGAAATTCCTCCCATCGTTGGTACGAGCCACATGGAACTACGTAGCCTGTGGCAAGATCAACACCAATTAAAGGCTCCACGATATCGGATTGCTGGACACGCCATTCTGCTCTGCGCTCACCGCTTCACTTGTAGAGCAGCTGAGGATGTCTGTCTCCTAGGACGCTGGCCTACGTTTTGGCGTTAGGTGACTGTTCTAAGCTGTAACGACATTGGGGTGTGAATATGAAAATCTGTGACATCTTTGGTGCATTTGGTATCTCCTAGAAATCCCGTTGTCACAGCGTCTTTCGATACCCAGCATTTGACCGGGATAGTAGTCGATTCACCCATCTCTGGCGGAGGGCGAAAGAGGAAACTGGCCACACAGCTGCCCCCTTACGTTTTAGCAACAGATAACAGGTACTACCCAGTGCTTATAACACATCTGTGGTTGCACAGGATGCTGGACCAAAAACCGGTTTTCCGACACAGTCCGGATGCGTGCAGAGGACGGCATACTAGTCATTGGGAACTTCAACGTTAGGCGGACAGTAGAGCACCTCAGGGAAATAATAGGCAGATAGGGAAAGAAGGCAAGTGTGCACCCGGCATGTTCGCAGGGAGTTCTCGTCCGAAATGTGGAGGAGGCCCTGCCGGGCGCAGGTCTCATTCCTCCCGCTGTCAGAAAAATGGGACCGGCTCCTCCGAGACCGTAAGGGTCCGGAAAAGGATGAGACTCATTCCTCCCGTTTAAAGCAGGTAGACGTACTCGTATCTTTCGCAGCTCGTGACGGCTCTTCAGAGCGCAGGGCTATGAGGCCGGAGTTTGTGGCCAGCACGCGGAACCGTTAGCGTTCCCGCGCGGGCTTTTTCTGTCAGAAAACGGCTTTCCTTCCTGCCCATTCTCATATCTACACTTTGTGAATACTCCAGACGATCAAAACTTTCTAGCATATTTACTTACAGAAAAAGTTGCAAAACTCTTTCACTTTTATCGTGAAAATGTTTAAATGCGACACGAGGATTTCATTTTTTAATCGTGAAGTTGCATTAGACTGTAAAACGTGCGTAAAACGGATGGATATAAACTACCTCATTAGCAATCAAACACAGGAATTGGCCGAAATTTCTCCTAGGAACTACAAGACATAATAAAAGGAGTGTGCCATGAGGATATTCTTCACTTTACACTGGAAAGTGCGAGGATTACCATTAAGATCTTCGACATCTCATAGTAGCTTACTGAACAGGGTTGCATTAGAATTTTGTACATGATTCTGCACAAGAGTCAGCGAGGTCTAATCTAATTGTATATGGAATTTCTGCCTGGCATTGATTGAATGAAAGCTGCTAATTCTTGGGAATAAACTCATGTTTGCAATGTCTGCTTGTGACCCGTTCCACTGATCTTGGAAAGTAACCTTCGGTTTCGCTACAGTTCTTTACGCCTCAGATGTTCGGAACGACTGTGCCTGTAATAGAAAGATGGACGAGAGAGTGCGCTGTATTACAGCGGCATTTCTCAGGGATATTTCAATGCCAAAGGAGAATGTTTTTTTTTTTTTAATTTCAATTGCATAACTATGTTCTCTACGTATCTGTGTCATCCATCAACATGCATTCGTGTTATATCTTTCAAGTCCCCACTGTCAAATGGTTTAAATGACTCTGAGCACTATGGGACTTAACATCTGAGGTCATCAGTCCCCTAGAACTTAGAACTACTTAAACCGAACTAACCTAAGGACATCACACACATCCATGCCCGAGGCAGGATTCGAACATGCGACCATAGCGGTCGCGCGTTTCCAGACAGAAGCGCTTAGAACCGCTCGGCCACACCAGCCGCCAGATTTATACAAAATAAATTAACAAACGACGGAGCTGATCCTCCTTGGTACACAAAACGGGTCAGAACACTGTTGAAGAAACAACGAAATAAACATGCCAAATTTAAAGTGACGCAAAATCCCCAAGATTGGCGATTTTTACATAAGTTCGAAATTTAGCGCGGACTTCAACGCGAGATGCTTATAATAGCCTCCTCAACGTATCTTTGTCTCGAAACCTGGGAGAAAATGCAAAGAGATTCTGGTTCTATGTGAAGTATGCTAGCGGCAAGAAACAATCAATGCCTTCTCTGGGCGATAGCAATGGAGATACTATCGAAGACAGTGCTGCAAAGGCAGTTACTAAACACAGGCTTCCGAAATGCCTTCACTAAAGAAGAGGAAGTAAATATTCCTGAATTCGAATCAAGAACAGCTGCCAACATGGGTGACGTAGAAGTAAATACCCTCGGAGTATTGAAATAACTTAAATCACTTAATAAAAGCAAGTCTTCTGTTCCAGACTGTTTACCAGTTAGGTTCCTTTCAGAGTACGCTGATGTAATAGCTCCATACTTAACATTCATATACAACCGTTCGATCTACGAAAGATACGTACCCAAAGACGGGAAAGTTGCACAGGTGAAGCACAACTAGCTCTTTACTCGCATGAAGTGTTGAGTGCTATTGACAAAGGATTTCACATTGATTCCGAATTTCTGGATTTCGATAAGGTTTTTGACACTGTACAACACAAGCGCCTTGTAGTGAAATTGCGTGCTTATGGAATATCGTCTCATTTATGTCACTGGATTCGTGATTTCCTGTAAAAGAGGTCACAGTCCGTAGTAGTTGACGGAAAGTCGTCGAGTCAAACCGAATTGTTTTCTGGTGTTTCCCAAGGTACTGTCATAGGCCATTTGCTGTTCCTGATCTATATATACAATTAGGGAGACAATCTGAGCAACCGTCTTAAGTTGTTTGCAGATGACGCTGTCGTTTATCGACTAGTAAAGTCATCAGAATATCAAAACAATTTGCAAAACGATTTAGAAAATATATCTGAATGGCGTAAAAATTGGCAGTTGCCCTAAATAACGAAAAGTGTGAGGTCATCCACATGAGTGCTAAAAGGAATCGGTTAAACTTCGGTTACACGATAAAACAGTCAAATCTAAATGTCTCAAATTCAACTAACCACCTAGGAATTACAATTACGCAATACTTAAATTGGAAGGAACGCATCCAAAAAGTTGTTTGGAAGGCTAAAAAAAAAGGCGTTTTGTTACCAGGACACTTAGAAAATGCAGCAGATCTACTATGGAGACTGCCTACACTAAGCTAGTCCGTCCTCTCTTAGTTTACTGTTGCGCGGTGTGGGATCCTTAAATGACAGGATTGACGGAGTACATCGAAAAAGTTCAGAGAAGGGCAGCACGTTTTGTATATCTTGAAATATGGGAGAGTGTGTCACTGAATGATACTGGATTCGGGGTGGACATCATTAAAACAGAGGTGTTTTTCGTTACGGCGGAATCTTCAAGCGAAATTCCAATTACCAGCTTCCTCCTCCGAATGCGAAAATATTTTGTTGACACCGACCTACATAGCGAGAAACGTTAAAATAAGGAAAATCAGAACTCGTACGAAAAGATATAGGTGTTCGTTCTTCCCGCGCGCTATACGAGATTGGAGTAATAGAGAATTGGAAAGGTGATTCGGTGTAGATGCAAATGTAGATGTAGATTATGGTTCAAAAACGGTTCAAATGCCTCTGAGCACTATGGGACTTAACTGCTGAGATCATCAGTCCCCCAGAACTTAGAACTACTTAAACCTAACTAACCTAAGGACATCACACACATCCCTGACCGTAGCGGTCGGGCGGTTCCAGACTGGAGCGCCTAGAATGTAGATTATGAAACGAGGCTCTGCGAATAGGTAGAATCCCGGCGATATGGAGAACAGATAGTGAATTATTGAATAAAAAGGGAAAGGACAAAGACCCGGAAACACGAAAAAGCTATAGACCTATTTCATTATTAAACGTCGTGGTCAAAGTTTAGGTACGTCTGTTCTGTGATCGGTTGCAGGTACACAGGAAGCTCTTAATCAACAACATGTACCGTGTGGCTGTTCTTTCTTTTCTTTTCATTTTCTTTTTCTAACCTAATGACATCACACACATCCATGCCCGAGGTAGGATTCGAACCTGTGACCGTAGCGGTAGCGCGGTTTCAGACTGAAACGCCTGGAACCGTTTGGCCATATCGGCCGGCTCCCCACTGTCGTCGGAATATGTGGTCTGTCCGTTTTCTTAGTTGTCAGGAGGTTTCCTTGAATGTTAAAGGTAGGCCAGCCGGTGTGGCCCAACGGTTCTAGACGCTACAGTCTGGAACCGTGCGACCGCTACAGTCGCAGGTTCGAATCCTGCCTCGGGCATGGATGTGGGTGATGTCCTTAGGTTAGTTACGTTTAAGTAGTTCTAAGTGCTAGGGGACTGATGACCTCAGAAGTTAAGTCCCATAGTGCTCAGAGCCATTTGAACCATTTGTTAAATTCAGGTAAACCAATCTTTATATAAAGCTTCGAATACGGCTTCATTGGATCAGAGAGGCCTTTGTGGTCACTGGGCAGCATCCATTGTGAGGGTGGTACTGTTAGAAACGACTTTCGCTCTCTGAACCCTACCGGGTTGCTGTGTAGACCTCGGCATCGGAGCATGTTAGTTTTACTCTTCCGTAGGACACTGGTGAGTGAGGATGTTCTGTGTAGTATCTCTAGTTGCCAAGTTGAAATGTGTAAGAGGTATCTCTGTTTGAGTTTGCGACAGACTCTCTGGCGTGTGGCACAGGTAATCATGCCATACCAACTAACTGAGTCAGGGATCAGTATTAATTTCAATGGTAGTCAGTTTATTCGATGAGATCGTCTATGCAACTGCAACTTGTCACGGACGAGCGGTGCCTTGGCGTGATGTTCAGTTTTAGTTAGTTTCGTGTATCATGTATGAGTGTATCGTTTTTTTTCTTGAATATCTTTTGCTTTTAACTGATTTTAATTAGCTTAGATGGTCTCTCACATATAACTTTTGTCGTCGGATTGCAAAATACTTTTTCTTCCGAATTTTGTCGTAGGGTATTTCCGCGTGATTGTAGTCTTTTTGAGTCTCCACAACATTCTGCTCCTCAATATACACAGTTTACATAACGCTTCGGGAACTTAAAATGTTACACGCCCATCGCGCTACACCACTTTTCAGAAATATTTGAAACCCGAAGGTGTTAGCTTTCAGAAGTAATATTTTTTCTCCCATTCTACTTACTGAAACAGCAAGCGCGTCAGAGAACACGTTCACTCTGCCGCAGACTGAGACATGAGCCCAGAGACTGTTGGGAGGTTTCGGAGCTATTAAAGCAGACCATTAAGTTAGTTCGGAAGGAGTGCGTCCTCTTACTTGCTAACCCACCAGCTTTCAGGAAGAATGGATCCTGCACTCACCCCGCTTACGAATATTGATCGCCCAGCTTGAACCAGCTGAAACTCATGTCGACACGACTGCCTTTCATTGTTCTGAAGACATTCTCGTTGGCAGGTGGCTGAGATGGTGAAGGCAGCTAACATCACACACAGCTTACAAGCTCAGTTTACTATTTGTAGCGTTGTATCCACAGTAGCAGAGTCGATCTCAGTCCTCTGGCTTGGAGCCGAATGGAACGTTCACACCAGAGACTCAATCGATTCAACAATGTCAGATGCGAATTTTCTCGACCGCTACTACAGGGTGTATACTTCTAGGACCCCCCCTCCCCCCCTCTCCTCCCTCAACTGTTCATACGTGCACTCATGAACGAAGTGGCATACTTTGCAGGATTAGCACTCCTGGGAGAAGGCATATTGCGGCGATATGGCTTAGCCGCAGCTTGAGGAATTGTTTCAAGAAAGAGTTTTGGCTCTGCAGCGCAGGGTATCGAGGAAAACTGGAGGCAGGAGATGAGGTACTGGCGGAAATAGAACTGTGAGCGCAAATCACGAGTCATGTGTGGAGAGCTCGGGCTGTACAAGCAGTGGCACGGTAGGGTTGACTCTTTTGTGCCCCACTTAAGGGAACCTATTGCTCTGAGATTTCTCATTTTCTTGGTGGCGGTGGATAACATTGCAAATTTGGAAATTTGTGGTAAGTTCTTATGGGACTAAAATGCTGAGGTCATCGGTCCTAAGTTTACTCACTATTTGATCTAACTTAAACTAACTTACGCTAAGGACGACACACACACCCATGTCCGAGGGAGAACTCGAACTTCCGACGGGGGGAGCCGCTCGGACCGTGACAAGACGCCCAAGACCGCGCGGCTACCCCGCGTGGCGGGTAAAATTCCACAGCCGTTTATACACGTGTCCTTCTTTACTGTGGTACTGAGCTACGCCCAAGATGGTCTTCCGGGCTCGCAATTGCCTTGCTCGAAAGATTTTTGTGGGTTGTTTACGCAAAGTGCAGAGCGTAACGTTTGTTGACCACAAATGGCCCGGGTTGCGCTGGCCTACGTTTTGGAGAATTATATACCAGAAATTCCTCCCATCGTTAGTACGAGCCACATGGGACTACGTAGCCTGTGGCAAGATCAACACCAATTAAAGGCTCCACGATATCGGATTGCTGGAGTCGCCATTCTGCTCTGCGCTCACCGCTTCACTTGTAGAGCAGGTGAGGATGTTTGGTTCCTAGGACGCTAAATAATGGCCTGCTATTTCCTTGTATCATCAAAGGATGGATGATGAAGTATGTTTATGGCGATTATGGGAACTGCGTTTAGACTGTTGGAATTTTCTACATAATGCTCATGACGAGTTACATCGACGGTCCCAATATCGGAAAAAGTTCGCCAAATATTTTAGGGGAGCATTTAACGGCGTGCCACGAGTTTAGGGATTGCCTGTTCCATATTGAGGGTGCGTATAAATTTAAATACAAAGGCGTAACTTTTGTTTTTTTCTTTTCCTATTCCGTTACATACACTCCTGGAAATGTAAAAAAGAACACATTGTCACCGGTGTGTCAGACCCACCATACTTGCTCCGGACACTGCGAGAGGGCTGTACAAGCAATGATCACACGCACGGCACAGCGGACACACCAGGAACCGCGGTGTTGGCCGTCGAATGGCGCTAGCTGCGCAGCATTTGTGCGCCGCCGCCGTCAGTGTTAGCCAGTTTGCCGTGGCATACGGAGCTCCATCGCAGTCTTTAACACTGGTAGCATGCCGCGACAGCGTAGACGTGAACCGTATGTGCAGTTGACGGACTTTGAGCGAGGGCGTATAGTGGGCATGGAGGAGGCCGGGTGGATGTACCGCCGAATTGCTCAACACGTGTGGCGTGAGGTCTCCACAGTACATCGATGTTGTCGCCAGTGGTCGGCGGAAGGTGCACGTGCCCGTCGACCTGGGACCGCACGGCAGCGACGCACGGATGCACGCCAAGACCGTAGGATCCTACGCAGTGCCGTAGGGGACCGCACCACCACTTTCCAGCATATTAGGGACACTGTTGCTCCTGGGGTATCGGCGAGGACCATTCGCAACCGTCTCCATGAAGCTGGGCTACGGTCCCGCACACCGTTAGGCCGTCTTCCGCTCACGCCCCAACATCGTGCAGCCCGCCTCCAGTGGTGTCGCGACAGGCGTGAATGGAGGGACGAATGGAGACGTGTCGTCTTCAGCGATGAGAGTCGCTTCTGCCTTGGTGCCAATGATGGTCGTATGCGTGTTTGGCGCCGTGCAGGTAAGCGCCACAATCAGGACTGCGTACGACCGACGCACACAGGGCCAACACCCGGCATCATTGTGTGGGGAGCGATCTCCTACACTGGCCATACACCTCTGGTGATCGTCGAGGGGACACTGAATAGTGCACGGTACATCCAAACCGTCATCGAACCCATCGTTGTACCATTCCTACACCGGCAAGGGAACTTGCTGTTCCAACAGGACAATGCACGTCTGCATTTATCCCGTGCCACCCAACGTGCTCTAGAAGGTGTAAGTCAACTACCCTGGCCACCAAGATCTCCGGATATGTCCCTCATTGAGCATGTTTGGGACTGGATGAAGCGTCGTCTCACGCAGTCTGCACGTCCAGCACGAACGCTGGTCCAACTGGGGCGCCAGGTGGAAATGGCATGGCACGCCGTTCCACAGGACTACATCCAGCATCTCTACGATCGTCTCCATGGGAGAATAGCAGCGTGCATTGCTGCGAAAGGTGGACATACACTGTACTAGTGCCGACATTGTGCATGCTCTGTTGCCTGTGTCTATGTGCCTGTGGTTCTGTCAGTGTGATCATGTGATGTATCTGACCCCAGGAATGTGTCAATAAAGTTTCCCCTTCCTGGGACAATGAATTCACGGTGTTCTTATTTCAATTTCCAGGAGTGTATTTAGCCTCCTGGACTGCCCCAACATTCTCTACATCTTATGCTTCCATTTACGGTTTGAAGTTTTGAAGGCCACATTCCCTCCCTGTATCGCCGGCGGTTGTGGTGATAATGCCGGAGACACCATGGCCAGGCTGAGGGCAATGTGACCCCTGCCCACTCCGCCCCACAGTGCTGCTGTCGTGACGGATGGCTATCACCTGGCTCTGCTCCTATTTGTCACCTGTTTGTTACTCTTATAGTCATGCCATTCGCTTACGGTAATGTGATTCCAATGTGCATTCAACAGTGGACGTGAATCATAAATGTTTATGTTAATGAAACCATACTTTCCTTCATATTATTTGGGTTTTCAGTCATGAAAAAAGTGATTCCACAGAAGAAAATAATAAAAAATAAAAATAAAAGGTTCGCTAGAGTGCTCGCTACGAAATCCCAAGATCCCAAGTTCGAGTCTCAGTCTGGCGTGTAGTTTTATTCTGGCAGGAAGCTTCAATACCTTGTGAGGTTATTGTGAATTCCAAACACGAAATAATCTGAGTGAAGCTAACCATCAACTATGGGGCAAATGTGGTAATCGGATGCTTTTATAGACTACTTCCATAGAAGCTGTAGTGGTAGAGCGCTTCAGAGTTCGAGCAGAATAATGTGAGTAAGTTTCCAGATTATGCCATTGTAATATGTTGAGACTTCAATTTGCAAGGTGTGGAATGGAAATCATGCAGTCAAAACTACTGCCAGAGACCAGTATTCGTCTGACATTATTCTCTTAATAACGAACCAAGAGCAATTGCTGCATGGGCAAGACTGATAAATCACAAGTAGCAGATCGTGGACTAGGACCGTGAAACCACCAAATTCATTTCTCTGACGCCGTGGTTATATCAAGATACAATAATTTCTGCGTTTGGGCGAACAGAGAGGCCATGAAAACACAAAAGCACAAAAGGAGATTGAACACAAAAGAAAAAAGGATTGAAATTTGACAGGTTGTGGGCCTTTGTGTTAAATAAAAGAAACAGCGCCAACCCTTCCCCACAACAGGATCCATAGCATATGTCGATATGACTCCGCTATCATAGGCACCAGTCTGATGACATCACGAACCGACAATTGCGTGAGTAGTGGGGTAAAACTGTTACTAGGACAGTCTTGATATCAAATTTAAATCAAATTAATTATGCTAATTAATTAAATTCATAAGTTAATTACCCCATCCTCATGATGATGCGGGTTTTCCTCAGCTGGCACACAGCCCCTTCCTCCACATCTCACAGAAACAGCCACCCTTATCCCTTCCCATCCCTACCCTCCACTCTCCCCGCACCTGCGAAATACAAAAAATTGTTGGAGATTCAAAATGGTGGCAATTTCAAAACTTGTGTTATCGGCTTGAGGTTCGGAGACACTGTGACCTAGTTCACATTATCACCACCAGAGGGCACTTTTGGACTCCCCGCTACCCCTTCCATCCTCAAGCACTTGTGAATTGGCGGGGAAAGCTTAGACAGCGTTGAGCTGTTAATGAGGAAGGTATTGTCTTTATTTTTGAGATTATTCTGTTGGATACTAACGCATGTTTTCGATTGATGAGCTGTTGGTGGTGAACAGAGAAGAGTGTAAGAACTGTATTACCTGTAAGTATTCAACTCAGGGCTGGAACTGATAATGGAGGAGCATAAAAAGTATATTTTTTACTACAAAATCGTGATGCTGGAATTGCCCAAGTCGGTCGGAATGCAGAATAGACATGAATGGATTCAGGTGATCAAACAGGATGCTTACGTGTCCCCTGACAGAGTCGTATCTAGACGTATCAGGGGTCCCGTATCACTCCAACTGCATACGCCCCACACCATTACACAGCCTCCACCAGCTTGAATAGTTTCCTGCTGGATTGCAGGGTCCATGGATTCATGAGGTTGTCTCCATACTCGTACACGTCCATCCGCTCGATACAATTTGAAACGAGACACGTCCGATCAGGCAACATGTTTCCAGTCAGCGACAGTACAGTGCTGGTGTGGACCGGGCCAGGAGAAGTGTAAAGCTTTGTGTTGTGCAGTCATCAAGGGTACACGAGTGGGCCTTCGGCTCCGAAAGCCCGTATCGATGATGTTTCGTTGAATGGTTCGCAAGCTGGCACTTGTTGATGGCCGAGCATTGAAATCTGCAGCAATTTGCGGAAGAGTTGCGCTTCTGTCACGTTGAAGGATTCTCTTGAGGTGTCGTTGGTCGCATTCTTGCCGGATCTTTTTCCGGCTTCAGCGCTGTCGGAGATTTGATGTTTTATCGGATTCCTGATATTCACGGTACACTCGTGAATAATCGTACGGGAAAATTTCCACTTCATCACCACCTCAGAAATGCTGTGTCCCATCGCTTGTGCACCGACCATAACACCATGTTCAATCTCAATTAAATCTTGATAACCTGCCATTGTCGCAGCAGTAATCGATATAACAACTGCGCCAGACACTTGTGTTGTATAGGCGTCGCCTACTGCAGCGCCGTACTCTGCCTGTTTACATATCTCTGCATTTGAATAGGCATGCCTATACCAGTTTCTTTGGCGCTTCAATGTATAATTTGATAATGGAAAATTGCCAACAAAATTGAGGGCTGCAAGGGTAGTAGCTGTTAAAAAACATTATAGAACCCTATCACTACTTAGGGTAATTTATAAGCTACTAAAAAGAATGTTGCCCAACCGAATTCAACCATTATCTGACAAAGCAACTCCATTGCATCAAGCAGGTTTTCGAAAGAATCGCAGTTGCTGTGATCAGGTATTGGCACTAACATCTCTCATCGACGCAGGGTAATAACGCAGTTGCATTTGTTGATCTTAAGACCGAATTTGACAACGTATGGCTCCATGGCCTGCTACTTAAATTTTCACAAATCGTACCACGTAAAAAAAATGGTTCAAATGCCTTTGAGCACTATTGGACTTAATATCTGAAGTCATCAGTCCCCTATAACTTAGAACTACCTAAACCTAACTAACCTAAGGACATCACGCACGTCCATTCCCGAGGCAGGATTCGAAACTGTGACCGTTGCAGTTGCGTGGTTCCAGACTGAAGACCACGTAAAATGTTGGTTAATTTAATGGATAGAATCCTAAGCAACAGACGATTTCAAATATTCCTTGGAGACGAAGGGAGCGAATGGCGAATGCTGGCTGATGGTCTACTGCAGGGCTCTGTGTTATCAGCAACCTATTTTAATCTTTATATCAACGTTATCCCAATACTAGCGCTAAAAGGATACTGCTTGATGACGACGTAGGACTACCTTATCAAGCAAGAAATCTGGAAGAGTGTGAAGGATATTTGACTACAGATTTACAGATAATAGGTGGCTATTTCAAGAACTGGAGATTGAAGCCAAATCCATCTGAAATGGAGGTAAATGCCTACCATCTTAATAACCGTGAGACAAATCTCAAATTAAATGTAGTTTCGAGAACGTCCCCCTGTAACATAAGCCATACCCTAAATACTTGGGGGCCATTTTAAACCGAGCTCTCGCTTTCAAGAACCATTTAGAAAACGTAGAGGAAAAAAGTAAACACCAGAACTGGTATTGTCAGAAAACTGGGTGGGTCCGAATGGGATGCTTATGCAGATAGTCTTCGTACTGCTACATTGGCATTCGTTTACTCAACAGCACCGAGCGAGGTGGCGCAGTGGCTAGCACACTGGACTCGCATTCGGGAGGACGGCGGTTCAATCCCGCGTCCGGCCATCCTGATTTAGGTTTTCCGTGATTTCCCTAAACCACTCCAGGCAAATGCCGGGATGGTTCCTTTGAAAGGGCACGGCCGACTTCCTTCTCCATCCTTCCCTAATCCGATGAGACCGATGACCTCGTTGTTTGGTCTCTTCCCCCAAACCAACCAACTCAACAGCAGAATACTGTGCTTCAGGATGGAAAAATAGTGCACATGTACGCATACTTGACGTTAAATTGCATCAAGCAACTCAGAGTGTATCTAAGAAATAATTCAGAATTGTACTTTGATCTCATATGGTATCCACATGCTCGCCGGTGTGGCCGCTACGGTCGCAGGTTAGCATCCTGCCCCGGGCATGGACGTGTGTTACGTCCTTCTAATTCTAAATCCTAGGGGACTGATGACCTCAGATGTTAAGTCCCATAGTGCTCAGAGCGATTTGAACCTTTTTTTAGTATCCACTGTGAAAGAGAGATTATAAACTATGAAGGTATGATAAATTATCAAGAGATTAATGAACCACAAAGTGAGTTTATTCATCAGTTATAAATCGTCACATCATCGTGGAAATTATCATTGAGTACAGTCGATAGAAATTAATATGCACGTGAGTATTTCTTACACTCAGAGCTTTGAGTTGTTTCTTTTAAGCAATGCCATTTGTCAGTGATCTTAAAGTGAGGACGGCATGGTTGGCTGAAAGTCAGACTTTGGACAATCTGCAGTAAATTCAAAAACTGCAGAAATGGGAATTCCACACAGAAGGTATGTATTCATTAAAGTCAGGGCTACTAGTTCAGTCGTTTTGGCAAAGCAATTTATTAACAAACTTTAAGCAAGTGCCACGTGATCGGTTGTGGGACAGAATTTAGACTATCAGCCACAAAGAAAAGTTCATCAAAATCTAAGAAAATGCTCTGCTTGAAACCGAGCTTGCGAATAACCAAAAGATAGAAAGAGCCTTAAAAATTAGAGCCTCGCACGATACTTCAACATTTTATCCAACAGAGCATTGGTTTAATGGCTTTTCTAATGACAAAAGATGAGTCGCTCGAAGTTGTATTCACCACGCGTATTTATGCAAGAAAATTACGAATAATAAAGGTTTGAGGAACATTTGCCTAATCGCTGCAAAGAAGTGGAAAGAATTAACTGCATTCTCAATTTAAACTAAATAATCCAAATACCTTTGTACTTATTATCAGAGGAACGCTTCAAGGAAGTGTCCGCAACTCACCAGCCCCAATGGAAGAATAAATATTGGTCCCTTCTTCGAGAGCGTCCATGGCACATTAAGGGATTAGGGAAGTTACCATTACAAGCTTTCCACCTGTAGCATACAAAAACAGACTTCTGCCCCGTTTCACTGAACAGTCTCCCTTATTTCAACACAATCTATCCTCAAGCTAAGATGGCACTATGATACCACTAATCTATGAAAACTCTGGACACATAGGAGCGAAATGTAGAATACTCTCATTCTCGCATTCACTCACACAAGGTAAAGTGGGAAACAAAATGGAATATACCGAGCAAGGTGGCGCAATGTTTATCGCACTGGACTCGCATTCGGGAGGACGATGGTTCAAACCAGCGTCCGGTCATCCCGATTTTGGTTTTCTGTGATTTCTCTAAATCACTTCAGGTAAATGTCGGGATGGTTCTTGTGAAAGGGCACGACCGACTTCCTTCCCTATCCTTCCTTAATGCGATGGGACCGATGACCTCGTTATTTAGTTCTCTTCTCCGAACCAACCAACTAACATACCGAAATGGAATGTGCGAGGGGAATTTAATAAGAAAGGTTGCTCTTTCTTTTTCGGGAGACTACAGTTGCTGTGACAGAGTGAAGTAGCAGGAAAATTAGACAGTCCCTGTATCTATGAATCGGATTCTATTAATTCCTTTAAAACTCCTGTAATATCATCGTTCACTACCACTACCTAAATCGACAATGTTATAAAGGGTGACTCATCTAAAACGTGCAACGTAGATATTGCGGAGATGGAAAGTGCTACTGATGTGCGGTTTGCACAGAATGGATTGGTAGTCAGGGACCCGTATCGTTAGCCTATAAAAATATAATATGTACTTAGAAAGTAGTATTGTAGCAGCAAAACCAATAATAAATGCATCAGCTGAGACAGGAAGAGAATATATTAACAACGACATTCATCAAAAATTTAAGCAATTAAAAGTATCACCGACATCTTTCACTGAAACTAATAGAATTATAAAAATTCCAAAGGCCAAAAGCTCATATGGTTCAAACAGAATTCTCAAAAGTTGTCCTAACTTAGTAAGAAATTACCACAGTGATATACGTAACGCATCATTGACACAGGTGGTTTGTCCAGATATACTAAAATGTGCAATTGTTCAACGTTTTCCTAAGAAGTACGATAAGAAAGACTTAAGTAATTATCATACAGTTTCCTGACTCACATCTTTTTTCCAAAATATTCGAAAACATTCTGCACTCAAGAGTGACATACACTCCTGGAAATTGAAATAAGAACACCGTGAATTCATTGTCCCAGGAAGGGGAAACTTTATTGACACATTCCTGGGGTCAGATACATCACATGATCACACTGACAGAACCACAGGCACATAGACACAGGCAACAGAGCATGCACAATGTCGGCACTAGTACAGTGTATATCCACCTTTCGCAGCAATGCACGCTGCTATTCTCCCATGGAGACGATCGTAGAGATGCTGGATGTAGTCCTGTGGAACGGCTTGCCATGCCATTTCCACCTGGCTCCTCAGTTGGACCAGCGTTCTTGCTGGACGTGCAGACCGCGTGAGACGACGCTTCATCCAGTCCCAAACATGCTCAATGAGGGACATATCCGGAGATCTTGCTGGCCAGCGTAGTTGACTTACACCTTCTAGAGCACATTGGGTGGCACGGGATACATGCGGACGTGCATTGTCCTGTTGGAACAGCAAGTTCCCTTGCCGGTGTAGGAATGGTACAACGATGAGTTCGATGACGGTTTGGATGTACCGTGCACTATTCAGTGTCCCCTCGACGATTACCAGAGGTATATGGCCAGTGTAGGAGATCGCTCCCCACACCATGATGCCGGGTGTTGTCCCTGTGTGCCTCAGTCGTATGCAGTCCTGATTGTGGTGCTCCCCTGCACGGCGCCAAACACGCATACGACCATCATTGGCACCAAGGCAGAAGCGACTCTCATCGCTGAATACGACACGTCTCTATTCGTCCCTCCATTCACGCCTGTCGCGACACCACTTGAGGCGGGCTGCACGATGTTGGGGCGTGAGCGGAAGACGGCCTAACGGTGTGCGGGACCGTAGCCCAGCTTCATGGAGACGGTTGCGAATGGTCCTCGCCGATACCCCAGGAGCAACAGTGTCCCTAATTTGCTGGGAAGTGGCGGTGCGGTCCTCTACGGCACTGCGTAGGATCCTACGGTCTTGGCGTGCATCCGTGCGTCACTGCGGTCCGGTCCCAGGTCGACGGGCACGTGCACCTTCCGCCGACCACTGGTGACAACATCGATGCACTGTGGAGACCTCACGCCCCACGTGTTGAGAAATTTGGCGGTACGTCCACCCGGCGTCCCGCATGCCCACTATACGCCCTCGCTCAAAGTCCGTCAACTGCACATACGGTTCACGTCCACGCTGTCGCGGCATGCTACCAGTGTTAAAGACTGCGATGGAGCTCCGTATGCCACGGCAAACTGGCTGACACTGACGGCGGCGGTGCACAAATGCTGCGCAGCTAGCGCCATTCGACGCCCAACACCACGGTTCCTGATGTGTCCGCTGTGCCGTGCGTGTGATCATTGCTTGTACAGCCCTCTCGCAGTGTCCAGAGCAAGTATGGTGGGTCTGACACACCGGTGTCAATGTGTTCTTTTCTCCATTTCCAGGAGTGTATTTCACCTAGGGGAAGCTGTCGCTAATGTAAATCTGCTGTGAGGTGCATTCATTGTAGTAGGTAATCCAATTAAATGGGTGCAGATACATTATAGCTTGTTTCACATGACTGTGCGCCAAGTGGCACTGGGAAGTCTCTTTGGGTGAGTGTGGGGTCAGACTTAGCATCTATATGTAATGCATAATAGAACCGCTGGAGGGGAACTATGTATTAGATTCAGTGAGTTATTTGCTTAAATGGAGTAGTGTATGCCAATGGGAGAAAGGTGGTGGGAAGGTAATATACTTCATTATTGACGATTTTCGCGCCAATGAAGAAAAGTTCACAAAGGTTGTGTTGATAGTGAGATTATACTTTCCAGAGAAGGAGGACTGCTGAACAGAAGATATAAGCCATACACAACCACAAGGTGCTTCTAAGAGTGCATTACATAAGAAAGGGAGGGAAGAAAACATGGATGGAGGAGCGTTTGGTAGAAACGGAGAATGTTTTTATTCCTCGACGTCTGTTGCCTGTGTCACTAGTTATGCAACCCAGAATTCTGAAACGGAATGAGGTGCCAGTGTCCCACAAATTATAGAGAATTCCTCGGTATTTGCTACCATTTCTAGAGGAGTTTATTAACTTGCAGATTGGTGTTTGGTGATGGGATAATAGTAGAAAATAATAATCCATGGGGACTAGGAATTGTAAGAGTGGAAGGAAAGGGTAGAGAGTTCCAAGGAAACTCGTTTTGCTCTGATTATCACCGTCTTCATAGTATGACTGTAATAGATGCATACCCCATACCCAACATCACTGATACCATTGATAACTTGAGTCAGTGCCAGTATTTTTCTACTATGGAATTAACAAGAGGATACCATCATTTGGTGATGGTTTTGGGGGACTGACCAAAGACAGATTTTTCGTATCCCTTACCAGTATTGGAAGATGCTCCTACAACGTTTCAGAATTTGTGGGATAGAGCGTTGTAGGGCTTGACACCTCGCTAGAGTTTGGCTTACCTGGATGATATAATTCTGGTTTCAAGGGATATTTGAGAGAAGTTTTGAAGGGGTTACAAGTTGCACATATGATGCTGAGTACAGACAAATGTGATTTTGCATTGGATTAAGTAAGTGACTTAGGGCATGTGATTAGCATAGATGGGGTGAGAATGGATCCATGACTGAAACAGGCAGTGTGAGGTTTTCCTGTGCTGAAGATGAGTAAGGAACTATAGTCTTTCTTGGGTGTCTTGAACTGTTATACGAAGTTTATAAGGGTGTTCACTGACATAACACGACCAATATCGCAACTACTGAAAAATTGTGCAGCATTTGTGTGGACAGATGAATGTTGGGGGATGTTTGAAAATCTGAAGAGTGTTTTGATGTCAAGTCCAGTGTTGATATTGCCAGATTGCCAGTGGGAGTTTATATTGTCCTGCAATGTATCTAATCATGCTGTCAAGTGCGATATATATATATATATATATATATATATATATATATATATATATATATATATATATATATATACTTGTTGAAGCTTATTCTTTTTGAAGCTCATTATGGAAATTAGTTTAAAGTGGTGACCAATCATGCTGCTCTGAAATGGTATTAGGTTTCAAGGACCCATCCAGCTGACTAACAATATGGGCATTAAAACTTAGTGAGTCTGAGCATGAAATAATTCACAAACCAGTACAGAAATATGGATATGCAGATGCATTAAAATGGAAGGCATTAATATTGCAATTACTGCATCAGGGCCTTGCTGAGTGGCAAGCGGCCCAGAATGCTGGCAGTGACTGCAAACAGTATAGGATACAACTGCATTTCAGCATGTGGGATGATCTGTTGAGCAAGTTAACAATTCTAGGGCCTTGAGTGGTGGTACTAGCTAAGTTGAAAGGGGAAGTCCTAAAGGAAGTGCATGATCATATGTTGCCAGGTCATGGAGGATGCTCAGAAATGAATCAAACTGGTAGTAGAGAAATAGTAGTGGAATGGAAGAAAAAGGAGATGTGGATCAGTATGTGAAGAACTGTGTGCAATGTGCACAGAATACATACTTGAATCGTAAATGAGTACTGTTACAGGGACTGCCAGAAGCTTTAAAGCCATTTCAGATGATTGTCGTGGATGTATTAGGACCATTTAACTGGACTCCACCAGAGATTCGTTTTGTTATGATGGTTGATCATTTATCCGAGTAAGTTGGGATGGTATTTATGCCAAACCAGAAAGCTGTTACAGTCACACAGGAGATGGTCAGAAGGTGTGTACTGAAGTTTGGAGCACTGGAAATCGATGATTACAGATCAGAGGACCAACTTCATGTCAGACTTGGGGAGGAATTGTTTCGTTTGTTACATATGAAGAAATTAAGAACTACCATAAAGATTGTTGCATACTATTTTAAGCATGAGTTCATGAGAACAGTGACAGAGGCACAGAAACGAGTACAGAGGGCTAACACTAAGGCATTGGAGAGACAGGAGGAGGCTGCCAAACATTCAGGAAGCTTAATGCAGTAAAGAGTGAGGCAGTGAGTGATGTTTTCTAGTCCTTACACAGCGAGAGGCAAGAAGAAGAAATTTGCGATGAGTCATCGAGGTCCTTATCAGGTAACAGAAACCACATCAGTAGTCGACGTTAGGCTACAGTAGCTGGCCAAGTTGATAAAAGCGCACGTTCGACACCTATGATCGGTCAAGGGCGCTCCAGAGTCGATCCCAGGGATAGTGAAAGTGGAATCAGAGAAAAAGCAAAAGCATTGTAGGAGTACAGTGCTAGGACATACTCAAGTGTTTCAGAGCGCACTGTTTCGAGCACATTGTTGAACATGAGGATTTGCAGCAGATGACCCTTATCTGTTCCCATGTGGAGCCAACGTTAGTCAGTTGCTATTGCAGAGGGCAGAGGATCATCAGCATAGGACTGTGGATCAATGGAAACATATTACCCAGTCTACTGAATCGCATTCCTTGTTACACTATGGTCGTGTCACGATATGCCATCATCAGGGCAAATGGCAGCTCAAAATATGTACCACACCAGGGATGCAAGCTGGTGTTCCTGTCACATTTCACTCCATTCGTCCCATGCATGTTTAAATGCATTAACGTCTGTAGATACTGCAGGCCCTTCCCTTTGGCTGACTCTACCTTCTGGACAAAGGTGTGAATCAGGTATGTGCAGTGGGCTCGTGCATAATCGTCTTGAAGGGGCAACGTCATTGCCGAAGTCTTGTCTACTTGGCTCAACAATCGGTAGCAGGTTGCTGTCTCTCTCAATTCAAAGCCTTCAAATTATCCTTCATAGCCATAACAGGTGTCCGACATCCATGCAGGATTGATACCTAAAACTTGATTAACCATTCTCCCTTCCAAATCTATGGGACTGAATTTTTGAGCCGTGCAACAGTAGCTGCCTGCTTCTACTGTCTTCTACTGTGGTCACTAGCCATCAGACAAAACCTACTCCTGTCTGTTAAGAGAACTTGATGGCACTGATCCAAGTTTTTTTTCCAGGCGTTTGCTTGGCGACAGTCTTCCCAAATCAGGAAATGGAAAGGTTTGTACTGTTGTTCGTAGTGGTCACCTATAAGCCAAACTGAAAGCGTTGCAGGTGGGTCCATACTCTCTGAGTTGACAGATTCTTTCCTCTTACTTCCAGAAAGGATATGTGTATTTCTGTAGCATTCTCTTTTGGATGCCTTTGAACCATAATTTGTCGATAGCGCTCATCATCTGTAAGACTTTACACAGAACATCCTAAGTGAATAATACCAAATCTTATGCTATTATTGAGCTGAAACCCTCACTTACTATGTAGGGTGACAGTCTCAATTTTTCAGGAAAGCAAATGGAATGCTGCGGTGCAAAAAATGGAAATCAAACATTAATGTCATCGTCTTCATGTCAGCTGACTGTGTGTGAAGTGTCTTCCGTTCCTGGTGTTGAGAAAGCATGAGATTTATAAATTACCAAATAACTTATTTACAAGACTGGATAAGAAAAATAGTGCTATTCAGTAGGGATAAAAGAATGAAGTTGCGGTGTTTTTAATAGACTGACCTGTTATTTGGTAGGCGGGAGGCTATAATATCCACCCTGCCATCCTGACTTAGGTTTTCTGTGGTTTTCCTAGATTGCTTCAGTCAAAGGCCAGTATGGTTCTTACTACATTGGCATAGCCGACTACTTCCCCATCTTTGTCAGACTAGACCTACAAAAATGTAAATGTTTGTCTATATGAATTATATTTTCCTTTTTTCCTTGAGTTGTAATACCACGGTATTCCAGTGCACCTGTACAAGTGATCCACGAATGAATAAAACTACTACGACTACTTCTGCTACCATTACCACTTTTGAGCCAATTAGGCAGAAAATTACCGTGCCGACAATCCTTCTTACCGTACTGTGATAATGAACGCACGTTCTACACCTGGAAAATCCTTAGAAGCATGTTGACAGAATGAACACCGTACACAAGTCGAGTTGTTAGGTTCGGGACTGGAGACAGAGCGTGCTCTACGGAACAGCAATGAGAATGCAGATTTACGTTTACTTCCATTGGAGAGATTGCTATACGTGGCGCTTTCCTGTGGTCAAAATAGTACTGACGAAGAGATATCCGATAAAAAAGACTCGTAAATTGTCGATGTCATGACTGTCCTACAAAAGGTTTTTTATTCAATTTATTCCTCATTTTTATGTTTTATACATTACCTCACCAACCTGGGTTGCTTGTTTGGGAAGCCATGCTCTGTGTGTCACAAGCTAGGGCAAAGGGGGAGCGATAGAGGAGTAACAACTTTGTCGAGTTGACCCGTCTGGTAGCACCTTCTAATGATCCCTTGGCAGGATTACAGTGAAGCCCTTAACGGCAGTACGGAGAAAAAGGAAACCTTCTGTACAGTCCAGCTTCAAAGGCTAGTAGAGTAACTCACAGAAATAAAATTTGGCTGATCATTAAACCATGAGATCGCAAACCAATTGAATGGCTTTCTCAGTCATGGAGTGTTTTCCTGTAATGAGGACATACTAACAACTTAAAATCTAGTAACATTGCAATGAATGCTTTAATGGAAGTGCTACATTAGTCCTCTTCTCTACATCTGTCACTCTATTCCGCTAGCCATACACGTTCCTTCTGTAGCATATTGCGATACGGACGTTAAGGGATTTAACTGGTAACAGTTATTGACAGATCATAAAATTTTTTGTTCATTATTGGAACTATTCCAGCTCCGAGAACCCGATCCAAGCTATTCTTTTATCCAGAAAAACCTGGTATAGCACAACACATAATTAGTTTATTCGCACAGGAATTTCATATGTGCTTTAAACGTTGCAAGTGTCATTAAACTGTACGTAATTTCGAGATGGGTGTAATCTCATGCCGGTTCTATCGAAACGCATATCTCGACGCGTGTGCATGGATCTCAAAACCGCTGCTGACTAACTGGAAGCTGATTCAAATAAAACACTCAGCAAGAAATTCATACACCGTTCTCAGCAGGTAAAGACTATTTTTGTTGATGGATACGGGACATCAGCTGCAAACGGCACGCCTCACGATACTCAAAATGCGGTCAAACTAAGAAATAAATTTGAATTACCCAAAAAATACTAAGTAATATGACGTATGATGACATAGTTTCCTAATAATCTACAGTCGACATAGCTGACCACGAAAAGACACAGGCGCCATACTGAGGCACTGAAGGCGAAGACATAGATGATGAAGTTGTTTTATGGATCTGAAGATGACCTTTAACTGCCGAAACCGGTCACGATCGGGTATATCATTTTGCAGCTCTGTCTGAAATAAGTCAGCAGCGTTAATTCATTAACAGTTGCTGAACCTCTCGAAGGTAATATGTCTGGAGTGAGACGAGAATAGGTAGTGTGAGGGTGGGAAAGGTTGTCGGGTGTCGGGTGTTAGCGCAGGCCTAATGTGTAGTTAAGTGGTGGGAGCAGTTTATTTGGGCGTGTGGCACGCGCTGCCGCCCAATAAGGAGATGCGTGATAGCACGCGCTGGCTACCGCTGCCAGCTTCCCGCTCGCCGCTTGCAGCTGGCTCGCCCGCTACGGCTACGGTTACCCGCCATTCATCTCGCCGTGCTTATCTCCAGCCTTATCAAATAAAGCGCTCCGTCGCCTTCTTTTATTCTTAAGCGGGGCCTGCTCGCTGCAGGTATTATTAACACCGAAATCGGCGCTGGTCTTTCTCTTGCTTGAGCGACTCCATTTGTCTCAAGCCGGGCACTGAATCAGGTGTGCCGCGTGTCTTAGTGGACAACCGCTCTTCATGAAAAACGTAGTAATCCTAGCCAGAATGATTTTTCAGTCTTCAGCGTAATGTGCGCTGATCTGAAACTTACTGGCGGGTAGCAGACACATGCAAGGGGAAGTGAGGGAAGACTACGCACTTAACCAACAGTTATTATTTTGACGTACTCACAGTGCTGTTTTTCTGGGGGAACGCTGGGGGATGCGTACCCCTAAGCTTTTTCGTCGACAAAGTAATTTTTTTACTATGTTGAGAACTTGGAAGAGTGCCAAAGATTAATTTCACACTGCAACGCAACCGTGGATGAAGGGTATCAGACTGATGCCATATTCCTTGACTTCCGGAAATCGTTTGACTCGGTGCCCCACTGCAGACTCATAACTAAGGTACGAGCGTACAGGATTCGTTCCCAAGTATGTGAATGGCTCGAAGACTTCTTAAGTAATAGAACCCAGTACGTTGCCCTCGATGGTGAGTGTCCACCGGAGGTTAGGGTATCATCTGGATTGCCCCAGGGAGCTGTGGTAGGCCCGCTGTTGTTTTCTATCTACATAAATGATCTTTTGGATGGGGTGGATAGCAATGTGCGGCTGTTTGCTGATGATGCTGTGGTGTATGGGAAGGTGTCGTCGTTGAGTGACTGCAGGAGGATACAAGATGACTTGCACAGGATTTGTGATTGGTGTAAAGAATGGCAGCTAACTCTAAATATAGATAAATGTGATTTAATGCAGACGAATAGGAAAAAGAATCGTGTAATGCTTGAATACTCTGTTAGTAGTGTAGCGCTTGACACAGTCACGTCGATTAAATATTTGGGCGTAACATTGCAGAGCGATATGAAGTGGGACAAGCATGTAATGGCAGTTGTGGGGAAGGCGTATAGGCGTCTTCGGTTCATTGGTAGAATTTTGGGAAGATGTGGTTCATCTGTAACGGAGACCGCTTATAAAACACTAATACGACCTATTCTTGAGTACTGCTCGAGCGTTAAGGATCACTATCAGGTCGGATTGAGGGAGGACATAGAAGCAATTCAGAGGCGGGCTGCTAGATTAGTTACTGGTAGCTTTGATCATCACGCGAGTGTTACGAAATGCTTCAGGAACTCGGGTGGGAGTCTCTAGAGGAAAGGAGGCGTTCTTTTCATGAATCGCTACTGAGGAAATTTAGAGAACCAGCATTTGAGGCTGACTGCAGTACAATTTTACTGCCGCCAACTTACATTGCGCGGAAAGACCACAAAGATAAGATAAGAGAGATAAGGGCTCGTAGAGATGCACATAGACAGTCATTTTTCCCTCGTTCTGTTTGGGAGTGGAACAGGGAGAGGAGATGCTAGTTGTGGTAGAAGTACCCTCCGCCATGCACCGTATGGTGGATTGCGGAGTATGTATGTAGATGTAGATATAGATGTCGATTAAACACCCGCTATTGTTTAATTTCTGGAAAATCAGGAACCAGAACTAGAATATCCGGAAAAGACTGCAGACCTCACATTTTTAATGGACTCGTCTGAGCAAGTGGACATCCTCAGCAAGACATTGATAGGTGAGAAGCAACTTATTCCTGATTCAATTGAGATAGTGGAAGCATTTAAAATGAAAGTCGCATACAACTCCTGACAAAGAACACTGAGCCTGACGCGAAAGAAAACAGGGATTGTGGAACATTCATTACATCATTGAAAGAATTTCCGAAACAGCTTTCTACATGTTTTCAGAACACTGTCAGTCTCAAATCCGTGTTTGAGCTCTTTCGAAATCCGTTTCATTTGAAAGCGCCCCTGCCCATTTGCAGATGGAGTTCTGCGATTCGAAATGTAATTCCAATTTAAAAGACAATCTCCTATGCGTTAGAACTGTATTGAGTTCTACGTAGTTTTCTTCTTCAGGAGTTCCAAATGGCTCTGAGCACTATGGGACTTAACTGCTGAGGTCATCAGTCCCCTAGAACTTAGAACTACTTAAACCTAACTAACCTAAGGACATCACACACACCCATGCCCGAGGCAAGATTCGAACCTGCGACCGTAGCGGTCTCGCGGTTCCAGACTGTAGCGACTAGAACCACTCGGCCACCTCGGCCGTCTGCATGAGTTTCCACGTCTCCATAATGACGTAGCAAATGTGGTATCAATGTTTTGACCAATATATGTGCAAGGGTTTTCTTGCGATTGTGATCCAAAATAAGTCACGATTACGTAGCTACGTGAATGACGAAAATCTGAAAACCAGTCTCCGTATGTCTGTGTGTATATATACACTCCTGGAAATTGAAATAAGAACACCGTGAATTCATTGTCCCAGGAAGGAGAAACTTTATTGACACATTCCTGGGGTCAGATACATCACATGATCACACTAACAGAACCACAGGCACATAGACACAAGCAACAGAGCATGTACAATGTCGGCACTAGTACAGTGTATATCCACCTTTCGCAGCAATGCACGCTGCTATTCTCCCATGGAGACGATCGTAGAGATGCTGGATGTAGTCCTGTGGAACGGCTTGCCATGCCATTTCAACCTGGCGCCTCAGTTGGACCAGCGTTCGTGCTGGACGCGCAGACCGCGTGAGACGACGCTTCATCCAGTCCCAAACATGCTCAATGGAGGACAGATCCGGATATCTTGCTGGCCAGGGTAGTTGACTTACACCTTCTAGAGCACGTTGGGTGGCACGGGATACATGCGGACGTGCATTGTCCTGTTGGAACAGCAAGTTCCCTTGCCGGTCTAGGAATGGTAGAACGATGGGTTCGATGACGGTTTGGATGTACCGTGCACTATTCATTGTCCCCTCGACGATCACCAGAGGTGTACGGCCAGTGTAGGAGATCGCTCCCCACACCATGATGCCGGATGTTGGCCCTGTGTGCCTCGGTCGTATGCAGTCCTGATTGTGGCGCTCACCTGCACGGTGCCAAACACGCATACGACCATCATTGGCACCAAGCCAGAAGCGACTCTCATCGCAGAAGACGACACGTCTCCATTCGTCCCTCCATTCACGCCTGTCGCGACACCACTGGAGGCGGGCTGCACGATGTTGGGGCGTGAGCGGAAGACGGCCTAACGATGTGCGGGACCGTAGCCCAGCTTCATGGAGACAGTTGCGAACGGTCCTCGCCGATACCCCAGGAGCAACAGTGTCCCTAATTTGCTGGGAAGTGGCGGTGCGGTCCCCTACGGCACTGCACACGATCCTACGGTCTTGGCGTGCATACGTGCGTCGCTGCGGTCCGGTCCCAGGTCGACGGGCACGTGCACCTTCCGCCGACCACTGGCGACAACATCGATGTACTGTGGAGACCTCACGCCCCACGTGTTGAGCAATTCGGCGGTACGTCCACCCGGCCTCCCGCATGTCCACTATACGCCCTCGCTCAAAGTCCGTCAACTGCACATACGGTTCACGTCCACGCTGTTGCGGCATGCTACCATTGTTAAAGACTGCGATGGAGCTCCGTATGCCACGGCAAACTGGCTGACACTGACGGCGGCGGTGCACAAATGCTGCGCAGCTAGCGCCATTCGACGGCCAACACCGCGGTTCCTGGTGTGTCCGCTGTGCCGTGCGTGTGATCATTGCTTGTACAGCCCTCTCACAGTGTCCGGAGCAAGTATGGTGGGTCTGACACACCGGTGTCAATGTGTTCTTTTCTCCATTTCCAGGAGTGTAGTTCGTGCTAAATATAAATTTTATGTTTTCAGCGAATCGGAAATAGTTAAACAACAGAGAAAAGTTATCTTATTTGTGATCTATGTTGTTGAGAAATGTAGCCACTGCAATATCGGAGTGAAATTTGTGTTTAACTACTTGTGGAGGAAGTATTTATTCCATCCCCAGTGGCATGCTGTAGAAACTGTTTTTGCCGCTCTTTATATATCCAAGCATAAATGTAGTAAAAATAGTATAGGAAACAACTTGGTGTGCACAATATTGCAGGTTACATGCAGTTACAAACACAACTGCATTTTTATAATTATTTTTGTGGATGGATTTATGCATCAACAGTCAGTAAAAATATAATATTGCTCTTCATGAAGTGTTGTGCAGAGCTTCAGATTTTCGAATTTCCTAGTGCAGTAAAATACGAATCCAAGCCGTGGGCAAGCGATTAAAGTTTCCTTGTGTTACAGCATTGCAACGGTTCGCGATTGCACGTTCCCAATTTCCTGCTCCGACAGCACGACGTGGTAGTGGAAGAAGTGTGCAGGCGGACGAGACCAATCCGCACGCGTGCGAGGGCTTCACATTCGTGCAGAGTCACTGCTATAGAGGATATTCGTATATCGGGCATGTGAGCATTTTCGAAATTATAATTGTTTCTGAATTTTAATGTTCTTTGCACTAAACAATGCTATGATACATTTCTTGATGATACGTTGGGAGAAAGTTGACCCAAGAAACTAAAAAGTTATTACGTTAAAGGTTTGAACAAAACTGCCCTAAATACAAATACAGGTTTAACCTTTGGTAAAACATTCATCACTGATCACTCCAGTTGGGTACAATTCTTGTGGTCTCAACCTACACAAATGTCCATTGAATTCAATCTTCTTTGGAGGCTTCATTGATCCTACGATACGCTTTCCTGTTCATCAGTGAATTTTGTGAGGAAGAACCAACATTTCCTGAAACAGATTTCTGGACCATTGCTTTGATTTCGCGTAAAGCTCTAAGCAAATAATTTACTTTTTGTCCAGTACAACCCAAAATCGCTTTGTCCGATACAAACTGAACGTACCGCTGTGGTATTTTAATAATCCCAGTGCTATTACTTGGGATAGGCATTGTTATAGACTACAATATAGAGAATAATGCGAGTTCCTTACTTACACGCAAAACATAATACTCCAAAGTTGATTTAGAGCGCCGAAACATGTTGCGACTCCGAAAAGCACTACTGTTTTCATTCCAGTGGCGCTACAGCTGCTGTCACTAACGCTGGAGTTCAGAAACAACTCTTTCTGCACAATCCTCTGTCCGATACTACCCGACCTTGTCTTATCAGCTACTGGATGAATTATCTAGTGATTAGAAGCCAGTAATTTCGGACAGTGTCTAATACAGTGAAATGGTGGCACCGCACAATGTAGCATTTCGTTGCTGTGATCGTAGCCAATGCTATAGTAATCTCTTTACGGCAGAAGAAAGAATGAGTTTGAAGCAGTTAAGGGTTGCTGTCATCGCAGGGTTTATTGGGGCATCAATGTGTTTATCAAGGAGGACCAATAAAACACTAATTATCAGCTTTCGGTAAAGGAAACTAAGCTGTGTGTTCGTATAGGGAGCATCAAGAAGTGAGAACCCCACCGTACCACGTGTACGTGCCATACTTGTGGTGCGGACTCTGTAAGAACAATAATAAAAACTATTTTGCAAGAGTACGGTAGAAAGTGAGTAATCCCTGGTGTACCCAGTAATTTTCCTGTGATACTACATGTGCCAAAAATAATGTAAAACACTTTTTTTCTGAAAATACTTATATATTTTTTAATTTGGCATGTGCCTGTTCAGCAAAATAATAATTATAAGGAAGATTTTCATTACCCTCAAACGTATGGTGAGACGAAAGCCGGATGTTGTTCTTTCTAAAACTATTGGCCATTTTCTCCCCAGTCCTTTCACGTTCTCTGCGTCTGATAACCTCGTTTTCGGTTACACGATGCTGTCAAAAACCCTTATTTCTTCCGTTCTTTTCTTTTTGTGCTCCTCTGACCCTGTATCGTTGTCACTAAATTTTGTTCTTCAGAATGAGATTTTCACCCTGCAGGGGAGTGTGCGCTGATATGAAACTTCCTGGAAGATTAAAACTGTGTGCCTGACCGAGACTCTCATTCCGGAAACATCCCCTAGATTGTGGCTAAGCCATGTCTCAGCAATATCTTTCTTCCAGGAGTGCTAGTTCTGCAAGGTTTTGAGAACAGCTTCTGTGAAGTTTGGAAGGTAGGAGACGAGGTATTGGCCGAACTGGGGCTGTGAGGGAAATAGTTACCTGTGCATATGATTTCCTAATAAATGTTGAAGCGAAAGATGCGAAAATGATAACATAAATGGGTACATATATGAGTTAATAAATGCATCAGCCATTGACTGGCACAACAGTACCCTGTTTAAGACTGAGTTTTGAGGTGAACACATACAAGTGACAAACTTGTAGAAAATCATGTATGAGCTACTGCCTGCAGAATATTTGATGATTTTGTTTTATTTTTATAGGTAGGTTTATTATTATAGTGGAAGGAGTGTTTTGTTTAAGAAAGCATCGGAAGACTCGTCTGCAAAGCTTTGAAAAGGAATCTACGTACAAGTTACTTTATAAATCGCATTAACCCTTAAACAAATTTAAATGATGTAGCCCGCTCCTTGTTTCACATCTGGGATGAGTAACAGACGTAGTAAGAAGCTAATTACCGAAGTTGCTGAAAGATTCGGTAGCCATATGTTAAAAAAATGGTAAAATCAATGAAAATAGTAAGTAAGATACCAAAATAGAAACTAATGATTGCTTCAAGTCTCCTAAACAGAGATGGAAAAGATAGTATGCAACATGGGAAATAATATGTGCCGTACAAAAGAACCATTTCAGTACTTCACAGCCTCATTTTTCAGCATATGCTCGTAATTTATTTCTCATGACTTGAATTTCCGCTTCAAAAGATTATCCTTCGTGCACCGTAGAGAAATTTATGAGTGACGGAGGGGACTAACTGATAAATGACTTCACATCATGGCTTGCAACATTGCTGAGGAAATCGACGACACGCCAGGGGAGTCGTGTAACTTCTCGGGGTGACTGCTCACTATCTTATTAACTGGTATTGTCTTTTATGACAACTGTCTCATTAGCCTTCCGATGCGTCTGCAATACTTTCCTGTCCAAGTAGGATCGATTTCTGTTTAACATAAAAGGCAAACAATGAGCATTGCTTATTCAAAGGGACAGAGAAGTGTCTCCCAATGACTTGATTTGCTCTTACAATCCTCAGAGTATTATCTGAAAAGAGGATTGTTGCCTACGTTAAGGGGAAAAAAGTGCCGTTTCCCCAATACGATTTTATGTTAGCGTTTACACGCTGACGCATGCAGAGATGTCCGCTACGAGCATTGGAACCGGTTTATTTGAATCCGACGTCAAGGACTACGTGTCTCGCCGGACGAGTATCGTCACTCGCACGGACTTCTTCGTAATGTTCTTTATTTCTTGTGAGACTCGTTAGACTTTTAGTCTGATGTCTGCCATGGCAGAGACAGCTTCTTGTGAAACCGACCTGCGTATAATTATCCACGGAGGAGTGCGATACAAGCAGAGCCGGGAGGTACACTATGAAATGAAAGATCAGTATATACAGTGACAAGAAAGAACTTCAACGTGGCAGGGTATGATGTTGGGAACACAATGAACTCTGAAGTATCATCACGAAATATTCAAAAGCAGAGTCGTGTTTCTAACTCTTCCAATTAGAAACCGAGTTTGTAGTTATATCCAACAAAATACCGGAAAACGTACACAATTTTCCACTTTTATAGGACATGATGTCGGAACAGTACAGTGTGAAAGCAGTGCAGTGTGAAAGCCACTGCACACTTTCTCTTCTTTCTAGTATCTTATGAATCAACGTAAGAAACGCTCACTCTGGACGTTCGCAGTCACTGTCGTTTCAGTTAAATCTCCTTTCTCATTTTTTAATGGTTGGTTCAAATGGCTCTGAGCACTATGGGACTTAACTTCTGAGGTCATCAGTCCCCTAGAACTTACTGAAACCTAACTAACCTAAGGACATCACACACATCGATGCCCGAGGCAGGATTCGAACCTGCGACCGTAGCGGTCGCGCGGTTCCACAATGAAGCGCCTAGAACCGCTCGGCCACCAAAACTGTAATTAAAACGCTACACAATTTTGATATTAGTAGCTGCGGTATGTTATAAGCTAAAACCTGCACCCAGTAATCAGAACAGGCAAACATAACAAAAGAATAATTTAATTACAATAAATACCGAAACATTTATTCTCGTTTAAGAATTTTGTCAAGACAGACACAGAACTAATAGCGAAGCAAAATACCTTTAAACGATTATATAAAATGTTTACATCCTTTACCACTGATTAAGGCTAAAATCAGAATTACGTGTTTGTTAGCGTAATTACTACGACAGGACATTCTAATGAATTACAAAGTGCCGATGCTAATCACAAAATTGAAATAATTAATTCGTATGGAGATCCCGTGAGCAGTTTGACGAATGTGCATTGTTGGTGTCGCACTGTGAACTGGCTAGTCAGTATTTTAAGTCATTTGTGTATAGGAAAAGTTGGCGCACACCAGTGTAGAGTTGAAGCCAGAATGCCTTCTGTGAGCAAACCGTGATAGCGAGTTTACAGCTTTCAGTGAAATCTCTACTCTGTACTATCTGTTAGTGGAATTATAGTGGTAAAAAAGTGTTGGCGAGTATAAATTATGATAACTACGACAGAAACGTTGTGTTTTTAAAGCGTTCCGATGTATTAAATATTGGTATAACTGAAACTACAAAATATTTCGATGGAGTGTATTCTTATCTTCTTCTGGTGATAATCAACATCAGGACAAGTAGATGTTGTTGCGAAACTCCAGAGCCTTACCAGTAGGAGAAAGAATGTCAAAAACTGCAAGCTACTGGTCTCTTGATAGCGTGGATGGGTTTCTGTGGCACCAGACCACTGTCACGTGAATATTGCAAAAACTGACATATGTAAATGTCGCATAGAGGTGTAGGCGCAGTCATGGGATTAAAAGTTGCTAGCAGTACTTTCTGCGATTTGCGTAAGGCAGTGTAAGTAATCCTGACATAGATCCTCGTATTTAATGCTGTCGCCGCGGCAATTAGGTACGCTACAAATAGCAGATCAGCATTTCATAAATATTTTTCTTCTGTCTCACCACGATATAAACCACAGTATTCTAGAAATGTCTCTTTCTAGTAGATGACTTGCTATTTCGCAGATCAAGAGAGTGGATTCTTAACTTAGTTTTATTTCGTTCCAGATAAAGCAAAATCCCATTATTTAATACATGATAGTTCGAGAGCACTGCGGTCATTCTCGGAAATAGAAATGAGGAAGAAAACCCACACTATTTCTGAAATAATAATTTAGGTTTCCATACATACTTTCTAGCCTAGGCTCGTCATCAGAAGACAGCGAAGACTTATTTCAGCAGTGTGCTTCGTTTTTATGTTGAGGAAAATGTTTGTGAGTTCAGCACTGCTATCGTCGAGGGGGCGGGAGTTTTTGGTGTAATATGTGAATAACATCTTTTCCTTAAGATAAAGGTGTAGAATTTTCTACAATAACCCTTTCTGTCGTCTGATGATGAGTCTAGGCATGAAACTGGATAGAAATAAATAAATTAATAGTATGGCTGGTTGCAGTTTCCTTCTTCACTGACAAAGCACTATGAAAGGATGTCTTTGAACTTTCAGTTGTAGTTGTATTTCATTTTCTTCTTCAATGATGAATGAAAGCGTTACAGAGACTGAGTGTCTATTTTGGTTGTATCAGTTGTAAGAACAGTCTGCCAGGAATGTAAGCAAATGGAATCCAATAGCATAGGCTGGTTGAAGATATCAGACAATGACTGCAGTTACTGTCATCATATGGAAACCAATTTAAAAGAGCTGCTTGAAGCGTTCTCGATGTACTGATTGCTTCAATTGTGCTCTTGTACTGCGTCAGGTGAAAATATTGAGAATCAATAATACACAGAGCTTCAGAAAGATTTATCCAATGCCGATGATGGTGAGATAGCGATAAGACAGCAAAAATGGCGTTTTGTCTTCTCACCTAAATTTAATGAAAATCTAACAAGAGAACTAATGGCTGAAAAAATAAAACACATAATCAAATAGAGCAAAACGCCGTCAAAGGAAACACAAATAGAACTGAAGAAATTCGTTAATGTAGACTACAAAAGAAAACTAATACAAGAAAATGCCACTGTCCCAAAAGCTGACAAAGGTAACGCATTTCGATTCTAGGCAGTGACAACCTCGTAACTCCATCTGTCTGTGAAAACCTTTTGATTCCTGTAACCGGTAACTCCATTATCAAAGACAGATTTGAAAGTGCAATGATTTCTCTAATCTGTCCTTAACTGGGCGTCAACTACATAGTTACACATGTAGGAAATGTATCTGTATCACTTCATACATTTTATGGAAAGAGCTTTTTTTCTTCTGTAACATTTAGTGAAATTGAATTACGAGGCTTTCATTGCCGACCATAGATTTGCGATCATGAATACATTGACAAAATATTAGAATTAATCCAAAGCAACAACATTACAGGACCAACAAGTGATCCAACAAACACATACCGAAGAAACTTAGAGAACACTCAGAAAAAAAGAACGAATTTTCACAGGCGCATCGATTAAAGAATATGATACGGAAAGATTCCAGAGCCTCCAGTCCTAAATCACATCTTAAATGCACAAACGAAACGTTCTGATGAGACCACAGATACAAATCACCAATGCATCAGTCTACCACTTAGCCAAACATACACACACAATTCTACAGTCATTACATAAACACAACGAAAATAGCAGCCTAAAGATGTCAAGTGACATAACAGAAAAATAAGAAACACCAAATACAGCCACATTAACTTCTTATACAAGAGAAACAGCAAACATGAGTTCATTACATACAGAAAACCTACAATCACTAGCTAGATTATTCACAACCAGTCCTATCTCCCTACAACTCATAAACAAGCCAGTATCCAAAGTAATGACAGCGACTGAACAGAACACGTATGAACAAACATGCCTACGTATATAAACTAAGCACAATAAAGATAATTGGCTATGATGCAAAGACAGTAGATAAAATAAATAACAAAATGCAAAAACAGACAATGACTGATCAGAGAACATACAACATGCAATAGATCAGCAGGCAGTAAGCAGTAAATGGCACATTGTGACAGACAGACATACATCTACTTAGCTACCCACAGGTTTGACTACATACTAAAGAGAGAAGGACGCATCATAGCATACCAAACCGGCAACACAATACAGGACAGATTTGGAAGACGAGCCACCAACAATGATAAACATAGTCAATTTGGTATTCACCAATTGGCTTGTAATTGTTGTCATTGCGTACACAGGGGCCAAATATGTAGAAATATTATAATCAGATATGCAGAACATCTCAAAACATTTAAAAGTCATAGCTCCCACTCGAAAGTTGCTGATGACCTAAGAACACAGAAGCACCACCAAATGGACACAGAAAGTGATTTAAAAACTCCTAAAATTGGTAACAGCTTGTATCAAAAGTTAACAACAAAACAGAATTATCGCATTCAGAAATCAGTAGCCCATGGAAAGTAAATACTGAATGAATACACGTCACTGTGTAAACACTAATCGCCAACGCAGAAGAACTCTATTCCTCCTCCTCCACACCACTCTCTCTATCCGCCTGTCCATAGCCCGCTCCCTCTCACTGTCTCCCTCCCTCCCTCCCTCTCTCTCTTTCTCTCTCTCTCTCTCTCTCTCTCACACACACACACACACACACACACACACACACATACTCACACCCACACAAACACACACACACACACACAAATGAACACCACATGAATATAACATGTGAAATATTGGCAGAAACCTTGTGTATTGTTGACGAATTATACAAAATGCTTGTGTAACAGCAACAACAAACAACAGCGAAACAAATAAGAGATATAACGTGTCGCAAACATGGAAAGAAAGACCATAACATAAAAAAATCATAAGTTACAAATTACTTGTAAACATCGCGATATGCAGCGATTCTCAGTCGGAAATGAACGATAAAAAGAAACAGGTGACAAGCTGTACAGTGTGTAGTAGCTATAAAGCTACCATCATACACAAGTAACAGTGTCATGTGAGGTAATTAACCAATTATATACTCCTATTATTTCATAATTCAATATAAGGCCAAGGTCTTTAAACCTAGCTTTAATGAACGACGTAAAAATGCCTCAATTCATGTGACGTATATAAATTCATGTGTGCCATATATAAACTAACGTAAGAAATATTTACCGTGTTAGAATTGCTCTTTTTGCACAAATAAATACTTCCGAGCCAAAAAATTCGTATCATCTACACAAGAGGTCAACGTGTAACAATAACTATTCAGAAAGAAAATAGTCATAAATCCCATTGAAGGTCACACATACACTGACGTGCCAAAGCACTATGGCTACCTGCTTCATAGCTCGTTTGGGTTATCTCTGGAACACTACACATAACCGATTTTACGTATCATGGATCCGGCAGTATGTTGGTACGTTGTGGAGATATGTGGCTTCAGATTTCTATGCGTAAGTCATACAATTTCTGTAAACAACGGACTGCTGATCTCTGGACGCAGCGTTGGCGCCTGATAGCGACCCAAATGGAATCCACTGGCTTCACATCAGGCGAATTTGGTAGCCAAACATCAACGTGAGTTTACTATCATGTTTCTCAAAACACTGCAGCACTGTTATTGCTTTGATACACTGACAGTTATACTTATCTGTTGTGTTCTGCCCACTCGTCAAATATAAGGTGCCTAGGAAAGCTACTTTCTCGCATCGCTAGACAACAATTCAAGCAAATCGTATTAATGGAGTTTATTACAAAAGGAAATGATTAGAATACTTAACTTCGTCAGATATAGACGTGTCGCAAGCAACATGCCACAAATTAACATAGGCAAGCTCTTCAGTATATACAGTTCGTAGTGCAAGTTAACCAATACAGGTTCTAAGCCACTGCTGTAGCGTTTGTAGGTCGGCTCGATTTCAACTCGGGCCGCGGCCAGGCGGAGAGGGGCTTAAATTCTTTTGGCCTAGATGCCGCTCCTGCCGCAGTGTTGTCCTAGAGAGGGGCATGTCAGGGTATTATTGGCTGATGTCGTCTCCAATCTAGCTCTGCTCTTCCGTTTCTGATCATCGTGGCGGTTCTTGATGTTACGCCGGAACAACATCACCGTTGTGGAAGACATTAAGCATGAAACGACACAGGTGGAGCGCAGCTGTCAGCGTGCCTTCGGTTACTACCGCAGGTTCCATGCGAGCGCAGCAGAATATCTCCCATGGCATAATACTGCAACCACTAGCCTGCGCCCTTAGCGGATGCACATTTAGAACCGCCGTTCGCGTGGATGACGGCTTTTGTGGAGACGACCATCGACCTGATGTAGCAAAAACGTGATTAATTCGACAAGCGACACGTTTCCATTGATCCACGGTCCAATCTCAACGATCCCGTGGCCATTGCAAACTTAATTGACGATCTTGTTGAGTCAACTTGTGAACGCGAAGTGGTTGTCCACGCAGAGCCCCATATTCAACAGTGTACGAGGAACGCTATGTTGCAAAACACTTACGCGTGCACCAGCACAGTGCTCTTTCGGTAGAGATGTCACAGATCGCCACCTATCCTTCTTACAGAACAATCAATCCCACGCGCCTTGAAGAGTCGTGGACGAACAACCGCTTATCGTCCAGTTGTAATGTCACTGTCCGCCTACTATTTTCCATAGATGCTCGTTACAGTAGCACTTGAACATTCAACCTGCTACGCCATTTTAGAGATACTCGTTCACAGGCTCTGGGTAATAATAATATCACCTTTGTCAAAGTTGCTTACATCAGTAGACTTCCCCCTTTGCTACCGTGTCGTCGCTAGAATGATTCTCCATCAGCCTTGGATACGCTAATATACTTTCCTTACCGTATCATGTTCCCAGAGCGCCGATAGGAGACATCCAACCTCGCGGTGGGCAGTGGTCATAATGTTTTGGCTTCTCACTGTATAATTCTGAAACTTTTCTGGATAATTACAGAATTGAAAAACAGCGTCTCTCTTAATGCGGAATTCTTTTGCAGTTTTTCTTAGCAAGTCAGGAAATAAGAAGTGCTACAACAGCCGAAAGATAATCAGTTACTACTATACAGCGCGATTTTTTTACGAGAGTACGACACTGCACCGTCTACAACTTGCAGCACTGGACAAGATCGCGCGCAGCTTACTGTCTTACGTGTCTGTTACCCACACAGTCCAAAAGCACGCAGGGTGTGACTAAATTCTCTTTAAGGACCTTGAAGGACTGTAGTGGGGACGAAGACTGTTAAGTTTATTATAAGAGCTCATGTCCTGAAACTTAGTTTTCCCGCTACACGCAAAATACAACAGCACATGTTCAAATTTCCCACACTTTTGGTGACACTAACTAGGATATTACTTACGTCACTCAGCGATCACATGACGTCCCATGCCCACTAAAGGTTTGTGTACATGCCATTCAACTGAGTTTGTGACCTGCCAACGAAGGTTTTTGCTGTTGCGCTTGTCATCTTCGTTCATACTGTACTACTGTATCGTCGCAGAGAGGTTTGTACTTGCTGTTGTGACTGAGGGCTTAATTCATACTGCACTACAGTATAATAGTAATAATACCCTATAGTACAGAATGCAAGCTGTACCTTCATTTCATTTTTAGTATGTTGTTGTGGACCGTGGTGAACTACACATTAGCAGAATACACCGACGTGATGTTACTGTACGGCGAAGCGTGATGGAGTGGGAGGGCTGCTCGACAGTTGTATGCGAAACGTTTGCCACACCTTCAGACTCCTTCTCACTTCCTCTTTGGTACGGTGTACCAGCAGGCCTCGGAGACAGGTAATTTCACTTCCGCCAGGGCCGACTGTAATGATCCATGGCGACACCACTCACCCAATTTTGAAGAGGTTGTACTTCATGCAGTAGAAGAAGAAGCAACGACTAATGCCAGAAACGTAGTAGGTACACTGAATGTGGATCGCCAAACTGTGTGGTTTGTTCTGCATTAGCAGCAGCTAGAGTCGTAGCAATCCCAGATGGTAAAGGCAATGCAGCCACAGGATTTTGCGTCATGAGCCCACTTCTGCAGGTGGCTCTTGCACCGTTTTGTGGACGAGCCAGATTTCCCCTTTAGCTGATGAAGCCAAGTTCAACAGGGAAGGCGTTCTCAATTCCACAACATTCATGTTTGGGCTAATGAAAATCCACATGCTGAATCCCCCCCCATTGGCTTCCACGAACGATATGGTCTGAACATTTTGGCATTTGGCAGGGTTCCTGGATGGACGTCTGATTTGGCCATACATTCTTCTACCATATCTCATGAACGTCACGTACTTGCGATTCCTTGATGGTGCACTGCATGATCTCGTGGAAGATGTGCCTCTGCACGTGTGCCTAACCGTGTGGATCCAGCACAATGGCGCACGACCTTATTTTTCATGGGTGGTCCTAGATCATCAGGACCAACGATTTGGACTACAGTAGATACTTCGTGGTAGCCCTATTGCGTGGCCAGCATGTTTTCCCGATTTGAACCTACCAGATTACTACCTGTAGGGTAACATGAAATCCTTGATTTACAAGACATCCGAGGCAATCGAGGTAGACCTACTGCGCTGATGCTGGAGGAAGAAGAATTGGTGATCGTTGTATTGGAACATGGTACGGATGTACCGCATCACTTTTGACATCACTCGTCGTCACATCGAGCGCTACTTTTAAGTGGACCCAAATGAAAAGCAGCAGGAGTCAGAGACGAATGTGTGTTGTGGTATTCTGCATGTAGTGGGAAAATTGCACGTTTCCGGACATGAGTTACTATGCTAAACTTAACAGTCTGTGCGCCATTGCAAGTTCTTGAACTCTGTAAAAGCAATTCAGATACACCCTGTAGAACGTACCTACACTAGTTTCTGAGATGTTCTGTGGAGGTAAAGCCTGTGTCGGGAGTGGGTATCTCTGCTGACGCGTCAAGGGAACCGCAACGATGGTTGCCATGCAGACTGATCATGGTGTTCCAGGGTTGTCACTCTGTCGTAGTGGGTACGTGGCTTGTTGCAAACAAGACTCTTTCCTGACCCAAGGTACCTGAAGTGGCTATACAATCCAGCACGGCCGGGCGATTACTATGTCTGTCATTCTCTGATGCTAGTCGAGAAAGGTTCCTGGGATTCTGCATGGTACTGAATGTGGCCCTCCTGAAACCATAGGTTCTATATTCTCATGACAATCCTGGGACCCCAGCCAACCCGAACAGCAATAACGAAGGATGATAAACCGCAGTCTCAATAGACCACGAACTTGCCAACGCCGAATTCTGACATATGCTGGTAGATGTTTCTCATTCATACATGAGGTATAGCACAATTTTCTCACAGTCAACCAAAATTCAATTACGATTTCTGAATGAGAAAACAACTGCGTAATCTTGTTCTGTATAGGTAATGGCGTTACTCCTATGCATTTCGTGGTGCTGTGTTGAAATGCCAATATAATTATATCACACTAGTCGGGTGTTTGTTGAATGCTGCCTTAATGGTGTTGCAGTTTTAATGGCCATAGTGTACTGTTGCCTCTACGTGTTGTACCTGTTAACTGAGAGTACCGTGGCCTTGAAATTATATAGATTTTTAGCAACTAGTGTCTTTGGTGCACATTACAGCATACATTAAGTTAAAAAAGCAGCAATTATGTTACTCGTAAAGGTACTTCCTCGGCTTTGATTCTGTGGAGTAAATGGAATCTGGGCCATCACGCAGCAAGCACCACCAGTAGCCTGCTATCATATTTGTGATCCACTTGCTTTGATATCTTTATGGTCTTTATATCTCGTTGCAAACGCTTACTCGCCTCTTCACTTATAGCAGCAGCATTTGAGAGAAAGGCACAGGACGTCAAACACTAATGTCATTTCTACCTATTTTCATTTTTTTCTGCTACGTTCGTCACTGCAACTGCCACAGGAAGATGAAAATGTTTGGAAAAAAGACTGAACATCATCACTGTGTGGTATGGGTTTTATATTTCACCACAAGGGAAATGAATATAGAAAGAAACTTTTTAACTTTTTCTTAAAGCCTGTTGCGACAAACAACTGAAAGTGGCAGTCTTCCACGTGATCTTGCTGTTTTCGCCACAGAACTGTTATTCCAAAACTGGTTCTTTCTTGTCTGTTTCTTAGTCCGCAGTCTGTGTTTTGCAACAGATTTTAGAAATACTTTATGTGGTATCCAGCATTTGTTCTGGTCACCGAGTCTAGTCCCAAAATGTACATAACAGTCTTCGTAAATAAATCTAACTTATTTGTTCTTTGATTTGAAGTTGTAAATCAGCTGAAGAAAATAATGTCTCGGAAAATTTTAAGCTTTCATTTCTCATATCAATCCATAGGTGAGAAAAATAAAATTTAAGATAACATATTTTTCAACAATACCCAAAAATTTCTTATCATAACTGTTTTGAGAAACAAATCTAACGCGACAGTGGCAAATCTTGCTTAATGATCGCTTCAGTGAACAGTGATACACGTGTCTCCAACAGAGGAAAACACATAAAGTCGCAGTTTGTGGAAATAAGTGACGTGATCATGCAAAATTGCTATGATATATTTATTCAGCACCCTTGCTTTAATGAGCTTAGCTGTACCTTAATGTCAGAGAAATTAATGAAGACCAGTGTTATTGTTCAGAAGACATCGTCATTATGTGGTAGGTTACAAATGACATTCATGAAGTCTTACCGAACAAAGTGTTACACTAGTTAAAAGACTGATCTTGCTTTTGGAAAGAGAGAGTCCGATAGTAAGGATGTAGTTGTTGTGTGACGTCAACGCCGCATAAAACGTTGCTCTTGATTTACAGATCACACAGTGTGATGAACCCAGAAGATGGAGCCGATTGATTTTTAATACCAGAAATACGTTATATGTAACCCACTCTATGATTCACAATGCTTATCTTGCATCTTCTGTGAATGGAGTTTGCCAAGCATATCTGTCAACGCTCTAGCAATAACTAAACTATCCCGTGAGCAAACGTGCCGAGGTCGTTGGATCTTTTCTACCCCTTCTATTACTCCTACCTCGTAAGGTTATACGGATAAATCTATAAAAGGATGCCTTGGTCGGTCAGTTCGTCTGGATCCAAAACATTAAAAATTAGCGAATGGGAAAAATACTCTGAAGAGCCAAAGAAACTGGTACACCTGCCTAATATTGTGTAGGGACACTACGAGCACGCAGAAGTGCCTCAACACGACGTGGCTTCGATTCTACTAATGTCTGAAGTAGTGCTGGAGGGAATTAACACCATGAATCCGGCAGGGCTATCCATAAATCCGTAAGATTACGAGGAGGTGGAAATCTCTTCTCAACAGCACGTTGCAAGGCATCCCAGATATGCTCAATAATGTTCATGTCTGGGGAGTTTGGTGGCCAGCGGAAGTGTTTAAACCTAGAACAGTATTCCTACAGCCACTCTGTAGCATTTATGGACGTGTAGGGTGTCGCATAGTTCTGCGGGAGTTGAACAAATCCGTCGGTATGTACAATAGACATGAATGCACGCTGGTGATGAGACAGGATGCTTACGTACCTGTCACCTGTCAAGAATCGTATCTAGACACATCAGGGGTCAGGGGTCCAATATCACTCCAAATGCACACGCCCCACACCATTACAGAGCCTCCACCAGCTTGAACAGTCCCCCGCTGGCATGCAGGGTCAGTGGATTCATGAGGTTGTCTCCATACCTTTATACGTCCATCCGCTCGATACAATTTGAAACAAGATTTGTCCGACCGGGCAACTTGTTCCCAGTCACAAATAGTCCAATATCGCTGTTGACGGGCCCGGGAGAGACGTAAAACTTTGTGTCGTTTAGTCATCAAGTGTACATGAGTGGCCTTCGGCACAGAAAACCCATATCGATGATGTTTCGTTGAATGGTTCCCACGCTGACACTTGTTGACGGCGCTGCAGTGAAGTCTGCCGCAATTTGCGGAAGGGTTGCCCTTCTATCACGTTGAACGTTTCTCTTCAGTCGCCGTTGGTCCCGTTCTTGCATGATCTTTTACCGGCTGTCGGAGATTTGATGTTTTACCGGATTACTGATACGGTAGACTCGTGAAATAGTCGTACGGGAAAATCCCCACTTCATCGCTACCTCAGAGATGTTGTGTCCCATAGGTCCAAACTCACTTAATTGTATATAACCTGCCCTTGTAACAGCAATAACCGATCTAACAACTGCGCCAGACACTTATTGTCTTATATAGGCGTTTCCGACCGCAGCGCCGTATTCTGGCCAGCCGAAGTCGCCGAGCGGTTCTAGGCGCTTCAGTATGGAACCCCTCGGATGTGTTTGATGTCCTTAGGTTAGTTAGGTTTCAGTAGTTCTAAGTTCTAGGGGACTGATAACCTCAGAAGTTAAGTCCCATAGTGCTCAGAGCCATGTTTTGAGCCGCATTCTGCCTGTTGACACACCTCTGTATTTGAATAAACATGGCTATATCAGATTCCTTGGCACTTAGGTGTACATGTGAATAAAAAGAAGCTCCAACGAAACAAGAAATCAGTCATAAGTTAATGTCACTTTACTTATAATTCAAATTCCCTTAAACGTTGCAGACAAAGTGCCGCAAAGTATTTGAGAAACAGCGCAAGAAGAAGTGCCATCGAGAGTGCAACAGTCATCTGAGACCAGTGAATCGTTCATGAGCCGTCACTTGATGGTAGTGGTACATCTGCCATAACTAATTTACAAAATCAACAACTCATCACTGTAGAATACACGAGAACCGTTTAAATATTTGGAACATCGTGGTAAGGTCTTATGAGACCAAACTGCTGAGGTCAGCGGTCTCTAAGCATACACGCTACTTAATCTAACTTAAACTAACCTACGCTAAGTATAAGACACACACCCATGACCGAGGGAGGACTCGACACTCCGACGGGGAGCGCCCCGCGGAACGTGACAAGGCGCCCACGACAGCGCGTCTACCCCGCAAGGCCCGTTTAAGTTCTAATTGCCCTAATTTCTTGTGTAAGCCTGCGGGTTTTCACTATCGTTGTCATTGGTGATAAAATCTTCAGAGTAATTAGGCCGTGTGACATTCCTCTACAAATATCTTCAATGCCTAATGTTTAGATCTCTCTGCTGGAAGCTTGTGCAGGATTCCGATGAACACTGTCGATGGCTACTATCCCGTGTTTTCCTGGAAAAGTAGAGTTACTGGATAGAGATTTTGAGGCTGCTATTGATGGGCTGTCGTCATTGTGTAAATACTGAAACGTCGAGCGATGAAAAAGTTGGAAAAGAAATATGATACCCCAATGACTGAGAAGATTTTATCATCGGACCATAATTATTGTTTTTCCAATGAATCTTCAATTGCCTCTTAAACCAACTGACTTATCCGAAAAGATCATGGACACAGTTCCTTCGACACAACAATCCACAAGTAGACACAAAGACCAAGAGTCCACGCCAGGGACGAGAAATTAGAGTTTCGTCATCCGTCGACGTAGAGATCATTGGAGACGGATTATAAGCTATGACTGGACAAGAATGTGGAACATAGCCAGACATGACCTTTTGAAGGGAACTGTGCCATTGTTCACGACAGTCGATGAAGGAAACATAAGTCGCGCGGGATTAGCCAAGCGGTCTTTGGCGCTAGGGGCTCCAGTCATGGATTGTGCGTCTGGTCCCGGCGGAGGTTCGTGCCCTCCCTCGGGCATGGGTGTGTGTGTTTGTCCTTACGTTAATTTAGGTCAAGTAGTATGTAAGCTTAGGGACTGATGACCTTAGCAGTTACGTCCCATAAGATTTCACACACATTTAAACATTTTGAAGGAAAACCAAAGGGAAAAATAAATAATGACGGCCAAACTAAATTTAGAACCCCACATGTCACGAATGGACTCTAGTGGTTCGACAGCTGTGCCACCTCTCTCGGTAAAAGCCTGCACAGGATTCAGGAGCTTATAATCGTCTTAAATCGACCAATAACATTAATATTTCGAGACAGTTCTATTCTGTTTGTCTGTCGAAGTGGGTGACATCACGCTTCAGACTTTAGAGTCGTATTTGGGAGTAGCCACACAATCGTACACATTTTCCGTGGTTTCCCGAAATCACCTGAAGAGAATTCTGGAATATGATTGTGAACAAAGTCACTGCCATTTTCCTTCAGTTTCCTTTTGCGCTATCCCTGGTGGCGTCGATGCTGACGGGCGTCCAGATCTAAGCCTTCTCTAGTGAAACGATCTTGGCTTTACCCCCCAAACAGTTTTCTGATGGGATACGTTGGGTCAGATTGTTTATCTCGAGAGTAACTGCTGATTGCAAACGGCTTAAAACAAGTTATTCATTTTCAAGACAAAATTGCTTGATCTATAAGTACGTTAAAAGCACGACCTGTTTCGCGTCATTTTATCTGCATCAAGTCCAATAAAATCAAGTTACGTTCATACCAAAAAAAGAGAATGGGACGACCCACCGTTCACAGTGAGCAATGTTTTGCTATTAATCGAACGACAATTATAAAATAGCACAAAACAACATAGAACGCTCCCATGACATTCTCCCGTGATTCCAGGACTAACCAGTACCTGGTGCTCTAAGGGGTCCCTACAAACCGAACAAGTGACCAAAACCCAGCCGTATATGAACCTCTATGGAATTACGTAAAATTAAGCAGCACTGGTTTCTCATTTACCATCGCAAGCGCTCGCACTTTTCAGAACATGACTCGATGTTATTGCACCTGATGAGGCAGGTAAAATTCTGCAAAACCTGTCGTGCTTACTAATAAAGTACTTACAGCTGAGGCGGATTTATCTTCAAAATGGTATATCCTGGCTGTCGCTGCCTTATACACAAATTCTTTTGCATAAGTTACTAATTTTTAAGTGTAAACAACTAGACTGAACGTCGTGATAAAAATTCCAAAACTAATCGTCTTTCACTTAGAATTTGTCTCCTTTGGCCATTTGCTACTTTACATGTATCTGTTCTCTAATAAGCGACACTACTGTTTCAGAGGAAGTGCTGCCACAACTGCGGTGATCTTCTTTGGACCACTCCAGAAAAAAGAAGGAAGACCAGAGTTTAACATCTCCAGGAGGACAAGGACATTAGAGACGGCAAATGAATGAGGGAAACCTCCATCTGGATGGTCGGATGGGGATTCAGACCGAGGTCCTCCAGTGTTTAAAGACAGTGTGCCAAGCGCACTGCCACCTGCTTTTAAGATTTTCCTGTACTGTATTAATATTTATCATGTATAGTTCTTAAAGAGTCAGGTATGTTACTTTTTGCTAATAATTTTCTTATTCGATTGAGCTGTATTTTCTAATTTTTTATTGTTAGGGTCTGTTATTGGCCCTCCATCCTAACCTTTTAGTCAACTTTACGCTCACTAAAATAGCATTCTTCGGTGTTAGCCATTCGATAAAAAAATTATCTTATTATCTTCTCCAGAACATCTACTAAAATATTACACTCCTGGAAATTGAAATAAGAACACAGTGAATTCATTGTCCTAGGAAGGGGAAACTTTATTGACACATTCCTGGGGTCAGATACATCACATGATCACACTGACAGAACCACAGGCACATAGACACAGGCAACAGAGCATGCACAATGTCGGCACTAGTATAGTGTATATCCACCTTTCGCAGCAATGCACGCTGCTTTTCTCCCATGGAGACGATCGTAGAGATGCTGGATGTAGTCCTGTGGAACGGCTTGCCATGCCATTTCCACCTGGCGCCTCAGTTGGACCAGCGTTCGTGCTGGACGTGCAGACCGCGTGAGACGACGCTTCATCCAGTCCCTAACGTGCTCAGTGGGGGACAGATCCGGAGATCTTGCTGGCCAGGGTAGTTGACTTAGACCTTCTAGAGCACGTTGGGTGGCACGGGATAAATGCGGATGTGCATTGTCCTGTTGGAACAGCAAGTTCCCTTGCCGGTCTAGGAATGGTAGAAAGATGGGTTCGATGACGGTTTGGATGTACCGTGCACTATTCAGTGTCCCCTCGACGATCACCAGAGGCGTACGGCCAGTGTAGGAGATTGCTCCCCACACCATGATGCCGGGTGTTGGCCCTGTGTGCCTCGGTCGTATGCAGTCCTGATTGTGACGCTCACCTGCACGGCGTCAAACACGCATACGACCATCATTGGCACCAAGGCAGAAGCGACTCTGATCGCTGAAGACGATACGTCTCCATTCGTCCCTCCATTCACGCCTGTCGCGACACCACTGGAGCCGGGCTGCACGGTATTGGGGCGTGAGCGGAAGACGGCCTAACGGTGTGCGGGACCGTAGCCCAGCTTCATGGAGACGGTTGCGAATGGTCCTCGCCGATACCCCAGGAGCAACGGTGTCCCTAATTTGCTGGGAAGTGGCGGTGCGGTCCCCTACGGCACTGCGTACGATCCTACGGTCTTGGCGTGCATCCGTGCGTCCCTGCTGTCCGGTCCCAGGTCGACGGGCACGTGCACCTTCCGCCGACCACTGGCGACAACATCGATGTACTGTGGAGACCTCACGCCCCACGTGTTGAGCAATTCGGCGGTACGTCCACCCGGCCTCCTGCATGCCCACTATACGCCCTCGCTCAAAGTCCGTCAACTGCACATACGGTTCACGTCCACGCTGTCGCGGCATGCTACCAGTGTTAAAGACTGCGATGGAGCTCCGTATGCCACGGCAAACTGGCTGACACTGACGGCGCTGGTGCACAAATGCTAAGCAGCTAGCGCCATTCGACGGCCAACACCGCGGTTCCTGGTGTGTCCGCTGTGCCGTGCGTGTGATCATTGCTTGTACAGCCCTCTCGCAGTGTCCAGAGCAAGTATGGTGGGTCTGACACACCGGTGTCAATGTGTTCTTTTTTCCATTTCCAGGAGTGTATTTCTTAGTGATTTCAAAGACAAATTAAGCAGCCTTATCTGATAATTCATATTAGAACTACTGTGGCTCATTTTGTTGAAGTAAAGCAACTCGCTCTGTTGACAATTTCTGTTCTCATGTCCTATGGCTCCTAAGCTGTTTGTAGTTGGTGTATTACATTGCTGTCTTTTTTGTATTGGACGTCAAACAGTGCTTGATCATTAGTATGAACTTTCCGTGGTCTACTTGTATATTTCCCTCAAAGGGTAGCAGTGCCTTCAGCAGAAAGTGTGTTATATAATAGACCAAATTTGACAGCATATATACAGGGTGGTCCATTGAATGTGACCGGGCCAAATATCCCGCGAAATAAGCGTCAAACGAAAAAACTACAAAGAGCGAAACTTGTCTAGCTTGAAGGAGGAAACCAGATGGCGCTATGGTTGTCCCGCTAGATGTCGCTGCCATAGGTCGAACGGATATCAACTGCATTTTTTTAAAAACCGGAACCCCAATTATTTATTACATATTCGTGTAATACGTAAAGAAATATTAATGGTTTAGTTGGACCACTTTTTTCGCTTTGTGATAGATGGCGCTGTAATAGTCACAAACATATGGCTCAAAATTTTAGACGAACAGTTGGTAACAGGTAGGTTTTTTAAATTAAAATACAGAACGTAGCTACGTTTGAACATTTAATTCGGTTGCTCCAATGTGATACATCTGCCTTTGCGAACTTACCATTTCTAAGAACGCATGCTGTTACAGAGTGATTACCTGTAAATACCACATTAATGCAATAAATGCTCAACATGATGTCCGTCAACCTCAATGAATTTGGCAATACGTGTAACGACATTCCTCTCAACAGCGGGTAGTTCGCCTTCTTTAATGTTCACACATGCATTGACAATGCTCTGAAGCATGTTGTCAGGCTTTGTCGGTGAATCACGATAGCAAATATCCTTCAACTTTCCCGTCAGAAAGAAATCCGTGGACGTCAGAACCGGTAAACGTGCGGGCCATGGTATGGTGCTTCGACAACCAATTCCACCTGTCATGAAATATGCTATTCAATACCTCTTCAACCGCACGCGAGCTATGTGCCGGACATTCATCATGTTGGAAGTACATCGCCATTCTATCATGCAGTGAAACATCTTATAGTAACATCGGCAGAACATTACGTAGGAAATCAGCATGAATTGCACCATTTAGATTACCATCAATAAAATGGGGGCCAATTATCCTTCTCCCATAATGCCGCACCATACGTTAACCCACGAAGGTCGCTGATGTTCCACTTGTCGCAGCCATCGTGGATTTTCCGTTGCCCAATAGTGAATATTATGCCGGTTTACGTTACCGTGGTTGAAGAATGACGCTTCTTCGCTAAATAGAACGCTAGCAAAAAGTCTGTCATCGTCCCGTAATTTCTCTTGTGCCCAGTGGCATAACTGTACACGACGTTCAAAGTCGTCGTCATGCAATTCCTCGTGCATAGAAATATGGTACGGGTGCAGTCGATGTTGATGTAGCATTCTAAACACCGACGTTTTTGAGATTCCCGATTCTCGCGCAATTTGTCTGCTACTGATGTGCGGATTAACCGCGACAGCAGCTAAAACACCTACATGGCCATCATCATTTTTTGCAGGTCGTGGTTGACGTTTCACATATGGCTGAACACTTCCTGTTTCCTTAAATAATGTAACTATCCGGCGAACGGTCCGGACACTTGGATGATGTCGTCCAGGATACCGAGCAGCATACATACCACACGCCTGTTGTGCATTTTGATCACAATAGCCATACATCAACACGATATCGACCTTTTCCGCAATTGGTAAACGGTCCATTTTAACACGGGTGATGTATCACGAAGCAAATACCGTCCTCACTGGCGGGATGTTAGGTGATACACGTACTTATACGTTTGTAACTATTACAGAGCCATCTATCACAAAGCGAAAAAAGTGGCCCAACTAAAACATTCATATTTCTTTACGTACTACACGAATATGTAATTAAAAATGGGGGCTCCTATTTTAAAAAACGCAGTTGATATCCGTTTGACCTACGGCAGCGCCATCTGGCGGGCCAACCATAGCGCCATCTGGTTTCCCCCTTCAAGCTAGACGAGTTTCGTTCTTTGTACTTTTTTCGTTTGTTGCTTATTTCGTGAGATATTTGGCCCGGTCACTATCAATGGACCACCCTGTATATATGCAGACATATAATACTAAGACCAAAGACGAATATCAGTGGTAGTCCTAACAGTGCAAAGAAACCGTCTTTCAACTAATTTCTATTATCGGAACGATTCACCTTCAAAGCATACATGAAGCTAAGCGCAAAAGGCATTTTAGTTCAACAACATTAAATCAAAAAGTATGGTAGCCGAACTGAGATTTATACATACTGCAGAAGACTCAGTTATCATTTACAGTCTCCATTCTTCTAATAGTTTAATCAAATGCACTAAGTTCCTAAAAGAATTTAGTTATAAAACCGAACTCGTTCAGAAGGCGTTAACTTTATATTTTCTTTTCATTTAAATTGTTTCCGCTTTAGAAGATGTTGTTTGTCTTAATAGAAGAGATCACCCATTTCAATTTTATACATATGAAGAAGTGAAATTCTGTTTCACATAAAAGTAATGTCGTAAGTCTGACAAGAATAAGGATTTTAGGTTTATCATCGAAAGTTACACTTAACTTACTTCATATTCTATTCTTTGTTAATCTCTTTTCTAAAGAAAAGCTGATAACAGAAATGAAAAATAGTGGCAGTATATACCGACTTTTTTTAATATATCGGACGAACTAGCAAAGCAAAGCAAAACAAAGAAACAAAAGGGCATTACATTTTAGTCAATACTTTTATTGCATATATTAAATAACATGGATATCAATTTATCCTTTCCGACTTTTGTGAATTGCTCTGCCGTTAATGATTGATGAATAACGTAACCATCCACAAAAGCCCTTAAAATTCCTTTATTTCAGTGTCGTAACCGGTTTCGGATACTCATGCCTGTCTTCAGATGGCTAACTTTCCCAGTTACATTAATGTGTTCATCAGCAGCATCTCGTCCCCTTATACGGTCTGCTCCAGTGGACTGCGTTTTGACTTACCATGGTCTTTATGCTTTTCCTGGAAAATATACATATAACCCGTTGCAGCGCAAAGAGCACACATATTCTAAATGAATAATTGAGGAAAGTAAAACACACTTCATATTGTTCTTCATGGCAATCTGAGCTTCACACATATGCTTTACATTCGATGCTTTTGTTTACAATGCAAAGATAATACACTAAGCAAAGAAACCGTCCGCTTGTAAGTTAGCAAGGACAAAGAAAGCAGAGTAAAATTTTGGGGGGTACTACATATTAATAAGAGAAAAATGCTTTGTCTCTAAGAATGAACTCATTATTTCCGGACTATGGGACAAGTCCTTTTCAAAATTTCTTTTAATAACAAATTCCAGTGGAAAATCAAACGAAACTTTATAAATCCATCAGATTACATACTATAAAAAAGGTCGAGGGTGGAAGGGGTCAACACATTTACTAAATATTGGAATTTAGATTTAATTAACTTTATACTGGCGTCATAAACATGTTATTTCAAAAATAAGTGCACGCTATTTATAATTATATTTTGTTTTAGGAAATTTTAAACATTAAAAATATTTGATGCTATACTATTCTGTGTGTCTATGTAGTATCTTGATTCTGGTCTTTGTTCCATTTATTCCATAGTAATTGTTATGACGCTATGTAGTGCACGTATTTCTCTATTGCAGAGAGAATAACCTTGTTCAGATTTCTGACTTTTAGGGTCCGTGTTGTGATTAATTTGTGCGACCAGCCCAAGAAAATTATGCAGAAATTGTTTCTTAGTTTGGTCCAGTTGGTGAATTTATATTTCTAGTTGGTATATGAGGTATATTTTATTGTTTTTGTTAGTGGTATTTAATATCTGTAAATTACATTTAATGTTTGAAGCAGTGTGTACATGTTGATTCATGTGAGTGATTAATACAGATTTACTTAATTTTTTTAGTCTAAGGACAGCCACGTGTTTGCAGTATATATTGCTTAAGCTTCTGTTAGTCTGTCCAAGATAAAAGCTGGCATTTTTGTCATAAAAATAATGTAAGATAAAATATGTGATGCTTTTCTACCATGCAAAAAGTGCGTGCATCCTGAACCCGTATTCAAGAAGACAGGTTTCCAGTCCCCATCTGGCCATCCACATTTTGGAGCTATGCTCGCCTGCTTGACATCTGAATTGCCTGAGTACCATAACTCAGGGAACTGGTACTTTGATCCTAATACTTCATATGTTCCACTTATATGATGCTGTAAATCAGTGACTGCTGTCAATTTATATCTATTTTCCAAATCCAGGTTTAGGTATTCATCGGTTCCCCTACACAGCTTAAGGTGACCGCAGAAATACTTCGTTTAAAATTGGCACGATTGCTATCGTTCCAGTTAATGTGAAGTTCGACAATGTGCTACGTCTCTAATAACCACGTCGTCGACTGTAAGCTGACCTTAATCATCAATGCTCTTGTGACAATGGATGCCCCATTACTTTCGTCTCATGGGTGTGTACTTAAACTTGCTGATTCCGCGTGAGAAGAGCTACAGTATGCGCACATAGTTATGTGGTCTACCACGGTAGTGTTGTAGCCACTTAAAATGGAGACTACATAATCGATTCACGCCTCCAGCGTGGTTATGAGTACTGTTGCTGTGTAAGTCCTACGTAGATGAAGAATGAGATGACAAAAATGCAAACACATGTTTGCTAGCTGCGTTCCAACGAAAAATATACTGCAAACAAATTGTAACGCCGTCTGTCGATATCGTGGATTGACAAGTTAGTCGCTGAAGGCCAAATTTTGCAGCAAAATTTTTTGAAGAATTGAAAGCCGTCTGTTACATTCATGTTACGTTTCGGTGCCCAAGTTACGAACCATTCGTATGGCTCAGAATTTCTCTAGCCAGTTTTCGTCTGCTAGTGAAACCTTAACTTTGATAGAGTACTGTAAGGCATTTCACTCACAGTCTTTTCACTATGCTGAATTTCCGTCTGATGCTATAAACATCGCATTGCCTGCTGCCGACTTTTAAAGTGGTGACATTGACTTGTGATACTGAAATGGGTATTTGAAGCTACGCTGCCCAAAATTACGTCGAGACTGTCACTTGCTCGCGCTGCACTGGGGAATTCTAGGTAAAATGGATTTTCAGGCTCATTTACAGGACGTACTTTGTAATCGCATATTCGCGTGGGCAGTGATTATTCTTTGTTCGATTCGCAACTTTGTTAGAATACGTGAGGATCAATATCTGTTTCAAAATGAGTCAACCGAACATATATGTCATTTTGCACAATATTTTCTCACCCTTTAAATAATACAAGGTGGTTATAATTAAACTTTCGTTACATGAGAAGGCCCCCATGGAAAAGGAGTGGTTGTAGGACAAACTTAGTGGAAACATTTGTAAGGACATACGAATGTTAAATAACGAATAAACCGATTGAAAGAAACATATTTAAATGTCCACACCAGAGGGTAACATTTGTTAATTGGATTCGCCGGTACGGTAGCTCAGTGTGTTCGGTCAGAGGGCTAGCTGCCCTCTGTAATAAAAAAAAAAAACGAGGTAATGGATCAACAACGAACTGCAACGGGTGTCTTTCGACGTGCGCCCCGAGCAGATACAACGAACGAAAACGAACAAAATGAGATTTAAAAAAAAAGCGGTTCTAAGCACTTTAGTCTGGAACCGCATTGCTGCTACGGTCGCAGGGTCGAATCCTGCCTCGGGCACGGATGTTATGTTCCATACTTAGAGCCATTTGAACCATACTTTTGGATACCATGTTTACGCTCCATGTTAGAAATGATACCCAATGTGACGACTGTCTGCGTCCACTACATCCTGGAACAACACGAGGGATAGGGTTTCACATTTGTTGGCAGCATTTTCCGAACGGTGGAGCATGGTAAGTTCACCTGTCGTGACACAGCTCGTCCACTGCTTGAATACCGCACATTTCCAGCATTCTCAGCCGTGGAAAAAGTAACTTACTCAAACATTTACGGCACAATAGTCGTCGGTCTCTCCCAGGAGCAATTCTCAAATCGCCAGTTAATTCCAACTTCCAAATGCGGGAAAATGACCTCTCCGTATTCTTTTAATGCGTCTGTACTCGCAAAGAGTAGCAATACTGTTACTGTTGCTTAGATAAAACAGCTCTACGAATACTGTTCTGTTCACCTTGTCCAGACCCATGTTGACTGTTTGCAACTGCAACTCACACTGATAGTTGTGTATCAACACTACGTGGCCGTACCAGTACCGGCGCCTATCTGCAAGTCATAGACTAACGCTGCTTTCAACGGAAATCCTGCAGCGCAAGATCTGAACAACATCTCTACACAGTTGGGTAGAGTAAATAGTTCTCCGTCTATAGTGGCTAAAGTTTAATTACAAACACACTGCACTAGGGAAAATATCACGAATACGAAGTTACTTTTCTGTCTTTTACAAATATGTGGTTCTGTAAAGCTACCTGGGGTTTTCAGAGGAGGTATGAGCGTATTTGTGAGCTGTTGTCTTTTTTTTCTGGATAATAACTGACAAAGGGACCGCGCCTAATTGCATCACAGATTTTTCTAAAATTTATGAAGCAAGTGTAGCTTATCCAGAAATGAAATTATAAAAAGTGGGAGCTCCAGATGCCTTATATCATTTTTGGTGACTGTCGGGCGAGGCATTAGCCACTTACGTTACTGTAAATTCCCCTTGGCGGTTGGTGCACAGAGAGAATACAAAACTGTAATTTGGGTTGCGTCGGTTCGAGGCACTATGTAGAAGCTTGTTTATTTTCAGTTTTTACCTTACCTACTCTCAAAATAAATCGAAATAATGATCAATATATTTTACTTATTAATATTTTCATGTTGTTGTTGTTGTGGTCTTCAGTCCTGAAATTGGTTTGATGCAGCTCTCCATGCTACTCTATCCTGTGCAAGCTTCTTCATCTCCCAGTACTTACTGCAACTTACATCCTTCTGAATCTGTTTAGTGTAGTCATCTCTTGGCCTCCCTCTAAGATTTGTACCCTCCACGCTGCCATCCAATACTAAATTGGTGATCCCTTGATGCCTCAAAACATATCCTACCAACCGATCCCTTCTTCTGGTCAAGTTGTGCCACAAACTTCTCTTCTCCCCAATCCGATTCAATACTTCCTCATTAGTTATGTGATCTACCCATCTAATGTTCAGCATTCTTCTGTAGCACCACATTTCGAAAGCTTCTATTCTCTTCTTGTCCAAACTATTTATCGTCCATGATTCACTTCCATACATGGCTACACCCCATACAAATACTTTCAGAAATGACTTCCTGACACTTAAATCTATAGTCGATGTTAACAAACTTCTCTTCTTCAGAAACGCTTTCCTTGCCACTGACAGTCTACATTTTATATCCTCTCTACTTCGACCATCATCAGTTATTTTGCTCCCCAAAGAGCAAAACTCCTTTACTACTTTAAGTGTCTCACTTCCTAATCTAATTCCCTCAGCATCACCCGACTTTATTCGACTACATTCCATTATGCTCGTTTTGCTTTTGTTGATGGTCATCTTATATCCTCCTTTCAAGACACTATCCATTCCGTTCAACTGCTCTTCCAAGACCTTTGCTGTCTCTGACAGAATTACGATGTCATCGGCGAACCTCAAAGTTTTTATTTCTTCTCCATGGACTTTAATACCTACTCCGAATTTTTCTTTTGTTTCCTTCACTGCTTGCTCAATATACAGATTGAATAACATCGGGGATAGACTGCAGCCCTGTCTCACTCCCTTCCCAACCACTGCTTCCCTTTCATGTCTCTCGACTCTTATAACTGCCATTTTGTTTCTGTACAAATTGTAAATAGCCTTTCGCTCCCTGTATTTTACCCCTGCCACCTTCAGAATTTAAAAGTGAATATTCCAGTCAACATTGTCAAAAGCTTTCTCTAAGTCTATAAATGCTAGAAACGAATGTTTGCCCTTCCTTAAGCTAGCTTCTAAGATAAGTCATAGGGTCAGTATTGCCTCACGTGTTCCAACATTTCTACGAAATCCAAACTGATCTTCCCCGAGGTCGGCTTCTACTAGTTTTTCCATTCGTCTGTAAAGAACTCGCGTTAGTTTTTTGCAACTGTGACTTATTAAACTGATAGTTCGGTAATTTTCACGTCTGTCAACACCTGCTTTCTTTGGGATTGGAATTATTATATTCTTCTTGAAGTCTGAGGGTATTTCACCTGTCTCATACATCTTGCTCACCAGATGGTAGAGTTTTGTCAGGACTGGCTCTCCCAAGGCCGTCAGTAGTTCCAATGGAATGTTGTCTACTCCAGGGGCCTTGTTTCGACTCAGGTCTTTAAGTGCTCTGTCAAACTCTTCACGCAGTATCGTATCTCCCATTTTATCTTCATCTACATCCTCTTCCATTTCCATAATATTGTCCTCAAGTACATCGCCCTTGTATAGACCCTCTATATACTCCTTCCACCTTTCTACTTTCCCTTCTTTGGTTAGAACTGGGTTTGCATCTGAGCTCTTAATATTCATACAAGTGGTCCTCTTTTCTCCAAAGGTCTCTTTAATTTTCCTGTAGGCAGTATCTATCTTACCCCTAGTGAGATAAGCCTCTACATCCTTACATTTGTCCTCTAGCCATCCCTGCTTAGCCATTTTGCACTTCCTGTCGATGTCATTTTTGAGACGTTTGTATTCCCTTTTGCCTGCTTTATTTACTGAATTTTATATTTTCTCCTTTCATCAATTAAATTCAATATTTCTTCTGTTACCCAAGGATTTCTGCTAGCCCACGTCTTTTAACCTACTTGATCCTCTGCTGCCTTCACTACTTCATGCCTCAAAGCTACCCATTCTTCTTCTATTGTATTTCTTTCCCCCATTCCTGTGATTGCTCCCTTATGCTCTCCTTGAAACTCCGTACAACCTCTGGTTCTTTTAGTTTATCCAGGTCCCATCTCTTTAAATTCCCACCTTTTTGCAGTTTCTTCAGATGAAATCTACAGGTCATAACCAACAGATTGTGGTCAGAGTCCACATCTGCCCCTGGAAATGTCTTACAATTTAAAACCTGATTCCTAAATCTCTGTCGTACCATTATATAATCTATCTGAAACCTGTCAGTATCTCCAGGCTTCTTCCATGTATACAGCCTTCTTTTATGATTCTTGAACCAAGTGTTACCTATGATTAAGTTGTGCTCTTTGCAAAATTCTACCAGGCGGCTTCCTCTTTCATTTCTTTGCCCCATTCCATATTCACCTACTACGTTTCCTTCTCTCCCTTTTCCTACTACCGAATTCCAGTCACCCATGACTATTAAATTTTCGTCACCCCTCACTATCTGAATAATTTCTTTTATTTGATCAGACATTTCTTCAATTTCTTCGTCATCTGCAGAGCTAGTTGGCATATAAACTTTTACTACTGTAGTAGGTGTGGGTTTCGTATCTATCTTGGCCACAATAATGCGTTCACTATGTTGTTTGTAGTAGATTACCCGCATTCATATTTTCCTATTCATTATTAATCCTACTCCTGCATTACCCCTATTTGATTTTGTGTTTATAACCCTGTAGTCACGTGACCAGAAGTCTTGTACCTCCTGCCACTGAACTTCACTAATTCCCACTATATCTAACTTTAACCTAACCATTTCCCTTTTTAAATTTTCTAACCTACCTGCCCGATTAAGGGATCTGACATTCCACGCTCCGACCCGTAAAACGCCAGTTTTCTTTCTCCTGATAACGACATCCTCTTGAGTAGTCCCCGCCCGGAGATCCGAATGGGGGACTATTTTACCTCCGGAATATTTTACCCAAGAGGATGCCATCATCATTTAATCATACAGTAAAGCTGCATGCCCTCGGGAAAAATTACGGCTGTAGTTTCCCCTTGCTTTCAGCCGTTCGCAGTACCAGCACAGCAAGGCTGTTTTGGTTATTGTTACAAGGCCAGATCAGTCAATCATCCAGACTGTTGCCCCTGCAACTACTGAAAAGGCTGCTGCCCCTCTTCAGGAAACACACGTTTGTCTGGCCTCTCAACAGATACCCCTCCGTTGTGGTTGCACCTACGGTACGGTTATCTGTATCGCTGAGGCACGCAAGCCTCCCCACCAACGGCAAGGTCCATGGTTCATGGGGGGGGGGGGGAATATTTTCATAAGAGGCATGAAAAGGAGAGACACAGGAAAAGTTGGGATTGCAAATAAATTTCCAAGAAGAAACTGTAACTAACAGGGCTACATGGGAACTTTGTATAAAAATTAAATACTTTTATTAAATTACAGCTGATTATTTACACACGCTGATGAGATATCCATCGTAAAAACAGGGAAGCCGTAATATTCTCAGCATATTGCTCACATTACAATAGATACATTTTTACTATTGCACTGCTTTCAACAGAAAAACGGAATACGAAGTTCTGCAAGTTTTTATTTTAATCCTTTCTTGGAACACTATTTACAGACTCGTCGTGGACGCTGTAAGTGCAAAACTTTTTTCGAAATTTGTTAGTAGTCACAAACTTACCTTTGTCTTTCTTTTTCATGCATTTTGTGAAAACATTAGTAAATACAGTATACTGAATATTAGTTCAGTGTATTTGCAAAGCGAGTAATTAAAAAACTAAAAATAAAATATAGGAACCGACAGTTTGCGAATACGAGCTCAAACCCACTATCCTTGGATTACTTTTTGAACTCTTTACGCTGAGCTGGCCGCCGCCCGCACATTATGGTTCGTGCCACAACGGACCTGCTAGTAAAAATGCTATGTTTTCCTAAACACGTGGCCATCTGAAACTACCATTTCCAAGAATTTCATTTCTGGGCGAACCGTGCATATGTCATGCATTTGGACGAAATCGGTGATGACTATTAAGCGCCAGCCCCTGATGAGTTCAAATTAAGGTATTTTCTGAATTCTTTTCCACACAAAGTGATTTTTCAGTCCTTCGTTCTTTAATGCTTATTTGTTGAATGTCCTCATTTCAGGTTCGTTCATAAATGCAAGACGTTCACTTTCAGTCTGTTTAAAAAAATAAGTGATCTAAGCTGCCTACAGCAGACAAAACATTCCTAGAAACGGCTTTCAGCAGCTTCGTCTTTTTCCGTTTTATACATGGTGCCCCAGGAGGAATGAACAACATTCAGGGATATGGCAGCAACGAACACTCGAAGGAAAGCTGTCTAGTAAATGCGGCCCCTAAAATACATATCTTGCATATCTTGAAGGGTATGAGCACTTGCTCACCTTTAATAATGTGAAACTCTTCCACTGAACAAGTGCCCGTAACTACTAAGGTATGTATTTTAGGTCCCATGTTCACTGCAGTATTATTCCTCGAATGAACGAACCTGCCATATCCCTGAATACTGCCCATTCCCTCTGTGTCCCCCTGTATGTATTTTTCAGTTAAATAAGGGAAGTGCGAATCGCAGTGATTTTCAAGACACGGGCTGCAGCAGAGAATGCAACGAGACTTTTCATTCACATGATTTATTTTCCATTCCATATCAGAACATACCGTGTGCAGTTACATCTACATTGTTCTTATTCGTATATTTCCTATAAGGATGAATAGACTGACACAGTTAGGCTGTGTTAGAAGAATTAGAGGATCTTGGTTACAATTTATCTTAATTTAGCTTACGTTAGAAGCCCGTTTCTCTTTCCGTTGCACTATGAAAGTTGGTCCTCTATTTCATATTTAACTAAAACAAACAAGATCGCGTTGTTGTTAACTCACGGGTCAAATGGTATTGAAACCAGAGACATAATGTATAACGTACTCACAGGTAGTGTCGGCTTTCAAACTCTAGAATAACAAAGTACGTAGATTTAAAGGCGGATTGTGATAGTAGCCACGCACAACGTAACTCTTTTAAAATTCCGCCAGACAGCTCACGGTATTCCAAAGGTATCTAGCAGTAGTTCAGTTAAGTGTAGCGCCTACTCGATGTGTAACGGATATACCATGCGGACTTGCTAACTTGTGCCACACTAGTATCGTATAAAAATAAATTCAACGTTAAAACACGTCGATAAAAATAAAATATCGAGACAGTGTACTGTACATTCTAAATTTTATAAAATTAAGACGTTTTCACAAACTTGTGGCAAATATAATGTCAAGAAGCTAGCCAGAGTTATTTTATTCGGCAGATCGCTTCCAAACGTTCCGAAGCACTCGTCTCGTTTGTGCTGTTAAGAATAACACCGGGCCGATCGAACACTCGCCGTCCTATATTTTCGTACAAGTTAATTTGTTTGCCCGCCATCTCGACGCAGGGACTATCAAAGATGCGCCGCCGGCCCGTGCTCCAAGCTCCACGCTCCGGTATACATTTGCTCAGTTATCCCGGCTTTTGTTTAACGGGGCACATTTGTAGTTTAAACAGAATCTCGTGAGGACTCCCGCGGCCTTCCGTAACCGATCCCTGTCCATTTAGTCCGCTTCTCCCCTTACATACGGAGACGGATTCCTGCTCGGCTAATTAGCCGCCCCGTGAAAGAAACCTGAATTTGTAATGGTGGCCACCGGTCAGGGCTGTTGACAGGAATGGTAGCTTCATTTCTGATTAGAATGTGATGGAGTGTACTCTGGAAACCATTCCGTGTGGACACAGTCCTCGACGACAAGGTAGTAACAGAACACCGAGCGGATATGTCTCATTCCCTCAAAATAAGGAAAAAAGGGACGAGGCAAGAAAGGGCCCTGGTGGATGTGAGCGCGTGTGTGTGTGGTTGGTGCAAACATTGGGGCAGGCTCCCCCCTCACTTAAATCTCTTTGCCTACTCCACGGTATTTGCTCTGCCCACCGGCCCTGAACACAGGAAGACGTCCGCAGCCCGGCTGGATGAAACCGAGATGTCACATACCTTACCCTGGACCACACTCACACAAAAGAGCCGTGCCCTCGTGCAGCGCTCTTCCCTTTGACAGCTGCGGGACTGCGCTGCATTTAAAAGTCGCCAGTCACTCCACACCAACTGCCTGTTTCACTGTGAGCGCCGCCGCGCTGCTGGACCTCGTATTGGCTAAAAATGTCACTGGCCACATCAGAAAGATGGCATCTGAGTCTGACAGTTGCACCTGAACCTAAATAAATGGTACGTACTGTAGAGAAATAGACGAAGAAATCCGTTACTGTTCGATTGCACCACTGGCGACAAATATTGGAAACAGTAACTACGGTAAAATGCCTAGAAGCAACCATCAGGAGCGGTCTAAAGCGGCCCGACCACATAAAACTGAAGGAAAATCAGATTACAGGCTCGTATTCATTGGAAGAGTCTGAAGAAAATTAAAATCTTCTACGAAACAAATGGTTTACACAGTATTTGTTCGACCGATCGATTCTTGAACATTGCTTATTAATCTGGGACCCATAACAGGTGGGATTAATAGAAGAGAGAGAGAGAAGATCAAACGAAACCGGCGCATTTCGTCAAGGGATCGTTTAGCCAACACGAGAGCGCTGCGAAGATGGAAATTAAACGCCAGTGGCAGACGCTACGAAAGAGGCGTTGTGCATCACACAGAGGTTTACTTCCAGTCGTCTCGTAATTAATAAATACAGGTCCTGTTTGGTTTTATGGTTTTCGAGGGTATCTTTCACAACGCTTTACGGAAAATAGTGAAAAGTTCAGGTGGATAGCCCTCGCCCACGTTCTTTCCAAAGTGATCCACAGAGGCTCAGTAGCATTGAGATGTGGTACCTGTGGTGACTCGGGAAGATGCGAAAATGCATCCTTACAAAACCAGTTCCGTACGATGCGTGAACAGGACCCTTGTCGTCTTGGCACATAGCATCACCATTGAGGAAGAAACATTGTACCAGGGCGGACCTGATCAGTAAAAATGTTCACGTATGACTTGCCAGTAATGTGATCTTGGGGGATAACAACGGGGTCCAAGGAATACCACGATGTGGTTGCCCAAATCATCACCAAACCACCGCCATGTTTCACTCTTGGGACGTAAACTCGGCCAGAAGTTGGAAACAGTGTGAAACAAGACGCATCCGACCAAAATGCTTAATTTCTTTGCTACAAAATACAGGTTTCGTGGCTTCGGCAGTAGGTTCTCATGTTATGGGTTTTTGCATATCTTTCGAGTCGTTTTGGAATTCCAGCGCTCCCTGCAGTTCCTGCACATGGAGCTCCCTTCCTGTTGTTTGTGCTGAGCGGTTTGCGAGTGCGACTTTCAGTTCTGCAGTGAATTTTCCAGCTGTCACCCTCTTATTTTTCATCACAATCCTATTCAATGACCGCTTGTCACGATCACTGAACACTCATATTCGTCTTCGTTGTGACTTAGCGGACCACGTTTTCTCCGCTTTCCCTGTACGCGGTATAGATCTTTAGGTCGGTACCTCTTGAAACACCAAACACTTCGTCTCACATGGTTATGGAAGCACACACCAAATGAGCACCAACAATTTGCTGATCTTCGAATTCGCTTAGCTCCAACATACTGTACTCACATTTACACACAACACGGTTCTAACCACAACTGACATATTCAAAGTATTGAGGACACTGCACTGGCACCGTTCGTGGCGAAATATAACACCTTAATCTGCAGGCTTGGCTAGTATCTACAATTACGTTCGAGCATGTATTTCTCACGATGTTGCATATTTTTGTTCAGTCCCTGTATGTTTCGGGGAATGACCATAATGAGCACTTCAGAGGCATTATACCTCATGTGGGGATTGACCGACACTCATTGCTCCCAAGTGTCAGTCACGAAAGGAACAAGGAAGCGGAAAATGTGAATGACAGCGGAAGTACACTCCGAAACACACCGTGTGGTAGCTGGAAGAGTGTACATGCTGATATAGATATTCTCACAACAACCTTCGTTCAGATTCAAAGTCGGAATATGACACATGTTGCGTAAACTTTAATTCTTATCAGAATGTAGCTGATACTTCTCCTTTATACTTTCAGCGGTTGCACTGAAATGCTAAACATTTGCATATCGAAACGTGTAATACACTCCATGCCGGTTTCATGGTAAATGCCACTCTCGTCGCGTTCCAATTTTAAAGGCCCGCAGTGTATTTTTAGTCTTGTTCGGCACTCAAAAGGCGTAGTATTGGAATATGACATACCCTGAACAGTTTTTCCCACTGCATTATATTCTGTCTAATAAAGAATCTTCTGGTCTTCGGTTACTTGAGAGCGCGGTGACTTGCTCTCACTGGATGCTACTTGGATACGCAAGGCAAATCACCGTCCGCATAGCAACAAACTGCATTGTGACTGTCTTCTTCAGCCTCCTCCTTCATAAGACTTCTCCCTCTGTGATTATCACAGCTTGGGATCCTAAAAAACACAGTGAAGTGAAAGAGATTTCGTTGCGCAAAGGGCCAATATGCAGAAAAGTTAATAAACAAATATTTTGTTGATGTAGGAATTCACACACTTCTTCATAAATCCTGAAAGAGTTACAGAATAATAGATTTCTGTATCACGGTTTGTACTGTAAAAAGCTGACGGTTCCGTACAAAGGATTACAACATTTGGCACACAAATATCTAGTTGTGGTGCAAAAGATAATTTTTATTCTTGAGCAAATGTTGGCGGGAAATATGGGAGATTATATTTTTTAATAAATTACCGAGCGAGGTATAGCAGTGGTGAAACACTTGACTCGAATTCTGTAGGACGGTTCTTAAAGTCCATATACAATCATGCAGATTTAAAATTTTCCCCTAAATCGGATAAAGTAAAAGCCGCGTTGTTCCTTTCAAAACGACACAGCGGATTTCCTTCCCCATTTTTTTTCTTAGTCTAGGCTTCGAAAATATATCTGGGAACATCAAGGCAGTATGACGACACATGTACTTGTTTTGTCGAATATGTCTGGGTTTTTCTGGACAGTTCCTTCGGTAGTGCATGGTTACCAGTAGATTTTTATTGTCTGCTCAGAAGAGATTTTCTCATAATTATGACCCAAAACGTGTATCGTCTTGGACATTAGCGTTGTTCCCTGCGGTGTTTGTCATTCTGTACGTTAACCCGCCAGAAAACAGTTAAATTCAATACCCTCTGAAATAATGCTTGCGCAGACCCCTCAAGAACATCGCACTTTCAATCTTCCAACTTAGTGATGCTTAGGTTCATAGTTTTGCTTGATGATACGAAATATACACAGTTTTGAAACAGTAGTCTAGAAACTTATTGCTACTATAAATCTTGTTAATCATCTTTGGAATCTCTGTGTTTACAGTACTTAATATCTCAGCTTGCCTATCTCTCACACATATTATGAAAAGTACACACATACTGTCCGAAATTTCTCACACTTTAACCTACTGAAAGAAAATAACCTAAATTCAGATCAGAATTACAGCATCTAAATGTTCTATATAGAACTGCTGCTACTATTTTTCTACACACTACTCAGAATTTCGAAAGTTTTACGAGAAGATGTTAAAGACACATAAAAGTCAAACATTTCTTGTTACTTCTCTTATCTTAATAAACTTTCCACTTGAGTAAACGGTCATTTCAAAGATAAAACGCGTCAATCACTGTGTAAACTTCCTTAAACTAAGTTTGTTAAGGGAGTAAACTAGCAAAGATTTGTAAACCGATGACACCGTACAGTAATTCTGTTTGTAGAGAACCTCAGAATCTGTCGTAATATTTTACGTTATTTGTTCGAATGTGGTTGTATGAATGTACGCATTGTTCACGAAATAAACCGAAAGGAAAATTCTAAGGAAAAAGACGGAGATCTGATAACTGGAGAGCATAGTTTTTCATAAATTCAAAAATTACGCGAAGCGAAATGTAGTGTGAGGAGGGCTATGCGAGAGGCTTTCAATGAATTCGAAAGTAAAGTTCTATGTACTGACTTGGCAGAAAATCCTAAGAAATTTTGGTCCTATGTCAAAGCGGTAGGTGGATCAAAACAAAATGTTCAGACACTCTGTGATCAAAATGGTACTGAAACAGAGGATGACAGACTAAAGGCCGAATTACTAAATGTCTTCTTCCAAAGCTGTTTCACAGAGGAAGACTGCACTGTGCTTCCTTCTCTAGATTGTCGCACAGTTGACAAAATGGTAGATATCGAAGAAGACGACAGAGGGATAGAGAAACAATTAAAATCGCTCAAAAGAGGAAAGGCCGCTGGTCCTGATGGGATACCAGTTCGATTTTACACAGAGTACGCGAAGGAACTTGCCCCCCTTCTTGCAGCGGTGTACCGTAGGTCTCTAGAAGAGCGAAGCGTTCCAAAGGATTGGAAAAGGGCACAGGTCATCCCCGTTCTCAAGAAGGGACGTCGAACAGATGTGCAGAACTATAGACCTATATCTCTAACGTCGATCAGTTGTAGAATTTTGGAAGACGTATTATGTTCGAGTATAATGTCTTTTCTGGAGACTAGAAATCTACTCTGTAGGAATCAGCATGGGTTTCGAAAAAGACGATCGTGTGAAACCCAGCTCGCGCTATTCGTCCACGAGACTCAGAGGGCCTTAGACACGGGTTCACAGGTAGATGCCGTGTTTCTTGACTTCCGCAAGGCGTTTGACACAGTTCCCCACAGTCGTTTAATGAACAAAGTAAGAGCATACGGACTATCAGATCAATTGTGTGATTGGATTGAGGAGTTCCTAGATAACAGAACGCAGCACGTCATTCTCAATGGAGAGAAGTCTTCCGAAGTAAGAGTGATTTCAGGTGTGCCGCAGGGGAGTGTCATAGGACCGTTGCTATTCACAATATACATAAATGACCTGGTGGATGACATCGGAAGTTCACTGAGGCTTTTTGCAGATGATGCTGTGGTGTATCGAGAGGTTGCAACAATGGAAAATTGTACTGAAATGCAGGAGGATCTGCAGCGAATTGACGCATGGTGCACGGAATTGCAATTGAATCTCAATGTAGCGAAGTGTAATGTGATGCGAATACATAGAAAGATAGGTCCCTTATCATTTAGCTACAAAATAGCAGGTCAGCAACTGGAAGCAGTTAATTCCATAAATTATCTGGGAGTACGCATTAGGAGTGATTTAAAATGGAATGATCATATAAAATTGATCGTCGGTAAAGCAGATGCCAGACTGAGATTCATTGGAAGAATCCTAAGGAAATGCAATCCGACAACAAAGGAAGTAGGTTACAGTACGCTTGTTCGCCCAATGCTTGAATACTGCTCAGCAGTGTGGGATCCGCACCAGGTAGGGTTGATAGAAGAGATAGAGAAGATCCAACGGAGAGCAGCGCGCTTCGTTACAGGATCATTTAGTAATTGCGAAAGCGTTACGGAGATGATAGATAAACTCCAGTGGAAGACTCTGCAGGAGAGACGCTCAGTAGCTCGGTACGGGCTTTTGTTAAAGTTTCGAGAACATACCTTCACCGAAGAGTCAAGCAGTATATTGCTCCCTCCTACGTATATCTCGCGAAGAGACCATGAGGATAAAATCAGAGAGATTAGAGCCCACACAGAAGCATACCGACAATCCTTCTTTCCACGTACAATACGAGACTGGAATAGAAGGGAGAACCGATAGAGGTACTCAGGGTACCCTCCGCCACACACCGTCAGGTGGCTTGCGGAGTACGGATGTAGATGTAGATGTAGATGTAGACTTTCAGTAATTGTAGCAATGCCTTCATCGAGCACTAACCACGAATGTCCATCATAACTAAAGGTTTCTGTTGAAGCCATTTTGCATGCTGCTATTTCTTCACTGCAATATCCGGAGTGGATCAACAGCAATGTTTGTTACATTCAGTGGCAGTTTGTAGTGTGACGAAAAAAATGCGTACGTAGACAACCTATGATGGTAAAAGGAGATGAGAGGCCTATTGCATTTTACTTATGTGGTTTAACGTCAAATAACCGAAGTCAATCGGGAAAATATCGACGCAGAGTTAAATTTGTCTCAGAATTCGAAGCAGAGTTCCTCCGACAAACTCTTTGGAGAAGACTGAAAGTTCCTGAATTTAGTAGCGCAATGCACAAGTACTTTAGTCAGACAGTCAAAAGATATGAGCAGTAGCACTAGGAAGTTCCAAGAGTTCAGATTACAAACTAGATCTGTTGCTGTACGTTAATTCAGCCGCTTTAGTATGTCGATCAGATAATAATAAAATTGTTAAGTTATTCTTATGTTTAAGATGCAAGGTCGCAAAATCAAGTAGAACATAAGACTTTTTAATTTTATCCATATTTTGCAGCTAAGACCTTTCATATCACAGATGGGGATCTGATGACCTTGAAGACTGATAACAGAGTGAGGAAAATGGGCTCATAAAGTAATATATCTATAGAATACTACATTTACGAGAGTTCTTGGACTGTACACAGATGTCTTTATTCAGGTACAAACTCTAATCTCAACAGAAGTAAATCTGCCACGAATCCTCAGTTCAAGATTTTGGTTGTTTGTCGGACAAAGAAAATTTTCCTAATATCCCAGCACAGGAGACCAATACCGGATTCGAGTGTGCAGCACAATATGACTGCATCTACAAGACAATGATCTATAGACCTAACAGCAGAACCAGTAGCAGAATATTGACAGTCTCAGAGCACCAGTTCTCTATGTCTGACAACAGGCAGTATGCGTTGCGATCACAAAAGTACGATGACAGGCCTTCTTATCATGAAGTCAGTCTTCTAACATCAATCGTTTTTGTATATCATCAATATTCCTTACGATCTTTAAGGACAAGTTATAAATCAAATCTTTGGTAGAAAATTGTTTTAGAAAAATCATTTGTAGAGCATTAGCACATAAAATTATTGCCATGCAAGTTCTATTTTGCTTGTGTCGGCAATACACGTGGCGGTACACATGGTTTTGAATATCATTTTTAAGTTTACCATTTTAATTTAGCTTTGCTGTAGCGCTGCTCCACTTCCGAGAGAAAATTTTTTCTGTACCGAGGTAAGTACAAGATTGTTCAGGGCCATAGTTATACGTTTACACTATACACACAGAAAAGTGTCATTTTATGCAGTTAATCAGTGATTACGTCAGATAGCTTACATTCAATTCGGATGTTATTTGCTTGTTATGCAAAGTACATTTCTCTGAAGTATATGATATGTTCGTGAGTGAAATGCTTTTTTTTGTATTATGAGTTTTGTGTCGCAAGTTAGCTACGTATATTAGTGGTGGACTGTTATTGAAGCAGTTTGGATAAAATTTTGTAGTTCATTTGATGAGTAATTTCTGTTGGTTTTATTTGGGCGTGTTTTTGAGATGTTGAAAATTGTTCACTGTCATGTAAGGTAACACACCATTGTTCACTCTACTGCGACCATATTAGGCTTAAGTAAACACATTTTTCAGTAATTACTTTCATGCACTTGCACTACACACACATAGAGACGTCGAGAAGAAGAGTTACTAATGGTAAACGGTACAACCAGAGGATCACTGTGAAAAAGGACCAGTTTTGTGGTGGTGGATTTTCTGTATGAAGTAGCATCGCTTTGGATAGCCGCAGGTAGCTTTTCGTCTTCATTCAATGTTCAGAGGAATAGTGCTTTCGCCAGAACTAAACAGTTTACGTACTGAAATTAAATGTACGTCTTTTCGTAGGTACAGCTGGTTTACACTTCTTCTTCATCGACAACAATACCTTTCCTCTTCGAACAGCTCTAGTGAATGAATTTTTCGCGGGAGAAGTAGTCAACTGAGTGGACTGGCTAGTCTCATGTCTCGTGTCCCCCGACTTTAATCATATACAGCATGTCCATCAATAAGGCTCCACAAAAGTTTCTTCATAACAACACCACTGCTTGTAACGTCTGCTCACTTATTTTTAATAACTCACATTCATCTGCTACCTCTCGAATACCAAGTGGCATCTGTTAACTTTCGTGACCTTGTTACAACGTTGATTTGTTAGAGATGTATAAGCTGTTTATACGTATTTGTTGCAAAGTGACATTTTAACAATACTGATGATTACTTTTAAAGAAGCATTACTGATTTAAGATTTAATGTAATTCTTTTAATTCTGAACAAGTTAAACCGTGTTGTAGCACCTGTAAAATCTACTGCAGAAGCTATTGTGATTTTCCGAAGGGCCTAATGTTTAGTATGGAAACCGTTGTCAAAACACATTCCACTTACACTTCTCTGTTTACCTGATTTACCTTTTTGTATTATGCATTAAACGACTGGCCGGGAAAAAGTGAAATCTTACCTTGCAAAAATAATTCTCTAAAAACATTAAATAATGAATAAAACGGTCGACAAATGAAAGTATTTGTAAATCTCGACTAAAAAGTCACTGGTGCGAGCATTAAATGATTTACTTTAGCGGAAACCAATAATTCAACACTTTTTTCCGACTGAATTACCGAATCCTTTCACAATGAAGTGCAAGGAAGTGTAAATCCTTACCTATCTCAAATTACTGTTATAAGACATTAAAAGGCAGTTAACCATTAAATCATTAACAATAAAACCACTTTATGTAAATAACCAAATGTAGTAACTTTACTAGCAGTTGTGCCCTTTTTAGTTACTTTATTGCACTACTGGAATAGTAAGACGCAAAAAAGAGTCAACAAGCCACAATTACTTTACGCAGAGTACGCTCATCTAACGTTTATGTTTCTCAAAAATTACTATGCTAGTCAAATAATAAGAAACACATGAAATTACGATCCAAGCAATTCACGAACGTCGGAAATGATAAAAGGTTGAAGAGATGATCAGTCCACAATATTTCCACGGACATTGGAATACTCTTTGCAAAAATACCTTACCTGTTAAAGAATTGCTAGACACAACAGCTATAACTGATCTTCCTATTAAGGTACTACAGAAAGGAAAACTTTCTTGCCTTTCTAATGGCGCACAGTCGCATGAGCAGTAATCAGCCAATACATTGCAGTATCTTCATGTCTATTAGCTCCAGTTCGCAGTATTGCTTTTCCGTAACAATCATGTATGCTGAATAGTGGAGCGAAAAGCATCATCTGTTTATAGTCTCAAAAATATTGCATCCGTGGCAACAATATAGAAGAGATGACTTATTAGTGCAATTAAACACAGCTGTACCCTACGTTCAACACTGTGCAGCGCATTTCATTCCACATCAACACTGCTCGTTAAGGGCATTTGCCAGCGGCTATACTTCACTGACGTCTGGTAACGACTGACTTACAAATCCTTCACTAACGTTGTGGACCAAGAGAAGAAATGGCGTCACAGTAAAGAACATTGTACGTTCTCTGTATGAGTGGTACAGCACCGCTTTCGGCAATAATATTATGATCTCTCAACTAAAGATTTTTTATATTTTTTACTTTCATGTTTAGAAAATTTAAAAAGTATCTTTTCTGTATAATAAGAAAATATTAGCTTGAAAACACCCATGCCATACATATATTGCACGTACAGCATGAGTCAACTACTTATTCTACTTATAGGCTTCATTCATCTTACTATCACGTCGCGTGTGATCGTGCTAGCCAAAGATACTTCGTCATAATACGTGTCAGCACATAGATTACAGAATGCTAACTACAAAATTTACAAAGCAAGAATTAAATAATTATAAAAACATGAAGAAGGGAATATGTAAACGATTAACATTACTTGAATTTGAATACTTGAAGTTAGTCATTCAGTATTTTCTGTTCTCCTGGAAGCTTATTGAAAACGAAACCTACAAAATAGCCTACATCTTTCTTTAAAATGCGTAATGAAGTGTTAGCGAAATGTATATCGGGTTTCCGTTTAGTCTTCACTAAATGGAGGTAGTTTGTCTCCTGAAACAGATACTGTTATCAATGGCGTAGCCCATGATGGACGATATGTACAGGGACGGCTGAGTTTGGATCTGAGACACCTGAAACATGGCCCTCATGAAGTTCGCAAACTGACATCGCACATCTGTCATCACTTCAGTTTCTGGTCTAACAATATTCTTGGTGAGTGCACAGAGTTGCCCCAAAATTTAACACGACACGAGATAATGGAGTGAAAGTAAGCAAAGAAAAGAAGCCCTTGCGATTCAGTGTAAGGTAAATTTGTGGCAAGGTCTTAGGGGACCAAACTGCGGAGGTCATCGGTCCCTAAGCTTAAGCACTACTTAATCTAACTTAAAGTAACTTAAGCTAAGGGCAACGCACACACCCATGCCCGAGGGAGGACTCGAACCTTCGACGGGGAGAGCCGCGCGGACCGTGGCAATGCGCCCCAAAGTCGCATACCCCGCGCGGCCCGTTTAAATTCTAATTGCCCTTATTTCTCGTGTAAGCCTGCTGGTTTTCATTATAGTTGTCATTGGTGAATAAATCTTCAGAGTAATTAGGCCGTATGATATCCCTTTTCAAATATCTTCAAATATCTGAACGAGATACTTCCACGAAATCTTTCCATATGTCCTCAGCTCGAGGAATTTAAAATGGTCTTCTTGACTGACTGGTCACATTCGGAAAATGAAGTTGCAATAGTTCCGTGTCAGGAGCTGTACACATTACGTTTTATTACACTTAAGCGTCAATCTGATGCCTGAACGCCACGTTCTCATGTTACTGGCTACCCTATTACCAACATTATTTATGTTAAGTACCGCATATTTTGCAAATAACGCTTATGCAATTTGCAAAAAGAACAGTTTTTGTATCATATGTCATGTTTAGTGACGATAATTAATACATATCAACAAAAGTAGTCCACCCAGAACAGAACTCCATGGTACCTCCCACTTCACATGACCCTAGTCATATTCAAACCTCATCCCAGTTTGTAGACACGTGAGGACAAAGTTCTGCCTCCAACTTTCCAAATGTGAAGTAAACCATTGTTGAGCTTCTTCTCAAATCCCATAATGTTCCAACTTATCCAAAAATATTTCTCTCGTAAGCAAATGCCTTCATTAAATCAAAGAAAACATCTACATTCCTCGACGCATCGTCTAGCTCTAATAGTATCTCACGCGAAAAAGAACAAATAGCATTTTCTGCGTATACTCATTTTCTGAAGCCAAACTGAGAGTCAGAGAGCAAATTATGGATACTGAGATGTACCATTGCTCTCTATAAATTCCTTCCTTAAAATCTTTTAGAAGCTCTTATAGTGTAGAATTTGGCCTATGTTTTATCGTTCACTCTTTTTATAAAGTACTTTGTCTATCAAGTATTACAGTCTGTCAGAAAATTGAACGCACGTGAAAGAATCGTTGCACAGGTCACTATATTCAGAACTAAGGTATGGTTCACTGACCTTCATAATTCTACTTGCAATTTCATCATATCCGTCGAAATCTTTATACTTTAGTTACGTAATTATCGATTCATTTTTGTCAATGCTTGTTTCCTGTGGCTGTAGGTATACTATTTGTCTCAGAACGCCAGCATACAAGAGTTTTCCATATTTACTTGTACCAATAAAATTTGGATTTTAACTTGCAATCTGTTAACAAGAAGTAAGTATTAAATTTTTCGCTAAATTGTGGTGTATCACTGACAGTTTCATTCGGATACAAGGCGTAATCAATATAAGAATACAACGGCAAATACACGGCATTCACATGTAAAATACTTGGTTGTTAAGTTACAAGTTTTTGTTAGGAATGAGGTCGACTGCCAGAATATCTTCTAGTACCACGTCGCAGATAACACGCCACGTCGCTACTAAACACATGTGGTGGGTTTTACCTAGTTTTGTAATCCTGTTGACATCATTTTTACCCACTACGCTTTATTTACTTGATCGTGCCTAACTTCGTGCATTCTTTGTGTCAGAGCAGAATATCACAGGTAGAATAAAAGCCAAAATTGAACTGATACGTGGAATAAGTTCAGATATGTAAGATAATCAGAATTACGTTTTTCGAGTTCGCATTGATCTGACCTACTACAATTCCCTCTTTGCGCTACATAAACGCCAAAATTGCACATCAGTCTTGCAAAACTACATATTCCAAATATACCTTCCTATCTGCAATGACCTTTATAACTGTCGTGGAGAAATTTCCAAAGGTATTCATGTTACACTTGTTCTCAGCTGAACCAGCTTAGGCAGAAAATTCCTCTGTTTAAAAAATTGTAGATACAAACAAATAACGTAGCTCGTTTTTGTGACTCACAGCAGTGAGTATTTCTGTTTCAGTCAACAGTTCCTGTTTTGCTCCCCTGACCTGCAAAATAATATAAATACCTAGTGCCTGAGGAAATTGGGTTTGCTGTGTTCCATCTCCAAAGCAAGACCTTTAGCCTCTTGCTCGTAGAAATTACCTTTCTTCTGTGAACGTGCTCTTGAACTGTCACTAAATACATCATCGGCATAGCCTTCGTGTTGAACTTAGTGGTATTTGTAGCACAGATAAGTAACTGAGCTTGCAGGAAGAAAGGCCAACGGAATGTAATAAAAGAAACTCATAGGTGGCTTAATTATTTTTCTGTAAAAATCTGCAGACCGGAGATCATATTCCACTAGTCTCTTCACCGTGACAACTTTTCAGAACACACAACATATCTTTGTGCATCTTCCTCTTTTTCTCTTGTTGCGTCAGTATCAGTGTTCGTTTCTAGATTCTCACGATTAAGATACCACAATGGCTGAATATTTTAATCCGTTCTTATTAGTATTCGTCCGGAGGCAAAAGACGGAACTTCGCTTTTTATAAGATTGTTGAATATCTTCCCAATATTTTGATCGCATCTATGGGTCTTTAGTTTATTACTGGAGTCGCCGACGAGTAACGAATTACACACTAATATTTCGAATCGATCCCGGATGAGAGATTGTTTACATCATGCCATTGAGAAACATGGAGAATTCTTCCAAAGCATGTTGGCGATGGAAGACGTGTTGTGAGAACTAGGAATTTTGAAGCTGCCGTGATAGAGAACTATATTAATGTAGCATCTTGTACTACAGAGGTTGTGGCTCATCACAGAAGTGGTGACGCGAGAAACACTGTAGCAGTCTGCCAACTTTTGGATCAAAGAGATTCCTAAAACTTAAAAAAAAACCTGGCCACGAATACATTATACATTGCGATTACTTAAGATTACTGTCATGGTGGTGCGTGCGTGTGTGTGTGTGTGTGCGTGTGCGTGTAGTGTCGTGTTAGTGGTGAATATGATTACAGAAAGGTGAGGGTGAAACCTGGTGCCGGCACATAGCATACTCCACTCGAAGAGCACCAAGGGGTATGTCAAGCTTAACGTTCCTACCTGTCAAACAGATCACCAACAGTGGCGCATGCCCTTATTTCATGACAGACTGCGGAAAGGTTCGGAATGCAACCCAGAACATTGGCACAAATGCTGGTGATCGGAGACTTCACGCCACTACTCTCCCTGTCCCCTCTGCCATAAAAGGCAAACGGAAAATTTTCAGCAGTGTGCGGTGTATACGGACGGTCACCAGTGCGAGTAGTGGCCACACACGACTGTGCCTTACTTCGTTGATGTGATGGAAACCGATGTATATGGCCGTTGTTGTTAGAACATATAAGTTTAAAGCGAAACACTCTGATGGAAGGCTCGTTCGTAACATTAAAAAAATGAATTTTGCAGATCTTTTTTTCAAAGAAAAAGCAATGTAGGAAGTGTAATACACACAATTAACCTAGGAGATAGACCATTAATAGAAATAAATAAACAATGATGCGGTTGGCACGAAACATGTAATAAGCCTAAGGGGGACAGTGTGTATAACTATCGAATTTTTCTTTGAAACATGTTTTCAGTGAGACACAGTCCGTATCAAATTGTTGCTTTCCGTTCTCATTCCCTGCGGAAATCTCATATGCATAACTCATAGCAGTCTCGAAGAAATATATAATTGTTTAAAAAAACTGCGAACCTCTGATTGCCACTTATCATTCAGTTATGTTTTACAGGTAAGTCCTAAACACCTTGTATATCAGATGGATTCTAGTCTAGGTGAAGAGACTTGTGTATCAAACTTTCCGTCGTCTCCTCTAGTGCACTCTGGGACAAAAAGAACGACGCACCAAGAAAGTATCATCCGAATGAAACGGAAATCAGCTGACTTCATTTACATGTACAGACTAACAAATGATTACAATTTCAGCAAAACTGGATGATTTATTCAAGAAAAAGTTAACAACACGTCGATCCCCCTCTGGCCATTATGCAAGCAGTTATTTGGCTTGGTATAGAGTGACAGAGTTGTTAGATGTCCTGAGGGATATCGTGCCAAATTCTGTCCAATTGGCCGGCCGGTGTGTCCGAGCGGTTCTAGGCGCTACTGTCTGGAAGCGCGCGACCGCTACGGTCGCTGGTTCGAATCCTGCCTCGGGCATGGATGTGTGTGATGTCCTTAGGTTAGTTAGGTTTAAGTAGTTGTAAGTTATAGGGGACTCATGACCTCAGAAGTTAAGTCCCATAGTGCTCAGAGCCATTTGAACCAACCATTAAAAAATGACAAAGGAGATTTAATTGAAACGACAGTGACTGCGAACGTCTAGAGTGAGCGTTTATTACGTTGATTCATAAGTTACTAGGAAGGAGAGAAAGTGTGCAGTGGCTTTCACACTACACTGCTTTCACACTGTACTGTTCCGACATCGTGTCCAGTTGCCGCGTTAGATCATCAATACCCCGAGCTGGTTGGAGGGCCCTGCCCATAATGCTCCAAACATACTCAGTTGCGGTGAGATCTGGCGACCAAAGTATGGTTTGGCAGGCACGAGAACAGGCAGTAGAAATTCTCGCCGTGAGCGGGCGCGCATTATCTTGCTGAAATGTAAGTCCGGGAAGGCTTGCCATGAAGGGCAACAAAACGGGGCGTAGATTTTCGTTGACTGACAGCTGCGCTGTAAGGGTAACCTGGATGACAACCAAAGGAGACCTGTTATGAAAATAGCACCCCACACCATCACTCCTTGTTGTCAGGCTGGTTGGCTGGCGACACGCGCCTCTGGCTGGGGCGTCTCCAGAAACGTCTTCGGCCTGGAATGGCATTGACTGGAGTAGAATTGTCTTCAGTAATGAGTCTCGCTTCGGACTGACCCCGATGACCAGCGAAGACTTGTCTAGACACGACCCAGACAGCAGTGGGATACCAACCTTACTTTCGCCCACCATACGGTCCGATAAGATGGAATGATGGCCTGCGATGTGATTTCATTTCGTAACAGGACCCCTTTAGTTGTCATCAGCGGCACCATAACAGCGCAGCAATAGGTCGACAGTATTGTACGCTCCGTTTTGTTGCCCTTAATGGTAATTCATCCTGGGCTTAGACTGCACCTAGATAATGGGTGCCCGCGCACGGCGAGAGATTCCGCAGCTTTCTTTCGTGCTTCCCAAACCTTACATTGGTTAGATGGTTGCCGAACCTCTCCCCAATTGAGAACTTTTGGAGCATTATGGGAAGTATACTCCAATCATTTCGGGATTTTGACACACTGACACACGAGTCGGACAGAATTTCTTGCAATATGCCTCTGGAGGACATCCAAAATCTCTATCACTCAATGCCAAGCCGAGCAACTTCTAGCATAAGGACCAGAGGTTGACCGATGCGGTGTTGACGTGCACAGTTTGTGAATCTCTTTCTGTTGTATAAATCATCGAATTTTTCCGAAATTGAAATCATTAGTTTGTCTGTATATGTACATCGCATCTATCGATTTTCGCTGCATTTGTGTAATTCTTTCTTGATGAATGTTTTTTAGAACGTATTTATCTAGTCTCTAATTAGCGTCACTACGAATCCAGAGAAAGTGTTGCCCCTACTTAGTGGTCTCATTTGGAACACTCCATAAATAAGAAAAATGATTGCGGTTTAACGTCAGCTGTGGACGAGTACATAATAAATCGTAAAAGATTGAGGAAAATATACATCTGGATTGTCTGATGGAGATTCAAACCGAGATCCTCCAAAATTTGATGCCGGTGTACTAACCACAGTCCCACCTGTTTTAAGATGCTCGATGAATTTTACTTATATTTTTTAGTTATCTTTTTTAAAAACCAGAAATTTTACTTTTAGTGACACTGATTTTATTCGACTGAGCAATTTTTTTTTAATTTTTTGGTGTTGAGGTCTATTAATTAGCTTAAATCCATTTTATCTTAGAGTGCATTTGTTATAGTCGAACAACTTTTACTAAATTTTTAATTCTCTCTGTTTTATATTAAGGACATAAACGTTGAAAGTGAAGTTCAACTAACCTGTCGACAGAAAACTGCCTTTATCAACCTATGAAATACTGTGCCTCCATGTAGCCTCACCACTCCCAATCCCAAAAACTTTAATATTTCAGTGTTTATTTACAGACCGACTAAATGAACCAAAGCAACGCTGCGCTGGACAAAGAGGACGACAGAGAAGAAAATAAATCGGGTAAATGTATAACAATGTATTAAACATCAGGGATGTTTTGATGTCCTTAGAGAACAAATGACGAGACAGTGCTCATATTGAGCATAGAAATGGTGTTACAGAGACTCGTTACAACCAGCTGCCAAGGAAATCTTTAGAAGAAAAGTAAGTTAGGATTTAATGTCTAGCCAAAGTGACGTCGTTCGAGACCAGTGACTAGTCCAATTGTTGAAGAAAGGATTACGATATTGTCGGAAGAACCAATGTGGGCTTTCGACTCAGGTGGTTCATGGAAACCTGGGGAAGCCTAAATCAGGGTGGTCGGACTGGGTAGTAAACTCTGTTCCTCTCGAATACGAGTCCAGTATATTACCCACTGCAGCACCTAGCTCAGCTTTGTTAAAACAGAATCACATTTCGGTATCATACATTGTGTTCAAGAGAACATATTGTAGCGAGAGTGAGATATTTCGTTATCTGAAGAGACTCACACATTCAGACCATACGAGCCTCCATTGTGGGTTAAAGTATCGAGCCTAGGAAGTTAACTGTTCTTAGGACTTAGGTATTAGAAAATTGTAAGTATTGGGAGAAAATATGTCCTGTTTACGAGTCTTTATTAGCTAGGTCTAAAGTGAAACTTGACAGCGAGAGGTAAAAACACAGGTATTAGAAATGTAATACAGAAAACCTGAAGTAAAAGTATGGCTAGACAGGGAGGAAGAGGTTCTTCTTTTATTCTGACTTTTGTGGCAACCCTTTCAGAGGCCTCTAGTGATAGGCAATCGCTCAGCTACAAACTGAAGATTTTATTTACCTCCAATATTTTTTATTGCAGTCTACTCTCGAATTTATTTAGTTCAAATTTCGAACACCTTCAGATCTGTTAAAATAAATAAACCACGGGATATATTTTATTTTACACAACTGAAATGTATACTTCGCAGATCTGACGACTGCGACAGGTCGATCGATGAAGTACGTCAGAGTTTATCGATTTAAAAGTAGAGAAAAAAAATCGGAAAAACCCCTGTAACTAGTCGGTAAACGCCCTTCTTTTAATTATGTACTGGATCGGATTACATCATGTATGGATAGTATGTTATGTTGCCAGGTCTTCTGAACTCTGACAGAAAACGGTGCATTCTGCCGTGGATTATAAACTCGCTCATTAGCCAGCTGGAAGGAATAATGAACAGCGGTGAGTCACAGCCAAGCGGCGAGCAACGCTATCGGGGAAATTTCGGCTATCTTCTAACGACATTTCGTGTTTCCGACAGAGGTAAACAAAAGGTTTCTACAAATTGTTTGCACTGAGGTGAGTAAATGGAAAGTGTGAATGTTGACATGTTTCGTCACCGTTTCCTCTAGAGATTCTTTAGGCCACGAGTGAGCGTGCGTCCAGGTACGAGAACGAGGCGACTCATCCAAATCGCCCAGTCGTCACCCAACGTCACACTCGCAGGGGACTACCCGATGAAACGCATTGCTTTTCTATATGGCAGACAAAGACACTTTCTAACATTTCCTGTGATTAGCTTTTCTACATAGCACACTGAGAATATTTAAGTCTTCGTTTATAAGTCTCTCAGTGTTAGCTAGGCAAATTAAACGATCTGTCGACATCCAATAAGCTATCCAGCCACGAATTACGACCCTACGCCCATTCCCCCCCCCCCCCCCCACTCTCCCCACGCCCTTCCTCTCCCCATCCCAGTTCTACTTCCTGCGAAAGGCAAAGATCATAGGTTCGAACTCCGGCCCGGCACACAGTTTTTCTGAGCAAGGAAGTTTCAAATAAGCGCATTTTTCCTCTGCAAAGTGAAAATTCTGTCTGAAAATCACAAGTAGGAGAACATAAACATAGCGTGTCTGTAAAATAGAAGGTACTATCCACCAGCTATTTATTTACGAAACGTTTCCTTTTATTTGCTGATTACTTATACCCACAGTCCTGGCACAATATTTTAGAAATGACACAACAGTCTAAATCGCGATCATAAATAAGTACATACATTTAATAACAGACTAGGCGGAAAATGGTGTCATTTAGAACATTGAATTTTATTGTGTAAATTTTAAAGTGGTCGTGGCGTCTTTCGCTTTTATTCACCGTTACACTGCGGCTTTTATGATTAGGAATGTGTAACAATATTTTATTCTGCAACCAATTGTTTATTTAATAACATGAATAATACATAGTTTTGCATCAAAACTTATGTCTCATAATTGCGGAAAAGAAGTCTTCTCCAACGTTAATCAGAGCTGTTTACCTGCGAAACTGGGTACACGACAATTTAAATATACAAAATACTCTTATGCTGAAAATTTTGTGGACAAATCGATTAACTAAGGAAGAGATACCGAATCGAATTGTGGATAAAAGCCAGTTATGACACAGTTTTATCAAAAGGACACGTCATGAAGTGTCAGGGAATAATTAATTTTATTAGTGCGGGGAGAGTTGGAGAGAGAGTGGAAACTGTAGGAAGCGACAAATGTCTGTATAGTAAAGCTGGTTCAGATGGATGTCGAGTGCAGTGTCTATATAGATATGAAGGTATGCAAAAAACTTGCACAAGAGAGATTCGCGTGGAGAGTCACATTAAACCAGTCTTGGACACCTCTACAATATTTGTTAAATGCTTAACAGTCTCGGAGTTATTAAGTATTCCTATAGTGAAGAAGAACTGAGTGTTTCTTGAAGAATATCTTGAGGTAGCGTTCTTTCCGTAAATATTTTAGTTCTCTTTTCGAAGATATCCGTAAGGTAGAGTACCTACAGCTTACTGCTAATTAACTCCGCCTGGCTAGCCGCTTGGTCTAACTCGCTGTTTCCCGAGCAGGAAGGCATGCCGGTCCCCGGAACGAATCCGCCCGGCGTATTAGTGTCGAGGTCCGGTGTGCCGGCCAGTCTGTGGATGGTTTTTAAGGCTGTTTTCCATCTACTTCGGCGAATGCGGGCTGGTTCCCCTTATTCCGCCTCAGTTACATTGTGTCGGCGATTGCTGCGCAAACACCGTTTCCACGTACGCGTACACCATTATTATTCTATCACACAAACATTTGGGGTTACAATCGGCACGTTCCCGAAAGGGAAGGGGAGGGTCCACTGGGGGCTGAACTGCTCAATAACCCTGGGTTCGGTGTGGGACGGTGGTGGGGTGGATGGACTACTGTGGCCTATTGTGAGGTTGTGAACCAATGAGAGCTACGGTGGGACGAAGTTTCTAGGTCCTCGGTTTAATACATACATACATACTGCTAATTAAGTTTCTCCTTAGCTAATAAAAATATGAATTATTATATTATGGAATTTCAGGTCCGCCTATTACGTAAACAAATGGTTTGGTTAGGTCTCATCGGATTATGGAAGGATGGGGAAGGAAGTCGGCCGTGCCCTTTCAAAGGAACCATCCCAGCATTTACCTGGAGTGATTTAGGGAAATCACGGAAAACCTAAATCGCGATGGGCGGACGCGTGTAAACAAATGGGGATCAAACATGTTTCACCTTTGTGCTCTCATCAGTGAGTAATTTTATTCGATTCTTATTTTCCTACATTGCCGAGCTATGTACGACACTCTCAACATCACTAGATACAGGCTGTTATCTGCAAAGTTATTTTCGAAGCATTCGGCCTCATCTGCATGCTCGTCTTTGGGAAAAATTCCCAACAGAAACGCAATACATATTTTTCAGAAAATCCACTCGGAAGTAACATTTTTACGCTCCACAAAACTATGTATCGTGTTTCCGTGTGCATTTCCACAACAGATGAGCATACATGTGGGGACGGAGGAATATTCCTCCAGCTTCAAGTATCTGACCGAGTACAATACACATCCAGATGTGACATTTATTTATTTATTTGTTATCAAATATAAGGTTTGTTATCCAGTGGCTATGACAATCCACGCTACTACTGCAGAAAAAGAAAGGTTTTCTATAATTTCATGATACAGTCTCTGTTGGTATATAGATTTCAAAATAATATATTACTGACCTACTTATAGATAGGCATTATAAGTTGCTTACATAAAATTAAGGTAAAATTGTGTCTAGTTTCTAACTACAGTTCGTATTTTTAATGCGTCCTGGTGTTATTAGACTCAGATGCGCATGTCCATAGCAGCCAAAGTTAAACTGCTCCATTTAACCGTATTGTCTGTCACTGCTTCCCTGAGGCGCAAACGTTGGTAAACTACATTAATTAATAATCTAACAGTCTCATAAAATTTGTCTCGCAATTAGATCTCTGCCCTTGTCTCCCATTTATGAAATTAGCACTTCGACAGTAAATCACTTCTGTATCCTGATCGTTGAAACAGAAAAACTTCTATCAAAATAATTTTACGTATCTGTACTAACGTCAGCTTATCAGTGTAAGAAACGAGTAAACCTAGAGCAATCAAACCTGCACAGACACTCCGTTCTCCACATTTCCTACCCTCTGCTTCTACGATTTGATGCCTGATGCTCCCTAATATTACCTTTCAGCTTACGTAAACAATTTCCAGGACATAGAATTGTTACATCCTGACGGATCACAAAGTTAGTTTCTGTGGTTGTGCATGGGGTGTCAGACTTCAGAAGCACACTCTGTTTACCCATATCCTTGACACGCATCAATAGATTTCATTTAATAATAAAAAAAGATTTAGTAGACCAATGTAATATGGTCTTTTGTACGGTGGTCAAATTACATATCGGTAAGTACTCTTAGCGGGAGAACACCCTATTCTATAATATCTTCTATTCGTGTGACCTACATACACTCACACAATCCTTCGACGGTTGTTGCTGTGTTCTGTTGTCTGGTCCTCATTTTCTTCAACTTCAGCTATAATTCCAACTTTTCGTATCCTGTCTTCTTTCCTCTAGCCGCTCTTCCTACGACGTGCTCTGGGTTCTGTCTCTTAAATCTCCATGTCTCCTGACAGATGTAATTCTTCAAGGGGCGTTTAATATGTAATGGAACAAATCTCTTTTCTCGGCCAAATTCGTTTGAAAACATGTGAAATTTACTGTGGAACATCGCGGAATGTATCCGTGACAGACCCTTTAGTTTCATTAAGTTCCAAAAGGTAGCGGTGCTGTGCGTAGCCTCCAAAGTGGCATATATAACCGATGTGCGTTTCAGATCAGAGATGTCATTGAGTTTCCTTTTCCGGTAAACAAGACAATCGTAGATATTCCTAGGTGCTTGCAGAATGTTTACGGAGACCTCGCAGTGAACGAAAGCACGGTGAGTCGTTGGGGTGAGGCGAAAACCTGTCAGTTGTCTCGGCTTTCGTCCGGTTGCACACAGCTGTGCCTCCTGCAATGTTGGAACGTGCGGACACTCTTGGTCCAGGTGACTGACGGACCACATTCATACGTAAGACCTGTGCATACGAGAGGAGCTCACAAAACTTCATCGGAGTGTTCTTTCACATCCACCCTACAACCCTCTGGTCGCGCCTTCCGACTTGCGTCTGTCTGACCCCACGAAGCATGCACTCTGTGGGAAGCAGTACGTATATGATGGGGAGGACCTTGATGTAGCAAACGTTGACTCCGACGTCGACGAGTAGAGTGGTACCTTACGAGCATACAAGCCCTCCCAGTAAGGTGGCGAACGTAGATTAATTTGAAAAATGACTTTCTGTACTCGAAAGAGTGGGGAATAATATAATACATTGGGATCCTGAATAAAACCAATTTGGTTCAGAAAAAAAAGTGTTGCATTACTTACTGGACACCCCTCGTAACTCGTGTCATGACCCCTTCCGACTTATCTAGTTTAACACATCATACAATGTTGTATACCTGGTTATGTCTAGTATGCTTTATCCCTCAAAACACCATTGTTTCTCTGTTGCACATCTGTGCATCGCACACTCCTTGATGGAACGATCTGACAATATAAAGTTTCCACATTGACATACATCACTGTTTCGTTTCTTAATCCACTGCAGGCACGATGGTTACGGTCCGTGACCGGATATGAAGTGATAAAAACTCCGAGTAATCTTTCCTCGGTCTCAGAAAAATACTTCGTTAACACGTCTTCCAGTAGTACTGATACCCCAAGATTCCTGTCACTCATCTAATCGTTTATTATTTGTAATTTAATGTCAGCATTGTCGCCCACAGTATCACGTACCACCTTTCTGGGCGGCCTCCGAAGCCAATAAACTGCCTTTCTACATCATGTGATGTGGTCAGTGGGCTATATCCCTAAAATTCTCTATGAGGGTATATCCCAGTGTGCTACGGTAGGCCCCTGCAAATAATAGCAACACACCACTATGTGTCCATTGAAACATTTTAGCTCGCGTTGCCATTCTCACTTCCCAAGACCTATCACCATCTCCGTATGTCACGATGGCTGCGAGAACATATTCTTGCTGCGTTCTGATTAGCTGAAAAAAAGAAAATGGCCCAAGGCATTCATTAGCTTGTGATACAAGACTTTGTTCCAGAGGCTAAAGTTATTTACTGCAGTGAAAAACTTCCTTGAACAGCTAACGAATGTATAAACTCTCGAGTTTGTCAGACTTTGTTGGAATCCACACATATAAACACATTTACACTGTATCACATAATATTTCCTTATACTTACAAATCCACAATGAATCATAATTTTATTTTAAAATAATATATGTTACATAACTCCTAACTGTTTTGACGTCCCGCGCGACTGCTACGGTAGCAGGTTCGAATCCTGCCTCGGGCATGGATGTGTGTGATGTCCTTAAGTTAGTTAGGTTTAGGTAGTTCTAAGTTCTAGGGGACTGATGACCACAGCTGTTAAGTCCCATAGTGCTCAGAGCCATTTGAACCTTTTTTTATTTTGACGTCACACTGGACTCGCATCGGGAGGACGACGGTTCAATCCCGCGTCCGGCCATCCTGATTTAGGTTTTCCGTGATTTCCCTATATCACTTCAGGCAAATGCCGGGATGGTTCCTTCGAAAGGGGTCGGCCGATTTCCTTCCCCATCCTTCCCTAATCTGAGCTTGTGCTCCGTCTCTAATGAACTTGTTGTCGACGGGACGTTAAACACTAATCTCCTCCTCCTCCTGTTTTGACGTGTGCAGGTGAACTTGGTGTTTCACTGTCTTCATGATATTCCGCTGACACGTAGTAAGACAAAGATCACAAGAACCAAAGTTTCCATGGAATTCAACATCTCTTCGGGAAATGAAACTATTACGTAAGCCGCAGAAGGCTGACGAATTCTCCTTGTGGGAATCATGACTCTAAAGACCATCACTTGCTGTCATTTGACAGACGAGGAAACATAACTTCAGAGCCTATGCTGTGGAGGAGAAATAAAAAGGTCTATCAGATTATACGTTCTGCAGATGATGTCAAAGGAAGCTCAGAGAAATATTGCTATGTGTGGAGCGTGACGAATGACGCTCTGTTGCCGAACACGTCACGGCTGGTAAACAAATCCATCATACGAGGGCAGAAGGAGCACAGGCAGCGTGCAGCGCACACGCCAGCCCGCGGGAACAATTACGGAAGAAACACCGGGAGCTCCTCCGTTCATATCAACCATGTCTTAGAGACCGACGAATAAACAAAGCAAGTAGTCTTGAAAGACATTAGCAGTGTATTTTCGGAAATTTTTAAACTGAAGAATACATTACTGTCTACAATGTGTGCATGAACAATTGTTACCCGTCGTTTATACGTAAATTTTATTTTTGCCTTTGAGCAAATATGTGGCACATAGTTGTTTTAGACACCTTCAGTGGCGTATAAAGGTAATCGTTATTATAGTAATTACTTGCTTATAATTAAATATTTTGTTTTGACTAGTTTGCATTGAGGTATGTGGCAGTACTTAGAAACACTTTCACGTTAACTTAACCTTGCAGACTGTATCAGTAGGCACTACCTGTACACACTAATCTGGGAACAGCACATCCCATGTATCAAAGAAGCTAGAGTTGCTATCCCAGTGGTGGAAATTCATATTTTATTGCTATGAAAGTATTGTTATTCAGTGAATAGCAACAGCAGTTTTCACATAATTACAATCAGAGAGTAAAAACACTTCATGTGTGTTGCAAAGAAATGTGTTATATTTCTCACATTTGGCTGTTTTCATCCTATTTTTCTTCATAAGACAAACACAACGATGTCCTGCTTCTTTTTGGGATGGTTTATAAGGTTCTAACTTGACGTTCTTTTCACAAAATATCACTTTATAATCGACTACCACGTCATTCTCAATACGATCATCACATTGCACCATTGCACTTACCTTCATTTCTCTTATTGCCTCCATATTCGTCGCCTATTTAAGCTTCACTTCCATTTTCACGGTAAAGTACCCCCTCTCCAGTTTCAGCAAATCGGCATAATAATACAGAAAAATATCTGTTACTCACATCTTGGGCCTGTACAGTTTGTAATTATTAATCCTTTATCACTATTATTACTGTTATTACCATAACAGAAGAACAGTTTTATATATCTAATAAAAAGAATCACAACAACGGAAATGTGTAAAGAAAAACTTATAGTAAAACTATACAGGGTTACGTGGTGTTCCAACAATGTTGTTGGTGAGAAACACTACCACGTCAAGAAAAAATTTGCTGCTGGTTAAGTCTCTACCAACCCAAATATTAGAAGGGATCTTGATGAAAAACTCCTTCTATCTCTTAGAAATACTTACAAGAAAAGTGACTGGGGGAATATGGTACCATACCATAGTATTTGTTAGTTAATTTTCTCGGTAGCTATAAGTAGAGGATTTAAACTGAGTTCTTACTTTTATGCCTATTATCTTTTACGTGAGCTGCCCCCGTATCCGAATTTGTTAACGCAGGCCTGTCGCTGCGTCGGCGATAGTACAAAATCCACCATATCTGATCAAAAGCATCTGGAGGCCTATTAGCGGACATTAATGAGGAGTGTCAGCACGATTTGTCTTTATAACGGCTATAACTCTGATGGGGCACTTACAGTGTCAACCCATTCTTGTTCAAGAGCCGAAGCCAGAGAAGGTATTCATGTGGACGCTCGGATCTTCGTGATTTATTTCATAAAAGGCAGCAAAAGTTAAAGGAAACACGTCACTGTTATAACGTAGTGCATAGTTGATTACAACTGATTATTATACCTAATTGTTGGCAAGGTTCTGCGGGTGAAGCGGGTAGTGAACTTCTCACACCAGTTTTTGATCATCGTTATCCTATCATGGAGCTGAACATTAAGCATTCACTGACTGCGAGGCGAAAAGATGCCAGCCAGCCAGCTAATACTGGGGCTAAGCGACCGATCGGAGGTTACCAAATTCCACACATTTATGGGGTTAACGCACCTATCCTGCCTACCATGCTGCTGCTGCTGCTGCGATGAATTCTTACCTTTGTCACAAGGCGACCTCCATCTCTCCCCAGCGTTAGGATGCAGGGGTGTAATGTCCTCGGCAGGGTATGCAACCAAAGCTCTCCACGCTTTCCAGTACATGAAGCCTCAGTTCTCCTCTCTCTCCAGTACATCGGCCCAAAATGCCAAAAACACAACTTCCCTCGTCCTGGGGACTGTTCTTCACCCATCCAAAGTTTTTCCACGTGTCTCTAAAGTTACCACCAAAACTGGCCAATAGTATATTTCTGTAATGGTCGCAATCCTCCCTCCAGAGGTTTTGTAAAACTATTCTTTATATTTCGCCTCATAATAAAAATTGAGAATCAAAACCTATATGAGATAGCATCCACCAATGATAGCTAGTGTTGTTCCTACTGCCAAATTTTCGCCACCGTGGGAAAACAAAAGGAAGAAAAAGTGTCCTACTTCTCTTGAGGTCTGCCAGGTAGATTATCAGCCACACGATAATAATTGAAACTAGGTTGTGTTTCGGTAAGGTTTCTCAAGACGTTGTCTGTGGCTGGAGGGTGCGCTCGCAAAAAGCTCAGAGACGCCGACAGCGTTTCTACTAAGTCTCTCTCCCCACCGGGAAAGTTGTTTCACGTCACCCTGGGGGCACATGCTATGGCCAACAAGCTAAACTGGAGGGAAGAGTGGGGGAGAGGGTGGTGCGTTTTAAGTCAACAGTGGAGCCTTGATATATTGTCACATTGCTCTGGAGGTCCGGTGGCGTGGCCCCTTGCTGGCGGCAGAACGGCCGTCCGTGATACGGAGCACAATAGCTCCATCCTTCCGTCCCCTACCTGGGCGCAAGTGTACTCTCCCATCTGGAAGGAAGGCGCCTCCCGCATCTTTAGTGCCACCCCACACTGCGTTGCCATTCTCTCTCGAGCACCCGCTCTCGTCCAGCTGAAAACACAATTATTGCATCATGCAGGAAGTAAAATCATAATGTAAAAAGAAAAGAGTTAGTAGCGCCATTCAAATCACTATCATACCTTTCGTTTGAATTCCAAGAGCAATTATCGGGTCTAATTGACATTAACACACTAATTCGTCGCATCATCTAATACTTGAATGAGATGTGGCTAGCCGGTATGACTAGCCACGTTTCAGTAGTTTCTTCGCGTTTTTGTTTCGCAGTCACATCACCAACAGTCGGCTTCGGGGGCTTTAGAAAGGCTGAAATGTCTCTGATAGATTTGTTACTCGGATGACATCCAATAACTAGTTCAGGACCAAAGTCACATAGCTCAAAAACGAATCCATTCTGTTGTTACTGCTTCTCTAGTGACAATGCAATACTCCCTGCACCCTGCCACCTTTTATGCTGGCAGCTCCGCCTGTATTGACATCTACTGGTCAAGCTGGCAGTGCAGATGGGTGTCTGGATGCATTTGACCAGATATTGTATTTTTAGACCATCAACAAAAAAGTTATTGCACTGGATTTTTCTCACACGCTGCATAAAACAAAAAGTCGCCGACTGGCGACGTGTGGACCATTGGTTAGAGTTTCGTTTCCTGAATTGCATGTTTGAACGATTCTGATTTCTAAAAACTTGCTGGAACCTACTTGTATATCGAATATTATAATTTGACAGAACTTTCTCTATGCAAGAGGGCATACTATCCGCTGGGGAAGACAGTTCAGTTTCACGTGTACTTGGTATGTGCTCAATGAACGTGCTATCAGCGTGTAACGTTGCTTGTCGCAGCCGTGGCCGGAATGAACTCACTGTTGACGTCTTGTGATGAACGAGACAAATAATATGACACATTGCTCCAGAGACTTCCCCAGAAAAGTTTGTTGGTGTGCCTGGATGATCTAGGTGCACTGCCATACATATCATTTCATGCTAATTAAGAGCTTCCAGCCCCGTTTTGGCCAGCGAGACAGGGTTAAAATAGCCCATTTTCGCATCCCATTAATTAGTGTCATAAAGTAATCGATCTATTTATAAAGCCACCCACATACCACCACTGGTTTGGAAAATGGGCACTACGAACAGTGACTACACCCTCTCTATCGGTTTACAGTATCTGCTCCACACACGAAACTCAGTAACAATCTAAACTTAAAAGAGAGGAGAACAAACGCAGAAACACCACTTCATCAAGTCAGCCGTTTTGTTATCAAACTACCTGTAGCTAGCTGCATTTCCATGTTCTAATATGAGACTTTACTCCACTTAGGAGAAACTCACACATTGAGTAGCTCCTTGCTAACAAATCCAGAAAAAAAACTTTATATGTCACCTCAGCTCCGCCGAACAGGGCCAGCGACTTCCATCGTACCGTCGCCAGAGCTGCTGGCTGGCTAAAAATTTCACGAGGTCTGAAAGTTCCAAGAAATTGCGGCGGGCGTTCAATAAGTAAGACAACATTTCTTTATCTCGGCCAATTATGGTTGCAAAAATATAGAATTTCTTGCAGGACATCGTGAAATATTCCCGCTCCAACCGTTATAATTTCATCAAGGTCCAATAGGTGGCGGCGCTATACGTTCCCTTTAAAATGGCGTCTATAACGGACGTGCTTTCCATTCTGAGAGCTGTAATTGCATTCCTTTCGGCGGTAAACAAAACAGTAGTAGATATTCATAAATACTGGCAGAATGTTTATGGAAACATGGAAGTGAACAAAAGCACGGTGAATCGTCGGGCAAGGCGTCTGTCATCATAGTAACAATATGGCGAAAACCTATCCGCTTTCATGTGTGCAGGCTGGCCACTTGAAACTGTGACTTCTGGAATGTTGGAACAAATCTGCGAGCCAGATAGGAGCTCACGAAACTGCATTGCATTATTCTTCCTCACTTACCCTACAGTCCGGATCCCACATACCCGATTTCTATGTGTTTGGCGTAATTACGGATGCACTCCACGGGAAGCAGTACATCTACATGTACATCTACGTGGGTACTTTTCAAATCACAATTAAGTGCCTGGCAGAGGGTTCATCGAATCACCTTCGCAATTATCTATTATTCCAGTCTCGTATAGCACGTGAAAAGAACGTACACCTAAACCTTTCCGTACGAGCTCTGATTTCCCTTATTTTATTGTGGTGATCTTTTCTCTCTATGTAAGTCGGTATCAACAAAATATCTTCGAATTCGGAGGAGAAAGTTGGTGGTTGGAATTTCGTGAGAAGATTCCTTCGCAACGACAAACGCCATTTCTTTAATGATTACCAGCCCAAATCCTGTATCATTTCTGTGACACTCTCTCCCACTGTCGCGATAAAACAAAACGTGCTGCCCTTCTTTGAACTTTTTCGATGCACTCCGTCAGTCCTATCTGGTAAGGATCCCACACCGCGCAGCAGTGTTCTAAAAGAGGACGGACAAGCGTAGTGTGGGCACTGTCCTTAGTAGATCTGCTAGATTTTCTATGTGTCCTGCCAATAAAACGCATTCTTCGGTTAACCTTCCCCACAACATTTTCTATGTGTTCCTTCCAATTTAAGTTGTTCGTAATTGTAATTCCTGGGCATTTAGTTGAATTTATTGCCTTTATATTTGGCTAATTTATTGCGTAACCGCAGTTTAACGGATTCTTTTTAGCTTTCATGTGGACGACTTCACACTTTTCGTTATTTAGGGTGAACTGCCAATTTTCGCACCATTCTGATATCTTTCCTAAATCGTTTTGCAATTTGTTTTGATCTTCTGATGGCTTTATTAGTCGATACATGACAGTTGGTGATGGGAAGATTATTCATGCAGCTCCAACGTCGACCAGTTAAGTGCTTCCATGCGGTCAAACCGACTGCGGAACACAATTAAAGGGACACTTTTCGAAACCTCGTAATTGTCTCCTACTGCGACGCACAAGTCTCACATTTGACAAACGTTTCCCTATAACCTCCCCCAATAATGGTCCAAAAGCATCGTGCCTCACGATGTCATCTCCGTCCTCGGCGACGCCTCAAACAGCAAGGAGTCGACACATGAGAAAAATAGACCAGAGAGTTAATCTGCGGAATAAAGTCGGTTAAAGATGTCACAGAACCTTCAAATGTCAAACAATTCTGCCTATCGCCAACAAGGACGGGTACTACAATGGGGAGGTCGGCGCACCCCTTTTACACCACATTCCACCTCGTCTTTCGACACCTCTGCGACAGAGGTCAGGACCGCGACGCCCAGCGTTGAAACCACGCGATTTTCTTACTAGTGACAGAGGAAAATATTTGAAACATGCAGTTACTCAGTATTGATGTGAATAGGCCTAAGAGAGTGGCGCGGAAGGCCGACAGTGAAACCACCCCAGTCTAGGAATCAATGACTGACTGTCTCTGTAAAGGTACATTTTTAAAGTGCCCAACAAATGTGCGTCGGAGCAAAAACTGCGGTCGCGCTATACTCTAAAGGAATGGGATCACGTTGAACGCGACTGCCGGCTCACGTCCCGCTTAGAGAAGGGTTTATCATCTGGGTGGTGACGGCAGTGTCGAAGGTTGTCCAGAACGCCTGACTGTTCCTCATTGCACTGCCAACTGTGGCGGAATCAACACCCCAAGGGAAGGGGTGGTTCCATTGCGGTCCTTTATTCCACAAAAAAATTGTTCAAATGGCTCTGAGCACTATGGGACTCAACTGCTGCGGTCATAAGTCCCCTAGAACTTAGAACTACTTAAACCTAACTAACCTAAGGACAACACACACATCCATTCCCGAAGCAGGATTCGAACCTGCGACCGTAGCGGTCGCGCGGTTCCAGACTGTAGCGCCAGAACCGCTCGGCCACCAGCGGCCGGCTTTATTCCACCCACTGAGGCCTATTCGTGTGGAAGCTGAGTGGCGGTGACTCTTAAAAGTCGGCCACCCATAAGAAAAAAAGCGTGATTTCATAGCTGGGCGTCGAAAGAGGGGGTAAAAGGTGTGCAAGAAGGAACGTGACAATCTTACCATCGTCTGACACGCTCACGGTGGCGCTGGGCAGAACTGTGGTGAAATTTGGTGTTAATGTGACACCGTTAACTCACCTTACAACCCACATGAAATTCTAAGCTTAGGCCTTTTTCTCCCATGTTCCAACACCTTGCTGTTTGCACCGTCGCCGAGGATGAGGATGACGTTATAGGGCGCCACGCTTTTGCCCCGTTACCGAAGAATGTTGTAGGCATATTTGAGCCAAATTTCAAACTTTTGTTTCGCAATGGTGGACAAGTACGGGGTATTGGAAAAGTGACCCTTTAATTGTGTTTAATTGTGGTCGGGTGGAGACGCCGGGTGAGGATGACTTCAAACTTCGCACTTGTAAACAAGCCTGAAATATACAATCATAAAAACATAAATAGTAATCACAGAATAATGCAACAACCCCGAAACACATTACATGGTTGCCTTCGCTGCTGGGACAGCTGAATATAGCACCGTTGTGCCCCACTTCCATCTCATTCAGTGAATTTATGTACGAGGTGCATATCGGAGAACTCTTCATCAAATAACTACACATACCGCTGTGCATCACTGTTAACATTAGATAACTAAACACTCGTAAAATCTGCGATTGTAATTAATATCAGTCGCGATTTCCGCCAATTTGTTATTATCAGTATGGCATGTAAAACACAAAATTTTTACGTAATTTCTATGTGAGATACAACTAGCGACCTTATAATTGTAACTGAGTACTGCACGAACTAAAAATCATGACTTCCTTTGAATACAATATGCAGTTGTAAAATATACGATGGTTTGGTAGCAATGTAACATCTTCCCCCTTTAAGGATACAGGGTACTTATAAACGGTGAAAAAATTGGAATTTTTTATGACTTTATTAAATTCTATAGTCTTTCCTGGTTTCATTTATAAATACATTATAGGGTTATAAATGAAAAATGACCTATATATACCAAATTTTAAAATTACGGTCATGAATGCCTCCACGCCCCCTTTGTTTCTGTTACAGAAACCAGTATTACTTCGAAGAGAATTGTGAGCGTTTTGTTTCCAGCGATCATACGTATGATACATTGTATAAGTTGGTAACAGTGCAGGTTTCTAGTGGCTGTAAATGAATGTCTTGGCTAGTATTTATTTTTGTTTCCCGGAAACTGTTTGTTATGTGTTACTGAATGTTTGTTGCCAGAGCGCTACACATATTTGTGGAAGTACATATGATTTAGTCTGCAATAAACACGAACTATGCCAAGCGTCAAGAAATTCAATAAAAGTAAATTCCGTGGTAACCCGTTCACAAATAAAGCAAGTCACATTGTTGAAAATAAACTATGTGTCAGTCCTTCAGGGAAGAAACTCCCACATAGCACGCCTCCTGTTGATCCAGATTTTTGTGTTAACAATGACGCTGTTTGTAGTGGATTTGTTGTTGTTGATGTGGGTATCTTATCTTCTTTGATGAACGAAGTGGCGAAACGTAAACAATGTGATGGTGTAGGCTCTCTGGATATAACTGAACAACAAAGTAGCAGGAAGGGTTTAGCGTCAAAATTAGTTGTTCTGTGTAAATCCTGCAACAAATCTACCTGAAAAATGACTTCGAACACTGTGCATAATTCATATGATGCGAATTTGAAGTTAGTATATGGAATGCGTGCAATAGGAAAAGAAAAAAATGCTGCTCAAAGGTTTTGTGATTTTATGGACCTTTCTCCTTCTCCCAGTAGGTTCAGCAAGTACATAAATATACTTTTAGGTGCCTTGACAGTTGTGTCTAAAGCATCTATGAAACGTGCAGTAGTTGAAACTGTAAATATTAGTGGAACCAGGGACACTGCTGTTGCACTTGATCGGACATGGCAACGTCCAGGACATCGTTCCTTGAATGGTGTTGTAAGTGCTACCTCTCTGGAGAATGGAAAAGTTGATGATGTTGAGTACTTACCTAAGTACTGCCATACCTGCCATGGTAACACTGAAGGACATATTGAATATCAGTGTTCTAGGAATCATGATGGTTAAAGTGGAGGTGTGGAGTGTGATGGAGCTCTAAGAATATTTCAAAGGTCGGTGCCCGTTTATAAAGTTAGATATACGAAATACCTAGGCGGTGGGGACTCTAACGCTTTCAATAGAATTAATGAGTTCAATGTTTATGGTGATACCTTGATAACAAAACTGGAATATTGTGAACATGTTTAAAAGAGGATGGGTGCTAGATTGAGGAAGCTAAAAAGAGAAATGAAAAGAAAGTTGCTATCTGTTTGAAAATTTCTGTCTGGCCGAAGCAGATTGACAGAAACTGAAAGAGACTTTTTTCAGAGTTATTATGGACTGGCCATTAGACGAACTACACCTCTCAATGAAGTTACAGCAATGAGAAAACCAGAATGGGCTACCAACTCTCATAAGTTGTCCACAGATGACCACCCTCTTCACGGACTTTACCCTAAAGCAGCAGATTCTTGGTGTGGTTACCAAAAAACAAAAGATAGTGCTCAAATATACCATCATAGTAAATGTGTGCATGGGGCACTCAGAATACAAATGAAAGTTTCAACCATTGCATATGGGAAAGATTATCCAAGAATGTTTTTGTAAAACTAAGTACGTTAAAAGTTGGTGTAATAGATGCAGTGATTATGTTTCAATGATGGAGTGATAGGAAGGTTGAAAGTCATGAGAAATTTAGGCATAACATGTGGCTTTAATAAGGAAGATGCTTGCGTGTGACAGACAACGGGTGCATGAAGCCGAAATATTCCCTCTTCAAGTCACCAAAGAAGCAAGAAGTGCTAAAAGGAATGCCGAGAGGAAGCGTGAAGATGAAGAAATGCTATAGGATGAAGACTATGCTTCAGGATTGTTCTGAGGCACTGTTTAATTGGATTCACATCTTCATTCGCAATTTCCCGCAAGTAGTATTTTTCAGAATTCAGATACAAATATTTCCCAAAGTTTATAAAGCATTGCTCTATTTTTTTCTGTAACTTGCAATAGTCAGGATAGTGCAGAATCAACTAAATTATAGAAATAAATTGCATTTTATTTGGAAAAGTTATAAAAATTAAAATGAAAGATGTGTTTTCTTTATCCTTGTAATATACAAATAGGCGGAATTAAACAGGTCTAGTACCTCAGCCATAATGTCATGCAAATCTGGTAGAAACGTGGTCTCCTTCAAATGTACAACATTGGATGAAATGGTACCTCAATTAGAGGAAGCATTATGGGAAAAAATTGCATCAATTCCTTTGTAAGATTTTAATAGCCCTAAGCAGGTTCAAAAATATTCAAAATGCTTCAGATTTGTTTAGAAAGCGTGCTGCATTACCTGTTATCAACAAAAAGTCTGTAAAACATATACATTTTAAAGAGTGCCTGAAAGAAATAGGTGTGATTTTTACATAATTTTGAGCCGGAAAAGTACCCTGTATCCTTAAAGTTCTCGGGTTAAGGTAAAACTAACACTTCGGGAAAAAGAGACCCGAGATAAAATCGAGCAACATTGAATATCAGGTTGAGGGCGAAGAGGTAAGTAGGCATTACTGTTGACAACAGCAAGAACCCTGACTGAATTTAGCAAGTTTGCTGGCAGACAATGCACACAGCGCTTACCATCTACATTTGCACTGTTGTGGGGATAATTTCATTGCAATATGGGTATAAAGATAAATAGGGTTAACAGATCAACCACAATTATTCTGTAACTAGCCAACGGAGACCGGTGGTCCCTGATACAAAATACTCAGAAAACAGCCCTGAACATCATACAAACTTTTCTCGGTGAAGTTAAAGTTCACACTGTACGTTAGGATGGCTGTTTTCTAGCATTTCTTTATGCTACTTTGCAGTTTGGTTCTATTGCACAAAAAATAAGTATGTAAGTTGTTCTCAGTATAAAAAAGGAAGGTGTGCCCCTGGCTCTTACGTTTGCAAAATCGTATAACATATTACTTCTTATCTCAAAAAATATTATTCTGAGGTACCTGATTAATCAATACAATTAAAACTAACAACTCAGTTATTAATGTTTCTATGTTAATTTTATTAACATATAAAACTACATTTTACAATGTTTGTGAAACAAATATCAGGAGAAAATCACATTTTCCTTTAAACATTCCTTTCTCTAATAAATTAGATTTGTATTTCTTAAAACTAGTAGCAGAACTAGAAAACAGCCTGAAGTACATACCGCTTCTACTTGGCGTTTTTATGAATTTTTTATAGTAGTCCTCTATTACCTTGAAACTTTTCAAGCACTTCTCACTGACCACCTGGCCTACAAATTATGCTTGTCATAGGACTGAAAAACCCCATTCAGCAAGAATTTCGTTGACTACTTTTGCGTCTTTTCTACCAGAGAAAATTAAACAACCAAAATGTGAGTAAAATTAACAGCATTCAATGAATTGGTAATTTTTCTTTCGTTTTCTTTTAGCTTATGAACCTCGGTCTATCTGAAATCATTTTTTTAGTTACCTCCGCTTTTTATACAAACCCTCTAATAGTGGTTCAAAATGGTTCAAATGGCTCTGAGCGCTATGGGACTTAACATCTGAGGTCATCAGTCCCCCAGAATTTAGAACTACTTAAACCTAACTAACCTAAGGACATCATACACATCCATGCCCGAGGCACGATCGAACCTGCGACGTAGCGGTCGCGCGGTTCAAGACTGTAGCGCCTAGAACCGCTCGGCCACTCCGGCCGGCCTAATTCTGGTATTTAGATATTTAGTTCATGTGCTTTTTAGCAATAAATATTAACTTTCGGCAGAAATAGTGTGACACTTTGATGCACACTTAATTTGTAAATACGAAAACTGTAAAAGAAAGCCGTTTGTATTTGTTTGAGAAATGCCAGTTTGGTTCAAATTATTTCATTCGAGTAATACCCGAGCAAACCCATTAATTCCCGCAAAAGAACAGAAGACAAAAGATTTCTTATCTGTTACGACCGCTACCTTCGGTCGAATGTGAAAGATTACTGAAGTGACACAGGTTGGATTATTATGAGGAATCGCTCTGCTCGTTGAGCTAGTTCTATACCTGTTTCAATGTCATTGACCACTCATGTCTCCCGATAACAGTCACCTGCGAAATTAAAATGCATTCACTTAGGAAAAGTGAAGTAAATAACCTGACAACATTATATAATGAATAAATTTCTCATGCAGACGTAATGTTGTTAGAAGTTGATGATTTCCAGATCCTCAACGCTCATTATCCTACTGTCCCTCGAGTAACTATAGTTACTATACAGAATTTCCATTCTGTCAGGAAATCAAGAACCCATATGCATAGCTTAGACGATATTACACAATATGATTAGAAGTTGTAAAAAAACACATATTTTTATGATTATTATTTCTTTTTAACTGTTTCCTCCCGAGTGTCAAGCCGCGTCTACTAACTTTCGTAATATTGCTACAGCCTTGAGTTGCTACAGCGGAACAGTTATGTACATGAATTCATAGCAAACTAACACATAACATTATTAATGATTTAATGGAACTATAACCAATGTAACAATAACTACAATAATTTTCATTTTGTTAATCGGGTTCTAACACCTTCCCAAACTACTGCAAAGGTTCTCGTGATTTTCCGTAGTGTCTTGTAGGTCGGGTTATAGTATTACATCCTGACCGGATAAAATTAACAGAAGACTTAGAAAGAGTTCCAAGAAGTACAGTTCGTTATGTATTATCGCAATATTTTAGAGAGAGTATCAAAGAAACGATAAGTGAAATGGGGTTGCAATCATTTAAGAAAAGGCGTTTTTCGTTGAGGCTAAAACTAATAACGAAAGTTCGATCACCAACATTCTTCTCTGAATGCGAAAGTTCGAGGATGGTTTGAAAAGTTCTCGGAATCACCACGAGATGTCAGCGCTAGTGCTACGAGTTGTTCACGTGATATTCATTGGACTGTTGTTTGTAAACATGACCCACATCACTGCTCTTGGAAGAGAGCTGTTGCTGTCACGTGGCTCTGTTGTTCTTCCCGCGTAGTGATTTGTGAAGATGGAATAAGTCGAGGCTCGAGCATTGATTAAGCACTTCGTAAATAAATGTATGAAAGCAAAGGACATTCGTGCCGATTTCCAGAATACACCAAGGGACTCTGCTCCTCCGTGTTCAACTGTGTCCAAGTGGACAAGTGAATTTCTCTTTGGTCGGGAGAGCTTAGATGATAATCCGCGAAGTGCTCGGCCAGGATGTGTCACTACTCCAGAAATCATTGCAAAAGTGCACAAAATGGTCATGGAGCGTCACCGATTGAAAGTGCGTGAAATTGCTCACTGTTACCAGATGTCATCTGAAAGGATATATCACATTTTACCTGAAGAATTAGAAATGAAAACATTATCTGCAAGACGGGTGCCGCCAACAAGACAATGCGCGCCCGCACACATGTGCCGTCGCCATGGCAAAGTAACACGAACTAAGGTATGAACTGTTGCCACACCCGACTTATTCACCTGAAATGACTCCGTCAGACTTCCATCTCTTCCCGAAAGTGAAAATGTTTCTTGGGGGACGAAGATTCACTTCAAATGAAGAACTGATAGCCGGAGTTGACAACTATTTTGCAGGCATGGGGGAAACTCATTTTCGAGATGGGATCAAGACACTGGAACATCGTTGGATCAAGTGCATTAATCTACAAGGAGACTACCTTGAAAAAATAAAAAAGTTTCAGTGATGTAAGAATTTTTTTTCTACTCCGTTCCGAGAACTTTTCTAACTACCCTCCTATTTTTTCGACTCCCAGATACACAGGGAGAAATGACCACAATAATAAAATAAGAGAAATCCGAGCTCGTACTGAAAGATTTAGGTCTTAGTTTGTCACTCTTGATATTCGAGGATGGAACGATAGAGTACTAGTCTGAAAGTGCTTCAATAAACCAAGTAATTAAGTGTGAACTGCAGACAAATAATGAAAATGTTGATTTGGTACTGATGTCGTTCAAACACTTTTCACTAACACTTCATTGCTTACTTGAGCTGTGGTTTAGATAATTTTATGTTGTCTAGTAAAAAGTGGCAACATTTTGTTTAAATGAAAACCAAGACGATTCAAGGAGACACAGTCACAACATTTTTTGGAGTGAGAATTATCGAATCTTCTTGCAATTATTTATTAGCAAACGTAAGTCATTAACTGTTTCAAGTTTTTGTTCCTGACATTAAAGCTGATTACACTGTAAAAAATTCCAACATTGCGACCATTATTTGTAAGTAAGGGATGGTAGTAAATGTCCCATTAGTTGTGGCTCTTCCTGTAAAAATAGGCTCTAAGATGCTTACCTTAAAATCTATAAGTACTTGTTTAGTAGAGAAGATGTGTTTCACAGTAGCGAAGATGAGCAAATACTCATAGCTCTTAAGGTATACACTTTAAAGGTCATGTTGACTGCAACTTTTTTTTTTTTTGCTTTGGTCAATACTATCACCTCTAAAAACGTGGAAAGCAAAAAGTTTGCAGTCTGTTTCAAAGTATCAAAAATGAAGAGGTGCTCATGGCTCTTGAGGTATACATTTTATAAACCATCTTAACTAGACCTGTTTGCTTCAATTGACCATTTATATCGTATCCCTAAATATTGACCCCTAATCCAGAGACAACCTGTAGGAAATTATAAAGATTAAAAAAAATTATCGGTTCGCAGCTGTTGACACTGACACTAGAATCCTTTTTAGAAAACTAATCCACTGTTAAAAATTGTTAGAAACTACAATTATGACTCGTCCTTCCGTTACACTGCTACATAAGTGAGAACGTTGTTACCTCTATAATGCTGTACAGACACATCAACAGTAATCAACCGACCCACTGCATTATCTTCACGTCTATTACAACAAATATAGTTCCAGTTCGCCATATGTTTTTCCAATATCATCATGTTTGCTGAACTTCTGTAACGAGCATCACTGACTCCTTTAGCCTCAAAAACCTCGAAAGCGAGACAATAATATTAAAAAGAGGACTTACTACTGTAACCGAATACATTTAAACCCTTCTTTCAACACTGGGCTACACAATGAACTGCACATTACCAATTCTCGTAACGTGTGTCAAAAAAAAGGGGTTCAAATGGCTCTCAGTGCTATGGGACTTAACATCTGAGGTCATCAGTCCCCTAGACTTAGAACTACTTAAACCTAACTAACCGAAGGACATCACAAACATCCATGTCCGAGGCAGGATTCGAACCTGCGTCCGTAGCATCAGCATCGTTCCGGACGAAGTGCCTCGAACCGCTCGCCCATAATGGCCGGCTAACGTGTGTCAGCCTGCGACTTTATTTAACTAACATCTCGCGACGATTGACTCACAAAAGTTCTCCTAAAACTGGGCGCCAGTGCAAGAAATGGTGCTAAAGTAAAGATCGATGTCCTTTCCCTTCTTTAGTGGTATTACACTACTTTCAGAAATAATATTATGATCTGTCATGTAAGGTTCAGTTATTTACGTTCATATTTTCAACTTTTGACAATGTTAACTAAATTTAGTATGTAATAATAAAACATTAGTTTGAGAAAACAGACATTATATAATACTACCTACATAGTTATTGGGTAGAAAGCCTTTATACAGGACGTAATCGAAATAATAATACAGTGCAAGAGATGTGAACTAACATTCACATTATTGTGTTGTTACGTTAAGAAATATATTGTGAGGAACGGTGTCAAAATCTGTGTGTAAACCTAGGAATATGGTATCAGTTTGAGCCGCACGCGGCATCAGTTTTCCATATAAGACAAGAAAGGCAGGCGCAATCAGCGGGCAGCGTGGGCAGAGCAGGTCGGCGCGGCCAGCAAGTGAGGAGCATCCCCTCGTCCATTGTTCATGGGCCCAGCAGTGTGAATCATACGGCGTCACTTGCCGCCCGCTCGTTGTGTAAGTCCCTCCCGCTGCGACGCGTTCGGCTTCATCATCTAAAGCCCCCACTAAATCTTTGACACAAGTTCATTATTAACCGCTGTTACAAAATGACGCCGTGTGTTCACGCTGGCATCGATAGGCGGCAGAAAACAAACGTGTCGACCTGTCGGGTAGGCTGAACACGTCTCGCGCCTGGGACGACCTGTGTCCGACAGCGGGCTACACCCACAGCTTTGTAATTGCGGTGTTCTTGTACAGAATCTTATGTTGCATGACGGGACACTGCCAAGCGGAGACAGATGTAGCCATTCGTGGTCACGGCAATCGCCCTCTTATTTTGACGATGACACGTGGGCAACGAACGCGACGTTGCTGCTGTCTACAGAAAAGTATCGTCGTTGTACGATCGTAAGGAAATGCATAAAGACTTGGACAACATTTCCATTTCCTGTAATGGATACCAGCGCTCTTTAAATATGCATAAATGCAAGATAATGCCCATAACAAAGAGAAAGAACCCGATACTACCTGATTACAAGATTGGTAGTGAACATTGTGAGAACACAGATATCGATTCCATACTTGAAACATCGAATCTATTTTACTACAGCCCAGCGGCATCTCGATAGTGATGCCCCATCGCTCTAGAAGAGAGAGATTGGCGTCTGGAGATCATCTGCACAAAAGGAGTGAGTTAGTCGAGCCTCAACAAGCCTGCAGGGAGGGTCCCAGGAACTTATGCTACGGGCATCGCTCGTAAAAAAAAGTGAATTACTTTTGAGATATTGCGGATTATTGGCAGTACTGTTTGTACTGCTGATCCCCGGTGTAGAAAAGTTAAATATTTTATGGAAACAATATTGAATGTCGTACAAGTGTTAAAACGCGTATAGGTCGCGTATGTGTAAGCCAAGTGACAATTCTGACTTCAAATTTAAATTTCGTATCACTGTTACATAGTTAAAAAGCGATAGTACAGTAATGAGTCGGCAGTGGTTAATTCATACAAGGGCGTGATAACTTACTGACTGCAATCACAGAGTGAATGCAATCTCAACCAGTAGGGGCATGTTACGTGAATTTAAATTGGAATGAAATATCTGTATCGACCAAAAATGCTCACATATTAAAACTTTTTCTTTATTAATACAATATTTTGGAAGGAACTGAATCATAGAACAGAGAGAGAGAGAAATATAGGGCACGTGCCGTAGGCTCAAGGCCAGAGCTTTTCTTATCGGCGCACTTACCTTGGGAGTAACTTCGCTCTCTATTACTGACAACTTGGTAATTTACATCATATTGATCACGTCGTATAGTGTAAATATCTAGGGATAATCGTAAGAACCGAAATCAAATTAAATGATCAAGAAATATCATTACTACAGAAAGAGAATGGAAGACAGAATTCTGCGAAAGGTTTTAGAAAATGCAGTATATCTGCAAAGGACATCGCATACAAGAAAATATTACGGTTACTTCTAGAGTATTTGGCGGGTGTTAGCAACACTTATGAAACAGGCATACAACAAACAGTGAAAAAATTGAGAAACGTGCTGCTGGGGAAGTAAAATGTCAGTCCAGCCAATACCAAAGTGTAACAGAAGCTTTCGGGCATCTGAAGTGGATATCCTTGGAAGGAACATGATGCAGTTGTCGTGAGATCCTCTTAGAGACTCTGTATTCGAAGAAGTCTGGGCAACCATCATGCTGCTCCCATTCTATGTTTCACGTAGGGATCATGAGAATAAATTGATATGGATTATGGAGTGTACGCAGGCATATACAGGGTGTTACAAAAAGGTACGGCCAAACTTTCGGGAAACATTCCTCACACACAAAGAAATAAAATATGTTATGTGGACATGTGTCCGGAAACGCTTACTTTCCATGTTAGAGCTCATTTTATTACTTCTCTTCAAATCACATTAATCATGGAATGGAAACACACAGCAACAGAACCTACCAGCGTGACTTCAAACACTTTGTTACAGGAAATGTTCAAAATGTCCTCCGTTAGCGAGAAATACATGCATCCACCCTCCGTCGCATGGAATCCCTGATGCGCTGATGCAGCCCTGGAAAATGGCGTATTGTATCACAGTCGTCCACAATACGAGCACGAAGAGTCTCTACATTTGGTTCCGGGGGTTGAGTAGACAAGAGCTTTGAAATGCCCCCATAAATGAAAGTCAAGAGGGTTGAGGTCAGGAGAGCGTGGAGGCCATGGAATTGGCCCGCCTCTACCAATCCATCAGTCACCGAATCTGTTGTTGAGAAGCGTACGAACACTTCGACTGAAATGTGCAGGAACTCCATCGTGCATGAACCACATGTTGTGTCGTACTTGTAAAGCCACATGTTCTAGCAGCACAGGTTGCCATGTATGAAATCATGGCGGTGAATCGAGGAAGTATAGTACGTAATGACGAAACTAAAATTAGCTCTAACATGGAAAGTAAGCGTTTCCGGACACATGTCAACATAACATATTTTCTTTCTTTGTGTGTGAGGAATGTTTCCTGAAAGTTTGGCCGTACCTTTTTGTAACACCCTGTAGACAGTCATTTCTCCCTTGTTACATGCACGAAAAGGAATACAAAAAAAGGTCGATAGTATTGGTACGAAGTACCCCCCACTATGCACCGTAGACTGGCTTGCGATAAGTAGCTGTAGCTGTAAATGTAGAAGTAGACATGATGAGTCAATCGAGATCCGAAATCCTTGCAAGAATAAAAACTGAAATTAACTACGAAACCAGGAACCAACGAGCAAGGAACAAAACATAATAATTAACTCGCATCAACAAAGTAAATTATGGAATGCCTCTCTCATAAATCAAAATGCAACCCACTGGCTGGAGATGGGCAAACGGGATGAAATTAGAGAAGTAACTAAGGGAGGAAAACAAAAAATGTGTGTTAAAATTTTTTGGACTTAAATACTAAGGTCATCAGTCCCCAAGCTTACACACTACTTAACCTAAATTTTACTAAGGACAAACACACACACCCATACCCGAGGGAGGACTCGAACCTCTGCCGGGACCAGCCGCACAGTCCATATTTAAAAAAAATATCAGCCAGCTAAGGAACTGGCAGGTGAATACTGGACAAAGAGAGTGAAAGTTAGTGATGGGGTACGCAGCATATGAACATCTTTCGCCAATGTTCGGGACAAGGTACAAGAGAATTGGACGAGGGCAGAATCAGGTAATAAGAGGTCCTATTCACTCTCTGCTCTAGCTCTCTCCTCCTAAACGGCAGAATGCGTAGCACCAGCTTGGTAGAACTCTTTACACACCAGGAAACTGACCTTAATAAGACATGCATCGTACGGCCAAATCCAGCTGACAGAACTGTTCCCTTGTAGGCGTAGTATACAAAAATCAGCGGCAGGAATGACAGGAAAATGGGTACAGACATTCACTGTTTGTAAGTGAACCACAACGTCCCTGACTGAAGTCAAGAAACAGTTTACTCGGAAGACCTGATTCAGTTGCATCATCACCTTGTGCTCTCCGAATAGAACAAGGGGAAGAAGACACTGCAGAACATACCCACAACCTACGGGAAAGCCTGGTGCTGGTTTCTAAATATTTTAGCAGACGCGGAAGACCTTCAATACACAGTTACTCGGTGCAAACAGAAATTGCCACAGTGCTGATACGCTACTAGAGATGCAACATATGTAGAGCACCTCTCGATCTGTCGATCTGTCCGACGCTACCCGCATCTTGGATGACCTAGTTTCAGCAAATGTCCGAGGAATGAATACTGTTAAATTATGGGCCTCAAAATCCAAATTATCTGCAGAAATGTATGCTGTAAATATATATATGCTATTAATATATTGCAGCTACCTCGTGAATAATCGAATTACACACAGTCTAGGGTAGGAAAATAGTAAAAATTCAAGAGCAGTTGAGGATGAAGCATATCGATCTCAGGTGTGGGATGGATCGTTTCCTCATTGAGTGTGGTTCCTACTCTATGCAGTTATTTCGTGAGACTATCAGTCAGGGAACTGGGTACGACGGCGAGGAAATACAATCCCTAAAACATATGCCACACCGGGCAAAATATTAACCACATTTTTAAAATAAAACACTGGTTGCTTTGGGGAGTTTTAGGCGATGTACTAATGGAAGCAGGCGGTCACTGACCCTGCGTCACGGACCAAGTCATAGCGGTGAAATGGTGTGTGTCTGCCACGCAGATGGAAGGGATCAGCGCAGGAAGATGGATCAACGTAAAGGCGTGACGCAATGACAGAAACTAGCTGTCGTTTTTGGACGTTCTCATGACCCCACTGTGAATGAAATTCCCCGATTGAATGGTGTAGCAACGTGGACCCCGATTGAATGGTGTAGCAACTGTCCAACGCGTCTACAAGAAACAATGTGCCACTCGAAGCTATAAAAAACGGTGCTAGGACAGTGGTTGTAAGACGCTCCCAATTGACAGCGACTGGAGATGAGTTTCATGCCTTGTCAGTGTCATTCATTTTCTACCCTAACAGGTATTACTGTTGCCAATGAATGTAGGTCCATCTCATGTGGACTGTAGCTGACTGGAATTGTCCAGTACTGTCCCACGAGTAACGATTTTACCTCTTTTCAAACGATGCAAATCGTTGAGTGCACCGGCAGTGCGATCAGGTGTTTTGACCCGCAGTGTTCGTAGGGTGTAGTTTGGGCTGGAGGCGGTTCTATGAAGTTTTGGGGTTGTTTTTTGCACCATGACTAGGACCTACCGATCCAGCTTGCTGATAACATGAAACTGGGTGTTCATTACAACATTCTCGGTGATCAAGTAATTCGCTTTCTTTTACATTTTTATGATGAGTACGCTGTGGATTCTCCAATCATCCAAAATGACAAACAAGGCTGTACGCACACGTTGTTTGTTCAAATAACCCCCAGGCACCGTATTAAAACGCGACAGGCCTGCTAAGTCACCAGGTCCTAATCGGGACAGTGGGTGAGACGTAGCAACATTCCCGCAATTAGTTAGATCTATGGCTCTAACCGTCAATGAGTTGCTCCAGTTAGATATGGCGTAGCTGAAGAAACTCATTGACTCTTTTCTCGCCGAACTGAAGCCATTAAAAATCTAGAGGCGGTGTTACATCGTATTAGCAGGATTCCTCCTGGGGATTACTATATATTTGTCTGGTGTTCTTAGTGCTGAACCGTAGGCGACACAGGTGAGTACAAGACGAACATTACTCAATGAAATCCAGATCGGTGCTACAGGAGTTCAGTGTTCCATTGTGATGGATCCATTTCAGCTAGACTCTGATCTTCAGACCATGTCCATTTACCATCAGTGGTCGCTGTCACTCCGTATTCTGTTACAGCGTGGTGTAGATTTAATGTTATAACCGGTTTTGTGGTCTGCTGCTGTTAACTGGCCTTTCTCGTAATATTCATAATTTTAATGAAACATCTAATTATAAAAATTACGCGAAAGGACGATTAACAGCAGTAAACCAAAAAACAGATTACAACATAATAGTCTTAAATCTACACCATGCTATAACGGAATACAGAGTGACAGGGACCACTGATGATAGATGTACATGGCCTGAAGATGGCAATCTAGCCGAAATGGAGCCATCACAATAAAAAACTAAACTCCTATAGCAGCAATTTGGATTTTGTTACATAATGACTCTAAGAGATATCTTCAAAGGTGCAGCTCCATTGGATCGTAAAACAAAACGAACTATTGTCACTGGACAACCTAGTACTCTTCTGGCTCTACGGAAAATGAACTGCAATAAATGAGACAGCAGACCATATCTCCAGAGATCTACACAGGAAGTACAGGACAATTAGGCCATGCAGGCCGCAGAAAATATAGCGACGCAACACACAGACAGGAAAATGGGAATAGTGAGCTCAACACCACATAATCGAGAGAAACTGAAACGCAAAGTGCAGTACTTACGTCACTTAGTGCTTTGTAATACGTAAGTTAATATCAGAGTACTAATTGACGACAACATACTGTAGCATATATTACCACGACAAAGCGAACCATGAAAACCAGGACCACACGCAGGAAACAGACACCATACCAGACACACAACTAACTCACAATAAACACGTGAAAAAACGCCACACACATATATATTTAATGTAGGATAGACCATCTTGTCAGGCTACTGCAGCCATATGGACATGCGAAAAGGGTACACAGCAACAAAAAGAATATATCGTCCCCGGCTATTATTCTCTACCGAACACACAGGAAGTATAAACAACACAGCGTTCGTCTAAAAATAACCTACGTATGAGGACACACAATCTAGTAGAGAATTCGGTACACTAAACCAAAAAAACAGTAGATGGCAGCAATAGCTTGATACGTTCGTCGCGTGACGCTGCGACTCTAGGTATTCAGGGCCACCGTGAATCGCCCCACGAAGTGTACTCATACGGTGACTGGACATCTTCATTATGCATTTTTTATACTAAAATGTCCTCTTCCCTTTTATTGGTACTAATTTTTCTGTTGTAATGCATGCTGCAGAGATAGACCCTCGTAATGAGTTCCTGAACATAATGGCCTCCTCCACGACAAAACGACACGGGAAATGGCACAGGGACCATGTGGTGTACATGACATCCATTCGGCGATTCATACGATATCTGTAGCAGTAGAAACAAATAAAATAAATTCCATCACGGAAAATTTCTGTGTGTTCGTATCGTTCCCAATTTATGATGTCCCAGCTATGTCGAGTGGCTGGTAGACCTGAAAAACACAAATGTGAGTGTTCAGAGTTAAGAGAAAGTGTATAGTGGAGATATGAATTAAAAAACTCCTTCAGTCACAACTTTTCGTGTTTTATTAAATCCACGATGCATTTTGGATCCTGTGGGTCCATCATCAGGTGTAATTTGTCTTGATACGTGTTTTCCTTTCAAGAATAGGTTTAATGTTAGATTATGAATTTCGTAAGTCGAGTGCGTAAAATATGTGCACAATATTGGGAAAGATAAACAGTGTAAACTTACCACATAATCCAAGGAAACCGTTCGTAACGTTATAGCACCAGCAAACATTATTTTCTCCGTTGTTTTCGTACTTGTCACTTCGTTCAAGAGGCACATTTGCACACACATGTTTGTAAACACTTCACAGACTTTTTGTACATGATGTTGTCAAAGATGAATTTATTCGCAGTGTTAAAAATATAACTATTAAACAATTGAAATATTCATGAAATGACTTTAGGACAGGTCTATAAAATTACTGATATAGCTATGGCTTGCAAAATGTGTTCGTTTATTCAACACAGATTCTGGTTTTTGGATTTTGTGGAGGTACATTTCCAGCTGTTCTAACAGATTTAGGGTCTTACGATTGACTTTGTTATGTAGTACTACCAAATTGTTTTCTAGAATGTTGATGACATGTTTCGTTTCCAAAATATGTTGTGCAATGAGTGATTTTTCGAAATGATTGAGCCTGAAAGCATTTACGTGTTCTTGAAAACGGGTTTTCAAGTTTCTGCTTGTTTTCCCTACATACAAGGCAGCACAACTGGGACATGATACTTTGTACACTCCGCTGTTGTTGTATGTTTGCGTATTTGATTTTACGTTATAGACGAGTAAGTTTCCTAACTTACTATTAGTTGAGAATGCAACTGTTACATTTGTTTTTCTGAAAAGGTTGCTGATTTTCTGTGATATGGGGCCGCGGTATGGCATATTGGTGAATATTTTCCCTTCTGTCACAGTGTGTCCAGCCGGTCGAAGTGGCCGAGCGGTTCTAGGCGCTAGTCTGGAACTGCGCGACCGCTACGGTCGCAGGTTCGAATCCTGCTTCGGGCATGGATGTGTGTGATGTCCTCAGGTTGGTTAGGTTTAAGTAGTTCTAAGTTCTAGGGGACTGATCACCTCAGAAGTTAAGTCCCATAGTGCTCAGAGCCATTTGAACCATTTGAACAGTGTGTCCACCAGTTGTCTTACTTTTGTGTATTTGTCTGTCAATTGTTTTGGCTTTATAGCCATTGCTTATGGCAATGCTCCTTATTGCATAGGCATCTATCTCATTTTTGACAGCCAAACATTCAGTTTTGCAAATCAGAGTAGTTGGAGCAGACTCCGATGAAAATGACAACGCAATGTTTAAGATGTTCACATGTTTACATCCATTATCCAGATCTATGAGTCGAGAGCAGAGGAAGAAGTGTGAAAAGATTCCCTCTCCAGAAATTTAATCGTACAACTTGATAGTAAATCTGTGATGTTTGGTTTATGCTGCTTGGTTTTTGGAGCGCTCAACTGCCCGGCCATCAATGCACTTCATAGTCCCAATTTTTATTAAATCCAATCTAGTCACTGTCACGAATGATGATGATGATGAAATTATGAGGACAACACAAACACCCAGTCCCCTGGCAGAGAAAATCCCCAACCCGGCTGGGAACCGAACCCGTGATCCCGAGGCAGTAACGCTACCCACTAGAACACGAGCTGCGGACGAAGTAAATCTGTGATGTTGCGTAGCCGAATTTTGCTACGAGGATCACCATCAGCCACCGAACGTCAAGGCAGGAAGTGGATTTTTGAATATTCATAATTTCTGTAGTAATTTCTGACTAGGGAACTGGTCAAATGCTATGTCATTAATGACTCAGAACCTTAGTATTTCGAATACATGTTTATCTGGACTTCTTTCTTGTTTCCGTGAGATATATCGGCCTCCAAAAACTATAAAACCATTTCTGACCTGTGCATGATACCTAAAACATTCTCAGTTCAGTAAATTTAAGGAAATCAGTTCAGACGTGCAAGACTTTCACGCATTGATATTAGCAGGCACTGAATGAAATTATTTTGTTTTTGAGCAAATATCGATGCCTTATAAATTTTAAAACCTTAACCATAATGGCAGATTAAATGTATGTCACTGAGACGTTACATTAACACGATTAGAGCGTTGACACCTGCTGCGTAGTGTTATTAATAGAACATCTAAAATGACTCACAATGAATTTGGTCATTTTGGCGACTATTTTGGACAAAAGTATCTGTATTTTTATTGCAATTTGTAGTCTGTTTCATTAACACTTCACGCTATTAAGAATTACTAACTTCACTCGCCAACGTTGGAATTACAAAGTTCGTTATCATTAAATCTAATGAACAGCGAGCTAATACCTTGAACGGCGCTCACGGCAGGAGCTGTATGTGGCACGCGCCATTTTTATGATCAGGTCTGTGTTAAAAATTGGTTGAACATTAATAATTCACTGACTCATACTGTGATTTATGTAGTACATAGCACAGTTTTTTTCTTATTCCGCTAGATAATTGATCATTAATATATTTGTTGTGAGATCTAAGTATGATGCCTACGTTATTCACTTTGGAAAAGAAGATTTCGTGAAATCTTTGTCCGTTGTCTTTTGAGATTGTAATCAAAAAATGGTTCAAATGGCTCTCAGCACTATGGGACTTAACATCTGTGGTCATCAGTCCCCTAGAACTTAGAACTACTTAAACCTAACTAACCTAAGGACATCACATACATCCATGCCCGAGGCAGGATTCGAACCTGCGACCGTAGGAGTCGCGCGGTTCCGGACTGAGCGCCTAGAACCGCTAGACCACCGCGGCCGGCGAGATTGTAATCGTGCCAGTTTATGACTCCTCGTAGATTACTGGTATCACTCGGAAAAACTAGGAAAAAACGAGAGGCCGCGGATATGCTAATAAACTATACTAGTGCTTAAGCAAACGTTATTAATACAAACGAGTTATTAATACAAACGATTTTCAGTAAAGGATCGAAAGACAAATATTTTGTCACGCACCAAGTAAGCTTTGTGGACTGCACCAGCTTCCTATTGTAACCCGCGACCTTTTTCGTCTCATTATTTACTTAAGCTGCTTTTATGGTAGCAGTCTTCATAAATCGCTGGGTTGTTCATTCAAATGGAAAACTGGAGCTAACTCCGGAATCCGATAGAACCTCTTAGGTGTTTCTACCAACTGAATTTACAATTAACTCTTTTGTATGCCAGTAGGCACAATGTTGTCACGTGAAATATGCGTGGCAGTTTCTCCTTCCTTCCGCCGTTAATATCAGGCTTTCAGTCAGAGACTATGTTATTCATCAAAGCAAGGTTTGTTTGAGACAGCAAACGAGGGAGCTACGAAACAATTCGTACAGTTACGCTTACACGAAATATATCTCCGTTGCATCTTGGTAACTCTTAAGAGAAGGGCATAAATATTATTTAAAAAGTTCGTATCTTTTACGTACGTTGTACGCTCCACTAGCAACAAAGTGAAAGAGGGGTTATCGGAGATGCGTAAATGAACTGATGAATTGCGTATTTGCGATGCTTCAGCATGTATGTTTTCAATAATTTAGTGATAGGGACACAATTAACATTTGTCTGAGGCACGAATTTTGTACAATTCTTAATTCTTGCATCACTTCTGAATAGCGTTCCCTTTTACATGTCAGGTAGACGGAAGTGATAAAAAAACCTGCATGAAGTCCTCGACTAAACTGTTCTTTTGATCTACCGATCGCTGTTACATATAACTTCGTCTCTTGTCTGATGTGTTCCGTGTGTAATTTTTTCGATATTAGTATAATAGGGTGGTTGGTAGGGACAATATTACACTAACGTTGTTTAAAGGTGCGACACCGACAAGAACAGAATGCTCTTGAAATTCATTTTTCGACAAATAAACAGCTTTAAGGTGCGTATAAAATATTTCTTCTTCAACTGGTATTCGAGATCCTGCCCACCACCAAGAAGCTGACGGAGGATACGACAAACAAAAATTACGTGGGTTATAATCACAGCCCCGTAACTTTTGTCTATCATACCCTCTGTTAGCTGCATGACGATAAGAACTGCGCATGATTCTCGGACTCTGTGACAGCGAAGACCGAAGTACTATAATCATAGCCTCCAAATTTTGTGGTAGAGAATCAAAGATTGTCTCGATGTATTGCTGAAGTATCTCGATCAAAGAGATTAAAATGCGATAAAATGAAACATCACCAGTGGTCACTGGCGGGCCGTAAATTCCGGAGGCCCTTTGGTGGTGTTACAAAATGTCTTAAGTGAACGAAATGCAAAAAAAAAATTACGGAGGATCGGACCAGATTTCTGTCTGTATAATTTCAGAAGTACTCCTAGTTAGTGTTTTACAGCTGTTACTGGATAAATGAGCTAGAGGATAAGTCTGAAACTCCATGAAGCTGTTCGCAAACGATGACGTTGTCTAGAAGGAGGTTGCCACGCCAGAAGACTTTATGGAAATACAGAAAAACCTACGGACTATTGATGATTCATGCAAAGACTGTCAGATTACCAGGAACGTAAATTAATGTAACGTATTGCGCACAAATAGACAAAGATACACATTATTGTTCGATTACGCTAATGGCGATAAATCAGTGCATACAGTAACAACTGCAGTATATCTAGGAGTAACCGTCTGAAGTTAGATAACCATATAAAAATAATTTTAGAGAAATATGATGCCAGCATGAGATTCATTGGGACAATCTCAATGAAATGTAGTTCATCCACGAAAGAATTGGTTTACTGCACAATTATAAGACCGATTGTTGAGTATTGCTCTTCAGTCTGGGACTCTTACCAGATTGGATTACTAGAAGACATATAGAGATGATCCAGTAAAGAGCGTCGCTTTTCATCGCGGGATCTTTTAGTAAGGGCGAGAGTGTTATGGAAGCTCTCAACAAACGAGGTAAGAGAGGCGTTAAACATCACTGGGCGGTTTACCGTTGATATTCGGAGACAGAAAGTTCCAAGAAGAGTCGATCAATGTGTTACTTCCTCGCGCATATGACTCATGAAATGACCACGACGAGAAAACAAGAGAAATTAGAAAACTGATTGACAGTTGTTTTCCCCATGCACCATTCGCGAATGGAAAGAGGAAATGAAATGATAGTGGCACCAGAAGTGCCCTCCACCACACTCCATACGGTGGTTTGGGGAGCATTGATGTCTATGTCGATGTAGCGAACAAGCTGTTCACCAACCTTTCCCAGAGATGCTGGAACGGCTATGTGTCACTCAAACGTATGTCTTTGTTAAACAGTAGTATGTAGAGTTTCCAGAACAAGGTGCAGTATCTCAGGCTCAAAAATCTGCCTATTGAAGCTAGTGCAGCTCATACTCACCAGAATTCGTACGAGTCGAGATTGCATATTGCAAGACCTTCCCATACCATTTGTCTTCTACACCGTTCTACAATGCAGACTTCTAAATTACAGCCACCACGGTAGTATCTGACATGTATGCAGCAGTTACTGCAGAACAGTTCGAGACCACTGGAGTTTATAAGTCCACACGACAGGGACGGCGTGTCTTTGGCATCTTCAATCGTTGTTCGATTCTGGTTAACGAAAGCTGATGTAAAGATGTGCTTCTTACCAGCCCAGTCGCAGTATGGGGCATCTAAGTGTCCATGCAGTCAGCTCGACCCCAGTTTTACCACCCCTTACGGTTATGTCTCGATATGAAAACGTCTGTCCTTTTGCAACCAAGGTAGCCGAAGCACCTGGTGTTTCAAGAGGCACCGTATCGAATATATATGCCGCATTCAGAGGAATCATCCGCTAATTCACAACGCGCACGAAACGTAAGAGGAAGACAGCTGCAAAAGTGCCTGCAGATATGAACAACGCACTTTTGAACACTGTCAGCATCAAAACGACGCAAAGGAAGCCCCATACGTAGGGAGTTGCAGGCCAAGCTGAAAGTTTAAAACCACTCATCAGTGGTGCAAATGTCTGTGACAGACAAACGAAGTGTCGAAGCCAGAAAACGCAGACTATGCAGAAACGGAAGAATGTCGTTTTGGCCGGATGAGTCTTGCTTCACTCCTCTGGCCGAGTCTGCGTGCATTCCCGAACTGGAAGGCACACACACGGCAGAACGGCTGGGGCAACAGAGAAACGTGCGGAAGAATATTCGCGATCGCCTAACCCTGATCGATGCATATCCTAGCCAGGACATAGTACATTAGTTAATAGTTCACGACCTAAATCAAGTTTATCAGCACGATCATACCGATACATCTGACCGCATCTTTTTCAGGTGTGACGCCTACTACAGAATTAGAGGACCTACAGAGACAAACCACCACTAATACTAACTTCTAAGAAGCCGCGTGTTGTCGACGACGATAGGCAAAATTACAACATTTTCTGACGTGAGGAAGACTAATATCCCAGGAGACGCAAGTTACCAAATCTCATCCATAACACAGCATAACACGGCAGTAGTAGGAATGATAGCGCGAATGCGAGCATGAATGTTGTGCAGGGTGCAGTTAGTGTTGTGGAAGATGTAGACAGGGATTAGGCCAGTGTTGCGTTCAAGAATGTGCATGTACATGTCTCCACACTGCCACAGCAGGTACAACCCACAGGAATAGATCATTCCCGAGTCGGCATAGTATCCAGTTCGTTAAACAACTTAGAGGCGTTAAGCTGAACGTGGGCGTCGGAAGGAGCAGCGTAATAAGCACACCGGATAAAACATTAATCACAGAAAGGATAAATATCCCTACTATTTGTCCATCTAAATCTAAGTGACTACTCTGCAATTCATACTTAAATGCCTAGAAAATGGTTCTTCGAACTACATTCAGACCATTTCTCTACCGTTACATTGCCAAACACCTTTTTGGAAAAAATGAACAACTAAATCTATCTGTACTAGCTCAAATTTCTCTAATGTAATTACGATGATGATTTCTCCCTGTGTTGTATGCTGACAGTAAAATATTTTTGCATTCAGAAGAGAAAGATATAGCCACAACGGAAAAAATGGCTCTGAGCACTATGGGACTTAACATCTGAGGTCATCAGTCCCCTAGAACTTAGAACTACTTAAACCTAACTAACCTAAGGACATAACACACATCCATACCCGAGGCAGGATTCGATCCTGCGACCGTAGCGGTCACGCGGTTCCAGACTGAAGGGCCTAGAACCGCTCGGCCACACCGGCCGGCCTTAAAGATTCCATCTACACAGCAGCCGACGCACAAGTGTAGTCTCTTCAGTGGATTTAGTGCTTCCTCAGTCCGCCCCCGTTAGCTGAGTGCTCAGTGCGGCGGAATGTCACACATCCATGCCCGAGGCAGGATTCGAACCCGCGACCGTAGCGGTCGCGCAGTTCCACACTGTAGCTCCCAGAACCGCTCGGCCACTCTGGCCGGCGTATCGTGACCATTCCAAATAACTAATTGTCTAGAAACAAAATTTCAAAAAAGTGCGTGAAGGAGTGTAGTTTAGCCACCAGGCGGCATTTAACCAGCGTGTTTGCGTTCCTTGTGACTTTGTTCGTAGTGAACATATCAACAGCAATACGCTTTTGTAAATATCACTCAGTATTTTTCATTTGGTAGTGCATTTCCTCTCTTCTAGAATTGGCGATAAACGTATCTCGCTTGCCGTTCACGTATGTATGATGTTATTAAAAATGTAACACAAAACGGACTTTGAACGTTCTGTACTAGCATACATGCTATTACTGTGAAGTGACATAACTCGGCCACTTGTTGGAGTTTACAGGAAACCTAATAAAAACGGAAGTCTGACAAGAACTGAACATGAACATTTTTAACATGTAATTAGCTGAGAAAGCTGGCGTTACCCGATGCTTATTTGTAGCTATACCTGAGACTTCATTCGTGTGGAATTTATTATTTACTTGTGAATCTTCTTTGTGTACAGCGTTTGAAGTAGCATGGTTGGGGATATGAACGAAAACTTCTTTGTTTCACTAACACGGGAGAGTGCCATAAAGAGTTGGCCTTGCAAAGAGCAACTGACACTAAGTTTCGCGCTTGAAACACACATCGTCTGACCTAGTGCTTTCTCTCTGCTCATGGCACAATATAAGCTCACCAGGAATTGCACACATTTAAAGGGAAACCATAAATTGCAAGGAGTAATTGGGATTTGGGGTATGAAAACCCAATCGACTACCCCAATACCATTCAAATAGTTCGCTTCTATGATGTTACGTTGGAGAGAGGTAACTTTAAACCCATTTGAGTTAGGGGTTCTGAGCAACGAGATGATTCATGACGCTGTCGATCAGAATTACGTCGCAACTTGGTTTCGGAAGGGGTTTTCGAAGAGCGAATTAAAGCCTGACGTTCTTGAACCACAGCAAGTATCGCGTCACAGTCCTCACTGGATTCTTGAGCCTGCATAGTCCTGAGCCGTTTAGCCGTTCAGATGTTTTCAGATATATGCAGCTGCTTTCTAGTCATTTTTATTCGTAGATAAAACGAAATCAAATCGTAATGCTTAGGCACCTAAATCACAAAGAAAAATTAATAAATTTGTTTTCTCTAGCAATGAATATTAATAAATCCTATCGAAAGAAGCAAAGCAATGTCGTCAAGTTTTCAGTGCACAAAGTGAAATCAGTAAACTCTTACACCCTAGCCAAGAAAACTCAATGTTAGTTTGTACTCGTGAAGATAAGACTACAGCGCCATCACTGACGCAAACGTCTGAAAATACTTATATCACTGAGGTAAAAAAAACTTTCCTCGGAAAGAAATCTATCGAATGAAGCAAAGCAATGTTGTTAAATTTTTAATACACGAAGCGAAATCAATAAATCGGAATATAACAGCCATATAAATTCGTTGTTAGTTTGTATTCGTTAAGATAGCGGCACTTAATTCCGTCTATGACGTACTCTTCGGAACATGCATCTGTCACGGAGTTAAAAAAATTACCAGTACCATCTACTAGTTGTTTGAAGTGCTTCGAAACTAGCACTGTCATCTATTCGTTCTGTGGCGTACTGCGCCTGGATGATTAAACATCGTAACTGCTAAGCAGAGCAGACGATTTTAGATAACATTTTAAATTATGACATCTTTCTTTCGCATTCGATTTTGATGAATGAACCCTATATGTTGTTCCAAGCTACCCTCAAGTTATATGTGATAACTTAATGAAAATTCGAATTGTCGTTTCAGAGATAAGCATGTTAAAATAGACTGACAAGATGGTTCTTGATAAAACTTTAAATTACGACGTTTTCTCTTTGCGATCCTATTTTAATGAGATGCAGCTCGTATGTTGCCCAAACCTAGAATCAAATTATCTGTGAATAATCTCCTAATTTTCGAGATTATCCTGTCCAACCAGGCAAACCGATAGACATGCTGGTTTTATAGTTTCATTATTAGTTATTAGTATAGACTAGTTGGCGTTACGGTTATATGCCCGTTTAAAATGTGAAATAGTCTCAATTGCTAGTTTAACTTAACATACAAATTTAAATATTAAATTTATTAATAAATATGAAGGTTACAACGAAATGTCAAATTCAGTTGATCCGTTAACAGAATTTAGTAAAAAAATTTCGTTATCTTTTTGATGTCACGGCACCTATGTTCGTTATTTATTGAATCTAAATCAACATGGCTTTCGATAAAATTAAAAAATGAAATGAAAAACAGTGCATTGGGTTTTCACAAATACAGTGACTAAGGTTATGACAATTGTTCCGGTATAGCATAGATCTTTGCCTCGCATAAATAGGTATAAATGATTTTAATGTGGATTTATCTTTGATTCCTTGCAATTTAAATGGGATAGTCCAACACTGTATTAAGTGTGTCAGGAGCTGCCCCTAGGGTCACAGTGCTAGTATACACTGGATATACTTGACTACTTACATCATTGTGTAGATTGAACTAGCCTGTTACGTACTAGTCTTTACAGCACAGCAGTGCCTAAAGTAGATAAGGAAGTTATGAGTGTTCGTTGTTTTGGTGCAGAGCATTCCAAACTCCCACACTTCATTAAGGTAGAGCAAAGATGCAGGGAAATTCTTACTCTTCATCTAATCATCTTCAGTGTCATATCGCAGCACCAGTTCCCCGGATGTGGTGCAGAAGTGCTTGCCATCTCCTCTGATGTTCACACATCTTTTTCCCCTGGAGAACTTGTCAATGAAATTCTCTCTCCTCTACGTGTGTTATCTCGTTATCTATCCAGCGCTCCCTGGGCCTTCTGTGTGGTCCTTCCTGGGCATTTATTTGAAAATATTTTATGGCTCTGGTCTTTTCTCATCCATTCTCACAATCTATCGATACCACTACAGTCTTTATTACATTACTTGTTTGTGCTTCAGCGCCAGTTACATTCCTGTTCACCTGACTGCTGATCTTTTCCTTTCTGGCAGTCTGGTTCACAGCTCTCATGAATCTTATTTCGGTCACTTGAATCCTGCTGTCGTCTATCTTCACTATAATTCCCTCGAATTACATACTTTGGTGCTTGAGATCCTCCAGAAATTCCCAGGTCTAAATTGTCGGAAAAAATCAGAAAACGATGCAGGAGTTGTGCGACATAAACGAAAGTTGGTAGGCATGTTTCTACACCTGAGAGATAATGTCTACTAATATTCCACGCCAGCCGCAGAAGACTGACGCGAGCAGTGCCACTATGAGGATGCATGCAGATCACATTTGCTTCAAATACCCTCTGTTACGGTCGTGAGCTTTAGTTAACTTTGAGACTGGAAGTGGTGATTTGATGTTGGTCAAGAATGCCTTTAAGGCGACAAAGCTGCCATTGTCAATCAACACCTGAGATTGATCGTGGTTATGGAATAGAGATATGAGAAGTTGGATGTTCCTCCTACGATACTACAGAAAGACTTAGCAGGAATATAGCCACTGAACATTATTGATAGCAGCGGCAAGAAGACCGGTCTCTGGTTGGTCACGTGACAGTACTGAGAGGAAATATCAACGTGTTCAATGTATGGATATGGCGCACCATGTTGCTCCTGCAGCAGCAATTGAAGCAACAGTTGACACCACACACTAAGAACTCTTAGAAATCGGTTACTTCAAGGACAGCTCCGAGCCAGGCACCCTGTAGCATGAATTCCACAGACCCCAAATCACTGTCATTTGCGACATAAGTGGTGTCAAGCGAGAGCTCGTTGGAGGGCAGGGTGGAGGTCGGTTGTGTTTTCTGATGAATGCTGATTCTGCCACACTGCCAATGATGGCCGTGTGTTGGTCATAAGGACGCCAGATGGGGGCTTTAACCAACTGCTCTGTGTACTAGACACACTGGAGCTACACTTGAAGTTTTGGTCTCGAGTACGATTTCAAAAAAATGGCTGTGAGCACTATGGGACTTAACATAAATGGTCAAAAACTCCCCTAGAACTTAGAACTACTTAAACCAAACTAACCTAAGGACGTCACACAATACGCAGCCATCACGAGGCAGAGAAAATCCCTGACCCCGCCGGGAATCGAACCCGGGAACCCGGGCGTGGGAAGCGAGAACGCTACCGCACTACCACGAGATGCGGGCAGTACGACTTCGCATGACAGCAGGAGAGCTCTCGTAGTCATCCCCGCACCCTGACTGCAGACTTTTTCGTCAGTCTGGTGATTCGACCTGTTGTGCTGCCATTCAAGAACAGTATTTCTGGGAGTATTTTCCAACAGGATAACTGTCGCCCTCATGCCGCTGTTGCAATCCAACCTGCTCTGCAGAGTATCGACATATTGACTTGGCTTGCTCAATCACTACATCTGTCTCCCATCGAACACATATGGGACATCATCGAACGACAACTCCAGAGTCATCCACAAAGAGCCAAAACCCTCTATCGCCCGACCACTGCAACAGACATGGAACTCCAACTCACATCCTGACATCCGACACTTGTACGACACAATGCATCCACGTTTGCATTCAACATTCTGGCGGATACATTGGTTATTTATGTACCAGAATTTCACATTCGCAATGTATTATCTCGCGCTTAACCTATAGTCTTCCTGTCCAATATTAACCACTTAAATATGTTGCCTGGACAAATGTATTCCTAATATTTCATTATTCTACTGTAATCATATTTTCGTGTGCCGATTTTTTTTTCTGTCAACATAGTATCGAGAGACACTATCGCTGCAATTTTCAGTCTACAAAAACGCATTGATAATATTCTTTCCAAGTTCCCAGAACTTATTTGTTAACATTCTTACTGCAAAAAGGAGAACCACAGGACTGGATTCTTCTGAGTCCCTGTTGGTCCTCACGGAGTAGAGTTTCCACTTACTTCGAAATTCTCATTTCCATTATTATCCCAGTAGCTTTAGTGCATGTGACAATAGTGTTATGCCACTGTAGTTTCCACATTTTCTTCGGTTGCCCTTCTTGAATAGCGTGATTATGATTCCAGTCTTCCGGTGTTATGTTTTCTTCCCAGATTAAACGGAGTACTCTATACAGCCAATTCAACTCCGTAATTCCGGTTTCCTTTATTATATCTGAGCTTAGAAAATCCTAACCTGGAGACTTGTCATTTCATATGTTCTTTAACGCAGTGTCAAGTTAGAGCCAGCTTAGTGCGTGTTCCTCATTTTGTGTATCATGTACTGCATGGTGAATTGTGATTTTGTACTCGCAATTTCCGTTTAGCAACGTACAGAAATGTCTCTTCATTTCATGTCTAATTACTTTCTCTGTTCTTCTTAAGTTCCCGTCTTCTGTTCCTAAGGCAAGGACATTTACGTATTCATTCCTTCCATTACTTATTGCTTTATATTTTCTTTGCAGTCTCTATCTAGCCCTTGTAGTGAAGTCACTGCAGCAATTCTGATTTTCTTCGTGTGATTCTCAGAGTTTTGTTTCGGTTTTCCTTGTGACAGATGGTCAACATTTATCACTTTTCATGCATCACCTGTTTTTTTCTTTTTTTGTTAGCATATTTCTCTCTTTTACTGCGATCTTAACTTGTACATTCCACCATCGAGTTTCCTTACTTTTGGTGTGGCACTCGTTTTTCCACAGATATCCTGGGCTTTTTCCACATGTGTTTCTTTGAGTAGTGGCCATTCCTTCTTCTTCGCCTCGAAAAGAAAAAAAATGGTTCAAATGGCTCTGAGCACTATGGGACTTAACATCTGTGGTCATCAGTCCCCTAGAACTTAGAACTACTTAAACATAACTAACCCAAGGACATCACACACATTCATGCCCGAGGCAGGATTCGAACCTGCGACCAGAGCGGTCACGTGCTTCCAGACTGAAGGGCCTAGAACCGCACGGCCACACTGGCCGGCTGTTCACCTCATTTTTCGTTTTTGATAATCTGTTTATATACTGAAAGGTAAAATTCAGAAACAATACTCGGCGAACAAAATGGATGTCCAGCTAATTACTTCGGTTAGACTGGTTCTCAATTCTCTCACACATCCCTTTGCCAGACTTGTAACATCAACAGCCACCGTTAAAGACTGTAACATTCCGAAGATGGCTGTCGATGTGTGTACCCAGAGAACTCTAAGATCCAGCCTCAGTTCCAGAAGTTCCGGTTGGCAAGAAGACCTAATCTTCTTGTGGCATCTTCTCCTCTAAACTGATATGCCAAAACATTACGACCACTACCGACCGCGACCTTAATGCCACCTGGTAGTGTTGCGGACACGTGACGCAGTATGTAAGTTGAACAGACACGGACGGGGATCAGCCTAGCGAAATATTGACTGGAAATGGGAAAATACACTCAGATAAGCGACTCTGACAAAGGGCAAATTATTATTAATCGGAGCCTGTGAACGGGTATCTCGAAAACGGCGACGATGGTCGAATTTTCACGTGCTGTTGTGGTGAGTATCTGCGGAAAGAGGTAGAAGGAAAGTGAACTACCACTAGACACTAAACAGTTGGACGTTCATGACTCTCCACGGAACGTGGTGTTCGCAGGCATGTCTACATTGTAAAGTAGAGTAGACGGTGATAAATGGCATCTCTGCCTAAAGAGCACAATGCTGGTGCACGCATAAATGTTTCGGAGCACACCGTTCATCGTAAATTGTTCAATATGGAGCTCCGTAGCAGACCACCACTACTTGTTCACATGTTGACTCAACGACTTCGCTAATTACGACTGCAGAGGGCACGGGACCATCGAGATTCGATCATCGATGGAAACGTGTCGGATCTTCAGCTGAATCACATTTTTGCTGCACTAGGTCGACGCTAGTCACCACAAACAGAGGTGGCCGAGCGGTTCTAGGCTCTACAATTTGGAACCGCGCGACCGCTACGGTCTCAGGTTCGAATCCTGCCTCGGGCATGGATGTGTGTGATATCCTTAGGTTAGTTAGGTTTAAGTAGTTCTAAGTTCCAGGGGACTGATAACCTCAGATGTTAAGTCCCATAGTGTTCAGAGCCATTTGAACCATTTGAACCACCACAAGCGCCGTCATCGAGGTGAACGGCGGCTCGAAACGTGCAGAGCGCCACGGGCGCAGGCTGATGGAGCAGTATTATACTATGGAAGCTATTTTCGTGGGCTTACGTGGGACCTATGGTAGTAACCGAAGAGACGCTGACAGGTGTGAAGCGACTGCATCAATTCATGCTTGATGTCTTTCCCGTCGGTGATGCCATCTTTCATAAGTATAATTGTCCGTGTCACGGAGTCAGAAGCATGCTACAGTGGTTTAACGAGCGCTGTAGTGAATTCACGTTGATGTCTCGGCTACAAAATTTGTGAGATGTGAATCCTAATGGAACCCATCTGTATCGATATTTGGTGCCATACCATGTACGTAAATCAGTGGCTTGTAGTTTACGCGAATTACATGACCTGTACTTAGACATATAATGCCACATACCTCCACTAACCTACCAACAAACTGTCGGATCATTGATACGCAGAATCAGTTATGTATTTCGCCCCAAAGATGGACAAACAGGCTACGAAGCAATTGGTCGTAATGTTTTGGCTTATCATTGTAGATGGAACATGCAAAAATGGATGTTAAATTCACCTCGGAGTACGAAACATGCAATAATTTCAAGTATGACTACACAGATCCTTGCATGACCAAATAATGAAAATCGTTGATATTAGCTATACGATTAATAAATAAGTAACTTACTTGCATATGACGTGTACCTAAAGAGACTTTAAATGACTCTTTTAGCGTTTCTGGTGTTATAATATACCTGTTGTACAACAATTAGTCTGAAGATCAGAACTGTCAGTTAAGTTCAAAAATCACGCTTCCACTACAAACGACACTTTCGTTTCCTAGTACCTAAATGAATGCCCGAGGATTTGTAAGTGCTTGCTTATGTTTCATTGCAACTTGTATGGAAACAATATATTTTTTATATTATCACTTGTTTTTTCTCAGATATTTTCGTTCCTGCCCTTTCTTTCACTTGCCACTTTTGTGTGTTCACTGTTTCTACTTTTTATAGTAACCCGTGCACTGTTCTGTGTATGTGTGTGTGTGTGTATGTGTGTGTGTGTGTCAGTGAATGAGACAGAGAGTGAGAGAGAGAGAGAGAGAGAGAGAGAGAGAAAGAGAAAGAGAGAGAGAGAGAGAGAGAGAGAGAGAGAGAGAGAGAGAAGAGGAGGGGGGAGAGGGAGAGACTGGTATAAATTAATGAGGATTGCTGTAGCACTTATTTCTTTTTCAAAAGACCAATATAATTTTTACAGTGTCCACATCACTAGACTAAATGATATATGTAGAGGCATCTATAGATGGCGGTCTCATTCGTCGAGAAGTTTAAAATAAAAATTGAGATGGCTTCGTATGCTTATGTCGCTTGTAGGCACATGGCTGTGAGGGAACTGGTTGCTCTCCGCTATTCACCTCTAGCCTGTCCTGACCCGACGCGGAACAGACCATTCGAAACTGAATCGCTGCCCTTTACCTCGGCTGTGCATAGCGTAATAACCCTTCCTGCGTCTGTTATCGTCTCTCTGCCTCTCCCTCCCTCCCTCTCTCTCTTTTTCTCTGTTTCTCTCTATTGTACTGGTACTTTGATTGAGAAGTTAATTGGTTCCATATGCATGCCATCTCATTTTTGCAGCATTATAAACTTCTGAGAGTGTTAATTAACATTATAACGGCGAATCTCGAATACTGAAGTACGTGCCCAACTCCGGGTGAAGAGAAACAGATTCTTCATGGTGTTTTTTCTTTTTCTACTGTAGACTCAGAGAGCTAAAGACGTAGTTGTACTACTTACTATTTTAGAATAAAAACGCTTTTATACACTTCTACTGTTATGTATTTTGTGAAACGTTTCGAAGAACTACGTCCTAATCTTCTTTAGCGAATCTGTGGTGTTCAACGTGTGTTTCTGTGAGCGGATTTCTTTATTTTAAGATTTCCATATATTGTGCACACACGTAATGAAACTCAAGTGTCTGTTTTCTGACAGATAGAAAAATGTCTGTATCAGATATTTAAAGAATATAATGACGATTCCCACAAAGGGAGTTCCCAAATTTAGCAGACCGTACTCACAACATATTCTTCCTTCCTTCTGCAGGCAGTTTCGTGTTTTGTGCTAGAAATGCTGCAGTAATGGTTCAAATGGCTCAGAGCACTATGGGACTTAACTTCTGAGGTCATCAGTCCCCTAGACTTATGTACCATAAATTTTCGATATTATTCATGTCAGCAATCTTAGTGGCCAAAGCATACGCTCAAATTTTCCAGAACGTTCTTAAAAAAAATGAGAATTCTGATCTGGTGACATGATGCATTGTCGTCCACAAAAATTCCATCGTTGCTTGGGAACATGAAGCCCACGAATGGCTGCAAATGGTATCCATGTAACTGAACACAACCATGTACAGTCAATGATTTGTTTAGCTGAACGAGAGGACCCAGCACATTCCACGTAAACATAGAAAACATCGTTATGGAGTCACCACCAACTACATAGTACCTTCTTGACAACTTGGATAGCCGGCCGGTGTGGCCTAGCGGTTCTAGGCGCTACAGTCTGGAACCGCGCGACCGCTACGGTCGCAGGTTCGAATCGTGCCTCGGGCATGGATGTGTGTGATATCCTTAGGTTAGTTAGGAGTAAGTAGTTCAAAGTTCTAGGGGACTGATGACCTCAGATGTTAAGTCCCATAGCGCTCAGAGCCATTTGAATCATTTGAACAACTTGGATCCATAACTTCGTGGAGTGTGCTTCTCACTCGAACCCTACTCTCAGCTCTTACCAACTGAAATCTGGACAGGCCACTGTGTTTCAGTCGTCTAGTGTCCACCCGATATGGTCAAGAGCCCAGTATGGTGCTGCAGGCGATGCGCTGTTAGCAAAGGCTTTCGCGTTGGTCGTCTGGCGCCATAGTCCGTTAACGCCAAATTTCGCAGACTGTCGTAACAGATACGTACGTTGTATTTCCCACACTGATTTCTGCAGTTATTTCAAGCAGTGTTGATTGTATGTTATCACTGACAACTCTACACAAACACCGCTGCTCTCGGTCGTTAAATGAAGGCGGTCTGCCAATTTTGTTCGTGGTGCGAATTAATACCTGAAATCTAGTATTGTACGCACACTCCTGCCGCTGTGGGTCTTGAAATACTGAATTCCGTAACGATTTCCCAAAGGAATGTCCCATGTGTGTATCTCCAACGACTATTCACCGTTCAAAGTCTATTAATTCCCGTCGTTTGGCCGTAATCAGGTCGGAAACCCTTTCGCACGGATCGCTTGAGTATGAATCACAGCTCCGCCAGTGCACTGCACTTTTATACCTTATGTACTGCCATAGTCCTGCCATCTGTACACGTGCATATCGCTAACCCGTGACTTTCAGTACCTCAGCGTGAAATGAGGTGTAAACTCTAGATGGGAAAGTTATTAAATCTGTCAGTGGCTCCGAAAGGATTTCAGTACGCAGCAACAAAAATGTTTAATCATTAGCCCAATAACGTAAGATGCCTGAGAGGTTGCAAACATAAAACCATTTCTCCTGGACTCATCCATCTATTCCACAGACAAATTTCTGTTTAAAAACTGTAACAAAATAAAAAAAATTAGTTTTTAAGTGTAGTTGGATGATCTCGCGTCCGTCGGCCGTCGTAATTTAATATATCATTTATTGGTAACATTGATTGTTGCCGACTTACGTGGTGGGCCTTAATCAAAAGGGTACTTCATTTTAATCTTGATTTACAATTAAACACTTTTGTGAAGTTCTCTTTTTTTTTAAGAATATTGATCTTCAGTGGAATTAGACTCGCTGAATCTTAAAACATGATTATATAAGTTGAACAATGGAATAAACTTTTAATATTAATTTCCTCGGCTAGTCAGTTCACTCTAAAGCAAAAAATCTTCAGTTAATAATTACAATGGCGGCCCACACACGCGCGAGAGTATTTCTTCTTACCTCCATTAACCATTGCATTGTAGTCGGAGTCCTGTCTCCGGCTCTCGGCTGTGGTGCTGAAAATAAGAATCTTTAAGCTACGTAATTTCTGCAGTGTCGGGCGGCTGTGGAGAAAAATGTATATTATGTCGTTGGCTGCATCGGCCGCTGCGATTGTTGAACTGTAAATTACTCGAACGCAAGTTAATTCAAAGGAAGGCGGACATGAAATCGGGATCACCTCTTACAAATTAAAAGTGCACAATAATATTAAATCAATATATTATCTGCTTAATTAGTACAAATATACTTACATTTGCCAGCACTCGCAAGGTGTCCGTCTACGCGCAACCAAGACGAGATAAGAAGTGAAGACGGCTAAAAAATTAACAAAAGAGCGTACCTTGTCGTCTCCTTAGATCATTTTGTTATATTTCTTTGCCCTCGAAACTTACACCGAGAAATTATTATAATACGGATTGTTGTTGTTGTTGTCTTCAATCCTGAGACTGGTTTGATGCAGCTCTCCATGCTACTCTATCCTGTGCAAGCTGCTTCATCTCCCAGTACCTACTGCAACCTACATCCTTCTGAATCTGCTTAGTGTATTCATCTCTTGGTCTCCCTCTACGATTTTTACCCTCCACGCTGCCCTCCAATGCTAAATTTGTGATCCCTTGATGCCTCAAAACATGTCCTACCAACCGATCCCTTCTTCCAGTCAAGTTGTGCCACAAACTTCTCTTCTCCCCAATCCTATTCAATACCTCCTCATTAGTTACGTGATCTACCCATCTAATCTTCAGCATTCTTCTGTAGCACCACATTCCGAAAGCTTCTATTCTCTTCTTGTCCAAACTAGTTATCGTCCATGTTTCACTTCCATACATGGCTACACTCCAAACAAATACTTTCAGAAACGACTTCCTGATACATAAATCTATATTCGATGTTAACAAATTTCTCTTCTTCAGAAACGCTTTCCTTGCCATTGCCAGTCTACATTTTATATCCTCTCTACTTCGACCATCATCAGTTATTTTACTTCCTAAATAGCAAAACTCCTTTACTACTTTAAGTGTCTCATTTCCTAATCTAATTCCCTCAGCATCACCCGATTTAATTTGACTACATTCCATTATCCTCGTTTTGCTTTTGTTGATGTTCATCTTATATCCTCTTTTCAAGACACTGTCCATTCCGTTCAACTGCTCTTCCAAGTCCTTTGCCGTCTCTGACAGAATTACATCGGCGAACCTCAAAGTTTTTACTTCTTCTCCATGAATTTTAATACCTACTCCAAATTTTTCTTTTGTTTCCTTTACTGCTTGCTCAATATACAGATTGAATAACATCGGGGAGAGGCTACAACCCTGTCTCACTCCTTTCCCAACCACTGCTTCCCTTTCATGCCCCTCGACTCTAATAACTGCCATCTGGTTTCTGTACAAATTGTAAATAGCCTTTCGCTCCCTGTATTTTACCCCTGCACCTTCAGAATTTGAAAGAGACTATTCCAGTCAACATTGTCAAAAGCTTTCTCTAAGTCTACAAATGCTAGAAACGTAGGTTTGCCTTTTCTTAATCTTTCTTCTAAGATAAGTCGTAAGGTCAGTATTGCCTCACGTGTTCCAACATTTCTACGTAATCCAAACTGATCCTCCCCGAGGTCCGCATCTACCAGTTTTTCAATTCGTCTGTAAAGAATTCGCGTTAGTATTTTGCAGCTGTAACTTATTAAACTGATAGATCGGTAATTTTGACATCTGTCAGCACCTGCTTTCTTTGGGATTGGAATTATTATATTCTTCTTGAAGTCTGAGGGTATTTCGACTGTCTCATACATCTTGCTCACCAGCTGGTAGAGTTTTGTCATGACTGGCTCTCCCAAGGCCGTCTGTAGTTCTAATGGAATGTTGTCTACTCCGGGGGCCTTGTTTCGACTCAGGTCTTTCAGTGCTCTGTCAAACTCTTCACGCAGTATCTTACCTCCCATTTCGTCTTCATCTACATCCTCTTCCATTTCCATAATATTGTCCTCAAGTACATCGCCCTTGTATAAACCTTCTATATACTCCTTCCACCTTTCTGCCTTCCCTTCTTTGCTTAGAACTGGGTTACCATCTGAGCTCTTGACATTCATACACGAGGTTTTCTTCTCTCCAAAGGTCTCTTTAATTTTCCTGTAGGCAGTATCTATCTTACCCCTAGTTAGATAAGCCTCTACATCCTTACATTTGTCCTCTAGCCATCCCTCCTTAGCCATTTTGCACTTCCTGTCGATCTCATTATTGAGACGTTTGTATTCCTTTTTACCTGCTTCATTTACTGTATTTTTATATTTTCTCCTTTCCTCAATTAAATTCAATATTTCTTCTGTTACCCAAGGATTTCTAGCAGCCCTCGTCTTTTTGCCCACTTTATCCTCTGCCGCCTTCACTACTTCATCCCTCAGAGCTACCCATTCTTCTTCTACTGTGTTTCTTTCCCCCATTGCTGTCAATTGTTCCCTTATGCTCTCCTTGAAACTCTGTACAACCTCTGGTTCTTTCAGCTTATCCAGATCCCATGTCCTTCAATTCCCACCTTTTGCAGTTTCTTCAGTTTTAACCTACAGGTCATAACCAATAGATTGTGGTCAGAGACCACATCTGCCCCTGAAATGTCCTACAATTTAAAACCTGATTCCTAAATCTCTGTTTTACCATTATATAATCTATCTGATACGTTTTCGTATCCCCAGGATTCTTCCATGTATACAATCTTCTTTTATGATTCTTGAACCAAGTGTTAGCTATGATTAAGTTATGCTCTGTGCAAAATTCTACCAGACGGCTTCCTCTTTCATTTCTTAGCCTCAATCCATAATCACCTACTATGTTTCCTTCTCTCCCTTTTCCTACTGACGAATTCCAGTCACCCATGACTATTAAATTTTCGTCTCCCTTCACTACCTGAATAATTTCTTTTATCTCATCATACATTTCATCAATTTCTTCATCATCTGCAGAGATAGTTGGCATATAAACTTGTACTACCGTAGTAGGCATGGGCTTTGTGTCTATCTTGTCCACAATAATGCGTTCACTATGCTGTTTGTAGTAGCTTACACGCACTCCTATTTTTTTATTCATTATTAAACCTACTCCTGCATTACTCCTATTTGATTTTGTATTTATAACCCTGTATTCACCTGACCAAAAGTCTTGTTCCTCCTGCCACCGAACTTCACTAATTCCTACTATATCTAACTTTAACCTATCCATTTCCCTTTTTATATTTTCTAACCTACCTGCCCGATTAATGGATCTGACATTCCACGCTCCGATCCGTAAAACGCCAGTTTTCTTTTTCCTGATAACGAGGTCCTCCTGAGTAGTCCCCTCCCGGATATCCGAATGGGGGACTATTTTACCTCCGGAATATTTTACCCAAGAGGACGTCATCATCATTTAATCATACAGTAAGGCTGCATGTCCTCGGGAAAAATTACGGCTGTAGTTTCCCTTTGCTTTCAGCCGTTCGCAGTACCAGCACAGCAAGGCCGTTTTGGTTAATGTTGAAAGGCCAGATCAGTCAATCATCCAGACTGTAGCCCCTGCAACTACTGAAAAGGCTGCTGCCCCTCTTCAGGAACCACACGTTTGTCTGGCCTCTCAACAGATACCCCTCCGTTGTGGTTGCACCTACGGTACGGCCATCTGTATCGCTGAGGCACGCAAGCCTCCCCACCAACGGCAAGGTCCATGGTTCATGGGGGGGGGGGATAATACGGAGACATAAGAAAAATGTACATTATTCAATTTTTAAATGTCTCTTCTTTATAAATACTGTTTTTAAATCTTTCTTATTATTTCACTGGGGACGCTACAATGAGTAGAACTAAAAATCAATATGTTCGAAAATATTAACACTAAACACATATACTTATCCTGTAAACCGTCTCGTTCTACATCATTTCGCTAAAAGATTAGTTCCAATGATCCACAGAACCTGTAACCAACCACGTGGCTGTCGCAACTAGTACGTTGAATGTTGGCTTGAAACTCATCAACTCGGTGGTAGAAACTAAGAAAATACACTGGATACCAATTTTATAATGTCTAGACATGACAAAAAGCAGCCAGATGGCACAGAGACTACAACGGTGACTGAATCAGTTTGGCTATCAGCTTCTGATAAATGGAACAACAAGCAAAGAAAGTGCTGGATCTGAGATTGAGAGAGAAGCTGAACTGGGAACTAATTAACTCTGTCTCAAATTTAGTGAAGAAGAACTGCGAGAAGCCATTCGACAATGCAAGACACATAAGGCAGTTGCCGAGGATGATGTATGGGTAGAGCAAATGGAATCTTTTGGACAGGTATTGTCTAGTTCTTTAGTAACTGCATGCACTCCAATGTCATCTATGCAAGGCTTCTTTTGAACCATTTGACCCTTGTGATTGGCACCCTATTAATACCCGAACAGACAGGATTAAGACCTCAAAAGGATGCACAGAATAAGTTGCCAACTTTACTCAGTACACAGAGGATGGATACGAAAGAAGTACATCACGTGAGTTTTACTTATTGACCAGTCTTCAGCTCATGATCCTGTTCGACACCATATAATGCTTCAGAAGATGTACAGCCTGACACAGGATTGTAGCTTCATGAACCAAATTGGTACTCTATCTTTGTTGTTTTTTAGCGATAACGAAGTCGTTGGAGAAACTAAAAGAATGAGTTGCCCGAGGGAGTGTTTTGTCTCCTGCTCTCTTTAATGCATACACCAATGACAAACCCTGGACAACACATGCAAAAGCTTCATACATCCAGACGCTCTTGCTTTTGCAATCCAAACAAATAAGTTTGAGGAACCTGAAAATTTACTTACTAAGAACGTTCACTGAGTGTTGTGGTAAGAACGAAATGGAACGTAAGTCTTAGAAAACGCAGGTCTTTGCCTTCCGCCTCCGAAACAGATAGATGAATGGGAAACAAAGTTAATTTGGAGGGCACTGAGTTTGAACATTGTTTTACGTTTAAACACCTTGGCATGACTCTAGACATGTCTTTAACATAGCATAAACACTGCCTCAGCACGAAGCTAAAAGAGTTAGTCCGTAAAAACATCAATCTCGAGCTCTGGGGTAGTCGAGCCCAACGGCAGGTCATGAGTACTTCTGCAGGGGAGTGTACCTTAATGGTACAGCTATGCCCATCAAGGCAAGTGGGCGTCATACTGAATGAAACTAACTCATCGACCATCTCGTCTGAAATTCTATTTAGTTCCTCTAAAATTTCCTCCTCCGTCAGACATCTTCTGTTGAGAGCCATGATAGGCCTACAGTAAAATGGAATTGTTAACTAAGAAATAATCCCTTCAATAAACAAAGATTGCAACTAATGAATTTTCGATAGTTTTTCAACCGGTAAATTGAAGACAAATGTTCACAGTCGTCACTGAAATCGTTTGTAACCCAACTTTTGGTGACACATGTATGATTATAACGCAGTAACATTGTAGCTGATATTTTGAGAACTTAAATGTACCCACCACGTAAGAAAAAACTTTTTATTGAATTAAGGAAACATAGTCATAATCGCCAGTTTCACTGGAAATAAGTGAAACCTTACTTCGAAATGGAACAATTTTCGGTTACACTTTCCGATTTGAGAAAAGCATAAGCTAATTATCGTAATAAATACTACAGAACGCTATGAAAGTGAATGATTTATACGATGATACACGCAGAATGAAGCATAGAATTATTGCCTCACCTTGGAATGCACTAGTGTAAACTGTTTCCGACTAGCAGAACAAGTTATTGTCGACTGTGAACTGATCTAAACAATACTAAACCCGGAGACACTTAACGGTAATAATGCTTGCCACTTTCACTCCTTATTACATGTTTAGACGGCAGTGATGTGAGAATTCAAAGAGTGGTAAGTATTTCTTTCAGAGTTCATTAAAGGAAGTGATTTAATATAATAAAGCTCCCCGTAAACAGATTTTTCTGTGTAAACAAGCGGTATGTATACTTACCAGTAACCTGCAAAGGGTTTGTCTACTCCAGTTCTTGCCTTTTCAGATTACCAGAAATAATTTATACTGTCCTTTGACTCCAGAAATTTCGCTTTAAGGTTGTGTCTTCAGTCAGGAAAGAGACGAACGGGATCATCCCATGGCGTACGCATTCAGACAGCTTAACAGGGAAGAAAATAGTTGTTCAGTAACTCAGAAACAAATAATGGCATAAATATTCAGAATAATTTATTTGTGATTCTATTTCTACAGGTGCCATATTAAAGTAATTAGTAATCATGGAGCACTAAAATCGTTATTAGGGATTAGTGATGAAACAAGTACATTAACTAAATAGTCATTGCATCACAGTGAGTTTTATTTTGAAGTAGGACATCGTCCAGATAAGTCACACGGTAACGCAGGTGATTTCAGCTGCAGAGTTCACAACCAGTACTCTGCTGGCATAGACAAGGAAGAATAGAAGTAAAGCACAAATCAATGATCCAGACCCTCAGCAGTTTATCAGACAGCCACAATTCAGCACGGAGGAGAGTGTTTTGTACAGGGAGATGAGATGCAGGCTACACATCACACTGCCAGACAGATTACAAAATAAACGACTGAGACAGGCTCATGATTAGATTTTAGTAGAACATATTAGTTGGAGGGCAATGGAACGCAAAGTAGTGCGAAATTACTGGTGGGTAACATGTAGGCAAGACATAGATCATTACGTAAAGAATTGAATATCATGTGGAGAAGCGGTGGAGCTCCATCACCAAAGGATTATTTTACCAAAGTTACCCAAGGCAGATAAATCATTCCAAATGATTGCGATGGATATTATCGTACCGTTGGTACAAACACCAAAACGGAACCGTTCTATTTTGATAATAGTGGATCATTTTCGTCGTCTCGTTTCTATTATAACTGAGCCAAGACAACAGGCCGAAACAGTAGCTCATGCAATGCTGAAACAGTGGATACTATAGTTTGAAAGGACTGAAAGAGTAATAACTGCTCACAGAATAGATTTTATCGCCGATTTAATGATGCATTTAACCCAGTCATTTCACTTTAAGAACATTTTAGTGTATTACTTAACTCAGCGATTTTCAGTCTGTGGGGCATGTCCCCCTATGGGGTGTGACAGCAATGTATGGAGAGGAAAGGGGGAGAGGTTAGTGAAAAGGAAAAAATATGAATTCAGATACTGATTAATTTACCGAAACGACAGTAAAACAAAATACACTCTGACATAATGAAAAACTGAAGTTCACGTCTACACTCCACATTTCATTTAATAATTAATTTTTAATAATAATCAAAAACAAGTTTAGTAATATTATTAGTGACTTCCTTGGGGATGGCTTGCGGCACAAAGTTTTTCAGGGGAAGTTTTAGTATTAGAAAACTTGGACATCTTTTCCTGCGTTTATCTGAGATCTCTGTTTCGTCTTCAAAGCAGCAAACGCAGTAAACTCGGTTTCGCAGAGGTAGGATGATGAAAATGGTAACAGTATACGAAATGATCTTGTTTTCAGTGCAGGAAACTCATTATCCTTCCGTGGCTGAAATTCAAAGAACGGTTTACTACTGCACTGTCTATTGATTTCACACACTTGCCATTAAGTCTGTGGAGAATTCTTCTTCGGAAATTGAGAGATCTTCAGTAGTATTTTCACATGTTACGTATAAGACACAGAGCAAGAAATTCTCGTAGACTCTGGTTTTGTCAATGCAGCGGATAGGTGTTGCGCAATAGAATAAATTTATTTATTCTTGGTATTTGTAAGGTTTGTAACGTTGTAGCTATAGCACCAAGATACTCAAAATACATTATATCCATACATATTATAAAAATGGATGAACGTAAATACATTTGTATGTCTATATGTACGTACATATATTCAACATCTCCTAAATCACTGAATCGATTTTAACGAAACTTGGCACACATGTCACTTACTGTCTAGAAATCATCGCTCTCTGTGTAAAGAAGACCCAACTATTAAGGAAGTGGGGAGGGGGGGAGCTTAAAAAGGAGTCTAGACCACCATGCGCGAAACTCATTCCTTAGTCATCCACTGTTTGAGAATGAGAGCAATTAGCGATTTGCTACGAACTCCACATATAATTTCACACCTTTACGAAATATTTCATCGCTGACAACCGCCACAAAATGATGAAAAGAAAAAGTTTGTCGTTTACTAGATTTTCGTCATTCATACAGTAAAACTGCCACATGAAACATGACATTTTAATTTATTACTTCCTTACTACGATCTGTATTCACGGCACATTTAGCAGGCAGTACTCATATATACCAATGAATAAACCTGAAAAATTGTATGATTGTACTACGCATAGTTTAAGAGAATCATGTCAGAACCAACAAGATGCGTGAGAGACTGCCGCATCATGCAATACGTTTAAATTTATTACTTCGTTGCTGCTAACTCTATTCACAATTATTTTTGCAGACATTATCCAAACCTTCCGCTGAGTGTACCTACAAAAACATAATATTGTATGACACATAGTTTAGGGGATATATCACATACTGAGATGCTTGAAAAGTTGTATCATCAGTTACTTCTTTACTACTATATTCATACTACATTTTTCAGACAGAAACCCCATATACCACGCGATGTACCCGTAAAATTATAACATTTTACAGCACGTAGTTCAGGAGATACGACGTCATGAACATAGATCTGTATGAAAATGGAACTGCAGGCTGAAATTCGCTAGGGATACAGGTGAAATATGGGAGCAAATACGTGTGAAATATGTTAAGTATATACCGAAGCGCCAAATAAACTAGTATAGGCATGCTTATTCAAATATAGAGATATGTAAACGGGCAGAATACGACGCTGCAGTCGGTAACGCCTATATAAAACAACAAGTGTCTGGAGCGATTGTTAGATCGGTTAGTGCTGCTACAGTGGGATGTTATCAAGATTTAAGTGAGTTTGAACGTGGTCTTATAGTTGGCGTCCGACCGATGGGACACAGCATCTCAGAGGTAGCGATGAAGTGGAGATTTTTCAGTACGACCATTTCAAGAGTATACCGTGAATATCAAGATACAAGTAAAACATCAAATCTCCGACGTCGCTGCGGCCGTAACAAGATCCTCCAGAACGGGACCAGCGAACACGGAAGAGAATCGTTCAACATGACAGAAGTGCAACCATTCCGCAAATTGCTGCAGATTTCAGTGCTGGGCCTTCAACAAGTGCCAGCGTGCGAGCCATTCAACGAAACATCAGCGATATGGGTTTTCGGAGCCGAAGGCCCACCCCTGTAACCTTGATGACTGCACGACACAAAGCTTTACGTCTCGCCTGGGCCTGTCAACATCGACTTGGACTCCTGATACTGGAAGCATGTTGCCTAGTCGGACGAGTATCGTGGGCAGTAAGCCGGCCGGTGTGGCCGAGCAGTTGTCGGCGCTTCAGTCTGGAACCACGCGACCGCAATGATCGCAGGTTCGAATCCTGCCTCGGGCATGGATGTGTGTGATGTCCTTAGGTTAGTTAACTTTAAGTAGTTCTAAATTCTAGGGGACTAATGACCTGAGATGTTAATTCCCATAGTGCTCAGAGCCATTTTTGGAGCAGAGGGGAAGGAAAAGATAGGCCCAGGTAGGGGAGGAGGAGGTTGAGAGAGGGAGAAAAGGGAAATAGCCAAGAAAGATGGAAGAGATGGAAATGGACAGGAAATGGATGGAAAGAGGAGTGGATGAACAGAGGGAGGAGGAGATGGACATAGTTGGGAGGACAAGATGGACAGAAAAGGGTGAAGGAAGAGATGGATGGAGAGAAGGGGAAGCAGCAGATGGAGTAACAGAAGATTGGAAAAATACACACCCAGGGAATGCAAGGTTCTCAGCTACTATACTACGTGATCAAAACTATACGGACACCTGGCTGAAAATGACTTACAAGTTCGGAGCACCCTCCATCAGTAATGCTGGAATTTAGTGTGGTGTTGACCCACCTTTAGCCTTGATGACACCTTCCACCCTCGCAGGCATACGTTCAATAAGGTGCTGGAAGGTTTCTTGGGGAATGGCAGCCCATTCTTCACGGAATGCTGCATTGACGAGAGGTATCGATGTAGGTCAGTGAGGCCTGGCACGAAGTCGGCGTTCTTTAGGATTCAAGTCAGGACTCTGTGCATGCCAGTCCATTACAGTGATGTTACTGTAGTGTAGCCACTCCGCCACAGATCGTGCATTATGAACAGGTGCTCGATCGTGTTGAAAGATGCAGTCGCCATCCCCGAATTGCTCAATAGTGGGAAGCAAGAAGATGCTTAAAACATCAGTGTAGGCCTATGCTGTGGTAGTGTCACACAAAAAAAAAAAACTGGGGGTGCAAGCCCCTTCCATGAAAAACACGACTACACCATAACATCACCGCCTCCGAATTTTACTGTTGGCACGACACACGATGGCAGACGACGTTCACCGGGCATTCGCCATACCCACAACCTGCCATCGGTCACCACATTACGTACCGTGATTCGTCACTCCACACAACGTCTTTCCACTGTTCAGTTGTACAGTGTTTACGCTCCTTAAACCAAGCGAGGCGTCGTTTGGCATTTACCGGCGTGATGTGTGGCTTATGAGCAGCCGCTCGACCATTAAATCCGTTTTCCCACCTCCCGCCTAACTGTTATAGTACTTGCAGTGAATTCTGATGCAGCCTGGAATTCCTGTGTGATGATCTGGATATATGTCTGCCTATTACACATTACGACCCTCTTCAGCTGTCGGCGGTCTCTGTCAGCCAACATACGAGGTCGGCCTATACGCTTTTGTGCTGTACGAGTCCCTTCGTGTTTCCACTTCACTATCACATCGGAAACAGTGAACCTAGGGATGTCTAGGAGTATAGAAATCTCGCGTACAGACGTATGACACAAGTGACACCCATCCATCTTACCACGTTCGAAGTCTGTGAGTTCTGCCAAGCGCCCATTCTGCTCTTTGACGATGTGTAATGACTATTGAGGTCGCTGATAACGAGTACCTGTCAGTGGGTGGTACCACAATGCACCTAATACGATAGACGTATGTTTTTGAGCGTGTATCGATATTTTTGATCACATAGTATATGCGATCAAACAAAACTCTAAGACAAAAAAGATGCATCACGTGGGAATTTTCCAAGTGGGGCGGAAATCGGAAGATGTGATGTACATGTACAGATAAAGAAATTATTAGAATTTCTGAAAAATTGCACGATTTATTAAACAGAAACAGCTTCACACATTGAGAGAGTCAATAACGCGTCGGTCTACCACTAGGACCAATGCAAGCAGTTATTCGGCATGGCACCTATTGATGGAGTTTTTCGGTGTCATCCTGAGGGATATCGAGCCAAACTCTGACCAGGTGGCGTGTTAGACCGTCAAAATCTCGAGATGGTTGGAGGGCCCAAGCCATAATGCAACAAATTTTCTCAGTTGGAGAAAGGTGTGGCGAGGTTGGTGGCCAAGGTCGGGTTTGACAAGCCCCAAGAAGCCATTTGCGAGAACGCATTACTCTGCTGAAATGTAAGCCCAAGATGTCTTACCATGAAGAGCAACAAAACGGGGCGTAGAAGATCGTCCATATACTGCTGTGCTGTAAGGTTGTCACTGATGACAACCAAATAGGTCCTGCTATGGAATGAAAATGCCACCCCAGACCATCACTCCTAGCTGGTCGACCATATTGCGGACAACAGTCAGGTTGGTATCTCACGGCTGTCTGAGGTATATCCAGACGCGTCTTCACTGGTCTGTAAAGGACTATGGTTCCCCCATTCCTGGCACCATTGTCGAATAGTAGCATTGCTCCTATGCAAATGTCGGGTGATTTGCCGATAACTCCAGTTGGCTTTGTAAGTAGGCTGTTTAGGTTTTCTTATTGGTAACGCCACGTAGCGGTCTGTATGAAATCACTGGCTGTGCTGCGTGCAGTCTGTGGGCAGTTTGCATTGTTGTCTGCCATCGTAGTGTTGGGCAGCTGGATGTTAACAGCGCGTAGCGTTGCGCAGTTGGAGGTGAGCCGCCAGCAGTGGTCGATGTGGGGAGAAAGATGGCGGAGTTTTGAAATTTGTAAGACTGGATGTCATGAACTGCTATGTATATTATGACTTTGTGTTTAAGGTAAATACATTGTTTGTTCTCTATTAAAATTCTTCATTTGCTAACTATCCCTATCAGTAGTTAGTGCCTTCCGTAGTTTGAATCTTTTATTTAGCTGGCAGTAGTGGCGCTCGCTGTATTGCAGTAGTTCGAGTAACCAAGATCTTTGTGAGGAAAGTGATTTGTGAAACGTATAGGTTAATGTTAGTGAGGACCATTCTTTTGTAGGGATTTTTGAAAGTCAGATTGCGTTGCGCTAAAAATATTGTGTGTCATTTTAAGCCCAGTCATATATAATTTTTCAAAGGGGACGTTTCATAGCTTCTTTCAGCTCAACTACAAATCCTCTCTGAGATGGTGACATCTTCCCATATTTTCGGACCCCTGTCTGTGAGGTATAGTTACTGTCCAACTGAGTACACGGAATGGAAATCACAGAGATTTCAAGCCCTGGTATCGACATGTCCATTGTTTACTATACTGGTGTGATGAAACTGCGTTGCAGTGTCACACAGTCATCTGTTAGCCACCATAGTACGCAGCGAAAAACGTATGTTTCCTTGTAACTGGCATGTCTAACTTCGGTGTATATATTGATCGCAGCTTGAACCACATAAAGATGGCCGGTGATCAAAATAGCAAGCGTGCAAATTGTAATAAATAGTACAGTCGGCAGCCAATACGACTTCATTCAAAAATACTCGCTTGATGGTTGAACCTGCCTGTAACAGATCTATCAAAATGGCCTCTGAATTGCTTTGTTGCGTTGCTTTAATCTAATCCGGTATGACTCTTAAACACTCTATCATTATTTAATTATTTAAGAATGGTTACCAGAGAGTTCTACACCTGATCTCCTTTTTAGATGACCTACATTTTGCAAGAATTCTGTCAATAAATCAAAGCCGTCCATTCGCTTTCCCTGCAAACTACAACTGACCTTACTCGCATATTCCATTTCATGTCGCTTTGCAAAATATTTAATCGACGTAGTTGTATCAAGCAGCACACCACTAATACAGTATTCGGAATTTAAGGACTGTATTTCGATGAGGAAAGTAATGTACATCGTATCTTAGACGTAAACCGCAGATTACAAAAGCCGTCAAGACGTCACAGTTAGCATCCAGACAGAATGCCAATGAGGAGTCCCACGTGACAGCATCCCGCGAATACGCCGGCAGGGAGCTGCGCGAGGTGCGAGGCCGGCTAGACGTGTCGCAGCGAAGGCGCTTTACGAGTTCATTCAGCGTCACAGGTGGCCGCCTGCCATTGTGCCTCGCGCCAACAATGAGGGGGGAGAGAGGGAGCGCATTGTAATTTCCTATTCCGCCCCCCCTCGGCCTCTTCTCGCTCGCCCGCCGTCCGCTTTTCCTTCTTCTTTCTTTCTTTCTCCGCGCCTCGGCTCGGTTTTTTCTTTGTGTTTGCTCGTGCATCCCCCTGAAGAGCCGCTGACACGACGGAACAATGGCGTCCCGGAGTCTCCAATCATGTCCAGCGGCGACCCAGCCACCTCCCTGCTTACCCGACGTTGCCAACAAACAAGCAATAATAATTCCTCGTAATAATATGACTACTTTAGATATCTGGCCGGGCCATCTCCCATCACTCTGAGGGTGTGTCTAACGTTACGGCCATCGGGTCGTGCGTGTAGATTTCTTCTTTTCGTTTTTGTCGAGGTCGATATGACATACATCAAGATCCTCTCTGTAATCTAAATATAAAACCGTACGTACGGAGACCTCCGAATGTGGGAATTTGATGCAAACCAGCACCTATACCCTCGCGTAAACCGTACACTTATCACGTCCACCTATTGTTTTTCACAATAATTAAGGAGTGCACAAACGGCCAACAACGACCCACTTTAACGAGCCTGATGGTAGATTTTAAGATGCCTAAATTATAATATTTGTTCTGGGGACTAGAAGTGAACACAGGTCCCTGCAGTCTGTCAGACAGCGAGTTTTACGGCTCACTCCGCCAAGAGGGAACACAGAGGGCTGTGACACCGAGATCACCCACTGTCAACTTCTGGAGAGGAAACTCTGTCACTATCTTCATTAATGAGGAAACTGTCTTCTAATGTAGACATATCACTTCTCATATGTAGTTTCTGTTGAGGGCTTGGAGAAACATGATTACAGGGAAAAAACTTTTCCCCAATTTCTTCATTAAGTATTTACTTTGCTACCTAAATTTCTGGTTATTAACTCAAAATGATGTCTATAACGAAGAATTTCGGTTTACTAGTTCCTTAACACGCGACTCTGAAACTATTCGGTTGGTATTCAACAGACGGAGTGCAGCGATATATGTCTATAGTTACACGCATCTGTCCGACGACTCTTATTGAGAACCGGAATGACATCAACCGTATTCTAATCTATGTCATTTTGATTCTCCAGTGGCATACGAGAATCTGTTGAGAGAAGAGGAACAAGTATTTTTAAACAATTTAAATAGAATGGAAATGAAGTTCAATGCTTCTTGACAGAGCTTCGGGGAACGATGTAGGAGACCCGCACCGCCGTACTAGGTCCTAGCGGAGGTGGTTTGCCATTGCCTTCCTCCGACCGTAATGGGGATGAATGATGATGATGAAGACGACACAACAACACCCAGTCATCTCGGGGCAGGTGAAAATCCCTGACCCCGTCGGGAATCGAACCCGGGACCCCGTGCTCTGGAAGCGAGATAGCTACCGCGAGACTACGAGCTGCGGACAATTCAAAAAGAACAGGAATTAAATTCGGTTTGGGGTCCTTCTTCTGCTGAGCGATTTCAGTTTGATTCTCAATTTCGCGTTCATTTATATCTGTCATTCTTCCTTCGCGTGACGATTGAAAGGAGTTATAATACAACTTCTTCAGTGAAGCAGTTCTGTATAAAACATAATTACTTAATTGTCTTATCTTGGTCATCCTCTGCTTCAATGCTAGTATGAACACAGGACTAGTCAACTAGATGTTTGGCTTCGACTTTACACAAGACAGAAACGTATTATGACTACTCTTTATTACAGTAGATAAAAAATTGTGGTAGAATTTATGGAACACTTGACGCATTTCTTTACGTACGTTCCTTCTTACATTGTTCAGCTTTTTTTGCTATCAAGGCATTACTTTTCTTTCAAGCTCTGTTGAAGCTGCATTTACTTTCGTAGCAGTTTTCTTACAATGCTACTCAGTGCTGTTTCACACCTGCAACAACCTTTGTGGGAGCATACCTGTCCAGTGATTGTTGTATAATACTGTTGAATTTTTGCTACTGATCGACGAGCCCCAGAGATGAGTGTTCGATATTTGTTGCTCTGATAATCTCCATCTGTTTCTCATCGCACTCGCTAAACTGAAACACTTCCTAACTTTCGTGACATTCCTCTCAATAATCGTAATCCCTGATGCAACTACAGCCTTAAAGTCGCTGAGTCCCTTGCTTGAATCAGTTGAATCGCAAGGCCAGGAGATCTAAGAGTCAAGGGAACTTTCATTTAAGATGTTTGGTACAGTATCACATGAGTCCCAGTCCCTACCGTTTAGTGTGATGGCACGAGTCTCACATTCGTTAGCTCCTAAGCTGATGTCTGCCCTATTCCTGTAATATGATAGAGACGTTTAAGCACGATATTCTGCATGTTATCTGTGATCTAGTTCTACGACAACTGAGAGAGTCAGCCTACAGAAGCAATCAATAACAATATTTTTTTTTCTACCTTTGAAGTTTGTCTTCGTCAAAATTATTTCACATTAGGATTTGGCAACAGTATCATTAGACGCAATATATACACCACCATCATTGGTGTCCAGACTAGACTAGCATTATTTATTCTTTTCTTCTTTTTGCCATTATCCCGTACGTATGTGATGCCGACATCGGTTATTGCTTTTTTAATGTTCGAGGGTGGCCGGATCCCCTTCCTGTCGCCACCCGTTTATTCCCCAGGACGTAATTTGTGTATCTCAACTGTCTGCGTGTGGTGTTATACATATGAAACTGTGCAAACCATTTGTAAATGTTTGCGAATCGCGTAACTAAGGCGGAACGTGGTTGCCAGACTGATATTCTCGTAGTCGTATGTGAGAAACCGCCTGGAAACCATATCCAGGCTGGCCAACAGACCAGCCCTCGTAATTAATCTGCGCTGGCGGATTCGATCCGGGGCTGGAACACCTGCCCGAATCCCGGCAGCGGCAAGCAACACGCTGGCTATCCGGGATGTTTGCGTTAGAAATAGCAATCGGAATATAAGACATCATCGCTATTTACTTGCTCTTTGAGACAGCTTTCTGGTGTTATTACTATATTACCTTCAATAACTGAGAAGAGTGTGGTACCTTACTCCGGATGCTCCTGCATTTAACTATCGAAATATTACAAATTTCTTTAAAAAAATTGTTAGGACTAAAACTATTAAGTCAAATAAATTTTGGAAATGACCAACATGGCTTCAGAAAGGGAAAGAAAATCGCGAAATGCCTTTATATGTTTGATGGTGACAAGACAGAGAATGCTACAATTTTTCACGGATACAGAAATACAAAAGAAATTTTAGGCAGAGACGACTGCAGTATCCTCTGAAGGCAGTGAAAGATGTTAGTGGGGAAGGAAGGACAGGAGGTGAACAAAGAAACTGCATGGATGACAAAAAGTGGCAGTAAGGAATGACGATGAGGAAGTAGATGGGATGGGCACTGGAACAAGTACTGGATGGGTGTTGCTTCTTCCTAATGGTTTACAATATTTTTGCTGGAAAATTCGTCGATTAATCTTTAGAAAAAGCAAGAGGCATACCAATAGGACCAAGGTTTAAGACAATTAATTATGTAAATGATCGACCAATATTGACAGAATCAGAGGATGGACTATAGTAAAATTGGAAGAGTGGACTGAAGACGAATCTAAGAAAAAGAAAAGTGGTGCGACTAGGCAAAGTTGAAGATTCGGACGGATGACTGTTTGAATAAATGCGTTTTAGATCATCGAAGTCTTATTAGAATGTACGAAATTTAATCCTAGAGTATGGAAGCAGTGTGGAGGACATAAGAAGTACAATATTTACGAATAAATAAGTTTTTGTAGAGTTAAAAGTCTGTCCGCAGCAAGCAGAATTGAGCTATATCTAAGAAAAAGTTTCGTAAAGTATAAGTGTATCACGGTCGCAGGCCTCTATAAATACTCCCTTGTCCTTCAGTATTAAGATTCGCAAAGTACAGTGGTGTGAAAAACTTACAGACAAAAATCACTTTCGCATGATGTGTCACTGCCAAGAAACAAAGCTCGATGAAACTTCGACCATACATAGTAAGTACTGATACAGTATATTACAGAAGGTAACTGAAGGTAATTCACAACGAGACGAAGAGAAATGACATTTTTGCTAAAAGACAATGATTGCACTGCTGGCACCATGACTTGTGACATTCCCCTGGGCACTACAATAGGCGGGACATGGTTCTTAATAGGAAATGTGGTCACCACGGAAGTCAGTGCACACTCTACAACGAGCTCCAATGCTGGTCACAAGGTTGGTAAGAAGTTCTTGCGGTAGGGCGTTCTATTTTTCCACTCATGCCGTTGATAACTGGTGGATGGCGGTTAGTGGATGTGAAGGTGCTACAATACGTGTCCCCAACTCACCATACACATGCTAGATGGTATTTAAGTGTGTGTGTGTGTGCGGGGAAGGGGATGGGTAGGCCAGCCCACAGCCGAATGTGCTCTCGTTCCAAGAGCTCCTCCACCTGCACTTTTCGATGTGGGCGCGAATTGTTATCCACAAACGCACCACTGAAAAGAGTCATGTTCGACGGTGCTGGAGAGGTGGGAACACGTAATGAACCCAGGAACATTGTTGAACATGATCGGTTTAATAGTCCAGATGTTATGCTGCGAGGAGGCATAATATTGCATAGACGCGCAGACCAAATACTTGAACACTGTACGCTCACCTATCAACATTATTGTGGCACTTCACTCCTTTCTCACGTGCGGCTTTTCAGTAATGTATTCGGCCCTGACTCCATTTTTATGTGTGACAACGCGCGACCGCATGGAACAGCGCAGATGGAGGAACCTTTGGAAAGAGAAGATATTCGGCGAATAGACTGGCCTGCTGTTTCCCTCTATTTAAATTACATCGAGCACATGTAGGATTTGTTGGGGTGACGTATTGCAGCACGTCCAGATGCACCAACGGCCATCCAGAAATTGTCAACCGTGCTCGTGGAATGGTGGAACCACTTACCACAAGAACTCCTTAACAACCTTATGGCTAGCATAGGAGCACGTTCCAGAGCATGCATTGACTTCCCGCCTTTTGTAATGCCCTGGGCACCATCATAAATAACGGTGACTTCTGTATAATTGTTTGTTTGGAATAAAAGTCTCATATATGAATGGCTTTTTCGATAGTGCTATAAGTTCATTTTTGGTTCATTCTGAGATACAGAGCCACAAAGTTAAATGAGAGCTGATTTATCATGTATGAAGATGATTATTAACTGCAACAGAAACCAGTTATCAAGTGTGACTAAGTGGAACGGAGAGTGCTACAATTAATATAAAAAATTCACAATTTTCATATGTTTAAAAAAAGTGCGTGCCTCAATACCAGACGAGTATGGCGTTGATTCAAAGACACTGTAATCATACAGACTTAGGCAGATACCTCCGCAAAAGTGAGATTCATGGAAGAGAGCTCTCGTAAATGAACGATTTTGACAAAGTGAAACTTCCTAACTGTGATCTAGGAAAAGAAATGAGACTTGGAAGAGAAATTGCGTAGGACCAGATTACATTAGGAGATCAGACTACATATTTGGTAGATATGTCTTACGACATGCATCGGAGAGACTCTCCCTAACTTCCTCAGCGCTGCGCTTCTTTCGCAATCTACTGATAATTTCGTCAATTTTTTTTTATATTACCCAGGGCTTATAGCGTTATTCTCGTTCTCTCTTTCTTGTCTGCAGTATTTCCTTCGATTGCTTTTCGTAGCAGGCTATTTCTATGCAATTTACGTCCCAGTTAAGATATTTTTTTCGTTATTATTATTCAAAGTGGTCTTCCTTCGTCTCCGGCTTTTGAAAGTATTTCCACATTTCTGATAGTTTCAGTCCACTTCACATTTAGAATTTTTCTCCAAAACCACGTTTCAAAATTCTCCAGACATTTTTCTTCTATCTTTTTGAATGTCTACGATTCATTGTGTGCAAAACGGGAGGTCGAAAGTAAATTTCGGATGGTGAGCCACTGCCAGGTAACGTAGCTCGATGAAACTTGGACCATATATAGAAAGAACTGCTACAGTACAGTTCAGAAGATAAATGAAAAATATACTCAATGAGACGTACATATGGAGGGATTATTTCAATTATGGGTCATGTCCATTTTTGTTCATTCTGAGATACAGAGTCCTAAAGTTAAATGAGCGCTGAAAAATCTGCAGTTGAGATACCTGAAATATTCAAGTATATATACTTGAAGTATACATAGCCTACTTGATGAATGACCAGCTAAGCAACAGCATGAGTGATAATAGGGGTCAGCCTGATATTACAAGAGTTTCGTAGCCGAGATGTGTTAAATACGGATCTTTTATAACGTGTCTTCATGCTGAGAGTAAGATTGTAAGCACGCATGATAGTCGGTGATCCTATGCTTCAGACAGGTTGTAGTTCCTGCTCTGATATGCAAGCCTCTTCTGAGAGGCGCTGATAAATCGAAGAGATTCACAGTGCTTATGACTAGTATGACACAGATTGTACACCACGATGTGGCCGACAGATGTGAGACGCATTATTTGGCAACATTGGTCGCTGGGTGGCTTCGTGTTCGTGCACTGCCTTCGGCATGGGTGGTAACGGGTTGCCTTCTCCATTTATAAATACAAGCGTCCGAGCAGGTGCGAGCAGCAAGGAACAGAGTTCGTCATTCCTTAATCTATAACGATGCTATGTCTGATTAAATGATTTTCAGCGATGAACCACCCGCACCGCAAATATTCAATACCGTTACGAGTGCCCTAAGCGTCAACTAATCTCAGTTTAACTGATGTTATGACCTTACTTGCAGATAATAGAAACTAGAAATTGATTTCAAACATATAAGCAAGTTTCCGTCTCCTAGTACTAACAGTCATGCTCCTTAACTCATTCCTGTTGTAAACGCATTGCTCGACAGTAAGCGGCGATGCAAAGTGGAAAGTTGGGCACGTTGACGACATTAACGTATATTATCTTTTTCCTGGCCTTTACTTTGTGCCAAATAGTTTGTTAGTGGAAAAATTAATACCTCATGTATCCGCTTTAGATAGCAGCTCTTAAAAATTTCCTCAAACTAAAGAATTTTTTAGATAGACCTATTTCTGTTAGTGATTGCACCTTTGTCAACTTAACCCTACATGGAGGATAAGCCGACTTTAGTGTATAGGTAATATGAGGAAACAAAATTTTTATTTTTGAAAACGAAGACTTTTATTGATGGTTATCTGTTTATTAAAAAGGTCACAAATATAACATTTCTCATTTTCTTTCCTGTAATTTATGCCCGTACACTGAACGTGAGCCCACTCTTGGCATAGGGGACAATTGTACCACATTTCTGTATTTCCAACCTCACCATAAAGAATGCAGCCTCTTTTATCGACATCATCGCAATCACTGTCGGCGTACTCAATTTCGATGGATGAGTTTGAAGTTGAGTCGCAGGAGTCAATTCCAGAATCCTTTGTTTGTTATATTCAAAAACCTCCGCCGAACACAGGTTTACGTTTAGGGCGTTTGTTCATTAATTTAGTATCTCCCTTCATGCTTATTTATCTCTTATTCTTCTCATTATAATCTTTTCTTTCGTGTCCAGAGATGGCAACTTATTTCTTCGTTTTCTTGGACCACCTTTCGGTGCAGTTTGAGGCAATTGAGGTAAACTAGAGGTAGAAGTGGAGTTTAAGATAGGAGAGGTCACTGAAAATGCACCATGTTCTGCATGGAGTAATGCAGATAAAATAAAAGTAGATGTAGAGGGTTAGATGAAGGCCCTGGTAAAAAAAAAATGGTTCAAACGGCTCTGAGCTCTATGGAACTTAACATCTGTGGTCATAAGTGTCCTAGAACTTAGAACTACTTAAACCTAATTAACCTAAAGACATCACACACATCCATGCCCGAGGCAGGATTCGAACCTGCGACCGTAGCAATCGAGCGGTTCCGGCCTGAGTGCCTAGAACCGTGAGACCACCGCGACCGGCGGCCCTGGTAAAGACTGTGCTTCGGGTACCAGAGGTAGTTGCAAAGTTAGATGAAGGACCTGGTAGTGCGTCAAATTCTGCACATGGGTTGATGATATCACAGCTAGAGAATCTGTTCCGAAATGAATTTCATTGATGGCATCGACCATTATTAGTGATGCTAACAAGTCTTCATCAATTAACATCTGTGAATTTAATGGCATGATTACTGTGTCTATAAAGCCCTCTATCGCATTATTTATAGATGCGGCTTTGCTGAAGGTAATTGTGAACAATCGTGCAATGACTCGTTTTTTTTTTATCATTTGCCCTGAATGATTAGCAAGATAGTAAGTACAATCTCTGCTACAGGCACTATTCAGAGGTATGTAAAACGACACATCCAACGGTTATAATCTGTTGTTTGTGTGAGGTAGCAATCCTAGAAGAGTTATCAAATTATCTCCACAGAATGTAACGGCTTCTGAAGTGAGAAGTGAAGTACTATTATCCGTGAACAAAAGGACTGTATTTCCTTTTGACATTCTTACTTGTTTAATGAAATGCTCCAGTCATCCTACAACGCCCTCAGTTTTCATCCAGCCACATTCACGACCAGCTGCCACCGATCCAGTTGGTACACCATCAAGATATGCTTCATATATTCTATTCCTTGCATAAGTACAAAAACAGAGATATGAATCTACCGTTGGTAAAAACACAGCAAGGAATGCTGACATTTGTTCGTGAAACGTTTGTGGGAACAGTTGAAAACCCTGTCTCATCGATATTAAACTCGGGTGGGGCTCAGATTTGTATTTTGTTCTTATTTATCTGCATACGTTAACGATTCCCTCTAGATTCACTTTATGATATGCAATCAGTCTAGCTGCCCACGTGCGTTCTGGTTTACGAAAAGAAAACTTGAACTATGTCATGAAATTTTGAATAAAATCTTTCCCTGTCATACTTTTAACTTTGCTGAATTTGAGCTCTACATTCTTAAACTGAGCATAATCGCAGACAGTTCAAGCGAAGTCAGACCTTGTCAGTCCAAAAGCTCTTCTGCCTAAATCGATGACATATTGTTCTAGTTCTTGTAACTGGTCGTCATTAAATGTATTTTTTAACCTGCCCACATTTTGAGGCGAATCCTTAAATAAAATAAGCAGTGGGAATTATTAGGTCCACAACGAGCTTTTCGAAAAATTAAATGACGAAAGTTTTATTTCTATTTTACTTTTAATGACAGATAATTTAAAACGAGATTTTCAAATATAGTTGAATATGAATAATAGCAGAGCTTTCTTTACTTAGCTACGTCTTTCTTATATACACGTTCCCCACGTTTATTACGTAGCCTGTAATCGAAATTACAAGACTGTACGATAACAAAAGAATTAGAAGCCTGGCAACAGAAAGAAGCGGGTAAGATGACCAATTCGCTATCTTAGCCTGTCATCTTAGCTATAGATGACATTTTCAATACAGAATTAAATATGCACAAATTCTTGCAGGGTAATTTCATTAAACCATTATTAAACAATCTGTAAATCCATGAAGCTTAAAAGAAATCAACTAATATTTATTAATATAAAAGTATTACTTACATAAAGGTTATTTAAGCCGTAGGAAAAACTGTTGCAAATCAGAGTCTACTTACAAGCCTTTGTTCTTAATAAAACAAAATGACTAAGCGAGTCTAGTTCAACACACATGCCTGCAGAGAGAGCTAAGGAAGCAATAGCATAGTGGACGTAATGCCATCGGAGAATTTAATAATTTGTCATCTTAGACTCCTCGTCAACTTACCCGATCTTTCCGTACCTTATAACTTTGAGGTTCTTTGATACATACACTAAATTTGTTACCTGCTTTAGGTAATGGCGTCATACGAGGGTGAGTCAGACAAAAACCTTAAATATTTTTTTAAATCTTATTTATTGTGCATAAGTGGTACAAATCTGTATCACTTTTCAACATAATCTCCCTCACCCTCAATGCTAGTCCTCCAGAGCTTACAAAATGCATAAATTCCTTTAGAAAAAAATTCTTTTGGTACTCTGCGAAGCCACTCATGCACCGCGTGGCGTACCTCTTCATCTTCATTCCTCATGCTGCAATGTCATTTAGTGTCACTCCGCTGTTTTCCTTCACTATGTCTTCAACTGCTGCAATGTTCTGTGGAGTGATAACTCGTTGTGCCTGACCTGGACGAGGAGCATCTTCCACTGAATTCACACCATTTGCGAACTTCCAATTCCATTCGTAGGCTTGCTGCTGTGACAAACATGCATCACCGTACTGAATCTTCATTCGTCGATGAATTTCAATAGGATTCACACCTTCACTATGCAGAAACGAATAACAGAACGCTGTTCTTCCCTGATGCAAGTCGCAAGTGGGGCGGCCATCTTTATACTGATACTGCGACGGTATGTATGCATCTGCACTATGCTGCCACCTACAAGCTATTCTGCACGCTGTTTGTTGCACACTTACCAACTTACAGGATAACGAAGCGAAATTTCTATTTGTTATTACAAATTTAAGTTTTTCATTTGACTCACCCTCGAAACCCAAGCACAGTAAGTAAAATATGACTTTTTCAGATCTGAATCACTTCCACTGTGTCATCTCATGAAGTAACCAAAATATTTCTTTGTTTGAAAATAGCTGCGGTAACCGTAAAAAGCAGTTGTTGTTCACCATTACGCTTGCGAACAAGACACAGTACCGCTATTAACATTTAAAGTTCCCTGTCACAGCTAAGTCTCTCTTCAAAATAATCATCGACGGACTGGTGCAAAGTACTTTTTCTTTTCGTTTATGTAGGTATATAAATCCAATAGGGAGCTGTGACAACAGTGGAATGTGACGCACCTTTGGTATTCTAAAAAAATATCTCACTGCTGTCACGTAGTCATAATTGAGTGTGAAACTTCATATTACCATGTTATATCAAAATGATCGATTCAGAGAATGAACCCGACATCTCTAGTGGATGAGTCCATTATTTTGTCTCTCTACCGTTATGCGTCTGAACCATAGCGCTCCGTTTCTCCTCTTAATTCCTCTGTATTTGACCTCTATATATCCAAAGTAACTAGATTCATTTACAGAATACCCCTTAAGTAATATTTAACTGCTTTAACTACGGACATATTTTTCATTTATGCGAAAGATAAATATAAGAAAGAATAATCACACGTAAAGGCGTTATGTGTAACGTATGTTCTTGCCTACTAATTTAGCAATCATTGCAGAGCAGCTTCTTTACACCCATTAGTACTCACAGACCACTGTGGTGTTACCTTTTACCGCAGAAATAAAACCCACTTGGAAAATTGGCTGTTTTCACATTGATTAGCTAGTTGTCATAAACCATACTGTAAGAGATTGGAAATTCCTAACACGCAGTTGCATGAAACACAGCGGTACCTGAAATTTTTAAAACACCACAGTATTTAAATGAAAGTCAACCAAATATGAGTGGGGGTAAGTTACTGTCTATTGGAAGGAAGTACAGAAATTCATGCTGTGAGTCAGCATACAGCATACAGGGACATTCCAACATACGCAAGATTTTGTTCACTGGTGTGTACTCGACACTAGTATATGTAATATTAAAGGACAAACTGTTTACAGAATATACACTTCGTATTTTACGTGATCAAAGCACATCCTGTTTTCCTGGACGATGTCTTTGGTAAACAGAGGCGTAGCTACTGGTGCGGAGCGCCATTAACATTGTTATGAGATGAACTACTTTCTCTGAGGCGTCCACTTCTGGCGTCATTAATTTTTGTCGCTTGCTCCGGATGTTCAAATGGTTCAAACGGCTCAAAATGGCTCTGAGCACTATGGGACTTAACATCTATGGTCATCAGACTTCTAGAACTTAGAACTACTTCAACCTAACGAACCTACGGACAGCACACAACACCCAGTCAGGCTCAAATGGATCTGAGAACTATGGGACTTAACTTCTGAGGTCATCAGTCCCCTAGAACCTAGACCTAAGTAAACCTAACTTACCTAAGAACATCATACACATCCATGCCCGAGGCAGGATTCGAACCTGAAACCGTAGTGGTCACACGGTTCCAGACTGTAGCGCCTAGAACTGCTCGGCCACACCGGCCGGCTGCTCCGGATGTTGCTGTCTATTTTGGTTTACTGAAGTGGTATCTCTCCGATGCGAACTTCCTTGGCGATTCCCTTGCAAGGAACGCCTAGTCCTTCTGTGGCTGTTGGTCCGTCAGGAGAAAGTCAAGAACCACCGCAGAACGATTCGGGTGCAGTGACCTGTATGTGCAAGCACATTATCGTACTGAAATGTGTTGCTAGGCACACCTGGCAGAAATACTGTGTGCTGTTTCCACACTAAAAACTCCGTCCGAACAGGTCGCGGAAGAGCCTGACGGTACTGACCGGCCGATGTGTCATCCTCAGCCTCTAGGCGTCACTGGACGCGGATATGGAAACGCGTGTGGTCAGCACATCACACTCCCGGCCATTGTCAGTTTTTGAGACCGGAGCCGCTACTTGTAAGACAAGTGGCTCCTCAATTTACCTCATATGGCTGAGTGCGCCCCACTTGCCAACAGCGCTCGGCAGACCGGACTGTCACCCATCCAAGTGCTAGCCAAGCCCGATAACGTTTAATTTCAGTCATCTGACGGAAACCGGAGTTACCACTGCGGCAAGGCCGTGTGCACTGTCTCCACAAAGTCACGATAAATACTATGGGAGATTTCAGTTGGCAGTTGATGGCAGAGGAAAATGCTTACTAATGCCTGCAATGTTAATTGGACATATATAAATGTCGCTGTACATCTGATATAATTTGTTATTTACGAAATTGAACAAGAAGCTCAATAAACTTAGTTTATTACATAAAATTCATGAGAAATTGCTTAATAATTATTGACAGTGGTAAGCGAATGCCTTGGAAAGTCTGGACAAGAAGTCTGGAACGTGATTCAAAGAACGTGTATCTGAATTAACAATTATATCCACATAAGTCATGCTGTGATTGTCGAAATGTTAGTGTTAGATAGGAAGTGCTTCGGAAGGGTATGTGTTTGGAACTATGCTCAGAGTTGAAAGCATGTTGGACCTTTAACTGCAAACAACCCTTCGGAATGAAGACTGAAATTAATGAAGCTTGTTAAAAGACTCAATTAGACCTACAGCTCACCTCGCTGATACGGCAAGATTTCATTATATTAAACTGCCGGAGGCATCTGAAGTGACTATACGATTGGGCATTGGCTATGTACCAACTACTTGCCTCTGAGAGTAATTTTAAGACAAGCTGAAATGTGTCTAAGTGAAGGGTACCATAGAAAGCACCCGTTCATCAAATCTGCATAGGGTCACTCCCTCCTGTCAAGATGCCTCGCTGTAGAGTAGCTTATGATTGTCTGCCGCCTGCAAGGACGACTACGCGTTTTTCTGCCGTAACGAAACTTTGTTTGGCTGCACAATAAATATTCCTAGTGATAAACAGTAAGAAGCTGACTTAAAACACGCTCGCCTCCTTTCCGTGCACTCTTTTCAAACAGTTAACCAGAAACGAAGTTCTTAACACTTGTCGCTGAAAAACCTGTTCTACTGTCACCCTTGCTCTGTCTACACTCATATGCCAGCCAATTAGGGCAGATCTTTGCAAGCACAGCCTTGTTTGTCTCTCCCACTTCTAAATTATTTCAGTTACCTACTAGTAGCTGTTTTCACATTTTGTTAAACATCTTCTTGTGGGGCCTGAGCTCGGTGGCAGTTTCCCACACTCTTCAGAGCCATCCAAATCTTTCCTGTCCCTCATTTCACTCTCGGCTATTAGCTTTAGTGGTTTGTATATTTCGAAGAAACTTGACTTTCTACCTTTCTGTCCACAATAGTGGTCTTCTGGGATGCTGCCATAAATGGCGTGCACCCTGCTTCCAATGCAGCTCATAGAAAACAGGCTCTGTTGTCCCAGCATAACTTGGAGATACAATCCGTATGGTAACTTTAGTGTCCAGCACACACGAGCGGTTTTTCTCAAAGCTCTACGCAGCCTCACCACACAGCGTTGTCTCTCGCATGTCCCTGAGCGCCTTCTGCAAATTTTCCCGGGGCAGCCTTCTGGCATCTTTCGTGACTTAGGGTGCATTTTCTCGGTTACAGGTCAGTGAAAAATGCTTTCATGGAGGTTATTTACTTAGGTTAACATGCAGTTCATTATAGGAAATTGTTATCTAAGTTAGTTATGTACTGGTAACAACTAGTAGTGATACGTATTTCATTTACTGAAGGGGATTAATTATTCCTACGTTAATTGTCTTTTTATTCCGGCTTTCACATCCTTTACGAGACAGTTTAGAAAACAGAAGCCGGTCGTAAAACAACAAGAAAAACTATAACCGAGTTATTGATACGCTATTGCTGAATTGTCTCTTCTTCCTCTAACGCCTAATTTTCCGAAAGGTGTACAACACCGTACAACATTGTAGACTAATAACCAGGATAGTGTTATACGGACTATCTTCGCAGTTAGACGACTGGCTCAGCGAAAATTTGACTAATAAGCCTGCAAGTTGTATCGGATGGCATGTGTTACACAGAAACGGAATTAACACCAGATGTGCCCCGAGGAAGCGCAATAGAACCTGTAATGTTCTCAATACACGTATGAAATTTACTATATACCATCAGAAGCTTCATCAGATGCTTCCCTGACGACTCTACAGTCTAAAACTTAGTACATTAGTTGGACAAACCTAAGGAAATGCGGAAATACTAAGGCATAATTTCCAATGAGGGCTAATAAATGGCAGCTCTCTTTAGTAGTGGATATATCGAAGAAAATGTTTATAGCGAAGTTGAAAGACCAGATAGTATCGGATTACAAGATTAATAACAAATATCTAGGGCCGGTAGTAACGTTTAAATATTTGTGAGAAAATACTAATAACCGATTTGAAATTGGACGAACAAGTAAAATCGGTATTAGGGAAGGCTAATGAAAAAACTCGATGCAGTGCATTTGTAAAGCAAATCATATGCGAGACGCTGACGTGAAAAATTTCGGTATAGTGTTTCTTTGTTTTTAGTTCTTAGGAAAGAAGAAAACAACAGACCCTGAACGAATTCAGAGAATCGCTTCTATGATCGTAAAACTTCTCTAAAGGTCATTCGAAAATGTAAGAGAAATGCTCTGAGAATTCAAACGGGAATCTTTGGGAGAAAGGCGAAGTTATTCTCGCGAAACCCTGTTGGCTAAATTGGGAGGACCTGTATTCGAGTGAGACTGTGCAGTCATTCTGCTGCAATATCATGTATCTAGCGCAGGGGTCATGAGAATAAGACAATAGAGATTAGGCTGCATACTGAGGTATATAGGCAATCATTTTTCCTTCGTTCAATATGCATATGGTACAGGATAGCTGATCGCTTTATTGGTACGAAATACCCTCCACAACGCAACGTACAATGGTGTATAGGGTATATGTGTGGATGTAGCTGTAGAATACCCACAGCGATCAGCATCTAAACCTCGAGAGGAGTTAAAAATTCTCAGGGAAAATATTCTTTCACCATTGCTATGTCTGAACACACAAGTCACGACATATTACATGATTTTGAAGAGTGAGGGCTAATTGTAAAAGACACCGCGGCTGGGGTCTAGACTCCTGTAAGCAAAATATGTGCGTGCAGACTGCTGGAACACGCATACCGCTGAAGAGTTGTTAGCTAGCAGAACATGGTATGTAGCTTTTAATAACTGAGATTTCGTCGCAGGCGAATGTAGCGTCAGGCGTACTTTAAAGGAGCGTGAGGTGATTATTAGAGGTTCACTATATAAACTGATTAAACAAATTATTATGACCATTGCCCAGTGCGAGGCTGCACGCTCCCTTGTGGCGTTCGGGTCAAGCAACCTGATAAGGAAAGTATCTCTCAAATGATGAAACTGGTCAGTTTTTTGCTAGCTACATTCGTGAGCAGCTGTGGAAAGTGGATGAAGGATGGCATAACCACAAGTTGGTGAATAGGTGTTGAACGTCTACACCTCATCAGAAAACGTAGTGGTGGCTCTTTAAATAAGGATAGGAAGCCTTTTGTAGAAGATCTAACGACAGACTACAGTCCTGATGCAGGCGCAAGTGCTCGTAGCGCATCCTTCAGAGCAGATTGTTGAACCTGGCGCTTCACAGCAGACGACCCAACACCATTTACGATTACAGGGTGCGTGGCATCATTTAGATTGGACTATAGATCAGTGAAACAGAGTCTCATGGTCGGATAAATCACACCAGGTCAATGGACATGAGCGGATACACGTCAGCTATCCAGCTTTGTACATTTTAGATTTAAAGGGACATGATTTAAAGGAATATGATCAAAGGGACGCGACTTAAAGTGGCATGATTTAAAGACACAGATAACATGATATAAAGGGACAGTCATGTTCTAGTGTCTGTTCGGGATCACACAATGGTCTTGTCGCAAGGTCACTAACAACAGCTTCCTACATCAGTTTAAACATTTGGTCTAGTTATATTCATCAGTATCCGCACCCCCCTCTCCCTGGGGAATCACTGACAATTGATCTAACTCACCCAGGAGAACCCCTGCCCTACCCATGCACGTTAGACAGTGTACGAGGTCAGGACGTAACTCGATACTGGTCACATGGTCTTGTGGCATATAAAATACAGGGGGAAACCTTACATCTCTCAGTCAATGTAAGCACATTAAAATGGCGGAAAACTCCTCCCCTCATCCTGGAACAACAATATTCTAGCTTCCCTCCCCCTTATGATTCTCTATAACTAGTTATACTGAATAGGTCTCTTCATTCGAAGAGGCGCAGGTTTGTTATAGACTAACTATCCTCTGTAGACATTTTCACATGTACTGGATCCTGATTCGAGAAATTAACGAAGTGTCTTCCAAGAAATTCTCTTTTGGTGAAACAGTTCGGCCATCTACAGCAAAAATGCTTTTTCAATGTTTTTACTCAACTGGAGGAAGTAGGTGAGAAATGTTTTTGATCTACGCATAGTGTTGCTTCTCACCCTTGAAGAATAGCAACAAATCTACATGGTTGGGATAGTGACTGGATAATTTTGAAAAGTAGAGGCTTCTTCCTACATTATGCTTGGCTTGGTTGTTCTGCAGAACATCTTCTTCTGGTTAGCTGTCATCATCAACATGCAGGTTATATGCATGAACTGAATAGTCCGGGTTCTGCTTACAAATAATTTGGACATATCTGGATATGTTGTCGATAATTTTTGTGAAATAACACCTCAAAGCAGGTAGGTCATCAGCCTGATGAAGCATGAGGCGATTGAGTTGCTTGGCACTCACGTCTAAAAGGTATGCATACTGCATAGATAAAGGTGCGTCACAAAGGTGGGCTCAGGGTGTGAATTGAGCAGCCTAGCAAGATATCTCGAAAGAGGAGTACAATAAGTGCTTGCTCGATGGTGTTGGCGCCGCCCCATATATGGTGCTCCAAATTGTCTTTGTATCGAGCACATACTTCACTGCAGGTAAATATTGGGCTGTCGCATCATAATGACAAATGGTTTAACTGTCGAGGTAGGTTTGGAAGGAACCGATACTCACACTATTCACTGAGTGACTAAGTGTGTAGCTGGTTAAATTATTTATGAATACTGGAGGTGTGTGTGGGATAGTTGGCTGAAACACTTGTCATAGATGAGTGTGAGTGAACATGCGTGCCCAATTGCACACTATGTGTGCGCATATATTGTCTGCAACACTGCGCACTTTATGTGTGCATAAATTTCCTATGTTGTTGTGTGTGTGATGGGGGGAAGGGGTCTTCATGTGCTGCTGCTACACCTCGTTTCCAATACATATTGTATATTGGAAGAAAATTATTAAAATGTATACTGAATGATCAGAAAGAAAAAGTAACCATTATATATAGTATGAAAAACATGCGAAACATATATTAACCAAATTTTTAGAATAATGAACATAAAATTTAATCAAAATTAAACCTTTGTAAAGAAACCTGTGCAAATGTGGAAGAAGAAAAAAGGAGCTGTGTAAATTATTGTATGCACAAGGAAAAAAGTTTTGAAACACAGAAATAAAGGAAAAAATTGTTAATAAAGAATAACTAACTGTATTGCAAAAATAATTGATTAAAAGAAATCATTAGTAAATTTGTTATATCATTCTCATTAATTTATGATCATTTCAGTAAAGCATAATTGTTAATAATACTTTGTTTATAGCAAACATAAGCAACTTTCCATGATGCACGTATGATAAGGGGAGGGGGAGCTAGTATCTTATTATTCCGAGGGGAAGGGGAGAGGTTTTCTGTCATTTTAATGTGCTTCCATTGGCTGAGTGGTGGGAGGGGTTTCCCGCCAATGTTATGTGCAACAAGAGCATATGACCAGTATCGACCTTCACCTAATCTCATAGCATTGCCTAAGGTGCATGGGTAGGGCAGTGCTTTCCTGGGTGATCTTAAACAACTGTTGTCGATTCCCTAGCGGAGAGTAATGGGTGTGATGATGAATATAACCAGCCCAAGTGTTTAACCTGACACAGAAAGCTATTATCAGTGACCTTGAGATAATATTGTTATGTGGCTCAGAACTGGAGCTAGGTAACTACTAGCCCCTTGAATCTGTGACTTAAATCACGCACCTTTAAATCGTGTCCCTCTAAATGTAAAACATACACTGATATCCTGCTCACATCTTCCTAGTGAACACCTGTTTGGAGCATGCACTACTCGGTGGTAGCCATTTGGGTGGAGAGACTACTATGCAATAGATCACGTTCACTTGTGATTCCGGGGGAATTGTGGTGATAGCCCCAGTGAATGCGAAAAACGTCACCTTCTTTTACATTCATGACCGTGATATCACATATTGATACGACCCTATGGGCTCGAAGTTGACACAGTCTGTCAGACACCGATGGCGATCGTGCGGGATATGGCGGACACAATGGTGCATCCCAACTGACCGTTATACAGAACGGCCGGCAGCAGCCAGACAGCTTACTCGCAACTTGGAGTCTCATCCCTACGTAAAGCTAGGCAAACGCCGCCTAGCTGCAGCTCCCTTATCTATCGTTCATGCTCTAGTACATAGAGACAGACTTATTCCTTGCTGCACTATTTGTAGTGAGTCATCGTACACTTGGAGAAACACAAGTGAAGTAAATCTTCTGTTCACTGTGTTAACTTGTTCTCTAATAGTTTGTACTCCTGCCCAGCTTTCCTATTACGACAGCTGCCGTACCACTCGGTAGCCCACCTCTCCTTACAGTTGTGTATGAAACAGCACATAAGAATGAGAACTTTGCACTACAAAAACATTAACATGGACAGTCGGCACAGCATGCCACGTTTCATGCCTGATGTCTTCCCCAACGGCGTTTGTGTCTTCCAGAAAGATAACTGTCCGTGAGAAGAGGACAGTTTTGTGCTACAGTGGTTTGATAAGAGTGATAGATGGCCAGCAAATCTGTCTGATGTGAACCCTATGGTACACATATGGTACACTATCGGGCGCCGCCTCCACATTCACAAATCACCAGCGCGTGATTTGCAGTCATTGCGAAATCTGTGCGTAGATATCTCCTGCCACATACGCCTGAAAGCCAACCAAGGATTTGTCGAATCCATGTCTCGTAGAACGGCTGTTGTTTTGCATTACAAATGTGGATCACCACGCTACTAATCAGGTTCAAATGGCTCTGAGCACTATGGGACTTAACATCTATGGTCATCAGTCCCCTAGAACTTAGAACTACTTAAACCTAACTAACCTAAGGACAGCACACAACACCCAGTCATCACGAGGCAGAGAAATACTAATCAGGTGGTCGTAATGTTTTCGTTCACCAGTGTATATAAACAACACAGTGTATAAAGTTTTAACTTTATGAAGACACTTTTATAAATGCACCTACATCTACATGGATAATCTGCAAATCACATTTAAGTGCCCGGCATAGGGTTCATCGAACCACCATCACAATTTTCTATTATTCCAATGTCGTATAGAGGGCCGAAAACGTACTGCTCTCTTTTGAACTTTTTCGATGTACTTCGTCAATCCTATCTGGTAAGGATCCCACATCGCGCAGCAGTTTTCTAAAAGAGGACGGACAAGCGTAGTGTATGCAGTCAGTCTCCTTAGTAGAGCTGTTACTGTTTCTAAGCGCCCTGCCAAAAAAACTCAGTCTTTCGTTAGCCTTACCAGCAACATTTTCTGTGTGTTCCTACCAATTTCAGTTATTCGTAATTTTAATTCCTAGGTTTTTACTTGAATTTACGACCTTTAAATTTGATTGATTTACCGTGTAACCGAAGTTTAACAGATTCATTTTACCACTCATTTGGATGACCTCACACTTTTCGTTATTTAGAGTCAATTGCAAATTTTCACGCCATACAGATATCTTTTCTAAATCATTTTTCAATTTGTTTTGATCTTCTGATGACTTTATTAGTCGATAAACGACAATGTCATCTGCAAACAACCTAAGAGGGTTGCTAAGATTGTCTCCCAAATTGTTGAACAGCAGAGGTCCTTTAATCCTACCTTGGGGAACCCCAGAAATCACTTCTGTTTTATTCGATGACTTTCCGTCAGTTACTACGAACTGCGACCTCTCTGACAGGAAATCACGAAACCAGTCACATAACTGAGACGATATTCGATAAGCACGCAATTTCACTTCAAGCCGCGTGTGTGGTACAGCGTCAAAATCCTTCCGGAAATCCACAAATACCCAATAAATCTGAAATCCCTTGTCAATAGCACTCAACACTTCATACGAGTAAAAAGCTAGTTGTGTTTCACAAGAACGGCTTTTCTCAGTCCATGTTGACTGTGTGTCAATAGACCGGTCTTTCTTAACACGTGCGTGTGCGTGGTTCCATTCACACCTCGTGTTCAAGGTGTCCATTTTACTGTCAACAGCTGCCCGTCGCAGCTGGCATTATTTTAAGAAAATGGTGAAATGGTTGAAATAAACGCAACATCTAGTTTAATATACAGGGTGAGTCACCTAACATTACCGCTGGATATATTTCGTTAACCACATCAAATACTGACGAATAGATTCCACAGACCGAACGTGAGGAGAGGGGCTAGTGTAACTGTTTAATACAAACCATAAAAAAATGCACGGAAGTATGTTTTTTAACACAAACCTACGTTTTTTAAAATGGAACCCCGTTAGTTTTGTTAACACATCTGAACATATAAACAAATACGTAATCAGTGCCGTTTGTTGCATTGTAAAATGTTAATTACATCCGGAGATATTGTAACCTAAAGTTGACGCTTGAGTACCACTCCTCCGCTGTTCGATCGTGTGTATCGGAGAGCACCGAATTACATAGGGATCCAAAGGGAACGGTGATGGACCTTAGGGACAGAAGAGACTGGAATAGCACAATACGTCCACGTTCGACTGGCGTTTCATAGGACGTGGAAGACGCATAAATTGGCCAGCCCGTTCTCCTGATCTTACACATCTGGACTTCTTTCTGTGGGGTATGTTAAAGGAGAATGTATACCGTGATGTGCCTACAACCCCAGAGGATATGAAACAACTTATTGTGGCAGCCTGCGGCGACATTACACCAGATGTACTGCGGCGTGCACGACATTCATTACGCCAGAGATTGCAATTGTGTGCAGCAAATGATGGCCACCACATTGAACATCTATTGGCCTGACATGTCAGGACACACTCTATTCCACTCCGTAATTGAAAACGGAAACCACGTGTGTACGTGTACCTCACCCCTCATGGTAATGTACATGTGCGGCAGTGAAAAATACCAATAAAAAGGTGTTAGCATGTGGACGTAGTGTGCTGTTCCAGTCTCTTCTGTACCTAAGGTCCATCACCGTTCCCTTTGAATCCCTACGTAATTCGGTGCTCTCCGATACACACTATCGAACAGCGGAGGAGTGGTACTCAGGCGTCAACTTTAGGTTACAATATCTCTGCGTCTTGAAACTAGATACAGAGTAAATCAAAAGAACCACGTGACCAACCACGCGATGAAGTAGTACGAAATAATACACAGACAAAATTACTATCTTCTTAAAGTATCATATTAAATAATCTTTAAAATGAATCATGAAATGCTGGCAACGATGCGTTACGATAGTTTGGCTCTTCGACATCCAGTGGTATGACGACCAGCAAGAAGAAGCATCCTAAGACACAAAAAGAGCAGTCTGAGAATTTAATTAATTTGACTAATTGGTAATTGGTACGCAGCTCGTGGTCTCTCGGTAGCGTTCTCGCTTACGGAGTGCGGGGTCCCGGGTTCGATTGAAGGCGGGGTCACGGATTTTCACCTGCCACGAGATGACTGGGTGTTGTTGTGTCATCATTCATCCCCATTACGGTCGGAGGAAAGCAACGGCAAACCACCTCCATTAGGACGTTGCCTAGTACGGCGGTTCGGGTCTCCCAGATCCAATCATTCCACCGAAAAGGAGGTACACGGCTCGTGTTGCCTGTAGTTCAACCATGCCTAGACGGGCAATACCGCGGTTCGAACGCGTTCGCATTGTTACTTTGTGCCAGGAAGGGCTCTCAACAAGGGAAGTGTGGTTCAAATGGTTCAAATGCCTCTGAGCACAATGGGGCTTAACATCTGAGGTCATCAGTCCCTCAGAACTTAGAACTACTTAAACCTAACTAACCTAAGGACATCACACACATCCATGCCCGAGGCAGGATTCGAACCTGCGACCGTAGCAGTCGCGCGGTTCTGGACTACAACGCCTAGAACCGAATGGCACAAGGGAAGTGTCCAGGCGTCTCAGAGTGAACCGAAGCGATGTTGTTCGGACGTGGAGGGGATACAGAGAGACTGGAGCCGTTGATGACATGCCTCGCTTAGGCCACCCAAGAGCTACTCTTGCAGTGGATGACCGCTCCCTACGGATTATGGCTCAGAGGAACCCTGACAGAAACGCCACAATGTTGAACAATACTTTTCGTGCAGCCACAGGACGTCAAAATTTGCTCAATAGGCTGCATGATGCACAAATTCAACGCCGACGTCCATAGCGAGGTCCATCTTTGCAACCACGACACCATGCAAAGTGGTACAGATTGGCCCAACAGCATGCCGAATGGACCGCTGAGGATTGGAATCACATACTCTTCACCGATCTATGTCGCATATGCCTTCAAGTAGACAATCTTTGGAGACGTGTTTGAAGGCAACCCGATCAGGTTGAACGCCGTAGGCACACTGTTTAGCGAGTGCAGCAACGTGGAGGTTCCCTGCTGTTTTGGGGTGACATTACGTGGGGCCGACGTACACCGCTGGTGATCATGGACGGCGCCGTACCGGCTGTACGATACGTGAATGCCATCCTACGACCGATGGTGCAACCATATCGGCAGCATATTATCGAGGCATTCGTCTTCACGGACGACAATTCACGCCCCCATCGTACACATTTTGTGAATGACATTTTTCAGGATGACGACATCGCTCGACTACAGTGGCCAGTATATCCTCCGGACAGAAGCCCTATCAAACATGCCTGGGATATATTGGAAAGGGCGTCGGGACCCACCAACTACTCTGAGGGATCTACGTCTAATCGGCGTTTTGGAGTTGAACAATCTGGACCAACAGTGCCTTGATGAACTTGTGGATAGTATGCCACGTCGAATATAGGCGTGCATCAATGCAAGAGGACGTATTACTGTACCGGTGTGTACAGCAATCTGGAACACCACCTCTGAACGTCTCGCTGTATGGTGGTACAACATGTAATGTGTGGTTTTCATGAGCAATAAAAAGATCGGGAATGATGTTTATGTTGATCTCTATTCCAGTTTTCTGTGCAGAGCGTAGGGGAACGATGCGGAAGACGCTCACCGCCGTAGTAGGCATTGTCCTAATGGAGGTGGTTTGCAGTTGCCTTCCTCCGACCACAATGGGGATGAATGATGATGAAGAAGATGACTCAACGACACCCAGTTATCTCGGGGCAGGTGAAAATCCATGACCCCGCCGGGAATCGAACTTGAGACCCCGTGCTCGGGAAGCGATAACGCTACCACGAGACCACGAGCGCAGACAGTAGGAAGAAAACACCATTAAAATTACAGAATACTAGCTTAGTACCTGGCATTGCCCAAATATGTATTTATTCCAGTTCTATTCGACCATCTCCTTCTTCCCCCCCTCTCTGTACATCTCCTCCTCCCTCCCTCTTTCTGTGACCATCTCCTCCCCCACACACTGACCATTGCCTCATTCCCCTTCTCTGTCCATCTGCTCCTCTTCCCTTTCTCTCCCCATCTTCTCCTCCCCTCTCTGTCTCCTCCCCAACCCTTCTAAGTCTACTTCATCCTCCCCCTGTCTTTGCCTATTTTCCCCTCTACATCTCTCTCTTCGCATGCTCATTTCCCTCTGTCAATCTGCTCCTTCCACCTCTACCCATTTACTCCTACCCCTTATATGGCCATATCCTCTTTCCCTTCTGTTTTGGCTTTATCTTATGTAAGTCGATCACATGCTCCCCCTCTGTTGTCCATCTCCTCTTTCCTCATCTCTCTGTCCATCTTCTCCTCCATGCTTTCCCTGTCTGTCTCCGTCTCTTAATTTCTTTTCTGACATTTCCCTGTCTTCCCTTTCTCTGTCCATTTCCTCCTGTCCCTCTCGCTGCCCATCTCCTGCTCCCTCTGTCTCAGTCCATCTTCTCCTCTTTCCTTTCCCTGTGTAGCTCCTCCTCCAAACTCTCTCTGCCTCTTTCCTCGTCTCCCATTTCCCCGTCGCCCACTCTCTGTAAATTTCCCCCTCCCTCTGTATCTCTGTCAATCTCCTTCTCTATGTTATCTGTGTCCTCCCTCCTCTGTGTCTGTACATCTCCTGCCCATTCTCCTTTCCCCTCTACATTATCACATCCGCTCCAACAGGTGGCTGTTGATTGCTAATCCCACAGTATTCCTTTTCAGACAGTAAGTAATATGTATACCAAATTTCGTTGAAATCGATCGAGGAGTTTAGGAGGAGCATTTTACCCTTGGCTTTGCTTGCATGTAATACTGTGCAGGTATTTTCATTGCTATTTTCCTGCTCCCCCTCTCCCCTTCCACTCCCCTTCATCTCTCTACGTTTTCCACAGTGGTACTTTCCAGATAGTAAGTAATGTGTGTATCACGTTTCGTGGAAATCGATCCAGGGACTTAGCAGAAGCTTTCTACCTGTGACTTTGCCCATGAGGGCAAATGTAACATATATTTAACATATTTCACACGTATTTGTAGACACATTCCACCTGCATATGCAGCCCAGCAGCTTAGTTCTCAGCCAGTTCACCGTTTATGACCTGATATGGCCTGCAGTACACTGAGGGAAGCAAAATCGCAACACCAAAATGGAGTTGTGCTACATTAACGAAAATTGGTAGCTGTGTTTCTATATCTGAAGGGTGATGTCTATTTAAATTAAGAGCCAGTCGCATAATAGTGGCGAAGTCACAGCACTATGAGGATTCAAATCGGGCTTGCTTTAAATACATGCTGTACCGGTCGTGAGCGTTAGTGACCTTTGTGATTCGAAATGGTCAGTTGATGTTAGTCAGGAAAACGTTTAAGTCGACAAAAACGCCATTATAAACCTCACTGAGTTCCAACGAGGTCGTGTAATAGGGCTACGAGGAGCAGGGTGTTGATTCTGCGATACTGCAGAAATACCTGGCAGGACCGTAGCCACTGTACATGATTACTGGTAGCGGTGGTCACGAGAATGTACGGTGGCAAGAAGACAGCCCTTAAGATGACCACGTGGCATTACCAATAGGGAAGGCCACCGTGTTCGATGCTTGGTTCTGGCGCATCGTGGTGTATCTGCAGCAGCAATTTGAGCAGCAGTTGGCACCACAGTGACCCAACGAACTGTTACAAATTGGTACATCTACATCTACATGCCTACTCTGCAATTCACATTTAAGTGCTTGGCAGAGGGTTCATCGAACCCAATCATACTATCTCTCTACTATTCCACTCCCGAACAGCGAGCGGGAAAAACGAACACCTAAACCTTTCGAGCTCTGATTTCTCTTATTTTATTTTGATGATCATTCCTACCTATGTAGGTTGGGCTCAACAAAATATTTTCGCATTCGGAAGAGAAAGTTGGTGACTGAAATTTCGTAAAAAGGTCTCGCCGCGACGAAAAACGTCTATGCTGTAATGACTTCCATCCCAACTCGTGTATCGTATCTGCCACACTCTCTCCCCTATAACGCGATAATACAAAACGAGCTGCCCTTTTTTGCACCCTTTCGATGTCCTCCGTCAATCCCACCTGGTAAGGATCCCACACCGCGCAGCAATATTCTAACAGAGGACGAACGAGTGTAGTGTAAGCTGTCTCTTTAGTGGACTTGTTGCATCTGCTAAGTGTCCTGCCAATGAAACGCAACCTTTGGTCGCCTTCCCGACAATATTATCTATGTGGTCCTTCCAACTGAAGTTGTTCGTAATTTTAACACCCAGGTACTTAGTTGAATTAACAGCATTGAGAATTGTACTATTTATCGAGTAATCGAATTCCAACGGAGTTCTTTTGGAACTCATGTGGATCATCTCACACTTTTCGTTATTTAGCGTCAACTGCCACCTGACACACCATACAGCAATCTTTTCTAAATCGCTTTGCAGCTGATACTGGTCTTCGGATGACCTCATTAGACGGTAAATTACAGCATCATCTGCGAACAGTCTAAGAGAACTGCTCAGATTGTCACCCAGGTCATTTATATAGATCAGGAACAGTAGAGGTCCCAGGACGCTTCCCTGGGGAACACCTGATATCACTTCAATTTTACTCGATGATTTGCCGTCTATTACTACGAACTGCGACCTTCCTGACAGGAAATCACGAATCCAGTCGCACAACTGAGACGATACCCTATAGCTCCGCAACTTGATTAGAAGTCGCTTGTGAGGAACGGTGTCAAAAGCTTTCCGGAAATCTAGAAATACGGAATCAACTTGAGATCCCCTGTCGATAGCGGCCATTACTTCGTGCGAATAAAGAGCTAGCTGCGTTGCACAAGAGCGATGTTTTCTGAAGCCATGCTGATTACGTGTCAATAGATCGTTCCCTTCGAGGTGGTTCATAATGTTTGAATACAGTATATGCTCCAAAACCCTACTGCAAACCGACGTCAATGATATTGGTCTGTAGTTAAATGGATTACTCCTACTACCCTTCTTGAACACTGGTGCGACCTGCGCAATTTTCCAATCTGTAGGTACAGATCTATCGGTGAGCGAGCGGTTGTATATGAGTGCTAAGTAGGGAGCTATAGTATCAGCGTAATCTGAAAGGAACCTAATCGGTATACAATCTGGACCTGAAGACTTGCCCGTGTCAAGCGATTTGAGTTGCTTCTCAACCCCTAAGGTATCTACTTCTAAGAAACTCATGCTAGCAGATGTTCGTGTTTCAAATTCTGGAATATTCCATTCGTCTTCCCTGGTGAAGGAATTTCGGAAAACTGCGTTCAATAACTCCGCTTTAGCGGCACAGTCGTCGATAACAGTACCATCGGCACTGCACAGCGAAGGTATTGACTGCGTCTTTCCGCTTGTGTACTTTACATACGACCAGAATTTCTTCGGATTTTCTACCAAATTTCGAGACAATGTTTCGTTGTGGAACCTATTAAAGGCATCTCGCATCGAAGTACGTGCCAAATTTCGCGCGTCTGTAAATTTTAGCCCATCTTCGGGATTTCGCGTTCTTCTGAATTTCGCATGCTTTTTCCGTTGCCTCTGCAACAGCGTTCGGACCTTTTTTGTGTACCACGGGGGATCCGTTCCATCTCTTACCAATTTATGAGGTATGAATCTCTCAATTGCTGTTGCTACTACATCTTTGAATTTGAGCCACATCTCGTCTACATTCGCATAGTCAGTTCGGAAGGAATGGAAATTGTCTTTTAGGAAGGCTTCTAGTGGCACTTTATCCGCTTTTTTAAATAAAATTATTTTGCGTTTGTTTCTGATGGGTTTGGAAGAAATGGTATTGAGCCTAGCTACCTTGTGATCACTAATCCCTATATCAGTCATGATGCTCTCTATCAGCTCTGGATTGTTTGTGGCCAAGAGGTCAAGTGTGTTTTCGCAACCATTTACAATTCGCGTGGGTTCGTGGACTAACTGCTCGAAATAATTTTCGGAGAATGCATTTAGGACAATCTCGGAAGACGTTTTCTGCCTACCACCGGTTTTGAACAAGTATTTTTGCCAACATACCGAGGGTAGGTTGAAGTCCCCACCAACTATAACCGTATGAGTGGGGTATTTATTTGTTACGAGACTCAAACTTTCTCTGAACTGTTCCGCAACTGTATCATCGGAGTCTGGGGGTCGGTAGAAGGAGCCAATTATTAACTTAATTCGGCTGTTAAGTATAACCTCCACCCGTACCAATTCGCACGGAGTATCTACTTCGACTTCACTACAAGATAAACCACTACTGACAGACACAAACACTCCACCACCAATTCTGCCTAATCTATCTTTCCTGAACACCGTCTGAGACTTCGTAAAAATTTCTGCAGAACTTATTTCAGGCTTTAGCCAGCTTTCTGTACCTATAACGATATCAGCTTCTGTGCTTTCTATTAGCGCTTGAAGCTCAGGGACTTTTCCAGCGCAACTACAACAATTTACAACTATAATTCCGACTGTTCCTTGATCCAAGCACGTCCTGTAATTGCCAAGCACCCTTTGACATTGCAGCCCATCCCGCACTTTCCCGAGGCCTTCTAACCTAAAAAACCGCCCAGTCCACGCCACATAGCCTCCGCTACCCGTGTAGCCGCCAGCTGAGTGTAGTGAACTCCTGACCTATTCAGCGGAACCCGAAACCCCACCACCCTATGGCGCAAGTCAAGGAATCTGCAGCCAATACGGTCGCAAAACCGTCTGAGCCTCTGATTCAGACCCTCCACCCGGCTCTCCACCAAAGGTCCGCAGTCGGTTCTGTCAACGATGCTGCAGATGGTGAGCTCTGCCTTCATCTAGTAAGCAAGACCGGCAGCCTTCACCAAATCAGATAGCCGCTGGAATCCAGAGAGAATTTCCTCAGATCCAAAGCGACACACGTCATTAGTGCCGACATGTGCCACCACCTGCAGCTGGCTCCACCCTGTGCTCTTCATGGCATCCGGAAGGACCCTTTCCACATCAGGAATGACTCATCCCGGAATGCACACGGAGTGCACACTGGATTTCTTCCCCTCCTTAGCCGCCGTATCCCTAAGGGGCCCCATTAAGCGCCTAACATTGGAGCTCCCAACTACCAGTAAGCCCACCCTCTGCGATTGCCCGGACCTTGAAGGCTGAGAATGATCCTCTGAAACAGGGCAGGCAGCTGCATCTGGCTCAGCCAGAGACAGTGCCTGAAACCTGTTTGTCAGACGCACCGGGGAGGCTTTCTGATCAGCCTTTGGGGACGCCTTTCGCTGCCTGCCACGCCTTGGAACGACCTCCCAATCAACCACAGGCGAGGGCTCAGCCCCACTGCGGGCAGCAACCGGGCAACCACAGCGGCAGACCGATCTGGGGACACACGGGACGAGGTTGACATCCCCGTGATACCCGAGTCCGGCTCCCCACAGTGGTGCCCATTGGCAACAGCCTCAAGCTGCGCGACCGAAGTCAGCGCCGATTGCAGCTGTGAGCGAAGGGATGCCAAGTCAGCCCTCATCCGAACACAGCAATCGCAGTCCCTGTCCATTCTAATCGATGTTTAACAACAGTTACTGAAACACGAGTCCGTGCCTAGATAACGCAAGCGGAACACGCAAAGAATGTATAAACTAACCTGTACAAATGCCTAACGACTGCGCTACAATCTGCTGAATTTACGATTACAGTAACTAAAACTCGAAATTGCACCTCCTATACGAAACTCACACGCAATTTAAATAAGAATCTACGAAGTAAACACTAAAGCGCGATGCTACAACTGTCAAATACTATAATACGCCCGAAATATATGAATTAAACAATGCAAGTACCCAAAAACATGCAAAGAAATTAATTAAACTATCTAACAAATAAGTAAGCTAGGGTTATACGACTTGCCGCTGCAGCTGCTTACCCAACGGCGGCAGGGAGCACACTGACTGACCAACCGACACTGGCCGTTCACAACAAAAACAGAAGACAGACGACTACGCGAATTTACACTATTCAGGTACTAAGGCGCGATGCTACAACCCTCAAATACTATAATACGCCCGAAATATATGAATTAAACAATGCAAGTACCCAAAAACACGCAAAGAAATTAATTAAACTATCTAACAAATAAGTAAGCTAGGGTTATACGACTTGCTGCTGCAGCTGCTTATCCAGCGGCGGGTACCTTCAGATACAGTTCCAAGCTACATGCCCTGTAGCCTCCATGCCACTGATCCCGAGCCAACACAATTTGCGACTTCAGTCGTTTCAACCGAAAGCTCATTGAAAAGTAGGGTAGAAGTCTATTGTGTTTTCTAGTGGAAGTTCGTCCTACCTCAGTGCCAGTGGTGACAAAGGAGGCCAGTTGAGGGGATACAACCAACCCGTCAGCGTGTTAGACATACTGGACGATTTTGTAGAACTACTTAAACCTAACTAACCTATGGACAGCACACACAGCCATGCCCGAGGCAGGATTCGAACCTGCGACCGTAGCAGCAGCGCGGTTCCGGACTGACCCGCTCGGCCACAGCGGCTGGCGTCAATCTAGTGATTCGACGTGTTGTGCTCCCATTCATGAACAGCATTCAGTAGAGTGTTTTGTAAGAGCATAACACTCGCCCACATACCGCTATTGTAACCCAACATGCCCTAATGCCCTAATGCCCTATAGAGTGTCGACATGTTGCCTTGGCTTGCCCGATCACCAGATATGTCTCCAGTCGAGCACATATGGGACGCCGTCGGGCAACAACTCCAGCGTCATCCACAAAGAGTTCTACATTCCCTGCACTGACAGACCAAATACAGCAGGCATGGATCTCCATCCCACAAACTGACACCCTGCAACTGTACAACACAGTTCATGCATATTTGCATGCTTTCATTCAACATTCTGGTGGTTACAACGGTTATAAATGTACCAGCGTTTAACATTTGTAATGGCTTATCTTGCGCGTACATTACCTGTGATCTTGGAATGTTAATCACCTAAAAGTGTCACCTAGGAAATGTATTCCAGAAATTTCATTACTCTTAATTAATCATTTTTTCGTGTTCCGGTTTATTTCCCTCATGTAGTGTATGTCGTCGAATGGTATAATTTTCCACGTATATCCAATTGTATATTTGCATACTCTCTGCGAAATATTTTCCTGATAGTGTTAGCAGTAAAGAAGCAGTAAATAAGAACTTCATACATGATGTGCAGGTTTTTTAAGCATCCCAGTGTTCGTGATGTCGTACCTCCTGAGCTATGTGTAGTACAATGATAAATATTAGCATGTATATTCAATGGTAAATGTGAATGCTGTCTACAAAACGTGTTTATAGTAAAGTAATATAGAAGTAATAAATTAAAAGTTTCTGCCTGATGCGACAGTTTTATTGCACGAACAGTGGAACGATAGTAAGCGATAAAGTTTTTCCCTTTCATTATTTTGTTGGGGATGTTATCGACAAAAAATATCGAAAATTTTTAAGTCCTGCAAGTCAATAGGTGTTGTCGGTAGATTTGAAAAGTACAGAGCATACATATATACAGTGTGTCTCTCCGAAAAGTCGTGAGGCGCAGTTTCACTGCTGTTTAGGCAGATATTTGCCACTTTGTTTTTATAATGTGTAGCTGGAAACTAATGTGTAGCTGGAAACTAATAGAGCATAAAACGTCTTTCATGCGACTCCCAGCGCCCTCGGAAGCGATGGTTTGTTCTGTGTTACGAAAAAAATTACTTTAAGGCTGAGCTTTAGTTGCCTATCCGATAGAGTAGTCCCACACAACTCCAGTGCATTACTTGTTTTATCGAAATTTATTAACGGGGACAGTAAAACACCAAGAATAACCAGTACCGAGCGAGGTGGCGCTGTGGTTAGACAATGGACTCGCATTCGGGAGGACGACGGTTCAATCCCGCGTCCGGTCATCCTGATTTAGATTTTCCGTGACTTCCCTAAATCGCTCCGGCAAATGCCGGGATGGTTCCTTTGAAAGGGCACGGCCGACTTCCTTCCCTCATCCAATGAGACCGATGACCTGGCTGTCTGGTCTCCTTCCCCAAACAACCCAACCCAACCCCACAATCGATCACAATCGATCGAATATTCAGTACTCCAGCAACGACTGAGCAGCGCTGCTGCTTGGCAGTGTTGATGCTGGTGAAGTTCTGGTTATTTTTTGTGTTTCACTGTCCTGTCAATACGTACTGATAAAATGAATACCGCAAGAGACTAATTTGGGACAGTTCTATCGAATGATCACGCACAATTCTGCTTCAAAAATAATTTTGCTTATAACAGGAAACAAATCGACGCTCTCCGTCGACATTAGGAGTACATTGAATGACGTGAGGAGCAGCAGTTCTTTGGGCTGACTCCAGCTACACATTTCAAAATCTAAATTGCAAATATTTCTCGAAATGCCAGAGAAAATGCGACTCATCTGTCTTACAAATGACTCGCAGTATATCCACTTCTATAATGTGTACGGATTTGGGGGTCTACAGAGTTAGAAATTCAGTGCACAGAGTCGACACCTTCGGAAGTAACAACGGCTCTAACTCGGCTATGCATCGAATGGAACTGAAATCGGATGTTAGATGCCAGTACATCCCTCCATGTTGAATCTTTTATACTCTGGAGCTCATCAGTGTACTGGCTAGTAAGTGGGGGCATTCCAGTCTTTAATTTGCCCATTACTAGGTGTTTTCAATGAATGATTGATATTAAGAACGTGTTACTCGAATATCTTCTATATGAGGTAGGTCAGGACAGCATGGACGACATACAGTCTTGCGCTGTCTTGTTGAGAGACACAACCGCGGTCGCCTCGAAGATAGGTTACTGCCACAGGCTTTAAACACATCAGAAATGTAGGGGCTAGCAATCCATATCCGTCCGTGTTGTTATATCAATGGGACCCAATCACGTCTGGTGCTGAGTGTATACGACAACGGCGAATGCCATTTAGCAACTTTCGTTCTCCACAGAGCTTCTGCCCACGCACAAGTCCATCGTGTTGCTATGCGTGAAACCAGGACAAGCCTGAAAAGACGATTTCTTGCCCCTCCTGTATCCAGTGTTGTCGTTAGCCACATCGTTATTGGCGCTCTTCTCTCTGTGCAGCGTCAACAAAAGCTGCAACAATGGTCGCCGTGATGACAGCTCGTGGTGTACCATCCATCCTCGTACTGTCCGGGTTGGACACTTGTTTTGATACAAACAAGGCAGTTACTTCATTCAAGGTTATGTGCTGTGCTGTACGCTACTGGATGCCAGAGTGAACAATACGTCTGTCTTGAGACATGGTGATAGATTACAACTGTATGCGGCACCGGGATTGAAACCGCGGCCTTTGTCTTTCACCAGCAAGCAGCGTACCGTGCGAATTATCCAAGCACGAGTCACGACCGGCCCTCACAACTCTACTCGCACCTGCACTTCTCCACTAAATTTCAAGCTTCACAGATGTTCTTCGGAATACCTTGTGGGACTATTACTTCTGGGAGATAGGATATAGCAAAGAAATTACTTACAGGCTACGGGTTTGTTTCCATAATTAATTTTCACTCTGGAGAAGAGTATATGCTGGTACGAAGTTCTAGGTAGATTACAACTGCGTGCCAGATCTGGACTGAAAGCTGGGGCGTTTGCGTTTCGCGAGCAAGAGTTCTGCCGCAGAGCTATCCAACCATGAAGGCGAGTCGTGAGTCGTATTTCCACACCTCAGTCGGTAGAACATTTGATCAGGGAAAGTAAATGCTCTACATTCGAGTCCTAGTTGGTATACATTTGTAATCCGACAGGGAATTTCAAATCAGCACATCCAGAGCCAGGGAAAGCTTTGGAATGTCAGAAATAACTAGTACAATCAATGTACACGCGCAAAAAGTTCAGCGATGAAAATTTACTGCTTAACCAACAATGTTGTATCTTCCAGAAGGCGTTCAAAATGGTGACCAGCACTTTCAATTAAGGCATAACATCTTAGTAATAAATTCTAGCGCACTCTATCAGGCACACTAGGCATCAAATGAATCTCATCAGACGCTGCATGTATCCAGCTGGAAAAGTTTTCTTCATTGGGAACTGATGTCACTTAGTCGAAACATTTAGTGCTCACGAATAATAATAATAATAATAATGTTGTTGTTGTTGCTGTTGTGGTCTGCAGACCAGTGACTGGTTTGATACAGCTCTCCATGCTACTGTATTCCGTGCAAGCTTCTTCATCTCGAAGTACCTACTGCAACCTACATCATTCTGAATCTGCTTCGTGTATTCATCTCTTGGTCTCCCTCTACGATTTTTACCCTCCACGCTGCCACGCTGCCCTCCAATACTTAATTGGGGATCCCTTGATTGCCTCAGAACTTGTCCTACCAACCGATTCCTTCTTCTAGTCAAGTTGTGCCACAAATTCCTCTCCTCTCCAATTCCATTCAGTATCTCCTCATTAGTTACGTGATCGATTCATCTAATCTTCAGCATTCTCCTGTAGCACCACATTTCGAAAGCCTCTATTCTCTTTTTCTCTAAACTATTTATCATCCGTGTTTCACTTCCATACATGGCTACAATCCATACATATACTTTCAGAAACAACTTCCTGACTTAAATCTATACTCGATGTAAACAAATTTCTCTTCTCCAGAAACGCTTTCCTTGCCATTGCCAGTCTACATTTGATATCTTCTCAACTTCGACCATCATCAGTTATTTTGCTTCCCAAATAGCAGAAATCATCTACTACTTTAAGTGTCTCATTTCCTAATCTAATTCCCACAGCATCACCTTATTTAATTCGACTACATTTCATTATCTTCTTATATACTCCTTTCAGGACAATTTCCATTCCGTTCAACTGCTCTTCCAGGTCCTTTGCTGTCACTGACAGAATGTAATCGGCAAACCTCAATTTATTTTTATCCATAGATTTCAATTCCTACTTAAAATTTTTCTTTTGTTTCTTTCAATGCTTGCTCAATATACAGATTTGATAACATTGGGGATAGGCTACAAACCTGTCTCGCTCCCTTCCCAACCACTGCTTCTCTTCCATGTCCCCTCGACTCTTATAGCTGCCGTCTGGTTTCTGTACAAATTGTAAATAGCCTTTCTTTCCCTGTATTTGACCCCTACCACCTTCAGAATTAGAAAGAGAGTACTCCAGTCAGTATTGACAAAAGCTTTATCTAAATCTACAAATGCTAGAAACGTAGGTTTGCCTTTCCTTAATCTATCTTTTAAGGTAAGTCGTAGGTTCAGCATTGCTTCAAGTGTTCCAATAATAATAATAATAATAATAATAATAAAGGTCACGTACACTCACAAAGAAGTGAGCAGATGCATGTTAAGTGGTAACCCTATGACAAGTGCTGAACGTACATCGCGAGTGTATTGATCGTCCTTGTGTTCCCGACATCCCAAATCTTTCAGAGACTCAGGATTATTTGCAACACTGTAGGTTCCTATTCTAAAGTAGTTGTATTTCGAGTCCTCTATCAGTTCCTTCTATTTGTGCGGAATCTTTTGAACCGCCCTGTATGTTTATCAAACGTACTGGCTGTGAGCAGTGTCACGTAGATTCAACTGAAGTCTATGGGATCGTACACTCCTCAAAAACAGTGTTTCAGTGTTGCTAAGAAACAAAGATGTTTTGCAATTTCGTTTTTGTTAACATGATGCTCGAGCCTCAGAATAAACTACCAACATTTATATAATATTCCGACGTTTCTACAAGACACGACAGTTCATTATTTTAAACGGACATAAGATAAGGAATTAGAGGGAAAGTGTAGGATTTACCATGCTATCGATGACAATGTCATTAGCGACGGAGCATTGTGGACTTTATTTTATTTATTTACATATGCGATATGTTACTCGGATTGCTAAAACACACATTGTATTTGTGTATAATAACAAAAGGGTATACAATATTTGTTATTATTTGTCATATACAATCAATATAAATAATAATATTATAAGACAGAAACACAAAAAGAAAGAAAAACGAGAAACTACTTTCTACCATTAAATAACCACAATTGACTCCTTGAGTATTGCATAACGGAGACAAGCCGGTGGCGGCTCCATTATGCTCTGGTAAACATTAACGTGAGCATCCATGAGTCCAGTGGAGCTCGAGCAAGACACCATGACGGCCAAGGAGTATCGTACGCTGGTTGCAGAACACCACCACCCCTTCATGACGATTATGTTTCCCAACCGCATTGGCATTTTTCAGAGAGATAATTCCAATTAATATCCTGGCGCCGCAAGACAACTGATCTAAACCCGATCGAACACATCTTGGATGTAATTGAATGTAACGTCAGAGTTCATTGCCGCCCTCCCAGGAATTTACGGGAATTAAGTGACTTGTGTGTGCAGATGTGGTGCCAACTGTCCCCAGCGACCTATCAAAACCTCTATGCTCCCATGCCACGACGTACCGCCACTGTTATCCGTGCCAAAGGTGAACATATCGGCGATTAGGTAGGTGATCATAATGTTCTGGCTCATCAATGTACTTCTTATTGTTGAATACTACTTCTGTATTGGATCCATCCTTAAATGATCTCGGTCATCAACCACTCATTGGGAGATTCCTTTATTGTTCAAGGGCGTGCCACGAGTGTTTCCACTGTGTCAATCGATTCCACGGTTAACTAGATAATCCAAGAATTCATTTTTCTACAGCAACGCAATGGGCAGCCCTGAAGACGCTTCCCTCCAGCCAACCGCGAGTGCCCTCTCTCGATCCATACGAAATGTTGGCTGGCAGGGTTGAAAACATACTGTTGTGTGACTGGATGCCCGTGAAGTCCTCCCTGACTTTGCTACACACTGCATCGGTCGAATTGGTGGAGGATGGTGGAGAAATCGGTCAGGCCCTTACCAAAGCAGCGATTCCGTATTTTACTTCATTTGCTTCTGGAAATAAATCAGGATGGATTGAAATGGAAACCCACTTCCTTCCGAATGCGAGTTCAACATCCTAATAACAATCATCGAGCAAGGTGGGGCAGTGGTTAGCACACAGGACTCACGTTGTGGTGGACGACAGTTCAAACTCGCGTCCGGCCATCCCGGTTTAGGTTTTCCGTGATTTCCCTAAATCGCTTCAGGCCAATGCCGGGATGGTTCCTTTGAATGGGCACAGCTGACTTCCTTCCCCATCCATCCCTAACCCGATGGGACCGATGACCTCGCTGTTTGGTCCCCTTCCTAAAATCAACCAACCACCCAATCAATAACAATGCTGCCTCTCTCAGTGACGCTGGATAACGAACGACACTCGAAACATTATCATCCCATGAAAAGTAAAGTCATTACCCCCATGTACGTCGATCAATCCGTGTGGCGCATACGTTAGGTGTCTGATCCAAAGGACTGGTTCACTAAATCGTACGGAAAGACTAACTAACGACTTCTAAAGAATTGTCGTCCATCATTTCCTTTAGGTCGATCTCAGTCCCGCTTCAGTCCCGATCGGCCAGTCTCGTCCTTTATCGGGTGGTCACGCGTCGCTCATTCCATTTCCACAGATACTAGTTCCGAGCTCTGTCTCATTTTTTAGCGGTGGTCATTTCTTCTTCGTTCCTGTTCCACCGTTCTTCGTTCAATGCTGAATTGTAGTTCGACTCCTCTGTTGAATTAGACTGTTCTTGCTGAATTTCAAATCGTTCTCGAAAACTTGACTTCTAGTTCTTTGCGTGCGCTATCCAGTCTTCACGACCATTAATTTATAACTTTGTTATATTTATATACTAAATGGAAACCAGAATTCCTGATTCACTGTAAGTCACTTTTCGCTACGCTAGTCCGTGTTTTTGAAAACAAAGTGTCCAAACTTCCATTTCTGTCGTTCTCGGATTTTATAAAATAACTAAAATTGAAAATGAGATAGAAAAGGAATGGATAAAGACTGAAACTGCACTAGTCCCGAAAATGTCTGTTTACCAGTGAGCTACTTTCCAAAGATGAATGAGTTCGCTCATCTCTATTATGCGAGTGATTGACAACAATGCCTAATATTCTCGTGTCGAGTATACTGCCCATTGAGCGAGTCATACGTTGAACAGGATTCAGACAGCTGATTCGCTTGCCGATCCGTCCTACATAGTGAGCAAGTAGATCTGAGTCATGTGGCCCAGCTCGTCTCTGTGGCCGCCTCTTCCTGGGGTAGGACCTTAAGCATATCGCACAAGGGCCAGGGGAGGCGATAGTTCGACGATATTAATTCGAAGCGATGACAAGTCGTATTTATAGCAGAGCGAAAAAGTTGTGGGCGGTGAAGGGACATGATTACGTGTCCCATTTGAATACAGTTCGAAGAAGTGCGACCCTTATAAGCGATCCGTCGTGGGAGGAAGCTGGCAGAGTATTGTCTTCTCACACAATCAAAGCTGCTAATTGAACAGAAAGAAGAGCTCCGCGTCTTTCAGCTCCTAAATCAGTGGACAGCGAGGATAATGATAATGGGAGGAGCTTCTAACCGCTTTCTCACAACGGATTCTTTATCTGAGCGTCACGACGGTCATTCGGTAGAAACTGTTCTCTCTCTCTCTCTCTCTCTCTCTCTCTCTCTCTCTGCGTGTGCGTGCGTGTGTGTGCGTGTACGTGTGTGTGTGTGTGTGTGTGTGTGTGTGTGTGTGTGTGTGTGTGTTTTGGTATTTCCGCACGTGAATTCTAGCTTTGCTTGTTGCCTTATTCGTGAATGAAATGAGCATCTCATTAGAAAGTGAGAGGAATCCCTCAAGCGCTAGAGGAAGAAACCGCCCACGTGGAATTTGAAGGCCAACACTGAGCCGATTAATAATAATCTGAAGGATTTCTGCGTACCTACTCATTATTCAAAAATGGAATCCGTTACGAATGGCCCGCCGCGGTGTGGCCAAGCGGTTCTAGGCACTTCAGCCTGGAACCGCGCTACCGCTACGGTCGCAGGTTCGAATCCTGCCTCGGGCATGAATGTGTGTGATGTCTGTTGGTTAGTTAGGTTTAAGTAGTTCTAAGTTCTAGGGGACTGATGACCTCATATGTTAAGTCCGATAGTGCTCAGAGCCATTTGAAACATTTGAACGCTATGAATAAGAAACACACACATACTTACAAATGAATCTCTTAGTACAGTTCTTTTTATGCTCCACGAAGATTTTCAACGTCAACATTTCTGCAAGCAGATGACAGCATCAGATGTGTTCCTGTACAAGTGATTTTGTAAAGGTTAGGACAAAATCTCGGCTATGGACTATATCATCTTTCAGTTATGATTGTAGGTTCGTATGGGTAGAACTGGTGGATGGCGAAATGCATAGGCCTGTTATTCTGCGTACAAGCTTAAAAGCTACAGGAAGCTTAATAACGACGTATTTTATATCGAAGAATTAAAGGTCCACTCTCTAGCGCATTAGGTATGGGACTAATTGGAAGTGAATGAAAACTGAAAAATATAGGGTTTGGATCCCGTTATAGCATATGTTTCGAAGACTGCTGGTGTTGTACAATTGAATTCATAATTACCTGTCAAGAAGGCCACAGTTCGTAGTAACTGACGGAAAACCATCGAGTAAAACAGAAGTAACATCAGGCGTTCCCCAATGAAGTTCTGTAGACCCTTTTCTGTTCGTTATCCATATAAACGGCTTAGGATACAATCTGAGCAGCCCTCTTTGATCGTTTGCAGATTTTGGTGCCATTTACCGTTTTGTAAAGTTATCAGATGCCAACGGCCTTGCCGCAGTTGCAACACCGGTTCCCGTCAGATCACAGAAGTTAAGCGCTGTTGAACTAGGCTAGCACTTGAATGGGTGACCATCCGGTCTGCGGAGTGCTGTTGGCGAGCGGGATGCACTCAGCCCTTGTGCGGCAAACTGGGGAGCCACTTGATTCGGACGTAGCGGCTCCGGTCTCGGAAACTGACATACGGCCGGGAGAGCGGTGTGCTGACCACATGCCTTTCGTATCAGCATCCAGTGACGCCTGTGGGTTAAGGATGACACGGCAGTCGGTCGGTAACTTTGCGCCTTCATGGCCTGTTCGGGAGGAGTTAAAGTTATCAGATGATCAAAATCAGTTGTAAAATTATTTGGAGAGAATGTCTGTATGGTGCGAAAAGTGGCGATTGACTCTAAATGGTGAAAAGTATGAAGTTATCCACATAAACAAATTTTGGTTGCACGATAAATCACACAAATCTGAAGGTAATGAATTCAACTAAATACACTCCTGGAAATGGAGAAAAGAACACATTGACACCGGTGTGTCAGACCCACCATACTTGCTCCGGACACTGCGAGAGGGCTGTACAAGCAATGATCACACGCACGGCACAGCGGACACACCAGGAACCGCGGTGTTGGCCGTCGAATAGCGCTAGCTGCGCAGCATTTCTGCACTGCCGCCGTCAGTGTCAGCCAGTTTGCCGTGGCATACGGAGCTCCATCGCAGTCTTTAACACTGGAAGCATGCCGCGACAGCGTGGACGTGAACCGTATGTGCAGCTGACGGACTTTGAGCGAGGGCGTATAGTGGGCATGCGGGAGGCCGGGTGGACGTACCGCCGAATTGCTCAACACGTGGGGCGTGAGGTCTCCATAGTACATCGATGTTGTCGCCAGTGGTCGGCGGAAGGTGCACGTGCCCGTCGACCTGGGACCGGACCGCAGCGACGCACGGATGCACGCCAAGACCGTAGGATCCTACGCAGTGCCGTAGGGGACCCCACAGCCACTTCCCAGCAAATTAGGGACACTGTTGCTCCTGGGGTATCGGCGAGGACGATTCGCAACCGTCTCCATGAAGCTGGGCTACGGTCCCGCACACCGTTGGGCCGTCTTCCGCTCACGCCCCAACATCGTGCAGCCCGCCTCCAGTGGTGTCGCGACAGGCGTGAATGGAGGGACGAATGGAGACGTGTCGTCTTCAGCGATGAGAGTCGCTTCTGCCTTGGTGCCAATGATGGTCGTATGAGTGTTTGGCGCCGTGCAGGTGAACGCCACAATCAGGACTGCATACGACCGAGGCACACAGGGCCAACACCCGGCATCATGGTGTGGGGAGCGATCTCCTACACTGGCCGTACACCTCTGGTGATCGTCGAGGGGACACTGAATAGTGCACGGTACATCCAAACCGTCATCGAACCCATCGTTCCACCATTCCTAGACCGGCAAGGGAACTTGCTGTTCCAACAGGACAATGCACGTCCGCATGTATCCCGTGCCACCCAACGTGCTCTAGAAGGTGTAAGTCAACTACCCTGGCCAGCTAGATCTCCGGATCTGTCCCCCATTGAGCATGTTTGGGACTGGATGAAGTGTCGTCTCACGCGGTTTGCACGTCCAGCACGAACGCTGGTCCAACTGAGGCGCCAGGTGGAAATGGCATGGCAAGCCGTTCCACAGGACTACATCCAGCATCTCTACGATCGTCTCCATGGGAGAATAGCAGCCTGCATTGCTGCGAAAGGTGGATATACACTGTACTAGTGCCGACATTGTGCATGCTCTGTTGCCTGTGTCTATGTGCCTGTGGTTCTGTCAGTGTGATCATGTGGTGTATCTGACCCCAGGAATGTGTCAATAAAGTTTCCCCTTCCTGGGACAATGAATTCACGGTGTTCTTATTTCAATTTCCAGGAGTGTACTTAGTGATTACAATTACGCGTAACGGAACTTGGAATGGTCACATAGCTAAGGTTGTGGGGAAAGCGAACCAAAGACTTCGACTTATTGGAAGAGCACTTAAAAATACAACAGGTCTACTAAAAAAACTATGATTGTCCGTCCTGTTTTGGAGTATTGCCACATTAGATAAGATTGACAGAGGAAATCGAAAATGTTCAGAGAAGGGCAGCTCGTTTCGTATCATCACGAAATCGGGGACAGGGTGCTCACTATATAAGACATCGATGTTTTATACCCTCTGTAACATGTATAATGATGATTACCTAATATCCACACGATCACCTGGTACCATAGAGGTGGACAGAGTATAGTCCCTTCCAATAAGCTTAACCATCGTAAGTGATAGGATTGTTTCACTGTATGTAATAAAACGTCTAAACGCCTGCGCAGACGTTCGTGTGATTCCGCAGTTGTTGTTGTCGGGTAGCACCTATTCGACATACTCAACGTGCTTGTATTAGAAGGGCGTCATTTATTCACAGGTTGCCACACGAACGGAATTGTTAACATCCTTTACTAGGAACATATATAGTTACTTAGTTGAAATGAATTACAACATTATAAATAGCACTGCGGAACTCATTAAGAGTTAAACGCTGATTTAGCTCTTTGTTTGCTACAAGATCAAATACTTCACTACGTTACTTGTCATTATATTTCCTGTTCGGTTGTTACATTTATATACCACCTTGTATAACGACACGTTATTCGTAAATGGTGTGACGCGCTTGTAGCCTATTGCCGATAGCAGGTGTACGGGGTACTTGATGTGTAATGATGTAATGGTGACCTTCATTGATGAAATGCCACTCCTACAGGATTATCAACGCTAGTTGGTAGGTGACATATTAGTTTACTTAGGCGAAGTGGGTGGAACATCGTATATAGCCATGTGTATTCTACCACAGTACAAATAATGACTACCCTACGCTGAAAAGTTTTACACTACGGTTAAATAATGTAATTACCTTAGCTATATATTACCTTTCTATTTTATGAAACATGCAGATATTTCCTCATGTAAGTGACGCGTTATGCTGCAGACCAAATGAACTGTTTTGTGGAACTGAGACCAGTGAACTACAGCCCATATCCTGCTGCAGATGTAGCCCATTATATTTGTTCACCTCACTGGATAATCTCGCGTTCATTTAATTTTTTGTGCCTTCACTTCTCTTACCTATTAATACATATATGTTGCAAGATGTCGAATTTTATTGCAAGAATTATACATGTCATGTAGTACAGATATTTTCTATAAGTCGTGTCTCTTATTATGGTTTTAACACTTTTTGGTCGCATATACATATGAAAACTGGAATTGTTTTAGTTTAGTGGAATATGATGGATTCGCCATCGTCATCTGTCACCATTTGGTGTAAATTTTGCCGTTCGCGTCTTTCATGTGACGTCTCACCGACTTCTGTGCATAGTGGTGGTGGTGGTTAGTTTCCTGTGCATAGTGCTGACACACTTAAACACATTCTTTCCGTAGGAAACTGTCGCGTTTGATTCAGAATTACAACATTGGATTCAATGTACTGAAGTTGCACGTCCTCTGATTCAGCTTCTGAACCACTAGATCGGTCATCTGTTCGGTTTCGTACGGTCTCAACCTGAGATACCCATCGCGAAACTGCCACCATTCCCTCTGCATTCTCACTGCGTTTGGTTTCGTGACTCGTATTCGATACATTTTGATGTAGATCATTTTCTATGCTATCAAGATCTTCAGTTTGCCCTATATGCGATGATCTACGTCAGACCGCCATCTCAGACAGTTTAATTGTCCTCTGTCTTTCACGATTTGCGCGAACCTGAACACTAGTTAGCATGAAGTTATACGATCTGACACGTCTCCAAAATGTCATAGAAAGTCTCTTAAGACATTAACACATCATTATCAATGCCGTTCACAGTTTATGGGTACTCAAACCAACTGAGCAACGCTCTGAATAACTTCGTGCGTGCCAGAAAGGTCATGCACAACTACTTTTATTCCAAACACACACAAAAATTACTCATTAATACAACCTTCTCCTACTCTGTTGATCACACATTTACATTACTCTGATCAATATGCAGACACATACACTGAGTAACCTTATCACTTTTTATTTTCAAAAAAAAAATTATTTTCCTATCACCAAATTTTAATTACTCTTCCTAATCTGACTAGTTGCCATCCTGGCACACCAATTGACTTCCTGGCAGGGGCACCATTATCTGACACTCTATTGCTTTTCACGTTAATCAAACATCAGCAAAAACACCCTGTGAGTGCGTTAGCATCATTAGAATAAATTGCTGGGGTTAGGAGTGGACGCTTATTCTATGACATAGTACATTGGTGTTTAGCTCTAAAATTTGTTTAATTTCTCTTTTGTTGTCAGAGGAGCACACAGGTTTACTTAGATTGTGACATGACAATTTCAGGACAGTTGCCAAGATAACGTATTACGTCCTGATTAGCAGAAATAGCTCTGAACACAACAATATCAAATTTAAATAGAAGGTTCTCTACAAGATTTTTCTTACTTCTAGACAGTGTAGCCTCATCTGATGTGGTCAAAATTCGGACAAATCATCCGATTTCGGTTCTAAGTTCAGTACTATTTAGGATGATCATCAAGTCTACAGAGGCTGGTTAGTTTTGTGAGAAGATGAGCAAAAGATAACTCAAGGTTGCTAGAGTTCACAGTGGACACAATAGGGTGATCCAGCATTTACCCCTCTGTGAATGGAATTTACCTTTTGCTGCGACGTGCTGTCAGCTGCATGGCTCCTCTCGCCCTCTGAAAATCCTATAAAAATCTAATCAAAATTTTACTGATTTTATCAGCTGAAACTGTACTATGTTTCTCGTTAGTCGAGAACACATGCGTTCATCCCTAGTCTGGAAAATATGACGATATACAGGTGCATAGATGGAGCAGCGTGTATACTTCAACATCCTCTCAGTTCTTCCTAAAACAATTAACTACGTGATTGTTTCACTTCCCCACTGTCAGAGCTCACCGAATCTTCAGCTGGTTTCTAGCTGAATGTCAGCCAAAGTGAACACAGTGTTCACACAAAAATTCCTCTTTTCGCGTCGTACAGAGCGTGATGTGCCCTGTTCTACACTTGACACTGGTTCAGGGGAGAGTTCTCGAAGTTTTCGGTATTGTGGCTTTCGTAATAAACTGTCCCGCACCTGTGTCCTTATGTGCTTCACGTCACGGCTTTTTCAGACCAATAGGAGCGTTCCTTTCATCTTGTGGAAACTACCCCTACCAATTGCAAAAGGGCCTACCTTTAAACTGCATCGAAATGTCGCCCCCTTTACTCCTCCTGAGTTTATTCCAGCCAATTGGATATTTTGTGCGCGCTCCTGACGTCTGAAAGTTACACATGTACATCATGAGGGCTCAATGGGCCTTTCACATGATCAGCTGCATCTCTGACCTCTTTGTATCCATTTGGAAATTCCCCAACACAGTTTTCTAAAGATTTTCTCCATCGCAGGCAGCGCTGGGCCGCTACCTACTCCCGTCCATGTATCGTATGCCTCCTTCGTTGTCCCTCTCGCTGTGGGTCACCAGCCCCTGTTAGAAGCCTTTCGTTCTATGTGGATCGTGATAGCGCAACTTGGGTCTGCCCCCAAACTAAAATGTTCCTTCCAGCAGATTTTTTCACCTTTTACTCACTGACATGCAGAATTTGGGTTCAGTGTGTGAATACCGTCAAATCTAGTGTCATCCCTTTGCATTACATACTGTACATTTTGATAGGCAAATCTGCAAACTATCGCTGAAGTATCCATCTATTTGTTACCTTGTATAAAATCTCATTTAAAGTGTGAGATTAACATTCATTCAAGCTGCCATCTTACATCTTTTATCTTTCTTATTTATTAATGTAACGTTTAGGCTGCACGTAACGATTGAGATTCTGGCGTGTCCGCCGGCGTCGCCCTGTGATGGTCTCTCACTGACCTCTTGGCTCTGCCACTGTTCGAATGGAGCCGTGGCTGTTGGTATTATACAGCCGACAGACTGCTGTTGAGCTGCTTGTTGTTCGATGGAATCCTCACAGGCAAGCGCCTGGTCGTTGTCAGCTGCTGGTGCTGGAGTTTCTGAAACAAAACAGTAGTGTCAGATTTATTGTCAGTTGTGACGGTCCCCTCCATGGGCTGAGTTGGTTAAGGTGTGGCTTGTGTCTTGACCCATCAGTATACTAGATTTCTACCATGTCAATTCCTAGAGGCCATTCAACGAAGGCTGAGACCCATCGTGAACTATGACTGGTACATAGATTTGCTTGAGACAAGGTCTTGTGGGGCATACTTGTGTTGTTGTAGGTTCTGAAGGCTGATGCGATGGAAGTGTCGGGTGGATGATGGCTCACTGGGAACGTAATAGGCGTACATGTAGTTCCTCAGTGTTTAACACCTCTTCATGAGAGTGTCCCTAATATTAGAATAGAAGAAGGGAGAGTGCACTGGTAATTGAGCGATGCCTGCAGATTTCAGACAGTTGAGTTTTGAAAGTTCTTACAAAATGTTCTGGAATGGGGCTGTATGGACTAACATGATACTGCCACAAAGGAATTATAGACAATGGCTACGAGTGGGCATTGATCTAAATCAATGAATAAAGTTGAAAATTTGTGCTGCACTAGGATCTGAACTCATGTCTCCTGCTTACTAGGCAGGTACTCTGACCACTAAGCCATCCAGACACAGAGGTAGTTGTAACTCCATGGACTACTCTAGCATGCCTCCCAACAGACCCACATTCACAGCTTATCAACATAATACTAATGTTATGAACTTTGCTTATTATGGTTACTACTCGTGGCATTTTGTGATTCCTGTAAGATTTCGAACCTGGTGTGCATCCGCACTGGACAGATGATTGGTCGTCGTCAGCTTATTTATATAAATGTTATTTTTTTTATTTTGGACAAGTCCTAAAGTACAAACATCACATATGTATAATGTGAATCCGCTTACATTAGAAAATTCCTGTCACTCTGTGGATGTTAGTTGCGGACCATTACCGATTACTTTAGTTTCCAGGAAACCCTCTAAATCAACAATCCTGGATAACGTCTGGATGGTGGCAGCAGAAGTGGTGGAAGGCATCCATGTGAAAAATGGGTATCCAGAGCTTGCGTCCACCACAACGAGCCAAGACGTCCCCAGAAACTGGCCAGCAAAATCCAAATGAATCCTTGACCAAGCGATTGGGATGTATGGCCATGGGAAATATCTATGGGCAGGGGCTACTTACTTGGAGTGGCAAGTAATTCAAGCAGAAACAATGTTTGTCTTTGCTGTGTCCATTCTTCAGAAGTACATGTGATGTCTGTCCAGCTATTTTTTAATAACCACCCCAAGAGCCCCTGAGCGAGGAGTTTCAGGAGCGAGCGGGGAATTACAGCTTATGTTTGCCTGTTTTCCGCTTGGAGCAGTATGACCTCCTGTACTTTAGAGAGGTCGTGGCAGTGAACCCATAAGGCCTGGAGGTTCTGGATTCTGTAGTATCTGTCTCTTGGCTCGTCACCAAAATAGCATGCATCTGAAGACCTTGCCAAGGAAGGACTGAGTTCTGTGCTGCATTGTGCTTCACGGTGTTGCCATCCAGATGTAGGTTGTTGATGGCTTCCTCCATTGTGACATCCAGGTGGAAGAAGACTTCGGGTTCCTCATCCAAGGCATGGTCAAACCCGACAGAGAAACAGCAGAGAAGATCCACATTAGCATGGTGATTTGTTGAACAAAACTGGATGTCATACCAGTAACTTGATAGAAAGAGTACCCAACGTTGCAAGTGTTGAGCAGTCTTGGTCGGAAGAGCTGCTGTAGAGTGCAGGAGCGGAAAGAGCGGCTTGTGGTCTGTGAGGAGTGTGAATTGACGGCCACAGACGTAGTTATGGTATTTATTTACGCCAAATATAATGGCAAGCACTTCCTTCTCCACTTGGCGGTAATTCTTCTTTGGGTGATCCAATGTTTTGGAAACAGCGGCTATAAGGCGTTACAACAAAAGAGCACCTCTTCCGCCCCATCAGGCAGCAGCAGCAAGCCGAGACACACGCAGCAACAGGGAAGTAACCGAGTTTGCGGCTTTTAAGAGTTCCCAGGGACTAATTTTATAACATCATCTGTGTGCTTTAATAGTTTAGTTTCTTTAGTGTCTGCGTGTTAATTTAATATATAATAGCCACAGTTTTCGTTCGCGTTGGAAAGCAAACCTATTTTGTGACATATTGCAATTATTTATTTACACCTGAGTGTTTCGGTAGTTAGGTTTTTGAATCTCTGCGTGTTAATCTAATTTATCAGACACAGTTCATTCGTTGTCGTCAGTGTCTACAGTAAAATTGCGCAGCACGTGCCGATAGTCCGGTTAGCTGCACAGCTTAGTTTTCCACAGTATTTAGTATGGACAGGGACTGCGATTGTTGTGTGTGGATGCGAGCCGAGTTGGGGACACTTCGGTCTCAGCTTCAGGCTGTGATGGCTTCGGTTAAGCAGCTTGTGGCTGCGGTGGGTTGGCACCACTGTTGTGGGCCGGCCTTGGGGATCCAACAGACGTCCACCACGACCGAGTCCTCCGACCAGTCCTCACTGGTGGTCAGCCCACATTCTGCTAGCTCTGAGGTTGACCCCTCACCTGTGGTCGAGTGGGAGGTTGCCCTGGGGCGTATCAGGCGGCGAAAGACTTGCCAGGCGGCCAAACGTGAGCCCTTCCCGGTTTGTCTCACAAACAGGTTCCAGATTCTGTCTTTGGCTGACACTGTCGCTGAGCCAGATGCCGTCGCCTGTCCTGTTTCAGAGGAAACCTCTCAGCCTGCAAGACAATCACACAGGGTGGGATTATTGAAAGTTGGGAGCTCCATCGTTAGGCGCTTTATGGGGCGCCCTAGCGACGTGGCTGCCAATAAGAGAAAGAAAACCAATGTGTACTCCGTGTGCATACCGGGTGGAGTAATTCCAGGCGTGGAAGGGATCCTCCCGGATGCCATGAAGAGCACAGGGTACAGCCAACTGCAGGTGGTGGCTCAAGTCGGTACCAATGATCTGTGGCTCAGAAGAGATTGTTTCGAGCGGCTAACAGAAGAGGTAAGGGCTGACAGTCTTGCTTGCAAGATGAAACAAGAGCTGAACATTTGCACCATAGTCGACAGGAGTGACTGCGGATCTTTGGTACAGAGCCGAGTGGAGGGTCTCAGTCAGAGGCTCAGACGGTTCTACTGCCGTGTACGCTGCAGATTCGTCGACTTGCGCTAAAGGGTGGTTGGGTTCCGGATTCCGCTGAATAGGTCAGGGGTCCATTATACGCAGGAGGCGGCTACACGGGCAGCAGGGGCTGTGTGGCGTCGACTGGGCGGTTTTTTTAGGTTCGAGGGTCTCGGGAAAACCCAAGAAGGGCAACAGTCACAAAAGGTGCAGGCCGAGCATAGGAACAACGTATATACAGGAACCATCGCTATAACAGTTGTAAAGTGCCGTAGCTGTGCTCTGTGCTGGGAGGGTACCAGAGTTCCTACCGCTGATAGAAAGCACTGATGCTCAGATCGTTATTGGCACTGAAAGTTGGCTAAAGCCGGAAATAAGCTCAGCTGAAATTCAGTGATATACCTCTTTTGTAGATCTAATAAGAAATCGCAGGTTACAAATGCATTGAACTTCAAGATTTTTGTTCTGTCGTTGCGGACGTTTAGTACTCTGCCATCCGGATGTTGACGCTATTCACAAAGGAATCTTGCGCCGCCGAGACAATAGTTACGTCATGTTTCCGCTGCTCTCGGCGGAAACCTGTGTCTCCGAGGCAAGAGATAGTCTTCAGTTGTGTGTTTACATTCGGAGAGGTTAACTGAAGCGTTATGACACAACGGTTTACGTAGGTAATATTTGTTATTGGAAATGCTGCAAGTCATTAATTATTGTGTTACCTGTAAAACATAGAATTAACCGGAATGTTAGCAATGCATAAATCATTGTCAGAAGTACAAATACCATTCGCTAATGAAGAATTGTTAGATATGCTCTTAATTTATAGCGAATTTCGACAAAATGCCTGAAGAGTAGCAGAATTGTTTGCTGAACATTTCCCAGCAGACGCTGACAAAGTCATCACACATTCGTTAATACTATCAAAAACATCTGTAGACTTCATGGTTTGCCAAAAGAGAAGCATACGAAAGAGACTGCCGAAGTAGTAGTTCTTGGAGTTGGAGCCGTAAACTCACATGCCATTTCTGGTACCATCTATAGAAAAAACGTTCTGGATAAACTTCATAGACATAAATATCATCCATTCCATATTTCTCCGCTTCAAGAGCTAAGTGGCAGTGATTTTCAAAATCGTTTTAGATATTGTCAGGGGCTTCACCAGCATGACAGTAATTTTGTAAAGAAACTATTATTTACTGATTAGGTCACGATCAGGAATGTAAATTTGAGAATCATGCACTACAGGCGAATGGGAAACCGACAATGGCGTCATCAGGTGTGAATCTGTGGTGTAGCATAATCGGACAATGCGTGATCGAGTTTTATTTAGTTGTGGGTACGCCGAATGGGGAAAACTACATACATTTTTTGGTTAAATATTTTACCTTTGTTAGAAAACGTGTCCTTGAAAATTCGCCATATGATATGGCTGCAGTATGATAGATGCCCTGCCCATAATTCTTCAGCAGCAGCACATATGTCAAATGTCTTATTTCTAAACTGGTTAGTGATGAAAGCAGTCCTATTCACAGGCATACAGCACGATTGCCTGACCTGACGTTGGACTTCCTTCTCTGGGATCAAGCAAATCGTAGTGTCTTCGAGCGATTACAGTGAATGTGAGGACATGAGAGAGAGACAACTGCTGCTGCTGCATGTAAAGCGTTTCCTCCTGATATGATGACAGTAGCTAATTCGGCAGTGATGCAGTGCGTACGAAAGCGTCTGGATGGAAATGGTTCATAGCGCTCTGAGCTCTATGAGACTTAACATCTGAGGTCATCGATCCCCTAGAACTTAGAACTACTTAAACCTAACACATCGATGCCCGAGGCAGGATTCAAACTTGCGACCGTAGCAGTTGTGCGGTGGGTGGTAATGCTTCTCCCTCTGTACACACGCTTTAGAATATTCACAAACACAAATATTTCCTGACAAAAAAGAAAAGCACCAAGAAGGCATGGTCGGATGCCAATGTAACTTCACACGTGTGCACACCATCGGCGTGTATGTAAGTGATTAGAGTGTTAGTTCTCTGCGGCAGGTAAAACGACCACTAGAATGCATTTGAATGTTCCGTATTTTTATTGCTACCAACATTTTAGCTGAACAAGGAGTGCGAACGGCTTGTGATGCTGAGTGATCAGTGCGAACGATACAGAAGTGCCAGGTACTCGTCTGAGACAGCGTTATCAGTACCTGACAGAGTTTCAGAGGACCCTCATTGTTGGTATGCATTTGGCCGGCTGGTCGAATCGTGCTATATACAGATTCTTTGGGCATTCGGCTGTGAAAGTAACCAACTGCGAACGTGAGGGTAGTCGTTATCGCCATCAAGGCCCTTATCGGCCACGTCTGATAGCCACGAAGAAGTAACGCCACATTGTACACCTAGCACGTCGTAACTCTTTCACACATGTGTCTGCCAACAGGGGACAACTAATAGACTCCACACAACATTCTTGACGTGGCTGAGAGACATAGACTGCTTAGGAATAGCGTCGCATTGTGTTCAACAATGAATAACCAGTCTGCACTTCTCCAGCTGTCCCTCGTCGATGAGTATGGCCGTGACCAGGGGAAAGGTCCAAATTTCCATTCCTTTGGAGAGACAAAACGGTGTTACTCATGACGTCAGGGTGTGGGTATCAACCACGTATGACTTAAGCTCCATGATGATTGTGATTTAAGGCAGTCTGACGGCGCAACGGCATGCCGCACACATCATGTGTCCTGGTGTATTACCTCTTACGTGACACTACCGTGGCGCTATTTTGCAACAAGACATTGCTCGTACACACATGAAACGAGTCTCTACGAACTGACTGCATGATGCCGATGTACTCCTGTGACTCGCAAAATCCTCAGATACGTGACAGTAGAACGTCTGAGAGGCCAACTCGAATGTCAACTCCTACCCCTGCCCCAGTGGCAATATCGAGGATGCTGAGGCCAAATTGCAACATTTGTGGGCCAGCTTGTCACAAGAGAAGACAGCATGGTTTTATGAAATTCTTTCCACTCGGGTAAATGTATGTAATCAGAACAAAATGGTTCAAATGGCTCTGAACACTATGGGACTTAACATCTGAGGTCATCAGTCCCCTAGAACTTAGAACTACTGAAACCTAACTAACCTAAGGACATGAGACACATCCATGCCCGAGGCAGGATTCGAACCTGCGACCGTAGCGGTCGCGCGGTTCCAGACTGTAGCGCCTAGAACCGCTCGGCCACTCCGGCTGTAATCAGAACAGAGGGGGTGCAAAGTCATACCAATAAGTGGACTCATACTGCCAAGATCTTTATAAATTTGTCTCTGTAATGAGATCATTGAAATATCACACACCCCTCTCAATTCGTAAAGTTTCATTTCGTTTCTTCCTTTCCGCCTCTGCGGCTTCAATTTTTTTATTGTCCAGTCTGTCTTTATTGCCTGTTGTTCACAATCTTTGTTTTCATTTATTTCATGCATTATTTTATCGTACGATATATACAGGTGTGCGGATGACACAACATGTGTAAAACAAACGGAAGAAAAAGTTCCTTTCCATTCCAAATAAATCATCTGATCCACTATATTCTAATAAATTTGCCATTAACAGACGTCTCTTTACGAACATTAGATGTTTTCATGCATGTCTGTCCATTTGTTGAACATTGTTTGGGGTATAAAGTTTAACTTTATGAAGTTAATGTCAGCTGAATGACTTTCCGGTGACAATTTTTTCTTTGATAAAAATGCGTTTAAGCCCTGTAAAATATAAAGCGCAGGCATACTCTACAATAGGTACAGATGTACTCCAAGGAATATAGTATCTGTACAAGAAATCAAAGAGGCCTAAGACAGTCTACATTCCAGTCACCGTATCTAGGAGTGAGGGTGTTGGGACAAGTCTCCAGAACATATTACGAAAAGCATTAATGGTTTAACGCATATCAGATATCTAATTTTTAAGCTAACAATTGAAAAATAATGTAACAATAAATCACAGGGTCTCGAAACTGTAAAGAATAATAGGAAATCACAAGTTATTTGTAAAGTGGATACTTTTCGATTGCTTGTCTGCGGCACATCCCACATGGATTGGCTTGCGGGATGATCATCTGCAGACGATATTGCAGCACGGGGAAATGTATCCATTCATAGATGGACGGTACCTGATGCAATGGTTCAGCTCAAACCTCAAAAAGTCTAGTAAGGTAACGTAGAAAGACAAAGTCTAAGAAAAAAATGACACGAATATTGGCCTTCCCTGAAGAGGCGGGAATGATTGAAAGAAACTTCATTCCCCTATTTTCGCTATCGGACAGTCATTGTTCGCAGACATGTCTTCAGAAATGTGGAGCTATGAGAAGTAATGACGCCGGCCGGAATGGCAGAGCGGTTCTAGGCGCTTCAGTCTAGAACCGCGAGACCGCTACGGTCGCAGGTTCAAATCCTGCCACCGGCCGCGGTGCTCTCGCGGTTCTAGGCGCGCAGTCCGGAACCGTGCAACTGCTACGGTCTCAGGTTCGAATCCTGCCTCAGGCATGGATGTGTGATGTCCTTAGGTTAGTTAGGTTTAATTAGTTCTAAGTTCTAGGCGACTGATGACGTCAGTAGTTAAGTCGCATAGTGCTCAGAGCCATTTCAACCATCAAATCCTGCCTCGTGCGTGGATGTGTGCCATGTCCTTCGGTTAGTTAGTTTTAAGTAGTTCTAAGTCTAGGGGACTGATGACCTCAGATGTTAAGTTCCATAGTGCTCAGAGCCATTTGAGCCATTTAGAAGTAATGACAATGGTAATTGTACAATACGACTTTATGTAAAGCAAATTATGACGTTGTCGATGTCGTGAGAGATCGTTGTTATTATAGTTATTAAGTCAATTGTGTTATACATATAAACCTCAAATTTTCGGATGAATGCTTTTCAAATTACGTTTTTCTCTGAACTGCAATTTCTTGTCATTTTTACTAAACAGGTATGCTAATTAATTGACGTAAATCAGTTATTGGTGTTAAACTGAAACACATTGCATAGGAGGGGTACCGTCGTCACGATAGTCACAAGGCTTACATTATCACAATGAAAAAGCCAAGCTGTATCAGAGTTACAAAATATGATTCTCCCCCCTCCCGCGGAAGGGAGAAAATCTGTCATCTTTTCTGTCTTTGTTGGAGGAGGGAGATGAAAGTAACTCGTGAAACCCCACCAGATATGTAAGTAGGCAACTTATTTTGTTGATTATTCATACCCAGCTTCTGACCTTCCTTCCCCTTCCCTTTCGAACAACAGCAGACGCGAGCTCCTAGCCAATAGTGCGATACTATTATCTCATCTAACCCAAAGTTTTAGCATGGCACAGGTCCCTAGAATCTTAATTATATTAACAATAACAACAATACGTATAAAATGTCTTAAAATATTAAATCACTTCCATCAATGATTCGTGCATAGCTATAGCATAACTTCAAAGATTGTGAAATTTAGAGACGTACATCATTTGAAAAGGGCTCGTTACAAAATGTGAGACGTACGTCTGTCCTACAGTTGATCTACGAGCAATAAATCTTACGGCGATTCCCTACGATAAGCGTGTGCGTAAGTCGTTTACACTGCCGTCGCTATTGAGTATACAAGTTAAGTCAGTCCTCAGAGCGAGGGTACTTGCAGTTCCCTTGTCTGTGTTACCACAGACTGCCCATAGCTGTCCGCTTATACTAGAGTAGCAGCAGGTATAGGGAGCCTAGTTGTGTCTTGCCACTGAAGTTCTAAAATATCCATCGACCTAGCGTCTTCGAGTGATGTTCTCGTTACAGCGCGGAGGTAGCACGTAGATCGCGAGTCTGCTGCTCTTGCTGTGATGTTGCAATGAAACTATTATAAACTGGCTAAGGCTTACCGCTACTCAAATTAAAATCCAGAAGATTTTTGGACTGCCATAGACTTTATTTTCCACACTTCATCAGATAACGCCGAAGACTGATCACAGAAACTGTGTGATAAAATACAAGTTTCATACGTTAAGTCATTGATCATTCTTATTATCCACAAATACAATCCTCCTACACGGATTAAAATTATATAAATCACTTTCAGTATATCAAAAATCAAATCACACTTCCTAAACTCAAATTCTCTCTGCCTCACTTGTAGAGTCGTGATTTTAGACGCGCGCTGAAAGCCAAGCATCTATACTAATCGGCCAATCGTTAACTAGTGTGCTGAGCAGCACAAACCGCTCCAAAAAGTAATACTAAAATGAAGTTTTGACTAGGCGTATTTGGTGATAGCTTAGTACTGACAAGTTTTCGCCGTTGATTACAAACGACATCTGAGTCGTACTTCAGTAATAACTAATTAATGAAAATGTGAATTTTTGTTCACTGACCCGAGAATAATCCCTCCACGTTCCACCACAGCGCGGTTTCTCACGATACTGGTGCTCTTACCACTATCTGTTGTTCGCACCTCGTTCCACTTTGTGACATTATTGTGTCAGCTGCTCCATCTTCGGTCAACTGAGATATGAATTGTGGCAGTAACGCTTGAAATATTATGAGTAATGTCATAATTATACGATACGAAATGGAAGTGTACACTCATTATCGTATTTCACTTAACGAAACGACTCTGAATACAGCTCTGCAGACTGTGGCAATGCCGACGTGTAAATCGGATGGTGCTGTTTGCTTCGCTTTTATTTTGAAATGATCAGTTCATCTGCAATTATTTTCTTACTTGAAGATATTTCCCTCTCTGCCTTGCCTCACTCAACTTCTCTGGACATTTGCAAGAACCTTGGTTTTAGTGCAACATTATACTCCACTAGTTGGCCAAAAATAACTTACGAAACTGTTCTTTGAAGATAGTCGTAGCCCCCAAGACTCTCATCTGGGATCCACTTCTACCCCGCCGAACCGATCCCAGGATCCGCTACTACTGCAGAAGGGTCGAAGCGGTGATTCGCAAGCTACTATTTTTCCTACAGCAAACTAGGACCGAATCGGAGACCGCGAAAAAAAAAAAGACAGTGGCCACGGGCGTCGTGACTAGTAGAGAAGCCGAAGAAGAGAAGGGACATGCTGGAGTCGCGTTAGCTGTCCAGCGTGCCTCGGCGTGCGTGCGCTGTGTGCCGAGTGAAAGCCCGCGGCCGCGCCAGGGGAGGGGTGACACAATCGCAAAACCACGCCCACGGCCGCCGCAGCCCAATCGGCCGTAAGTACATTTTAATCTGCCAGCTGGGGGCGCGGCAGACCGCCTCCCCCTCCCCCTGCCGCTCCTCTCGCGGCCGAATCATTCCAGTCGCGGACGGGCCTCATACGTAGGGCCCCATAAATCCAGAATAAAACGTCTCGCGAGAAGAATGCCAAGAAACTAGGGGAAGCGTATGTCACATGACGCAGTGGAAGCAAACACTGAAGCCACAGTCACAGAAAATAATTTAAGTTAGAACTTCGAGTACAGCTCGCTCACTTCTCCCAGGCTGATATCGAGCTCCCTGACTTCTGAAAGGCACTCCACAATGTTCCGCATAGTGTCAAAAAAATACGAACTTACCTCGTCTCGGTCCAGATATGTCACTGGGTTTAGGACGTCCTAGAAGATATAACTCAGCGCTTTGTAACCAACGAAATAAATATAAAGGTAATTTTATTAGTACCACATGGGCCGTTAGCGCTTGCATTAGCTCCACGAAGCTGTTTACGGAAGATGCTATTGTAAGTGGGAAGTTTACAACGTCAAAAGGCTGCAGTGGAAAGTAGCCACGTCTACACAGGAACGATGATTGCTGCGGGGATTGGCAGTTGACACTGATCGTAAATAAATGTTGAGTACTGCGCATAAACAGGCATAGAGATCCGATACTGTTGGATTTCACTATTGGTGATAAATTCTAGGAAACTGTTATCGATGTATCATACCTAAAGTAACTGTCCAGAGCGGCCCAAAGTGAAATGAGCACACACATGTAAACCTAGTAAAAGCAAATGTTAGCCTGAGATTCACTGGAAGAATCTTAAGAAACAGTAATTTACCCACGAAGGAAGTGCTTTCCAAACATTCGTTCGCCCGATTATTGAGTACTGCTCGTCAGTCTGGACCCTCTCCAGATTGGATTACCAGATAAGATAGAGAAGACCCAACGCAGAGTTCCGCGTTTCGTCATGGCATCGTTCTGTAAGCGCGAGAGCGTTAAGATGATGGTCAACAAACTCTAGTGACACACGCTACAAGAGAGGCGAACTGCATCACCGAGAGGTTAGCTGTTGGATTGTGACAGTGTACGTGCAATGAAGCTTTGCTCCCAGATATGTCTCGCGAAGTGACAACGACGAGAAAATCAAGGAAATCAAATACTTCGCAGGCGCCATTCGTGAACAGAAAGGGAAAACGGGGAAAAATAGTGTTACGAAAAGTACTCGCCATCACACACCTTAAGGCGGCTTGCGGAGCATAGATGCAGTTGTTGAGATTTAGAACTTATGCCTGCATAATGTATTTTAACTTCAATTCACTTACTGACAGTGGTTGGAAGCAAGAAAAGAAAATGTATTTCGACTAATTTTTATGTCTAAATGTTTATTTTTAACGTTCGTGAATCACAACTTTTGGAACTCAGTAATATTGTCTAACAGTTTATTTTATAACTGACAGAAAGGTTGTTAACGGAGCGTACAGTGTTGGGCAACTTTGACGTAAACAGTTATTTGAAATGGTATCACCAGTTTTACACTTTATTTGCTTCACGTATAAGAAATGTTTCTCAGAATATTAGTGATCTAATGTCATTGTTATATACAGTAGCCGAAAAGAGATAATTAGTACAATCTAAACGGAAACACGCACAAAAATATAATATAAAATCTAGCATTACATTATTGACTGAATGCTGTTTCTTTTTTATTTCGGTTAAACAACGAGTAATTTCCTCAAGTTATACACCGACCATATTATTCGCATTCTCGAATCCATTCTAATACCAGATTAAAATTTACGTGATACAGAATACGGATTTACAGACATATACAGATTTTTAGGAGCCTTCACAAGATAAATAAAGATCACAAAACAGATTCATAGAGAATGTTGGAAAAATATGGTTAAATCCTCTGAAGAGGTGCTTAAAACACTTATCGCAAAAGTAAACTGAAATCAAGAAATGTAGCGGAAACGTTCGGAAAGCCTTGCCTAATTTAAATGATTGTGAAATATTTTTTCAACGAAGGATATGCCCGCTTCTGGTATTATTGTTGTAATTTGTATCTGTGTGATCAGTGTTTTACTTGCGATGCACAACGGAAATTAGTGCCCTTACTCGTTCGGCAGGAAATAATAAGCGTTCGTAATTCCAGTCTAAATGATGGTGTACTTCTCCGGTACAGAAATCTCTTTATTTCCCTTATTCACCGCCACAGTAACACGCTTTCAATCGTGACCAGTTTCGACCATTCATGTTCCGTTTTCAAAAACTACTTTGCCGTCTCACAAGATGGACAAAACAGACCACGATTAAAAGAGTGTTACTACTATTTTGTTGAAAGGACATAAAAAGTATTGTATAAGTATGTCAGTTAGGTTTCTCTATGCATAAAATGGCATTTCATCAAAAGACTAATAATGAAATACCCAACGCCGGCGCCTTAGGCCAGAAACGCTACAGCGTCACCCTCACCCTTCCCCCTCTTCCCACCACCTTTCTTTTCTTTTCCACTTTCGACGGTTTAAGTGTTTATACGCCTTTTTTGCCCTAAGAAAATCTATTGTATGTCACAAAAAGTAATAATTTGAGATCTAACTATAGATACATAGAAACGGCATTAATTCGAGCTGCTACCATTAACATAGACTCCCAGATCCACTACTCCCTTGTACGTATGTAATTACCTTATAGCCGTTTGTTGCATGACCACTGCCTCATATGTTGACTGAGGTGTTTAACTTTATAAATAACCAAAAACTTCGAATAATGTATGTTTATTATTGTTCTACACTAAAACAAAGTCACAAGAACGCTGCACTGCAATACCTTACTGCCTTTCTGAGTCAGTGTTCCAATCTTAACCCTAGGCGAAAAAATACAGCTCAGTCTCGGAAACATATCCACATTTGTGGTTCACAAAGCGTCTGCTAGCTACAATCGTCGATATCGTGTCGAGATTGTCACGGCAAGTGTCCCCTCTAGCTGAGACTGTTGCCTTTACTGTAGTCACTTTTGAGGTTAGTCTTATGAAATCAGACAAGCCAATCAGAATTACGTCTTATCTCATGACTCTTTAAGTTTGGTGTAATTTTAAGCTATGCTAATGGTAGTTAATGCAAATAATGCACTGCGTCCAAATAACACTGGGTGTCCCACACATATTGCCCGTTCTAATGGTATAGGAATCGTGCTTTTAATATAGAAACGTATCTTGCACCTTGAAATACTTTTAAGCCTCTCGTCACAAGTCAGCTTTGTGGTAGAAGTACAATATAATTTTTACTCGTTTTTTTAATGGTGCCTTTTTATGAAATTGTAAAAATTGTTGCAGAAAAGAAAGGTTTGTCCAAATGTGAAAAGTTGTCCAAGGTACAACATTGTCAAGTACCTAAGAACAGATACTTTATGGAAATTTAAATCGGTTGGAATCAAGAAAATTTGTAAATACTGTACGTCTTGTCTAACATTATTACTCTGTTACGTATAAGTTATCTGTAAGTGAAAGTATATTATGTAGAAGTTTGATCAAGAACCAGGTACAAGTTGAATAAACTTTGGAATAGAAATTATTGAAATATAACACAATTCTCATTTTCAAGACAGGTAAAATAGTTAAGATATTAAAAAGAACTCAGTTCATTTGCACAACACATGTTCAGTGGTAGAAGACCTTCCGTTTCTAAATGCAAAATGGTGCACGAGTGACGAAGCGTGACTTAACTGTCCACACATTGTAGAATTGGTTTTAAAAACATGTAGAAATTTACATACAATAAATTTTTTAACTGAAGAATTAATAGCAGCTTCCAAATAGTTGTAACATATTATAAAGCACTTAAACATGCAGAAGCAGAAATATTTACAAATTACACCAAAACGAAAGCCTCACCTCTCATAACAAGAAAAACGATAGAAAATGGCGGAATACGCTCAAGGTGCTCTCTAGTGCCGATTGCTTTGTGTAAGTTTAAAATCGCCCAGTAAATTGGAACATCAGCGAGGAAACATCATATGTTCCTAGGTATACTATCCTCAAGGTGCAACACTCCCACTTACTGGCTGAACCGGGTTGAAAGGGGATGGAAAGGGCTAAAAGCATAAAAAAACAAAAGAAGAAATCGCAAGAAAAATGTCAAAATAGAAATCAAACAGAGCTGTATCGAGGTGTATATCAAACGATTCCGTGTAATCGCAGGATTACGAAATTAAAACTTTCCGATGTACCGATGTGTCTTTATCGAAGACTATAATTAATTAATAGTAATCAAAATATCGCATTTTCAGTAAAATTAATTATCAGAATCGAGGTATTTTGACCTCTTGCTTCTTCTGAAGTACACCAATTGCTTTCAACGACTTTTCTAAAAAGACTGTCAAAATTAAGATGAGTTGTGCTCTCCTACCAGGTTTTGCAGTCTCAGTTTGGTGGATGTTATCCCCTACAAAACTAATTCAACGTCTGACTTCCAATATAGTTAAGTAAAACTCTGGATCATTTCTGCTAGAGAAAGAAAATAGGAAAACTTGAACCACATGAAGAGCGCAGACAAAGTCTAAATAAGTGTGAAGTATCATGGCTCCGTAAGTAAAAAGATCGATATGGAAAATGACGGAAAATTTCATGCATTTTGTATTGTGGGTGAAACTGTCTGTTATATAACGACAGAACCAATGTTTATTGCGTTTACTTTATGTTATGATGAGCAAAATTATTTCCATCTGAAGCCGTCGATTTGGAACAGATTGACTGATTGCAGTCTATTTCAGATTTACGAATTGCGCTCTGAGTTGAATATAATTAAATCACAAATGTAATATCCGCCCCCGGTAGCTGAGCGGTCAGCGTGACAGAATGTCAGTCCTAAGTGCCTGGGTTCGATTCCCGACTGGATCGGAGATTTTCCACGCTCAGGGACTGAGGTGCTGTGTTGTCCTCATTATCATAATTTCATCCCCATCGACACGCAAGTCGCCGAAGTGGCGTCAAATCGAAAGACTTGCACCAGTCAAACGTTCTACCCCACGAGAGGCCCTAGTCACACGACATTTATTTACGAATATAATTATTCAAAATAAACTTAGTATCAGGTCTGCACTCAAAAATCATCCTCCCGCTGGCAGCCATCTTTTTGCTTTGGAAAGGAGAACTATACCGGAGCGAGAGAAAGAACTAGCTCAACTTAAGTGTTGTCGCAGTTTGAAAGGGAAGAGAATATATAGGAGTGAAATGGCGTACCCATTTTCACCTTAGGTTAACAACGATAAAATTCGACTCTAGAAAGTTTTTTTCGTTCGGTAGTTGGTTTCCAAATTTTTGCGCCATTTAACTTCTTCATATCTATCGTGTTGGAGAGTCTAATTATAAAAAGAAAATAGGTATAGCTAACACGCACAGTGGTGGTGGCTGACCATCAGAGCAACGTCAGCTTTACTCGAAACGATGCGAACCACCAATGTACAGCAGTTGGGACCAGCGGGATTAGCAATCGTTTCCCAGGTGAACTCAAGAGTGAAACGAATGTTACGCAAGGGATAGTCTCTCTGGCTTCAGGCTTGACTTCCACGATTTAAAATTACATTTGAATCCAACCGTAGAACTACCGATCAAACTGTTCCGTTGCAAAGAGTGGAAGTTGCCACAATAAATGTTCTCGTTTCGATGAAGAACAACCTGCTTTAAACAAAAATTTTATTACGTTTGAGTAACATGAAAAATATATTCGAACGACGTCATTTGAAATGACCAAACTTCATGGAAAGAACACGTGTTTACGCATTAAAATTAAACAGGAAACACATTTGTTGCATATAAAATATTTTTGTTGAATAACATGAAGTCGAGACCTGCTAATAACAACTGTAAACCATTACATACATTCCCTGGCAAATAGAAATATGAATAGAACAACATAAGCTTGGTGAATGAAGCTGAGACCCTACAACAAGGGTACTGCTCGTAAATCGCGCCAGACGCTATAAATGCTAAATATATGAGTAGCTGGTGAGCGCTGTGCAGTAACATACGCCAACGAGTGCATACCGAAAACAGAAGAAATCATTATTTTCTTTATTTTTATGCTAAGTGTGAAGCTTGGTGTTACTTCAGCTGGATATTGCGTGATAATTTGTCACCTCCTCCAACGGAGGTCGGCTTACGACTGCAAGGAAGAGTGCACAGGAAGACAGGGGAAGGAAGCGACGCGAACGCACCGGATGCGCGGCTGCGTTCGAAGCGGTGTCCGGCTGATTACTCGCGCAGCCAGTAATTATGTAAGTGCTCGCCCGTCATTAGCGTGGGCTCGATGCCGGTGAACAATACAGAATCAGACTCATTAGTACGTCAATATATTATATAATAATTACAATTGTATTGGCCGCCCCATTGTGAGAGTCGTCCATTATGCGGACACGGGCCGTGCCGTGCCGTATGAATCACACGAGCTCTGCCCGGTCCACTTAAGCAACCGCAGATAGAGCTCCAATTGTTCCGCGCTCTGACTCATTTCCTGCGATGATCGCTTCTAAAAAGTAGCTGCCACAGGAAAAATGATTCAGCGACGTTCTATTCCAGCAGCATTTACACCGGAGTGGATAGTGGTGTCAGAAACGCACTCCCAAACCTTTTCTTCTCTGTAATTCAAGAGGACAGTATAAGATAACCGGCCAGTGGATGCAGAAACAGTGTGTGTGTTTTTTTCTTTTTAAGTGCATGGAAGCCGACGTCTGGGGTGATCACCTAGGGTTCTGAAAAATGTAGAAACACTCGAGGCAATGTGACCTTATCTAAAAAGATAGACTGAACGAAGACAAGCCTATATTTATAGCATATGTAGATTTAGAGAAATACATTGTTTGAAGTCCTGGAGGTAGCAGGGAGAAAATAGAGGGAGTTAAATGCTATCTGCAACTTGTACAGAAACCAGGCTGCAGTCACAGGATTCGAAGGGTATGAAAGGGAAACAGTAGTCACGAAGGGCGTGAGGTATGAGTATAATGTCTCCCTGGTGTTATTCAGTATGTACGATGAACAAGCAGTGAGGGGGAAAGCAAGGAGAAGTTTGGAAAGGGAATTAAATTTCAGGGAGAAGAAAGAGAAACTTCTTGGTTTGTCGATGACATTCTAATTCTGATAGAGACAATAAAGGATTTGGAAGAACAATAGTGCGGAATGAATAGCGCCTTGAAAGGAGGTTACAAGTTGAGTATAAAAAAAATTAAACACTGGTAAGGGAATGTACCGACAGTCGAATTGAGATTCTGAAGAAATTAGAGTAGGAAATGGGACACTTAAAGTAGTACATGAGTTTTTTTATTTTTATTTTAATAAAATAACTGGCGATCGTCGAGGTACAGAGGATATGAAGTAGAGACTGGCAATAGCGAGAAATGTTTCCGAAAAAGAGGTACGTGTTAACATCGAACATAAATTTAAGTATTAGGAAATGAATCCTTAATGTATTTGTGTGGGGTTTAGTCCTCTATGGAGGAAAAACGAGGACAATAAGCAGTTCAGACAAGAAGAGAACAAAAGCTTTTGTAATGCATTGCTACAGAAAACATTTGAAACCTGGATGGACACATCGAGTAACTAATGAGGAGGCATCGAATCGAATTCGCACACGAAGAAATATATGGCAAAACACGACTTCAAGAAGAGGTAAATTCTGTGGCGTTAAGGAATTGTCAGTTTGTTGATGGAGAGAATTATTGTGGGGAAGGGGGAGACACGAATGGCGTAAGAAGATGGAAATGAATATAGGTTGCAGAAGTTATGCATTTCCTCACAGGAAGTCGTAGACATCATCTTCAGTTGCTTCCACTTCCAAGACCATAACGAAAAATCATGTCTGTAATTTCCAATGTGGAATAATAGGCTTACATTATGCTGATAAGTGCAAAAATAAAACTACAATGTAAATGCATTTCACAAACTAGTTCCATCAGACTAATCTAAGCGCTGCACTTACCCGGAACTGTCTCTGTAGTTTACAAAGACAACGCTAACGGACTCTTACGGCTTGCTGTATCTATGAACTATAACAGAAGAATGTATCATTTGTTTACTGCATTCTGTAAGTCGATCGTAATAGCAAAGAACTTGCAATAGAAGAGACGTGTCTCACAATGGTGAAGATAAATTACGTGCTCATAACTTTCAAGGGTGGGTTGGGTATGAGCACTATGGGACTCAACTGCTGTGGTCATCAGTCCCCTAGAACTTAGACCTACTTAAACCTAACTAACCTAAGGACATCACACACATCCATGCCCGAGGCAGGATTCGAACCTGAGACCGTAGCAGTCGCACGGTTCCGGACTGCGCGCCTAACTTTCAAGATATGCATTTTAGAATCCATGTCTACTGGACGTTATTGTCTTGTTTTGTTCCATACTACCATCTCAAAATACTTCTTTAACATCCTGTATATACCTTCATCAGTTCTCAAAATTAATTTTAACATTTTCTCTGTTTGTTACACAATACGTCAATGACGGCCTATGTTAAACTTGAGTCATAGCTTTCGCTTTACATGTTAGCAATTTATATTATCTAGATAAAGCCCAGTGCTGTTGTGTTTCCGTACAGATCGAATCTCCGTGTCAGGTGTGGGTTGCCAGGTTTTAGTTATATGCTCCAAAGCATACCAACAGATTCTATCTACATTCTATAGCAACAATAAACATCCATTACAATTACAAACCGTATGTGTTTGATATAATTCTTCATTTTTCCTGGTGTAATGAGTATCCCATGAGGTTTCCGGATAGCAGCCGGCTAACGTCGATATCTTGCCACGATATTTAGTCCGACGACTATTCAGCCATCTTCACGTGACTGTTTTAGACTGAAGGTTGCTGACTCCTTTATTGTTATTTCAGGTACCCACGAAGGGCAGGCTGACATTGGATAAAACCGCTCTACTGCCAAAGGTTACTCAAACTGAAAAGATGGTTTAACACACATATAATCAGATGTCAACATGTGGTGCTTTTAAAAAACACTGGTGGACAGTATTGATGATTTTTTAAGCTATATAAATGATTTTATAATGATCAGATGTCAACAAGTGATGATTTAAAAAAAACACTGGTGGACAAAAAAGTATTAATGATTTTTAAACTTTAGAAATGATTTTATATTGCACTTAATATGACTAGTGATAATGTGACTGATGTTATGGTGTAACGGTAATGCTGGTGATAGATGAAAATGATCATAGTTATGACGAAGGTGGAATGATGAGTAAGACTATGGGGCCCAGTGGAATCGCAGATAGCAAGGAAGTAAGCGGAATGGGGGATGTGGAAGGTAGAAAATGGAAGGATGGCTTGAGGTGGAGCGTTGTGAGTAGGCTTGGAAAGATGGGTATATCTTGGGACGGATTTCGTCGTTGGCGAGTGTGAGTTGCTTGAATTGCCAGCGGGAGAGCATGGATAAGGCGTGAAATGCATGGAAGGTGGAATATTGGAACTGGCTTTTGTGATTAATGAAGTTGCTGGTGCAAGTCGCTAAGTTTGTACTCGACACTAGTGAGGAGGCGCATTCGCATAGGTTACTGCAGTATCAGACACCGCTGCGAAGTTCAGTGCTCTCTTCCAGTACTGCTCCATCTGAGGTGCACAGGTGCTTGCGCAATGGTTATATTGTAAACACGATATCTTTCAAACTGCGGAGCCACAGAGTTAAAATTGTCAACCTAATATTGTGGGTAGACATGTCATTAGGCGCAAAATTATATCTTTCAGTAGATATTAAAGAAATCACCGTGTATGGCCGCGTGCAAGCCTTTAGATTGGCTATCACTTCGAAGAATTGTGCGCCCATCCACACCAGTTATCCAACAAGGAAAGGAGGAACAACAGTTTAACGTGAAATGCGAGCCACGCGTCGTTTCTGGTGTTACACGTCATGGAGAGGTGTAGGCTACATTAAAGGCAGACTAAAAATCTCCGTTGTTCGACAGGGATTTAATACCGCATGCCCTCGATTTCCAGGCATGCGTTTTGCAGTTAGACCACCAGTCCCGACGCGCCGAACATTAACAGCACCTATTGTATGGGAGAACCAATGTTATTCTCAGTAACCTTATTGGGTTGTGGGGGATACTTCCCACGAGCTCATCCCCCCACCCGTAGCAAGACGTACTTCTGTTAAAAGAAGCCTTCTGAACCAATAGAATCTTCTCAGTCAAATTAGCAGGTCAAAATAACTCGACTTACTTAATTTTACTCAAAAGGAGGTAATTAGAGGTGGAGCATAAGCTCGGATTGTGTCAAGGATATGGAAGAAAATTGGTTGCCTCTCTCAAAGGAACCATCCCGGTATTTGCCTGGATCGATTTAGGGGAATCACGGAAAACCTAAATCCGGATGGCCGGACGCGAGTTTGAACTGTCGTCCTCCCGAATGCGAGTCCAGTGTGCTAATCACTGTGCCACCTCGCTAGGTAATTTTACTTAAAAGACGAAGTTTTAATTACTATCAATTAATTGGAACAACAACAAAAATTCATCGGCAACTTCGAAAATCCATAGCGACAAAAAAATTCGAATCACAGATTCGTACTCCTGAAATTAAGTGCTATCGTCTGTTGTACGTAATACCGACAACAAATCTTTTTTATTTTGCCAATCAAATAGTGACTTCTTTTCATGTTATTAGTTCTCCTATCCTAACGTGAACCTCGTTCAGTCAATGTATCATTAACATCACATAAGTACGTGGATATAGGTGCTCGGTGTCAATTTTACTGTAATTATTAAGGGTGAATTGATGTGACTTTGTATAAAATACTAAAATATCCAATGTTTTGGCCATGTTCCAGAGGCCTTCTTCAGCACATAGACACGATGTGGAGGCAAACAGAACCGGCTCTAGGCGAGTAGCTTGGACTTTTATTATGATGCACTGAATCAAATAAAACCATAACTTTCATAAGAATTTGAGTCATTACATGACGCCATAAGCCAACATTTCAAAAAAAGTTACTTGAGCTGAAGGTAGGCATCGACAACGTCAACAAAAGTATGCATGCAGGATTAATTTTCACTCTGCAGTGGAGTGTGTACTGATTTGAAACTCCCAGGCACATTAAAACTGTATTTTAATCTAACAGGGCCGGCCGAAGTGGCCGAGCGGTGCTAGGCGCTAGTCTGGAACCGTGCGACCGCTACGGTCGCAGGTTCGAATCCTGCCTCGGTCATGGATGTGTGTGATGTCCTTAGGTTAGTTAGGTTTAAGTAGTTTTAAGTTCTAGGGGACTGATGACCTCAGAAGTTAAGTCCCATAGTGCTCAGAGCCATTTTAACCATTTTTTAATCTAACAGGAAGTTGCAAATCAGGGCACACCGAGCTGCAGAGGGAAAATTCATTACCGGAAAAAAATCCTCTAGACTGTATTGGTGCCATTTCTCCGCAATATCCTTTCTTTAAGAAGAGGTAATCCCAGAAGTTATGCAGGAGAACTTCTGTGGAGTATAGAAGGAGCGAGAAAAGTTAGAAACGGAAGCGAAGCTGAGCGGTCACGCACACAGTTTTAATCTGCCAGGAAGTTTGAATGATATGTCCGATTTATAAACTAGCACATTGCACTAGCTACATGATAAGTGCAGTGTTTTATTATTTAAATCGTTACTGACATAGTTGCATGCTGTCGAAAAACACTGATTACGATAAATTAAATTTATTGAAAAGATATGTGTATCCAACCGTGTTGTGGATTTGGGTGCCCACTAACGTAAAATTCATGGGGGATCGTTTACTTGTAAAAAATGTTAATTGCCATTATCTGGTAACTGCATTTGACAGCGACATGACATGGTGTCCATAAAGTGGTTCAAGAGCTCAGATGTCAGTCAATTTCGTTGTGGAAAAGAGCTTTGCGGAGATGTGTATGAGTCCCTGGTCCATCCAGGATGCTGGCTCGACTCACCAAGAGCCCACCATCGCCATATTATTGTACCGACTACGTCTTTCCTTCCAGGTGAATGTACTATGCGAATTATTCTGCAGATGGATACATCTAGATACATCTGTTTCTCCATTCCATTATTGTCCATTCTCGATACTGCCTACTCCGCCATACGTGGACACATTTCTGCGCCAACGTGGGCCCAACACATCTAGATATATTGTCCGCAAGCCGCTGTACAGTGCGTGTTGGTAATTACTTTGAACTGACAATAGCGGTTTTGTGTCCTGTTCCATCCGCATATTACTCGTAAGTAACATAAAAGTGACTTTCTAGCCGGCCTCTGTGGTCTAGCGGTTCTAGGCGCTCCAATGCGGCGCCGCGTGGCTGCTACGATCGCAGGTTCGAATCCTGCCTCGGACATAGATGTGTGTGATGTTCTTAGGTGAGTTAGATTTAAGTAGTTCCAAGTCTAGGGGACTGATTACCTCAGATGTTAAGTCACATACTGCTTAGAGCCATTTGAACCATTTTTTGACTTTCTAGCTGACTTTTTTTGCGGCCTAATCTCTCTTATTATATATCCATGATCCCCTAGCGAAATATACAAGTTTGGCAGCACAATGGGTTCATAGTCTTCCTCTAATGTAAGCTCTATAAATTCAACTAAAAGGGTTCCGTAAAAATAAAGTGGCCTTTTTCTAACTATTCCTATTTAATTTACGCGAGCCGTAACAATAAAGTGACCTTTTTCTAAATATTCCTATTTAATTTGCACGAGCCTCTCTGTTATAGCACTTTAGTGTGGGATACACCAACCTGTTATGATAGTATCATGACTGTGAATTCGTTACATTTCTGCTGTCATGCGTTCTTGCTGAGGGCACCAGACGGTGGAGCAGTACTCCAGAATCAGTCGCACTACGATCTCTTATGTGATTTCACTCACATATGCATAGCATATTTCCCAGAACCCTTCCAGTCAATGTAAGTCTTTCATTTGCCTTACATGATACTGATTTTACGTGTTCATCCCATTCCATGTCGAAACGTTGTATTAGCCCCAGCTATAATGTTGTTAAGTGCTCCATACATTCATCACTCATCTTGTAATACACTTACAGAAATGGGACGAGTTACACCAAGAACACCTTAAAAGAGCGCTACTACACTGATACTCCAGTATTTTCTTACCTAAGGGGTACTTCGATTAAAATTTCATCCTTATGCGAACCTACTTTGAGTACAGAAAAAAGCTATTAGAAATGAATTGAGTGTATGGCCAGCAATAATGTTCATGTAGTCAACAGCTGTCGTGGTGTCTTCTATTACTACCGCAGGCCTCATGGAAGCCCAGCTGAATATCCCATACAGCAAAATAGTGCCCTCACCGACATGCATAAGTGGTGCAGTGCATATTTTGAGCAGCCATTCGCCTGCATGACGGCGTATCCGCACCATCGACGTGGTCTAGCAAGAATACATTGAGAAAGTTGAAAGAAAGGCAGCTCATTTTATATGGTCACGAAATAGGGCCGAGAGTGTCACGGACATGATACGGTATTTAGGGTGGACATCATTAGAACAAAGGCGTTGTGGCGGAATCTTGACACGGAATTTCCATCAGCACCCTTCTCCTCAGAATGCATAAATATTTTACTGACGCCGACCTACATAGGGAGGAATCAGAACTCGCAAGGAAAAATATACTTGTTCGTTTCTTCCGGGCGCTGTTCGAGATTATAATAATATAGAGTTATTGTGAAAATGACTCGAAGAATCCTCTGCCAGGAACTTAAGAGTGATTCGCAGAGGATCCATGTATATATAGGTGTAGATGCAGATCATGTGCTTGGATTCGACAGTATGTGTGATGGGAAGAACGGGTGGGAGACGTGGGAAGGGCCACTTCTGATAATTCTGAGCACACTATAATCAAAATTGATGATAAAGTTGCGTCAACATTGGAACACGTAGGGGTCGACTGCTGCGGAGCTCCACGTTCAACAATACAAGGTCAGTGGTGTTCTCCGAAATACTTATTCCTCCACTAGTATTATACCATGTCGTCAGATCTGCTAGAATGCTACTTATCTCGCTTTACGGAGAGGGGGAACCTGTGATCAGCAGTTCCCAGGCCAGTACCCCCTTCCCACGTCTCCCACCCGTTCTTCCCATCACACATACAGTCGAATCCAAGCACATGATCTGCATCTACACCTATATATACATGGATCCTCTGCAAATCACTCTTAAGTTCTTGGCAGAGGGTTCATCGAGTCATTTTCACAGTAACTCTATATTATTATAATCTCGAACAGCGCCCGGAAGAAACGAACACGTATATTTTTCCTTGCTTTTTCTGATTCCTCCCTATGTAGGTCGGCGTCAGTAAAATATTTATGCATTCTGAGGAGAAGGGTGCTGATGGAAATTCCGTGTCAAGATTCCGCCACAACGCCTTTGTTCTAATGATGCCCACCCCAAATACCGTATCATGTCCGTGACACTCACGGCCCTATTTCGTGACCATATAAAATGAGCTGCCTTTCTTTGAACTTTCTCGATGTATTCTGTTAATCCTGTCTGGTAAGGATCCCACACCACGCAGCAGTACTCTAAAAGAGGACGGACAAGCGTATTGTAGGCAATCTCTTTAGTAGATCTATTGCATCCTTTAAGTGTCCTGCCAATAACAATAAAAACGCAGTCATTAGTTAGCCTTCCCCACAACATTAGCTGTGTGTTCCTTCCAATATAAGTTTTTAGGAATTGTAATTCCTGTGTATTTAGTTTAATTTATGGTCTTTAGATTTGTCTGATTTATCGTGTAACCGAAGTTTAACGGATTCCATTTAACAATCATGTGGGTGGTCTCACAGTTTTCGTTATTTAGGGTCAATTTCGAATTTTTACACTATACAGATATTTTTTCTAGATCGTTTTGCAATTTGTTTTTATCTTCTGTTAACTTTAATAGACGATAAACGACAGAGTCATCTCAAAACAACTTAAGACGGCTGCTCAGATTGGCTTCTAAATCGTTTACATAGAAAAGGAACAGCAGAGGGCCTATAACACTACCTTGTGGAACGCCAGAAATCACTTCTGTTTTACTCCTTGACTTTCCGCCAGTTAGTACTAAATTTGATCTCTCTGACAGGAAACCACAAATACAGTCACGTATTCCATAAGCATGCAATTTCATTACAAGCCGCTTGTGTGGTACAGTGTCAAAATCCTACTGAAAATCTAGAAATACGTAATCAATTTGAAATCCCTTTTCAATAGCACTCAACCCTTTTCGTTACTTAGGGTCAATTTCCAACTTTTACACAAGAACGATCTTTTGTAAATCCGTGTTGACTGTGTGTCAATAGACCGTTTTGTTCGAGATAATTCATAATGTTCGAACACAATATGTTCCAAAATTCTGCTGCATATCGACGTTAATGATATGGGCCTGTAATTAAGTGGATTACTTTTAGTACCTTTCTTGAATATTGGTTTGACTTGTGCCGCTTTCCAGTCTCTGGGTAAGGATCTTTCGTCGAGCGAACGGTTGTGTATTATTGTTAAGTATGGAGCTATTGTATCAGCATACTCTGGAAGGAACCTAACTGGTATACAGTCTGAACCCGAATCCGTGCTTTTATTAAATGATTTAAGTTGGTTCATTACTCCGAGGATATCTACTTCTAGGTTACTAAAGGTGGCAGCTGTTCTTGATTATAATTCTGGTATATTTACATCGTCTTTTTTGGTGAAAGAATTTCGGAAGGCCGTGTTTAGTAACTCTGCTTTGGTAGCACTGTCGTCGATAGTATTTCCATTGTTATCGCACAGAGAAGGCACTGATAGTGTCTTACCGCTAGAATACTTTACATACGACCAGAATCTCTTTGGATTCTCTTTGGATTTTCTGCCAGGTTTTGAGACAAACTGTTATAAGCAACTCGCATTGATGTACGAGTTAAATTTCGAGCTTTTGTAAAAGAGCACCAATCTTGGAAGTTTTGCGTTCGTTTAAATTTGGGAAAATAAGGGGTCACATATCAGTCTGCCATTCCCGAGGGGTTTAGGAGCATTTGCAGAACGGCAAATTTTCAATGATGTTTTGGATCAGCGCCAAAGTGTGTCAAAGGAATCTACGAGAGGTGCAGACTTTGGGACTCAATAAGAATACTCTTAGCAGGGGACTAAGAACTCAGGTCCCTGAATAAAAGTATTTTATTTCCTTCAGGCTAATTGTCACACCGAAAGTCAATTATAAACATTAGAAAACGCAAAGGATTCGACTGGTGAAAGAACATAAGACAATGTCGGCGTTCTTGTAGTGGTAACTAACAGGAGTAAAAATCGCTAGCAGCACCGATGTATAGTCATTGAGAATGACACTACGATTGAGGAAACAGATTTAGTAGGAGCTTATCCGAGGCTGGCGACGTGCGACACGGAGTTGGCGCCCCAAGAGCGTGACTGAGAACTGGCGCCCCAAGAGCGTGATTGAGAACTCTACTGTTTACAAAAAGCCTGAGTTTTTAAAGGGCCGTTGTGGCGCACTATTTCTATCCTTCTATAGTCAACCTGCCAATCCACAGGCACTTTACAGTTGAAGGCCAATCTTCCATGGGGCTCTGCACCTCCGTGGTGCCTTTGGCCAATCACGTTCAGGTCCCTCCCTTTCCCCTGTCTGTAGATAGGGATGTTCCTGGCTTTTATACTTACTTACTCCATGTTTGGTAGTAACAGCGTTCAGCTGAAGCCTAAACGTCACTGCTCTTCTTAACACGGGTAGGAAGCACAGTATCTTATGTCATTTGGCCCCACCCTGAGGGCTCTCGTGAGTGGTAACTGTTGTTCCAGTCGTTTAACTCATTGCTCATCTTCGGTAACCTGAATGAATCCACTGCCGTTGCCGTTCTCAGGAGCAAGTACCACGCTTCCTGCCTGCTCACAACCATCATCTGCTGTAGCACTCACTATACACCAGTGTCTAGATGGTATACAACGGCGAAGAGCGTCTGCAAATCGCCTCCCTCTAGAGGCAACCTAAACGCTCCTACTTCTGCTTGCTCTCTCCCTTGTCTCTGCTTTACATCTTGGAGCGCCCTCGCTGGCCTCCAGCAGCCTTAATCTTAACAATGCCCAAATCAATAAGACGTCAATACATGACACCTTTTATTACGGCTGTCGACTAAGATCTTTTCCAAAAATGTTTGATTTTGTACCACTCGTGATTAATCAGGTATAATTTTAACAGTAAAATATTTTGAGTTTATACTGTCTACATAAATAAAGTATTATCATTATTTTATTTTTATTTGTAGCTGTAAAGGTGATCATTAAGTGATAGAAACTAGTAACCATATGTAGAAATTTGTAACTGAGAGTACTGCAATAAATATTTTTTGTAAACATTTCTCGGTGAAAGTAGTTTATCGCATATCAGTTGGAATAAAGAATTTCTGCCTAGGCGACTCTAAGACGGAGAGCAGAACAAAGGATTTTCTTTAGCATACATTTTCCCGGTGTCCATTCCACGGTAGTCTGGTAATAAGGGCCGGTCGCATACCCCATCCAGTAACACTGTCGTCATCTTTGTACTAAAACGTAGTCTCCATTCCTCCTTTAGGCTACTTTTACACATGCGACTTTCGTGTCTCAACCATCACTCGTGGCAGGTGAGTTTCCTCTAGCGCCCCTGGCGTATAGATCTGTACTGAATCTCGCCTCTCTCGAGTGGCTGTTTTTGTTTACACGTAGGCGTCATACTTGTGTGTGTTGTGTGAGCTGTCTTCTGTGCAGCTTGGCACCGAACAGTGAATGTAACGTTGTGCGGGATCCGCCTTGCTACAAAAAGTCGCTATATACTAACAGAATTAAGGAACTAGCAGTGATATAAGGTTTTTAAATGACAAAAGAAACAGTCAAATTTGACGTTGTTGAAGAAAATGGCATGATAAAGTACACATACTGCCGTGTCCAGAAAAGAAAATAGAGATTTGAAAACATCAATATCTATTTGCTCGAGAAAATATATACGTACAGACAGAAGGCAGTAAAAAGACCCTTTTGGATTTAGCCTTTGTGTGTTGTTTTCTTTTAAAGTGTCAAATAACATCTTTATTTTTTTTTCCTTGTTCAGCTCGTGACGTTTTCACTGTTGAAGCAATTTACAGTAATGTTCTTTCCACCTATTTACGTCCTTATTTGTGCATAATTATGAATGCCGGGTGCAGTGTTACACGACATTAACGTGATGTCTCCTGTGGGTAAGTAATCTGGCGTCTGGTTTGTTTACCTGTGATGTTCGTGAGTGGTGTTCGCCCCGACTTACCTCATGGATGCATGGGGCCCTGGTATTTTATGATAAGTTGATCTGACAACTCAAAGTAACACGAACATATTGAGAGGTCACCCAGACGCTGCACGTGCATCGGAGAACCTCCTCCAGTTCGTAACATACAATCGCAGCACTGGTGCCGCTGAGCGCGGACTACACCACGTGGGTCAACTGTCACGACCCCTCAGCACTAACATTACCGCGAGCTGTAATCGCCGGATCTAGCAGCAGCGACAGGGTCTTGAGTTTCAAGGCAAACATGTGTGCCGGCATCTGCGTACCGCCGATCTCTGCTCTAGATGCCTCTTCGAATGTGTTTCTCTCACCCTAAGGAACTCTGGGCCTGTTTACCGTAAAGTACCGAACATCTTATCTTCATCATGTATCAATTCGAAGCATGTGCTCTACTTTAACGAGCACGGTTCAGATTAGAAACTGATCCGTGATCGACATAGAGATATTTGCGGAGATTTGTCACTGGATTATTCAATGAAGAATGCCACGTCAGTGTCCAGCTTAGGCAGCTGAGAGGGAATCTCATATGCCATATTGATGTACTCTCAGTCTTCTGCTACGGGGTGTTTCTCAAGATTATACAGCATTTCAAGGACCGGGAGAAGCGTAAATGTATCAGTCTGAAATGAAGAATCCTCGTCCCGAAACGAGTAGGTTGAAGATTAGAAAGCCATTTTTATGCACGAGAACTCAGCCAGAATAATACGAAAACTACAGAAACATTATTTATACGACCTAACACTGCGCTGCTGCACATTAAAATTCCAGCATCAGGGAACATAGCAAACAATGAAAATTTAGTTACTGTGCGTTTACGATATAGTAGAAAGAACAAATTATCTAATTTCTTGGCGGTTCAAACTTATGCGTTTACAAAGAAAGTGTGTATGATATATTGCTGGAAAACATTTTCTACGTTACAATGCACTCCACATGAAACGGGAATTAATTTTTTTTATATGTACGAATGAATCATAGAAACATATAAAATTTCTGATTTTTCATTTCACTTTTGTCGCTATTACATGAGAGATAAAGTGGCAGCACGAGCCAGCCGGGGTGGCCGAGCGGTTCTAGGTGCTACAGTCTGGAACCGCGCGACCGCTACGGTCGCAGGTTTGAATCCTACCTTGGGCATGGATGTGTGTGATGTCCTTAGGTTAGTTAGGCTTAAATAGTTGTAAGTTCTAGCGGACTGATGACACCAGAAGTCCCATAGTGCTCAGAGCGATTTGAACCATTTTTGACAGCACGAGTTTCCTGTTTAAAGTAGGCGCTGAGATCGTTTACTACAAATGAATTTTTTTTCTCTGTTCTGCCCCTGCACAGTACTCGTAGCGCCATGTGTATCATTTCTCGCACTGAATGCAGTCACAAAATTAGCAGCTACGTTGTTCAAAGAAGGACATGTCACAAAATCCACTCATATTTGAATCCATGTTTGTTACTTCAAAGTTCTCTTTCCCACCAGAAGAAGGTTTACGAGAAACAGAAGGTCGTTCTCTGACAATGCTTTGTATTATCTGAAGAAATGCCAATTTTGCTGCCCTTAATTCCACCGTCTATAGCTGGCTTTCGACGTTGGCCATTGAATGTCGCTTGTGCTCTTTCATAAATCAGACTTTTATATGGGAATCACCGACCGATTTAGATGAAGAATTCCCGTCTCCCAGTAATCTATAGCATTTTACAGTGTGACTGATTTGCTCCAGACTTTTTTCAAGAGGGAATCACACTGCGTTTTTGTTACCATCTATTGTAACTGGTTGAACACCCTTAGACGGCACGCGTGCCTTTATAAGATGTTCACTGGCTTGAAAACTGCGTTGTCCAAAAGCTGGAGTCCATGTGTTGTATGCGTGGGGAGGCATAAAGCCACATTGTCATGCCGCGTTCAACGTTGAAGGATACTGAACGAATTTCTGTGGATCGTACAGGGTCCATCAAAATCACTATACGTACCGCTAACTGAATTTCAAAAATAGTTTTACCCATGCATAAAATGCTTCTTGATTGAAGTTGCCTGATTCTGTCACGTGCACAGAGGATCCTGTCAGTAATCATTATAGAAATCATTTTTAATCCTGATTCCTTTCAACACAGTAAATACAGGAATGAACATCCCTGTAGCATTGTAGCAAGCCACTGTAGTCACATAATCTCCACTTTTCTTAGATGTCACGCTAGTAACACCCCTTTGCCGTTTACAAGTAACGGCTTGAGCAGGAGGATGGTTATTGAAAGTAACGTAAGTTTCTCCATTAGCCTCTCGGATTTGACTTGCAAGAGAAATTTGATTAGTTCTGATTTCAACAGGTCGTAGAATACAGTGAAGAGATTCCTTGTTAACACAGAAACTCAGGTCTCCGAAATGCCCACAGTTGTTCTGCTTTTGTGCTTAAACAATGCTGAATTTTCAGACATTCTGCGTTACAGAAGACTGTCTTACAAATATCCTGAGAAGTGAGAGTAAAACCCGTTTTGCCCATTTCTTGAATTGTTTTTGATAAATCTCTTTATTTTGCGTAGTTTTGTTTCCTCTAGAACGAAGTATGCGGCGTCGTAACGTTTCATGAGGCACTGCATGTACAGCATGCACAGTGTCCCAATTTCTTACGTCTTCAGTTGCTCCTTCTATCCACTCGGACTTGCATTTGAACAGGGCGGTGTCGTATTTTCTCACAGATGTACGTTCCATCTATAAAAATTGACGGGATTAAATTTGCTTACAGTTTGTAGACTATATACGCTACCCACATTATCCTATAACGTACCTTTGGTTGTACTCAGAGTATTCATATTTATAAAATGTTGTAAACAACACAAATCTTACAAACTATGGCGTAAGTACATACATAAATATAACATTACATTCTTATCAATCTAAACCATTTAAAAATTAAATTTGGTTTACTTTTACGCACCAAAATCTTACATAATAAGCAAATTGACAATCGCACATAACTCACTTCGATAGGACACAATCTTTCCTTCAAATAGACAGAAACGAACAAGCTTGCGACTAAGATTGTTTGTATTGTCATGAATCACAGAAAAGACTGGTACCCCCAAGGACGCGTTGTCAGCATTTTTGTTGCCATTCCCGATGACCTAAACAGCACGTAACTCACATTCCCCCATTCCTCACGTCCCGAGTGAGTATACAGGTTGCGAAATTTAGTACACGGGCTGGGAATCGGGTCGATCTGAGCTAGGATGAAACATACGGGTACGTCATTACATGATGTTTCAGCTCCACGCCGGTCACCAATCGTAGTAACTGGAGAGTGATACTGTGTCATTATTTTGACAAACCATGGACAGATGTCTTCAATGTGTGAGACAGGTGAAGAACACGTTGATAAGGACAAAACTCGAACACTCTCCGTGCCGTGATAGATGTGGAACCGCAGACAAAATGGGGTCAAGCGTAATCTTGTAAAAGGTAATGTCACTGAGATCTCGAAGATACTGCACAACCATCGGACTTAACAGGTCAGAAGTGTAACCGCTATGTTCAAAGTACCGGCTATGCGAAGCAGAGGAGATAATTGTGTGCAACCAATAGTACAACATAAGCTACCATATGGTTTCCATATGTTTCTTTTCTGATTGGGTAAATTCTTTATTACACTCTGCAAAAAAAAAAAATAAAAAAAAAAAAATTCGCATCACCTCGGTTCCGAGAGTTCCGTAACAGGTACAGAAAATTGGAAGAGAGATGAACATAAACATCATTTCCGCCCTTTTTATTGCTCATGAGAACCACATACTCCATGTTCTACCACCATACAGCGATACCTTCAGAGGTGGGGTCCAGATTGCTGTACACTCTGGTACCTCTAATACCCAGTAGCACTTCCTCTTGTGTTGATGCTTGCTTGGCGATTCGGGGTAGATCCCTGAAAGTGCTTTATGGGTCACGTCGTCCATAAACAGCCCTTTTTAATTTATTCCAGGCATCCTCGATAGGGTTCATTTCTGGAAAAGTGCTGACCACTCTAGTCGAGCGATGTCGTTATCCTGAAAGAAGTCATTCACAAGATGTGTACGATGGGGGTACGAATTGTCGCCCATGAAGACAAATGCCTCGCCAATATGCTGCCGATATGGTTGCACTATCGGTAGGAGGATGGCATTCACGTATCGTACAGCAGGTACGGCGACTTGCATGGCCACCAGCGGCCTACGTCGGCTCCACAGAATGCAACCCCAAAACAGCAGGGAACCTCCACCTTGCTGCACTCGCTGGACAGTGTGTGTAAGGTGTTCAGTCTGACCGGGTTGCCTCCAAATATGCCCCTGACGATTGTCTAGTTGGAGGCATATGCGACATTCGTCGGTGAAGAGAACGTGATGCCAATTCTGAGCGGTCCACTCGGCATGTTGTTGGGTCCATCTGTTCCGCGCTGCATGGTGTCGTGGTTGTAAAGATGGACCTCGCCATGGTCGTCGGGAGTGAAGTTGCGCATCATGTAGCCTACTGCGCACTGTTTGAGTCGTAACACGACGTCCTGTGGCTGCACGAAAAGCGTTATTCAACATGGTGGCGTTGCTGTGATGGTTCCTCCGAGCCATAATCTGTAGGTACTGGTTATCCACTGCAGTAGTAGCACTTGCGCGGCCTGAGCGCGGCATGCTATCGACAGTTCCTGTCTCTCTGTATCTCCTCCATGTCCGAACAACATCGCTTTAGTTCAGGAACCGGGGTGATGCAAAGCTCTTTTTGAGGTGTGTATAATCTGCTCAGACAATCGTTTAATTGTAGTTGAGGCTGGAAATGTTTGCTGCTTCTTTGTTGCATGTTATGAGGATTTTTCTATGTTTTGGGGCTTAAATTTGCTCTGATTTCTTCCTCTTGTACAATGACGGTAATTCTTTCTCTGTAAAATTACGGTTGGTTTATTTATGATTTTTGTACCAAATTTATGTATTTTGGTAGTTGCTTTTTTACGTTCATTGTAGTGCTTTTACTGCAGCGATTCAAGTTTTCTTTTATATCAGTTACATATAGTGTAATAAATTTATTAATTCTTAACACAGCAGTAAAGATGTTGATTAATTTCATTTTTTTCCTCGTTCTATAGGTTCCACTCACTTATTACCCAAATTATATTTCCTTTTCTCTGCTAAACCTGATGTTACAAATATTTACAATAATTTAATATAAACATTTTAAGAATATGTGCACTAATTCGAGTGGCTATAATCACAAATGTAACTTAATTTAGGCCGTAGTAGCTATCTTTTACATTCGTAAAATATAAACGGAATTATCCGCTTTCATCTGCAAACGTGATTTTTTACCACACAGCATTATGAATTTAGAGTTCCGAAGGTCCATATTCAGGTTCGTAACATATACATTGCACTTTGAAATTATCAAAAGACCTGAAGATAGGATGGTTCAGATGGCTCTGAGCACTATGCGACTTAACTTCTGATGTCATCAGTCGCCTAGAACTTAGAACTAATTAAACCTAACTACCCTAAGGACATCACACACGTCCATGCCAGAGGCAGGATTCGAACCTGTGACCGTAGCGGTCTCTCGGTTCCAGACTGTAGCGCCTAGAACCGCACGGCCACTCCGGCCGACCCTGAAGATAGGCGCTGGATGTTTTATTCTCCTTAGTTCTGGTGCCATCACATCTCATCAAAAATACGGCCTCGAAAGCATACACTATCCGGACAACGCTTTGCCGCGAAGGCAACACTATGTTTGATTACATTCTCTGTGCTGTTCTTCAAAACTGCAGCCTATGAAAAGAATCTTGGATTAGAATGTTCAGTACTCGACATACTATGACAGGTAGAGTAGGAAATGTGGTAAATTCCAAAGGTGTCTGTAATGCAGGCTTATTACTAAGAGCAAATCCATTTCTTTTACTGAGCGATGTGTTGCGATCACATTTCATGCATGTGATCTGTTCTGGGAGAATCGAAGCCAGTCCAAAATATGTTACCTGCTAACCGATTGATATCGAATGACGTAACGCATATTTATTGTTCATCCTCCTGTTTTAACGTAGTCGGTAGGCAACAACATTAAAAACTGACTGAAAATATTAGTGAAGAGCAATTTAGGAATGTCTCTCTGAGCCTTCAAATGAGTATGGTATATTTTAATGTCACTTGCATCAGGTTGTCCGCAGGTGTCGTCTGCGAGAAACATATAGTACACATACATTCATTTATTCGTTAGTGTACAGAGAAGGGTTCGAAATTTTTCAAATTGTTTTCGTGAAACTAGAAAAAAATGTTCAACGACCGACGTGGAATTTGCGTCAGGATACTTCCAACTGCGAGGCCACAGTTTGACATGTGTCACAATAAACATCGCCTACAGAAGAAAGTGCTTTTGTAGGCTCATTGTTATGTTGCCATTGTTATGTGCTTGTCGTGAACACTTCTGTAGTTGTTAGCGGATAAAGAGAGAGAATGCTTCATTGTGAGCAGAAAACAATTATGGGCTCAGTGACAAGAGGAATGCAAACGATCTAGACAAGCAATAGGGGCCAGTGCTTAAGAAATATTACTGCTGTCAGCATAATTGCATATTTGCTTTCTGGTTTTAAAACTACACTACCACTTGGCAAATTTATTTGTTATTTAGAGTACCTTGAGAGCTTTCGAGCGTACTTCCTTTTTCTTTTAAAGAGTTATACGACGTGAGCTCGAAAAATATTTCTTTTTAAGAATTTTACTAAAAGCGCACATAAATATTATCTCCTTCAAAGTAGTCGCCATTACATATTGTACACGTATGACAGCTGTTGTTATAATCCATAAAATAGTTATCGAACTTCATCTTTGGGATGGCTGCTAGTTCTCTGAACGATACGTTTTTAATCTCATCTATATCTGTAAAACGACGGCCCTTTGAGGTTTTGTAGATACTTTTTGGAGCAGAACAAATTCATTTCTGCAGATATGGAGGCTCGTCCATCGTCTATGTATTGCTTTTATCCAAAAATTCGCAAGCAATGAAGTGTAAGCATGTAAAGCACGTCCATGTGGTACAAAACGTGTGAATTTTTTGCCACTGATGCGGGTTTTTTTCGGTCTGGTTCACATAGTGAAAGTTGTTTTCATCGTTCGACCTTGTGGAAAGAACTCATGGTGTACAGTGCCGTTAAATTCGAAGAACACAGCGAACACAAATTTCACGTTTGACCGCATTTGTCAAACTTTTCCGGTCTTGACTCTGTAGAACGTTTCCACCGCTTCCATTGAGCCTTAATATCGTCACATCCGTAAACATATGTTTCTTTACCTATTGTGAGACGTTACAGTACGTCTGTAACATCGTTGGCGTCATATAGCACCTCCTCAGCAATCGGTATTTGCCGCTTTATTCGAAGTTCAACAGCTTCGGAACAAGTTTTACTTTTAGACGTTTCATATCGAAACTATCCGAAAATATTTCATAGTACGCTGAGTTGATAAAAGCCATGGGATAGCGATATGCTGATACACAGATGGCGTTAGTATCTCGTATACAAAGTATAAAAGGGCAGTACATTGGCAGAGCTGTTATTTGTACTCAGTTGGTTCGTGTGAAAAGATGCCCGACGTGATTATGGCCACACAACGCGAATTATCGGAATCTGAACGCGGAATGGTAGTGGGAGTTAGAGCATGGGATATTCAGTATTCCGAGAGCCACTGTGTCAAGTGTGTGTCGAGAATGCCACATTGCAGGCATTAGCTCTTCATTTAACGATCGAGAACAGCAGCGTTTGTGTAGAGTTGTCAGTGCTAAGAGCCAAAGCAACATTGCGTGAAATAACGGCAGAAATCGACGTGCGACGTACGACGCCCTTAGGGCAGTGCGGTGAAATCTGGTGTTAATGGGCTATGGCACCAGACGACTGACGAGAGCACCTTTGCTGACAGCACGACCTCGCCTGCACACCTGCAACGCTTCTTCTGGGATCGTGACCGTATCGGTTGGACCTGAACGCCTGGAAAACCGAGGTCTGGTCAGAAGTGTCCCGATTTCAGTTGGTAAGAGCTGATGGTAGTTTCGAATGTGGTGTAGACCCCAACGAAGCCACGAATCCAAGTTGTTAACAAGGCAATGTGCAAGCTGGTGGTGGCTCCATAATGATGTGGGCTGTGTTTACATGGAACGGAGTGGGACTTCGGGTCCAACTAAACGTATCATTGCCTGGTAATGGTTATCTTCGGCCGCCTAGAGACCATTTGGAGTCGTTCATGGGCTTTTATGTTCCAAAACAAAGATGTCATGTCACCGGGCCACAGTTTGCGATGGTTTGAAGATCCTTCTGGATAATTCGAGCGAATGATTTCGCCACCCAGATCGCCCGACGTAAATCCCATTGAATATTTATGGGACATAATCGAGAAGTCATTTCGTGCTCAACATCCTGCATCGACAACCTTTTCACAATTACGGTCGGCTATAGAGGCAGCGTGGCTCATTATTTCTGCAGGGGACTTCCAGCGACTTGTTGAGTCCATGGCACGTCGTAATGGTGCATTAAACAGGAAAAAAGGGGGTCTGAAAAGACATTAGGAGGTATTCCAGGACTTCTGTCACCTTAGTGTACCTCGATCCGTTTCCCCTTCACGACAATAACGGAACAGTTTCGACGTCCTCGCGAGAGATGGCGCTGTGATTAGTACACTGGACTAATTTCTTCAGGCTCCTTTGAAAAGGCACGGCCAATTTCCTTCCCCATCCTTGACACAGCCCGGCCTTGTATTCCAGTGACTTCGATGTCGAAGCAACTTTAAACCCTAATCTTCCTTCCTTCCCTACTCTCAACTATTCTGGTAGCATATTTCATCTCATGTGAGGGAGATATGCAGGAAAATTAGATTTCTTTCAAACACATGAATGAAATTTACTAAACTTAAAATCCTTGTTGCCTTCCGCTTAGGAGTCAATTTTTGAGGTAAAAAGCGCTTAGAAGCCTTCCGCTTACGCAGATGTTCGTGAATGATCACGTTAACAATGTTCTTTGTAACTCCCGTTTTCCTGAGAGATATCTCAGCCACAATCGCCGATTTTGTGGAAACCTTACACATATTGACCGTATAATATGAGCTGATCGAGGTGTCATTTTGGTAAGACACGGGACTCGCATCCGGGAGGACGGCCGTTCAGATCCCCCGGTAGTCACCCAGACTGAGTTTTTTCATGGGTACCTTCGTCGATCAAAGCACATCAACTATGGCGATGGTGCACTTGTAAAGCAAGAAACTGAATCCCATCCCCACTCTTCCCTTACTGCACTGAAGAGCCAAAGAGACTAGTACATCTGCGTAATATCGTATAGGGAACCCGCTAGCACGCAGAACTGCCGCGACACGACGTGGCATGGACTCGACTAAAGCCTGAAGTAGTGCTGGAGGGATCTGACACCCTGAATACTGCAGGGCTGTCCATAAATCCGTAAGAGCATGTGGTGGTGGATATCTCTTCTGAACAGCTCGTTGCAAGGCATCCCAAATATACTCAATAATGTTAATGTCTGGGGACTTAGGAGGGCAGCGGAAGTGTTGAAAGTCAGTAGAGTGTTTCTGGAACCACTCTGTATCAACTCTGTCCGTGCGGGGTATCATATTGTCCTACTGCAATTGCCGAAGTACGCCGGAATGCACAATGGACATGAATGGATGCAGGTGATCAGACAGGGTGATTACGTGCGTGTCACCTGTCAGAGTCATATATAGACGTATAAGGAGTCCCATATCACTCTAACTGCACACGCCCCACACCATTACAGAGCTTCCATCAGCTTGAACAGTACCCTGCTGACATGCAGCTTCCGTGGATACATGAGGTTGTCTCCCCGCCCGTACACGTCCATCCGCTCGATACAATTTTAAAGGAGACTCGTCCTACCAGCCAACATGTTTCCAGTCATCAGCAGTCCAATGTCGATGCTGACGGGCGCAGGCAAGAAGTAAAGCTTTGTGTCATGCAGTCATACACGAGCGGGGTTCCGGCTCAGAAAGCCCATATCGACCATGTTTCGTTAAATGGTTCGCACGCTGTCACTTGTTGATGGTCCAGCGTTGAAATCTGCAGCAATTTGCCGAAGGGTTGTGCTTCTGCCACGTTTAATGATTCTCTTCCGTCGTCGTTGGTCCCGTTCTTGCAGACCTTTTACCGGCAGCGCGAATGTCAGAGATTTGATGTTTTACGGGATTCCTGATATTCACGGTTCATTCGTGAAACGATCGTACTGAAAAATCCCTACTAAAAAATCGCTATCTCGGAGACGCTGTTTCTCATCGCTCGTGTACCGACTACAACACCACAATCCAACTCTCTTAAATCTTGATAACCTGCCATTGTGGCAGCAGAAACCGATCTAACAACTGCGCCAGACACTTGGTGTCTTATGTAGGGGTTGCGGATTACAGCGCCGTATTCTGCCTGTTTACATATCTCTGTATCTGAATTCGCATAACTATACCAGTTTCTTTGGCGCTTCAGTGTACACGCCTGTGCTCCGTTTCGAATGACGTCTTAGTCGATGGAACATTGAACCCGAATCTTTCATTCCCCCTTCCCTTTATTGACCAAACTGTTGCACTTTACCAGCGGGTTCTTTCCCGTCCCAAATGGCAGCTGCATCTTACACGTACGCCTAAAAAAGAAAAACATTCCCACTAGGCTGCCGAACCTACGCCTCGCCGTCTCCCAGCCAACCATACCACACGATAATCAATTAATAAACCTAACGATGTATCGCGGAGGGTACTGCCAGCCGCAGTATTATTTATCTCCTTCCCTGTTCCAATCGCTAGCGGAACATTGGAAAAGTGAGTGCTGGAAATTTCTCTATAAGCTATAAATACTCCGCTATTCCCATCATGATCATGAATGTTGGAGAAAGTGGCCTTACTGTTCTTGAAACATCCACTCTCAAAACTGTAGTAATCAACCCCTTCATTCGTAGCACTAGAACTTAGAGTATCTGACCCTGTAATTTCATGAGCATCTTCGTAACAATATGACATCAAATTTTTCGAAGCGGCATCCTCGTATGAAATTTTATTGGTTTTAAAACCCCGCCTAATCCGAGTTAAGAGATTTATAACCACAAGCATTACATTTTGCTCTTCTCCACCTTACTGATTTCTAAAGGTATATGGACGACGAGTTTGATCTATCCTCACGGAACGTATGCAGTGCAACAGTTCTTGGACCACGTGAATTACATCCAAGCATCAGATTTACTATGGAACCAGAAACAGAAAGAAAATTGTCGCTCTTGGACGCGATGGTTCAACGGAAATCGGATGAATGATTAGGTCATCGTGTGTGCAGAATGCCGATACACCCACATCTTTGTTCAAATGAGCAAAGCTTCCACGATCGAAACAGTCTCTCCAGAACACTTTATTATACAGAATACAGACAATTTCAGATCATTATCACCTGGACTCAAAATCAAAACACCTTAAAATGCGCTATGGGAAAACAGATACGAAAATATCAAGTCAGAGCTGCAGTCGCTGCTACACATAGGCGCGAACATATCCAGCCAACGGGAGAAAATAATTTACGGAATTCCTTCCAACGACTGCTGGCAAGGCTGGGAGCATGTGTGTGTGTGTGTGTGGGGGGGGGGGGGGAGGGGGAGGGGGTTATCGCGGACGTGGGCTATGTTATAGAAGAATCGCAAGAACCTGAACGCAGTGCCGAAAAGACAGTTGTGAATTGACGCCGCGCTCGCTGCACAGTTAGTCACATCTGTTTCAGATGCCACGAAATTACCAAAGAAAGACTCAAAGCAAATACAAATTGAACTATTTAGACAGTACAGTTAAGGATATCAGGAACAAAAATATGTTCACTCGGAGAAGAAGCAGTTACTTATTCTGTTCTAAAATGTACTGTGCACGAGCATCTCAAGAAAGAATGTTATACAGCAACCAAAACCTGGACATAAGGCTATATTTTCCGAAGCACATGAAAGGGAGTTAGAAGAACATACCTTAAAATTCAGTAAACTATTTTATGCGTTAACCACAGAGATGGTGCAATAGATAGCTGAAGCTAATAATTTGAAGCATAATTTGAGAAGACGAAGATCCCATTTCACTCAGCGACTTAGTGGCCGTTTGTAATTTGTAAACTTCCATTGAGTCATATACATTAACTAAAATTCTGTGCAATAGATTAAATTAATTATAAAAGGGTTGTCCTGATGAAACATGAGTCTTGGGTCATTCACCATCCTAATTAAGCTCAGCTGTGGCCCTGGTCAATCTGGGAATTACCTAATAAGGGTCGGCCGCTGTGACAGAGCGGTTCTAGGCGCTTCAGTCCGTAACCGCGCTGCTGCTCCGGTCGCAGTTTCGAATCCTGCCTCGGGCATGCATGTGTGTGATGTCCTTAGGTTAGTCTGGTTCAAGTAGTCCTAAGTCTAGGGGACTGATGACCTCAGATGTTAAGTCCCATAGTGCTTAGAGTCATTTGAACCATTTTTGAACCTTATAAGGCCTCAACTCGCAGTCTAAAAAACACACATGTAACTTCAACAACTAAGATAAACCCACAAGTAAAGCAATATCTCAAATTCTCTAACCTCTAAGAAAATAGTTAAATATACTCGTAAGAAACCATGTAACAAACCATGGCTTATTAAGGGTATAAACATATCTTGTAACCGAAAAAGGGAAATGTATCTAACAGCAAGAATGAGTAGTGACCCAGAAAATATCAAACATTATGAAAACTACTGTGGCTCTGTTTGCAAAACGGTCGCGAGAACTATTTTGATGACGGAGACTTGCGCCTCGGATCTGACGCTGTCGCATTGCCGGATGCGGCGGAATCGAACAGAGCTTCGCGGAAGCTTCGCACCGCAGGCGACGATCCGTCTGGGACGGCGACGCAGGCGGGGCAGCCGTGGTAGGTGCTGGCTGCCTGGGCGCTCAATATTTGACGCCCTTTCCGGTCGCCGCATCGACTCCATTAATTTACACTCGCGCCCTTGCGCACATACGGCTCTAACTGCGATGCGCTCCGATAGCGAGCAGCAAACACAAGTAAATAACCCCACAGTGCAACGGCGAGCACTTTTACCTGGTCCCTGCTGTGTTTCCGCGCGTGTGTATGTGTGTGTGTGTGTGTGTGTGTGTGTGTGTGTGTGTGTGTCAGTAAGTCCTGACTCGGCGTGCGCACCAGCTTCAGGTTAATGCGCTCGTGTATCATGAACAACGACACGAAACACACCCAGGCGGGCAGAAACTGACTGAGCACTCTCTGCTGAGAGAATTACACTGTCGTCTCTGTCCACATTTCGTTCCGCTATGCTCTGGGGCGACCTTTATCGCTTAATATTCCCTGACGTCCTCTGGGAGTACCTGATCCCCCAAGTATCGATAAAAAGCAACACCATTTATAAGGTGTTATGCATCAATGAGTTGTTTACTAAACACTATTGACCAGTTTTGAGCTTTCGTCCGTTTTTAAGCTCACAAATGGTTTAGAATATCACAGTGTAAGTATGTAACAGAAGTATTACGTTGTGCACTCATACAAGTGAATCTTAAAAATGAAATAATTTTCGTATGATGTGTCACAACTAAGTAAAATAGCACAATGAAACTAGGCCTGCACGTATGAGGCGTATTCAACAGAAGAGGTGCAAACGACACTGTGGGTATAATTACGACCGCGCTCTACCAAAACTACTATTCAGTTATTAAAAAATTAAGAAGTAGGTGTATCATGTCTGATAATAAAATTAAAACAATTTGGAATATTATTAAAAGAGAAACAGGTCAACCAAGAGCACAGGAAGACAGTATTACCATCAAATTGAATGAAAACTTTACGAAAAAAAAGTCAGAGGTTGAAAACGTTTTTAATAATCATTTTCTAAATGTTGTGGATATAGTAGGATCCAGGTGTTCATTAGAAGATGCTAGGCTGTTAATGGAAGAGGACATACCTATGCAATTTGATACAATTGAAATCTCACCCACTTCTCCCTCTGAAATTAGGAAAATAAGAAACTTGCTAAAAAGCAAAAACTCACATGGAATTGATGGCATTTCCAGCAAAATACTAAAAGTTAGTTCTCAACACATAAGTAAGATTCTCAGCCAGCTGTGTAATAGCTCCTGTATAGACTGAAATATGCTATTGTTATACCTTTGCATAAAAAAGGGGATAGATCTGATGTCAACCATTACCGTCCAATCTCCCTTCTAACAGCTTTATCCATATTTTTTGAAAAAGTAATGTATTCAAGAGTAGCTTCACATATATGTAAAAATGAAGTACTAACAAAATGTCAGTTTGGTTTCCAGAAAGGTTTTTCAATAGAAAATGCCATACATGCTTTCATCAATCAAATATTGAATGATCTGAATAACCGAACACCACCCATTGGGATATTTGTGATCTCTCAAAGGCTTTTGATTGCGTAAATCATGAAATTCTGCTAGACAGGCTCTAGTATTGTGGCATGAGAGGTACAGTGCACAAATCGTTTAATTCTTACCTAACTGGAAGAGTGCAGAAAGTTGAAATAAGCATTTCTCATAATATGCAAAGATCAGCACAGTCCTCAAACTGGGGAACTATCAAGAATGGGGTTCCACAAGGGTCGGTCTTGGGTCTTTTGTTGTTCTTAATATATATTAATGACTTGCCATTCTATATTCATGAACAGGCAAAGTTAGTTCTCTTTGCTTATGATACAAGTGTAGTAATCACACCTGACAAACAAGAATTAACTGATGAAATTGACGATAATGTCTTTCAGAAAATTACCAAGTGGTTCCTTGTAAACGGACTCTCACTGAATTTTGATAAGACACAGTACATACAGTTCCCTACAGTAAATGGTATGACGCCATTAGTAAATATAGGCCTTAATCATAAGCATATAGCTAATATGGAATATTCAAAACTTTTAGGTGTGTCCATTGATGAGAGATTTAGTTGGAAGAAACACATTGATGATCTGCTGAAACGTTTGAGTTCAGCTGCTTATGCAATAAGGGTCATTGCAAATTTTGGTGATAAAGATATTAGTAAATTAGCTTACTACGCCTATTTTCACTCATTGCATGCATATGGTATCATATTTTGGGGTAATTCATCACTGAGGAATAAAGTATTTATTGCACAAAAGCGTGTAATCAGAATAATAGCTGGAGTCCACCCAAGATCACACTGCAGGCATTTATTTAAGTGATATTCACAGTAGCTTCTCAGTATATATACTCTCTTTTGAAATTTGTTATTAACAACCAAATCCAATTCAAAAGTAACAGCAGTGTGCATAACTACAATACTAGGAGAAAGGATGATCTTCACTATTCAAGATTAAATCTAACTTTGCCACAGAAAGGGGTGAATTATACTGCCACTAAAGTCTTTGGTCACTTACCAAATAGCATCAAAAGTCTGACAGATAACCAACAAGTATATAAGAAGAAATTAAATGAATTTCTGAATGATAACTCCTTCTACTCCATAGAGGAATTTTTAAATATAAATTAAGAAAAAAACAAAAACAAAAAATTATAAAAAAAAATTAACAAAAAAAGTAGTTATATTAACTTAATTATGCCATGTATTGGAAAATTTGACTCGTTCCACATCATTACGAAATATCGTATTCATGATCCATGGAACTAGTATTAATCTAATCTAACTTCTCCAAAATAGGCAAACGCTGGAGAACAATAACATGAACAACACAAACCAAAAAATTCAGAAGAGTTCCGAAAGAGAAAGACATTTATTAATTATTCACGAAAGCAAGATATTTTTAGTTCTCCTTTCACTCATAGCTGACGTAACAGTGGATTGAAGACAGCAGGTTCATGTACTTTCTTTAAAACTGTGTGCAACAGATTAAATTTATGACATGAGAAAAGAATAGTCCAGATAAAATATGATTAATGGATCAACCACGTAACGATATATATATATATATAAGATCATCTGACCTGACTATGAACTTGAATGGGCTTCTCAGTCAAATTAATTTATTATGACAGTTCTGCATTCTAAGTACATTAATATAAGTTTGATCACAGCGAGTAACTGAAGTTCAGAAACGCTAAGAGCACCGAATAAATAATAGCTTAATGTGATAAATACGATTGTCCTGCAAAGACCAGAAGGTAGTGAAAATACCTGAGGCTGCCATCTAATAACCTAGCTGTGCGTAAAAACCCACTGTGCCACTCAATGATTGTGTAATTACGCCGAAAAAAGTGGTTAACTAAACCCTGCGTACTACGTCAAAAGAAGAATCGTAAGTGAGCCATCAAACTTTCCGGAAAATTACAAGGTTCGTAACAATTAGTCGCTTCTGCCATCACGCCTACAAATAATCTCTGAGTATCGTCACCATTTCGCCTAAGCTCGCATAATCGCACCACATTCTGTAAATTGTTCACCAGAAGCTTGTAGGTGCTGCGGACTGCTGCTGGCGGGTGAAGGTTCTCCTACACTGCTAACTGAGGAGAAGTGTTTACTTGCTGCCTGCTATGGAAAAAGTGATTCCTGCACAACTTTCTCCACGCCAATGAAATGGCTTTAAAGTATTTTGACCAATGGTAGGGTAGTAAATAACCCAACAAGTCCTCTAGTTAGCAACAATCTTGCAGTATTAACCTATAGAAGAATGCATCTCTCAACAATTCTATGTGATATCCTCTCCCTGCAGTCAACCAATCCACTGAGCACCACGTTTGTTTTTTTCTGGAAAGTAGCGTTTGGCTCCTTGTCTCTGCTAAATCCTTACTGTTAACCAATAGGAAATTCTGTAGAAAATATTCAACAAGTGGCCTGGTTAAACCTGGTGAAGGAGCAGGGCCTCATAGTGTTTCTCGATATCGCAAGGTAACTACCATTCCACTTCACTCTCTTCTGCGAAGAACTTTCCGTTGCGAAAGCCAAGTTCTTTTGTCAGAAGTTACAGTCGGCTACTCGGCATGTTAAATCTGCGAATCATCTCAAACTCAAGTATTCATCCACTATGTTATCTTATTTTGTGAAGAAGGAGGCCGGACCTCACATAATGTGAAGTGTGCATGACAGGATTTGATGGAGGAGTGAGGGTAGAAAACCGGGACAACACAGAGGTAAAGGATCGACGAGCTGAGACTCAAAGAAACTGAAATTGAAACGTATGTAACTGAGCGAAGACAGGAGCACTGGCTTTGCTATTTGGCAGGGGGCAAGTCTCCCTTATTCGCGAATTTTTCATGAAAACGTTATGAGGGTGATGGAAACAAGTGGTTCAACCTCTTAAAAGCAGCAGGGAATTACCCTCCGCCACACACCGTCATGTGGCTTGCGGAGTAATGGATGTAGATGTAGAATGTAACTGCGCGTAGAGTGCATGGCAGCTTGTTTCAGAGACGACCATCAGCGACAGCCAAGGAGTTTGCGACTTTTTTTTTTTTTTTTTTTTTTTTTTTTTTTTTTTTTTTTTTTTTTTTTTTTTTTACTGGCCCAGCTACAGTACGAGATAAGTTGGATCTTGTATTTCCATCACGATGACATAAAGGTCTTTAATCTTTGATGCGAGGTATAGGGGGCTTGCGCACTAGAGAACCGGCGAAATAGACAAAGCGTGTAGTAGTCACACGCTTTTGACCGTGGCCACCGTAACTGGACGTACGAAGCACTAACACGGCCGTATCGAGGGTGTTACGGATGTAACGCACATACGCATTCGTAGTTAGTTCGAACCGCCTTGTGTTCTGAAGATTGGTGCCACGTTAAATTACATCACAATAACGGAGGTTCGATAGAAAGAGTGCTTGCACACCCTGTGGAAATATGTTCCAAAATTTTTTGAGTCATAGCGGCAAGCGGTAGTTTTCCGGCACATTGCGATCATATTCTCTAAGCGGCTGACGTACTCAACCAACGTTACACCGAAGCTCTTCACTGTTTTTCTGATGTGGTAATGGAATACCGTCGAAGTGTGTAGGAGGCAGTTTTTGCGGAATTATGAAGATTTCTGATGGGATATTAAAATTATTTATGACTTCGCTGGTGATAGTTTCTCAAAAGCGCTTTAAATGAGCATTACGGCTGTTTTTTTTTTTTTTTTAGGGTGTCCACGCCAGTTTCCTACAAGGTCGAGCAGTGACTCATTACCCAGTAATTCCTCTTTCCACCGTTCGTTTATGTTTAAAGAGCTCTGATTTATGAGCCCCTTCTTGTTTGGAACAACGACTTATCAGAAGTTCTTTATAACTTCTACCGCCTACGATTAAATACTTTATGGCTGCTTTGGCAGTGGTTTCTTAGATTGTACATTATTTCTCATGTCAAAGTCCGCAAGCGCTATTGCATCGAAACTATGCGAGAAACATTAGTTAAAGATATTGTAGACACAGTAACGTGACTTTTCGAGTGTAACCATTGGATATCTTCTGCAATCGCAGATAGTGGCGTGCTATGCAGCTTTTCGGCTTCCAGTAATGCAACAATATTTTAAAGATTAATGTTCAGTCATTACAGAAATTGATAGAGCTGGAGCACTAACTAGCCTGGACTAAGACAAGAATGTGGAGAGGGACGAAAGGGTTAATCATGCGTATCTCTATTGAAGGAACTATCTGCGCATTCGCTGAATAATAAAGGTGAACCTAAATATAGAGCACTGAACGGAATTCGAATCCTGTACTCCAGAATACAATTACGGTGTCTGAACAACGGTGTCACCTTACGTCACATCTCCTAATATGCTAAATTGTATGTGTGCTGGCTAGTTGCAGCAGGAAGTGGAGATATGTAGTGAAAGTTTCTGCCAAGCTAAAACTGTGCGCCGGAACATTACCTCTGGAGGGCAATGCTCTAACCAACTGAGATGTATAGGCAGGAAGATTCGTCAACCGTGTACACTCCGCCGTTTAGTGAAAGAAGTGCTGCACTAGAAGTAACGTTCTATTGAGCTTGATGGCGTTCAAATTGCTTAATTTTTTCTTTTCAGTGCTTTCGAACTGAACATCTTGAAGTGCGCTTTTGAGATAAGAATAAATGCTTAGAACTTCGCAGCAGAGCTCCAGGATTTTGAATCAGGTACACTGAATTGGATAAAGAATACTTTCAATTATGATGAAATTTTATTTGATGATTTTACTTTAAGAAATTACTGTGGTAAATTAGTTCTGATTTGAAGCAGTAAAATAATTAGTTCTAAGAAATGTTAGAAGCATTAATGAAATTCACTTTTTGAACAGCGACATTTTTTGTTTCTTTAATTCACTTTGAACTTGTAATTAATTTAAAGAAATACTTCGTTACATCTAAAGTTAGTATACATTATCTTGCTTTTAAATTTTCGCGTCGAAGTTATAGATGTAATTCTGTTCCTTTCCGAAGTAAAAGGTGTAATAAAGACAAATCCAAGTATAGGCTAACTAATGTTGGGTTTCTTTGAGTACATACATAACATTACGCGACAGTAAAGCAGCAAATTGACGATTTTAAACTGGTTAACACAATATCGTCAATTTTGACACAAGTTAAGTTGAAATCACTGATTTTAAATTTTTTCACTGACCTGTTCTTGTTTGTACCGTTGGAACGACGCACTTGTTGGTCACTGTAAGGAAGTAACCTCGGTCCAGCCATACAGAATTAGGATTTTCATTTCTCCAAATCGCTTGGCAGAACTGCCGCGATGATTACTACGAAAAGAACACGGCCAATTTCCTTCCTCATCCTTTACCAATACGGGGGGTACGTTCTGTGTCTAATGACTTCGTCGTCGGCGGAACATAAAATCCTAACCTTCCCTCCCGATGGCGCAGGCTGCTGCGCCCTTTGAGTACTGTCCCCAGTTCACAACCGGACGGTGACTGCAACGTCTTTGAGCCACGTGTCAGACTGGCTACTTCAAAACTGGAATACGGAATAGCGTGCTTTTGTCTGTCCGAGAGACGCGCGATGCCGGTGCACATAAATTATCGCTTCCTGCATCACACAGGTTTTAAACCGCCAAAATTTCCAGTCCCGCCCACTGTCGACGTATTTAGCCATAATGCATGGAAAGACGTTAATGACCGCAACAACATCATAAATTCGGCTGTCTGCGCCTCGGCTGTGCCCGTCGCAGTGCTACGACTTACTCAGCGCCTGTCTTCTGTTCCCGGCGATTCCTCCTCTCGGGAAAGGTCACCGCTCGGCCAGTTGGAAAGCATCCGCTCGCTGTACCGCCATACATGTTCTTTATTGTTCTCTCAGCGAAAAAAAGCAACAATGTATGTCAAAATGGATTCCGTTCTCACAGTCGATGCATACATGTTTAGCTTTGTCATTTCACTTTGTTCTTATGGTAACGTCCAGCACTCACTACCTCCTGCCATTGATTTATTTCAGTGTTGCATATCATCAGTAGGCAGGCACCCCGCCACTCCAGCGATATGGAGAAAGTTTCAGCGAGTGCTGGCGATAAACTGCTCAACAGAGGAACAGCGACTGGGCCTGATGGAGTGTATGTACATGGAACATGTGAAAGAACTTGTTCTTTTACTATCAGCAACCTACTGTAGTTCAGACTTACTAGTGGCTGGAAAAGTGCGAAGATCATTCAGGTTTTCAAATAGGCTCCTAGAACGAACAGTAACAGCTATAGGGATGTATCGCCGACGTCAATTCGTTGTGTAACATTGAAACATTTTTTGTTCTGGCATACTGTGACCTTTATGGAGATCAAAAAACTCCTCCGTAGGAATCATTCGACATCAATTCCACAAACAACGATAATGTGGAACCCAGCAAGTTGCATTGGTACACGTCACTCAGAAGGTAGCGGAAGCCAGTGCCAGAGTTTTTGCCGTATTCACTGACTTCTGAAAGGCGTTTGATACAGCTGCATAGTGTCTGCAAGTGAACAAAACATTAACAGGTAGAACATTACACCAGGTCTGTAAGTGATTTGAAGAGTTCCTGGAGAATACTACACAGCACATCATTCTTAAGGGAAAGAAATCTACAGACATAAAATTAGTTTCGGTCTTATTCGGTGGGAGTGTTATAGGACTACTATGATGCTCAATATGCGAGGATTGAATGAAAACAAATGCCTCCACCTTCGTTAATTGGGTTTGTATGGGAATATTTTAGTAAACAAAATTCAGAAATAATCCTTAGAATGTGATCTTTAATTACTAAAATTCACTTTTCCACATAATCACAAACCAATTGCATACATTCCTGCCAACGGTGAAGAAGTTTTCTGAAGCCGTCACGGAAGAAGTCGACACTCTGTTTCCGCAACCACACTCTCACAGTTCTCTCAACGTCTTCATCAAAAGCATAATGATGTCCCCGCAGATAGTACACTCCTGGAAATGGAAAAAAGAACACATTGACACCGGTGTGTCAGACCCACCATACTTGCTCCGGACACTGCGAGAGGGCTGTACAAACAATGATCACACGCACGGCACAGCGGACACACCAGGAACCGCGGTGTTGGCCGTCGAATGGCGGTAGTTGCGTAGCATTTGTGCACCGCCGCCGTCAGTGTCAGCCAGTTTGCCGTGGCGTACGGAGCTCCATCGCAGTCTTTAACACTGGTAGCATGCCGCGACAGCGTGGACGTGAACCGTATGTGCAGTTGTCGGTCGGCGGAAGGTGCACGTGCCCGTCGACCTGGGACCGGACCGCAGCGACGCACGGATGCACGCCAAGACCGTAGGATCCTACGCAGTGCCGTAAGGGACCGCACCGCACACCGTTAGGCCGTCTTCCGCTCACGCCCCAACATCGTGCAGCCCGCCTCCAGTGGTGTCGCGACAGGCGTGAATGGAGGGACGAATGGAGACGTGTCGTCTTCAGCGATGAGAGTCGCTTCTGCCTTGGTGCCAATGATGGTCGTATGCGTGTTTGGCGCCGTGCAGGTGAGTGCCACAATCAGGACTGCATACGACCGAGGCACACAGGGCCAACACCTGGCATCGTGATGTGGGGAGCGATCTCCTACACTGGCCGTACACCTCTGGTGATCGTCGAGGGGACACTGAATAGTGCACGGTACATCCAAACCGTCATCGAACCCATCGTTCTACCATTCCTAGACCGGCAAGGGAACTTGCTGTTCCAACAGGACAATGCACATCCGCATGTATCCCGTGCCACCCAACGTGCTCTAGAAGATGTAAGTCAACTACCCTGGCCAGCAAGATCTCCGGATCTGTCCCCCATTGAGCATGTTTGGGACTGGATGAAGCGTCGTCTCACGCGGTCTGCACGTCCAGCACGAACGCTGGTCCAACTGAGGCGCCAGGTGGAAATGGCATGGCAATCCGTTCCACAGAACTACATCCAGCATCTCTACGATCGTCTCCATGGGAGAATAGCAGCCTGCATTACTGCGAAAGGTGGATATACACTGTACTAGTGCCGACATTGTGCATGCTCTGTTGCCTGTGTCTATGTGCCTGTGGTTCTGTCAGTGTGATCATGTGATGTATCTGACCCCAGGAATGTGTAAATAAAGTTTCCCCTTCCTGGGACAATGAATTCACGGTGTTCTTATTTCAATTTCCAGGAGTGTATTTCAGTATAGGGAACAGATGGAAGTCAAGTGGTGCTAAATCTGGACTGCATGGAGGTGGTCGTACGGTGGTGAGATTCAGTCTCTGAAGTTCTGCTATGGTGGCACGCGAAGTGTGTGGTCTGGCATTGTCATGCTGTAGGAAAACATTTCCCTTCTTCTTTCGGATCCTTGTTAGCCGTCGTGTCAGAGTTTGCCGCGTTGTGATGTAACGATCTGAATTTATTGTTGTTCCACGATCAAGGATATCAACATTGATAACACCATCTGCGTCCCAGATCACTATGGCCATAATTTTTCCAGGTGAGGGCTACGTCTTGAATTTCTTTTTCTGGGGTGAGTCTTTGGGTCGATATTTCATACAGAGACTGATGTTTAGTTTCCGGGTCACAGTTGAATTGAGAAAGGCTCACATTCATTCTCGTAACGCGATAAGAGTTCCTGGTGAATTTGAAGTCCGTGCGCTTTCATTCAGGAGTCAGCATCCGGGGTACCCATCGTGCACAAATCTTCTGCTAGCCAAGTAAAGCAATAATGTGACTCACACGTTCTTGTGAAATGACTATTGTGCTTGCAATTTCTCTCTGAGTGATACAAAGATCGTCCTGAATCAATCTGTCAATATTTTGCTTGTGAAACTCGGTGGCTGCTGTCACAGGACGTCCCACTCTTTGTTTGCCACGCAGGCCATATGTTCACCCCCCAACATCTTCAGACTTACTCTCCCAACTGCGCACAGTACTCACATCAACACAATCACCATAAACTGCTTTCATTCTCTGATGACTCTACTTTTGGGTGACACCGTCTGCTGCCAAGAATTCAATGAATGCCCGTTGCTTAGATCGCACTATCCGACCTTCTGCGCAGGGTTCCATGCTTTACATTGTAACTACACAACTGTTCAATGCTAAAGTTTCCCGCCAAATGGAGTTGCAGAGAAGAGACTACGGAACAAGCCAATACTTGACGCATACCAACGCTGCCAGCCGTTGAGAAGTTACGAAGGTGGAGGCATTGCTTTTCAGTCAACCCTCATAGATAAATGACCGAGTGGATAACGTCGGAGCCTTGATGAGATCGTTCGCGGATGGTGGTCTATACAGGTTTTCCCGAAACTAATAGTTCAAATTAATGCAGGAAGTCGAGAACATTAAAACAAATATATACAAACAAATATACATCAAAACAAATTTTTGTGAGAATACTTGCTGACGAAAGGAGGATGCCAAACACTGATTCAGTGGAATAGTCGCCAGGGAATGCACTCCACCCACGAAGCAGATAGCTTACAAATTCCTAGCTCCACTCATACTTGAGTATTGTTCGTCAGTCTGGCACCCTTGCCAGACAGGGTTGACAGATGAAATACAAAAGTCGCAAGGAAAATCAAAACGTTTCGGCACAAGATCGTTCAGTAAGCATTAAAGCATCATGGAGAAACCCAACTCCAGTGACAGAAGCAACATGAAAGGCGTTGCGCATCACGGGGTATTTTACTACAAAATTTCCTAGAGTTTACGTTCCTAGAAGATTCAAGCAATACAATATTTTGTTTCTGCTACGTGTGTCTCACGGTAAGATCATTAAGGTAAAAACCAAACGCTGGCTTAGCAACAAATGTTCTCGCACACCACTTGAGACTGCAGCTGGTAAGGAGGGAAGTGACAGTGGTACTCCAAGTATCCTAGGCCATGCATCATAAGGAGACCTGTGGAGTGCAGATGTAGGTGTAGAAGTTGGTAATCCCCTTTTCGGCTGCCGCGACTCCAGAGGTCATGGCAACTCAAACGTGTTACTTGCGCGGATAATCGTTCTACATAAGATGAATACGGTTCAGAGATTGGATCGGAGTTGGCATTTCGTTACTGAAGCCTGCGTAGGCTGAATGTTGAATACATGTTTCGTATCGTTTTCTGAAAGTAGAGTATGATTTGGAACTCTGTCTTGTTGTGTGTTGCTATTTAAGCTGATTCTTGTTATTGATATTAGATTAAATTCTGTTATACGAAATGATCCAAGAGCGAAAAAACAGTAGTAGTCTTTCGAAGAAATAGTTAAAATTTTACAAAGAGTAGATAATCGAAATAGAGTAATATAAAGTAGTACAAAGGGAATCCAAGGAAGACACACGTGTGCTGTGTTTTGTTTGAACATAATATATAAGCCAATGCGCAGCATTTTTAGCTCTCTTGAGTCTTCGTTTTGAATGATGCATGTTTGCGGTCTTCCGTGGTAGTCGGAAGCTGGGGATTATAAGCCTAATTAACTATCATTGTGATAACTGGGTTAGACATTGGAGTGGCGAATAATAGATTATTTTGAGATATTGAGACGGAAAATAGTTGTCCTCCTCATACCAATATCTTTGCCGAGCGATGTCAATGCGATTATCCTAATAAACGAGACGTGAGATATAGTGCACGTGAAAAGAAAAGTTTGTGCTGAATAGACATTGAAAGAACTCAAACTTATAATTGGTATCGTGTCGCGAGAATTAAGGAGCTTAGTGACTGTAAAGCCAGATACATGTTTATGATTTATCAGGTATTAATAGTAAAGGACAGTTTCATGGAAATCAAACCTTTGGTGATAGGAACGCGAAGGAATTTGGTACGAAACACACTAGGATCAACTCCTTCATTGATTCTCCAGAGCCCTCTCTCATTAATTTAAGAATTGATGTATGTCAATACAACAGAATATATACGAGACTTTCCCGTGTTTTCTAGATCACAACAATCAGCTAGACGATTATATCTGTGAACATTCAAGGGTTATTGAGAAAAGCTGGTCAACCTGTTACAAACAGATAATAGGCTTTGACGAAGGCATATTGACTACGAAGATAACTAAAACAAATTATTTGAGGAACCAAAAATTAGAAAAAATAGACGAACTCGATTGCTATGATATTGCCGAGTAATAAATAAAATCACTGTCTTTGGCTCCGTCGTTGTTGAAAGTGTATGTAATATTTCTGGAAATAAAGAGCGAGATCAATTCCAACTGCTAGTGCACACAGTTAAATTCACAACGTCATTCAAAGATGTTTTATGCCCGACCCACACGGCAGGGAATGGTTCTCAACTAGCCGGGACAACATATACAAACTTGTGAGATCAGCTCCGCTGACGAAGGGGGAAACGTCAAAGCGATATCATTGCTCGACGGTTAGTGAGTAGGCATAAGGTAGAAATATTTTCCCAGAATTCTCCCACTGGACCATGTTCGACAATTTGTCTTACTGACAGTTGGGGTTACATGCTCGTTACATTTAATGTTGTTCCACAGCGTCACGACAAGTTATATAGTCGACGTGTCGGAATCAAGCAGCATAACATTAGGACTGCAATCAAATATTACAGATACGTTTCTCCCATCCATCCGCATTGACTCACTTATCTACATTTCTTTCACTATTGTTCGTATCGAATGGGTCTACTGTCTAAGCATATCCTATCCCACAGATCCTTTATAAGCGTGAGCAATAAAGGTCAGTACTATCCAACATCGAAGGGCACTTATAACGTTACCTTTCTTTCTCATATATAAGGTATTAGGCATGGTAGACCGTTGTCTTAATAACATGAACCGTATGTGACTAGGAATTGAGTAGCAATACTGAAATCCCGCATTTTGTAAATATTTTTGGAACATGTTAGTTAATAACAGAAACGTATTTCTGGAATGAGTCCGCGATCTTTATGAATAACACTAATTCAACACTGTGACAACTTGAACTCTGTGGGAACACTTTTAATAAGATGTCCGAATGTCTGCGGGATGGTCTTAGCAAGTCAGTCAAGTTACAAAATGGTATTGTCCACAAAACAATTCTTCACAGATGCTGCTTTATGACAGGATGTATTGTCACGGTGATATAAACAATCATCGCCTCTGAACTGTTCCTTTACTTTACGCACAATGTTTTAAAATATGTACCTATGCTTCCGCATTTGGGGTTTACTTAAGCGCCATAATGGGACCACGCCCTCCTCCGTACTTCACTGTTGGCACTGCTCAAGATGACAGGTAACGTTCTCCAGACATTCGCCAAACCGAAAACCTTCCGTCAGATTGCTACAGGGTACAGCGTGATTCATCCCTCTAAACACTCGTTTCCAGTCATCCTCCGTCACTGTTTGCAGCACCTCGAGCGTCGGTTAGCACTGACTACAAAAATGTGTGGCTTATAACGAGCTGTTCGACCATTGAACCCCATTCTATTTAACTCTACATCTACATCTAGATACATACTCCGCAATCCACCACACGGTGCGTGGCGGAGGGTACCTCGTACCACAACTAGCATCTTCTCTCCCTGTTCCACTCCCAAACAGAACGAGGGAAAAGTAACTGTCTATATGCCTCTGTACGAGCCCTAATCTCTCTTATCTTATCTTTGTGGTCTTTCCGCGAAATATAAGTTGGCGGCAGTAACATTGTACTGCAGTCAGCCTGAAATGCTGGTTCTCTAAATTTCCTCAGTAGCGATTCACTAAAAGAACGCCTCCTTTCCTCCAGAGACTCCCGCCCGAGTTCCTGAAGCATTTTCGGAACACTCGCATGATGATCAAACCTACCAGTAACAAATATAGCATCCCGCCTCTGAATTACTTCTGAGTCCTCCCTCAATCCGACCTGATAGGGATCTAAAATGCTCGAGCAGTACTCAAGAATAGGTCGTATTAGTGTTTTATAAGCGATCTCCTTAACAGATGAACCACATCTTCCCAAAATTCTACCAATAAAACCGAAGACGACTATCCGCCTTCCCCACAACTGCCATTACATGCTTGTCCCACTTCATATATTTTATTCATAATATTTAATCGACGTGACTGTGTCAAGCGCTACACTAATATATATATATATATATATATATATATATATATATATATATATATATATATATATGTATATATATATATGTATATATGACCTAGTAGATAGTGTCGGAAGTTCCATGCGGCTTTTTCGCGGATGATGCTGTAGTATACAGAAAAGTTGCAGCATTAGAAAATTGAAGCAAAACGCAGGAAGATCTGCAGCGGATAGGCAATTGGTGCAGGGAGTGGCAACTGACCCTTAACATAGACAAATGTAACGTATTGCGGATACATAGAAAGAAGGATCCTTTATTGTATGATTATATGATAGCGGAACAAACACTGGTAGCAGTTACTTCTGTAAAATATCTGGGAGTATGCGTACGGAACTATTTTAAGTGGAATGATCATATAAAATCAATTGTTGGTAAGGCGGGTGCCAGGTTGAGATTCATTGGGAGAGGTCTTAGAAAATGTAGTCCATCAACAAAGGAGGTGGCTACAAAACACTCGTTCAACCGAAACTTGAGTATCGCTTATCAGTGTGGGATCCGTACCAGGTCGGGTTGACAGAGGAGATAGAGAAGATCCAAACAAGAGCGGCGCGTTTCGTCACAGGGTTATTTGGTAAGCGTGGTAGCGTTACGCAGATGTTTAGCAAACTCAAGTGACAGACTCTGCAAGAGAGGCGCTCTGCATCGCGGTGTAGCTTGCTCGCCAGGTTTCGAGAGGGTGCGTTTCTGAGGTATCGAATATACTGCTTCCCCCTACTTATACCTCCCGTGGAGATCACGAATGTAAAATTAGAGAGATTCGAGCGCGCACGGAGGCTTTCAGACAGTCGTTCTTCCCGCAAACCATACGCGACTGGAACAGAAAAGGGAGGTAATGACAGTGGCACGTAAAGTGCCCTCCGCCACACACCGTTGGGTGGCTTGCGGAGTATGAATGTAGATGTAGATGTACTAATGGAGTATTCAAACATTACGGGATTCTTTTTCCTATTCATCTGCATTAGTTCACATTTATCTTTATTTAGAGTTAGCTGCCATTCTTTACACCAATATCAAATCCTGTCCAAGTCATCTTGTATCCCCCTACAGTCACTCAACGACGACACCTTCTCGTGCACCGCAGCATCATCAGCAAACAGCCGCACATTGCAATCCACCCTATCCAAAAGATCATTTATGTAGATAGAAAACAACAGCGGACCTACCACAGTTCCCTGGGGCACTCCAGATGATACCCTCGCCTCCGATGAACACTCACCATCGAGGACAACGTATTGGGTCCTATTACTTAAGAAGTCCTTAAGCAAAGTCATCGTGCTAGCTGCTCTGTTGATAGAACTTTTGAACTCGCGAGTGATTCTTTCGGATGGTTTTGTGCCAGTTTTACAGCTACCCTCCAGAATGCTCGAAGGCCCCTGCCCATCAGTACGTGAGGTCTTCCTGGTCTTTGTTTAACTGCGGTTGTTCCTTTGCGATTCCAGTTTACAATCACATCACCTTCGCATCAGTCGACTTGGGCAATCGGATACTTTTCATCAGATAGTGTATTGTGAACAACAATAATTTTTTATTTATTAATTTCTTGATGACATGTGTCTACTTCTGCTGTCATCGTTTCCAAACTTAGCACTTGTGAAATAAAGTTCAGTGTCAGTTGCTGTAAATCTTAAGCCGAAACAGGCCGTGGACGACAATATGTTGGAGCAGTTGACTTGGTTTCTTATAAATGTAAGACAACCAATGATTGGTCTGTAAGCAAAAAAAAAGAAGACATAATTTCTTTTAATCGCAATGTGTCGTTGCTAGACGATGACCGAAAGATGCAACGAGCTGGATAGGGACTGTGTCATTTGACTTCCGACTTTAAGCGTCCAATTTACTTTCAACGCTGTGTAGACGTGCCTACGCTACAAGAGACAATAATAGCTTATACAATGTAAATTGCGTCGCCACCTGCACGATTTAGCGGCACAAAATAATTTGGGATTAAAATTCGCTTTCCGTTTCCCTTAATTGTAATTCACCCTCGTGTTATGCCGGTAGAGCAATTATTCATACGCTGTCAGCGGTAATACACGCATCCGGCCGTATATAACTGCAGCGAACAATGCGGTGCACTCACTGGCGGTGGTTTGCCAGCAGGACCTAATGTAAACACGTGGTGGGAAGTCAAAATATGGATATTCCGTGCCTTTTGTCTCTTCGGTGTGAATCCGTGCGGAGATGCGATGTAATCTAATGAGGCTAATAAATTCCAATTACGCGAGCGGTTTTCTCTGTTGTGTCGCCCACACAAAAAGAGGCGTCGTGCGGCCTAACTCTGGACCCCGGCCCTCGCACCTCCCAGAGCTTGTAGCTGCGGCCACGTTTCAATCAGACCCAGCTGCGGCCCATCAATTCCAGCACGCAGCCCCTCCGCCGAGAGCAGTTGCCGATGATTCATTAGCAACCGACGTTACTACAAAACCGTGCTTATTCCACAACCCAATTCAAGATATTATGTCTAAGAATTCCTGGCAGTTTTAAGATAAATATATTTCTGTTCTCATTCTATTGCACACTGAACCCACTTTTCGCCTTAAGCGCATAACTACAGAGAATATATTGCAAATGTATTGTTGCTTGGGTCTCTTTTTTGTTGCAACCCTGTTGTGTGCCGCTAGAAGTTGTCTGGAGGCAAGAAAAAATGCTCATATGTGTGTGAAATCTTATGGGACTTAACTATCCTAAGGATAAACACACACACCCATGCCTGAGGAAGGACTCGAACCTCCGCCGGTACTAGCCGCACAGTCCATGACTGCAGCGGCTTAGACTGCTCGGCTAATCCTGCACGGATGGAGGCAAGAAAGTGACAAAACAAAGTCTTATAGTGTGTACCTTCGAGGGGGTTAATTTACGGTCTACAAAAGAATGTCCGTTTGGTTGAATACACAAAAAAGACACCGTTGGACAAATATAATGTGAGCTGAACAGGCAAACAACTCAAACCGAGAAAAGTTAAAGTATGAAAGTAGGAAAAAAAAGAACAAAAAGGTATGGGGCAGAGTCGAGTCAGAAAGGAAAAAATGTCGTGTCTGCGCACACTGTCACAAAAAAATGGTTTTGAAAGAAACTGAATATATAAAATTTTGTTGTTGTGGTCTTCAGTGCGAAGACTGGTTTGATGCAGCGTTCCACGTTAGTCTATCCTTTGCAAGTCATTTCATCTTTGCACTGCTGCTTAGACCTTTGTTTCTTCTACACTTCCCTCAACCCCTCCCCTCCCATCCCTCCCCCATCCTCATACCTTCCTCCTGACAATTCCTCGATGTTTCATGGTGTGTCTCATTAAATGTCTCTGCGTTTAATGAAGTTGTACCACTAATTACCTTCTTCTTAAATTCGATTCAATGTTTCATCATTAATTATTTGTTCTACCCACATAATTTTCAGCACTTCAGACAAATACACGCAGAAAAGGCGTCCTAACTCTTGAACTTACGTCCTATTTTAACAAATCTCTCTTTTCAGAAACATTTTCCTGCTATAGCCAGTCTGCATTTTATTTCCCCTGTACTGTAGTCATGTTGTTGTTGTTGTTGTTGTCTTCAGTCCTGAGACTGGTTTGATGCAGCTCTCCATGCTACTCTATCCTGTGCAAGCTGCTTCATCTCCCAGTACCTACTGCAACCTACATCCTTCTGAATCTGCTTAGTGTACTTATCTCTCGGTCTCCCTCTACGATTTTTACCCTCCACGCTGCCCTCCAACGCTAAATTTGTGATCCCTTGATGCCTCAGGACATGTCCTACCAACCGATCCCTTCTTCTAGTCAAGTTGTGCCACAAACTTCTCTTCTCCCCAATCCTATTCAATACCTCCTCATTAGTTACGTGATCTATCCACCTTATCTTCAGTATTCTTGTGTAGCACCACATTTCGAAAGCTTCTATTCTCTTCTTGTCCAAACCAGTTATTGTCCATGTTTCACTTCCATACATGGCTACACTCCAAACAAATACTTTCAGAAACGACTTCCTGATATATAAATCTATATTCGATGTTAAAAAATTTATCTTCTTCAGAAACGCTTTCCTTGCCATTGCTAGTCTACATTTTATATCCTCTCTACTTCGACCATCATCAGTTATTTTACTTCCTAAATAGCAAAACTCCTTTACTACTTGAAGTGTCTCATTTCCTAATCTAATTCCCTCAGCTTCGCCCGATTTAATTTGACTACATTCCATTATCCTCGTTTTGCTTTTGTTGATGTTCATCTTATATCCACCTTTCAAGACACTATCCATTCCGTTCAACTGCTCTTCCAAGTCCTTTGCCGTCTCTGACAGAATTACAATGTCATCGGCGAACCTCAAAGTTTTTACTTCGTCTCCATGAATTTTAATACCTACTCCAAATTTTTCTTTTGTTTCCTTTACTGCTTGCTCAATATACAGATTGAATAACATCGGGGAGAGGCTACAACCCTGTCTCACTCCTTTCCCAACCACTGCTTCCCTTTCATGCCCCTCGACTTTTATGACTGCCATCTGGTTTCTGTACAAATTGTAAATAGCCTTTCGCTCCCTGTATTTTACCCCTGCCACCTTTAGAATTTGAAAAAGAGTATTCCAGTCAACATTGTCAAAAGCTTTCTCTAAGTCTACAAATGCTAGAAACGTAACTGTAGTCATACAAAGTTATTTTGCTGCCTAAACAACAAAATTAATCTACTTATGTTGGTGTCATATAGCATAATCCGATTCCCCGTCATCGCCTAGTTTGATTAGACTACATTCCATTATCCTTGTTTTACTGTTCTATTTTCATTTTATAGATTCTGTAGCCAACCCCCTCCCCCGCCTCTCCCCCCCCCCCACCTCACCTCCGCCACCCCATAACTGATAACTGGCTGGATAAGTCAGTCCAAATGTCGGAGGAAGGTAAGGCCACATTCAACAGGACCATGCCTAGTAAAGGACTGAGGTGTTCAAAACAGTCTTAAGATTTATGACAGCTTTACTTTACTGATCTCATTTAAGAGACACTGTTTATTGCGTTCGACCAAGCTTTAAAGTCAGTTTCTTTCTCTGACAGAATCACGATGTCTTTGGCAATCTGTAGGTTTCTATTTACTCTCGTTGAACTTTAAATCTGTTCCACAATTTCTCTTTTGTTTTCTATACCGCTTGTTATATCTGCAGATTGAGTAACATGGTCACGGGCCCTGTTCACTCCCGTCTCAAGTTATCATACTCTTCCACAGGGTGACCAAGATCTGATCATCGTTTTGGGCTAGATTACCGACATCTGTACATGATTTTAAGGGAGGTTTAAGGGAGATTTAATCACAATAAATTCAGCTTCACAACTACATTGTATTTTATGGGAATTGGGGCAATGGACTCAGAAATATAAAAAAGTGGCTCATGTTGTTTACTTTTACTCTATTATATCGTACGGTATCATATCTTGGGATAACTCCACAAACTGTAAGGAAGATTTTATACCACAGAATCGTGTACTGAGACTCAGCTGTGCTGAAGTCACGCTTATACAGCAGAAAATAAGCTAGGTTAACGTTGAAGGTCGTGGGTTTTAAGCAAGAATATTGTTCCTCTATCTTCTTCAGATAAACGCATACGTATTTAATCATCTAGTTTCGTGGAGTTTTTACTTCTTCATTTTCACTGCCAGAGTACACGATGAAAAGTGATTCACTTCATAAGCAAATGATGACACACGTGAAAACAGAAGAGTGTAATAGATATGGTCATGGACAGAGGGCTACACATTTGGGAATATTTCGTGTTGATTGTCCTCTTATTTTCGATTGATTTGAACTTTTGCAACATATCAGTACTCTTTATAAGCGTGCCGAAATGTTGTTGTGTTATGTGAGTCAATTGAGAAATAAATAATATAAGGAGTGTATTTAAACGGGGTCGTCTCTATAATCCTCTTTTGAGAGGCTTTTGTACTTCCGTGTGTTATTATTACCACAGCTGCTGCTCCATACGACGCGAACTCAATCATGGGTTGCAAGTACTGACCGAGAAACAGGTAAACATTCACCCTCTAACGGTCCATCTCGACGTATAAGTTATGTCATTCTTTCTCCACTCCTTGAGTTTCCTTGAGTCAAACCGCCTTTTTTTCCATAGAAGCACAACCACAAGAAAGAATGTATGTCGACAGTTGTGTCGATTATTACATATATTTAAACTTTTCGATATTTATTGGTCAGAGAATTTGTATTATCAGCGGTACTTCGCAGGGTTAGTGTATATAACAGTAATTACTAACGAAATGTGCATCAGAAACAGGTGGTCCTTAAAGGAGGTGGGAGGATCGAAAGCAACTGCTATAATACTGGGTATACCGAGAAACACGGTAGAGTTGGTAACACTACCATTCCATGTCCTTCGACTGGTATAACTGCAGTCTGGAATTGCGTAATATTGGGCACAGAATTACACTTCCTTGATTTTATCCTTGCTAACTTTACAATTTCGAAGAGTTTACTCCACCCAACGTTGTCAAGAGCCTTTTCTAATTTTACAAATCCTGTAAGTATAATTTGTCTTTCTCCAGCCAGCAGTGCCCCGCGTATTGCTACACTTCTCCGTAACCCAAGCTGTACTTCCCCTAGACTGGCTTCTAGCAGTCGTTCCGTTCTTCGTGTTAGTATTTTACGCTAATCCCTTTTTAAACGGATGGTTTGGTAATAGTCACCCCTTTCAGCACCTTCTTTCGCTTTGGACATATTTATTCTTATTGACTTAACCTGACCGAGTTAAGGACGTCAGGCCCTATTTTACATTTAACCAGGCATTCTACATATTTTACATAACATTCGTTACGATGAACGTGCTGTAACCTACATCCAATATAGACTCCTACACTTAAAATTACTATGACACAAATAGAGCAGAAAAACCACAGCTTATATTCATTCATGTCAGTACAACAATAAAGAAAAGGTAAAGGAAGGCAGATTTAGACCACGAACTCTAGCAGCAATGGTAGTTAGACAAGGGATGGAAGAGGGAGAGAGGGAGAAAGAGAGGAATGTGATAAAACACAAGTTATGAAGACAGGGAGATAGAAAGTGGCTTGACTGATTGAGAAGTAAAAACATAAAGGTGCGTTACTGGGAGAAAATGGGAGTATTTGCTTCGCCGTTCGACAAAGGGAAACTGGTCATAAGCGTTAATTTTTGGTGAAAATTGTGAGACTCGACATAAAGAGTTAATGCACTATTTCTCCTCCCCCATACGCTAAGATGGGCAGTATCGAAGAGTGTTGGTAAATGGAGCTTTCATCAATAACAACAGATATACTGATGACACTGTCTTACTTGCAAACGGGCTGAAAGGTCTACAATAAATAATGAACACTTCTAATAAAGAGAGAAATAACATGGGGGCTGCCTTTAAACCTGAGGAAAACTAAATAGATGGTTGTCAGTAGAAACTGAGATGAAACTCAGAGCATTCTTGCACTCTGTAGTGATAAGATCGAAAGCGTTTCATTCTACAAATATATGAGCAGTCAAATCAACGAAAACTAGGACTTCTCTCAGAAATTTGTTGCGGGACTGATCCGGCCAGAGGCTGTTTCTACTAAGAGTCTTTCTAGCTGTGACGTCAGTATCAAACTTCCCATGCCCCTGCATCAGTGCTGCGTGTTCAGTCATCGACACTTACCGCAGTATTAGGTAAGAAATTAAAGGCATCTCTGATGTGGACGTATAGAAGAGGTTTAAGGATGTCACGGACAGTTAAGATCGCAAATATGGAACTACTGCGGCGTATGAACGAAGGTTTAGAAATTCTCAGTACCATCAAGAGAAGAAAGTTCCTGTTTCTTGGCCATGTAATGCGCAACAACGAATATAACTTATAGGCATTAATATTTCAGTGGAAGACTGATGGCAAACTAGGTCCAGGGCGTAGACGATTACCCTTGCTAAAGAACTTAAGCCAGTGGTTTGGATTGAGCACAGAATCTCTGTTCATAAAAGCCATGGACAAACAACAGATCATGATACTGATCGCTTCGTTCTTGGAGGACGAGGCATTTAAAGAAGAAGACGATATGCAGTAAGACGACTTGCGAGACTCAGTTGTAGAAGGATAAGTACTTTTTTTAGGACACCTCATACGAAATCGCGTGCAGAACCTGGAGGAATAAAGCATGAGGTCGGTATGCGGAATGGAAAGTATTGCCTGCAGCTGTCTGGCAGTGTGCGAAATGGCGGGCACGCAGCCGCAGCGCGGAGTTTTACGTAAGTGCGCTGCGCGTCGTGACTGCCTCGGCACGCGGAACCAATGCGGCGCGCCCTTGCCGAATCTCTTAATGATTGTTTCCCTGCCGGCCGGACAAATTATGCATGCAGGCTCTTCTGCCCTGACCGGCCACTATACGTGCCTTTCTCATTTGGCTTCTTTTTCTGATCTACATTAACAACACGCCTTCATCTGTATAACGTAACTCACGGCCTGCAGCACTGCACCTATCCACTCTAACCGCTATCGTTATACTGACGAACATATGCCCCAATTATCAAAATGATTAAAATCACTATTCCAATGATGAAAATTTGTCATTTTTTGCTATTAAATCATTGCTAATAACCCAGTAAATAATTAATTTTGTTTTCACATGACAGGTTGCGATGGCTATTCGGAAAGTAAGTTCCGATCGGTCGTGACATGGAAACCACAGTGAAAACAAAAATTGTTTTATTTGCAACACTTAGCTACTCTCTCCAGCTACTTCTCAACACAGCCATCCCTCCGACTGACATATTGGTAGTAGCACTGTACCAGCTGTCCAATACCCTCAACATAGAAGGCAGTTGTTTATGCTTTCTGCCAGTTCTCTACGCTGACCTGCAGCTTGTTGTGTGTGCCAAAATGTTGTGTTCAAAGCCAGCGGTTCTTGTGAGTAGAAATCAATGTCAGAGAGTGATCAAAAACTTCTTGTCGAAAAGTCTGTAAGGCTACGACCAAGAGTTGTCACAAAGAAGGAAGTACGTGACATTGGCGTTGTGTGGGCTGCATGAAATCAGGCGAAATCGCTCACAGGTTCTCATACTTGGCGAGGGACATAATTTTCACGACATCTGTATGTACTCACTGTGCGCTCAGAACTGAAAAGAGCGAGCCGGATGATGGGATCGACAGGCATACTACAGACACTGTCCTACACATCTACACAAAGCTTGATAGGATTTTCACTGTAGTCTCCATTTTGCGATTGCTCGGACCTTACCTTCCGAAAAGACCTCGCACATGCAACTAGGCTATAACGATAATTTATGTGTGTTCTAGATCGATCTGTTAAAGTTTTCACACTAAACTGTTGTGTTTCTGTCATTATTTTCGGGACGGTTTGTGTAGGTACAGCTTGAGGTTTTTTGCCCAAAATACTATTTCGTCATCGACTACCACATCCACTTCGATGTGATAATAATCACTGAACCCGACACTATGATCCCCAGCGTTTTCAGCAAATCTTATTGATAAAAAAGAAATATTTCTCACCTCTTGAGTCTGTATAATTTATAATTATTAACGCTTCTATTAATATTGTTATTTTCTTATTATTGGAAAATGCAAAATTTAAAAACACTAAAAAAAGCTTCATAAGAACTAAAATATGGTAAGAAGTGCAGTAATGCCATACTGGGGCAGTTAGTGTCCTAATAAAGCTGCCAGAGCCTGCTACCATTTGGGTCTCTACCAGCCCAAAGACTAGTTGGAATCGGAAGTAACGAAGTGCTGACTTCTCTTAGAAGAAAGTGAGTGGGGAACACAGCATCCCACATAGTATACCATGGCTATTGCTATTTTATTTCCGAATATTATTTATTCTGGATAGTAACTAAAACACATAGCAAATACTGTCTTAGAGAAAATCGCAGCTAATAAACTGCTAAAATCAAGTTTTGGACCGCTACCATGCTCCCTACGCACATCACCTGTGTAATAGGGGAAAATTTCCGAGCCCGCAATTCGTGTCCGCGCCGTAGATTTTTCGTGAAAACGAGGGGCAAAATCGTAACAAGTGTTTCGTGTCAACATGTAATTTAATTACAGATCTCTTTCATACAGTGGTTTGGCAGAGTAGTATAATGATTACAGAACAGATAAATTACAAGTTTCCCCTCTCATTTGCCGCTGTCTGCCAGAAGGAAGGAAGAAGGAAGATGACAGTTTAATGTCCCGCCGATGTTACTAGAGACAGAGTAAATACTCAGACTATTTTAGGGACGGGGAGGGAAATTTAAAACGCTCTCTCGAAGGAACCATCCCAGAATTTGATTGGGGTGATTTAGGGAAATCCCGGGGAATCTAAATCTCGATGGACGGACTTGGATCTGAACCGGCGTCCTCCCGAATCAGAGTTCAGTAACCACTCCGACAATACCCTCGGTCTCTATGCCTGATGGGCCAGCTACGTAATCACTCTGCGCCGTCTTTTTTTCATTTTCTTTCCAATGCTGCCGTAGCCAATACATTCGCTCGGCACTCAACTTTGTAGGATTTCCGGACTACTTTCGCTGCGAGCTTTCTCTGCCTTGCGTGTTCTACATTTCTGAGCGTATTTACGAGGGTATAGACGCCAAAAAAGAAGACTAGTCTCGTGGCGGTTCAGTATAACGCTCTATGTCTCCAGTTTTGAACGGGACAGGGCGGCTTGTGTACAATATCCGGACTGCCATCATGCCTCGAAGACAAGAAGTGCTGTCAGGACGGGACCCGCTAAACTGGTGCCTCCACTGTGACGCCATTAGAGCATCCAGCCGCTGTCCTGAGTTGTAAAACATTGAAGATCAACCTCGTAGTGGTTACCCGTAGTCACCAACACCAGCTTGTGGCCACTCCCTACAGATACTGATTCTTAATTAGCTATACAAGCTAGAGATTCTGAAAAAAGAAACGCAAAAGCTCGGTCTAGATATAGTGGAGGTTAGTGAAGTGAAATGGAAGCAACACTGACGCAGCGAGATAACTGAGCACATCTCACTAGTGGTTTTGTTAAGCCAAATAAACTAACTTTGTACAGAGTTTTCATTTGTTAATTATAAACTCAAAAAAACACTTCAACCAAAATATGAAGCAATGGACAACCAACGATCACAACATTATTATATACGTATGAATTATATAGTTGGAAATCTGCTGATGGGGCTCGTATTAACGCCGTTTCAAGTGGACTTTAAACTGATCTGAACATGGTTCCACGAATGCGGAGTGTCTCAAAGTCTTCCCATCAAATGTAGAGGGGAGATAGATTTCGTCACGAGGAACAACATTTGTTAGAGACAAAATGTTCGCTGACAGTTCGCGGCGATGCTAGTCGTCTGTTTATTACTATTTTTATTGGTTATGTCCCTAAGAGGTAGGGTCTACTGATCAGATATGCTGCATCTACATACTACCTACCCCTAATAAATTCATAGAGTGGTTTTCAACAAATCAGGCACTTTAATTTTTGTCGGTCAACCGCACTTCACGCAGAACTGATTAGTGAATTATAGGCAAGACACACTGCATATGAGCGCCAGTCACCCTTCAGGGCCATAACAATTATAAAAAGACGCCTAGAGTGGCAAGGGGGTGTCAGCGTAAATGTGGTCTCTAACAAAAATTGTTCCCCGTGACGTCATCTACCAACCCTGAGCGTTTGGTACAAAGACTTTGAAATATCCTATGTAGTAGAATATCCCACAGAATCAGAAAGTTGTTTAATGGGAGTAGCATTCGCTATGCATATGAAGATAGGGCAGAGTTGAGTTATTGTGAACAGTTCAGCGATAGCATTATTCACATAACAATCGACAGCAAACCAAAGGAAACAGCAAAAGTTCAGTTGTACATGCTGACGTGATAATCTGAAGATAACAGACGGGGTGAGTGTATGAGGGCATTGAACGTGTGACTCAATATGTAAAGGGGAATGAAAATATTATAATAATGGGTGGCTTCAACACTATAATAGGGGAAGGAACAGTACAGGAACAAATTTCAATGTATATCAACGTGAATAATCGTATATTACTGAGCATTTTCGTAAATTACGATGTACAAAAGTTGCGAGTGTTGTTCATCACATACCTCGTATTAAATAGTAGTGCGAGAGGTACATTTACCGTAGCGTGTAAGTTTCAACAGGAGTGTGTGGTTGATGGCATTTCAAACAGAATTATGGAAAGTTATTCCAACTTAATAAATAACAGCCTTAGTGAAATATGCAGTACATCACTGGTACAGGGTATTTTTCCAGCTATATTAAAATACGCAATTATTAAACCACTACATAAGAAAGGCGAAAAGACAGAGTCGGACAGTTATCGTCCAGTTTCCTTACTGAGATCTATTTCCAGAATATTCGAAAGAGTAATGTGCTCACTTAAAGATAAATTATTCACTGCACAAAAGCGAGAACTAAGAGTATTATGTGGTGTTCACCACGGACGTCATGTAGACAGCTTTTCAAGGAGCCAGTCATTTTAACCACGCCGTCACAGTGCATATTTTCGCTAGTGAAATTCGTCATAAATAATCCATCACAATTTGAAAAGAACGGTGATGTTCATACCTATATCACTATAGTGAAAAATGACCTTTATTACCCATTGTTAAAACTGTCAGAGGCTGAGAGTGGAGTGCAGTATGAAGCAACAAAAGTTATTGATCATTTTGCAATAATATAAAATATCTGACAGATGTGAAGCAAGTTTTAAATCTAGTTTAAAATCGTTTCTCCTGGACAAGTACTACTCCATAGACGAATTTCTACTTGAATACTTGTGGCCAGTTAAAAAAAAAAAAAAAACACTAGTGATGTACACATGTCCTGAAAACTGACTCGTTCCACCCATTTCGATAGAATAATCGCCCAAATGATTTAAGGGAAATCTAAATAACTAACTAATTCACAGACATAAGTGACTTAGACGAAGGGCAGATTGTTATGGCTCGGACCTGGGAGCGACCATCTCGGAAGCTGGAGGCCTGCCTGCCCTGTGAAGAAGGGTAATCAGTACAATTCTGGTAAAGACATAATTATTTTGGAGCACACTATTCAGCTCACGTTGCCCAGAGCAGATGATGTCTGTGTGTTCCCATGTTGATCCAACGATATCATCATTTACGACTGCAGTGAGTACGGGATCATCGAGATTAAAGCGCGAATCAATGTAAACGTGTCACCTGGTAGCACGAGTCACGCTTCTTCTTACAACAGGTCGGTAGTAGTGCCTTGATACTGTGTTATCCAGGCGAACGAATGTTCGCCATGCCACGATGTAGGCAGGTGGTGGCAGTATAATGCAATGCGGGACATAGGCCTGGGTTTCCATGGGGCCTATGGCAGTAACACGACAGCTGTGGATTACATTATCATTGTTGCGGACCACATGCATCACTTCATACTTGTTATCTTTCCCAACGGCGATGGTATCTATCAGCAGAATAACTGCCCGTGCCAGAAGACCGAAATAGCGCTTAAGTGGTTTGAGGAGCATGGTACTGAATCCAAGTTTATGTCTTGGGCGCCAGATTCAGCTGGTCTGAACCCTGTGAAATATATCTGAGACGATATCTCGTGGCAGATGCGCGCCCACAAACTACAGGCCTGTAATTTACGGGAACTGCGCAACCTGTGTGTAGACATCTGGTGCCATATACCTCCGGAAATCTTGTATGTCGAATCCATGCCACGCAGAATCTCTGCTGTATTTCGTATCCGAATGTAAACCAACACGCTGATAAGCGTGTAGTCAAAATGTTTTCTTTCGTCAGTGTGTACTAATGACATACTGAAACTAGCTTCTGAATAAAAGGTCGGAACACTGTTCAGACGACTGAGTTAATCGAGCCTGAAAAATGTGAGATATTCAGAATAAGGTTTTCTTTTGAAATACGTGAGCAAGCAATTGTTGTAAGAGGTATGTATGCTTCATAGGGGAATTCTGTTTTGAATGTTTGATTTTTATGTTTTGTAAGCTTCAAATTTTGGAGTAATAGATAACACTAGTTGGGCCACAATCATTTTCTCGCACTATACACCACGAAAAGAAGTTTGTATTGCGTTAGTAATCTAGAATATAATACATTTATCTTTTAAGTGTTTGTCATTTTTTCTTGTTCGTAATCCCATGATAGATAATCTGATGATACATAACCTGCAGCGTGAAAAAGTTATCACGAATGTACTATTGTCAGTCCACTCAGTAATAGTTTTATGCATCCGTTGCCATTACAAATTTGGTTTCGTGTATCTTGAGGTTGCCTAATGTGTATCTCATATCTAGATAATAATTTAGAAATAATCCTGAGAGGAGCACCTTTTATTTATCCAGTGCCAAACTAAGTTTTGTAACCCTCATAATTCGTTAGTGACGACATAAGATGGATTCTGATTTTTAAGTTCTCGATCACTAGTTCAGTAAGAACTTCGTGGCTAAAAAGCTGACCACTGAGCGGGTGAACGAAAGCCGCAGAGTGGGAGAAAGCACTGGATGAAAGCAAAGCGTAAACTGAGAGGCAAGAGCGCAGGTTCTGTAAATCCGGGAATGCAGCGACCGGTCACGTACTGGGGGCAGGGCGGCCATAAGGCTAGCAGCGTGGCAGGTGCCTTACGGACACACACAATGAGAGGAGTGCAGTAAAATTGGCTATTATCCTGAGTGGGTACTTTGCGCCGCCGCGAGATGCTATCTGCGGTACAGGGCCGGCCGGACACTTTTCAGATGAAGCCGTATAAAGAGGCGGGCGGGATTTCTTTGGGTGCCGGCCTTATCGCGGGATAACACGGGACAGGCACCGCGTCCCTCCGAGCGCGTCGATTGTAAATTTGAGGCTGCGGGATTCTCCGCGTGTAAATGCGGCCGGCCGTCATACGACACAGGACGGCGAGATAGCTTAAATTGAAATGTCGCGTGTTTCCTCGGCTGGCGAGCCCAGCCGTGGATTTACGTGCGTCTGGAATCGAGCCAGCTCTGGAACTTCCAATCTCTTACAACCGAGCCAGCCATTTCCAACACCGTGGCTATAGCGTCGAGCAAATCACATCGAGGAACGTCGCACTTCTTATCAGAAAACGCGAGCTCGATTGCTCCACGCTAATCCTTCGGTATGTAATCACTTACAAAGCCAGCACGGAACGTTACTAGTGATCGGAAAAATTCACAGGTGATTTTAGCTCTCAAAAAAGGTCTTCGAGCAGACGCACAACTATACGCCTGTATCGCTGATGTCAGTCTGCTGTAGTGATCAGGAGCGCGTTTTATGCTCGCATATTATGCTGAACATTTTCTTTGTAGGAATGTACATGGATTGCTCGAACAACGATCATTTGAAACCCAATTCACTTCCTTCTCCCACGAGACCCAGATGGCAGTACATATAGACGCCTAAATGGATGCAGGGTCCCTTGATATTTGGAAAGTATTCCATTCACTTCCTCATGGTCGTCTGGGTTGGGTTGTTTTGGGGAGGAGACCAGACAGCGAGGTCATCGGTCTCATCGGATTAGGGGAGGAAGGGGAAGGAAGTCGGCCGTGTCCTTTCAAAGGAAACATCGCTGCATTTGCCTGGAGCAATTTAGAGAAATCACTGAAAACCTAAATCAGGATGGCCAGACGCGGGACAGAACCGTCGTCCTCCTGAATGGGAGTCCAGCGTGCTCATGGTCGTCTGAAAGAAATCTTCAGATGTAAAAGTAAGTTCGACTGTACCCAAATGGAGTTTTATAACATTGTTAATATTCACAATATACTGAGATAAGCCAAAATATTATGACCGTCAGTTAAATAGCTTGTTTCTACGTCTTTAGAACGAAATACATCACTGATTCTTAGTGTCAGGGATCCGACAGTTTGTTGGTAGGTTGGTGGAGGTATGTGGCATTAGATGTCTACGCACGGATCAACAGATCACGTAATTCGTGTAAATAACGGGCCGCTGATTTGCGTATACTGTGATGGCGTCCGATAGCACCCCGATGGTTCCCATATGATTTATATCAGGCGAATTTGGTCGCCGAAACATAAACGTGAGTTCACTATAATGCTCCTCAAATCACTGAGCATGGTTCTGGCTGCTGAAAGATTATATCACCGTCGGGGAAGAAATCAAACATGAAGGAATGTAGGTGGTTCACAATTGTCAGCATGTCTTCAAATACTACCATAGGTCGTAGTACGTGCAGGACAATGTCTGCCATGACATAATACTGCTTCTACTAGCCTGCGTCCGTGGAGCGCTGCACGTTTCGAACCGCCGTTCACCTCGATGACGGCGTTTGTGGAGACGACACTCGACCTAGCGTAGCAAAAATGTAATTCACCCAATGAGACGACATGTTTACAGGTCGAATCCCGATGATCTCGTGCCCACTGCAGTCGTAGTTCACGATGTCGTTGGGTCAACATGTGAATGCGTAGGGATGGTCTGTTGCGGAGCTCCATGTTCAACAATGTACGATGAATGGTGTGCTCCGAAACACTTTTGTATGCAACAGCATCGTTCTCTTTCGGTGGAGATGTCACAGATTATCATCTATCCTGCTTTACAGAGCAGACAAGCCTCCGAATCCCACGTTCTGTAAAGAGTCTTGGACATCCACCACCTGGTGGTAGTGTCACTGTCGTCCTAGTTATTTCCGTAGATGCTGACGACAGTAGCACGTGAAATTCGACCAGCTTCGTCGTTTTCGAGGTACTCGCTCACACTCCTGGGTAATAATAATCATCCCTTTATAAAAGTCGCTTACGTCTACGGATTTCCTCATTAAACTCCATATCTTCGCTAGGGTCATCCTTTCATACATACGTTATCGCGTCACGTCGTGGTGGACGCTGCTCGTAATGTTTTGGCTGATCAGTGTCTTAGTGGCTCTCAAATGCAAACGAGACAGATAGAAAAAAATAAGTAAACCGTTTGTTGTTTCAAAAGTAATCGTCACAGCTGTCACTTCATTTATCCCACTGTGAAATAAGACGGTCTATATCTACATGGAAAAATGTTTGCTGTTGCCTGTGGCACCATGGTTGTACCCAGACGTGCACCTCTTCGTCTGAAGCAAGGTGATGGGCACTAATGTATTTCCTTAGACTCCAAAATTGTGTAAATCGCATGGGGAGACATCGAGACTGTATGGTGGATATATAAGGGCTTTCCAGCGAGTACTGATTTAAGCGCGCCATCGAATACAAACGCCTAGGAATGCTGACGGACGGAATCACTCAGTTGCAGGATAAAGCCCGCCCATATGTCTCCAAAGTTGTTTCGTCTACGCTGCAGATGTTTCAATGGGAAGCGCTTACACATTCTCCAGACACTCGAGATCTTTCACCATGCGGTTTCCATATTTTTGGAACCCTGAAGGAAGACATTCCTGGCCGTCAATGCAATTCAGACGAAGAGGTGTTCAACTGGATACGATCATGATTCCGAAGGCAACCGCAAACATTTTTCCATAAAGGCGCTGACGGTCTTGTCTCCTATTGTTGCGTTTTCATGTGACTGCCCCTTATATATAAATGACCTAACCGATGACGTCGGATGCTCGATGAGACTGTTCACACGTGGTACTCTTGTGCAAGTGAATAGAGAAGTCGCAACACTAGGAAACTGTAGCGAAATGCGGGAAGACATACAGAGGACCGGTCCTTTATGCAGGGACTAGTAAATAACACCAAGCACAAAATAATGTAACTTATAGCGGATAAACATGAGAAAATCATAGTTTTTGTATGTGTACAGGATTGCTGAACAGTCGCCGGAGGTAATTGCCACCATTAAATATCTGGCGGTGTGTCTGCGGAGCAATTTGAAATGGAACGATCACATAAAATTAAACGTACATGTACAGTGGCTACATTCCTGCCACGTCTTTCTGCAGTACCGCATACAGAACATCCAGCTTCACCTAGCCCTGTTACACAATCTCGTTCAAACTCAGTGACGTATTGATAATTGTGTCTTAAACGCATTCTTAACTAGCGTCAACTCACCATGACAACTCTCAAAGGTAACTAACGCTCACTACCGTTACCGCGCGCGTTTAAAGCAAACCTTATTTGCATCCTCATAGCGGCGCTACTGGTGCCACTCTTATGTGACTGGCGTAAAATTTGGACAGACATCATGTTTCAGACGTGGAAACAAGCCTACCAACTTTCGTTTATGTCGCACCACTGCTTCTTGATTTTGTTAATTTTTTCCGTCAGTGTAAGTAATACTACCGTTCCGTTTTCTCCTAAACAGCGTTATGTTACGTGTCAAGGCCGATGTCTGGTATCGGTGGGTTCAACCCACACCGAAGATTGAACATACTCCATTTAAGATAACCGTTAGACCACACCTACATCATGATTTACGTCTACGAGGTGTGTGAGATAAATCATGAAACTGATTTATTATCTTCCAAGTTTTAATTTTTTCGAACAACAATATTTTCCCCTTCAAAATAATTACCTTCGGCAGCTGTACACGGGCAGAGTCGTTTTCCCCGTCTTGCCAGCAGCCCCGAAAAGCTTCCAACTGGTAGGGCCTTTAACGCGTCTGTCACATTCCTGTCTTCGGAATCCCAAAATGACGTCCTTTTAAGACATTTTTCAATTCATGGAAAAGAAGAAAGACGGAAGGACTCAGACCAGGTGAATATGGGAGCTCTGGAACAACATAAATATTTTTTGAGGTCAAAAATTCCGTGTCGGCAGTAGTCGTGTGACATGGGGGTTGTCATGACGGAGCATCCGCTTCTCTGCAATGTATGGTCTCATTCGATTCACACTTTTCTTGAGACTTTCAAGGACGTCTTCGTAAAACAATTTGTTGGCAGTTTGTCCTGGAGGAACAATACCACAAGACCACGCACACTTTCGACGTTTTCTTTGGTTTTTGTAGCTGAAGGTCTCCCCGTGTGAGGTTAGTCTTCAACGTGTTCTCGACTTTTCAGTAATGCTTTGCGCCTACGAAAATCATGTCCTCTTGATAAGAAAGGTTCTCCATAGGCCTGTCTCAAATTTTCAAATGTAACACTCGTGGGTTTGCCAAGTTTAATACAAAACCTGATGGCATAACGTTACTCTAAATTCCACTGCTCCATTTTCGTACCATATAACAAAAACATAGCTTAACTGATAATGCTCCCAAAAAACAGGTGTTGGCTGTACAGAGCTGAAGCTCGGACTGACATTTAGAAGGAATGAACACACCGGTCTACACAAGTCGAACAACACCGCGATGTGAGATCGCTCGCACTGTTGTCAGCCTTATTACTTTTCGCACAAACCTCGAATACTCCACTTGTCACCTTACTTTGTATCCCGGAGGGTACTTGGAATATGACTGCCGCTTCCCTCTATCCTCCTTCAGTTGTGAAAGGTGATTGGGAAGACACATTGGGCGTACACTTTCTTGTGAGTTCTAATTTCTCTCATTTTACCTTAATTGCTTTTCAGCGATTTATATATAAGAGGAAGTAACATATTGAGTGACTCTTCTAAGAACGGACGTACAGAATTTTACTTGTGAATCACATTGTTATGCATAACGCCACTCTTCTAGCATAGTCCAGCAGTTGTGGCCGAGCGGTTATAGGCACTTCAGCCCTGAACCGCGCTGCTGCTACGGTCGCAGGTTCGAATCCTGCCTCGGGCCTGGCTCTGTGTGATGTTCATACGTTAGTTAGCTTTAAGGACTGCTAAGTTTAGGTGACTGACGACCTCAGATGTCAAGTCCCATAGTGCTCAGAGCCAATTTTTTCTAGCATAGGCTGGGCATATCTGTGACGCTTCCGCGCTTACTAAACGATCCTGCGATGAAACACATTCTTCTTCTTTTGATCTCCTCTAATTCCTGCATGGATTCTAATTGGAAAGCGTCCCAGACTGACGCTCAGTACGTACGCTTCTGTCGAACAATGATTTTGTAAGTTGTCTACTTCTTGGGTGTGCTCAAGTTCCTGAAGATTCTCAAAATTGACTTCTTGCGTTTAATTTTATGTGATCGTTCCATTTCAAATTGCTCCGCAGACACACCGCCAGATATTTAATGGTGGCAATTACCTCCGGCGACTGTTCAGCAGTCCTGTACACATACAAAAACTATGATTTTCTCATGTTTATCCGCTATAAGTTACATTATTTTGTGCTTGGTGTTATTTACCAGTCCCTGCATAAAGGACCGATCCTCTGTATGTCTTCCCGCATTTCGCTACAGTTTCCTAGTGTTGCGACTTCTCTATTCACTTACACAAGACCACCATCTGTGAACAGTCTCGTCGAGCATCCGGCGTCATCGGGTAGATCATTTATATATAAGGGGCAGTCAAATGAAAACGCACAAAAGGAAACAAGTAAAAAAAACTGATTATTATTGCAAAAGTAGTTGCCATAACTGCTAATACACTTAGCCCCCTTAGAGACAAGACCGTCAGCGCCTTTATGGAAAAATGTTTGCGGTTGCCTTCGGAAACATGATCGTATCCACTTGAACACCTCTTCGTCTGAATCGCATTGACGGCCAGGAATGTCTTCCTTCAGGGTTCCAAAAATATGGAAACCGCATGGTGAAAGGTCGCGAGTGTCTGGAGGATGTGTAAGCGCTTCCCTGTGAAACATCTGCAGCGTAGACGAAACAACCTTGGAGACATATGGGCGGGCTTTATCCTGCAACTGAGTGATTCCGTCCGTCGGCATTCCTAGGCGTTTGTATTCGATGGAGCGCTTAAATCAGTTCTCGCTGGAAAGCCCTTATATATCCACCATACAGTCCTCTTGATAAGAAATGTTCTCCATAGGCCTGTCTCAAATTTTCAAATGTACCACTCGTGGATTTCCAAGGTTAATACAAAACCTGATGGTATAACGTTACTCTAAATTCCGCTGCTCCATTTTCGTAGCATATAACAAAAACATAACTTAAGTGATAGTGCTCTCGAAAACCAGGTGTTGGCTGTACAGAGCTGAAACTCGGACTGACATTTAGAAGTAATGAACACACCGGACGGGGAAGGATATCGAAAGTGTCTTTTTCCATGTAACCAGCCGGAACGGACCTAGAACATTCTAAGCTGAAGATACTAGACTATGGAAATAGATCAATAATCACAGTTCACAGAATCTTCGCGAAAGATAAAATTTGTACCGAGAGTCGAAACCGGACTCTTATCTTTCTCGTGCAGTGCTCTTCCAGACACAAGCCATGACCCTCTCTCTCAATTCCAGTTTCGGCAGTGGCTTCTCTGATACTCAAAATTTCACGACAGTTCTTCGGTGTATCTTGCTGGACTAGTAACCCAGCAAGAATGGGAGACAGGAGGACGAGTCGTGAATCACGTTTTGATAAATCAGGGGGAAAAAGAAATTGCATCAAAGTAACGTCTCATTAAATACATCAAGAAGAGGAGACGAACATTCGTGGATAACATGCAATTTGAAAAAACTCGAGCTTACGATACAGGAATATGAAAAGCAGAAAACATAATTTGCTTTGAAAACTTTATATAGAAAGTGAAATAGGAGAGACACTGAAATAAATACTGGAAACAATTAGATCAGATGAGTTCATAATATAAAAAAAAGGACCTCTATGATACAACGTGAAATTCTTCAGTAGCAAGTCAGCTGAATCACACGAGTTCCTGAAATATTTCAAGTTTGTGATTGTCATCTTATGACCTAAATTGTTTTAATGATAAGCAAATCTTGTATGAACCAAGATAGAAGCAAGTTGTAGTGAACTGTCATTGTATCGATATGAACGCGTAAATCACCAATTTCCAGTTTTCCCTCGAGTGAGGATGGTTTTACGAACCAAGGCTGTTAGTTGTGTTGGTACAACTGATGGTTTGCAATGCCTTATTTCGATGTATTAGTTGTTGCGTGAATCGTTCAACTTGCGACATAGGAAACTTTTAAGTAAGTTTATCTATGTAATATGGTCGTATCGTAAGTTTATCTAAGTATTATATATGTTGTTATTAGAAACTTCGCACAGTATTTAACATTTCATTCGATATCGTATTTACGTTTGCCGCTATTTTGTGCGCTGTATTAATTATTTACGTTTTTCTTCAAATATGAACATATATATACAGTCTCATGCGTATACGAATAAAACGCTTGTAATTATAATATAAAAAAGTAAAAATATGAAACAAAGAAGTTAAAAATGAAAAACAATGAATAATAAAGAACATGAAAAAATTTTAAAAATAAAAATAAAGCACAACCACCCGCCGGTATGTGACCTTGACATGGTGGTGTTCTATGAAGACACAGTAGGCTATACTGGGCAGCTTCAACCATATCAAGCAGCTAAACATAGCGAAGACAGACAAACGATGTTTAACTCAAGCAATATGTTCGATAGACAATAAAAAGCGGTATCTGATCAGTCATCGCCGAGTCAACGAAAATCTACATTGGCTGTCAAACAATGACGGTCTAATGTCAAAATTATGTTAGAGTAAAAGCAGGTAACCAAAATAAAAAGTGCGCCTATCATAGCACAATAAAGGTGAATATGTGTTGGACAGAGTAAGGTATGTAAAGGAAGAGGCCTAGCTTTTCGACTTATCTGGTAGTTTCAAAGACATGCAAATCAAAACATGTTGACATGTTCGCGCTTTCTTACGAGTTAACTCTATTTCTCCAGCGCAGTGAGATTTCTTAGCTGCAAGGTGTTTGCCCACCTGTATATTGCATTTTATAGGCTGTAGTTCCTGATCCTTTGACAAATCCAGAAGATTCGCACCGTAGTAAACAATATATAACATCATATGGCTGCAGAGCACACATGTTTCTGTTATAACTGAAAAAGATTTTTCTGGGGGATAATATTTCTGGAGATGGATTTGTTTCTGGGGAGAAGCTAAAACCACTTTTTGATTTCATGGTAGGGTGGGGGGGGGCTGATTTTTTCCCCCACACACACCCTCTGTCATATGAATGGTGAGGGGTGTAAAAAGAAATAGACACAAATTTATCTGCTTCTAGAGAGTGAGATTCAACTACAATAGAAAGTATCCGAGAGTCGGGTGTATCTATGATAGAAAGTACCCCAGACGAAAGACACATCCATCCTAAACTTTAATGACACATATGGATGACATTATTGCATGTGTCATGTTATTATCATGTTACTTTCCTTGACACGTTGCTTTAGATTAGATGAGAAGGGTACGAATACTAACAATTAAAAATTCACGGATATGAAAACTGTTTTGTTTTAAATGTTTTTAATTTACCTTGCTGTTAAAGAAATTGTGTTTTATAGCGCTATGTGATAAATCTGTACTGTTTTGTTTATTTTCACAACAACATCCCTCTGTTTCACGTTACAAATCATCAATTTTCGAATAACGCCTGAACTAAACGTCGAAAATTTCAGTTTTATTCAAAATAATGTTTACTTTTAAGTAACAGACAGAAGGAGAACTACATGGGACAAAATTGTTCCATAGATTACCTGGGTATTTACCTATCCTCACTCAGTGCCTACACGGTTCATCGCTCCGGTTTTTAGGGGCGTATGTGCGACTCTTATCTCGCGCGCATAGAAAGCGATCGTTATAAGTTGGCGCCCGATAGTGCGGGTACGACCTTAACTGTCCAAAGCTACTAAGAAAACTACCGCAGTCTACGATTACTCACGACTGTCTACGTTCTACGGTAGTCTACGGCAGTTTGACAACTCTAATGTTTTTCAACACTAACCAAGATTCATGAGTAAAGGAACTGAATACTAAGAAAAGAAAACTCTCGCCATTCCTCTACAAAACGGGTCGTTGAATGTGAAATAATGGACATAATAAGAGATCTGTTTTGATAGCTTGAATGAAACATTTAAAAAGGAAAAGTTTCAGATGTATATTTACTGCAATGTGGTTGCTGTCGCTGCGAGAACAGCCCCGTATAGCGTCGTTGTGCCGTAGTTCCGGTGCATTCAGTGAGAACGCACACGAGATGCGTATGGGCGAACTCATCGAAAAGAGGATATGGTCTTTCTTTAAGACGAATGATGCTAAGCTGTTAGAATAGCGGTGTGGTTGTTTGCTGAAAAGTACCTTCATCTAGCCAAACCATCACTATCTGACTTTGCAAACAGTAAAAATATAATTTTAGCAAGCAGCAAGTGCGAAGAACAAAGTACGCAAATGAAAAAGAACAATAATTTGAGAATGAAATGCTGCTAATAGCTTAGATGTGATGACACAGCACGCATCTTACCACGAGGCAACTTGTATGACCCATGCGATCTACATGTGATCTACATATGTAGTATGAACACCACCGTGCAGTGCATATCAGAGGGTACGTCCCATCATACCAGTTAGTAATGGTTTTCCCTGCTCCTTTCACAAATGAAGCTCACTTAAACTAGGTTCCACAAACTTTGTAAGTACCTTTTCACGGGCTAGGTGGCATCTATTAATTCAGTTGTCTCAATATCATCTTAATACTCTCTCGTGGGTCAAACGAACAAGTGACCATTCGTGTTGCCCTTGTTTTACGTTCCTCTCCACGGTAGATCTTATTTGGGACCCGTACCAATATTGTGCAATATTCTAGGATGGTCCGAACGAATGTTGTGCAAACAATGTCCGTTGCAAACTGCTTGCATCTCCCTAGTATCTTCCCAACGGATTGCAATCTGCCACCTGTCTTACCTACGATTGAGCCTACTTCAGCGTTCCCTTTCACTTATTTATTTATTTATTTATTTATTTATTTCTCAGCTAATTCAACCTATAGAATATGTAGCCTCTTTAAGTTATCAAATACATTTTCAAGAGGTGTTTCCATGCATCTCTGTCCGCTGCTGTCTTCTGTCAGCTGAAGCCCGCAACTTTCCTGAGTTCCTTATTCCAGCGATCAGGTGGTCTCCTTGGTGGTCTTCGTTTTTTTCTGGGACTCCACCCTAAAACTGATTTTGTACATCTTCCATCCTTCGCTCGTGCAATGTGTCCTGCCCACTGCCATTTTACAGCCTTAACCCGCTCTGTAATATCTGTTGCTCCTGTTATTGCTCGTATGTCTTCAATTTTCTGTCGATCTGTCTTAGTGAGACCTAACATTGACCTTTCCATAGCTCTCTAAGCAGTTCTAAGTTTTCTTTTGAAAAATTCGTGTAAAGTCTGAGTTTCACACCCGTACGTTAAAGCCGGTAGGACACACTGATCAAAAACTGTCTTCTTTAAAAAGACTGAGATGTAAGATTTTAAAACTGTTGCATTCCTTCCGTAGGCCCTTCAACCCAGTTTAATTCGACCAAAAATTTCAGGTTTCAAACCCTCTTTTGTGTCAATTAATTGCCCGAGATAAACGTGTTCTGTAACGTTGTTTAGGATGTTGCCGTTCAGTGTTACTTCTCCTGCAGCTACCCACTTATTATACATAGCCTTAGTTTTAGAGTGATTTATTTTAATTCCAACTTCCTGCCAACGATCTATTAAGTCTTTTATAGTGGGATGCATTTCCATCTTACTGTTAGATAGGACCACTATATCATCAGCAAATCTCATGTTTGTGAGCCTTTTATCATTTGTTCTTATTCCTCTGTTGTTCCAAATAATTTTGGACCTAGCCATCTCGAGTACTGCTATAAATAACTCCGGGGATATAGGATCGTCCTGCTTTACTCCTTTTCCAACGGGAAATTCGCATTTGTTTTTTCCTATGTTGATAGATGCTACAGATGTGTAGTAAATGTTGCACAACATGTTTATATACTTTGTTTCCACTCCTTGCTTGTATGACTGCAGTGTGGCTGACAGAATCAAAGGCTTTTTCAAAGTCAATGAAGGCTATGCATAGTGGCATTTCATACTCATTGGCTCGACAAATTACCTCACGCAGTGTGTTTATATGGTCAATTGTACTGAAAACACTGCGGAATCAAGCTTGTTCTATGGGCTGTTCAGTCTCCACTACCATTTTAATGCGATTTATCACGACTTTAGTCAACACTTTATATATAAGAGGAAGTAGTCCATAGTCCATAACTCGCACATCCTCGCTCGAAATGAATCGTCGACACTTCAAAGCTTTTTTTTAATGGGGCCCAGGCGTGATAATTATATGGGGAGATGCCAGGACTATAGGGAGAGTTGGCGTTAGTGGATGATGGTGGTGTCCGAGACTGACCGGCGTCTTGTGTCAAATCGCCTTCAGCACGGAACTTGATGCACCATTCCCCAACGGTGATTTACGACAGACATGCTGCCCCACACAGATTCTTCATTCTCCAACTGATGCCAACCTCTGTTTGCCAAGAAAATAATAACAACACGTTGGTCCTAGTCGAAAGCATATGTTAATGACGTCACCATAGTTCACGTTTCCGCATTTACCGCACGCACGTCGGAACGCCATGAATGCCTCACTAATCCCTTGCTACATCTCGGAGTCACGGTACGTTACATAAACGCTGCAGCAACGCCCTCAAATGGAAATTTTTTGAGCGCCCCATATATTATTGGTAATATGCTTATACCTTTCAGAAGTCAAACACTCCATCTGTTTGACGGTCTTCAGCCAAGGCTGTCGGGACGTTATATGAGAAAAGCGCGGTTGCGATTAATATGGTCGACGTTTCCGGAATCCATTCTGGCTGGCATGAAGGGGGTCATCATATTCGAAATATTTCATTAAATTTGAGCTCAGAATATGTTTAAGATTCTACAAAAAATTGATGTCAATGATGACGTAGGTAGTTTTGTGGATCACTTCTCCCTCCACCTCGTATATGTGTTTGACCTCTTCTTTCTTCCACACATTACGCACATACTTTTGCTCAAGGGAACTTCATATATAACATTTAAGAGAAGGGCTAATAGAGCCGAAAATACGGTATAAAATCTGATAGGTATTCCATCAGCCTCTGGAGCTTTGTTCAATTTTAAGGACTTCAGCTGTTTCTAGTATCACCAATATCTATTTCACTTATCAGTGGTTCTATAGCTAAACTGAGGCATTACTGCTTGGTCTTGCATTGTAAAGGAAGATCTGAAAACGCAGTTAAACATTTCTTCTTTTGCTTTGCTACGCTAAATTTCTGTTCCTGTCTCCTCCTTGATTGTCTGGGCACTAACTTTGGCGCCGCCAGTAACTTTCACGAATGATCAGAATTTCTACTGGTTTTGTAAAAGATCATTAGATAATATTCTCGTACGGTACCGACTGAATGATTAGCATATTGTCTTCTTGAGAGCCAAACGCGTTCCATTAAGCGATCTTCAAATGAGTCACTACAAAGTATTTCATCGAGTCCACATTTCGTTCCATCAACAGCTTCATGCTAGTGACTTTTAGACTCAAAATACCTCTCAGTAAACAACCAGCTTCCAAACTTGAATTTCTAAAACTGTGAAATAATTAAAAAAACGTATTCTAACATAAGTACAACATCACATTATCGAACAACATTAAAACGTTGCTGAAAAAGACATCACGACCGCGTAGAGTGGCCACGTGGTTAGAGGCACGAAGCTCAGAAATTTTATTTGTTAACCATTATTAACTATTAGTTATCAAAGTCCGCTTTTGACATAGTATACACTAGGAGGAGCTTATGGGACATTAGAGTTTTAATACAACAATATTACTATGCAGGAAATCAATAGACAAACGAACATTATTAATATGCAGCGATGTACGACGAGTTATACAGTTTTACGAAGCATGCAAGATATTTCTGCTGCACTTCAGTCTCGACAGTTGACTACACGACCTACTCAGAGCCTGTTCTTTTGTGATAGTCGATTTTACCATGATCTCGAATTTTATTAACGTTTGGAGATGAATCATTTCAGTCTATTGAACTGCACCTGTTTCACAGTGATTGCAAATAAATGTGTCGTAATTGCATCCGGGGACTTGTTACAAGTAAACTAGCTACCCAGACGTTCACTTATAATCGCAGGTGGCCTGCTCGAATCTTCAGAAACATCTAATGCGCTGTAATAACTGCTTCGAGGATCAACATCAATGAGAGATTCACAGATAACATGTAGGAGGGAATCTTACGCACCAATTTATTAAGATAAATCAGGAAAAGATTAGCTTAACTAGTGCAGTCTCTGGTGGGAAGGCATGACCAGTTATACTATACGTCACCTACACCACTTTCTGCAGACTTCTGACCAAACTGACAAACTGTTGTGGAGGTTGAGTACCACGTGTGGATCTTGCAACGTCGTTTTAAGCATCTTCTCTGAAGACCAAGTATGTCTTTTGAAAGACATGCTCTGTCTGAGGGTATAGTTAAAATATTACAACTGACCACAGCCGGCCGCGGTGGTCTCGCGGTTCTAGGCGCGCAGTCCGGAACCGTGCGACTGCTACGGTCGCAGGTTCAAATGCTGCCTCGGGCATGGATGTGTGTGATGTCCTTAGGTTAGTTATGTTTAAGTATTAGAACTGATGACCACAGCTGCTAAGTTCCATAGTGCTCAGAGCCATTTGAACAACTGACCACACTTAAAGAATGTAACATGTGTGTTTAGCATCTTCATATTTATAAGTTGTGAAGTGAACACACAGAATTTCCGAGTGTGGGGATCTTCACCTCCAGTCACTGTGCATGAAGTTCCTCTGTATGGTGAACTTGACACTGTACGGTGTGGCTTCACGGCTACATTCACCACTGTCCCATTCTTATTTGAATAGGTTGGTGCTCAAGGATCAAAGATATACAGTGTTACTGGCCAGCGTTACTGCAATATGCTTCGCCGTCATATGATACCCGCCCTACAGGAGAGAGACCCATTGAACTCAACAGTTTTCATGTAAGATGGGGTCCCACCGCACATCGCTTGTGAAGTTCGCCTGCTTCTCCGAAACACATTTGGAAACGATCGAATTGTCAGCCGATCGTTTGCAAATGCTTGGCAGGTACGATCACCTGATCTCACTACCAGTGATTTCTGGCGGTGGGGCTACTTGAAGGACAGGATTTACCTGGGGAACATCCACACATGTGCTGATGTGAAGCGCAGCACATCAAGAGAGGTAGCCAACATACCTATGGACATGTTTCGTGTTGCTGTGCAGAATGCAAACCAGCGCTTTCAGACTATTCTGAACACTGTTGGGCGCTATATTGAGCCCCTTTTGTAGCAGTAATGGTATCGGTATGTAATGGAAATTGTGGAAATATGTGGTAAGATCTTATGGGACCAAACTGCTGAGGTCATCGGTTTCTAAGTTTACACACTACTTAACCTCACTTAAACTAACTTATACTAAGGACAACGCACACACCCATGCCCGAGGGAGGATTCGAACCTCCGACGAGAGGAGCAGCGCGATCCGTGAAAAGGAGCTCCTGACCGCGTGGCAGTATGTAACGGTATGATGTAAGGAAGCACCAATTAAAAGTGTTTCAATTGAGTTGATTCTGCGTTATTTCTCTTCCCCCATGTCCTTGACATTAATGCTACGAAATTTGGTACTAGTACGGTAATGAGTTTCCGTTTTATAACGTGTTAATTGGAAAAGTTTAATAATAACCACCTGATACTTGCCACTCGTGCGATTTACAGTCGTATCATATTGCTTGTTATTTACGTTCATTTTATGCCGAAGATACGATCGGGACAAAATTTTGTTGCAGGCATTTTCGTACTGTTACTGCATAAGGAATCGCACTGTGGCGTTCAGCGCCTGATATTTGGTTCACCGTATATGATTCCGTCACGTACACTTAAACAGCAAACTTACCGCTGTTCACCGATGGGGCGTAGAAAAGTGGGTTAAAATTCAAATCAATTTATCGCTACGAATATTAGACCTGTTATCTGGAAACTCTAAACAGGTCGTACCTATTAGTTAATCATGGTGACATACAACGTCTTATGTATACAATGTATGTATACACTGTACAACAACCATTGGTAATATTAATGTAGAAATAAAACAGAACATTTGAAAAATAAGAATCAGTTAAAAAATAAAATAAAATAAAGGCAATTAACTCAAGTTCCAAGTGAATAACTTCTCTGTTATATTACCAGCTATCTTACTGGCAGAAGTCGAGGTTTGCCAACTAACGACAAATACAACTACTTCTAAAACTATTGTTGCTGCACTGTTATGCATTACACACAATGGTATTTGAGTCCCTCGGCAATTCTCGTGTCTAACCATACCTGTGGAGCATTCTTTATTTGTTTTATTTTCGCATGTGTGTGTGTGTGTTGTTAATTAAGAGCTCCCTGTGTGTCTGCAACAGATCACAGAGCAGACGTTCCTCAGCTTTGGCCAAGACGTTAAATAAGGAAATAGGGCCTTAGCTTTTTCGTGATGCCGGGTCATTATCTGAGGTCGTCAGGCCCCTAGAACGTAGAACTACTTAAACCTAACTAACCTAAGGTTATCAAACATATCCATGACCGAAGCAGGATTCGGACCCGCGGAGCGTTGCGGTCACGTGGTTCCAGACTGTAGCGCCTAGAACATCTCGGCCACTCCGGCTGGCGGGTCATTATACATTTCCTTTTTAATCACTTATGCTCTAGTTGTTTTCCTCATCGCCGGGATTCTACCTATTCGCGGCGCTTCATTACATAATCTACATCTGCATCTACATGGATAGGCTGCAAATCACATCTAAGTGCCTGGAAGAGGGTTCATTGAACCACCTTCCCAATGCTCGTAAAGCGTGCGGGAAGAACGAACACCTATATCTTTCCGTACGAGCTCTGATTTTCCTTGTTTCATCGTTTCTCGCAATGAATGACGGTGTCAACAAAAAAATATTTTCGCAATCGTAGGAGAAAGCTGTTGATTGGAATTTCGTGAGAAGATTCCGCCGCAACGAAAAACGCCTTTCTTTTAATGCCTGTATCATTCAGTGACACTCTCTGCCCTATTTCGGAATAATACGAAACGTGCTGCCCTGCTTTGAACTTTTTAGATGTACTCCGTCAGTCCTATCTGTTAAGGATCCCACATCGCGCACCAGTTTTCTAAAAGAGGACGGACAAGCGTAGTGTATGCAACCAGTCTCCTTAGTAGATCTGTTATATTTTGCAAGTGTCCTGCCTGCAAAACCAGTCTTAGGTTAGCCTTACCCGTAACATTTTCTGTGTGCTCCTTCCAATTTCACTTGTTCGTAATTGTAATTTCTAGGTATTTGGTTGAATATACAGCCTTTAGATTTGACTGATTTACCGCGTTACTGAAGTTTAACGGATTCCTTTTAGCACTCATGTGGATGACCTCACACTTTTCGTTATTTAGAGCCAATTGCCAATTTTCGCACCATACAGATATCTTTTCTAAATAGTTTTGCAATTTGTTTTGATCTTCTGATGACTTCATAAGTCGATAAACGACAACGTCATTTGCAAAAAATCCAAGAGGACTGCTCAGATTGTCTCTCGAAACCTTTATATAAATAATGAACAGCAGAGGGCCTTTAACACTACCTTGGGGATCCCACACCGAGCAACGGTATACTAAAAGAGGACGGACAAGCGTAGTGTAGGCAGTCTCCTTAGTAGATCTGTTGCATTTTCTAAGTGTCCTGCCAATAAAAGGCAGTCTTTGGTTAGTCTTGCCCACAACATTTTGTGTGTGTTCCTTCCAATTTAAGTTGTTCGTAATTGTAATTCCTAGGTATTTAGTTGAATATGAGACCTTTAGATTTGACTGTTTTATCGTGTAACCGAAGTTTAACGGATTCCTTTTAGCATTCATGTGAACGACCTCATACATTTCGTTATTTATGGGCAACTGCCAATTTTCGTACCATTCAGATAGCTTTTCTAAATCGTTTTGCAAATTGTTTTGATCTTATGATGAATTTACTAGTCGATAAACCATAGCGTCAGTTGAAAACAGCCTAAGACGGCTGCTCAGATTGTCACACAAATCGTTTGTGTAGATAAGGAACAGCAAACGTCCTATGACACATCCTTGGGGAACACCAGAAATCAAATCTGTTTTACTCGACGACTTTCCGTCAGTTACTAAGAACTGTGACTCTTCTGACAGGAATTGCAAATCCACTCACACAACTGAGACGATATTCCACGCAATTTCATTACAAGCCGCTTGTGTGGTACAGTGTCAAGAGCCTTCCGGAAATCCAGAAATACGGAAACAATCTGAATTCCCTTGTCAATAGCACTCAACACATCATGCGAGTAAAGAACTAGTTGTATATAAATATTAAGTATATAGCTATTACATCAGCATACTCTGAAAGGAACCTAACTGGTATGAAGTCTGGAAACGAAGACTTGCTTTTATTAAGCGATTTATGATGTTCTACGGCTGCGAGGATATTTACTTTTACGTCACTCATGTTGGTATCTGTTTTTCATTCGAATTCAGGAATATTTACTTCGTCTAGCATTTCGGAAGGCTGTGTTTAGTAACTGCTTTCGCAGCACTGTCTTGGATAGTGTCTCCATTGCTATCGCCCAGAGAAGGCAATGATTGTGTCTTTCCGCTAGCGTACTTCACATACAACCAGAATCTCTTTGGATTTTCTCCCAGGTTTCGAGACAAAGTTTCGTTGCGGAAGCTATTATAAGCATCTCGCATTCAAGTTCGCTCTAAATTTCGAGCTTCTGTAAAAGATCTCCAATCTTTGGGATTTTGCGTCAGTTTAAATTTGGCAAGTTTGTTTCTTTGTTTCTGCAACAGTGTTCTGACTCGTTTTGTGTTCCGAGGAGGATCAGCTCCGTCGTTTTTTAATTAATTTACTTGGTATAAATCTCCCAATTGCTGCCGATACCATTTAGTTGAATTGAAGCTCCATCTGGTCTATATGTCGATTGTTAATTTAGAAGGAGTGGAGATTGTCTCTCAGGAAGGCGTCAAGCTTATTTGTATCTGCTTTTTTGATAAGGTATATTTTTCGTTTATTTTTGGAGGATTTGGAGGTTACAATATTCAATCTGGCTACGACAACCCCGTGTTCCCTAATCCCTGTACCTGTGTTGATGCTTGTTATTAAATCAGGATTATTTGTTGCTAAGACGTCAAGTGTGTTTTCACAACCGTTTACTAATCGCTTGAGTTCATGAACCAAGGTGCTCGAAATAATTTTCAGAGAACACGTTTAGCACAATTTCGGATGATGTTTTATGCGTACCTCCGGAATTAAACATGTATTTTCGCCAACATATCGGGGGTAAATAAAAGTAACCGCCAACTAGAATCGTAGGAGTTAGGTACGTGTTTGAAATCAAACTCAAGTTTTATTTGAACATACTAGGAACTGTATCCTCGTAATTGGGAGGTCGGTACAGGGGTCCAATTATTGTTTTATTCCAGTTGCCAACAATACCTCTGCCCATACTAATTTAAAGGAACTCTCTACTTCAATTTCGCGACAAGATAAACTACTTCTAACAGCAACAAAAACGCCACCGCCAACCATGTTTAGCGTATCTTTCGGAACACCGCTAGGTTTTTCGCAAAAATTTCGGCAGAGCTTGTCTCCGGCTTTAGCCAGCTTTCAGTGCCTATAACGATTTGAGCATCAGTGCTTTCTATTAGTGCTTGGAGCTCTTGTACTTTCCCAACACAGCTACGACAATTTACAGCTGTCAGTGCTGCATAATTGGGCACTATCAGTGGTCCTTCCACCCGCTCGACCTCTAGGTAGACGCCTTTCCTGTTCTGAGCTTGGAAATCGCAACAGCTACTTCTTCTTGAGCGAAACATATCACTAGTGTCTGACTGTCATATTTATTATCTAAATCACTTCTACGTTGTGCATGTATTTCAGTATCTGTTTCTGTGTTATCATCAAGAAGTAGGGCGGTTAGCAGATATTCTTCTGATTCCCTCCATCCAGCCCTCATTGAGCCATCCTCCTTACGAATTGTGGGTATGATAGTAGGTCCTTTAACCTCTTCAGTCACTAACATTTACGCTCTTCCCCATATGTCAAGTTGCAGTTACCTTTGCAGAAAATTATCCCAGTGTATTCTTTTAGTTTCCTGAAGCAATGTTCTGTAGCGCATCTTAATTGCTCTGTGTTCATGGAACCTAGCAGTGCGCTCTGATTGCCCAAGAGTACGTAGACTCTGCTTCTCAGTCTTACCCTTCTCCTCAGCGTGGAAAATTTTAGACTCCAAGGTATTGTATCCTGATTGTTTACTTTTTTCTTAGTAATATAAATGTCCTGTGTTCCTTGAAAGAGTCCAGTTAGTAGCTACGCACCCAAGACTACATATACCGGAAGCGATTTCACTGGAAAGGCTACAAGGTAGGCAACTAAACCGTCGTAATGATTTTTCCGTATGTCCAACCCTACCCGGCTTTCCTCTGCTTGGTTCCCTGTTCTATTGTCTTTTACACGTGGAACTTCTTATGTAAGTCTCTGACTATCCGCAAAGGTAATGACAAATTTCTGATAGTCTCTTGTAGCACACACTGAGTTACGCCACACGTCAAGAGTTTAACTGCAGAGAACTGAGCACTCAGTACCGTGGTGTCGGTAACGTCGTATCAGCAAAACATTGCGTTCTTCTACTTAGATTTCTTTCCTTGTGAAATATGCTACTTTTTAAGTAGATAGCAAACCCCGGATGTGCTTTAGGTCAAGTCACTTCTATGAAAACCACACTAATACCGTATAACATCATTTCTAACCTTGATAATGGTCTGTTCACTGAGGAAGAGAGGTAACAAGTATCTTCAGGTATGCTATATCCAGCTGAAGCCATTCATTGTTGGTTAGAGCTAAAATATTTCACGGATGTTCACCACCATGTTTCAGCTGCTATGCCAAATAGATATAGACCATTCTACAGGATTAATATTGGGTGATTTAGGGGCGTAGGCGAGGTGGTAGGGAAGACCAGAATGTTCGTCAAACCAAAAAAGTATGCGTGAAGCCAGGTAAACACGCTCATTGTCGCCTTGGAAGATCAGAGTTCCCGCAGAATACGCACCATGAGGATCTACACTGAAGGGCCAAAGGAACTGGTATAGGCATGTGAATTCATCAGATACAGAAATATGTCAACCGGCAGAATACGGTGCTGCGGTCCGCAACGCCTATAAAGACACCAAGTGTCTGGCGCAGTTGTTAGATCACTTACTGCTGCCACAATGAGAGGTTATCAAGTTTTAAGAGAGTTTGGATGTGCTGTTGTAGTAGGAAAGCGATGAGAAATAGCGTCCTCGAGGTAGCGATGACGTAGGGATTTTCCAGTACGATCATTTAACGAGTGTACCGGAATATCAGGACTCCCGTAAAAGATCAAATCTCTCACATCCCTGCGCCCGGAAAAAGATCTGCAGGAACGGGACCAACGACGACTGAAGAGAATCGTTCACCGTGGCGGAAGTACTACCCTTCCGCAAATTGCTGCAGATATCAATGCTGGGCCATCAAGAAGTGTCAGCGTGCGAACCATTCAACGAAACATCATCGATATGGGCTTTCGGAGCCGAAACTTTACTCGTGTACTCTTCATGACCGCACGACACAAAGCTTTACTTCTCGCCAGCGCTTTTCAACCCCGGCATTGGACGGTTGATTACTGGAAACATGTGGCCTGCATGTAAGCAGGGTACTGTTCAAACTGGTGGAGGCTCTGTAATGGTGTGGGCTCGTGTGCAGTTGGAGTGATACGGGACCCTGATACGTCTAGATACAACTGTGACAGGTGACACGTACGTAAGCATCCTGTCTGATCACCTGCATCCATTCATGTCCATTGTGCATTCCGGCGGACTTCGTCAATTCCAGACGGACAATGCGATACCCCACACGTCAAGAGTTGCTACAGAGTGGCTCCGGAAACACTCTGCTAAGTTTAAACACCTCCTCTGATCATCAGACTCCCTACACATTAACATTATTGAGCATATCTGTGATACCTTGCAACATGCTGTTCAGAAGAGATCTCCACCCCCTCGTACTCTTACTGATTTATGGACACCTTCCAGGATTCATGGTGTCAGTTTCCTCCTGTATTACTTCAGACATTAGTCGAGTCGATACCACGTCGTGTTGCGGCACTTCTGCGTGCTAGCGGAGGTCCTACAAGATACTAGGCTGGTGTATCAGTTGCTTTTTCTCTTCAGTGTAGAAGAAAGGGCGACGCTTGGTCACCAATAATATTTAAATAAATATCTTGATTCATGTCAACGATAACATGAATGAGTGAATCCAAGTCATAAAACGAAAATCACCCCAAAACCCTGCAAGAATTCTTGTGGTCCGAAATTAACGCCACACACCATACGCCAAACTGCTACCGTCAGCAGTAATTCCTGTAGGCTATAACGTTTTTAAGTCCACAGTTTGTACACACCGCTTTACATCACTGCCGATGTTACATTATTTCTTGCAGATGGACTGGACAGTCTGCGCTGATAAACAACAAACGGGGTATCTTTATGTACGTTGTCCTTTGGGCACATGCAGCCCCTTCCTGCCATTGTATCACGTCTTCACGCAGATCTATCTTATTATGCTGATATAACCCAATATCATGACAACCTTGACTTACGTCAGCAGCCGATTGTTACATGACCGCCTGGTACCAGTTCCACACCGTATACAGTGCTTGGAAGTGACCAGTGTTCTCCTGTAAGGGAATAACTGAGATTTAGACTGGTAAACTTAAGGGAGTAGTATTCTTTGAAAATTGCAAGACCGAGCCATGTGGCGCAATGGTTAGCACACTGGACTCGTATTCTGGAGGACGTCGGTTCAAATCCGCGTCCGGCCATACTGATTTAGATTTTCCGTGATTTCCCTCAATCACATCAGGCAAAGGCCGGGATGGTTCCTTTGAAAGGTCACGGCCGACTTCCTACCCCATCCTTCCCTAATGCGATGGGACCGATGACCTCGCTGTTTGTTCCCCTACTCCGAATCAACGAACCAACCAACCAAAATTTCAAAAAAATTGACAATTTTTTTTACTTAGAATATCTATCTTATTGTAGTGTTCATCTCAAGTTCTCCAGAAATTTCGTCATCAAACTACAAGGCGATTTGTGAAACCGTGTCTCTGATAGCTAGTCGGGGTGGGAAAAAGTAGTCGACAGGTTACTTCAGCGACGGCTGAATAGGCATTGTGGAAATTATGAATGTGCTCGAACTTTAGATCGGACCAGGTTGTTACTATTGATGCACAAAAGGGAACGAAATGCATATTCAGTGAACAGAGTTGGCAAAGAGGCTTGCAGGTGGTGCACCAAGGCCAAGAAGAAAATGAAGGTTGACCCCATTTTGTAACTGGAAGGAATGCCGTGTGGTCTAGGTGTCGCTGACTGGAGGTACGTTTATGTTAACTGCAAGAAATGTAAGCCAAAACTTAAAACACGTTTCTCTGGAAACAGTGCATCTAAAATCGGCGGGAAACATAATTTGAGAACGGTACGAGTGATTTTCATGGGAGTTTGTTGCTTTAATTCTAAACTGAATTCTATAATGGTGTAAGTAGCCATTTAGCAATACCTTCAAAAGTGTGTTTTTGGTGCACAATTTTCTCTCGACGTTTTGGGGAAAGAAAATGAAATGTGTTGCAACATGTGACCATTTTGTTAGAACTTAATATTTTTCAATTTTCCCACGTGTACTCATAGAAAGTATACTGAAAGTGACTTAATTAAATTATTTTGTTACATGACCGCTTGGAGGGTTTGGGAATGTCCACCACTGACAAAAGGCTGCAAGAGGTTCTTCTACCTGATGCAGCGGTTACAGGGAGCGTCCGATGTGGTCACACAAAGGAATTCTTAAAGACTATAGTGTATAGAATAAAACTACATCATGAAGTTTAGTATTACTTTTTATTTTACTTGAAAAATTTATGAAAGTCACCCATTCTCAATGCGTTCAAAGAGGTCTACCCTCTTAAGTAAACCCCAGCTGATCAGTCACAGGTTTGGTGTAAGCGTTTGCATCGCCGTAACAGCAAGCAGCACTGACATAATAGAGCATAAAAATAGTTATGGTACAGAGCCCTTCAGAACACCACCTATATAACTGGCACTGAGATTACCAAGAACACGGTCGCATGTAATTCATTGAGAACATTAGAACAACACATTTAATGTTGGTTGAAGCGTCAGTATTAGCGAATATAGCTGTTGCTACCTGTATAATGTTACACTACCTAACCTCCGAATACACGAGGAGTGAGTCACTGTATTCTCTTTGGTCTGTAAGCGCACGAGGTAGCACGGAAGGTTATCAGCGTGAGAGGTGCAGCTTGTAACGTGGGAGCATTATCCCTGGCGGGCCTCGCCTACACGCAGATATGATCTAATTCCTGCGCTACAGGTGTTAACACGTAACATAAGGCGCTCGCTAACAGATATGTTAATGCTGAGACCTACAACCCACTTAACCTATCTCTCACGCTTAATAATTTTGGAGGACCGAAGTGTTTACAAACGTTTACTTATATCTGAATGTGTGCACCTCCTTTCTTGTCCGCGTTTCTGATCGATGACTCAGGCACTATTTCAACAGCCAGGATGTTACGCCCCCTTTTAGCATATCTTGCACTCGAGTGCCTTGCAGTCACTCTGATGCCCAGGCAGGAAGCTAGGGGTTTAAGGTAACTGACAAATATTGGGAGATCGAGCGAAAGTTTAAGTCAGTTTCTGCTGCTTGACTATCGGAGAGCGAGTACACAATCTCAAGTATGTTTAAGGCTTGTTTGCTTATACAAGGGTTAGGATTTCCACTGTTGCATTGTGCCCTTAAAGAAGCATCGATTAATCATGTGACTGAATTAATTAACAGTCAATGAATAATATACAAAGTACGTAAATGAATATCAAAGTTAATAAATAAAGGACATGAGAAATGGAAATAGCATATCAGAAGATTAATGTAGCCCACACACAGGATTACAGTTCACTGTCGTTTTTCTTAGATCAAAAGTAATTTACTCTGAACGGTAGACTTACACTGGCTAGTACTATACACAATGAAACAAATGAAACGTGAAGCAACTGGTCTATCAGAGCAAGCAGAGCGTTCGCAGGCAAAGACTAATGTAAACCAAAGTCAACTGACTGATCAAATTCCTAATTCTCGACAAGTTCATCCAACTCTACACATAATAGCCAATTGACCATAATAATTTCAGTCAGTGTTAGCTGTACTGACACTCATTGTCCAAATATTCTCTAAATCGTATGCGTATACACAACGTAGCGGCGAAGTTCCAAATCAATACACATTAAAATATTCCTAAGACGTGTGCCTCTTTGGTAGGTCTGCCTTACCATGAGTCTTACCTAACCAGAGCTGAGCGTCAAAAGACCATGAAACGTGCCCGGCTTGCCTCTTTATCCCTTTCGTCACGTGACTGACTACTACAGCCAAGTGAGTATCTGGAAATTCGCCTATCAACCCATGCTGGAATTTCTATCACCATTCCATTTTATAAAAGTTGTTGTTATTTTAAACATTTCAGATCTGCATATTACATATTAAAGAATTTGCAGAAAGGTATTACTTCATTATATGTTAAATATTATAGGATAATGAACTTTAATGCACAGTTTCATTTTGCACAAAACGGAATGGCAATCACTAGTCACTATGTTACTAAAACTGGTATTTTATAAACATTATATTACAAATTCTCTTACTAAACAAGCACAAACTAAAACAGTAATCTAAGTCATTCATGTTAAGCCAAATATTATGCATGTGTGTGAACTGTTTGCTTTGGCACTCAGTATTTATTAAATAATTTATTTCTAATAATTAGTCTGTCTATTCTGTACTGTAATAAATATACTAATCTTATAACTGACTTCAAGCCTATAAGATGGTGTATCATAAGCATTTGTAGTGTGCTTTAGCTTTTGTTAATTTTGCTCTCAACAATTTTCCACATAAATGGCAATAGCTTTCACAATATTTTTTTTATAAATATGATAATACTTTTACTGAATCTGTCTCTTTATTGAGATTTCAACGTTATCTTGAAATTTCCTCTAGCTTATCTAGAAGCGAATTTAGTTTTTTCGTTGAATATTTGAAGCTTTAATTTTAATACAGTCAGACTCTCAACATACTGCTTAGCGTTCATAATCACGTGGTAACAGAGTCTAGCCTTGCCGTCGCGGGATTTCCAGGCGGCTTCCACGCAGCTGTCCGCTGTCTTCAACCCACCGTCTTTCCTGCTTTCTGCTGCGACTTGGAGTCCACCCGAACTCTTGCATACCTACCTGATCTAGTTGTCCAGTGGCATCATCCTGGCTACTTGACACTCAAATATACCTCCCGTTTTTTGATTAAATTATACAAAGCAGAAGCACTGCCCGTAATGTTAAAAGATTCACCTTAACAAATTCCTTATTTACTCTTGGGAGATATCTCAAGAATAATGTACACCGAGTCTATTAACATGTACACGGTTCATTTAATTCGATTACTTTTCTTCAGGTAGGTACCACAGCCATACAGAATTTCTGAAATGACGTTTCCGCCATCGACTATAATCGTTGTTTAGTTCCACTAGTGTCCAGTTTCGGCTATGATGTTATTGTTAATTGGTAGCGGCAAGGAACATATTCTAATTATTTAAAACGCTGTCAATATACGAAAACTCTTTAAAATAGTTATATTTATTTTTATTTATTTGTATGGCTTACATACAGTGTAAAATGCAGGTATGCAACATTATCACATGTATATGGCAAGAATGCAGAAGACGAAGCTACATATAATATCAGCTAAATGTTAATATATAAGTTACTAATCCATATAACAGCTGTATCTTCTGCTTTAAAGAGGTTGCTCCAACTCCCCTGATAGGAACTTAAAGCGCATTCATCTTTAATGTGCTTCATTGTCTAGTTCGAATCTCCACTGTCACAAAGCGGAGACTCTGTACCATCTTATTTGTAAAGTCAGTCTGTGCATCGGTCATGCCCAGTGCGAGCTCTATTCACTTAGACCCATAGCTTCCTATCGAGTTCTGTGCTAGAAGCATCACAGTTACACTTTCGGAACCACTCACGCTCTTCACGATTTTCAATAAGTTGACAGTTCTGATGTCATAGGTCTCTCACCTCCATATTACTAGCATCCAGCTGCTCTGCTTGCCCTAACGGTGGGGCTCTTGAATGGAGTCTATTTCATCGTAGACTTGGTATGTCTTCCTGTGTAAGTAATTCCAGGTTCTCCTGTAGCTTGCGGTATTCCCTAAGCGAGGCCACTCTTCTAAGGATTGCGGGTGGATATATGTTGCTCAGCAGAGGAAGCCAAGAAATGAGTCTTGGGCGGATTGTTCCAGTAATTAGCCGCATAGTGTGGTTCAACTGGACGTCTATCAGGTTGGTGTGGCACCTGGTTCGCCACACCGGGGCGCAACACTCGGCTGTTGAGAAGACCAGCGCTATGGTTCAAATGGCTCTGAGCACTATGGGACTCAACTGCTGTGGTCATCAGTCCCCTAGAACTTAGAACTACTTAAACCTAACTAACCTAAGGACATCACACACATCCTTGCCCGAGGCAGTATTCGAACCTGCGACCGTAGCAGTCGCACGGTTCCGGACTACCAGCGCTATGGATGATGTGCACAAGGTATGTGTTGAAGCTCCTCATGCCATTCCGCACAAGTTTTGAATAATACTGTTATGAGTTGTTAGTTTGGCATCGATGTTTTTAACATGTTTTTTATACGAAAGGGAGCTGTCAAAGGTGACAGTAAGGTACTTAGGGTTATGTTTCCCTCTGAGCGCCGTGTTAGTTAGTTTGTTGTTCAGGTGGCATGTACATACTCGTTTTACATGTTTTGGGCTTAAGTTGCCACTCTCTAAAACAGGAGCTCAGAACGGCTACATCTTCTGCGAGATCTGTCTCCGCTTGTCCGAGATATTTGATTATATAAGCAAGATCGATATCGTATCCGCGTAGCAGAATTTTGTTGACCTGGTATTGGGAAGATTGCAGATATGAGGGTTGAACAATACAGGGGCTAAGACGGAGCTCTGTGGTAGACTATTTCTTAATTTCCTCTCCATGCTCTCAGTTTCTACCAAGTAAACAGGGAAATACCTATTGTTTATCATGGTGTTGATAAGAGTTACAGTTTTTCGGCATGGACTGTTTTTAATAATTTGTACATCATCCCATCTCTAGATCGTGACATACGCCGTGGTTAAATCTTTGAACGCGACATATGTCTTCACGTTTGCTTGGAAACCAGCCGCTATGAAAATTGTTAGGGCCTGTAGGTACTGGTGGCAATAACTTCTCTGTGGTCTCAAACCTGCTTGCTCAGCCGGGATATGTTACAGATCGAAGCCGCTGATTCTATAACAAAACAGTCTCTCCAAGAGTTTATAAGTACAGTTCAAAAAGGAAATTGGTCAGAAACTTTGAGGATGGTCAGCTGATTTATCTGCTGCCAAAATTGCTACTATTTTTGTTCTCTTTAGCTCGTTGGACAGTGATCCCTTATCTAGGACATTGGAGAAGAATCGGAGCAGCCACCTTTTTCCCACCTTTACCCATGTTTACCAGAAATTCCGGGTGTCTGTTATCCAGACCAGGTGCTTTAACCCTGTTTAGTCTGTTTCAAGGTCCCATCCAGTTCAGTCAGTGCAAAGGATGAAGAGAAATTGGATTCGTTTGGACACTGAGCTTTTAGAGAGGTAAGTTATAGTTTTATTTTGGAAATACATTGTTTGTAACGGGATGATAGAACAGGGGTGTCCAACCTTTCCGGCAGTCGGGCCAGATTTTTAAGAGGGGATTTCCCCGAGCGCCGGGATACCAATTTTTGATTTGTTAACCCAAACAAGCAAGAAATGTTAGTTTATTTAAAAAATAAAAGAGATCTGAGCAAACTGCATTTTTTATACAATTGAAACACAATGTTAGTGGGATGTCTGGCTTTGTTTGACTGACCGAAGTGAGTCAGTGTTGACGTCAACTGCAATTGTTGCTAAACGCAAAGAGTTTTCCTTATGAACATCAGTAATTCGTGTTCTCTCTTGTGATTCGATGTAATTCATCCCGTTGGATATTTCTTCTTGTCCAAGTATGTTTTATAGAACTCTGCATCCCAACTGTGCATCACAATGAATTTCGCAGAATTCCGTTTGTAAACGTCCGGGTAGTGAACTGACGTCTACGGTGAATGGCGTAACAAATACAGAAGAAATGGGACGATGTTTCAGAAAGTCTTGAAATAATTTGTCGAATTCTTTTTTCAAGTCAGATATCAAAGAAACGTATTTAATCGCTGCCGCCTGTGTTACATCTTATTGCTTTGACAGGTTAGGAAAATATGCGAAGTTTTGTTTTCATAACAGGAATGAGGAAATAAGATCATACATGACATTAATCAGCTGATCCTTTCCTTGGAGTCGAGTATTAGCGTCATTTAGGTGTCTAGTTAGGAAAGTCATTCTTTATCTTCGAACTTGACTTGCTTTCAAAGAATGATGGTATTTCTTGCTTCAGATCAAAAAACTTTTTTAACGTTTTCTTGCGGGCTAACCATCTCACTTCTGTGTAATACGAAATTTTATCATGCTCTGAATTCTTAGCACTGACGGTGAGTCAACCCTTTTCAGTGTTTTGACAACTACCTTAATGACCTGGCCCATTTTGAGGCACTTGGAACATAAATTCTCTTGAATGATAATGCAAGGAAAGTTTAGTACCGACGTACTGCCAACATTGCGGGCCTCGTTTTCAATCAACTGAACTAAACCTTCGTGTTTCCCAACCTCTGCTGGTGCCCCATTCATTGTCAGCCCCGGGGTTTTTTTGAGTTTTAACGAAAGGCGACTTAATGTTGATATAACTGCTTCCAACAAGTCTCGCGACTTCATGGTATCCTTAAGTGGGTACAATGCCACCAATTCTTCTGTTTTCTTAAAAAGGGCATCAACATCTCTGACATAAATCGCAACTTGAGCGGTATCCGCCATATCTGTGCATTCTTCCAAAACTAGGGAATAAAATACAGTCATCTTCAGTTTGTCTTACAAAGTCGTCCACACGTCTAGTGATTGGTTGACGACACAGGTTTATCTTTGAGAAATCCTTTTTCTTTACTGGACACATAATTGCAACGACACTCTCTATGCATTCCTTAACCAATTGGTCATATAAGTATGGCTTTGATTTTTTGTCTGTTTTTATGCCACTGCATAACTCGCTTTCACACAGCATGTTGACTATGAATTCGCCCTTTTAAAAATCTCCTGTTGAGGAGAAAGCTTCCTTTTTATGTCGTTTCACTGGTCTTGTCGAAATTTTCCCTTATACTCATCAAACATAATTGCATGTTTAGTCTCATAATGCCCTTTGGAAGCTATATTCTTATGTACCTGAGACAGTTTCATTGCATGTCAGACATATAGATTTTGTTTTATATTGTTACAGTCTACTTGTCTCGAAAAGTTCTCTGTAACTTTCCTCTTCTTAGGTCCTATTTGTTTACTAACTGACGCCATACCAACGTCTTGAACTGAAACAGAAATTTCTTTACCGTAAGCTGACAGAGAGACCACACGGTAATCGGAGTTTAGAAATTTTTTATATATATGGTACGTAAAGTTCAGAATCAAACATCAGTTACCAAAAGTAGTTCGATGCAACTCTCAAAAATTCTCTAAAAATTCAACTGTGAAGTTCCCCGAAGTTGCTTACCACCGAAAAGCAAGTGGACTGTTTTTGATGGCCTCGTGTGGCTCTGTAATAGTATGCTCAGCTGCCACATGGGTGGCCGTCGATTCCCACTTGCGGTAAATTTTGAAACAAGATTCATGTACCATAGGCGTTTCCGTAAAGCGTGGGGTACATGAAAATGGAAAAAAAAATAATTTGAAATGTTTTTCTTTTTTTAACAAACTTATATGTAAAAGGTTGATGATTAGGGATTTATATCTGCAATGAAAAATGATTTTTTTGTGTGTGATATATAATTACAATTAACAATACGGGCATTTTTCATAAAAATGACAATTAAATATATGTTGTTGGTATTCGAACCGAAAGGAAAGAAACTAAAAAAGTAACGACAGAAACCAGATTCGAACCAGGAAACCGGAAATGACCAGTCTACAACGTTATTTCTTTCTTTTTCTTAATCTTTACGTATTTCACGCTTCACGGAAATTCTTGCAGAGCACGCGACTATGTTTAAAAATACGTATCCACTAAGCACCTATGTTTACAAATACGACACACCTAGGGATCGAGCCCTGGCCTGGTAGGCTAGCATTTTCCCCCCTACGATGGTCGTCGGATTCTCTGTCTTTCATTTCAGTATTATACGCACCTGGGAGACTTCATAGTCTGTTCTCTCGAGAATTTCTGGGAGTAGTATTCAACCGCTTTAGGAAATTCATATTTTAGTTCTGAACGTCATGTATCATAAAAACAAAAATTTATAAATGTTTCATTTATTCCAGAAGCCATACTTTAAAATTTCCATCGTTATCGAATGTGCACCATGTGTGTACATGAAGACCCGTAACTTTATGGCTGATACGGCTGGAGTGGCCGTGTGGTTCTAGGCCCTACAGTCTGGAGCCGCGCGACTGCTACAGTCGCCGGTTCGACTCCTGCATCGGGCATGGATGTGTGTGATGTCCTTAGGTTAGTCAGGTTTAAGTAGTTCTAAGATCTAGGGGACTGATGACCTCAGAACGTAAGTCCCATAGTGCTCAGGGCCATTTGAACCCTTTTTTTATGGCTGATAGTGTTGTGAGTTTGCAGGTTGTTGGTTGTATATAAATTTTTCTTCGTGATGGTACGCGGGATTTTCAAAATAAATACAACATACTGATTCCTTTCAAAGATGAATATAGACGAAGCTGAATCAATAACCTCAGATATTCCTGTTGGAATCGAATATGATACGGAAGATGTATGATGAAATGCTCCTTTGGGGGTTTTACGTGAAATAATGTTAAACTTTTCTTTCATGTGAAACAGCTCCGCGGGGCAAAAATTAGTCCGGCGGTGGCTACTCCTGGTCTAGATGTTTCAACTACATGGTTGGCGGTTTGGTTACCTTCAACACCAGGCTTCTCACCGGGTTTATTGGAGGCTCCACGAAACTTACGCAGGAGACTCCATGCCTTTCCACTTCAATCTATGAAGTTTACATTTTCTACCGTCTCGCACCATTTTACTCTTCTATCAGTGTCAAGACTAGGTCGTCTGCGATACCGCTGACGCCAGCTTCGTTATGTTCTTCATAAAGTTGCTCGAATCCTTCTTTCCATCTTGGTGTATATTCCTTTCTGTATCCTCAAGAGATAAACCTCTTGGCAGCAGCGCCGACAAATCGAGTGTAGTTTTTAAGTTCTGATGGAATAAAACACATATATTTATGTAGGTGGTTGGCATAACTCCGGCAATAAGCCTTGCGGAAATTCCACCTGTGTCACGATACAGATCTCGTTAGTGGGACAGAGAGCACCATATCGACGATTACTGGTTTGTGTTCTCTAAGTGAGAAATTAGTAAGACTTCTTTGGATATAGATACTGGGTGGCCTCTGCAGTACCGGGGCCGGCCGCTGTGACCGAGCGGTTCTAGGCGCTTCAGCCTGGAACCGCACGGCCGCTACGGTCGCAGGTTCGAAGCCTGCCTCGGGCATGGATGTGTATGTTGTCCTCAGGTTAGTTAGGCTTAAGTAGTTCTAAGTTCTAGGGGACTGATGACCTCAGATGTTAAGTCCCATAGTGCTCAGAGTCATATAAACTTTTTTTTTTTTAGCAGTACCGGTATACAAAGCAGAGATGCAGGTTGTAATCACTTCGCTAAGCTTTGAATAAACAAAATACTTATCAGGAATTTAGCCATGCCAGGAAACAGACAAATAAAAGCTTTTAAGTCTGTGTCTACTTACAGTCAAAACATTAAACGTTCCTGAAGAGGGGACACACAGTCTCCGCTGTTGCTACTAAGCTTCAGATACTTCACCGGGAGAAAAAGAGTAATGTTCTAAATATTTTAGAAGAATTGAAGATTTTTAGAGCATTGAAAAGAGCTACAGAAATTACCATCGACTCCCAGACAGATTTACGTCACAGAAACGTTCAGCTAATTTTGGTCATTTAAGTGATTGGCGTTTTTCGGTGCTACCATTCTTTTTTATTAATGTATGACGTTTTTCATTTGCGAGAACAATTTCATTAATTGTAAGGGTTATGTACTGGATAGTGCTGGCATATAGGACCCTAGATAGTATCTAGAAGCCTTTTTGAAATCGGTTTTAACAGTAATTCTGACTTATGCAGCTCATAAACAGAGTATCTTATTTCTGATTATTGCTGTTTGGTGATTTAAAATGTGCAACTTGCTCCCAAAATTTCAATCAAGGTATCTGGTTACTTAATGTTTGCAACACGCAGCATGCGCGGCTTTCTGCCGAGGACTCGCTACAGATAGTAATTAATTGACGCTGGCAACACCAAGCTTCCTCACCAGGCTGTCTACAAGGGAGGTAATGTGTGGCACTATTGGCAACGGTTTCTCTTTCAGTGTTATAAACGCGGTCTTTTGCTAAGTATTTTATTTACTTTTTACTATAAAATATTTAATTGCTACTACGTTTTTATTTTGACGTTTTCACTGGATGCTTTTTTAGCTCGGGCAAGGCCTTAGCCCCCAATACATTTTATCATAGACGCTCGCATATTCGTGAGTCAGAAGTTTTAAATACCTCGATATAAATGTCGGGAATGGCTTTATCCGGTTTAAGTAGAATCTTTAAGCTTAAACTATAAGTAGATAGAGACCTCATCGCTTTTATTTGTCCGTTTCTTGGCATGGCTAAATTTCTGATAAGTTCTTTTATCCCTTGGATACAGAGAAGCACTTGAAGAAGGAAATTAAACTGTCGAAACCGGCAGTGTTCTTCAATAAAGAATTCCAACAGTTGCAGCGGTCTTGTTTATTCATATCATGGAATATTTCGGCTGTGGCTGCCCTACATACAAAGTAGTGTCTTCACCAAGCGGCCGATCTGAAAGTTCCCAAACCCTTGGCATCAGAAATCGGGTATAGATTTTCATTTTCAGCCTAATCATTGAGCGCAACACCACATTCATTGTCACGTGCATAGGCCCAATTATCATGCTGACTATTAAAATCTCCAGCATATATCGATGGGTGGGCAGTGATCGGCAGATCATCAAGTGGCCATGGCATATTTTGTGGCATGTATATATTATTTATAACGGTCTCTCGCTTTGCATCGAGACATAATGGATATAATGTTCTGTATTTTTAGAAATGAGGCGAGTATGCTCGATATAACTCCTTAAATAGGTGGCAACACCATACACACTGTGATATGTAGCATCCGTAAGATCGTAGCCATGGATCCTACCTCTTTTACTTAAGTGTTCCATAGTTGGAGCGTATGTTTCTTGAATTATAACTACGTCATTATCGTTATCTACAAAGAGTTCAGATAGCTACTCGCTTTTACCGTCGATAATACCTTCTATGTTTAAGTAGAATATTTGAACTGAAGGGCCAAGTCTTATAATCAGTTGGTCCTAAGAGGGTCTATTTTTTTACTTTTTATTTTGATTTGTCTGCATGTTTTTAGCCAATAAATCCAATATTTGGTCTGGTTGTCGACTTTTTCTCGCTCATGTAGCAAAAAGTTGTAAATTTGTGGTAAGGACTATGGGACCAAACTGCTGAGGTCATCAGCACCATGGTTCAGGTCGAAAAAAATCGATTTTCGGTTTTCATCATATTTCGATGGACTAAGGTTATATTTAAGCACTCTGGAAAGGATTTTGCTGAATTTTTTTTTTTCGAGCATTTAAAGAGCATTTTCCTGCCACTTGTGTTTATGTGCCACGCCCACTTTTCTGTCACCCACTTTTCTGTCATCCACTTTTCTGCATATATTTTAGATCTTTGTATCTCGTGCATTGCACGTTAGGGATTTTTTTTACTCCCGAGTGTGTTGGCTATCCTTGGAATGCAACGTTCGGTGTTCTTTTGTTTCTGCTGTTCGTGAACAACACGCTTTCAAACGCGCGGTTAGCTTTGTTCAAGTGTGATTGCAAGTAGTTGTTATACTTGCGCTTGCAGTTCTTGTTTATGTGTGTTTTGTTGTGTTTATTGAAGATGACGAAACGTAAAGGCATTTTCAAGAAACGGCAGTTTAGAGGAAACAAGTTTAGAAAGCTTTCTCTACAAGAGGTTATGTCGCCTGGCAACATTGTTTCTAATTATAATTCTTCAACATGTGCATCATCAAGGATGCTCCCATTATTTCAAGAGAGTTATAACGAATTTACTGTAAATGACAAGGGGTGCAGTAACATTATTATAAATTTGAGAATAATATCATATGTAATTTCTAAATTTCTACTATGTAGACAGTGTGGTGAGTCACAGAGTGTGAAAATTTGTGAGAGTGCCAGTCGGAGAAAAGGCCTAGCAATTGCTTTGGGTTTAATTTGCACTAAATGATTTCATTTATGAGTTCTTCAGAACCAGATGCAAGCGGCCCTTACGAAATCAACACTAGATTATTTTATGCCTTACGATCCATTGGCAAGGGTATGGCTGCAGGGAGACATTTTGATCAGTGATGAACTTACATCAACCACCAAATAATTTTGAAAAACTGACTGCAATGTTAGAGAAAGCTGTATGAGAGGTCAGTGAGGAAAGCATGAAACTGGCTGCTAGGGAAGCAGTGGAAGAAAATGATGGATGTTCGGATATAGCAGTTGCACTTGATGGAAGTTGGCAGAAAGAGGGCATACTTCCCTGAATGGAGTAGTGACTACCACGAGTGTAGACACCAGTAAAGTGTTAGATGAGGAGATAATGTCTAAATACTGCAAATGTTGTAAAGTCAATGAACATAAAGAACACAACTGTGTGGCTAATTTTAGAGGAACAAGTGGTGGTATGGAAGTTCATGGAGTACATTAAATGTTTCACCGCTCCTTAGAAACAAGAGGCGTACGGTACACCAAATATTTGGGCGATGGTGACAGTAAGGCATACAATAATGTGGTGAGCTCTAAGCCATATGGAGATGCCATTATTAGCAAAATAGAATGTGTAGGCCATGTTCAAAAACGTTTGGCAACAAGGCTGAGAAAAATAACTGTTGATATGAGAGGGAAAAAGTTAGAAGATGGAAAATTGTTGACCGGACAGGGTCGGTTAACTAAAACTGACATAGAAGACTTGCAGGTACACTATGGGCAGGCAATTAGGAGAAATAAAGAAAATCTGGAGGCAATGAAGAAAGATGTTTGGGCCATATTCTTCCATAAGTCCTCTACTGATGATAAGCCATGTCATGGACTGTGTTCATCAGGAGAAAATTCATGGTGCAAATACAATAGGGCTCAGGCAACTGGAGAATCTTATTCTCAGCAGCAATTTCTTCCTGCTGCTGTTATTACAGCAATTAAACCTATCTTCGGAGACTTGGCTCATCCTGAATTTCTAAGGAAATATCTGCTTGGGTAGACACAGAACCCAAATGAATGTTTCAACTGCATAATTTGGAACCACCTTCCTAAAACTGTATTTGTAGGCATGCATACAATGAAACTAGGAGTTCATGATGCTGTTATTACATTCAATTCTGGTAATATTAGAAAGTGTTGGGTACTGAAAAAGCTGGGAATTAATTCTGGTGAAAATATGATGCTGGGCTGCAACATTGCGATAAAATGAGGATAGCCGATGCTGACAGGTCTGCATCTAATAAGGCCAAGAAAGCAAGACAATAATCTAGGAAAGTGAAAAAAAAGCTGGAAGACTTCTAGAGGATAAAGAAGGGCCATCATATGCAGCAGGACAGTATTAATTAACTGTAAGTAACAAATTTCAAATAGTTTTTTCTTTAAAGTCAATTTTCCGCAAACTAAAATTTTCAGTACATATGCCCCATTATATCAGAAACTATCATAAATGAATGAATGAAATTTTCAGGGACTCTGCATAAGATAAAAATCTACCTTGGTATTACATTTATTAATGTTCCCCCATTAGGAAATTCACAAAAAGTATTTTCTGCAGAAAAAACTTAATACTTTTTGTTAATAAATTTAAGAAAGTATTTCTTAAAAACTATTAAATGAATAAAGTAGATTTCAGTACAGTTGATTCTATTAGCATCATTTAACATACAGTAAAAATATTAAGGTCGTGCATCAAATAGTTTTTTCAGAAATGGGTCAAAGGCATGCCTAAATTAACATGGATTAGATAGACGGGGTGTGGTCCCCTTAAACTAACTTAACCTAACTTACGCCAAGGACAACACACACACCCATGCCCTAGGGAGGACTCGAACCTCGGACTGGGGAAGCCACGCGAACGGTGACAAGACGCCCCAGACCGCGCGGCTTATTTAGCGTTATCTGAGGTGAACGTTAAGTATTCTACTACGGACGTGAGCTAGGTTACACCACAAATAATAATAAATAATAGTCCACAACGTAAAAAGTTTCATGAGGCTTTCCGCTGATGATGCTGTTGCGTGCCAAGAGGTCACTACTCTAGAAAAATTTAGCGAAATGAAGGAAGACCTGCAGAGGATCACCGCTCGGTGCAGGGAGTGGTAATTGACCCTCGACATAAACAAATTTATTGTATTGCGAATATATAAACAGAAAGATCCATTATTGTGTCATTATACAATTGCAGAACAATCACTGGAAGCAGTTTCTCCCATAAAATACCTAGGTCTAGGCGTACGGAGCGATTTGAAGTGGAACTACCACATAAAATTAATCGTAAGTAGGGCAGATGTCAGACTGAGATTCATTGGAGGTATCCTCAGGACATGTAGTCCAGCAACGAAGGCAGCATCTTCAAGAACACTCGTTCTACCAATGCTTGGATGTTGCATGTCAATATAAGATGCGTACCCGGTAGGACTGATTGAGGAAGTTAAGAAAATCTAATGAAGAGCATCGCGTTTCGTTGCAGGTATGTAGTAAGCGCGAAAGCGTCACTGAGATGCTCAGCTAACTCCACTGGCAGACACTGGCTGCCAGAGAAGCGCTGTGCATTGCGGTACGGGCTACTGTTAACGTTCCGAGAGCGAACGTTCCAAGAGGAGTCAACCGTTATACACTGATCCGCCAAAACAAATTGCTATAGGCATGCGTATTCAAATTCAGAGATATGTAAACGAGCAGAATACTGCGCTGCGGTCCGCAACGCCTATATAAGACAAGTGTATGGCGTAGTTGTTAGATCGGTTACTGTTGCTACAATGGTAGGTCATCAACATTTAAGTGACTTTGAACGTATTGTTATAGTCGGTGCACGAGCGATGGTACACAGCATCTCCGCGGTAGCGATGAAGTGGAGATTTTCCCGCACGAGCATTTCACGAGTGTATCGTGAATATCAGGAATACGAGAAAACATTAAATCTACGACATAGCTGCGGCGGGGAAAAGATCCTGCAAGAACTGGTCCAACGACGACTGAAGTGAATTATGCAACGTGACAGAAGTGCAGCGTACGAGCCATTCAGCGAAACATCATCGATATGGGTTTTCGGAGCCGAAGGCTCACTCGTGTACCGTTGATGACTGCACAACACCCCACACGTCCAGAATTGCTACACAGTGGCTCCAGGAACACTTCTGAGTTTAAACACTTCCGCTGACCACCAAACTCCCTTGAAATGAACATTATTGAGTTAATCTGGGATGCCTAGAAACGTGCTGTTCAGAAGAGTTCTATTCCCCCACGTACTATTACGGTTGTATGGACAGCTCTGCACGATACATGGTGTTAATTCTCTCCAGCGCTACTTCAGACATTAGTTAGCTCCATCCCACGTCGTTTTGCGGCACTGCGGGGGCCCTACGCGATATTAAGCATGTTTACCAGTTTCCTTGGCTCTTCCGTGTATTTTGTCCTCCTATGTATATCTCGCGAAAATATTGTCAAGATAAAATTAAGAGATTTGAGCCCACATGGAGGCTTACTAGCGGTCCTTCTGCCAGCGCATCATATGCTACTGAAACGGGAAAAGGGGGAATGAAATGAAATGATATGATCGTATGGCATTAATGGTCATAAGTTCCACCTGGCGAAGTTCGGCCGCCGAGTTGCAAGTCTCTTCTTTTCACGCTACATTGGGCGTACCGGAGCGAAGAAATTCCACGACCTGGCCGAAAATAGAGTCCGGACCGACTGAATGCCAGGCAGACGCGCTGACCACTCAGCTAAGGAGGCGGGTTGCAGTGATTTTTTACACTTCTACGGACGCACGGGCTCCTGCTTGGATAAGCAGCTTTCACACGTACACGAACTCTAAGAAGTCGAGTTGTGTAACACAGCTTGAGTCTACAGCACGTCTTCCGACGGAACGAGAATGAGTCAATGCAGTTGCATGTCATTTGCCTACGATTCCACTGCAAAGATTTTGTATGCGGTGTCCACCTGTACAGATACTGATTATAAAAATCTCTCAAGCGGGTCCCCAGAAGACACACCGCTTTTAAGACAGTCTTGATGTACAGGATTGCCACTGATTAGGGCGTGAATTAAACTCCGTTTCAGTATTTACGTAATATCCAATGGTTATGACGTTATCTTCACTTCAATCTCTGCTCGTGGACCACACATGCCTAAAATGATTTTAATTTGCTGTCGATTTGGTGCCATTTAATGACTTGGCAGTAGTCTCGTCCATATAGACTGCCATCTTCTTTCTTCTTCTCCTGTCGAAGTTAAAATTAATGCTCGCCGTGAGGCTCTGTGCCTCCTCGCAGGCTTTTTATTAATGAGTAACCATTTGGATGAACTATTGATATTAATGTGTTCATCTTTCAGTTCCATTTTCCGGAGACGTTGTTACTGCGATGACGCCTTCAATTACAATTCCACATATCTCTGGGAATATGCTCGTTATGAAGTCACTGGTACAGAAATACTCGTAGAAGTCCTAAATCTTTCAGTTTTCAGAAGTGCTCTTCTGAGTAGACTGCCTACCACCAACCACCATTTCCAGGGGAAGATATGCTGTAATTAAACATATTCTTATGTAACAGGGTATTTCTTCGTTTTGCTTATAGACAGGAACAAAGTGGCAACACTGAACTTGTTTCCACAACCATGGAATAAAATGAAAACTGCAAACCATAATCTCTGTTTAACGAAACAAACATCTCATTGGTTGGACGACAGAAATTTCGAAGTCTATCATGCGAGACATAGTTCCATCCAAGCATGTTGGTTTTAACAGTTAAGACTGGGATCAGACATTTTTCGCTTTTTGTTCGGTAGCAAAATGTAGACAGCTTTGACATTTTTTGTTTCCTTCCAGGTACTTTTAATGCCGGTATGACGTATAAACAACTATCCAAAATGTTTTTTCCAACTCTAGAAAGTCCTACGCACAAAAAAATGATTACTTTTCACTTGCAGATACCAGTATTCTCTCATTTCATCGCTGTTGTCATTCTTCAGATAATTATTTTCTGCAACCGTTGATTAGTAAATTATTTTCTTGAAATAATATTCCACCAGAATCAGCTGTATCTTGTCTAGGTCACATTTATTTCCTCCTAATGAGATGCAGCTACTGTTTAGGTGATGGTAACCATGTTAATAAGTTGTAGCTTCGATTGAAGAGCTATCCAACTTCTTCAACAGTTGATGAAACTGTATTATCCGTTGCTTTTTCACTCTCTTTTTCCACATACAAAATGTTTTCTTACCTCATTTTTAATTTAAGTTGTAATAAAAACATGGCTAAACCTGTGATATCTTTAGTGGTATTATTCCTGAACGCGCTTACACAATGCCAGTGAGTTGCCTCTTCTTTGTTAGTGTAATCTACTATGTTCTGATGCTCGTTGTAAATAAGTAAAGGCTTCCCCTTGGTAGTCCCGGTGAACTCCATCCTCGCATTACTTAGAACACGGAATACTGCCTGAGCGGCACAGCCGGCTGTCAACGAACTGGTGTGATCGTAGTGTTCTTAGTGCATAAAGTGAAATATCCCAGTAGTACGTAGTAGGTGTCGACCGACAAGCCGATGTATCCTCGTTCTGGAATATCCTGTTCTACTCAAAATGGTTCAAATGGCTCTAAGCACTATGGGACTTAACATCTGAGGTCATCAGTCCCCTAGGCTTAGAACTACTTAGACCTAACTAACCTAAGGACATCACGCATACCCATGCCCGAGGATGGATTTGAACCGGCGACCGTAGCAGCAGCGCGGTTCCGGACTGAAGCGCCTAAAACCGCTCGACCACAGGGTCCGGCCTGAAAGTTTTGGTGGCCTGTTCTGCGGTTCAGTACATGAAGGGTCCTGCGCTGCGACGAAATTTGAACATACTTCATCTTCAGAGAAGTCTCACTCTGTACAAGTGTCACAAACTCGCTTGCAGTGTCTGTTTTGCCGCTGTTCACGCATTGATTTTCATGAAAAGTAATTCCTCCGAAATTTTTATATGAACACTATTAAAGTTTATTTTTCACGTCTACATATTTGCAGCCCTCTGCTCCTAGAGTGCTCCACGTCTAGCGTGTAACGTGACGACGAGCAACGTAAGTACACGGCTGTGTCAGAAACAGAGTGCTATAGTGCAGTTTCGAATTCGAGTAGTCCGTCGGCACAAGGAGCAGTCCCTCCTTCAACATGACAATGCCAGACCACACACGAGTGCTGCAATATCTGCTACAATCCAACACCTTGGGATCACTACCACCGTTCATCCTCAACACAATCCCCACTTGGCCCCATCCGATTTTCACCTGTTTCCAAAACTTAAAGAACACCTTTCAGATCGTCACTTTGATAATGGTGAAGCGTTGAAAGCAGAGGTGAGGTTTTGTCTCGGTCAACGAAGTTAAATTTTCTGCAGTGTCTGTCTCAACAATCCAGTCTCTCGTTGCGAAAAATTTTCATCACCATGGTGTCTATGTTGAGATATACGATTAAATATGTAGACATGAAGAACGAAGATGTAGAATATTAATAATGTTGGTTATATTTAACCCACTGACTTACTGATATTCTTTCTCACAGTTGACCTTGTATGTACTATTTAAATTTACGAAACTCAGCATATTTTATTTTATTTTTATATTTTATAATTATATAATTTACAATAGAAGTTCTTTATAAGTCTATCCTTACTATTTATTGAAGGGATGAGGAGGGAAGATAATACTGTTTTACAATCCTTATTGGTGTGGTATACCGTAAAAAATAGCAGGCATGTGCAACGCCACTAGCCATTTCTCACACTCATACCGTTTATATGTTTTCTTCTTTCTTGCTTTGCACACTACGCGATTTCTGAAAGGTGTTTTCTTGACTGGGGGTAAATTTAAGAAAACCTGAAAAATATTCCTTATAACTTGCTAAATATCGAAAGAAATATCTTTTTGTTTTACGTCGCTAAATAGATCGATTTCTCAGCTTTCCAATGGTGTATAACAAGTCTCGCCGCCTATTAACAAAGAAGAAGAAACACTGAGTAGAAGCTATAGCTACTTGGCCTGTCTCACAACCGGCAGTGCAATAACGGACTTGAAATCTATGGCCGGCTGTAAACATGCTGTATAAGGAATTATTTTTCAGCACGTGCTCGTGGTTAAGATTAATCTGTGAGATTAAAATACTGATTGTGATGATTATAAAAAAGATCACGGTAATGTAATGTACGTTCTAAATAGTAGGATAATATGATGAGGGCTCCTGGAAACTGTGAATGGGGATTGGGATGTGGGAGGTATTGAGGAGAATGAGGGATGGAAATGGATGAGGAAGTCTCTGTGAGAGGGTACTGGTAGTTGGAATGCGAGTGTTACGATACGAAGGGATGCCAGTTGGCTTAGGAATGGATGGATTGGAGCCTTCGTTTGGATTAAGATGTGTATGAAACGTTATGGTTGGAAGGAGGGGTAGATCTCAAGGATGTGTCCACTGTTTGGTAGGGGAGGGCGTGTGAAAGTCCATTGCGGAAGCATATGAAGTTCAAGAAGATGGAGGAAAGATCTTGATAGAAGCACGACAGCAACCAAGGATTCTCAGGACTGGGGCAGACAAATCGTGTGAGAACTCAAGTTTACGGGAAATGTAAGAGAGGCGTAGTTTGGGAGGTGTGGAAAGTTGATTAGCCAGTGAAGGAGACGAGAGAGGAACAGTAGACGGAGAAAGAAGTGGGCATCCGAAAAATTTCTATCAACAAAGATTAAAAGCAGTAGCAGAATCGAGGACACAGCGCAGTGGGTATCAACTGCAGTAAAATGAATTCGCGTGGCACCTGCAATAGTCGAACAGGTAATAACATCGACAACTGAGTACACATTGAGGCATTGTTCTCGTTCGTGTCAATATACAATGCCGCTAAAAAAGCAGGAAGTAGTAACTCAAGCTCGTAACGTAACTGATTTCTATCGTAGCGAAAAAAGAGGTACATAATAGTATGCTATACAAACGTGGACATTACTGTCGATACATACAAATAAGTTCCTGCAATGTATACGCACAGCATAAAATGTCACTGTCAATGTCTGGGTCGGACAGTTATGTTTTAGACACTACATATACTATTCAACGGACAGGTGCAATGTGTGTGAGTTCAGAAAACTTTCAACAGGAGCAGGTATCAAACCATAGAGATCTCCCAGACAACAGTACTTCTACTGCAATAAAGTCAAACGATAAATGGGCAAGAAAGGCATTCACGATCAGTCTCCACTGTGTTGAAAAAAGCCTACAGCGAATGGAATAGTTCCAAGCGTCTTACGATTAGATGGGTTTAAATGCTGTACTACCCATAGGTGCGAAGGTCGACCACACAGTTAGCAAGATGCGACATATCCAGGTATTTCATGGTTGCCAGACCGTGGGTGCCAGTCTCTGATGATGCTCGACCGGCAACTAACACGGAAACTATACCTTTTAACCATGCTGCGATAAGCCAGCAATAGACTAAAACAGCTAAAGCTGTAACCGGTCAAAATCGGGATTTTAAACATCTACTACTCTCCAACCTGGCCAACGTTGATCCGCATTCTCCTCTCCCACGCCAATGTTGTCTGGATACCCGCTCGACCCAAGTTCTATGAGTTTTCCAAATCCTTGAGCGCCACTGTTGTGTCCTAGCATAGAACAAAGAGATAAAGAGGGAGTTACAAGGCCAGTCTGCAACTCCAGAGCAGTTATGAACAAATGCAGAAAGACAAATTTCCAGTGATGGTAGGTGATTGCTTAAATCACCACGGAACACTATCACAGAGCACCTACGAAAGAATCCTCTACTATCTCATCAAATTCCTAACTCTCTTCATCCACACCGAACACCCCCGTAATCTCCAATAGTGCTACAGAATATCCTCCTTTTGTTTCCTCTGATTACCACTCACGGTGTGCTGCCACTCTTATACTAACACATTCCATTGTCCCTGCAGGTACACATACCCCAAACTCTATCCCAAAGGAACTTCAACCGACTCCTCTGTCCAGACAATGACATCCACTCCAATACTTCCCGCTTAAATTCCCAACTATCCCACTTCACATCAGGGCTCCTAGTCCACCTTTTATGTACAGTTTCGTTTGCGTATTGCCTTGACCCTAACCTGCAGAAACCATTTATTTTAATCACTTGTCTCCTTCCAGGTGTTGCAGTTTTCATAACATAAAAAATACCTCATTTATAGATTTTCAAAATTTTTCAAATATTTTAAACCTTTTTTAAAATTTTTGTTGGCCTTAGATTTGTATTAAAACGTTGGGCTGAGAAGCCCTTATGGCGCGAAGGGGAATAAAATATAATTGTTGGAAAAAAAACAGGTGCCCATTCGACTGTGATAGGCAGTGACATACTCTTTCGTACACTCTACGTGTCGAACAAGTTGTGTCGGGAAGGTCTGTACCTCAACAGCTATCGCCTCTAGGTTAACGCTGAAAAATGTGGGAATGATGTGTCCTACGGTAGTGTAGGACTCCCCTACGAGAGGAAATTTTGGGAAGGAAATTCTAAGGAACCAACACTGAAGTCAAGTAATTAGTTATTTACTACAGTTAACTAAAATCAGTTGCACAGAATGTGTTTAAGAGGTGCAGTTGTGTATAACAATTTTCAGTTGCTCTATAGGTTTACCGGTACCAGTGCTAACAGAGGAGAGGGCCACACAAAAGGCAAATTTCTAAATGACATCGGTCGAAAATCGACCGTCACATATTCAATTCACCTATCCTAACGCCGAATGATACTGTCAGTTCTTAAAAAAAGAACGTTACGTTTTATGAATTAAAATCTCCCTTCTTCACGAACTCCCGAGGTAGGAAGAGCCGACCAATTCCGTCGCACACATCTCCAAATGCACCACGGGACTATACAAAGTACAAATGTCTTCTGAGTATGTTTCCGCGATGCGACTCCCATGCTCTTTTATTATGTAAATAGTAACAAAATTTATCACTTGTACGTCACTTGGTGGGAGCGGGATTGATTGATCTTATTTCAACTTCGACGGAGTGGGGCCACCTGGTTATACACTGAAGCGCCAAAGATACTGGTATAGGCACGCATATTCAAATGCAGAGTATGTAAACCGGCACAATACGGCGCTGCGGTCAGCAACGCCTATATAAAACAATAAGTGTCCAGCACATTTGTTAGATCGGTTACTGCTGTTACAATGGCAGGTTATGAAGATATAAGTGAGTTTGAATGAGGTGCAATAGTCGGCGCACGAGCGATGGGACACAGCATTTCAGAGGTAGCGATGAAGTGGGGATTTCCCTGTACGATCATTTCACGAGTGTACCGTGAAATCAGGAATCCAGTAAAACATCAAATCTTCGATATCACTGCGGCCGGAAAAAGAACCTGCAAGAACAGGACCAACGACGACGGAAGAGAATCGTTCAACGTGGCAGAAATGCAACCCTCCCTCAAATTCTTGCAGATTTCAATGCTGGGCCATCAACAAATGTCAGCGTGCGAACCATTCAACGAAACATCATCGATCTGGGTTTTCAGAGGCGAAGGACCACTCTTGTACCCCTCAAGACTCCACGATACAACGATTTACGCCTCGCCTGGGCCCTTCAACACCGACATTGGACTGTTGATGACTGGAAATATGTTGCCTGGTCGATGGAGTCTCGTTTCAAATTGTGTAGAGTGGATGGACGTGTACGGGTATGGAGACAGCATCATGAAATCATGGGAACCGCATGTCATCAGAAGATTATTCAAGCTGGTGGAGGCTCTGTAATGATGTGGGGCGTGTACAGTTATAGTGATGTGGGACTCCTGATACGCCTAGATACGACTCTGATAGGTGACACTGTCGGATCGCCTGCATCCATTCACGTCCATTGTACATTCCGACAAACTTGGGCAATTCTAAAAGGACAATGGACGACCCCAAACGTCCAGAATTACTACAGAGTGGCTCCAGGAACACTGTTCTGAGCATAAACACTTCCGATGGTCACCTAACTCCCCAGATATGAACATCATTGAGCATATGTGGGATGCCTTGCAACCTGGTGTTCAGAAGACATCTCCACCCCGTCGTACTGTTACCGATTTATGGACAGCCCTGCAGGATACACGGTGTCAGTTCGCTACAGCACAACTTCAGACATTAGTCGAGTCCATGCCTAGTCATGTTGCTGCACTTCTGCTTGCTTGTAGAGGCCCTACACGATATTAGGCAGGTGTACCAGTTTCTCTGGCTCTTCAGTGTATGTCTATAGCTCTCCCAGGCATAATAGAGTGCTGTGCTACGAATTCGCACGAGTGGAAACTCGCACACTCGTGCGTAGGGCAGGCCTGATACAATCGCACCACCGTGAACTTGGACGTGAGCAACAGAGTCTCCTAATGTTTTACTCTTTTCCCTCCTGTATCAGCTAGCACTTCTATTTTCCGTTTATCGTTTGTCCCAAGTTCAGACTGGTTGCTGCTGTAAGCTAAAGTCATCGATGTTATTCCGTGTAGTTGTAAACAAATAAGTTTACAAATTCACTAGTTTTTTCTGGGATATATTATCTCAGACGTCAATTTAAAAAAAGTTATGACCAAGGTTTGGTAGATAGTTTCCTTGCTTGTGAGGCAAAAGCCGTAATTTAAACTTACTGGCAAGTTAAGACTGTGCGTCTCACCGAGACTCGAACCAGCAACACTTGCCATTTGCGGGCAAATGTTCTACCAGCTGAGGCATCCACGAACGCGCTACGGCCAGATCCCACACATTAAGTTCCATCAGTACCCCTCTCCTATCTCCCAAAGATTGACAGACACTTTGCTGCATACCTGGGTTTACCACCCCTCTTGAAAATAAAGGGTATTGCGGAGAAATGGCTTAGCCACAGCCTAGGATTGTTTCCTGGATGATATTTCACTCTACAGCAGAATTTGCGCTGATTTGGAGCTTCCTGACAGACTAAGGTCCCGTGTTCGTATCCTGCTCCGCAGTCCATTTTATAGTTTAGGTAAGTTTAAAAACTGCGTACACACCACTGCACGGTGAAAATCATTCTGGAAACAACCTCCAGCCTGTGGATAAGCCATTTCTCAGAAATATACTTTCTTCCAGCAGTGTTGGTCCAGTACAGTATACAGGAGAGTTTCTGTGAAGTTTGGCAGTTAGAAGAGAGCTATCGCCAATTATTCACGAAAGGTGAAGAAGGTTCCGGATCCGCGTGAAGGTCCAGCACAGAATTTTAGTCTGCCAGGAAGTTGCACACTCCGCTGTAGAGCGAAAAACTATTCTGTAAATGCTGGAACTGGAAATTCTCTCCAAAATGTTTTTAATTGAGACTCCTTCACCTTTACCAGCTAACATGGCACATGACCGAAAAGATGTTAGCTCTACAATTGTTAAGAATTGGAAACAGTCCTGTCTTCCTGTAGTTATAGAGAATGTTGTTGTTGTGGTCTTCAGTCCTGAGACTGGTTTGATGCAGCTCTCCATGCTAATCTATCCTGTGCAAGCTCCTTCATCTCCCAGTACCTATTGCAGCCTACACCCTTCTGAATCTGCTTATTGTATTCATCTCTTGGTCTCCCTCTACGATTTTTACACTCCACGCTGCCCTCCAATGCTAAATTTGTGATCCCTTGATGCCTCAGGACATGCCCTACCAACCGATCCCTTCTTCTAGTCAAGTTGTGCCACAAACTTCTCCTCTCCCCAATCCTATTCAATACCTCCTCATTAGTTACCTGATCTACCCACCTAATCTTCAACATTCTTCTGTAGCACCACATTTCGAAAGCTTCAATTCTCTTCTTGTCCAAACTATTTATTGTCCATGTTTCACTTCCATACATGGCTACACTCCATACAAATACTTTCAGAAACGACTTCCTGACACTTAAATCTATACTCGATGTTAACAAATTTCTCTTCCTCAGAAACGCCTTCCTTGCCATTGCCAGTCTACATTTTATATCCTCTCTACTTCGACCATCATTAGTTATTTTGTTCCCCAAATAGCAAAACTCCTTTACTACTTTAAGTGTCTCATTTCCTAATCTAATTCCCTCAGCATCACCCGACTTAATTCGACTACATTCCATTATACTTGTTTTGCTTTTGTTGATGTTCATCCTATATCCCCCTTTCAAGACACTATCCATTCCGTTCAACTGCTCTTCCAAGTCCCTTGCTGTCTCTGACAGAATTACAATGTCATCGGCGAACCTCAAAGTTTTTATTTCTTCTCCATGGATTTTAATACCTACTCCAAATTTTTCTTTTGTTTCCTTCACTGCTTGCTCAATATATAGATTGAATAACATCGGGGAGAGTCTACAACCCTGTCACACTCCCTTCCCAACCACTACTACCCTTTCATGCCCCTCGACTCTTATAACTGCCATCTGGTTTCTGTACAAATTATAAATAGCATTTCGCTCCCTGTATTTTACCCCTGCCAGCTTTAGAATTTGGAAGAGAGTATTCTAGTCAACATTGTCAAAAGCTTTCTCTAAGTGTACAAATGCTAGAAACGTAGGTTTGCCTTTCCTTAATCTTTCTTCTAAGATAAGTCGTAAGGTCAGTATTGCCTCTCGTGTTCCAACATTTCTACGGAATACAAACTGATCTTCGCCGAGGTCGGCTTCTACCAGTTTTTCCATTCGTCTGTAAATAATTCGTGTTAGAATTTTGCAGCTGTGACTTTTTAAACTGATAGTTCGGTAATTTTCACATCTGTCAACACCTGCTTTCTTTGGGATTAGAATTATTATATTCTTCTTGAAGTCTGAGGGTATTTCGCCTGTCTCGTACATCTTGCTCACCAGATAGTAGAGTTTTGTCAGGACTGGCTCTCCCAAGGCCATCAGTAGTTCTAATGGAATGTTGTCTACTCCCGGGGCCTTGTTTCGTCGCCGGCCGCGGTGGTCTCGCGGTTCTAGGCGCGCACTCCGGAACCGTGCGACTGCTACGGTCGCAGGTTCGAATCCTGCCTCGGGCATGGATGTGTGTGATGTCCTTAGGTTAGTTAGGTTTAAGTAGTTCTAAGTTCTAGGGGACTAATGACCACAGCAGTTGAGTCCCATAGAGCTCAGAGCCATTAGAACCATTAGAACCTTGTTTCGTCTCCGGTCTTTCAGTGCTTTGTCAAACTCTTCACGCAGTATCGTATCTCCCATTTCATCTTCATCTACACCCTTTTCCATTTCGATAATATTGTCCTCAAGTACATCGCCCTTGTATAGACCCTCTATATACTCCTTCCACCTTTCTTCTTTCCCCTCTTTGCTTAGAACTGGGTTTGCATCTGAGCTCTTGATATTCATACAAGTGGCTCTCTTTTCTCAAAAGGTCTCTTTAATTTTCCTGTGGGCTGTATCTATCTTACAAGTAGTGAGATAAGCTTCTACATCCTTACATTTGTCCTCTAGCCATCCCTGCTTAGCCATTTTGCACTTCCTGTCGATCTCATTTTTGAGACGTTTGTATTCCTTTTTGCCTGCTTCATTTACTGCATTTTTATATTTTCACCTTTCATCAATTAAATTCAATATTTCTTCTGTTACTCAAGGATTTCTACTAGCCCTCGTCATTTTACCTACTTGATCCTCTGCTGCTTGCACTACTTCATCCCTCAGAGCTACCCATTCGTCTTCTACTGTATTTCTTTCCCCCATTCCTGTCAATTGTTCCCTTATGCTCTCCCTGCAACCTGGTTCCTAAATCTCTGTCTTACCATTATATAATCTATCTGATACTTTTTAGTATCTCCAGGGTTCTTCCATGTATACAACCTTCTTTTATGATTCTTGAATCAAGTATTAGCTATGATTAAGTTATGCTCTGTGCCAAATTCTAACAGACGGCTTCCTCTTTCATTTCTTAGCCCCAATCAATAGTCAACTACTATGTTTCCTTCTCTCCCTTTTCTTACTGTTGAATTCCAGTCACCCATGAGTATTAAATTTTCGTGTCCCTTCACTACCTGAATATAGAGAATAAAAAGTAATAAAAACAATGTGGATGCCAAATGAATGGTACAACCTCTCCGAGATGGTGCAAGCATTTGGATTATTACATGCCCCTCGCTTTGGGGAAAACCGTTGCCACCAGAGTCAACAACATGGTCCTGACACGGTTTTCATCCACCGCTGCGAACTGAAATAGCAGATAGAAAGGCCACAATGCAATACATAGTTGGTCACCTCAGTGCTGGACAACAGTAACCAATATGCAGACACGTAATTCAGCACCACATGCTCATTGTACAGTGTCTCGTCTGAGCACACTCCACAGTGCACAAAAATTAGCATGGGTGCAGGAAAACTGCCATTGGCCTAGATGCTCGATGTACGGAAAAAGATGGCATTATCTGATGAGCCGCAATACACGTTGAAACATGCAGATGGTAGGGCATGAAAGTAGAGGCTCACTGCGTCTTCAGGCAGAAATTTCACTGACATCAGCATCAGGATTCCAGGTATTAATGACTTTAGTATCAGTTTTCCCGGAATCGCTGACACCAGCATTCGGCACTTGGGCATTGACAGTATCCCTTCCACTCCCCCTGTGGCCAATGGTTTTACGATGAGGGGCGTCCAGGACACCAACGGAGTGGAAGCTCGCCCTCTTCACTCTTCCAGCAATATGTAGACATGAAGAACAAGATGTAAATGTTATTGACGTCTGTTTTATTTAAAAACACTTAGATGGCTTAGATAAAAATTCGGAGGCATTAATTTTCAACATGCCGGAGTATTATTTTACACACGAGGTCACGCTCATGTTCTTGCGTGAACCATCGCAGCAACAACAGAAGCAGCCACTGTCCACATGACGTCTTCCTGTTATTTCGGACCTGGTACCGTGACACTGTGTCGTATTACAGCCGCAGCAGCTACTGGAACTTGAGTCTCAGCTAAGTGCTAGCAGAGTACTGATGTTCATCAATATATACGATTTGACTGTGAGTGGATTTAAGCGTATGACTGTAAGCGTCCCACCTTTTAGTTAGTTTGATGTGGTGACTGACACAGAAAATGTTCAGTATCTTGGTAGCAGAGATCAGTATTCCTGGTGCAAATGGAACGATCTTTTTAGTGTGATATGGAGTTCATAAAGAGAAAAATGTTGACTCAATACAGCCCACCGTGTAATACTATTAACGTTAGCATGTTAAATGGCGAGGCATCATATGAATGGGGAGGCAGCACTTGAATTAAAATCTGAAGATGAAGTCATATACTTTAAACAGTAAAATGAAGATAGGGAAGGAGATGATGGATTAGAGATGGGAAGAGAGAAGGTGGAGGAGGAGATGGACAGATAGACGGTGGCCGTGGAATGGAGGGATGGGGGTAGGCACAATAGGCACAGACATGCAGAGAGCGGAGCAGGAGGACAAGGACTCAGGATTGGATGTGAAGGAGGTGGAAAGAGAGAGGAGGGAGAAGAGATGGTCAGAGAGGGCAAGGAGGAGAGAGACAGAAATTGGGAGAAGGAGGTCTATTAACAGAAGGCTGGGATACATGCCTAACTGTGCACTTTGGCAACGCCAGGTACTCAGTTAGTCTAATAATAAATTTGACAGCTCATTGTTACACCTTAAGGGAGAATCATTCAGATTATTTATCGAAAATGACTACGAAATGTCCAGTGATTTTAGCAGGACATTTATGAACAACACCAGGAGATAAATCGACAGTTACTGCTTTCTGAATGTAGGAGGGATAAAATACAGGGTGCAAAAAGTTATTAGCAACTTTTGTAAGAACCACACTGTAATGAAAGGGCATGAAGGATAGCAGTAGTTGAAAAGGGAATCAGAGAGTGTTGTAGTTTGCTCGCGATGTTATTCAGTCTGTGCATAGAGCTACCAATTAAAAATGCCGAGGAGAAATTTTGAAAGGATGCTAAAGTTCAGAGAAAAGAAATAAAAAATTTGAGGTTCACCAGTGATGGGGCTATTCTATTGGTAACGGCAAAAGACGTGGAATAGCAGTTGAACGGTATCGGTCGTGTCATGAAAAGAGGTTATAAGATGAACATCAACGAATATACAATAAGGATAATGAAATTTAGAAGGATGAAACCAGAGAAAGATAAATAATTTAGATTAGCAAATGGGTCACAAGACCCTGTATATGAATTTTGCTTTATGGGTATTAAAACAGTTGATGATCTCCGAAGTAGAGAGGATATAAAATATAGACAGGTAATGACAAGAAAAATATTTCTGAAGAAGAGAAATAAGTTAATTCGATATACATTTAAGTGGTAGGAAGTATTTTCTGGGAACATTTGTCTGGAGTGTAGCCCTGACTTCAAGCGAAATATGGATGGTAAACATCTCAAACAAGATGACAATAGAGGCCTTTGAAATGTGACGCTACTGGCGGTTGCTAATGATTAAGTGGGTAAATCGAATAGCTAATGGAAAAGTACTGAATCGAATTGGTCATGGCACGACTGGATTAAACGAAGGGTTCGTTGATAGTACACGTCCCGAGGCATCAATAAATAGTCCGTTTGGCGAAGGAGGGCGGTGAGGAGGTGTGAATATGGGACATGAGAACAGCTGAAGAAGACTGAGGTTTTAATAGAGTAAGCAAGTCCAAGTACATACAGGTTGCAGTAGCTACACACAGAGGTGACAAGGTCATAGCATACCTCCTAACATCGTGTCGGAACTCCTTTTCCATGGCAACTCCGCATGGCATGAACTCAAACAGTCGTTGAGGGTCCCGTGCAGTAATAGTGAGCCATACTGCCTCTATAGTCGTCTATAACTGTGGAAGCATGACCGGTGCAGAATGTTGTGCATAAACTGTACTCTCGATTGTGTTCTATAAACGTTCGATGGGCTTCATGTCGGACGATATGGGTGGCCAAATCATTCACTCGAAGGTCTAGGATGTCTTCAAACCAGCCGCGATCAACTGTGGTCCAGTGACATGGCATCGTTTCTTGGGAACATGAAGTCCATGAATGGTTGCAAATGGTCTCCAAGTGGCCGAAGATAACCATTTGCAGTCAATGATCGGTTCGGTTGAACCAGATGACCCAGTCCATTCCATTTAAACACAGTTCACAGTCATGGAGCCACCGCCATCTTGCACACAGCCTTGTCGACAACATGGGTCCATGGCTTCGTTGGGTCTCTGCCACACTCTACACTAACATTAGCTCTTAGTAAGTGAAATCGGGATTCATCTAGCCAAGCCACGGTTTTTCCCTTGTCTAGTGTCCAACCGATATGGTCACGAGCACAGGAGAGGCGCTGCAAGTGATGTCACGCCGTTGACAAAGGCACTCGCTTCGGTCGTCTGCAGGCGTAGCCCATTAAGTCCAGATTTTGCCGCACTATCCTAACGAATACGTTCGTCGTACGTTCAACATTGATTTCTCGGTTATTTCAAACAGTCCGTTAGCAGTGACACCTCTACGCCAACTCCGCTGCTCTGGATCGTTAACTGAAGGCCGTCGGCCATTGCTTTGTCCTTGATGAGAGAGAATGCCCAAAATTTGGTATTGTCGGCACAGTCTTGACACTGTGGATCTCGGAATATTGAATTATCTTACGATTTTCGAAATGGAGTGTCCCATACGACTAGCTACGACTACCATTCCACGTTACAGTCTGTTAATTCCCTTCGTGAGGCCATAATCAAGTCTGAAACCGTTTCATACGAATCACCTGATTACAAATAACAGTTTCGCCAATGCACTCCCCTTTCATACCTTGTGTACGCAATACTACCGCCATCTGTATATGTGCATATCGCTACCCCATGACTGTGTCACCTCAGTGTTTAGAGGTAAAAGGAAGTCATAAATTGGATTTACATGGACAACTGAAGATCACAACACCAAAAACTGCAGCAACATTTGAAATGTCCTCTATTGAATACTTTTTCCCGTCTTCTTAATGATTTGATGCAACTCGTCAGGACTTCCTCTCCTGTGCCAATCTCCTTACTTGCACTAAACGTTTTCACTTACACGATGATTGTATTCTAATATCTGTCTTACCAACAGCTGCAACCCTCTACAGCTCTCACTGGTGGCGCCCGGGTTCCCGGGTTCGATTCCCGGCGAGGTCAGGGATTTTCTCTGCCTCGTGATGACTGGGTGTTGTGTGATGTCCTTAGGTTAGTTAGGTTTAAGTAGTTCTAAGTTCTAGGGGACTGATGACCATAGATGTTAAGTCCCATAGTGCTCAGAGCCATTTGAACCATTTTTCTCCCTAGCGCAATGGAGGCATTTTTCTAATGTCTTAACGCGTGTTATGGTACGATGTTTTAATTAATTTTTTCCACGCGCTGCACGAACCTAATCATTTCTCTTCTTATCAAACATTCAGTTTTCGTCATTTTTCTACAAAGCACAAATCTAACAAATCGATTGTTTTCTTTTCCGGTTCTCTAACGAAAGTACATTTGCATCACGAAAATTGTCAAACGTGAAAGTTCCTATGTAAAAATGTTAAAATGAGCCATTCCAATAGTTAGAATACGTTAAGCATTTGTCTAGTAAGACAAAATATTAGGGAGCAGACAGAATCTCAGCTTTAGGCAGTTATTATGAGCTTTCGTAAATAGGTGCTAACTTGTGAGCGCATCGAAAATAAGATGTTGGCGGGAATGAATCTTCAACAATATATTGTACTCTTGAGAGCTTTCGCCGGCCGCTGTGGGCGAGCCGTTCTAGGGGCTTCAGTCCGGAACCGCGCTGCTACTACGGTCGCTGGTTCGAATTCTGCCTCGGGCGTGGATGTGTGTGTTGTTCTTAGGTTAGTCAGCTTGAAGTAGATTTAAGTCTAGGGGACTGATGATCTCAGGTGTTCAGGTGCTCAAGTCCCATACTGCTTAGACATTTGAACTATCTTGAGCGCTTTCATTCAGGACATAATAACTTTCAGTAAAATTCTGAATAGTAGGAATAGGTGGCGGTGAACTGATTATCCATCAAACTATAACATACAGAATACGTGCTGTGACCGTCATTTTATTTGTGTACACCGAGTGAGGTGGCGCAGTGGTAAGAACACTGGACTCTCGTGCGGGACGACGACAGTTCAAACCTGCGTCCAGCCATGCCGATCTAGATTTTCCATGATTTCCCTAAATGGCTCCAGGGAAATGCCGAGATGATTTCGTTGGAAGGGCGCGGCCGAATTCCTTCCCCATCCTTCCGCAATCCGATGGGACCGATGACCTCGCTGTTTGGTCCCCTCCCAATCAACCAGTCATCTTGTGTACAAGGCAATAAGACTTTTTATGTGTATTATGTACGGAATTAATACAATAACTGTAGTAAGCAACGATTTACTAGAGCGAGAAACAAGTTACTAAGAAAAGAGAATCCCGTACAATGAAGAACTTTGCGCACGTCTGCACCCAAATCTGATCGTCAGCCAATACAACAATGTCTTGACGATTTTCCCAATGTAGGCCACGTGAATTTCACAGTTTGGAGCTCATTCTGTATGTGGTCACCATACGAAATAAAATTAAAATCACTGACAAACTCATATTCGGCCACTAGTAGATTACTATTTAACGTAGCAATCTGTTTCAAGTGTTACAGTTTGATAATTCTCATTTGAAGTTTTTGATAGCCTGCAGGCTTTGCTGGTATGAAACGAACAGCAAATAACTAAAGTGCAAACGTCACCAAATGCGAAGCGCTGAATAGAATCTTTATGCCACGCACAGTTTGATGGGCGTCTTACTGATATTTTGTTTTCTCTCTCTCTGAAGTGTACTTCAGGTTGACTCAAACATTCGGTAGAGACATTTCGCTTTCATTGAAAATGAAATATTAGACATTATATTGTAATCAGTATGAGTAGTCAATACTACTCGTTCCTTTGATTATTGCCGACTGAATGGCAGTTTCGCTTGATTGAAGACATAGTCGAGACAATACTATCAGCGTTTTGTGTTTCTTTATACATGCTCTGATGACAGTTGCTTATCCTCTCGTGTTAGCAGAGACAGAAAACGAATTTGTGCCGCACACTCTCGCTGGGTTGATTCCTTAGCGAGGATTTGCCTATGAAAGTATTCCGAAGAAAAATTGTTTTTAAGTTCATAATGATCAAAGGACTGAAAGGTGTTATTTCCCCATAACGTTTGCAGTGTATCTGGTGATGCTGCAAAATAAAAGAAAATCGAATCGTATATGGCGAATGTGTTTCTTATTTTGACTAAAAAAAAAAATACGACAGCCATTGAGTAGTACCGCCTCACAAATAATTGCTCCTGTTCTTTATGGTGTGGTGTTGAAAGTTTCAGTCGGTGCACCTGAATATTATTCATAAATACGGTTTAGTCCCCAATTATAATTACAGAAATGAGAATAAAATTCATTGGGCTATAATTTAAGTATTTCAGCTCCCTGTCTACGCGGTAGCAGCCCACGCCAGCGGGTAGCAACTTCTTTGAATCGCCAGCTTCACAAGTACTAGCGAGATCAACACGTCGGGTGAGTCGCTAGTCTAATTGATAACTGGCAACATTGCAGAATACGTTTCGCAAAAATGTGGCAGTCGATTTACTTCCTGGAGTGGTTCAGAACTGTCCTGCCACATTCACTAGATATTTCCTTCTCAGTTCCAATACACAGAGAGCAGTCACGTTAATGTGACCACCGCCTCGTTAGATATCAACGTGCAGTAACCACTCACAGTCGCCAGATAGCAGCACTCGTAGTGGAGGGTATATAAAGCGTGTCAGGGTGACGTTGCAAACAGTACAACCATTGTCGTAATTAGGAAATGGAGAGTTTTTCTGAAGTCCAAAAGAACGTGAATATTAGGTTTCGGGTCAAGAGTGGGTTCTTTTCCGAGACGGCTGAGTTCTGTTCGTAAGCCACCGTGGTTAAAATATACTTTGTATGAGAAAATGTCGCTATCCAAAACCAGCCCCGGGGCAGCTGCGGTGAAACATGGCCCAGAGATGACGAGAGTAAGCAAAGGCTACGGAACTGCGTACCGCAACTAGACGTTGGAGAGTCTCTATATGAGTCACCATTGACACCCACTTTTACATTTCTGAACAGCATCGCTTAAATGTCGGATCTTCTATAAATTCAGGCTGAGAGAAAGGTAATCATCTGGGTGATATATCTGGCAGCCATAGTGATATTTCAATACTAAACTACAATATCTTAATTGTATTTCACATATAAATGATTTTCAACATTAGCTAAATAGATATCAAGGGTCTAAATTGATACAGAAAAGCAATCATCATATATCTGTGTATTCACCTTGTCGTTTCCTTGTTTCATCCCTCTGGTTGTCTGCCCTAAAGCATGTTTGTCTTTTGAAGGAGTTTTTTTATGCCTTTGGATTAAGGGGTAAGCTTCTCCTAATGTAGGAACAGCTTAGGTAACTTTTGTGCATAGCAAATGGGAACTCTTATAGGTGAGAGAGACACCGGCGAGCGATGATCCGTAGCTTTTGTTCAGCTGGCATATATATGCATAATGTCTGTGTGCCGGCTTCCGGTCTGCGGTAGGGACTATGGGTGAGTAGCGAGCAGCCTGAGTGCTCTGGGAATCGTTGAACAGATAACATCTAGTTTTAGTCCTTAGTGTTGTAATTTTGTAAATGTGTAAGTTTCAGATTAACTGAGCGCTCAGTTCATTTCTTAACAGATTTCAGATATTATAGAATAATTCCTGACACCTTGAGTAGGCAGGAATTGAGAATAATTTTGAGAATAATTTAACGATTTTTGTAATTTTTAGCAGTGTTATCTTTGTGCTCTTTAACTCGGTGATTGTGGGACATGAGGCCACGTGTATCTATGAGTGTGACTAGATTCCTGAACAAATCATATGTAACTGATTACGATCAGTGCGTATGGTTTTAACATTCGGTAGTCATAGTAATAAAGGAATACTATGTTTTGTGCACATTTGAGTGAGTTGGTAGCCATGAGCAAGTGTTTTGTTCGTGAGATTACGCTTTAGTATTCTTTGCTAGCAATTGAACCAGTTTCCTTGATTAAGTGAATACTCAAGTTTTATTGTTTGATATCATGATCTTTCTTGTTGTGAATTTTTATTATACTTTATCGATTTTTCTTTGTTGTGCGTAGCCATGTGGTTACTTGTTATTTTCGGTGACTCCGACCTTTTGGAAGAATTACTCAGAAGACGTAGTTGATATTCATTGTACTTAATTGCCATCTCGCGTTATTTCTTGTAGATTAGGGGTGATTTTCCGTTAAAGTATTCGATCATCGAGGTTAGTCTCTCTCTAACCCAATTTTACATCTTGTTTCGTATATTAAATTATTTAAAAACTTCTTTCTCTTAGGCAGATGGTTAGTCTGACTGTGTACGTGTGTAATCCATCCTTCCCACGGCACAACTGGTTTCAAATGTCTTGTTGTTCATGTATGCATTTCTGTCCATTTTACCAAGCGTCGTTCAGCCCCGTTGTCTATGGCCCATGGTGCTACGCTTCATCGTAGGCTAAGCCTTTCTGTTAAATACATGTTTTGTTCATGTGCTTCCCTTTTTAAAGATTTAACCCTGAAATAAATGTATAGAAAAAGGCATTCCTGACGTTCAGTAACTCACCCGCTATTTATCCAGTTTTCTTTAGAGGCCTTCCATGCCAGCTTAGCTCAACCATGTATTATTAGCAGTATATTGAAGAGCATTTGTCAAGCTTCTTTTCCAACAGAATTAATCAAAAATTATCAAGGAATATCAAAATACCATAATTTTTTCCTGAATTGACGTCACCCTACTAATTGTTTTTTTTTTCTTTCCATGCAAATCGTCAGGATAATTGAGTGGTAGGTCAATTCAGATGTCGATCCGAAATATCTTCTGTAATAAAATCACAATTTAAATTCGCATAATAATGCACCAGGCTACGTACCAGAATTATTTTCCATCAACCAATATAACTTTACAAATAAACAGGTACGTTACAACGTGCACTGAGTGACAACGGGTGGCCTTTTCAGATTACTGTAGTTTGTTTTTCATCGAAACGATGGCATCTACCAGCAGGACAGTGTAACATGTCATACGGCCCGCTATGTACGTGCGTGATTCGAAGACCACCAGGATCAGTGTACGATACTCTCCTGACCACCAGACTCCCCAGATTCATACCCAATCGAGAATCCGTGGGACCATATCGATCTGGCTGTTTGCTACGTGGATCCTCGAGTAAGAGAGCAGCTGACCACGGTACTGGAATCGGCATGGCCCCACATTCCTGTCGGTACCTTCCAGAACCTCACTGACACTCCTCTCGAACGTCCCACGGTGGTGCGCACTGCAAAAGATACTTATTCTGGCTTTTGACAGGCGGCCACATTAATGTGACTGGACGGTGTATGGTCTGAATGATTTTGGCGTAAGGTGTAGCACTGGGATCTCAACTTTATATTTTGATTCAAGGAAGATAGTTTCTTGGAGAATCTATAACTAATGTCACATTTACTAAAGTAAACTCCTCCCGAACAGGCCATCAAGGCTCAATAGTACCGACCGGCCGCCGTGTAATCCTCAGCCCCTAGGCGTCACTGGATACTGATGGGAGGGACATGTGGTCAGCACACCGCTCTCTCGGCCGTATGTCAGTTTCCGAGACCGGAGCCGCTACTTCTCAATCAAGTAGCTCCACAGTTTGCCTCACAAGGGCTGAGTGCAGCCCGCTGGCCAACAGCGCTCGGCAGACCGGATGGTCACCCATCCAAATGCTAGCCCAGCCCGACAGCTCTTAATTTCCGTGGTCTGACGGGAACCAGTGTTACCACTGCGGCGATGCCGTTGGCCATCTCACATTTAACATTGCAAATTATCTATGTTTTCAAACACTACGTCAACGAGAGCAGACTGCTGACAGTACTGGCCCCCTAGCTAAGTGGTAATGCGGCCGCCCTATCAGAGAAAGATGTGGCAGCACAACGCTCTAATCTTGGTAGAGGCCTAGACGGTTTATCTGCTTTTTACGTCTTCTCTTGCCGAGGTACAAACATCCAGAGCGAAAACGAGTAAAGAAATATTAATTCTTCGACCGTAAGTCATATCGTCATCTACATTTAGTACGGCATAGTTCTCAAGTTAAAAAAATTAAGGCGCTATGGCATTTCAACCTTGTTAAACCTTAAACTTTTCTGCTTACACCGACATACTTTTTCAGTTCTTTTAGTAAACAATTGGACTGATTATGCGTGGCCATAAATAATATGTTAACTGGGTTTCTTTTTGGGTGTACTCTCACTGCCAGGTTTATGTACTTTCGCGGTAATCCCAAAATGCTTCATGGGTGGGGCACAGAACTTCACGTAGACACAGATAATGTTCAAGTAAACAGTGCGCAAAATCTTACTAAAGCGAGATGTTTTGGGCAGGCTCGTCCTATAGGCACTATTTATTTGATTAAATTAGACCTTTATTGTCAGCGTGTCACGATAATTTGTAATTATTTTTACAGCACTCCTCGTAGATTAATTCAATATAACAGAAATACAGAAGACAGAAAATAATCATAAAATTGCACTCGCTCACCTTAATTGTAACAGTCTGATGACGCTCAGGCAATTTTTGGATTCCATGATTGTAGAAAGCTACTGGTTCTGAGCAAAGATGTCGTTAATCGAAGGTTTAAGTGCATTTTTGTCCAAAAAAATTTTTCATGGTGATTATTCGATAAGAAGATCTGAGGGCACTAGATCAGAAGAATAAGTGAGGTAGGGACTGCTTACCAAACTTCAGATATTTTTTTATTAGGGCCAACGATTATTTTCTTTATACGAAGTTAACACATGGTGGTTTAAGATCTCCGTCTGATAATTCTGGTTTAGCTTTCCTGTTATTCCTGATTAAAGCAAATACTGAGATCTTTCCTTTGAAAGGGCACAGTCTATTACCTTTTCCATCATTCCTATTCGCAGCTTCTGCTTCACCTGTAACGATCTCGTGGTCGGTTGGACGTTTAACCGCAAACATCCTTTCTTTCTTTCTTCCCCAAAACATTGCCCATTGAATGCAAGTATATCTCGAAGGTTAATTGGTCGCAGTTCATAACATTGGCCAGTAATCACGTGGACCCTATTGGTAAACAGTAAAAACGTCATTCATCAAAGCCCGTTGGACTTCTTGAATGTTGCGAATAATTCACATCGGCACACATGCTTGCTGCTGCGTCCGCTGCCTTCAACGCTTTTTAAATCCTAAGAGAACAAACCGTCTGAATTGTTAGACTCTTTTTCCCATTTCACTTCCGTTTTTAATGCTTAAACAACAATCTTCATAACATTCAATTGTGCAAAATTTAATCAAGTCCTCGCAAGAACAATTTAGAACCTCAAATAAAAAATGACGATTGATAAATGCAAGTATACTTATAGAAATCTGCATGACAATGTGTGGAATAAAATCTCCACTAACATATGTGGCATTCTACTTTTTTCAGTTAAATTTTCCCCTGGTGGATTACATACATTAATATTCTTCATATAACATGCCGCATGAGAGAAGGTCCCTGAACACTTGCCTACGCAATTGTATGAGATGAAATGCGGTTTAAACAAATAGAGATGAGTGTGTTTGTTGTCTGGCCTTTGCGTTTACCCTGTGTCAGATTTGCCACTAGACCATAAATTCATATTGAACTACAGCGGCTCAATTAGGTAGCAGCGCTTCCTGCAGAAATTACCGCATCCTCCGTGTTGCGCACTCGCTCAGCGTTTTGTTATGTGATTTTATTTAAGCGAATCAAGTCGAAAGTAACCATTGGGAGCCAAGGCAGCTAGTGAATATCGATGCGGGATAGAAATTGAATGCTTAGAACAGGATGTATTTAACACCCACGGAATCAGAAGTCTCATCCAGTGTCGAACCACCTCCGTTACAACAAAATTAAAACGTCAGCCCTCCAAGCGACAGTGGGGAGAGTCGCGGCAAACTGAAACTCTGTCACCAATAAATTTCCTTACATCAGAAAAATTATGTTTTTAATGGATCAATCGTCATGTAAAATCAGAGTGCAATTATTTCTTAAGGCATTTGAAACGGAGACGTCGTTATTGGCGCCGGACCTGCATTTGAACTCAGATCTCCCGTTTCGGAGGGTTTGACTCCTTTAGGACCGTACGGTTCCATCGTTTTTCTGTTTCCCAAGATTTCAGACTCTGAAGGTCTAGAACATAGGCACATTTATGAGTTGAATCCTAGTCGGAAACAGAAGTTTTCATCCTGTTATTTCAAGTTGTAGCATGGGCATCACAAATTGCAAGGAGACTCGGAAGCCCGTTAACTTTTGAAAATTCAATACTTCATGGAGTAATATTGATATGGAGGTAAAAACTGACACACATGCTTCAAATGACATGGGTCTTTAATGAAATCAAAAAAGTGCACAAAATGACCGAAGATGGTCGTTCAAATGATACAAAGCAATAATAAGCACAACAGTGGATTTTTAACGAAGACGATGTCCATTATAACAAATACTCAGCAAGTCGATCCTCATTTATCAACAGTACCTGTAGTCGAGGGAATATGTTGTGAACACCACAATATAGCATATCAGCAGGTACGTCGAGAAACTGATGTCGGATGTTGTCTTTTAGTATTCCTAATGAAGTCGGACGACCGCAGTAGGTAACCCCACAACCAGTAATGACACGGGTTGGGGTGGGAACCTGAATACAATTCAGCTTGGACAAGAGAGTCGTACATTAGGCCATCAGGAACGCGTGTTGCTCTGTTTGGTTAGATTAGATTATATTTGATTTGATTAGTACTTGTTCCATAGATCATGAATACGACACTTCGTAATGATGTGGAACGTGTCAGGTTAATAAAAGGTGTCTATACAAGGTATTACATTCTACAAAAAATTACATGACACTCAAAATTTTTTTTTTGGAGGTTGGGAAATTACGCACTTACTGTATCCAAAAATTCATCTAATGAGTAGAAGGAGTTACCATTAAGAAATTCTTTTAATTTTCTTTTAAATGCTATATGGCTGTCTGTCAGACTTTTGATGCTATTAGGTAATTGACCAAAAACTTTTGTGGCAGCATAATTTACCCCCTTCTGAGCCAAAGTTAGATTTAACCTTGTGTAGTGAAGATCATCCTTTCTCCTAGTGTTGTAGCCACGTACACTGCTATTTCTTTTGAATTCGTTCGGATTGTTAATAACGAATTTCACAAGTGAATATATATATTGTGAGGCCACAGTGAAGATTTCTAGCTCTTTAAATAAGTGTCTGCACGATGATCTTGGATGGGTCTCCCTCTCTCACTACAGCTAATTTGAGACACGATTCTCATGTGAGTCACTGAGATGTTGCTGTCCAGCGCCATCTGTTGTCTGGTTTTGAACTTGTTTTCAGTTTCAATAAAACCTTATGTCATTTCACGCATGTCTGTCAAGTTTTATCTCTCCACCTACATTTTTCCGTAAGTTAGTGCATTTTCAAATGTTAACGGAGTCCATCCTTATTCAGTTCGAGCTTGTTTTCCGTCTCTAATCACCTTGCTGTTGATGGGACTTGACACTTCAATCTTCTTTTCTTGAACGATGAAAGGTGCATAGTTCGACTCCCAGTTAGCAAAAAACTTTTCTTCGCGTTATCTCCATTTCCGAGATGTGCACCTCTCACTACTGGTGAAATACACCAATACAAAATGTCTATTCGTGGCTCGAAAACAGCGTCGTGTCCTGTTGGGCACGAATCTTGGGAAGGAAAACTTTTCGTGTAGTCATTTCAGCTTCAGTCATCTTGCTACTGCTGGAAAGTTTCGCTGTCTAACATTTGATTGTGCTTAGTTACTTTTCCGATTAGGTGTTGGGTTAGAATTCCCGTCCAACACAAAACCTTACGCCACATCATTTCAAGTTCAAAAATCCGCACACTCTGCTACTTGTCATCGACGCGGTATTTGAGATCTTTCGTGGTTAATTAACAGTGATAATAGTTGTTGAATTGGAGTCCCAGGTCACAACTGAGTAAAAAAAAATTCATTATGTAATTTCAAGCTGAAACTTCCTTTTGTGTAAATTTAAGTTTAAATGGTGAAGACTGTCATTTATAATAACGTGTTATTGATATTTGTGTTATCGTGGTATTAATTTGTATCTAGACTGATAGAGATACGGAGCAGCTTTCTCTAGTGGTCTCTTGTAGAAATCACCTTTTATAGTCCAACTACTTTACCGGAGAGATAGTAGAGAAACTGTAAAGCAGTTACGTTATGTAGGTTGCATAAAAATCAGGCGTGACGTGATTCAGGTAGTTCGGATACTTTCGAACATAATAGTACTATTTTGCGGTGACCGATGTTCAGCTTTCAACATCATACTAGTTAACAACGACTTCATACAAGCCAATACACCAGACGAAGTACAACTTCGCAGTCTACTCTTTTTGAAACTACGCTACCGTTGACCAAACCGCGGCCGTCGCAAGACTGTCACGCTAGCCCCGACTGTACTCATTATCACGCCCAACCGCAATATCACATGGCACCGTTCCCAGGTGGCGTTATTTACGGCAATCCCGCCGATTAATCTGAATACTTTCTGTTCTTTATGCTAACGAAGTTTTTTCTGAGACACGGGGGAAAAAGGAAGATATTCCTACAGTGTGCCTCAGTTTCACCTAGGGACCTGTTCGTTCTCTGTGTATGGAGACACAATATTCGATAGTCGGGAACGATCAACGGAATGTCATGCACCTATTTTATTGTATGGAAATATAACGACGAAGGTAAAAAGGAGCTTGCCAGTCACAGTCATAAGCTGCGCCTCCGCCGTAATTTAAAGCATCGGTGGCCTTCCGAAAATGAAAGCTGTGGAGCAGTGTTATCGCGAGCATCTTACCATTCGTCTTGCGCACTGCTTCTAAGCTACGCTTTTTGATGTAGCCGGTCGGCTCGGCGCGGTTAATGCATGTGTCAGGGCGATGCGAGCCGTTTCCCGGAGCCGTCGGCCATTACGCCGGCCACTCACCTTTCAAATTATTTGTCTTAGAAGACGAGGCATATATCATGTAAATATTTCTCTGTGTAACAATGAGTAAACATTAGGACGGCCGGTCACTCGCTCTGCTCTGTAATTTTTACCGGCTCGTTTTATTTTTCAGATATCACGATTCCCGGGCAGAGCGTCGAAATGTCTGTGCATCATCAATAACTGCTCCAGCAGCCGCAAACGGCAAAGTGCTGTCAGATGAATTAGATCGGCGTGTCACTCGTTTTATTGGAGCCCCCGTATGTAGACCTGCTCCGTACTCGGCCTCTCGTCAGAGCGCATCTCGGCATTCCTACTTTGATGTGTGCGCACGGGAGCGGTGCATGGGTGGTCTTCAAAGAACGGAAGCTGATTGCATTCGATGACAGCTTTAGTTGCGGCCTCGTTGTGACTCGTGGACTAAGTATGTCCTAATTAAAAATGAAGTCTTGTAAGTGACCGCTGTTGTCACTAACTCACGGCAGAAAAATGCCAGAAATTTGCATCAAACTATGGGTTACCTGAGGATAGAAAAAGTGGAGCAATGGAAAGTAAAGTAGAGAACGCAGGAAGATTACGGTTCAACGTAACGTTCACTGTGACGTCATTAGAGAAAGCACTAACTTAGATAGGTCAAGAAAGAAGACCAGCACCAGCCAAGTCATTTTAAAAGCAACTATTCTACCAGTCACATTACTTAGTTTACCGAAATCACAGGAAAACCTCAGTCAGGGTACTCAGATTGGGTTTTGATCTTAGCGTAGCTGGAAATCTAGATCCATACTTTAATTAGTAGACCAATTCGCTCGTTGAAGATTCGGCAGAAATATATAATTTGTCGTAACTCCAGATCACCCCAACAGCGAATAAAATCGAAATTCAAGGCCTTCAGATTATGACAGGAGAAAGGTAATTTTCAGGCCAGCAAGCGTTGTGAGGCCAGGTCATCTGCAAACTTGAATTGTACGTTGTAGGAAACGGAACGTTTCAAACTCTTCCTATGTGGATGCTAAAGAGCAGGTAACTAAAGGACGCATAAAAAATATAACAGAAACAGCAGTCAATCCACCCAGCACACTTGCATCTGGCAACAATGTAAACGTTACAAATACCGAAGTAACAACATCGACGCACATTCAGAAACTGTCCGATGATTGTAATCTGAGTGAAAGGTTGTTCAGTGCTCGTCTATATCTATATCAACCACGTTACTTTTCAATTCAGATTTAAGTGGTTGGGACAGGGTGCGGGGCACCACTTGCAAACTAAATTTCTACCGCTCCACTCTCAAAAAACGCACGAGGAAAATGCTAGCTAAATGTGCAAATCCGACGCACGACTTCTTTTAGTATGTCACGATAGCTATTCTTATCTGTGTAACGAGGGGACAAAAAATATTTTGGCATTCGAACGAAGAAGCTGTTGATCGAAATTACGTGTTAAACTTTGCTGCAAACTATATAGGCTTTACTGAAAGTTCTTTAATACTTCTTTGCAACCACAAGAAAATGCGTGTTTTCTCACTAAACGCGATTCGTTTTTCTGAAGTAAAACGTCATCATTGGTTTGCAATGAGAGACACTCACATATTGGTTTTCTTTCTAGATCGAAAATAGATTCGTTGCAAAAGACGTTCGTTTTGCTTACGGTATTTCGTGCCTGGTTCTTGCCCACATTAGCAAATGCCGTCTGCTTGCACGTATTTGAGTTATGTCCCTTTTTCTTTGGCACTGTTGATCCTGGCTACTCCCCACCTGCTTCGCAGAACAATTCATTTCTCGATATGAGCAAGCACACATTATATCACCACTACTGACTATTTATGTCTTACTGGACACATATGCCTCGTGTGTTTTGTGTAGTGTTACCAATTTTACTGTTTTTCACTGATCTAGAAATACACTCGTTCTCTGTTATTCATCGTATGTGTAGTTTGTAATTTAATTCTGTTACTATGCATTTATTTATGTGTAAAAGAATTGAAGGCGTAGTGAGAGAGCTGGAGTTTTAAATGCTAAGTAGCTAGCGGGGGTGGGTGGATAGGAAGAGGGAGATGGTTGAACAGTGAATGCAAAGTAGTGGAATGAAGAATATGTTGTAGGAAAAAGGATGATGAGCAAGAAGAGAAATGAAAGGAGAAGAGGTAGAGTGGGACAAAGTAAGGGATGGGAAACGAAAATAATTTTTCATGCTATTATTTTCAGTTATGTTGTGTAGTGGTAGCATTTACTTCTGTTAAATATCTGGGAATATACGTGCGGAACGATTTGAAATGGAATGACCATATAAAATTAATTGTTGGTAAGGCGGGTACCAGGTTGAGATTCATTGGGAGAGTCCTTAGAAAATGTAGTCCATCAACAAAGGAGGCGGCTTACAAAACACTCGTTCGACCTGTACTTGAGTATTGCTCATCAGTGTGGGATCCGTACCAGATCGGGTTGACGGAGGAGATAAAGAAGATCCAAAGAAGAGCGGCGCGTTTCGTCACAGGGTTATTTGGTAACCGTGATAGCGTTACGGAGATGTTTAGCAAACTCAAGTGGCAGACTCTGCAAGAGAGGCGCTCTGCATCGCGGTGTAGCTTGCTCGCCAGGTTTCGAGAAGGTGCGTTTCTGGATGAGGTATCGAATATACTGCTTCCCCCTACTTATACCTCCCGTGGAGATCACGAATGTAAAATTAGAGAGATTCGAGCGCGCACGGAGGCTTTCAGACAGTCGTTCTTCCCGCGAACCATACGCGACTGGAACAGAAGAGGGAGGTAATGACAGTGACACGTAAAGTGTCCTCCGCCACACACCGTTGGGTGGCTTGCGGAGTATGAATGTAGATGTAGATGTAGTGACTGGTTTCCGGTACTTATCTGTTTAATACGGCCTTTTTTTAACGAAGTCCCGTAGGATTTTGGTTTTCATTTACGTGACACTCTCGCTGGATTCGTGTTGACAAAACCCTTCCATTCCTTGCACCTCTACAATTCGGATTTTTCAATATCTCATGTGTGGAGGCAATGAAGCAATGTTAAATTATGGATTACAGTCACCGAAAATTTGAACTTTTGAAGCAAACTGTCGGAGATGAATCTGTACGTCGAACGTAATATTTATACGTGTTCTCTCAATTTAAAAGTAGTCCTCTATCAAGTTAAAATGATTATTTACCAGGAAGACCATCGATCTGAAGTTGTGGCATTCACAGACATAAAATCAAGAAGCTGTCAAGTGCATATCAACTATCGTCTGTGCAAGAAATCGCAAAATGGGACTTGTCATGAGATCTTAACCGATAAATTTAATAAGCATCGACCTGCAACGATGTTTGCTCCTCATTCGAAAACCCAGATGCAACTGCAACATCCAATGAACGTTTGCAAGGCACTCTTCAAAGAAACTGATGATGGTGAAACATTTATGCGAAACAATCATGACAGAAGACGAGTGTTGGTTTTAGGGCAATGACAATGAACCAAATGTCCAGTTACCACAATGTGCTACTGAAGGATCTCCACATCCAACAGAAAATGTACTACAATCTTGCTCCAATATCAAAGTAATGCTCATAGTTTTTTCATTGATAATGTAATTGTGTATTTAGAGATTTTGATTGAGGTCAGTGAACCGAAATTACTATAGAAGCTTTAATAAAGGGTTTCATTAGAAAACCCTCAAAAGGAGCCAACAGTAGGGGCAAAATCACTAATTGTTCGTTCAACTTCTTAACACCCTTCCTGTTACAGCTTTATCAATTCTCAATTTTTGCGGCGGAAATCAAATGACTGTTCTTCGTCAGCCAAGACTCTTTCCGGACGTCTCGTCTTATGATGCTTATTTACAAAATTAAAATCAGTTCTTAACGGATGTCGTTTCGGAACCATTGACGGCACTGTGGAGAATTATTGATGGTTCCAGGACATCTAGCAAAAATCATGATTGCATTGAAAATTGGAAACTCCATTGGGAAAGTATGTGAACAGAGGACAGGAGCATTTTGTAAGAGTAAAGGACTGAACATTTTTACGTTTAAAAAGAAAACATTAAGCAATTCGGTTATCCTTTTAAGTGATCTCGTTTGCACTGATTGCAAGGGACTTGTGATTATTAATCTTGTAACGAAATGTAACCAAAAATGTATAGATATGACCATCCAAATGCAGAATGTTCAGTGAAAATACTGTTTCCAATCACAAAACGGGTCACATAACATGAAACAGTGGCTTGAAAAAACTTATTTGTTTTATAACGTGACGAGAAAACAATGTACAAACACATGCAAGGACGGAAGGAAGTTTAGGATTTAGCGTCCCACAGACAGCGAGATCACTAGAGACAAAAACAAGCTTCGATAGGACAAGAATGGGGAAAGAAATCAACTTATCCTTCTCAAAGAATCTAAGCTGTTTAGAGAAATGATGGAAATTCTAAATTAGAATGGGTTGATGGCAGTTTGAATAGTGTCTCTCCCGAAGACAATAACAAAGTACAACGAGCTTCACTACTTCAGTCGGTCACAGACAGGGCGATACATGATTGCAGAAATCTAAAAATAGTGACCTGATTCGGCATGCACACTTTAACAAGAAGAATATGGTCAGAATATTGGAGTGGGAGTATTTGTTTGAACTAAAGCAACTTACAGCTTGAAACAAATCATTTTTCCTATTACAAAAGCTAGGATTACGTGTTTAGGAACACGTCGAAAATACAGTAGAAAGTACGTCTGACGCTTTGCCGCTCCTCTCTTTTTTTTTAATTCCTTTGCGAATCCCCTAGTAGGCTGCATAAGCAGCTGCCTGATAGGGAGAAACTGGAAATGAGAATGAAATTAGCATGCATTATGAAGTTGCGGGTCTGTTAATGATACCCTTATCGTACAGCTGTCACGTTTATCGGGTGCCGTGAAATGAAATTTAGTGTCGTAGGCTTTGTTGACTGGAGAGACAGGTAACCAGCTGCAAGAGAACAAATAACATGTACTTAAATTGTTTTATGATATTTACACACATTCCACCACAATTGTTTTATTTCTGAAACAGAGTTGTGGTGTAGATTGCATTACGCTTTGCACCTCTCTTGTAAAAATGTTCGCTATGAACTCGTCATATTCTTTAACCTCAGTTTTTTTTCGCGAAATATGACACGACTAGTGATCTTAAATGCTACATATGTCGTAGCAGCCTTATGAAAAATAGCTGAATATCGTAAATTTTGCACTCGTCATATAAATTAGAATGCTGTATATGTTTAAGAATTTTTGTTTTGTTTTTTGCTTACAGCATTTAGCTTTCCCAATGATGGATACGAATCACTTAATTAATGCGTGCATATACTTGGTTCCGTGATAAGCAAAGGGAAGTCACTGCGCTCCTACATCATTCAGGAAAACACACAAAGTGACCAGTGAATGAAACAAAGTAATGTAATACAGGACTACCGCATGATAGAAAAGGTGATATACCTGCTTCTCACTTCATTTCTGTGTCATCAGTTACTTTTATTTAGATACTCTGCTGATTTGTAGTTTCTATTTTGCTTGCTCATGTCATGGTGAATGACACCCAATCGACAACAGTCATTCCATAAGGTTAGAGATATCTACATCTCTACATCTACATGGATACTCTGCAAATCACATTTAAGTGATTGCAGAATCGAGCTACCTTCCCAATTGTCTATTATTTCAATATCGTATAGCGCGAGGAAAGAACGAACACTTATGTCTTTCCGTACAAGCTCTGATTTCCCTTATTTTATACTACGTGTTCCCTCCGATTTAAGTTGTTCGTAATTGTAATTCCTAGGTAATTAGTTCAATACGCGGCCGTTAGATTGGACTGTTTTATCGTTTCTCCCTATGTTGCTCGGTGTCAACAAAATATTTTCGCATTCGTAGGAGAAAGTTGGTGGCTCGAATTTCGTGAAAAGATTCCGTCGCAATGAAAAACGCATTTCTTTTAATGTTGTCCAGCCCAAATCCTGTGTCATTTCAGTGACACTCTCTCCCATATTTCGCTATAATACAAAACTTGCAGTCCTTCTTTGAACTTTTTCGATGTACTCCGTCAGTCCTATCTGGTAAGGATCTAACACTGCGCAGCAATATTCTGAAAGGGGACGGACAAGCGTAGTGTAGGCAGTCTCCTTAGTAGATCTGTTACATTTTCTAAGTGTCCTGCCAATAAAACGCAGTCTTTGCTTAGCCTTCCCCACAACATTATCTACGTGTTCCCTCCGATTTAAGAAGTTCGTCATTGTAATTCCTAGGTATTTAGTTCAATACACGGCCGTTAGATTGGACTGTTTTATCGTGAACCGAAGTTGAACGAATTCCTTTTAGTACTCATATGGATGACCTAATACTTTTCGTTATTTAGGGGCAACTGCCAATTTTGGTACCATTCAGGTATCTTTTCTAAATCATTTTGGAATTTGTTTTAATCTTCTGATGAGTTTATTAGTCGATAAACGACAGCGTCATCTGCCAACAACCTAAGACAGCGGCTGACATTGTCTCCCAGATCGCTTATATGGATCAGGAACAGCAAAGGGCCTATAACATCACCTTGGGGAACGCCAGAAATCACTTCTGTTTTACTGGATGCCTTTCCGTCAATTACTACGAACTGTGACCTCTCTGACAGGAAATCACAAATCCAGTCACATTACTCAGACGATATTCCGTAAGTACGCAATTTCACTACAAGCCACTTGTGTGGCACAGTGTCAAGAGCCTTCCCGAAATCCAGAAATACGGAATCGATCTGAAATCCCTTGTCAAGAGCACTAAACACTTCATGCGAATAAGGCGCTAGTTGTATTGCACAAGAACGATGTTTTCTAAACCCAGGTTGACTGTGTGTCAATAAACCGTTTTCTTCGAGGTAATTAATAATGTTCGAACACAATATATGTTCCAGAATCCTGCTGCATATCGACGTTAACGATATGGGCTTATAATTAAGTGGATTACTCCTACTACCCTTCTTGAATATTGGTGTGATCTGCGAAACTTTCCAGTCTTTAGGTACGGATGTTCCGTCGAGCAAACGGTTGTATATGATTGTTAAGAATGGAGATAATGCATCAGAATACTCTGAAATGAGCCTAATTGGTATACAGTCTGGACCAGAAGACTTGCTTTTATTAAGTGATTTAAGTTGCTTCACTACTCGGAAGATCTTAACTTCCACGTTACTCATGTTTCATTTTGTTACAGTAAAAATATATTTTCTACCTAGTATTCATACTGTCATCGGTTCAAAACCTGAACAAAAATAAGCTAACAACAATGCTGTCAACCAAGCTTCCGTCTAATGCATGATGGCGGACACTTTCCGGTAATTCTAGAAGAATTTTTCTTAACGGTGGGGCAATTTAGACCGGGCCCATTTCTTCCCCGAATATACTACATCAACTGAATGGATTTCAGCATGTTTTTTTGTTTTAGAATGCAGATTTAACCCCTATCGTAGAGTCTTAGGTAGTACTGCTATTACCTTCCTTGTTTTGCCATGGCCAAGGACGAACGCCGGTCGTTGATTTTTGCAAAACCGACAGTACTTATCAGTATGGTGTTACCTGCCTATTCCTTACAAATTGATCGGACTGACCTCATTATGGCTACATCAATTAGGACTTCAAAATGAGTACAAAAAATGCGACTTCCATAAAAGGATAGGATGGGCTATATTCAGTGTTATTGTTTCTCATACAGCTGCACGATGTAGCTCGTGCTTCTAAATATTCTCTATACTGCGCAAATTTGGGAACGCTACGTGATTTTCCAACCATTTAAGACAACCTATTTATCTTCCCAGTTTATCACATAGCTGACGGCCGCAGCCCATATCCTTAAAAACACTCTTAAAGACACATCAGCCTGAGTAAATTTGCGAACGATGCGTCATGTTTTGCGACACGAGTGTGAAGAACAGCAATCTTTCAACGACCGAACTCGCATTTTAAGAGGGTGACGCATACCTCAAAAAGTGATAAGACGCGTCCCAACACCTCTCATTTTATCTGGTCAATATTTGAGAACTTAGATAAGCTGAAAACAAAGCTTTGAGGATCACGCCTTCCTCTTCGTTTCTGAAACGATATTTGTTGAAAAATGTTGTCTCAGAGATCTTAGAATGTGTAACTGTGGTTTTTAGAAAGTGACACCCAAATAACTGTGATTTGCTGCGTCGTTCAGTCGTCCACTCACATGGAACACCGCCAAATTTCATTCAGCTCCTCCTCATCTCCAGACAACTTTCTCTTCATTGTGGCGCCCCCACTGTTAATTTGAAAGTAAATTTACTTAATTTAGAGAGAAGAAGTCATTGCGAGTGGTACCAAATGCGTAATTTGTGAAGGCGCAGCTGCTGCGTATATGCAACTTAGGGCGGCTCCGATGCGGGTAAATAAGCAGCGACATGTAGACAAGGAATTAGCGTGTCATTCGTGTCTTAATGACGTGCTTGCGGTAAGTGCAGAAAAGTGAACTTGGCGTCCTTATTACCAAATGTGCCCAAACATGACCAACGTGCTGTTACACTTTTCTTGACTGCTGGAGAACAAGTACCGGTAGACACCCATCAGGAATTCGAGAACGTGTATGGGGCAGCGCGTCTATCGAAAACGACCGTTGTGGATTTGTGTGCCAAGTTCCGTAATGGTCGCTATTCGACACTCGACACAGTCGATCTGGGAGTTACGAAGAAGTTACGCCAACTCAAGTGGAGACACTCGATCACCCTTCCTATAGTCCTGATCTCTCTGATGCGATTATCACGCCGCAATCCCTTAAGAAATGCCATGAATGGTTGGCGTTTACTGACAGACGAGGATGTGCAGCAGGCAGTTACGGACTTGCGCACGCAGCAGGACACGGTGTTTTTCTAAACAGGTACCATCAACCTGGTGGGTCGGTGAGATGATCATCTCAGTGTTCACGGTGATTTTGTCTGGTTGGCATACCGATTCTGGTCTCTACCCCCTTCGAAAAGTAACTTTTCGATCACCACTTTTTGTATTTGTTTTATTTGTTACTGCCATAAATAATGTGGTCTGTTGTGTAAAAAAATGAGCAACGTTAAGGTATTAAGAACTGTATATGTATTAGTTATAAAATTGGCAATAATGTATTGGTGTGGTGAAAATACAGTCCCTATGGTATAGGTAGACAGACGAAATATTAAGCCACAGCAGACAGGAAGGAAAGTGTCAGTTATTACAAATAACATCGAATGGATTGAGAAACGTCATATCTGCGAACATCGTGACGTATAGATACCTAAATGAGAAATACTAAGGCAAATAAATTGTGTAAGTTGCCATGTAGCTGGACACGATCTGATATTTGTTGATAACTAAGAGTTTTTGCCCCAAGACCGCGTTTTGAAATGTTTTTACTTCCTCAGTGACCTATTTCGAGAGAGTGTTGCTATCATTCTCGGATTTTTCCACTTTCCAGAAGATTCAAAGATGACAGCCAGACACTGTCGAAACCGGTCATTGTGGAAATAAAAATATTTTAACACACTGTCTTGGCAGCAAAAATTTTTATTTATCACCAAATAAACTGTGGATAGATTTAAGCCGATATCAAACGACACTGGAGTATAGATTGAGACATTAACGAATTTTGTCTTACTACCAAATGTCATGAAAAGGATGACAAAGAATGAAATAGGAGGATAAAAACTAGAGCACTGCTTCACGATTCACGATTACGTGTTACTGGATTTCATATCCTATGATGAATCATGGTGTGTGTCGTGTGCTTATGTGTAATAACTTTTCATATATTGGTAGAAATGAGTAGAGATTTCAGCAGTGAGCAAAAAGAAAATCTCAACTAACATACCGAAGGACTCTAATCATCTGAACTCACCTGCGTGTAGAAAAGACTCCAATTGAGTGTTGTAGTGAGTACGCAAATAACGAAGTTGCTTTAGTGTGCACTTTTGAACTCTAGAATGAAGTGAACTGTAAGAAGCAAAATGTCGATATATTTCTTTCATTGTAGGGGCAGTCCCGTAAGTAGTAGACATATTAACAATTGATTTAAGATTTGGTGGTACACTCTTTCTAAAGATAAGGAACTAGATTCTAGATGAGGTCGTTGCCGAAAATGTTCTTCAAGAGCAGCAGAATCTATGGGGTATTCCACACTAGAAAATTTTACTCCTAATTTATGTGGTTATACCGATTACGAAGGTGATATCGTTAAAAATCGTAGTGGCCCATTAGTACAAAAAGTTAGAAGTGAAAAATCTTCCAGGAAGAAACAAAGATGTGATGGTTCTTCAGAAAAAAGGGCAGAAGCACTGCTGAAAAGCCAGCGGAGTGTGGGCGAGGAAGAAACCAGCACCGTTATAAACTTTAACGACAGACCAGGAAAAACTTACTTCGTGTATTCACATTAATTATTAGTGAACTTTAGAAATACTTGTAAAATCGAAAAGAAAACATTTGTGCTATACGTACGAATAATCAATCATTTGATGTGAGTATGACAAAAACCGATTGTCCTTACTAACTGAATGTAATGGCTAGCACATTCCAGATGAAAATTTAGTTTGTGTGAAGTTCGCAAGTGCAGTTTATTTCAGATTATTACAAATGTATGTGTATAAAAAGTGATTATGTTGTTCCCGTAGGCACGACATCGTTTTGCATACAATACTCCAGAAGAGCTTAAAACTTATTCTTAGGAACCATTTCTCTTGAACAAATTTTCAAAGAAGAACAAGTTTAATAAATGTTTACAGTTATCAGAATTTCATGGAGAAGCCGTGCAATGTGGTTTTATTATTCTGGTTTCGGTGTTTCACTGACTTTGTGACTTCTTCGCCAGATGAAGATTATGTCGACTTTAAGCGTCACCGGCCAAACTGGTTTACTGCAACCTCTTTGATAGGCCAAAATAACGATTATGGTGACTAATGGTCACTACCAAAAGTACACTAATTTATAGTTACAAGCAATATCAGTACCAGTGTTACAGAAACAGTATACGAGATTCCATCGGTAATAATGTATCATATCAACAAGGTCGTGGTAGGGTATTTTGAATCTCTAATTATCTTTGTCAAATAATTATAGTGTTTACCACTTGTTTCTATACAATTCTAGTCTCTCGTACAAATATCAGATAAAATAGAGTATGCAACGTAACCATACTTAAATCAATAATTACTATGGCAATAATATAGCACTCAGCTTAAATCGTGAAGTTAATATTAACACAATACCTCATTATTTGATGTTTTAAAAAATGCATAACACTGTGCTGTTTATAAGTGTGTTATTTTATTTTGCTAGCGGTTTCACTGGTGAACCATCATCAACGGCAGGACAAGGTAATATAAAGTCGAAAATTGTAACAAGATACAGCAGTACAAGTGCATATCTGTATAACACTTGCTGTCCTTGTGTTAATGGGCCATCATATTTTTATATTGTTACAATTTTCGATTTTATATTATCTTGACAATTATGGTTTCCTTTGATAACTTATTTGAAAAGCATGGATAACATGTGATAAATCTGTGATAATTTTCCTGCCGTTGATTATGGTTCAGAACCGAAACCGGTAGGAAAATAAAATAACGTTATTGCAGACAGCACAGTGTTGTGCAATTTTCAAGATTTGTACATACTGTTGACCATCGTCTAAGCAAGCTGTTCCGTTTGGTGTTTGTTTTTGATACCTCTGTCTTATCCAGTGTTACTGGGAAAGCGTTAAGCAGTCGTCTCTTAAGCACATTGTCACTAATTACGTGTCTAAGACTCAAGTGAACCAGTCACAAATTATTCTCGTAATTACTCCTCATTCATTTTGCTCCTCGCCTTCGTATTATAAACATTTCATAAACTTTAAGTGCATAGTACGTGAAGGTTATCTAACAAGACAAGAAGACTAGCGTATTGTAAAGTGATGGATATTCAAGAAACGGAAGCGGATGCTAATTTGCTGGCATCGTAATGCGTTTTCGCAGCGGTAGCAACTTCGACACGGATATTTGTCTCTTTAAAAAATGCAAAATAGATTAGACGATATATTTGAGCAAGCGGCCATTTTTACAAGAGTCGCAGGTTCCAATCCTGCCTAGGGCATGGCTGTGTGTGATGTCCTTAGGTTAGTTAGGTTTAAGTAGTTCTAAGTTCTAGGGGACTGATGACCACAGCTGTTAAGTCCCATAGTGCTCAGAGGCATTTGAACCATCTTTACAAGAAACCAATGGACTACCTCTTCATCCACATGATTCATGACGGTTGTAAGTGTTAACGTATGAATAAATATTCATATGCAACATTATTAATGCCTAGAAAGCATAGTTACACGGATACTTTATTCTCACATAATTAAATGTAACTCCCAGTCTGTAACTGAAGAAGGTTTGCGAAAATGGGTATGTTTTCAAAAACTCATTACATATGTTATTATCATACAGGTTTTTCCAGTCACAGTCTTACAAACCAGAAAATTAATTTACAGTCCCGTTACAGCAGTTACTCGTGTTGGGTTCACTACGCTATACTTCTTACAGCAAGTTAATAGGAGAAAAAATTAAGCTTCTAATTTTTCCTACAGTTACTGTGCTGTGTATTAGTTCACACTTGCGAAAGCATCACCTTAACAGTCCACTTTTATTAGTACAGTGCCAATTTTTCGTACTTCTCTGGAACTTTCTGAGGCGGCTTCGAGAAATAGGTCTCGCTATACACCTTAAATGAAACAATAATAACCTTTCTAATACTAGTAACGGGAAAATATCGGAGAGTTAGTCAGCTAAACTCATGGTACATTTCAGCATACATTCCTATCATTTATTATTATCCGCAGTAATAATTACTCTAATACATTATCTGATCAAATTATCAGGACAACTACTATGGAACATTAATAAGTTATGTGTCCATTCTTCGTGTTTGAGACCATTCTTCCGCAACAGCCAAAAGCAAAGATGGTTGTGATGTTGAACGCTAGGGTCTGGACCGTAGCGGATGTTCTACCTCATTCCAAACGTTTTCCATTGGGCTCAAGACTGGACACTCTTCAGGCCAGTCCTTTTCCGTAATGTTATTGTCTGCAGACCATTGTCTTACAAACGGTGCTTTATGAAAGGCTGCATTGTCATACTAATGTAAATTCATCGTCCCCGAAGTGTTTCTCTACTGTACATGTACTCTATACTGTTATTTATTAATTTTATGTGTCCAGGACATGAGGTTATTACAATCATGGTAGGGTGCTAATAACATACAGGGATTAATTACATACAAAGTACCAATTACAGAAAAAAATCAATAAAATGAAGACAGACAGAATAACAATAAAATACATAGATTAATACGCATAACAAGAGTTTAAAAATACAGTCAGAAAGATAAATAAACAACAAGATAATTCCCTTCATATTCTATAGAAAGCCAGTATTCGTTGGTTTCCATCGTTGCTTCGTTAGCTGCGGCAGTGTAACCGGTAGTTCATGTATCCGGAAAGTTTCTGCAGAGTAGCCAGTGTTGTTGATCCTTCGGGGCATCACACTAACAGATTTCATCATTACTGCTGAAGCTCCATTTTGCGAGGTAGACTTTGCACCGTGACATCCCGGTTCTCAATCTGTCCAGCGTCTTCCATGTCCCATAAGGCGGGTGTGAGCCTCCGGCAGATTCCTGTTTGCCATTCTTTCGGTGTGACTCAGTCCGCAGGTCTTGATCCTCTGAATCACCGGGTCCCTGGTTCGATTCCCGGCCGGGTTGGGGATTTTCTCTACTCGGGGACTGGGTGTTTGTGTTGTCCTCATCCTTTCATCATTCGTAAAACTGTGTAAAACTTGGGACTTTGTACGGGCGATGGTGACAAACCAAACATCATCATAATAATTGGTGTGACTCAGGAAAATAAACCTGGCAGAGTTCCGCTAGACAAGTTGCAGGAAGTGAAGAGGTTGCTGTAATACTCTGTCTGATAAAAGCTACCCGGACAACTACTGGTGGACATTAACGTGGGATGTCTCCATCCTTCACCTTCGTGAGGGACTGAACTCTGCTGTAAAGTGTGTGCATACCCTTCCACATTAATCATTTTCTTAAGCGCAATAAGTGGAACACAGACTAACGACGAGAAACATCCCTACACCGTAAGACCACATCCTCCATACATCACTTTTGATACTACACATGATGGTCGGTAAGGTTCTCTGTACATTCGTCAAACCCAGAGGCTGCCAAAGAGTATAGCTTTATTCATCACTCAAGTTCAGTCGTTTCGAGTCATCCACTGTTCAGTGGACTCCCTCTTTACACCACATCAGGCGTCTCTTGGCTTTTAGTTCAAAAACGTGTGGCTCATGACGGGCTCCTGCACCACATTACCCTATTATTTTTAACTCCATGCATACAGACATTGTGGTAGTTAGTCTTCTGGTGTTACTCGGGAACTCACGAGTGTTTCCCATCGCTAATTTCATGTTATTTTTACAGTCACCATTCGCAATGCTCAATGGTGTTTTAGCACATGAGGTCTGCTTGGTGTCGGTTTAGCTTCTTCGCGTTTCGACCACACAGCACAAACAGACTTACAAGGATCTAAATGTCACTGATGGAACTGTTACTCAGGTGACATCCTACGACTAGTCCACGTTCGAAGTCACAGAGCTCTCCTAACCGACCCATTCTTGTGTAACTGCTTCTCTACTGACAAAAAAATACTCTCCGCCTCATACCGTCTAGAGGTCAATTCCGCATTATATAGTAGTGTCCGGATATTGTTGATTAGATATCGTATATTAAACTCGGGAAGATATTATAGAAGGTGATTCTTATTATCGTTTAAAGACGTCCGAGGCTACGATGATGAGTTTGACAAGTACACTACTGGCCATTAGAATTGATACACCACGAAGATGACGTGCTACAGACGCGAAATTTAACCGACATGAAGAAGATGCTGTGATATGCAAATGATTAGCTTTTCAAAGCTGGTGGCGACACCTACAACGTGCTGACGTGAGGAAAGTCTCCAACCGATTTCTCATACACAAACAGCACTTGACCGGTGTTGCCTGGTGAAACGTTGTTGTGATGCCTCGTGTAAGGAGGACAAATGCGTACCATCACATTTCCGACTTTGATAAAGGTCAGATTGTAGCCTATCGCGATTGCGGTTTATCGTATCGCGACATTGCTGCTCGCGTTGGTCGAGACCCAATGATTGTTAGAAGAATATGGAATCGGTGGGTTCAGGAGGGTAATACGGAACGCCGTGCTGGATCCCAACGGCTTGGTATCACTAGCAGTCGAGATGACAGGCAATCAGGCATCTTACCCGCATGGCAGTAACGGATCGTGCAGCCACGTCGCGGCCCCTGAGTCAACAGATAGGGGCGTTTGCAAGACAACAACCATCTGCACGAACAGTTCGACGACGTTTGCAGCAGCATGCACTATCAGCTCGGAGACCATGGCTGCGGTTACCCTTGACGCTGCATCACAGACAGGAGCGACTGCGATGGTGTACTCAACGACGAACTTCGGTGCACGTCATTTTTTCAGATGAATCCAGGTTCTGTTTACAGCATCATGATGGTCGCATCCGTGTTTGGCGACATCGCTGTGAACTCACATTGGAAGCGTGTATTCGTCATCGCCATACTGGCGTGTCACCCGGCGTGATGGTATGGGGTGCCATTGGTTACACGTCTCGGTCACCTCTTGTTCGCAATGACGGCGCTTTGAACAGTGAACGTTACATTTCAGATGTGTTACGACCTGTGCCTCTACCCTTCTTTAGATCCCCGCGAAACCCTGCATTTCAGCAGGATAATGCACGACCGCATGTTGCATGTCCTGTACGGGCCTTTCTGGATACAGAAAATGTTCGACTGCTGGCCTGGCCAGCACATTCTCCAGATCTATCACCAATTGAAAACGTCTGGTAAATGGTGGCCGAGCAACTGTATCGTCACAATACCCCAGTCACTACTCTTGATGAACTGTGGTATCGTGTTGAAGCTGCATGGGCAGTTGTACCTGTACACGCCATCCAAGCTCTGTTTGACAAGATGCCCAGGCGTATCAAGGCCGTTATTACGGCCAAAGGCGGTTGTTCTGGGTACTGATTTCTCAGGATCTATGCACCCAAATTGCATGAAAATGTAATCACATGTCAGTTCTAGTGTACTATATTTTTCCAATGAATACCTATTTATCATCTGCATTTCTTCTTGGTGTAGCAATTTTAATGGCCAGTAGTGTAGTTTAATATAAAACAAATGGGGTCACAAATGCTAGAAATTACCCCAAAAGTGGATAGCAAATGTTGAACATTTGTACCTCGCAGCATGAACTGCGGATGTGCCTATCGGTCTGTAAGATCTTATCATCCCAACCCAAGTCAAGTATTCACGTCAGTGTGGCTGTGGGCCTGCGTGAGCGACTTCAGCGCGAGGGACTCAGGGTTTGCTTGATGCATCTGGCACAGCACTTTTTTCACTCCGTTGTACAGTTGAGCACTTACATCTAGGTAAGATTTATTATTTTATTTACCGGTCTCCAATGGATTATTGCAAAGTACAGTACAACAAAAAAAGTACCGTTTTTAGTCGCAAGAGAATGAGTATAAGCTTCCGAACTACGTCGTTATTAGTAAGTGACCTACGTTTTCTTTATTAAATAACGTCTGCAACCAAAAAAAAAATGGACAGAAATACAAAATACGAGCGGCTTTAGGTTGGTTAAAGCGAAGACAATGGTGTTGTCGCTTCTAAGTTTACAGCAGATAACGTTTACAAAATGTGTTCGAAACTGGCACCGTTTGCTTGAATGCAAGTATTGCGTCACTCAGCCAATCCCTTCAGGCACGCGGACTGAATTACTCTCTGTATTTTGGATCTCCGCAGTGGCAATTGCTATACAGGAAATGATATTCATTTGTGATTCTTCTGGGGTGCTGTAAACTAGTTATTTTATACGACTCCAACGGAAAATATCTAGTGAGTGGACCAGCAAACTGATCCACCTTGCCTAATGCGTCCGTGTGGATACAACTAATTTGAGTAGTTTCTTGTTTGTGATGGCATAGTGTGGCGTAGCTCCATCCTGCTATAGCCACATATTTGTCATCACTTCTAGAAGGACATCGTCAAGCAGCTGTGGCAGATTCTCCTTAAAAAAGACTGAGTAAGTATGGCCATTAAAATTATGAGGTAAAACGTACGGTCCAGTTATTTGGTTGCCTAAAATTCACGCCAAAACATTAACTTTAAATTTGTCTAGTCGGCCACGCTCGTAGATTTGAGTAAAATTAGGATCCTGTTGCTATCGCGCACGATTTAATTGACATAATTCTGTACGAGGCGCATAATCCATTACGTCCAACTTGTGCACTTGAACCATGTGATACGCTATCAAGCCTTCTTCGGTCCACACGCGCCGTACCCTCTGACTGCGAAACATGCAACTGCCCCCGAGACTTGTCGTGTACTCGTTTCAGGGTCCTGCTGTATTTGCGCCAAAGCGGCTCTTATACGCCGGTGAGCCCTTATATTATGGACACGACCGAGAATGTGGAAGGTTGAAATTATTTATAAACATCCAAACACGACGGGAACACTTGAAATACAGTATGAATGGAAAGTTATAGTGACATTTATGTTTCAATACTCGAAACAAAAACAAGGTTTTAAGCTACTGTGCGTATTTACAAAACATTCTTTTTAAGCGTTCACATAAATTATAAATTATTTCAAAGGCTAGATCCAGTCGGATAATTAATCTTGACCTCAGAACACAACATGTCTAAGGACTGTGTTACTTTCCCTCAATACATTTTTTGCCTTCAGTGTTTACTTACGCACTGAGGCATTGTTTCACGCATTCGACGATTCACCGTAACAAACGATGCATGGGAAGGTAAAACGCGCTGAGTGAAACGTTCTACGTAAACAGGCCTGGCTGTAAGTGCATTGGAATTAGCAGCACCATAACAGAGGTGCATGTCTGCAAGCTCGCTAAATGTAAACCGATTCACCGTAGTCTGGCATTACCACTACCGCAAGTACTACTGTATCACATCGGACAAATCAAGAACGAAAACAGTGGAGACTAGTGGAGTGATGTATAGCACTGTCCCTAGCGGCGAGGGCAGGATCGATAAACCAAACCGCTGCACGTGCGGCGAGGTATGTGAGTCTGGTGACGCCACATGTTCAATATTTGTCGTCCACTTTTGGGGTGTACCTCAAAATTTGCAGCTCCGTGAGTCTTATATTAAATAGCTGTTTCAACATCATCCACCATGCTTAGGAGGTTTTTAAATCTTAATAAAAAATCACCCTGTACAGTGACTCTACAGTTCGACGATGAATTCCGTAATTTACCAGAATGGAACGTCTTATATTCCACCAAGCCATTTTCTGCTATCATATAAAATTTCGAACCAAAACCGATGCGACAGCTAGAGAAAACATTCTTTTCGTTGCACGCAACATATTCAGGGTGAAGAAAAATTCGCGCACTGGAACTTTGCAGCGCGATTATGTACGTACCAGCAACACAAAAATGACTGTCACAAAATTTCATCCTGTGCATATTTCGGGCAGTTAATGGACATTAAAGACTTGCAATCTGGCAACACTGTAATCACATGTACGGAAACAACTGCTGCGCAGTTGACAGCATTTTGCGTTAGCATGCGGGAGGTCGAGTGTTCGATAATTGGATGAGGCGTACTTGTTTTTATTTGCTAAATGTGGTCTGCCTGGCACGGTGTGTAGCATCTTAATCGCCATACGGCGATTACAGTGGGTCTTCTACGAAACATTTGCAGTTACATACTACGAACGCAGAAATGGAAGTACAATCGTTTTCATCGGTCAGCTTTTAAAGAAACCTTTTGTACGTCACGGACGCTAATTGTTTCGCACCACTGCATCTATTAAATTCCAAACTTGTTTTGTGTGTACCCTCCCCGAATGGTCCCATCGAAATTATTTGCAAAGCACGTTCCTAGCCCTACTACTGGTGTAAGACCCTAACGAAATCTCATGAACCTGAACGTGGCAAGAATAATAGTAGGTATTAATCAATGAGACCATTAGAGGAGGGTACACACAAAACAAGCTTGGAATATAGGAGATGCAGTGGCGCGAAACAATTCGCGTCCACGACGTGAAAAAGGCTTCAAGTTTTGTAGAATACCCACTGTAATAGCTGCATGACTATCAAGACGCATGGTACCGTAACACGCAGACTACATTTAACAAATAAGCCTCGACCCAGAAGCGAACCCTCGACTTTCTACATGCTAATCCAAAACGCTGTCTATTGCACCAACTGTACAACACAACTGTTACCTGCCTACAGGGCTAGTTATCGTTCATGTGATTATAGTGTTGCCAAATCGCCAATCTTTAACGTCCATTTACTGCCCGAAATACGCGAAGGAGAAATTTTGTGACAAATATTTTTGTATTGCTAGTATGTAAGGAATCACGCAGCGAATTACGAGTGCGCGACTTTTTCTTCACTCGGTATACAAACTCGCCAAGTAAGGCACTTCACACACAGAGCAATAAATTCAAACATGATGTGTGTGCGGTCTGTTCTCCATCAACCAATCAGAGTGCATAATGGCATGTTCTTGGTCAATCGTAATCAGAAACGGGTAACAAATACGTTACAAAGTCTTCAAATATAGTCACTACATGTTCAGCCCTAGTTGCTTATCTGTGTGAATCCGGCAACTGATAACGAACTTTCCGTTACTTCCATCACAATCGTAGTCAATGGGTAAAAGGCTGACAGTCGGAAAAGCTGACCACCGGTTGGTGGTACAAAGACGTTATTTTTATTTTTTCTGGGCATATCAGTTCCACATCTATACGCGAATACCATGACATACAGATGACTAAAAGAATTCTGTGACAAATTTTTTATGGTTACAATGAAGCCTATAAAGAACCCCGTGTACATCATATCCGAACCTTACTAATATGCGTACTTGTCGCAAAGAAAGGGAATATCAGTTAATAAATTAAAGACAGTGAAATAATGGATGGTATTTTCCGAAAGATTCCGCAAGTGTTCAAGTATTTTTAAAAAGATTTAATATTACAGTCTCAGTTTCACAAATTTACACTTGGGTACTAGTGACGTCCGCAGGCAAGGATTTTCTTCGGAGCTGAATAACCACAAGCAGTGAGAAGTCGTTGTCTGCTCACAAGCGTACTTCCGTACTTTTATCTTTCTTGTATAATTTTGACTATGTTTTTCCTTTTGAAGAATTGAAAATTTTCGCTAGTAGTGATTAATCATATCTGAAGATGATATGATCGGTACTAGTAATGACGTATGAGTTTCTGCAACTGGGACTGTAACAATAAATCTTTTTAAAAACATTGAAGAGGAATTGTCGTTTCCAGAGGAATATTTTATCAGCTACAGGCCCAGAAATAAAGTTTGCTTTGAAAATATTGGAGAAGATTTTTAAAGAAACGTTTTTCTTCTCTTTCAGGTCGGCAGAAGCACAGGAAAATCCTGGCAGGCAGCTGTTTACCCCTGACGACGACGACAACAAAAGTCAATCAATGATCTGGTTCAATTACTGCCCTGTCATTCCTTAGCAACAGTGAAGATTTCACCCTAAAAACTATTAATTTTACCGTTTCTTGGGCATTAGCAGCATTTAAAATGTATTTCATTTGGTATTTTCTAAATTCATATTGTGTTTATACGCGCTTAAATATTAGCGTTTGGAGTTCAACATTTTAAATACACCATAACATTTGGGAGATTCTTGAAGTAGCATTTTATGAAAACTGTCGAGAAATTTTGTAACGTTTGTGCTGTCAGAAAGATAGTTTATGGCCGGCGAAAGCCGCTCTGCCGGTGACCAATCTGGCGTGTCCCTTGTTCTGAATAAGCCGGCCATACATCACGACACTATTACCCGTGAAACAATCATTAGTAAACAAACTCTGAATCCGAAATGACCGCGTGAAGCTCGTTTTATATTCATGCCCGTGGAATCATTATTTACTGAGAAAAAAAGTCTTTCTTCTTTTCTCCTTCGAAATGCATAGCTCTTAAGAACAGTTGCCATTGTGTATAATCAGCTCGGCGGCGTGATTTATTAAGTCCCACCGGTCCATTCAAAGCAGAGTGTTGTTTCGAGTGCGCATTGATGCTGCAAGTATTGTTGATGCTGTGATTGTTCGCCTGATGCGTGGGCTTCGCATATGCGAAGCACGCCGGGTCGCGTTCGTACACACAATCGCAGATTGCCCCGAAATCAGCTCGTCTCTGTGTCCCCATTCACGTCTACGTGCATGCCAATTATTCCTCAGCTTGACCATCAATAGTTTTGATAACAGTAATGGACCGTGTATGCATATCGAGCTGTTGTTCCCAACGTTTCTGAGGCCAGTACCCTCAAACAAAATTAGATACCGGTCGATAACTCAAATAAAGTTTCAAGTAACTAAGCTCCATATTAACAAATAAAAATTAATAAATTGTTATTCCTATTTTAAAACGACTAATCAGGAGCACTTTTTAGTTCAAATTCAAATAAACAAAACTCGTTTCGTTTTTTACTAAACCAAGAAATAATGAGTCAATGATAAAGTTGGTGCTGCTTACTTCTAACAATCTCTCTTATATTTGGCTTTTTGTCAACTAATAACCACCACAATCCACGCTCCGTCTTTGAATATCTACATTGACACTTTCAAGCTTTGGTGAATAGAAAAGGTATTTATGATTTTTTCCTACTTTGTCTTCGCGGAACAAAATTGTACTCTGCCCCGAATTCATTATAAAAATATTCCTACACTCACTGAACATCGTCTTAGAAACTAGGCATTCTCCAAATCAGGAATATATTTACTACTAGCATGTCTCACGGCTAAGTGTGGCTACATCAAGTGGTTGTGCAGTGAAAGAAATAAACAGATGATATGATTTTTTTTTGAGCGCTGATTTCAAAGTGAACGTCTCAATGTGTTTGAAACTTAAAGCTTACAGTCGGTGTGTACTACCAGCTTTGTTTTCATTTACGGCAGTGAGACATATACTTTAAAAATAGAAACCAATGTGAAATTCAGGATTTCCCAACGAGAAACGGAGAGATGCGTGACGGGAATTACGAGGAGAAAGAGGATAACAAATAAATGGTTCAGCCAACAGAATAGAGTGGAAGACGTAATTAGAGCTGTAATGTCCAGAGCGTTTGTAGATTTAGAGAAAGCTTTTGTCAGTGTTGAATGTAGTACACTCTTTCAAATTCTGAAGCTAACAGGGGGACAACACAGGGAGAGAAAAGTTACCTACAACTCGCACAGAAACCAAACTGCAGTTATCCAAATCGGAGAGTACAAAAGGGAGGGGGTAGTTGAGATGGGGGTGAGAGTGGGTTGTAATAACTCCCCGACGTTATTTAATCTATATATTGAGCAAGAAAGAGAATAAACCAAGGAGAGATTTAGAATGGAAATTACAGTTCAGGGGGAAGAAAAAAATTTGCGGATTGCTGATCCCACTGTAATCCTGTCAAAGTCTGCAAGGGATTAGTAAGAGCAGTTTAACGGATCGCACAGTCTCTAAAAGAGGTTATAAGACGAGTTTTGCTGTTTTTTCAGCAACATAACTGATGATGGCCGAAGTAGAGAGGATAAATACTGCAAACTGGCAATATCAAGGACAGTGTTAAAAAAATTTAAATTCAAAAACAAATTTAATTGTTTATAAATCTTCTGTATTTGTATGGTATGATGCTTCGTACAGAGATGATATGTGGACGATCAGCATTTCAGACAAAAAATGTTTCTGAAGTGTGATGCTACAGAGGTATGTTCAAAATTAAATGGGTAGGTCGAATAACTAATGACAACTTACTCGATCGATCTGGGAATAATTTTGGCACAACTTGACTAAAAGAAAGGATCGACTGATAGAAGTGGTAATGGCAGAAAGTATGGGGTAGGAAATGTAAAGTGAGATCAATGCTTGGATACGAGTAATGCAGAGATAAATATATTTTCACAGGTGGGAATAGCGTGGAGAATTGCATCAAAACCGTCTTCGTACTGAAGACCACAGGCACGTCAACAACAACAAAATGAGAATGATGTGATGGTGGGCGAATGGGTGCTTGATGGACGGAGTAAATATCTTGCCAGATTCCAACAGAAAATGAAAGGCCGAGACGACATCTTAATGCTAGGTGGTTAAATCGCATTACAAATAAGCATAAGTACCTCTGATGTGTGATGTCCACGACAGCAACTTATAGATAAGTCCCGTGGATCGGATGCCAAGGTCTGATAAATATTAACATCCAATAGAGACGGCATATTGAAAATTATTTACAGTCGCTACCAAACAGTTTAACTGTCACCGATCACCGATGTAGATGAATGTTCAATAGAACACTCTGACTATACTGAAGCACAAAAAATACGGTAACTAACTAAAATCTAACATACAAGTAGACATAATAACTCACACACACTCCATAATAGCAAAGTTGAATGTAACATTTGTAGAGACTGACACAACGCCTAAAGGCAATTAAAGCACAATACAACATTCAGAAGAATAGAAAACTATCTTAAGATACGTCAGACTATTAGCAAAGCCGTAAAGGGTCTAAAATGGATTTCTCTGGTAAAATATAAATTTTTACTGTCAATAACAAACACAGCACTGATACCTAAATCGCTATATGATCGCACACAGTAATCGATGGTTGAGCAAAATTGTCTTCAAGACGCATAGTTGTCGCTTGATTGTGTTAGTATGACTAGCGTCAGATAACCTGGAGAAGCACAAGACAACATCCATTTTCGTGAAATGTATTTCAAACCATGCCGATACAGTTCGGGAACTGTGAGACACGGTATTGTCTTGTTGCAGGTAGAGGTTGTTTGTGAGATGCTACATGCGAACCAGTGGATGTATACGATTGTTTATTACGGAAGGTAGCCATACGACTATCACCTTGAAAAATAATGTTACTTGTTTAATTTTAGATTTTAGGTAAATGTCTACAGTCATGATGCACGTTAAGAAAACGTCACAGTACCGTCACATACCGCTTCACGAGTTAAAACAAAACAGTTCAGCCCATTTAATAAACTGAAATATCGCACTACAGAACGTTTTCTGCATTTGTAGCTAACAACTCTGCAACAACCTATACTGAGTTGGTGTAAGTTTACGGCAACAGTTCACCATTATATGACGTAGTGGCTATGTGGTGCAGGCATTTCCAGTGTGGTCAAACAAGTATTAAGATGAGGAACGAAGTGGTAGTCCATCTCTGTGTGCAGAACTGAGAACTGCAACTGAAGTGGAGCCCTCTAGTGCTCGAATACTGGCGTATCACAGTGGAAGCGATAGTGAAAACCGGTCATCGATTTGTGTGCAACATTTTGCACTACATTTGATCAAGAGAAGAGTCGCTGCTCGTTGGGTACCACCTTCCGCGAGTGCTCAAATCCATTCAAGCTGCCTGCCGAACCGAGGCAGCAAAAGAAATGTTCCAATTGTGTTAGGGCAATCCAAATTACCTCTTAGGTGTCTAATCATCATGGACAAATCCTAGGTGTATCACTGAGACCCCGAGGTAAAGTACCAAACCAAACGGTGAAAGAAGGTGAACCCACTACTGCCAAAAATGACGAAGACGCAACGTCACAAGAACAGCGTGATGTTGAGTGGCTTTTTTCTAGTTTTTTAACTGTATTGTTGTGTTACCAGGAAATTATGGTAGGAAGGGGTTAACAGGAATCTCCTGAAGAGGCTTCAGCACGCTGTGAAGATGAAGAGTCGCGGGAAGCAGACCAATCGAGTAATTTTTCTCCACGACGCCACCCTACCTCATTCTGCATATGCTTCTTCTTTGGCTAGAAAATTTTGCCTCATCTCCCGTATTCTCCTGAAATGTCAGTCAGTGACTTCTTCCTCGCTTTGAAGGGGGAATATATAAGTTTTATGCCGGTAGTTCGAATGTTTCGGTGGTAATTAAAAACTTGTGACGAGCCCTTGTATATCCATGTTTGCCGGCCACGGTGGCCGAGCGGTTGTAGGCGCTTCAGTCCAGAACCACGCGGCTGCTACGGTCACAGGTTCGAATCCTGCCTCGCGCATGAATGTGTGTGATGTTCTTAGATTAGTTAGGTTTAAGTAGTTCTAAGTCTAGGGGACTGATGGCCTCAGATGTTAGGTCCCATAGTGCTTAGAGTCATTTGAACCATGTTCATATTTCGTTCGTCGGACAGAGACATAAGGGCCTTCATGGCACACTTAGTAAGCATCTGATGCATGACAATGCCACCACCACCAGCTCTTATGCGCCTCACACATTGATATCGATGTACTCACATTTGCAGCAAAGTACGTTATATTGTACCGAGACCCCAATGTAAAAAAGTATACTGGAGAAACTGACGTTCCGGCCACGGCTGCAGTGGCCTTCTCCTGTATCTAGTAGACCCAGAACAAGATCACTGTAATCGTGACCGAAACGTTGGTTTCTCCGGTATACTTTTTTACGCCATGCTGTGGTGCGATACTCAAAGAAGTTTTATGTCAACTGACTTTGGCCGTGGAAGCCTAGGCAGTTGTATAAGTCAGAGATGTCTCCTTGCGCAATTGATATAATGTTGTATGACTACTGAAATCTGTAGCACGTATAACCTTTGGAGAGTATTTAAACATTAAATTTATATTTATTTCTCTTAGTAATTTCGTTGTATTTCTGTGGCTAAGAGGAATGTAATAAATACCAACGTCAGTATCTATCCTTATGCAGATGTAATTGAAACCCAGCGCAACAATTTGTCTCCTGTCGATCCACAGCGTCGACCATGCGCCACTCCTTTAAGATGATCTAGTGGAGACAGTCTACTAACATGGAAATTTGATACATTTGGCATCTGAAAACTGCTGCAAGTTGTCGAATCTCGTCATCATTATTAAATTAGTATTTATCATTATCACTGGCTAACACTGGATAACAAATATGATAAATGTCTTATTTTGAGGTCTCAGGAGCGAATTGGTAGTGGATCCTCTGACAGCAATATGGACCAGACAATGCTGGAGCGGCAAACTCTTTTACAATCTTGACAGAGGTTACATCAACCATAAATTGCTGAAATTTATTGATTCGGTCGGCCATAGCTTCCCCATTAGCCTGTCGCTTATCCGCTTAAGTATTCGACATGTCTGTTCGAGGAGTCTTGGGCCTTTGCAAATAAGTCGACGCAAGCTTTTCTGTTAAGTGCTGTAGCCTCCCAGTTTTCCATAGTCATCGAGCATTTCTGAATGCAGCATTTCAAGGTATCTTTACACGTTTAACGCCATCCTCACAGCGTACGGTGTTCATCCGTAAGCTGAGTACACATGATGTGCTGAGAGAGATGCAGTCTAGCATATGGCACCCATGGCGGGATTTGCACAGATCACGATTCAGAGGAAGCACACAAAGTAGGTACGAATAACACCATCTGCTTTGTGCACGCAATAAAAGATTACGCAGATGATTTCTCATTCTGCTACCCTATTTGAATGTTGTTTCATTATGGTCCAGTCGTGTTATGCCTCGTGTACGAAGAAGGGACGTCCACCAGCACGAGTCAGAATCTGACAGCGGCAGGATCGTCGAGTAATGAGACTGCAGTTTATCGTTCCGTGATATTGATGCTTGCGTTGGTGTGGCTCACAAAACTGTCAAGTGAATATAGACTCGATGAGTTCGGGATGGCCATACTTAACTCCATGCAGCATCTAAACGTTTCTTCGAGAACCATTTGCGACGTACTCTGATTCAGGAGATGGGCGTGTTTGCAGAAAGACAAATCTCAACAGGGACAGTGCGACGACAGTTAAGCACCAGGATCTGCTTGCAGGCCGACAGCGGGTTCCCTTGTTGCGGCAGCAAAGAGAGGCGTGCAGACAGTGGTGAGCAATACGACACGCTATATACAGTTGTGACGCCGCATCGGTTTTTTTCTGACGAGTCCTGGTTCTGCGTACAGCATCACGATGGAATTTTCCATTTGCAGAGGCTCTGCGTGTGACGAATGAGGCCAAACTCCATTGTCGTATGGGCCTAGCATCATGAGTGATGGTACGGGGTGCCACTGAATACGCAGTACAATCGCATTGCCACTAATATGGACATTAGTCATACCCTTCTGATAAGTAAAGATCGGTGGTTGTGTCCTATCTTCTAGGTCTCCGTGACGTCATCTTTCAACAAGATAACGCAAAATCACATGTTGCCTGTGCCGCCCCGCATACCTCGATACGGAGGGTGTTCGATTGTTGTCCTTGTCAGCACTTTCTCTATATATCTCATTCACGGAAAACATGTGGTCACAACTTGCCGAAGGACTGGTACGCTACAGCTCGCTAGCCACAAAAAATGGTTCAAAAGGCTCTAAGCAATATGGGACTTAACATCTGAGGTCATCAGTCCCCTAGACTTAGAACTACTTAAACCTAACTAAACTACGGATATTACATATCCATGCCCCAGGCAGGATTCGAACCTATGACCGTAGCAGCAGCGCGGTTCCCGACTGAAGCGCCTAGAACCGCTCATCCACAGCGGCCGGCTCGCCAGCCACAGCTACTGCGACTGATGTTCTGTAAACTAAACTTTACTGCCTGTATACCCTCAAAGCACTCACAGATGTAAGCATGTATACTTCCTTCTAAATATGCAGATAAGTAAAATTTCGTTATCTGCTATGCTTCCCCGTCTCCAAGCAAATCACGAGCTTCCTATATAATCTGCTAGTTTCACAGCCGTAAGCTAAGCTTGTTATTACGATAGATTGTAGTACTTAGCGCTTAGTCCGACTGCTGAAGCTACGATGATCGTACGTGGATTCCCAAACGCGAACAAATGTTGTGCTGGTACATTTTAGCTGTTATTGAATTTCAACATCAATGTTTCCATAAGTCGATACGTGAATTTAATTAGTGATAACCCATACTAATGATTTTAATATATCGTAATAACATAAAATAAGACACAGACATCCGCATCTGCAATGAAAGAAGTTGTGATACCAATATAACGAAATCATGATCCCAGTTTCGCTTTTATCTCTCTCTTTGAATGCTAATTAATATAAGTATGACACGCTACGTCTTCAACAATAAGCAACGCGTATGCACGAAAAGACGAGCGTCTGCATGTGTCAAAGCGCCATATTGCACTTACTGTGCACATTATCTTTGTTTCCACTCCTGCAGCTGCGCGGTCCCGTTAACGAGGTTTCCACAGCAGGTTATTTCTTTTACTCGATAACCTCTTCCTGGCCAAGTCTGCTGGGTAACCATAACACACGCTGCAATAACCTATGCACAGGGACACACAGGTACGTCGTGAGACCTTTGCTCTTTATTTGTACTGTAGTTGGGTAGTAGATGACGTAAACAAAGTCCAAATTGCTAAGTTTTATATGTCCTTATCGGTGTCATGGGGTGTGGTTGTGTCCGTATTTGAATAAAATAGCTCATAACCGGCCAACAGATTTTCATTTCTCTAGACAATACATCAAAAACATAAAGATGGATTCAACTGCAAGACTGATGGCAAACGTTTGAAGCCTTTCGTACGGTTTAAATATTTGTGAGTAATTCTACGAAGTGGTATCAGATGTGGCGCACAAATAACATCGGCAGTAGGGACGACGAATGGAAGACCATATAAGAGAGGATTATGGGAAAGTATGGTATATTTGTTAAGGAAACCGTATCTAAGACAATAGTGCGGCTAGTTCAAGAACTGGTCTACTGCTCAAGCGTTCTGAGTTCTTACGAAACAGACATTACAGCATTTGTCGACCGACCACTGGGGATCGTCTTACGTTTTCTTTTATATGACGGGCGTTCAATAAATAATGCAACACTTTATTTTTCTCGGCCAAATTCGGTTGAAAAATGCGCAATTTGTTGTGTGAAATCGTGGAATATTCCCGCTTCAGCGAGTATAGTTTCGTGTGAAGTTCCGATAATTGACGGCGCTATATGTAGCCTTCAAAATAGCGTCTGTACCGAAGTAGCGTTTGCAAGCAGAGAGCTGTCACCGAGTCCCTTTTCGCGGAAAACGAGAGCAATGCAGATATTCACAGGCGCTTGCAGAATGTCTACAGAGAGCTGACAGTAAACCGCTGGGCGAGGTGTCTGTCACCACAGCAACATGGTCGTACAAACCTGTCCGATCTGCCTCATGTCGGCCGGTACTACACAACTTTCACTTCCACTGTGTTGGAATACGCTCATTCGCGGTCATCGACTAACCACAATCAGATACTTCGGTGTTCGACTGGACTCCTCCGTTGGCAGTGCTGACACACTCGTTCACCAGTTGGGGTACTCAGAGGTGTGTGACTAGTGGGTTCCTCGCCGCCTAGTAGAAGATCATAAAGGGCGAAGAAAGGACCATCTATCCTTAATAGCTTACGCGATACGAGGCTGATAGTCACAATTTTTTGTTGAACACCGTAACAGGTCATGAAACATGGGTTCATCACAGGGTGGTCAGAAAATGTCTGAAACACTTGTCGTAATGTTGTAGGGCAGATTGTACTGAGACATAAGTGTTAAGAAAGAAATGCGATACGTTGCGCCGTTCCGAGTCATTTAGCGTTGAAGTTAGTCAATCAGATCGTCGCGCGCGTAAATTCAAGTTTCAGCTGACGAGTCAAAGCACTCGTTGGGCAACACCGCCCCTGCCAGGCCGCTAGAGTGTGAGCGCGTGACTCCCCGATTGGCTAAATTCTATGCTAAATAACTCGGAAACGGAGCAACGTATCGAATTTTTTTCTTAACACTTACGCCCCAGCACAACCTGCCCTGTAACATCCCTACAAGCATTTCACACATTTTCTGACCAACTGTGTATATATACTGTCTGTTTGCTCAATAAAGATTATTCCATCTAGAAAAAAAAGATGGATAGAGCGTCTGCCAAAAAAAGTGGTCAAGGCGACGGAATGTCATAACTAACGGCCCAGATTCGATTCCCGGCTGGGTCGGAGATTTTATCCGCCCAGGGACTGGATGTTGTGTTTCATCCAGATCGACAAGCAAGTCGCCGAAGTGGAGTCAACTTAAAAGACTTGCACCAGGCGAACGGTGTACCCGCCGGGAGGCCCTAGCCACATACATTTCCATTTTACCACCTCTCCTCCGAAAAAAAAGTTCAAATCCTCACCCTCCGCCGGTAAGATTTACGACGACGGTCTTCTGGTACTCTGCATAGATTATTCTGTTTGATGTCCTTCTGGTGCAACGATCAACTTGGAAATAAATTGTGTTACCCTCGGGAAATTGAAAAATCAAGTTCAGCGTGTTCGTTGCCACAAAAATGCAAACGAACTACTACTTCTCTACGACAACACGAGACCTCATTCAAGTCTGCGTACACGAGAGCAGCTCACAGAATTTCATTGGACTGTTCTCCCTCATCCACCCTACAGCCTGAATCACGCATCTTCCGACTTCCATCTGTTTGGCCCAATGAAGGATACACTCCGTGGGAAGTAGTTCTTTATGATAAGGAGGATTGACGCAGCAAGATGTTGGCTCCACTGTCAACCAGTGGAGTAGTACCATGTGCGCGTACAGGTCCTCCCAATGCAGTGGAGTAAGGCCGTCTCATTGAACGGAGATTATATCGATAAATAGGATTTTGTATCCAGAAGTGTGGGAAATAGTATGGTGTATTGCATTACTCATTGAAAGCCCCTCGTAATTCTTATGTCTTTACAGTATGAAAGAATGTTTACTGCTCTACCAACACTCGCTAATATATCAGGATGTATTTCTTTCTTCTACTCTATTGGAATATATGATACGTACAGTGTGTTTCACGCAGATTTATCAGATTTCACAATACGATATCTTAGACGTGAAAGAAGACAGAAACGTGGGGTGAATTTTGGTTTGAGTATAGAAACAAGAAGTTTTCCAGGAGACCTTTTGATATTGCTCTTTCATGTGGTTGCCGGTAGTTTTCTCCCAGATGCAGCCATTTCGCTTGCTTTCCCGCTCATGTATTTTTTAACACAATCCGCCTCAACGGTTTCTTGGCCGGATCTGTCATTGCACCAGTGGCCTCCAAGATCGACTGATCTTAGGGACGAGATTTTTTTTCTTTGTGGTTATTTGTGAAACACCCTGAGAATGTGCTTCCATTTACAACAACTTTGGGTGAGCTGCGACGCCACATATTATCAACCGTGAACGCAATAGCTAAAGACATGCACCCAAAAGTCTAGGACGAATTTGACCGTCGTTTGGATGCAGGTCGTTCGGAAGGGAAATGAAAACTTTGATCTTAAACCTAATTTTAAAATCTGCCACAACGTCATATATGCACGAGTGTAAAAATACACACTAGTGAAATCGTATGGTTCCTTTGAAAATAAAAAAAAGAAACTTTGTAGTCCAATACGTCAATTAAAATGCAAGCCAAGGTCATATCCTGACTTGTGTAAAATATATAGTGTTGTGAAATTGCATGAATATTTTTAAAAGACCTTGTAAAAGACTGTGAGTTGTACTGCATCTATGTTATAGTCCATTTATCGTTTTATGTATTTATGAACACTAGTGACTGAACTTCTTTGCATACACTGAACCAAGAAGACGTCATCCTTTACGTCTCCAGAAGTCGGAAAATCTTGAAAAACTGCTAAACCCACTGGCTGAGTTCAGTGCAGTAACATTCTGATACTCTTATACTGGTGAGGGATGTTTCTGTAATTTTGAAAGTGCATCAGCAAGTTTAGAAGCCGTAATAGAAGGAAACCGTCCACACTAATAGCTTTTCCCCGTGCATATAAATTCTAGCAGTCACCGTTTCGTCGCATCACAACCGCCGTTGTGCATGTACTAGAGGTAACGAGGTAGCGGGGTTCCGCAGTTTGGCGCGGGGCGGCAAGGCCGTGAAACGCCGATTCGCGCCGGATGCACGGACACCGACGGCCGACTTCCCTCACTTTCCCGCAGTCATCTCGGTTGCCCCGCGTTCAGGGAAATTTCTCGTTCCTACACAGTTGCGATGCCCTACATTTACACAAACGGGAAGATACCCAAACACTGAGACGCACTTCTAGTTCTCTTTTTTCAAAAATAAAACATATTGTGATAGTATGGTACTTGAAGTCCTCAAGAGGCCTGACACACATCTTGACGGGTCAAGACCCTTACGCCATCTACCGGCGTAGATTGGAAGAAGAGAAACCTCCGAATGTGCCTGGAGATGTCTACTGTATGCAGATGTTGCTGATATCTATAGGCAGAAAATGAATCGACACGGATGACTCAATTTTAGGGAGACGGTGCGTCGTGTGACAACCTGGCAGATCCTGGAAAACATCTCCTACACTACTTCACAGAAGGCTTGGGTGGCACGCCACCTTGTCAAGCAACTCTCGTCGGCTGCACTATGAGTGGTTGCGACGAAAGATCGAGAACCAACACAGCAAAGACAGCGTAGTTCAACAGTTGCGCCAGACGAACAACGAGCAGGTTTTCCTTCGGCAACGGGCTGTCTGTCCCTGCAACCAAGGAGTCATAAGACAACGACAGAGCCAAACTGCACCACAACGCCCTCAGCAGCTCTCAAAGAACCAGCAGGATGCGCCTAAGGGCCGAGTGGCAATGGAATACATTGTGGAATGTAGAAGAAAAAAACTGGTGTCAGTTTGGTTTACAATCTGTTTCTATTATACCGATATAGTTAGATATGACAGAACTTGCAGATTTCATTGAAAGTAAAAGTATTAACCTGGTAAAAAGATATATAGTGTTTGCTGTAATGGTGCAGTTTGTACCATTAGTTGCCAATGTACAGGGAAAAATTAATTATTGATAATATTAATTTGAGTAAGAACTAATACCGTCCGTGTTTAAATAGATAATGGGCAATAATGTAAACGGTTGCCACTTTCGTTGTATAAGATTGCAACATTATATACGGTTGCGGGTGCATCCTGAAGAGTCTTGGGTCTGGTTAGGTAAGTAAGGCTGCACATTTTAGAATGTATGCTCCAACCTATTTAACCTTTATCTAACTTACATAATTCATAATTCATGAAAAGCAACCTCCCGTATTCTAGTATTGCGCAAGAAAGTGCTTTAAAATGCGCCCTGCGCCAGAGGTGGACGGGGTGTGGGATGAATTTCAGTCTGGAAAGCCTGAATACAGTGACGGGTATATATGAACGTTTAGCGACACTCATAGCTCAACTAAATACACTAGCGAACGTAATAACATGGAACGATTGCTTAAGTCCCATATTTGATAAATCTTAAACCATGGTTCCGAGACCGAGGTCGTTATATGCAGACCAAAAGCCCAACAAAAATAATGAATTGTTATCTGCAAGTGGTACGAAGATGATTTCAGTATAACACTGAAAATTATTCTCTCCCACTTTTAAAATTTTTCTGTGTCGATTAGAAGATTTTTCAACTAAACAGTCCTTTCTTAAAGTTTTGGTCCTAATTTGCCTTCAGGTTCCTGAAGAAAGATATGAAGCTGCAGTTACAGTAATTCACTGATATTTATCATTGCCGTTGTTGTACGTGAATCGACTGCACAAGCGACTCTTTCTTTTCACTCGAAATGATTAAGTGCTGTTTGCAAGTAGTTTTTGTACGAAACTGACTGACTGTCTTTATTCAAAGGGTTTTATGGGATAACACGAAGCTTCATCTTCAGCCAGCTAGAAATTTCTCTATAGTATTAAATATTAATGACGTGTCTTGTACACGTTTACTTGAAATAAAGTACGTAATTTTGTGACTTCCTTTTCAGTATAATTTGCTGAATCCGTTTGATCAGGTCAAAGAAGCATGAAAATCAGTAACGCTCATCTCAATTGTAATTCAGAGGGCCCATTTGCATAGATCTCCCTCGGTATAGTTGCACTGACTCTCACGAGCAGCTCTAAATCTTTTGAATACTTTTGCTTTCACATCTATGGGAGTTTCATTTTTGCACATATTTCACACTTCCTCTAAATCTTTCTTCCATTTATACAATTCTTGTTCAGATTTTACGAAACTAAACCAGCTTTCCACAATACTTAACTCTAAGTATTTAAACTTCGTTTAACCAAAAAATTTACAGCCTTTCCCTTGTCGCTGAAAGTTATCGCTGTACACGTTTTCTTTGGGCTAGGAAGATATTGTATTTTTCTTCTGGACTTTAATTTGCACAACAATCATCGTTCAAACCACAATTTACGAATCGTCAGAGCAACTTCCTGTTTGTTCCTAAAGAAATGTCGATATCATTCGAATGAATATCCAAGGAACTAACCAATAAATAACACGAATGTAGGCCTTCAGCAGACATAGGTGGTTTCTACTGCATTTTGTTCGTATTTCAGTTTTTCGAATTTCGTGTCTGCAAGGTCGAAAACGTTAACTGGTGTCCACATTACTGTGAGACTCTGGAACCACCACAAAGACAGATGCTATTAGCAACCATATATGAAGAAAACACAAAGAAAATTAATTCAGTTTTATCGCCATTGTTTAATATTTAACGATACCCTGAGGCAACTGCTAATTATTAAGGATATTAAATGAGTCGCAAATTCGAGAAAATAGCTACTGTGAACAACTTTGTCAGAGCAACTCAATTCTTCTTTACAAATCATAATCGCGTTGTGCCGTGGTGTCTGTTTAAGGATGTGGCGTCAAGGCTCAACCAAGGTTATGCGCCTGCTGTGTTGCATATGCGCCGTCTACTACAACTACGGTAGGAGTGTACATTTCTCCAGCCTCCTGACGAGATACGAATTTGGCAGTTACAAACATTTTTTTGAAAAATACTTTTAGTGTGTGTTAGCAGCTAAAATTTTGACATTGTGTTCCTTTCAGTGTTATCTCCAAGCATAAAAATTTTCAGGACAGATTCCCACGTATCAGATTGGACAGTTACTTTGTTAGTCGGAAACTTTGTACTATACCGACGTGTGACTATCCATCAGTATAATTTATGGCTGGGATGCGCTTACTATCCAGCACGTGGTACTCTCAGAGTCTCTCGAGCAGTTTAGATATGGAAACCAGTATATATGCAAACTGACAACATCAGAGGAAAATTTTAGCAACGCTGTGGCTTCCCACTTACTTCCGGGCATGGATTGAATTAGCTATCTGCATATACTTGATACTTAGTTGTCATTTCGATGAAATATTCTGGGTTCTTATCATTTGAAATGTGCCACTAAGTAAAATTCATTGTTTAAGCCCAGTATGGATATTCAGCGCCTAAGTTGCGATTGTTCGCGCTTTTCGCGTTCCGAGAAATCTATCTTAGGCACCACAACAGTAACGAGAGAAGGCCTGTTGTAGCACTAGCTTGTTGGTTTAGCCGTAATGCGCTCGGCTTCCAAGAGCTGGATGATTTAGTTATTGTCTCGGGTCTCGCTGGAGAGTTTCAGCGATTTGTAAGTTTTTCTTGCGTTTTATTTATTCGACCTGCAAATGACCAGAACGAAGCTCAATGACGAGATCTTAGGCATTCTGCATCGCAGACCATCTGACGACTTCGATTCAGTACCATGTAGGAATAACCATAAGTATCTCCTTAGAAAATTCTGATTTAATGTAGAAGAAAGACTGAAAAATCTGAAGAGATCATTAATGACGATGATTCGTGTTTCGTTCATTACTTAGGGAATCATCAACGCAGTTATGGAAGCAACGAACACAATGTGTAGCACTTGTCTACCCTAAATCTTGGGGTGAAAACGTATGGAATAGTAGAACTGCGCGCCTCTTCATGACTTTATTTCTGTGTTTGAATCAGCAGAGATACACATTCCTGGTGAATATACTTTTCGATTACTGTGTGATATCAAATCATCTGCTATCGAATTTGCTTACACCTCTACTTCTACCACCATGTTTCCGTATTAGCACGCGAGTCCTGATATGCCACATGTACCGGGTGATCAAAAAGTCAGTATAAATTTGAAAACTGAATAAATGACGGAATAATGTAGATAGAGAGGTACAAATTGACACACATGCTTGGAATTACATGGGGTTTTATTAGAATCAAAAAAATACAAAAGTTCAAAAAATTTGCGACAGATGGTGCTTCATCTGATCAGAATAGCAATAATTAGCACAACAAAGTAAGACAAAGCAAAGATGATGTTCTTTACAGGAAATGCTCAATATGTCCACCATCATTCCTCAACAATAGCTGTAGTCGAGGAATAATGTAAACAGCACTGTAAAGCATGTCCGGGGTTATGGTGCGGCATTGGCGTCGGATGTTGTCTTTCAGCATCCGTAGAGATGTCGGTCGATCACGATACACTTGCGACTTCAGGTAGCCCCAAAGCCAATAATCGCACGGACTGAGGTCTGGGGACCTGGGAGGCCAAGCATGACGAAAGTGGCGGATGAACACACGATCAACACCAAACGACGCGCACAAGAGATCTTTCACGCGTCTAGAAATATGGGGTGGTTCTAATAAAACGCCATGCCATTCCAAGCATGTGTTTCAATTTTTACCTCTCTATCTTCATTATTCGATGGTTTATTAAGTTTTCAAATTTATACTGAATTTTTGATCACCCGATATATGATACCTGACAGCACAGAACAAAAATGCGTAGTATATTATTACATCCTGACGTTTACGTAACTTACCTTTGTAGTTGCTTTGTTTTTACAAGGGCAGATATATTGTCCTTTTCTGTTTTTGTTATTGCAGCCATCACGAAGACAAATGTGACAGTTTCCATCGAAACCAACTAGCACAGATGTGAAGGTGGTCTCTGGCGACCGAAAACGATCGTGGGCACTTGAATCATTTCACAACTGTGACAGGCTCAAACAATTTACCTTTTTCTTTCGTTACAACATTCTTTCGTCGTAAGATAGGTAGGATACTGTGTAGCTCAATTGCATAGTCAGACACATTTTTAATAAGAGTTTGTTATATGCTTGAAAGACTCTCACACCATTTGCCTCTCGAAAAATTGTCGCATGAGTAACATAGGCAACACCTTGTAGAAATTTTATGCCACCTGCGTCGGCAACCATTACGTTCTCACACCCTCACACACTCGGCATCTCCAAAACAAGCAGTTCCAACAGAATATAGTTGAATACCCTTGCGTCACTATCAATCAGCTTATGTTCTTCGCAACTCAGTTCATGGAATTCGGAGTGAGACTGAGTGTCTGCATTTCCACCGAAGACGTACTGCGCCTCTTTTGCTCAGCATGTCTTTTTCCATGGAAATCCACTAAGAAAATATGACTAGTATTATACTAGCGAAACCGAGAGCCGCAGCATACCTCATAAACCGCAAGAAGTCGCTGCGGACTGCAGGGAAATCGTGGGCGACCGCTGTGGTTCAAATGGTTCAAATGGCTCTCAGTACAATGGGACTTAACTTCAGAGGTCATCTGTCCTCTAGAACTTAGGACTACTTAAACCTAACTAACCTAAGGACATCACACACATCCATGCCCGAGGCAGGATTCGAACCTAAGACCGTGGCGGTCGGGCGGTTCAAGACTGAAGCGCCTAGAACCGCTCGGTCACTCCGGCCGGCTCGCGATCGCTGTGATGCGGGTCGACTTCGGAGCACGAAAGCGTTCACAAGGGGACACAAAGCCTAGATCTCAGTCAGGAAAATATTTTTGCACTAGACTGGCGTTAGTGGTGTGCCAAAATGTGAAATTGTAGTTGCACTTGAGTTAGACATATAATTTTAGTATACAGACGAAATACAGTATAGCAAGTGGACATGAAAGTGAAAGATCTGTTCACCAACAGATCACTAGCAAATACAGCAGCACTGAATGCCTCTGGCAGCTGATAACATTTCCTCTACCAACTTCCGTATCCTAAGTTGTGGCCAGTTTGAAAAGATTGCCAGACATAGAGCTCCGAGGGTGGTCATGTTCGCTGCCGCCTAACGAATCGGCTCGGTCTTAACCGCTGCGGAGGCAACCCGGCGGCCTGCTGTTTTTATCAAAAACTGTACTGTTTTAAATCTTTCTAAGTGCATACTTTAGAAATGAAATTTATATTCGTCTAGTGATTCGGGCTATTTTTCTTTGGCTATTGTACGTGTTTACGAAAACGTGCGACGTCACATACCACATCATTCCATTCGGTCAGAATGAAGTACAAGTATGTTTGAAGTGCATAGAGGTATTGGAATCTAATCCTGTTTCATCTATAAATTTTAATTCATTGTTACAGTTACTAGCGTAGGACGACAACGATAAAGTATAAGTAATGAAGTGTACGTAATTGTACAATTGAGGAAGGAAGGGTCTCAAAGGCCCGACTTAGCGTCTACACCGCTCGTTTCTGTTACGGCGTAAAGTCAAGCGCCTGAACGCCAGTCGGAAACGAGAGAACAGACAGGGCTGTGAAGAAGACGTCAGCCAATTGCATGCTGACGACCCCTCTCTAAGACGATAACGCGACAGCAGCGGCCTCTAAGCGAAGAGGATATAAGCGCCGCGACGACTGGCCGCGGCCCATTTCTGCAGTAGCTCGAATATTAGGCACTTCAAGAGCAGCGACTTAGGAGTTGTATATACTGAAGAGATTTCTTATTTGCATGTTGCCCTTTGCTTGCGACACTTCTATGTTATTGTCAAAGTTAAGTTTTGTCATTATTCATTCCGTAATAAAACTGATTGATACGATTTGTTTGAATATTGTCTAGCGATCCGGGAAAGCAGGCTTCCTAGACCCCGCACATTCAATGTCAAGGCAGAATACAACAGTTTCATTTCAAATATTGCGCATTTGGCTTGGTGTTAAAAGTAAAAGATCTCTCTTCTGTGCTTTGGTCGGTATTGGCATCCGACCTGCGTGTAAATAAAAACAGAAATTCTTCATCAGAATGGTAAAAGTTACTTAATAAAATATATAAGGTATAGATAATAAACATAAAACTGATACATGTGTGAAAATTAACAACCAAAGCCAGAAAACTGTACTTACATGAAATCACATAACAACTTTAAAATTACAGCAATAATGCTCTCAGCAAATGACATGTTTGTGTTCCGTGAGTAGACATTATTAACTGTAATAATATAATCTTAATCACAATTTCGATTCAACAGAGTCTCATTTGCAAAAGTCAGTAGATTATAAAATCCTGTGTAACTCTTGTCCGGCCTATTACGTAGGTCAAACAGGGCGAGCTACATTTGTAAGATTTAGATAACATCATCTAGGAAGATAGCGTACTAATATTCATAATTCATCCTTTGTCAACCACTTTTTAATCACAGAGCATAAACCCAAAGAAATGCAAGATGTCAGTATCCTACACTCCGAGAAAATGGTGTCAGACTCGATGTCCTTGAAGAATTGGAAATTTTGAAACACCTCTAGCTTAAAGACGGTTTTATTCTTAAAGACACTGCCGGCCGCGGTGGTCTCGCGGTTCTAGGCGCGCAGTCCGGAACCGTGCGACTGCTACGGTCGCAGGTTCGAATCCTGCCTCGGGCATGGATGTGTGTGATGTCCTTAGGTTAGTTAGGTTTAAGTAGTTCTAAGTTCTAGGGGACTGATAACCACAGCAGTTGAGTCCCATAGTGCTCAGAGCCATTTTTTTTTATTCTTAAAGAATAATTACAGTTGCGTAATAAAAAATTCTTTCAAGGCTTAGAGCCTTTACTTAGAGTTGCCGGATTTTCGAATTATTCCTCACATTAGCGTCGGGAATATCGGTTTCCCTTATTCAACCGCCATTGTCAGTTTTTTAGTTTATTTAAAACTACCTGTAAAAAGCCTGATTGACTATTTTTGCAAACTTTCGTATTCACTATTATCTGGGTACGATATGTTACTAGTGTATGCCATGTAATTTTTCTGTTAACGCAAATGTTTATAAGTTTACCATTTCGTTACTAGATGGCACTACTAATCCTAGTGTCCATCTCATGGCAGAGTCGGTTTATATGCCGCTTAGTCTGATGCCTCTTGCGCTGTGTATGTGCCGGTCTTAGCCAGTAACAGCAGTTAACTTGTGCCGCCACTTACAACCATGGTTTTATCATTCTGAGCTAACTGTTGGTCTTTTTATTGTAATTCTCATTCCTGACTCATGGAAGACAAACATGTCATTTGATGACAGCACTATTGCAGAAATTTTAAAGTTGTTATGTGATTTCAGGGTAAGTACAGTTTACTGGTTTTGGTTGTGAATTTTCACATAGCTATGTATCAGTTTATGTGTATTATCTATACCTTATATATTTTTCTAGATAACCTCTACCATTCTGATGAAGATAGCCTTAAAACTATCGAAACCAGGATGACGTGTTTTTTTAAAAAACGTGGAAGGCGGGGATCAAGAGTTATCAACATGCCAGAAAAGTAATTGTTTGAAACATAGCCCAGGTAGACACGCAGTGGCTGTAAGATCCTATCAATAACGAAGTGAGAATAGCATGCCACTACCGCTGCTCGCCCGGTCTCGGATGAGCCTTCAAGAATTTAAATGAGGCTTCAATAATTTAACTAAGTGTCAGAAAACGCCTAACTTCGTTCATTGCTAACCTTCTGATGCTGCTTGATATTCTTACCATAATTGTTGTATTGAAATATAGCCTGTGTATGATGTAAGTGGCTGTCACTGAAACTTGCCACCTTAAGAAGCTGGCGTTCTGCTTGTTATTGCGCTCTGTCCTTCTACGTCTCCAAGAGAAAAGTCTGCTCAATGTCTGGAATCAAAGTGTACCTGAGAACGAAGTGATATCTAAAAACCGCGTCTTATGTCCCTGCTCTGCACTGAGTTTACGCCATTGAGTTTGTGTCAGAAATACCGTTCAACAGTGAAAAAAGTACTGTACAGTACTGGCATGGCGTAAATGTTAAGTTGTTGTTACTCTCCCAACAAAAAATTCTGTGAAAAAGCATTCTCCGATCAACTGGCTTCCCGCCTACACTGTTTCAGGAACATTCTGGGCTATGGACCTATGTCATTGATTCTATTTTTAGCCCACCAATCTGCGGTCTTTCCATGTTCAACTTCCAGAAAGACGGCTCCAAACCTTCCACTGTCCGCCGGATTCTTTTTAAAGAGTGCCCAATAAACTTCTATCTAGCACTTTGGCGGAAGAATCCCTCATCCTGGCAGGCCTTGGCAACAGGCGGATGGAAAGCGCTTTCACACGGCAGCTAAAAAGCACAGTAAACATAGCTGAATAGTTCTGCTTTCTTTGCGTCCATCAGGATGAGTAAAATCTGTTCAGAAAGCTCCTTCACCCAACCTGCCTTTCGAGAAGTCACCAGGCTGTGGACATTCCCAACCAGACGGAAGCTGTGAGGGCCGGGCGTGAGTCGTGCTTCGGTAGCTCAGATGGTAGAGCACTTGCCCGCGAAAGGCAAAGGTCCCGAGTTCGAGTCTCGGTCGGGCACACAGTTTTAATCTGCCAGGAAGTTTCATATAAGCGCACACTCCGCTGCAGAGTGAAAATCTCATTCTGGAAACATCCCCCAGGCTATGGCTAAGCCATGTCTCCGCAATATCCTTTCTTTGAGGAGTGCCAGTTCTGCAAGGTTCGCAGAAGAGCTTCTGTAAAGTTTGGAAGGTAGGAGTCGAGATACTGGCAGAAGTAAAGCTGTGAGGGCCGGGCGTGAGTCGTGCTTCGGTAGCTCAGATGGTAGAGCACTTGCCCGCGAAAGGCAAAGGTCCCGAGTTCGAGTCTCGGTGGGGCACACAGTTTTAATCTGCCAGGAAGTTTCAGATAGTGTATCTGTTTCAGCATTTCTTTAACCGACGATTTTCGTCCATTGTTCCCTTCCTCGTTGTGATGACAATGTTTGGCCGACACTCTCAACCTTAACTGAAGAAAGTTCTTAATTTCTGTGAGATTCCTGAAAGGGTATTTACCATTGCAGTGAATTTCGCGCTTGTCTTGTTATTCCGTGGAACTCTCTAGGTGTCCAGAGTGACGACGAGATTTCACGTGGCCTGCCTCCGCCATCCTCTTCACCCAGAGATGAATCGTAGCTTTGCTGTACAGTGGGGCATCGTAAGTAGTAATTGTGACAGCGTTTTTAGAGATTAAAAGTAAAATTCAGATTCACATACTTATTCAGGTTACGGTGATCCGGCTATCGTAAGTTTTTAGGCAAGTCCACGGAAAAAACGGGGTAAGTTACATTTTGAACTTTTGTCACGAGAAGGAAATTTAAACTTTCAAGGTTACAAGAAAGTTTTTAAAACACTCCAGTCTAGAGTAACCAATATAATTATGATGCTAAATTTAATGACTGTAAACAAGGTACATTAGAAAATGATAAAAATTGACAAAAGACGGGCCATGCAAAGAAAGTACTCCCTTGCCACGGAAAGAACGAGATAAGGCCATCACTTTTTTGGTAGTCTTTTGTCCCTTATTTGTGTTGTTAAGCTTTGGACGTTTCTTTTTGTTAGTCTTGGATTTTTATTCTCTGTGTGGTAGACTGAAATAGAAATTTCATGCGTCTTGACGACAAAACTATTTAACTTCTTGAAGGTCAGCATATTTTTTGTAAGATATTGGCAGTAACTCTGAAAATATATTCCTGCAATTAGTTATTTGCGAAACAATCTTGATTTGTCCTACAAATAGTTTCATATTGGAAAAGACTTACCATTATATGCTTGCTGAGGCCATACTAATTCGTCATGTCCCAGTGGTTGGCACTCAGGTTCGACGTCCACTAGCAGAACGTTACAAGTCTACTGGTGTCCGAGCTCCACGGTATGAGTCACTGTATCTGAACATTTTATCTCCCTCCACAATCAGACCTACTCTGACTGGTCGTGTCTTGAAAGAACACTTCGGTTTGTAATATGCTTTTAAAAAGGTTGTCCAATTTCGTATAATTTCTTGTTGAACAGGGATGACCGTTTGAAGCCTTGGATTTATTCTTGCGGCTTCACAAGCCTTAATCCATTCTTCTGGTTACTCTGCAACAGTTTTCTTTTTTACAATACCAAAGTTTTAACGCATTTCATATAAGTGTGTCATCTTATTGGAAATACTATTCTGACACTATCTAATCTCTTAACGGTATGAATGGCATAGGGAAGATGTAAGAGCACAGCAAAATTCTTATTCTGTACTGAGCACGGATTACAGAAGAAGACCCATACCTTTGGATCAAGGATTACACTCACATAATTGTGCAAAAAGCTAATAAATTCATTCGCTTCTTTATGCCCTACATCTTCAGTATAAAATATTGCATCGCTGTTGAACAATTGATGAATGTTGAAACTGTAAAATGACAATTGGCGCTTATAATAAATGTAATTAATACTGAGTTTTGGCAAGGCTAGAGGTTTTTTTGAAAGCCCATACATATTGCTTCATTTTCCACTATTTTTTTACTTTCTTGCCTCACTTTTTTTCTTTCTTGAATAAAATATAACAGCCCTTTGCTTGTGAACCTGGTCTTCCGCACTAAGTACTTTTAGCTTTATTTGCAGTTTCTAAATTTTCTGTTTAATAGACATTTAGTGAGAACTTCACATTCAGACCTTTTCATTCTGCTCGAAATTTATCACATGTTGTGCAGTTTTCTGTACGCGGGTACCCAAATGGAAAGTTGAACTTGTTGCTAAATATTTTCCGGCTGTCTCATATGCAACAGGATGTTCAGGGTACTTTTCTTTATATAACTCATGGCATTTTTTATTGGCAGTTCTTCTGGAAGGTAAATTCTCTTCGTTTTTCCCTTGCCATAGTGGCCCTTTGTTCCTTTAAAACCACCTTTGCGGTTTACAACTGCTGCCTCGTTTTCTTTGGATAGTTTCCAAGGCCGATGAACATGCATGCCTCTTTTGTCTTTGGGAGATACTCCTGTATCCTTCATACTTGATTGTATAGTCTGCGATCTGCGCTTTTTTATTCCATTTACAGCAATGAAGGCCTTCTGGCAAACAGGAATTTCACTCATGGTACCGTTTAGTTTGATTCTGACAATGTATCGGAAAGAGAAATCTATGGCATTGGCATAATCATGTTTAGGCCTTCTTCGAGCAATTAATGTCACAGACATTAAGCTGGTTAAGTAGGAAGAGCGATACCTAACAAATTAAAATTTTTGATCAACTGTCCTCTTTTATACAGGTTGATTTGTTTGTAACATTCAAACAATGAGCATTTGCAGTCACTGCCTAACTCATGAGACATTGCCCTAAGGTTCCTCGGTCCCTTCATACATTGCTCATTCTGCCGTAGCTTTTTCCCTTTCTTGCTAACTGATTAACAGATGGTTTCTCACCTTCATCTTGTAATGATCGGCACATTTTAAAGATCGTAAGACGTCAACACTACTATCACACTTCAAGCTAAACACTGTTACTATAAGAAAGACACACAGAGTAAGAAACTCAGCAGATCGTGTATGCAGTTGCAACCCAGCTGACCCCTAACAGGTGTAATGTAGTCTGTGGAAGCAAATCTTGGACTTGCCCAATTCTTTCCGTGGAAAGACCGACTTAGAACGTTTTTTTCCGTTACCACTAAAACTAAAACTCTTTGTATCTCGGTAACTTACCATGTTATTGGAAAGTAATTTTAATTGCGTTGTAGCAGCGACGGCTGGCCGTCAGAATGTGCATTACTTTTTAATTGAAGGGATTATCCCGTTTTTTCTGTGGGGTCTTCAAATGTGCTAACTCACACATTACATCATACAAGCTGGAAAAGCGAAGTACACAAGTTGAGGTGTAGCACAGTGGTTAAAACGTTAAGTCTGTAATCAATAGTGCTGATAATCTTGTCATTGTGCGACCCTAACCCTCAAACACAAAAACGCACACTTTATAATCAATAGGTATCACGTTCGTATCCTGCCACTTCCATAAATTTTAGTTCGTTGTGAACAGAGAGTTATTAGTTTAGGTGTACAATGTCAATTGTAGCGTTCAAAGTATTTCAGTACTGTATACATTTGTGTGTATTGCTTCCAGTGCTCACTGGAGGAAGGCGAGGACAAACCGTCTTCTCTCAATTCCGTATAAGAAATACTCCTCAGTTTGAAGGTGAACTCAACTTTCGTTTGGTAATCGTTTTGTATTTTGAACAATTTATGTGATAGATTTAGTTATCTCAGATTTTAATGAGTGAGGTATTACTTTTGAAATGTCACTTATTACAATGAAATAGAGTTTACAAGCGGCAAGGACTGCCTCACCTCTAATAACGTTTTTCCTAATATTTGCGACATAGTAGGATTATTTTACATCTCGATTGCTTGCCATAAAGAAGAGTGTTCTCTCATGGTCTCCATTTTTGTATAATCAAACTACTGTACCGAAAACAAATTAGAGGACCTGCAAAGGAGCAACGTTATGCGGGCTGCATACAAATCAGACGGAACACAATTCAGATCGTTTTGGTACTTTTGAGCATGATATCGTTATCCCAGCGTTCATCTTAAGGGAGTTAGGGGAATCACAGCAAACCCGAATGTAATTAGCCAGACTGGGATTTGAACCTCCGTCCTTTTGGATACAAGTCCAGTATCTTTACCTCTGCACCACGATTTTTAAATATTCTTTTATTGTGCTGAAATACAATGAATTACAACGTTGTACAAATGCTGATGTAAAGCTTACACCTCTTTCAGTGAACCATCACGTTATTTAGAACGTAACTTCATATTCACGTCTCAGTGTAGACTGCTTATCTTTGTTTGTTTGTTTCTTCCTGTATAATAATACAACAGGGCGCTTATCTAGTTGAATGGTCAGTGTCTCCTATGTGTCGCTCAAAACCACATTAAAATGAAATTTCATGTTGCTCACATGGAAGCTGATAAGCAAAACTTTCCTAATCACGTTTTCACCTAACGCGTCTCCCAAAAGTGCAGGTGGTTGTATCGATGTTCATCTGTTATTTACGTGCTGTAGGTCTTCTCCCACCGCTGGTGTACCCTCTCTCGTAAGCTGATGGTGTTACGTACAACTTTTCTCATGAGGAACCTCTGTAGGTTACATGCAGGCCTTGTTGTATTTTTAGCTTGTCATCACGCGGAATGCTCATGAACGACAAGGAGCATCATTTCAGACGGTCTTTGATGGATGTATTTCTGCACGTCAGCTGAATCAGTTAATTCTACTGCTACTTATCTGTAGTATCTGCTATATTAAGCCTGCCATGGTTTCGTACATTACTGCCGTCTCAGTAATTGTTCCGTGGTGAACTCGTTATTTAACCATGTCTACTAAGCCAAACTAGATGATCTAGAACATTGCATATTAAAGCTAGCTAAACTAAACAGAAAATCTCATCATCCTGTAGCCGTCACTATTAACTTCATCGTGCTTATTTAATACAGTATTCCAAGTCATGATCGAGAGCGAAGGAGACTGGTCAGGTTCCCCAATAGTTGGAAATGGCTTATCTGGTCGGCGAGGCTGATTCCAAAGTAATGCTTGACTATTAAGAAAGACTGATGCATTATGTTTAATGCATTTCTTCAGTCCGCCAAGAACAATAAGGGATAATTCATTGATAATGCCAGACAACCAATGCCGTGGAACCAATTCCTCATGACGCTCCTCCGCAACCGTTGCCGCCAAGTAATTGGACCACTGATGACCAACGTTTAGAGATGCTATCCGACAGCATTGGGTATGACACAGAAGCAGCAACCAGCAGAGTACGTGTTGGTCCAGATCTGGAGTGTTTGCCATCTCAGTAATATCATCTCATCGCATTACCCAGGGAGAACTTAACGACCTCGGTAGGGACTGTAATCTATCACAGGCACAATCTGAGTCACTGGCTTCGCCACTGCAAGGATGATTTGCTCGCTCAGGGTGTAAAAGCGACTTAAAGTAGGAGGCACCAGAGGGAGTCTGAAACCTTTTTGTCTTCCTCCAAAGAGTTGTTGTACTATAGTGACATCAAAGTTTTATTTGGAGATCTGCTTCATGTTTTCAGCCCTGAGGAATAGAGCCTCTTTATTGTTTCCTCAAAATCAAGTTTGAAGGCAGTCCTCCTTCAAAATGATGATAGATATCCCTCACATCCCGTCGGATACTCGCGTAGTAAGAAACAGACTTATGAAATATATATATGGTGTCTGTTCTTTCGGTCGTGTCTGAAAGAATAGATATTTCAAATAAATATAATCAAGGCGAAGACGGTCTATGATCCCTTCAGTGCAGATGCACACCAGGCTCGAAATCTTACTGGAATCGTCGAGAAGCCGTGAGTAATGAGGCTAATGAGCAACGTGTCTGGATGGCGTTGTGGTTAACGCATTTACCTAGTAAGCAGGAGACTCGGATTCGAATCCCTGTCCGCTACAAATTTTCAGCTTATCCCATCGATATAATTCAATGCCATTTGGAAGCTAATGTCTTTAATATCCTCGTGTCTAGACTTATGAAACTATGTGAGATTTTCTCCGTTACTTATACTGTTATATGGACAGCTGGACATTGTGTACAGATCCGAAAGTGATAGGGTTGTTGACCGGTATACAACCAGGTTAAACGTGGTACTGCTGCTTTTTGTGCAGGTGGGAAAGTCCCAACACGAAAAAACATTCCGTACGTAAAGAGTGGCCTAGATGAAACGCCTACATTGCAGGTAAAATGAGAGTGTTGTATTAGCCGATACTAAACCCTAAATATGTATATCTCCCACTCCTGCACATTAAAATAGGGTTTATTAAGATATTTGTGAAAGTGCTGGACAGAGAAGGGGAAGCTTTTTTACACTTGAAGGTAAAGTTTCCCAGTATCAGCGGTGCAAAGATTAAAGAGGGAGCATTTGCTGGCCCCCAAATGGTTCAAATGGCTCTGAGCACTATGGGACTTAACATCTGAGGTCATCAGTCCCCTAGAACTTAGATCTACTTAAACCTAAATAACCTAAGGTCTTCTCACACATCCATACTCGAGGCAGGATTGGAACCTGCGACCGTAGCGGTCGCGCGGTTCCAGACTGAAGCGCCTACAACCGCTAGGCCACACCGGCCGGCGGCCCAGGAATACGACAGCATATGCAGCATACAGATTTCACCAAATCCTTCAGTCAGACTGAAAAAGGTGCATGAACTGCCTTCAGGTCGGTGAGTACGCACTTTCTTGGAAATCACAAACGTGATCTCTATAAAGAGATTGCGAACAATATGATGTTTCCAACGAATGAGCCGTCACCAAAGTTACATTTCCTCGATTGACTTCTTTACTTTGTTGTTCAAAATTTTGGGGTACAAGTGATGAACATGCGGCACGTGTCCACCAGGACGCTGTAGTAATGAAGAAACTAATTGTGGGGTAGGGGAACTGCAACATTTCACAGAATATTGTTGTCCTTTTTTAGAGCCATTGCAGAACACGAATACAAAAGAGAAGGGCCAAAAATATCCCTCTAATCTTACCGCCGAGTAAAATGTTTTTTTTCAAAGGTTTAAAAATTATTTATTTTCGTAAATAAAAAAACCTCTATTACTGGAAAACGGTATGCTATGCGAATCTTTTATTTTCAAACCCTTATTCCCCATAAACATGACAAGTGTAGAAACAAAATTGTATCCACATGGCAGTCAAAAATTAAAACGTGTTGAACAGTGTTATCAATCAAACAGCCGTTGACTGAGAAACCAGAAATATACGCCTTCACGTAACAACTCACGAAGTAGCAGCGAAAGTCTTAGTGATAAAACTAATGAGGCTAAGCTGACGATCCTCAGAAATCAGTCTCTCGTTTTACCGAATCCTGCATGTCATCCCTGGGGCCCGTCTCTTACCGTACGTTAAAATGGTTCAAATGGCTCTGAGCACTATGGGACTTAACTTCTGAAGTCATCAGTCACCTAGAACTTAGAACTACTTAAACCTAACTAACCTAAGGACATCACACACATCCATGCCCGAGGTAGGATTCGAACCTGCGACTGTAGCGGTCGCGCGGTTCCAGACTGTAGTGCCTAGAACCGCTCGGCCACCCCGGCCTTTACCGTTCGTCTGGCAGTTGCAAAGCTAGTGTAGCTGTAACGTATTCGGGACACTATTATCTTGGAGACCCTTTCACTCCGTATTTAAACGAGGCAACTTACACTGGACAAGTCCTAACGAGCTCGTTACCATGCACACTTCATCAATGGTCATCAGCATCATCATCAAGTATCGTGGTTATCAAGATTTAACAATTTATCTGTCACTAGATACGGTAGTGAGAAAAGTATGGGTATGTCTTATCCGTTAGTTCTTATATCGCGGTAACGTTGGCGCATTCGCTGCTGTATATTAATGCTAGGAAAGTGGGTTACACGAGGGCTTCATTTATTATATGCTCTTAAGATTCTCTATCCAATTTGTTGGCCCGTATTTTATAAGTTTTGAGAGCCGTCATGAAGCCAGTATCTATGATATCTGTCAGAACCTGCAGCTTGCATGACGATTCGTCGTCAGGCAGAGAATGTAACCTAATATGTTTTGCGCTTTTGAAATAGCATTTCTGCCTTAAAGACATTTAGGCCGTAGTGACATCTGTACAGATTATTATCTTTAGTTATTAATCCGAACTGCAGCTCGCAAGAACAATTTACTTAAGGTCTTCCCGAAATATATCATATATCAAACGTGATGATCACGCAACCCATTAAAAGTGTTAGTTATGTGGCAGGTAATTAAATCCTATAAGCGATGCGCTATTATTTAAAGAGAAAACCTTTCTCTGGGACGTAGTCTTCAGTAACACTACACGAGGCATTAGGTACAGCCACTACAAAAGATTCCAATGCAGATTTATTACCAGCCATTTGAAAGAAAGGTAAAGACTTCACGCCAGAGCAGGTGTACGTCCTGTTTGTCGGCGCCCATTAATCGCTAAGTTTAAAAAATTAGAAAGATAGAATGAAGGGCAACAGTATTTACAAGCTTCACTGACACACGGAATCACATCCATTTTCATTACGTATCGTCTCAACAAAGAGTCAACTACAAGCCACACAAGTTGAAGTTTCTTCGTATTGATCTATAATTTCAAATAAATACAGATTTTATTGTTTTAGGCGATTTAGTTAGATTCTTACATGCGAAATTATATAAACTTATTTAAATGAAACAGGTCAAATTCTCTGAATTTTACCACCATCAGCAACTCAAAACCCACAATGGGATGACTTCTCCTGGCATTAGAATCTCCTGTTGCCCCTGCGAGTTTTCTGAATTTACATACCCACCTTTCATTACGTCATCGTCTCGCTCTTTTTCTGAATTCTGAAAAGACCTCCCATGATCCATCTATCGTCTATTCAGCTGGCCGCGCGGTTTGAGGCACTATGTCACGGAATGCGCGGCCCCTCCCGCCGGAGGTTAGAGTTCTCTCTCAGGCATGTGTGTGTGTGTGTGTGTGTGTGTGTGTGTGTGTGTGTGTGTGTGTGTGTGTGTGTGTGTTGTTCTTAGCATAAGTTATTTTAAGTAGTGTGTAAGTCTAGTGACCGATGACCTCAGCAGGTTGGTCCCTTAGGAATCCACACACACTTCACCTGGCTATACGCAGTATCTACATGCATTTCCTTCTAGCCACAGTCATCTCTACGCCCGCTACTCCAGTCTGTTCCCTACTCACTTATTTTCCTGTCCCTTCTAGTAATCTCGTAATTTCCAACATCTGCCTTTTCACTGATCTCTGAGCCTCAGTCGAAGCCATAATGGGAGTTCAAGTCTCATTACGACATAAAAAACTGGTAAAACACACAACCTGCAATTTTTTGTTTAAGACAAGAGATAACTTTAGTTTTTAAAACTGTATTTAGTCCACCAAAATAATTCAAATACTACTTTACCTCTCTGCTTACTTCTTTTCTTTCCATCCATACTTTGTCTCGAGTTACTCTAAAATCTATATTCTACGATACCTTCACTATTTGCTATCTTTTACTTTTTGCTATGTTATTATTCATTATTTTAGTTTTATTGGAATTGATTTGTTATTAGGTGTGCCAGGTGTAAAAAGGCATATGCGTCAAAACCAACTTTTTCGACACGTCCCTCGCACGTATTCATCCTGTGACTAAAGTTATGCCTATACTTTCATTACGGTTTCCATATCTACTAGTGGGTTATGAGTACACAACGTTACAAAAAGAAAACGAAATTGCGTGTGAAGTGAAATAACGCTTCATGAAATTGTACTATCTGGCTCTGAGATATATTTATTTACATCTGCTGGCACAAACTTCCATACGTCGAGCAGCAGTGGCACGTCAGGAACCGGTGACTCGATGTACATGACGCTCGCAATGGAAATCTCGAGATTCGCCTCTCCACCAAATGTAGCAACAATGGTTTGCCTAGCCGATGTTGAGAATTAGCATATTCTCTTACACTATATCTTATAATATTTCTTAACATTTAACATTTCTTTATACAGCTCATATTATGGTTTATTTCGAGAAGTTTCTTTGTTGAAGTATTCACTACCAGCTATTGAAATTGCTACATAAAGACGATAAGCAGATGATTAACGGGTATTCATTGGACAAATATATTATATTAGAACTGATATGTGATTACATTTTCATGCAATTTCGGTGCATAGATCCCGAGAAATCAGTAACCAGAACAACCACCTCTGGCCTTAAAGACGGCCTTGATACGCCTGGGCATTGAGTCAGACAGAGCTTGGATGGCGTGTACAGGTACAGCTGCCCATGCATCTTCAACACGATACCACAGTTCATCAAGAGTAGTGACTGGCGTATTGTGACGAGCCAGTTGCGCGGCCGCCATTGACCAGACGTTTTCAAATGGTGACAGATCTGGAGAATGTGCTGGCCAGGGCAGCAGTCGACCATTTTCTGTATCTAGAAAGGCCCGTACAGGACCTGCAACATCCGGTCGTGCATTATCCTGCTGAAATGTAGGGTTTCGCAGGGATCGAGTGAAGGGTAGAGCCACGGGTTGTAACAAATCTGAAATGTAACGTCCACTGTTCAAAGTGCCGTCAATGCGAACAAGAGGTTACCGAGATTTGTGAACAATGGCACCCCATACCATCACGCCGGGTGATAGGCCAGTATGGTGATGACGAATACACGCTTCCAATGTGCGTTCACCGCGATGTCGCCAAACACGGATGCTACCATCATGATGCTGTAAACAGAACCTGGATTCATCCGAAAAAATGACGTTTTGCCATTCGTGCACCCAGGTTCGTCGTTGAGTACACCATCGCAGGCGCTCCTGTCTGTGAAGCAGCGTCAAGGGTAACCGCAACCATGGTCTCCGAGCTGACAGTCCATACTGCTGCAAACGTCGTCGAACTGTTCGTGCAGATGGTTGTTGTCTAGCAAACGTTCCCACCTGTTGACTCAGGGATCGCTACGTGGCTGCACGATCCGTTAAAGCCATGCCGATAAGCTGCTTGTCATCTCGAGTGCTAGTGATACGAGGACGTTGGGATCGATCACGGCGTTCCGTATTACCCTCCTGAACCCACCGATTCCATGTTCTGCTAACAGTCATTGGATCTCGACCAACGCGAGCAGCAATGTCGCGATACGATTAACCGCAATCGCGATAGGTTACAATCCGACCTTTATCAAAGTCGTAAACGTGATGGTACGCATTTCTCCTCCTTACACGAGGCATCACACAACGCCGGTCAACTGCTGTTTGTGTATGAGAAATCGGTTGGAAACTTCCCTCATGTCAGCACCGGCGCCACCGGCGCCAACCTTGTGTGAGTGCTCTGAAGAGCTAATCATTTGCATATCTCAGCATCTTCTTCCTGTCGGTTAAATTTCGCCTCTGTAGTAAGTCATCTTAGTGGTGTAGCAATTTTAATGGCCAGTAGTGTATTTCACGCGCTGTAAAATAAATCTAATTCCCTCAAGTACAACTCTTTATATTTCTGGTTTTGCCTGCTTTCCCTTTGCTGTAGCTTTTCGCCAGTTTCAAACTGTTGTTAAACAATTTACTTCTGTATCGACATGATGAACATTTATAACAATAATAATATTTCAGAAATATACTATCCGCTATTGCAACCGACAAGGTGAATAACACGTTTATGTGACAAATAAAACTAAAAACAAAAGTATCCATAAATTTGAAGTCCATCTTAGTATTGGCCTTTCATTTCCACAGACATGCATCAAACTCTCCGCTGAGTGAATCCTTTTATGGAACAAAAGGTGTATATAATATGTCCGTAAGCGGTTCCATCGGTAGGATTCCATCCTCGATTAAATAATTTGTTTGTTAGAGTTAATTCACCTCTTCTTCGTCTGGGACGCAGTCCCTTGGAATCACGAAATCTGCAGAATGTTATTTTACCTGAGTTATTGGTATGCTTTCGTTTCGTCTCGGATAACTTTGCCTACTTTTAAACGCGCTCTACTAAGTTATTCCACTTGTTGTTCAAGTTAACCTATACTGTAATAAAACAGTAAATTGGCATCAGCAAAACAAAGAAGGTTCAGATACAGTCCACTAGCGCGTATCGCTTTTTCATTTTCGCGAATTATGAATCTGTAAACTTCTTCTTGGTCTGTTGAGATTAGTTTTATTGATATGGAAACTCTTTGTCTGACTCCCATTTCAATAGTAAATTTTCCCCTATACTGAAGAAGTCTGATGGAAGCTATAGCGTTGACGTATATGTACTTCAGTACAGTAAGGTAGGCTGAATAAATACCATACCGCACATTTCTAGAATTTTCTTTACTAGCTGCAAATAAATCACACTTAAGAGACAAAACATATTAGCTGTTGTCTCCATGCTTCATTTAGTATACTAGCTTATTCTTTAATTAATTTCAGTGTTCGGTCTTAGATTACTTCCAGAGAACTGATTGCACCTTTCCGTTCCAAGGAGAAGTAAAATAAGTATTACGTTCGTGGACGACGAGGTCGTTATAGATCAAGCACTGTTTTGGATTGATCAAGTATGGTGAAGAAAATAATTGGTGTCCTTTTCAGTGTATGCACATCAATATTTTTTTATCTTTTTTGACATTTGTAAATTAGTATCAGACCAAGATCCGAACCCAGATATCCTGCTTATTGTTTTAACCAATTCGGCCATCCGAGCACTGCTCGAAGACGGACTTAAGCCTTCAGTTTCATTGATATGCCCCGGATCTGTTACTACCGAGCACTATTGGTAGATTTTCTCCAATGGCGTAAATATTGTAAGAATAGCATTACTGGGTAATCTGGTGGAGGGTTTTGGCTATGCCACCGGAAGGAATGTTAATACCGATGGAAGCGCTCAAATCATAGACTCCCACAAATTCTCTGGGAGGTCGTCTGGTTATAGTGTTCGGCAATAAAACTAAGGTTTGAATCGGTCCTATGCGTGAGCTCGGATGTCGTAATTGGTCGAAGGTCGATTCGCACCGCACGTCAACGGAAAGTGTCTGAACGAATGGGATCGTCATCGTCAAATGACATATTTTCGTACTAGACGGAACGCCAACGCACTGCATAACATCGAAAAAAGTTATGACCGGCAAAACTGACGTTATGAGATACTTCTCGTCTTACAAAATGTCAGAACATACAGTGCTACAGAGATGGTGGACTAAATGAATCATAACGGACATTACTAATAAACTAACAGTTAGTTTAGAGTTTATTAAGGGCTAAAGCCCCCGCCCCCCCCCCCCCCCCCCCCCCCATGAACCATGCACCTTGCCGTTGGTGGGGAGGCTTGCGTGCCTCAGCGATACAGATAGCCGTACCGTAGGTGCAACCACAACGGAGGGGTATCTGTTGAGAGGCCAGACAAACGTGTGGTTCCTGAAGAGGGGCAGCAGCCTTTTCAGTAGTTGCAGGGACTACAGTCTGGATGATTGACTGATCTGGCCTTGTAACAATAACGAAAACAGCCTTGCTGTGCTGGTACTGCGAACGGCTGAAAGCAAGGGGAAACTACAGCCGTAATTTTTCCCGAGGGCATGCAGCTTTGCTGTATGATTAAATGACGATGGCATCCTCTTGGGTAAAATATTCCCGAGGTAAAATAGTCCTCCATTTGGATCTCCGGGCGGGGACTACTCAAGAGGATGTCGTTATCAGGAGAAAGAAAACTGGCGTTCTACGGGTCGCCGCGTGGAATGTCAGATCCCTTAACCGGGCAAGTAGGTTACAAAATTTAAAAAGGGAAATGGATAGGTTAAAGTTAGATATAGTGGGAATTAGTGAAGTTCGGTGGCAGGAGGAACAAGACTTCTGGTCAGGTGACTACAGGGTTATAAACACAAAATCAAATAGGGGTAATGCAGGAGTAGGATTAATAATGAATAGGAAAATAGGAATGCGGGTAAGCTACTACAAACAACATAATGAACGCATTATTGTGGCCAAGATAGATACGAAGCCCACACCTACTACAGTAGTACAAGTTTATATGCCAACTAGCTCTGCAGATGACGAAGATATTGAAGAAATGTACGATCAAATAAAAGAAATTATTCAGATAGTGAAGGGTGACGAAAATTTAATAGTCATAGGTGACTGGAATTCAGTAGTAGGAAAAGGGAGAGAAGGAAACGTAGTAGGTGAATATGGAATGGGGCAAAGAAATGAAAGAGGAAGCCGCCTGGTAGAATTTTGCACAGAGCACAACTTAATCATAGGTAACACTTCGTTCAAGAATCATAAAAGAAGGCTGGATACATGGAAGAAGCCTGGTGATACTGACAGGTTTCAGAGAGATTATATATTGGTAAGGCGGGGATTTAGGAACCAGGTTTTAAATTGTAAGACATTTCCAGGGGCAGATGTGGACTCTGACCACAATCTATTGCTTATGACCTGTAGATTAAAACTGAAGAAACTGCAAAAATGTGGGAATTTAAAGAGATGGGACCTGGATAAACTAAAAGAACCAGAGGTTGGACGGAGTTTCAAGGAGAGCATAAGGGAGCAATTGACAGGAATGGGGGAAAGAAATACAATAGAAGAAGAATGGGTAGCTTTGAGGCATGAAGTAGTGAAGGCAGCAGAGGATCAAGTAGGTAAAAAGACGTGGGCTAGTAGAAATCCTTGGGTAACAGAAGAAATATTGAATTTAATTGATGAAACGAGAAAATATAAAATGCAGTAAATGAAGCAGGGAAAAAGGAATACAAACGTCTCAAAAATGACATCGACAGGAAGTGCAAAATGGCTAAGCAGGGATGGCTAGAGGACAAATGTAAGGATGTAGAGGCTTATCTCACAAGGGGTAAGGTAGATACTGCCTAGAGGAAAATTAAAGAGACCTTTGGAGAAGAGAGTACCACTTGTATGAATATTAAGAGCTCAGATGGAAACCCAGTTCTAACCAAAGAAGGGAAAGAGGAAAGGTGGAACGAGTATATAGAGGGTCTATACAAGGGCGATGTACTTGAGGACAATATTATGGAAATGGAAGAGGATGTAGATGAAGATAAAATGGGAGATACGATACTGCGTGAAGAGTTTGACAGAGCACTGAAAGACCTGAGTCGAAACAAGGCCCCTGGAGTAGACAACATTCCATTGGAACTACTGACGGCCTTGGGAGAGCCAGTCCTGACAAAACTCTACCATCTAGTGAGCAAGATGAATGAGACAGGCGAAATACCCTCAGACTTCAAGAAGAATATAATAATTCCAATCCCAAAGAAAGCAGGTGCTGACAGATGTGAAAATTACCGAACTATCAGTTTAATAAGCCACGGCTGCAAAATACTAACGCGAATTCTTTACAGACGAATGGAAAAACTAGTAGAAGCCGACCTCGGGGAAAATCAGTTTGGATTCCGTAGAAATGTTGGAACACGTGAGGCAATACTGACCCTACGACTTACCTTAGAAGCTAGATTAAGGAAGGGCAAACCTACGTTTCTAGCATTTGTAGACTTAGAGAAAGCTTTTGCCAATGTTGACTGGAATACTCTCTTTCAAATTCTGAAGGTGGCAGGGGTAAAATACAGGGAGCGAAAGGCTATTTACAATTTGTACAGAAACCAAATGGCAGTTATAAGAGTCGAGGGACATGAAAGGGAAGCAGTGGTTGGGAAGGGAGTGAGACAGGGCTGTAGTCTATCCCCGATGTTATTCAATCTGTATATTGAGCAAGCAGTGAAGGAAACAAAAGAAAAATTCGGAGTAGGTATTAAAGTCCATGGAGAAGAAATAAAAACTCTGAGGTTCGCCAATGACGTCGTAATTCTGTCAGAGACAGCAAAGGACTAGGAAGAGCAGTTGAACGGAATGGACCGTGTCTTGAAAGGAGGATATAAGATGACCATCAACAAAAGCAAAACGAGGATAATGGAATGTAGTCGAATAAAGTCGGGTGATGCTGAGGGAATTAGATTAGGAAATGAGACACTTAAAGTAGTAAAGGAGTTTTGCTATTTGGGGAGCAAAACAACTGATGATGGTCGAAGTAGAGAGGATATAAAATGTAGACTTGCAATGGCAAGGAAAGCGTTTCTGAAGAAGAGAAGTTTGTTAACATCGAGTTTAGATGTAAGTGTCAGGAAGTCATTTCTGAAAGTATTTGTATGGAGTGTAGCCATGTATGGAAGTGAATCATGGACGATAAATAGTTTGCACAAGAAGAGAATAGAAGCTTTCGAAATGTGGCGCTACAGAAGAATGCTGAAGATTAGATGGGTAGATCACATAACTAACGAGGAAGTATTGAATCGGGTTGGGGAGAAGAGAAGTTTGTGGCACTACTTGACCAGAAGAAGGGATCGGTTGGTAGGACATGTTCTGAGGCATCAAGGGATCACCAATTTAGTATTGGAGGGCAGCGTGGAGGGTAAAAATCGTAGAGGGAGACCAAGAGATGACTACACTAAGCAGATTCAGAAGGATGTAGGTTGCAGTAGGTACTGGGAGATGAAGAAGCTTGCACAGGATAGAGTAGCATGGAGAGCTGCATCAAACCAGTTTCAGGACTGAAGACCACAACAACAACAAGGGCTAAAGCAAAGCTCATAACGGACGTTCTTCATCAGATTTGCACTGCAAGTTTGACACGTTTATAAAATGTGAAACAATAGGAATCAAACAATATTTAGAAGGCAATATACAAGAGTGGTCAAAAACAGTCTGAAAATCTTGTAAGAGAGTTACTCGAGAGGTTGTGCTGAAAAATATTCGTTAACAATATAATTCGATACGTTGCACCGTTTACGAGTTAATTAGCATTGAACTTAGCCAATTAGGCCAACGCTCGCGCGAATTCAAGCGGTCCGACAAAGAAAGGTACGGTCAAACGTGTCCTGCATTTGGTTGCTAAAGATGAAGAAGAGAGCGATACGAAAAGTGGACTTGGACGGTAGTAAGGATCGAACCGGAGCCAAAGGCTGAGCAGTCTCGTGCGCTATCATCTACGCTATGAGAACAACTGACACATAGTATCTGGTGAGTCGCTTGATTTTGCGTGCGCAACGTCCTGATTGGGTAACTTCAACGCTAATTAATTCGTAAACAGTGCAACGTACAGAATTTTTTTCTAAATAATTATTATTAGGTGCAACCTGCCCTGCAACACTCTTACAAGATTTTCAGACTGTTTATGACCACCTCATATAACAATTTTTTTATTCATCACATTGTGTTTTGTTTTCTCTCCACGCAATTAAAATATATCCTTCAATAAAGCTCACATTTTCTCTGTTAAGAAGAGTTTTATTTATGTTCTGCCTTACGTAGAGTATAGGCCTTTTCTTTTTCCAGGTATTGTGTAACTTAAATAACTGTTTCCTTTGAGATATTTGGTCTATTTTGTGGAAGAACACTTACAGACAAAATATTCAGGCCCTCATTTAACCTTCGAAAAAATAAATAAAACAATAAAATATACATTATGAGGCCCCAAAAGAACAAAATGAACTACTATAACATGTGTAAGAGAGGCAATAATAGGTTACCTTCCAATATTAGCAGACGACACCACCGTCCGTCCACGTATGTCAGCATCAAAACTTTTTTTCGAGAGAATCCTTGAAGTCGGTGTTCCAATCATCCGGTTCCCCTCCTGTCCGGTGAGACTGTCTGTGTGAATCTAGTTTAAGGTCACTACGAACCTATTGTGATATAAATTACGAACTCCTAAGGTAAATTATATCATTGTAACTGCGTCGATGGACAAATATCTTTTTTTTTTAATTTCAGTGTTCCCATGATTGGCATCCAAGACAGCATTCGTCTTAGTCTATTTACGGCAACTACGGACAAGAATTTAAGCTTCACATCTCCTGAATGGAAGTTCAATGCATTAACAAGTACACCATTTCGCTCAGTACATAATGGACCATGAATTATCGTGCTGATATGAGTGATCGATGACTGTGATTGTAGATATTATGAACATGAAATGAAATACTTTCGAAAAAATATTATTTACCGTGCAATCTCTATTACTTTTTTAACTTATACAGACCGCTCGAGTGTCTGAGATGATAAACGAAAACTAATATGCCCATGGAAGCGAACATGAAGAACAATATATTATACTTTGGAACCACCTAACATCATCTCTGTGGTTAGCTTTTGATTTAAATTTTTTCCAATATTCTTGTACCTTGATTTACTAGAAATGCAATTCAGGTATCAGTGCAAACGTTTTCTGAGACAGATTTTATCTGAACGACAATCTGTCGTTGATCTAGTGCTCTGATTCGGACTCAGCCTATCTGAACTACTTCCCTGTATCCTAATATGTGGAATTATCGGGTGATCAACAAGTCAGTATAAATTTGAAAACTGAATAAATCACGGGATGGAGAGGTACAAATTGACACACATGCTTATAATGACATGGGGTTTTATTAGAACCAAAAAACTACAAGCGTTCAAAAAATGCCCCACAGATGGCGCTTCATCTGATCAGAATAGCAATAATTAGCATAACAAAGTAAGACAAAGCAAAGATGATGTTCTTTACAGGAAATGCTCAATATGCCCACCATCATTCCTCAACAATAGCTGTAGTCGAAGGATAATGTTGTGAACAGCACTGTAAAGCATGTCCGGAGTTATGGTGAGGCATTGACGTCGGATGTTGTCTTTCAGCATCCCTAGACATGTCGGTCGATCGCGATACACTTGCGACTTTAGGTAACCCCAAAGCCAATAATCGCACGGACTGAGGTCTGGGGACCTGGAAGACCCAGCATGACGAAAGTAGCTGCTGAGCACACGATCATCACCAAACGACGCGCGCAGGAGATCTTTCACGCGTGTAGCAATATGGTTTTTTTTTTTTGTTCTAATAAAACCACATGTCATTCCAAGCATGTGTGTCAATTTTTACCTCTCTATCTACATTATTCCGAGGTTTATAAAGTTTTCAAATTTATACAGATTTTTTGATCACCCGGTAGATTTGACGTAATATAAACTGCTGGGCAAAATAATTAATGGAAAAATGAATGGATGACAGTAATTGGATTAATATTCTGTTACACATCAAGCAGTAGCGCATCGAATGCAACATGATCGTGGAATATTGAAGTTCTCGAGAGATCCAAAATATCGCAGTATATTAACTGTTGCGATAAATTATGCGTAATTGGACATTTGCAGTGCTACCTGAATAACACTTGCACTAAATCAAGATATTCAGAGTCTTCAGTTTCGTGTTACTGGTCTTACGTTTGCCCACTTGTGTTTAAATGAAATAATATCTGTCTTTCATAGATTTTAGTGTTTATAGTCTGGAAAAGAAATCATCTAATTACAGATTAGGGGCATATTTCATTTTGCTGAAGACGAGAACGATGATTAGATGTAAGTGCTACGACTGTAACCGTTCTGCAGAGTAAGAAATAAATTGGCCGCAAACAATACGGAAAGTAAACAAGCGGACAGCATTCCGAGGACTGCCCACGCCGAACCATATATCCACAGCGCGAGACATTCGATTCAAATTTCTTTTCAGCCATAACGGCACTCGGCGAAAGAGTAACAATAAATTTAGCGAAATAATGAATTTACTACGTATAGCGTGTCTGTCGCATTTTATTACGGCGCCCCGGCGATTGTTTTATATCGCCCGCGGCCGGAATCGTTAAACAAACAAGTGTGCGCCGGGCGGCGGGCAGTGCCGGCCGCGTGGCGTTCGTTTTGTGCCGCAGCTGGCCCACGGGCTGCGACACTCGGGGACGAACAATGCGGGACCACCTACAACGCTCCTCTCGCACCTGGGGCCCTCGCCAATTTTGGAACGGACGTGTTTGTTCTGCCGGAGATACGATACCGCCGCGCTGCTGCCTGCGGGCTGCGGAATGTCATCTGACGAGGGCAACCGGGGCAGCAAGTAGTACTACAAATACTTACTCCAAGGCGAAAGAAAGTAAGGGTACATCTTACAGTCTTCTCATTACAGGCGGAGAACTAACTAGAATGATTACGTCATGGCAATGAAAGTTTACAACAGACCTGGACTCGAACCCGGATTACATGCTTTTCGCGAGCAGTCGCCTTGACCCTAAGGGGTTGCCCTTTTTTTTAATTTTTAATTTAAGAGCCGCCATCCTCCCCTTCTAGCATTTGCATCACCTTCGTCTGTGCCATGATTGCGTTAGTAAATTGAAGCCCTCTGCTGTAATGTATGGTCAGAATACAATCGGCGAGAAATAGGGTTACGACGTTTATAACATAGTAAGTTACGTATTTTATTCATATTAGTTGGTAGCTTTACTTTAAACTGACACATGGCAGATAGGACTTCAGAGTCTTGCTAATGGCAACCCTGTCATGATGTGTGCTTGTAAACATTGGTAAGCGACAAAATGTTGAAATGTGTGTAAATTCCTAAGGGACCAAACTGCTGAGGTCTTCAGTCCATAGACTTACACACTACTTAAACTAACTTATGCTAAGAGCAACACAAAATGCTTCAAATAGCTCTGAGCACTATGGGACTTAACATCTGAGGTCATCAGTCCCCTAGAACCTAGAACTGCTTAAACCTAACTAACCTAAGATTCGAACCCGCGACCGTAGCGGTCGTGCGGTTCCAGATTGTAGCGCCTAGAACCGCTCGGCCATAACGGCTGGCTAAGGACGACAACACACACACACACACACACACACCAATGCCCGAGGGAGGACTCAAACCTCCAGCGGGAGGGGGTAGGTGACAAAATCATGGGCGAGAGTGTAGTGACACGTGTCAGGAAAATGTTCTTCGGGGACGATTTGTATAAGGATGATATGTATAAATTCGACACAGCTAGCGGTCCTGAATATGGTTCCGAACGCAAATGCACTTTGAAAGTTGTTGCTAATCAGGTAAATGTGAAGATTTTGTTAAACACGTAAAAAATCTTGATTTACGTCCCTTGCCATTGTTTACGTGACTTTATGTGACACTGTGGCGGTAGAAATTTAAGCACCATCCTTAACATTGTTTTCGTACTGTAGTAAGGTGCTCGCTGAAGTTCATTTTATATTTTGCTGTATCATAGACTAACTTTTGAGGTTATTATACTTTATTGCTCCAAAACTCGTTTATGCGATTCTTAGTATGACAAGCTGAAACAACTCGGAACTTTTAAATCTCTATTTTTGAGGTATTCATTTACCTAGTCAGTAAGCAGTGGTTAAACAATGCTAAGCCATGTTAATTGCACTCAGTTTGTAAGTAAACTATGTTAAGTATCCATAGTCGAAATTTAAGAATTTTAAAAGAATATCTTTACTTTAGGTGTATCAAAATCACTTATCTGTAAAAAAAAAATCACATTACATTTTCTCGAAACGTCTTATTAATGAGATTTTACTAAAACTTCATTGCGCAGTTTCACAAAACAGCCAACTTGTTCTTTACCATTGTTTACAGACGAGGTCTTTTAGTAAAGGAAGTGTTCGTCTTCTCGAAAAGATTTTCGTCTCCTAAGACGTGTTGGGTGTCCAGCCGCAGTTAACTAATATTTCCTTTGTGACTGCTACTTACGGTATGCACTGTAATAGCTGTCTGAATAGGTCTTCGCCTGTGAACCGAAGTTCTGTTGTAAATTAGCCGTCCCAAGGATATCAATGGCCTACAGCCCTGTATCCGAAAAGAAAGAAAAAAACGTGATTGCTGGTAGGGTGCATAAATTCCAACCTGGAACGATGAGTGAATCTGATACACTTTCTGATGCTTGGTTGATCACATAGTTTGCCATTTTTCTTTTAGTGTCCGTGTTGTGACTTTAGAGCGAAACAATCTGCCCTCCACAGACTGAAGAAAAAAGAAAGTTCAGATTGAAAACTGATTACACATTCAGCGTCACACAGTAAGAGGAATCTACTTTTACAAACATCAAAGATTACAGGAAAGCAAGCGTGCGTCCGTTCTGACAGATAGCACATGCTTTACTGTAGCATGATGCGAATATTGTATCACAACTGCCACAACACAAGTTATATTTCCAATCGGTTCTCGTGAAGTTGGTTTTTCATTACTTATGTGGAAGGTGATGACAAGCTACGCTGCAGTCTGAAAAAGAAAGTCGTAATTGGCCCCACGTAAGTGCAGTGTGGTGTTTCGGCTTGAAATATTTACTTCTACTTTCTCGATAAATCCTATACACATTTCGCTGTAAATGTTTTTTTTGTTTGCAGGCGGTGTTCTGGTAAATAAATAAAAGTGATTTTTTCAATAGCATACACTATGTAGTCTCCAACAAAATACAATGTCCCTCTCTCTTTACAGTTCCGAACATTTTTTCGAAGCACATCTCCCATTTTACAAACACAAAAGTTCTATGTCGCTGTTATACCTCTAAATCAAATATTATTGAAGCCTACACTTTTATAACATCGTCGATGCCACGTGATTAGTGTCGCTGATTCTCTTCTCCCTCTTTAAAGTTTCCATCGCTCACATATCGATGACACTCGCGTCGCCTTGTCGGATCGTCTTTCTCAATGCCGTACAACAGCAGTCTTTTAGTGGCATAAAAAATTAATTAACCTCCACTCCCCTAACTACTACCTAGCTTATAGAGAAAAACATGTAACTTAAATTATAATTGCTTTTGTGTGCTAGGAACATATCTGCATTCCTTACGGAAAAATACACATTGATTACTACTGAAACCGACTGAAACTAGCTAATCTTCACCAGAAAAAAAATTCACCCGTAGAAGTGTTACCTTACTCAATGGTGCACTACGATAATCTTAGGTTACACATCAGGTACAGGTAAGCAGTAGAATAAGAAGAAAATTAAAATAAAATTAAAAGCTGCTACAAATTTCCTAAACACAGCGTACGGAAAATTAAAAACGCCCATAAATTTAAATGTCTTAGTGAAACAGTACAGAAGGATGACAGTGTGGAGAAAGCGAGAAAACACAAGGTAAGGAAGATGGAAATGGTACTAAGATCTGTAGAAAGAGAAAAACTTCGTTTCGAACACTTAGCACTCATCACTCTTTTTTTTTCAGTTCTGATGGAAGCCTATTGAGAATTAAACCTGCTGAATAGCGCACACATTTCCGCAGAATGCTTAAGGTAGAGTTACAAGTGTAACTAGTTTCTCCATTTAGTGTCACGTAATGAAGGTGAAAGTTTCTTCTGGTGAATCTATTTTCAAGTATAAATTCCATGATGACGCATATATGCAGGGCTGGCAGAATTAGAACTCTGACAAGGGAACATCAACAACTTCATCCTAACCATATTTTGTGCAGAAAAAGCACACTAGCAAGGTATCAACGCCGGCAACTGAATTCGCGAGAAAATTTGGGCTTCAGTTATGACAGTACGCAGTTACGATCTTCGGAAAGTACAGCTTTTTGACTTTCGCGCATCGTTTGTTTGTCACTCGACCACCCCACTTCAGCCGCCTAATGACAGAGCTCGATGTACTCTATACGGGAATGACAACCATAGCTCTCACAGGACGTCGAAGGTTAGCGAAAATGAAGGGCAAGGTGCTGAATCCTTGAACATATTCTCAGTTTGAATATAACAAACTTTTCTGAGACAGAGAAGCTTATGTGCACGAATCTGCGTGGTTTTAGAAAGCATCGCTAGTCCGAAACTCATCTTGCCCTTTCGTCACATGATATACTGAGAACTGTGGATGAAGGCAAACGTACTGATACCATATTTTTAGCTTTCCGGATAGCACTTGACACGATTCCCCATTGCTGCTAATGAAGGTACGAACATATAGAATAAGTTCACAAATATGTAACTGGCTCGAAGATTTCTTAAATAATGGAACCCAGTATGATGTCCTTGACTGCGAGTGTTCATCAGAGACAAGGGTATCGTCAGGAATGCCCCAGGGAAGTGTGATAGGATCGCTCATGTTCTCTATACACATAAATGATTTGGATGACAGGGTGGGCAGCAATCTGCGGTTGTTTGCTGATGGTGCCGTGGTGTACGGTAAGGTGTCGAAGTTGAGAGTCTGTAGGAAGATACAGTATGACTTGAACAAATTTCCAGTTGGTGAGATGAATGGCAGCTAGCCCTAAATGTCGAAAAATGTAAGTAGTAGCATATGAGTGGAAAGATCAAACCTGTAAGGTTTGGACACAGTTTACTAGTGTCCTGCTTGACGCAGTCAAATCGTTTAAATATCTGGACACAACGTTGCAAAGCGATATGAGGAGGAACGAGGATGTGAGGACTGTGGTAGGAAAGGCGAGTGGTTGAGTTTGATTTATTGGGAGAATTTTAGGAAAGAGTGGTTCACCTGTAAAGGAGACAGCATATAGGACGCTGTTGCGACCTGTTCTTGAGTATTGAGTGTTTGGGATCCGTACCGAATCGGACTAAAGGAAGACATCAAAGCAATTCAGAGGCGGGCTGCTAGGTTTGTTACCGGTAGGTTCTAACAACACGTAAATGTTAAGGAGATGCTTCACGAACTTAAATGGGATTCCCTGGAGGGAAGGCGGCGTTCGAAAAACGCTATTAAGAAAATTTAGAGAACTGGCATTTGAAGCTAACAGCTGAACAATTCTACTGTCACTAATGTACATTGCGCGTAAGGACAACGAAGATAAGATACAAGAAATTAGGGCGCATACAGAAGCATACAGACAGTTGTTTTCCCCTTTCTCTGTTTGTGACTGGAACAGGAAAGGAAATGACCGGTAGCAGTACAGGGTACCGTCCGCCATAAGTTGTAACGGGGCTTGCGGAGTATCTATGTAGATGTAGATGTATCTGCAGAAGGTGGATATATCTGCCCAACGTGTTCTGAAATCTTGTTCTAGAACACGTTGCTTTATGCGAAAAGTAGTGAGTAATATGAGTACATACTATGTCAACCTCACACATATTTACATTCAATATTATTTGAAGAAAATTCTTATACTGACATTCTGCAGCTACACAAAATCCTCAAAATTAAAACGAATAAAACTAAGCAACTGAGAAATTATTATGAAATGAAGTTAATGATTTTAGATTGGCGATTTAATCTTGCCCAGTCACGTTGAAGAACATTGCGCCTCCTGAAAGTGTACTTCACTTTAACTATGCCAGCTCTAAAATCCAAAGAAATTCACCTGCAACAGAGGTTTAGGTGATTAAATAGTACTCCGCTTCTTGTTTAATGACACAGTCATTCATTTAATTAATTTAGAGTACATCTGGGATTCGCAACAGAAAAATGTTCAAAACAAAGGGCTCTCTGGCACTAGCTAAAGGTTAGAGACCGCACACTTTGGGATGAACAAAACATATAACCAATGTCAAAATAGCAGTTGACAAACCTCTTTTTCACTCCTCTGTACAGTGAATCGCTCTCGGGCATTCAGCGGGTCAAGTGGGGCAAAGTGAGTTACAGATAAACGGTACGGGCGAAACTTGAAAAAGCTCTACTTTCAGAATGACATTACTGTGTACTGTCAGAATTATGGCCCAAATTTTCGCGCGGGGTCGATTACTGTGGTTGATATCTTGATAGTTGGCTTTTTTCTTCTTTATATATAAGGTCAAGTTGGTGATGTGCGCTTGTGAGACACGTGAACAACGCCTACACGAAGTTTGCAAACTAACACCGCAGATCTACCTGTCAGCCCTTTTTTACGTTAAGTTGGTTGGCGTTGCTGACCTTCGATCACTGGGCCACAGGTTAGATTATCAGCCGAATCGGGGACTTTCTCTGCTCGAGGACTGGTTGTGTGTATCTGTGTGTGTGTTTTTCTCTCACCATTATTTCATTATAATCGACGAGCAAGTCACCGGAGTGGCGGCAAATAAAAGGACTTGCACCAGACGCGGAACTCACAGGGAGGGGACTCCTGCACGGAAATGCCATACGCACATTTCCTTTCTGTCCAATGAATTTTCTTGCTGGGTGCGCAAAGTTTCCCCAGAATTTGGAAAAAGATACTAGAGTCAATGTAGGCAACCCTTTCCGTTTCATTGTCAGAAACATTGGATATCATTCGTATAGTGAAGATAGCAACGTTCAGTTCCTGCACAAAAACTTAAACGTGATATTTTCCAGAAATCTTTTCATCCACCGTCAGTTCTAAATATTTAAAACGGATAACTTACTATTTGACCATCTCAGAACGATACAATGAGACGACAAAAGTCGTGGAATAGCGGGATACACATATTTAGATGATGGTAGTATCGCGTACGCAAGGTATAAAGGGGCAGTGTATTGACGGATTATCGTTTCTACTGTAGTGACTCATATGGAAAGGTCTCCGACGTAATTACGGCCGCACGACGGGAATTAATACTTAGAAAGGGGAATGGTAGTTAGAGCTAAACAATTAGGGTCCTTCATTTTGGAATTCGTTAAGGAATTCAATAGTCCGCCATCCACAATGTCAAGAGTATGCCAAGAACACCTAATTTCAGGCATTACAGCTCACCGCCGACAATGCAGTGGCCGATGACCTTCACACGAAGACCGCGAGGAGCGGCGTACGCGTAGCGTTCTCAGAGCTAACAGACACACAACACTGCGTGAAATAGCCGCAGAGATCAATGTGGGACGCACTACAAACATATCTGTTAGGACAGAGCGGCGACATTTGGCGTTAATTGACTATGGCAGCAGATAACGGACGCGAGTGCCTTTGCTAACAGCAAGAAACCGCCTGCAGCAGCTCTCCTGGGCTCATGACCATGTCGGCTGGATTCTAGACTAGAGAAAAACATTGGCCTGGTCACATGAGTGCCGGCTTCAGTTGGTAGCAGCTGATCGTAGAGTTCTTCCGCGGCGCAGACCTAACGAAGCCGTGGACCCTAGTTGTCAGTAAAGCACCGTGCAAGCCTGTGGTGGCTCTATAATGGTGTGGGCTGTGTTTACATGGCATGGACGGGGTCCTCTGGTCCAAGTGAACCGACTATTGACTGGAAATAGTTGTATTCGGCTACCTGGAGACAATTTGCAGCCATACATGGACTTCATGTTCCTAAACAATGCTCCAATTTATACGAAAGTTTTGCGTGACCCACAATATCAAATGCTTTTATTAAATCAAAGAAAATACATGTTATTATCAGCTTATCTTTTATCCCTGCTAATACCTCAGATTGAAAAGAATCAATTCTTTTTTCTGTGATACTCTTTTCCTGAAGACAAACTGAGACGGGTTACTACTCTCTTCTACAAAGATTTCTTGAAACCTTTTAACAGTACCGTTAGCAAAGAAATTGGCCGGTAATTGTGTACATTATCTCTTTGCCCATCTCATAAAGTGATTTCACTAAAAAGTGTTTACTGTTGTTCCAATGACAGAGACAAAAATTCAATTTGAAACACTGAAGGAGTCTCCTGTCCCCAAGTCTCATGATATACGCCTTCATATTGCTCGAGTTCCTACGATACAATAATAGCAATTACGTAAATTAGAAATCAGTTTGTTACATCTTACAGATAACACTTAACAGATTCTCATATTAGTCTGGGAGGTACGATCCGCAACATGTTTGGATTAGAAACTTTTTACTGATTGTACAAACTATAACTGACACCACGTTTCCATTTAAGCATAATGCTTCAGAATGTGTTATGAAATAGGAAAACAAAAACACTGGGTAACTGACGGTTGTGCAGCTGATGTTCATAGTAGTTACTGTCAGCCATAACCTAAGATACATTAACACGTTCCCCTCCAACTTTTGCTGTGCTATTGCTCACTGAGTTTTTCATTTTTGATATGGAGGGGAACGGTGAGATCATTAAATAATTATGTACTAACGAGAAATTACAGTGAACAAGAAGAGAAGGAGTACTATCTACTACAGATGAAAGTTTGCACTGGAAGTTTCCGTTCGGCTGTCGCCAGCTTCCAACAGCGAAGTGCCAAAGACTGCCGGAAGTACTGACTGGAAGCTAAAGTAGCGTAGAACACTGACGCGTTGAGGTAGAAACGTAAACAAAGTGGCATTACGTGATTGATCACGCAAAGCAGTAGGGCCAAGCCCGCTATCACGAATCTTAGGTGTTCGTTTTTCCCGCTCGCTGTTCGGGAGTGGAATAGTAGAGAGATAGTATGATTATGGTTCGATGAACCCTCTGCCAAGCACTTAAATGTGAATTGCAGAGTAGTCATGTAGATGGTGAAGCCGAACCGACTATAGACCGCCTGGTTCAAATTACATAACTACCGTTTACAGAATTAAATGAGACTGTAGATGTAATTAACTCTCTTTACAAGTATTTTGTATCTGGGTTTTACTGCTGTTTGGTGTGATATATATGAGTGTTTAAACCTATGGCTTACTTGTGGTGCGCTAGGGAAGACACTTTATTCATACTTGGGAGGTAGGCTGTTCAGATCCCCCACCCAACATTCTCATTTAGGTTTTCTATGGGTTCCCTAAAACGCTTCAGATCACTAATTACATTAAACTACATCAATCACTCGATCCTTTTCTCCGTGAAATTCAGCTATTATCTTCTTATTATATGTGAAAGTGTGGTATTGTACAACCACATGGTCAATGATAGGACATTTGTACCCGCTGTTCATGAATTTTTGTAACTATTTTCTAAATAATAACTGAAGTTAATTTAAAAACTCTCATGGATTATTTTCTACCAGCAGTTACTTTTCAATGTTACAAAATTTCGTGGTCATTGGCACATGTACTCATAATTCGTTCAAACTAGCAGTAGGTGCAAGCACAACGTTCTTAGAATAAACTGAATGCAGCACACATAGAATTTTTCTCTTGTACATCCAATTTTCAGCCAAAGAAGGAAAGTGCGAGTAGCAGAGAACATCACCAGGACTTTGCATTTCAGTGAATCATTTTCTTGTCCTTAGACATCAGTACGTTCAAAATGTAGTTTTAGCTGCATGGCAAACGTCTTTTCTACAAACAGCACACATTGACACTGATATATTGTGTTACGACTGTTGAAGATTTTGGTTGCAGTTCATCTTCCAATAATTTATGTTAAGAGCCCCTTTATACGTTCATTTGCGTTGTGAAACTTTGCACGGTATCTCATATTTCATTACCCTTAGTGAGATCGCATTGTTGATCATTCATGGGTCAAATTTCAAACAAAGGGGAGAATTTTCAGGGCTTCAATACCGGAGTCATAACTTACTATCCACTCAGATTATATTATAACAAGTATTAGCGGCTCTAACTGTTTCTCTGTGGCGAGTATGAAAGGTGTGGGAACATTTGTAAATCAGTGTAGTGTACGATACTGGTTAACTGCTGTTTCACTACAAAAGAGATTGTATACAAAACGCTTGAACGGCCCTCATACGAATACAGCTCAACTGTGCAGCACTCACATGAGGTCGGAGTAGCAGTAGAGTTTGAGGGTATACAACAAAAGGCTAAACGAATAGTAACAGACCTCTTATGACAGATGACAGAGTTGAACAGAAATGTATATAAAATTTTTACTGTCGGACGCTCGAGGAAATACGTCGCATATGGCTTGATAGACCGATTAGAAAACATAAAAATATGTCTTTCGCGGGAGGAAATATGGATATTTTTCAGGCCCTACATATCTACCCCGTTGAGATCGTGCATGTAAAATAAGAAAAACAACAGCTCGCATGAAGGCATACAATCTGTCATTATTTCCAAGAACCATCCGCGAACTAAGTAGAGAAACACTTTGAGGTATGATGCATTAAATACACTCTCTGTTGCTAGGCACTTCATAGTGATTTGCAGAGTATAGATTTCGATGTAGATGTCTGTCGTCTTTGTACGGAAAACGTTCCACTGACTTACAGTACTCGATGTTGAATACGAAATTAAGTGACCTCTGCCCTCTTCAGCTGAATGCTCTGACAATGCTAAATCTGAATCGACTTTAGAGGAAGAAACAACAAAAACTTACAAAATAGAGAGTAATGGAATAGCCGGGTTATAGTATAGTGTCATATCTAAAAGTGCAGACCCATTACGTTACGGAAGCTGTAAAATTTCGACTAAAATGACTGTGGACATAGGTCAATACTGTATATGTGAACACATCGATTCTGTATCATTGTTAGCGTACAGCCAACACAACCGAAAATTAAAACCAACTCAGGATTGAGCACTAGACGGTACACCTATGAAGGCAGAAACGAAAGCACACATTTAATTGTGTTGTCAAGTGCTAGTACTATGAGCAAGTGGAAAAAGATTTCTTTACAAACACATCCACATTACATTAGACACATTTGCACTGTTGTTCAAGTATTCTCAAAACAGTTGTATCCTGAAGGTAGTAGGGTAACAAATTGAACTATTTGCCCTGCAACAAGCCACTTGGATCCACGTTCGCCTCAGGAAGTTTGTAGGCGGTGGAAACTGTTCTTGTGTGTACTTCTGTAGTCCCCAGCAAGACCCGCGCGAAGTGCCGCAGTGCACTGTTCTCCCATTCTGGTGGCGGCGGGTTCACATCTCCGACCAAATATCTAGATTAAGGTTTCTAGGATTTTCGGAAATCGATTAATGCGAATGTCTTGATAGTTTCTTCGGTAGGCTATAGAGATTACATTCACCATCCTTATCCATTCAAGATTGTGCTCTGCCACTAATCAGCTAGTTGCTAAAGCGGTTTTAAGTAATAATATTCCTCCACAGCCCCCCTTTCCACCTCGTCCCACGTACATACGCGTTGTTTCATGTATAGCGGAGAAGTATAATATCTATAAAACTATAACTTGAATAAATGTTATTCTATTTCCAATCACACAACACAATTGTATTTAAGATTGAAAAATACATAAACAGCGTTTTCAACCTTATTCTACTATGAAGCGACGAAATAATTTATATGCATGAAAATTATATTTCCTACGTGGCTCTTAATCTACATTTACGATATACTCCATAATCCACTGTACAATGCATGATGGAGAGAATTGTACCACTGTTACAGATTTTCTCTCCTATTCCTTTCGCGTATTATGCGATGAAGGAAATGCTCTAAATTCTCTTACGAATTCTTTCTCTTTGCTATAGACATTATCTTACACTTATACGATATTAAAGATAGCTTCGATTTATTACACAAAGTGTAAATTTTGTCAAAGTCTTTCTGCATTTCATTACGATCGTTCAACTTCTATATTTTTCTGTAGAAAATAGCATCGCCAGCGAAAACTCTGATAGTGCTACTGATCCTATATGATAATTCGCCTATGTATATTCGGAACATTAACGAATGTACTACGGTTCCTTGAGACATAATTCATGTTAATTTAATTTCTGTGGAAAATTCACCCTCCACGTAGAATATTCTCCGAGATATTTAAAAAAAATTTCAGGCTTCCAACAGGTCGTCGTTAATTACATTCCTCGATATTCCGACTGGGCACCTATCAGTAATCCTCAAGTGACCCACCAAAGACTGTGGCCTTCTGTTAAAGTAATCTGACTCATACCGTTTTGTCTTTAATGTCGTCGAGTTGTCGTCATCCATTGTAAACTACGAGTGTGCATAAACCACTTGAAAACAGTGATCACACAGTCTCAGACTTGGATAGTTTCCCGGAAGAGCTAGCCCCCTAAGAACAGTGTTCTGGATAACAGGATATTCTGCTCAACAGATTAATAGGGCAATATCAGTTACTACCAAAAACCAGGAAACAGGCAAAGAGGAGATCACGCACGGAAAATCTATAGCTTTTCTTCCCTTTGTTGGTAGTATTTGGTGTACGATAGCAAGAACCCTCGTAAATTTCAGGTGAAATTGGTTTACTATCCGCCATCTAAGATTGCAGTCATTCTGGGATCAGTGGAGGGCAATTTGTTTTTGCGTAAGGCAGGAATTTATTAAATATCCTGCCAACGTAGTATGACTTATATAGACCAGACAACGCGCACCGTGGAAGAGCGCTGCACTGATCATCAAAGCTGCACTGACCTCTTACAACCGAGTGAGCCTACTATTGCCTAGCTGCACCGGACATTCAATGGAGTACAACAAAGCAATAATTTTGGTTTAAGTAACATATTTTTGGGACGCCGTTATTAGAGAATTTGTGGAAATAGTTACGGGGGAAAATATGATGAACAGTGATAACAGCTACCAGTTGGCTAAAGCGTGAAACCATATCATCTCCACGATTTGTTCGAACAGAAGACGACAGAGCATGTTTAACGACGAGGACAGCTGAGTACCACAGTTTCATCAGTGAAGGTGCTACCAGACGTGCAGTGCGGTTAGTATGTCACGACGATCTTGAAGCGTGCGTCGAATACTCACCTCTAATAAACTACGGGGCGAAGTACGACTCCGTCAGTCTTCGTTGGATCATCCGAGGATCATTAGCAGGTGCCCAGTCGAAATGTCGACCAGCAACTACAGGTCGGAAATTTATTTGAACATTGCATTCGGCAGGAAAATTAGAAAATTCACTTTCTTTGAGATATGTGCGAAGATATTGCATGTGGTCATATCTTTGATAGTAGTTATAATAGTTTGATAGTAGTTGATGATGTGATTAATTGAAAGGTATAGGGAAATATAATGGTAACCCACATTAGCTATGAATGGAGACATTCAATTGGAAAAGTTTTTAAATATATTTCATACATAAGTTTTTTTTAATCTTATGAGACTTACCTGCTATGGTCATCAGTCCCTAATCTTACACACTACTTACCATAAATCACCTTAAGGACAAACACACACACCCATGCCCGAGGGAGGACTCGAACCTCCGCCGAGACCAGCCGCACAGTCCATGACTGCAGCGCCTAAGACCGCTCGGCTAATCCCGCGCGGCCAAAAGTTATTAATATTTTATTATTTATACAACTGGTAGTCACTGTACAGCATCTTAATCACACATATCAATGGAAAAAATGCAAACTTTGAATTAATCATGCCCAAAACTCTATGTTTTCCTAGCTGTGGCCAACGTATTATGTGGCATATAATTGTTTTCCTGCAACAAACACAGGACAGCTGAAAATTCTCACATTTCGTCTGGAGATGCATCTACATACTCATCCTCATTTGTAGATGTCTTCTTAGTTTTTATTCCTTTGTAGAATTTGTGATAAATATGTGGTATCCAGTTCAGTGCAGATATGAAGTATTGTTTCTTCTTCGAGTCAATTGGAACTGACCCGGAATACTTCTTTTGAAGACTGGTTCCTTTCAACGTTGTAGGACGACCTCGTTTGTGTAAACTGACTTTCTGCCAGTCTTCCCCATGAAACGTATTTGATACGAACAAGGTTCCTGGGTCATCTGCATCGAGGAGGAGCCGTACAGCATCTCGCAATAACACCTTGTGCCCTTCTACTGAGATATTCTTTTGATTAAATGTAGATTTCATGTCACTGACGCATAAAAATCTCCTGATGACATAACATGGACACAAAATGGTTGCTTTTGACCTTCAAGATGTCCACTCTGTCTTGAGAGGCATATACAAACTGCACACGTCGGCGAACAAACTGCTACACAACAGCAAAATTTCGAGCGCTTGTCAACATGGAGTGTCCAGGAAGTTGGAAGTGGTACTCAATGGTGGAAAATCTTCCTTTTGCTATAAGAAAACCGGAGTGGCCGAGCGGCTCTAGGCGCTTCACTCTGGAACCGCGTTACCGCTACGGTCGCAGGTTCGAATCCTGCCTCGGGCATGGATGTGAGTAATGTCCTTAGGTTAGTTAGGTTTAAGTAGTTCTAAGATCTAGGAGGCTGATTACCTCAGAAGTTAAGTCCCACAGTGCTCACAGCCTTTTTTTTGTCTGAAATTGCAATCAACTTCTTCCCTCGTATATAGTGATCTTGAAAATACTTCAGTAAGTACCTGCCTATTTCCTCTGAACCCCTTGATGCTACCGTTTCATCCCAAACAAAGAAATGGCCAGGTGACGAATTACAGGGATGAGTGCTGAATGCTGAAGTTATATTTGCAGTTTCCTCTTATAGAATATTGAACCTGTAGAGATTTTAGGAATGGGCGATGCCTGCTGTAGATCGAAATTTACTTCTTGAATGTCTTCTCTGTTTGCACTTTTATATGATCTTGACCAACCTGGACTTTTCTGAGATGTAACTTCACCTGTATATTTACTTCTCTTAATTTTTCCAGGTCGTTTTCCGCTTCTGTGAGTTCAATTTCATTTGAATCGCATGTTAGGCAAGTATCTGATTTAGGCAGTTTGAATGAAATACTGAAATCATGAATGAAAATGCGATGATATTTATCAAAAGATACAGCCTTCGCTTTGATATCAGGACAGTATTCATCTTTATAATGGTTGTAGCAACTTTGTATGGAATATTCCATCGATACATAGAATTTTTCGTCATTATCTTTTCTACTGTAGTGACTTTTGTATTTTCGAATACCTTCTATATGTTTTTTGACTAACTGCACGCCTTCCTCTGAGTAGGCATGTGGACTAGTCTTGTGTTTGCCTCTTCTATCTTCTGGTGGAGTAGTAGCCCCTGTTCGCATTTTGGATTGTATGTTTTCTACTCTACCTCTGTTGTGCTGCAAACCATTAAGGTTTAAAAATGCAACTTTACATACATAAGTGCTTCTGACATCTTTTATAACACCGTATCGTATTGCCAAGCGTTTCTAGGCACTTCAATCCGGCACCGCGCTGCTGCCAATGTCGCAGGTTCGAATCCTGCCTCGGGCATGGATGTGTCTGATGTCCTTAAGTTAGTTAGGCTTAAGTAGTTCTAAGTCTAGGGGGCTGATGACCTTAGATGTTAAGTCCCATAGTGCTTAGAGTCATTTCATTTACGTTCTGGATCTAAGATTTGATAGCTGCAGCCGGCCGAAGTGGCCGTGCGGTTCTAGGCGCTGCAGTCTGAAACCTTTTATGAACTCTATCCTACAGTGTTGTTACGCCTGCTAATTTCATCGCCTGTATATCTTCCTTTTTTGGGTTCTAGCCGCATGGAAGCAAACAAATTTGCGTTTTGTCTATTGAAGTTCCCAATGTTCCAGAATGACTTGTTTATACTCTGTACAAGCTTCTCCCCAATCCGTTCAAAACACTTCTTAGAACATTTACAGGAAGCTCCAACTATATTTCTCGCCTGGATTACCATACCTTCTTTTTTAATATATTCAAGTCCACTATTCCTCGCAAGTTTCTTCTGTTGTTGTTTGTTCTCTAGCTTTTCCTTTTTCTCGATGTTTTCATTGTGACGGCTTTATTCCCAGGGACAGTTCTGTTGCGATCCTCTTCATTCTGTTTAAAAAATATATTTGTATGGACAGTGTCATATTAAAAAAGTGCTGTTAACTAATAAAATGGTGACCTCATCAGTGAGGCTGGGGGGGGGGGGGGGGGGGGGGAGGTGGTCCACCGGGGGCCGAAACGCACAATCACTCTGGGTTCGGGGTTCGGTGTGGGGCGGTGGTGAGATGGGTGAACAGCTCTGACCTGTTGTGGTATTGTGAACCACTGAGGGCTACAGCGGGATGAAGCCTCTCCGTCGTTTCTAGGTCCCCGGTTTAATACACAATACACAAAAGGTCCGATCGGTCGCAAAATGAAAACCACAGTCAAAATAAAAAATCACCGCTCCGACTTTGACATTTGTCGTGATGTACAAGTTTTCTAAGTATCCTTGTCACAGAAAGCAGCCCTCTGTGCTTTCCGCCAATTCTCTACGCTGGCCTGCCTCTCGTTGTTTGTGGCAAAATGTTGTCTTTCTAGCCAGCGGTTCATGTGACCAGAGATGAACAACGGAGGGAGCCAATTAAGGGCTGTATTGTGGGTGATCGAACACTTCCCATCGAAAACGCTACAGGAGTGTCTTCATTGCCCCTGCAGAATGAGGCTGAAAATTGCCTCGAAGAAAGAATCTCATGATATTTATGTTATGTAGGCTGCATAGCTTCAAGCGAAATCTCTCCACATACTTGGTCGAAGACACTGTTGTTGCAGATATTTCTACGTGATCACTTTGCACTCTAAACTGAAAAGGGCGACGGGAAGCGATCGACAGGCACACTAAAGACAGTGCCCAACACGTATGTGCAAAGTTCCATCAGATTTTCACAGTGGTTTCCATTTCGCGGCTAACGGACCTTACTTTCCGAATATGCCTCGTAATATTTAATGAAATTATTTATTACCCACGTGGTCGGTATCACTGAAGGATATGTGAACCTGAACAAAATGTTGGTATACATCCTGAGAAGTGTGGGCAGAAAATTACACTAATGAAGTACAGACTGCATAATGTATACGCCGACACGGTTTAAGCTAACATAAAGATATGTATCACTGTAGTCAGTAACTAAAAATTAAATTTACAGTCGAGAAGTCCTACTTAAATGGCGTTGCACACTGCTAGAAATAACAGTATCCACCTAGTAAACATTCGACGCATACCATATACCTAACACTTTTACAATAATAGACGTAAATCTGGAAAGTGGTACAGAAATACAATGACCCAGGAGGTCAACAAACGGTACGGACCACAAACTTGGAAGAAGCAATACCTATTAGCATGAGTGATAAATATTCAGCCTGCACTCCACCGGTTGTAAATAAAGTGAATGTTTCTTAGGTTACTGGGAGGAAGGTGATACGGGAAAGCCGATACGCCCACACCATTCACAGAAAGTGAAAGGTTTAACTACTGCGAATGTCAAACCACGCGTCGTAAAAAGACGGAAGGAAGATTAGGGCTTAACGTCCCATCGACGTCAAGGTCACTGGAGTCAGAGTGCAAGCTGTGATTTGGGAAGGATACGATAAGAAATTTGCCGTGCCCTTTCAAATGAACCATCCCGGCGATTTAGCGACATGATGAAAATCCTAAATCTGCATGTGCGTCCGGGAATTTGACTCACCATCCTTCCCAATATAAGATCAGGAAATACGAAAACTATCAAATATGAAAAAGTTTAATGATCAGTATATCGTTTCCCGTCATTTGATTATAACAAATCTTAACAAAAGCGACACGTTGTTGATAGATCCTAGTGTGTCAATGCTCTGAAACAACATATGTTCGCTTGACTTACGTTACAGTGTAAAACTACCAGATACCTGCTTCAATTGCAAACGAATAATTCAATATGGCATCTCTTAAATTCTGATTGTGACAGAAAACTGATTCAACATATCATTTGTCACGACCCTCTTCACGAAGCAAAAACCTGACGACCGCGGTTCTGCCATTTACCTTTGTGGCTTTTGCGCAACATGAAATTCCACGTTCTACGTCACAGAACTTGACCAACTCCACATCCAAGTTCACTTCCACGTGCCGTGTGAGAACGGCATTACCACCGCGCCACGTCACTTGGCACCTCGCATCGTTTTGAGGCACTGCAAAGTTAAATACTCGATCCTCACTTCCTAACAATCGTATTTTCCCATACCTTGTGTAAGTTTATAAAATTATTACAGACATGAGACTACCAGAGTGTCCATAACATCAGAAAGGCACAAGGATTTTAACTTTAGACACAGCCATTTTCGGGCCCGCGTTCCCTGTCCCAAATTGATATATTTGTCCTTCTCATCAGTTCTGGCAGTTTTTTCAACATCATAAAGAAAACATCCAATATAGCTAAAGATTTCGGCAGCTGATAACAGACATTAAAGAATGCTCTAAAACTCTGGTGGAAAGATCCCCACATCTGCGGTGCCCGTGAACCACGAATCACCTTATGCCACAAATGAGCAGTGTTCATTCTGACAATTGAGCTGCGGCAAATTAAGTGGGGCCTTACCCTCTGTTTTGGAGACTATGAGACGGAAGTAGACAAGCTTTCAGACGTCACGAGAGGCGGACAGCTCCAGCATAAAAGGAGGCCTGGAGTATTGTGTTGTCAGTTGACAAGCAGTAACAGTAGAACAGGTCGGCCAGAAGACCTCAGTGGATTCGAACATAGACTTCTCATTCTATGTCACCTGAGTGACAAATCCATTATGGACGTTTCAGCTCTACTAAAACTGTCCAAGTCGTGAGGTGACTGTGAAGTGGAAACGGGAAGACGCAACCGTAGTTGAACCATGACCAGGCAGACCTCGTGTACTGACGGACGGGGTCCGTCGAGGATGCTGCAGTGTGGTTGTAATAAAGCTCACGAGTTTCAAAGTACCATCAGAAGCCCAACTTGAACGATAACTGTGAGTAAATAGTTAAAAGTAATAGGGCACAATGATCGAGCAACTCCTCGTAAGCCACTTATTTCTGTATTTGCATTGTGTCAGCATAACAATGCACCTGTCATTAAGCAGCAGGTGTGAAATAATGTCTTGTGGACAATAACTTTCTACATCTACAGTGTATGGCGGAGGGTACCTTGAGTACCTCTATCGGTTCTCCCTTCTATTCCAGTCTCGTATTGTTCATGGAAAGAAGGATTGTCGGTATGCCTCTGTGTGGGCTCTAATCTCTCTGATTTTATCCTCATGGTCTCTTCGCGAGATATACGTAGGAGGGAACAGTATACTGCTTGACTCCTCAGTGAAGATATGTTCTCGAAACTTCAACAAAAGCCCTTACCGAGCTACTGAGTGTCTCTCCTGCAGAGTCTTCCACTGGAGTTTATCTATCATCTCCGTAACGCTTTCGCGATTACTAAATGATCCTGTAACGAGGCGCGCTGCTCTCCATTGGATCTTCTCTATGTCTTCTATCAACCCTATATGGTACGGATCCCACGCTGGTGAGCAATATTGAAGCAGTGGGCGAACAAGTGTACTGTATCCTACTTCCTTTCTTTTCGGATTGCATTTCCTTAGGATTCTTCGAATGAATCTCAGTCTGGCATCTGCTTTACCGACGATCAACTTTATATGATCATTCCATTTTAAATCACTCCTAATGCGTACTCCCAGATAATTTATGGAATTAACTGCTTCCAGTTGCTTACCTGCTATATTGTAGCTAAATGATAGGGGATCTTTCTGTCTATGTATTCGCAGCACATTACACTTGTATACATTGAGATTCAATTGCCATTCCCTGCACCATACGTCAATTCGCTGCAGATACTCCTGCAATTCAGTACAATTTTCCGTTGTTACAACCTCTCGATACACCACAGCATCATCCGCAAGAAGCCTCAGTGAATTTCCGATGTCATCCACAAGGTTATTTATGTATATTGTGAATAGCAACGGTCCTACGACACTTCCCCTGCGACACACCTGAAATCACTCTTACTTCGGAAGACTTCTCTCCATTGAGAATGACATTCTGCGTTCCGTTATCTAGGAACTCTTCAATCCAATCACACAATAGGTCTGATAGTCCATATGCTCTTACTTTGTTCATTAAACGACTGTGGGGAACTGTAACGAACGCCTTGCGAAAGTCAAGAAACACGGCATCTACCGTGGACACCGTGTCTACGGCCCTCTGAGTCTCGTGGACGAATAGCGCGAGCTGGGTTTCACACTATCGTCTTTTTCGAAACCCACGCTGATTCCTACAGAGTAGATTTCTAGTCTCCAGGAAAGTCATTATACTCGAACATAATACGTGTTCCAAAGTTCTACAACCGATCGACGTTAGAGATATAGGTCTATAGTTCTGCACATCTGTTCGACGTCCCTTCTTGAAAACGGGGATGACCTGTGCCCTTTTCCAATCTTTTGGAACGCTACGCTCTTCTAGAGACCTACGCTACACCGCTGCAAGAGGGGGGGCAAGTTCCTTCGCGTACTCTGTCTGCTTTCCTGAGTGGCCTGTCCAGAATCCTGACCTGAAACCAGTGGAACATCTTTGGAATGAGTTAGAAACTTTATTTCTCTCTGGACCCCAGCGTTCGACAGTACTATCTTTTCTGATATTGACTTTGAGGAAGAATGGGTTAATATTCTAAAACGTCACTGGAAGTGTTTCAAGCAGAATTCAAGGCGTCATACAGGTAAAGAGTCGACACATACCTTAGTCATGTTCGCTAATAAACGTTCAGATACTCTCGAAGAGATAGGTTACTAGTCCCCCAATAACTTGCGCAAACACCATAATCTTCTGTTTGACTTGGCCTTGTAAGAGCAAAGATGTTTATCAAACCTGATTGCAGTAGACAACAAAGTGAAGAGCGGTAGAGGCACTACAGCGGAGGACTGGAGCAGTACGCACCCTGGTGGAGGCGGCGGCGGCGGCGGCGTTCTTGCTTAATAAGACGTGGGACCCGGCTGCGATACCGCGTGAGGTTCGTTTGTGGGGACCTGGGAGTGTCTTACTCGTCCCGCTCCGCGCAGCCGCAGCCGTCACCTCGGATTAAGCCCCTGGCCGCAGTGCGCCGCGAATGCCATTGATTTCACGCACGAGCATTTTAAACAAGCAGGTTTACGATAGCGGCGCTCCAAAGGTCACAGCGCTCCTCCAGTAATGTATCGAACGTGGCCCGGACAAGTAAATACAGCTACGGCGATCGTCTTCTAAATTCACTCGTCCAACGATGCGACGTATCTCCACAAATTCCGGCGACCGTAAAGAGCAATCATTGTGGTTCTACACATGTAAGACGGAATTAAACTGTGCTTTTACGGCTGATATGAATCATTCCGTGTATCGGTTTACCCGGTGGTGTCAGATTACACGTCTCGCTGGAGCTGTTATCATTACAGGGCAGAAAATATCTTGACCGTAAGCAGGGAAGAGCCTACACCTTCGTCAGCGGAGCTACAACAGGATCCCAGCTGCTCTGTGTAGCCACCGAGCCGAGTAAAAACTCCGAATTTTACTACCGGACGTTGAATAGAGTCAGTCCGTTGGAAACAACTTCCAATCAATTAGTGAACAACAGAGATGTGGGAACGGAACCCACTGGAACACCTAAGACATATTTCAGTACGGATCTTTTCATTTTGTCCAGAAAACTGTCTACCTAGTTAATTTTTATAATTCTAGAAATTTCGTTACTAAATCAGCTCACTAAGATGGACTGAAACAAACGCAAAAGGCATGTTGCTTCATAAAAAGAAAAGGTGACAGCATTATCTAGGTGTACTGGAAGAGCAAGAGCTAAGCGCTTTCACTCTGTATTCCTAGAACTGAAACAGATCGTAATAATGATTTGAGATACCAATGCTACATCGCGATTATGGTGGTCCAGCTATAATAGAAGAAACAACACTACTTTTTCCCATTTCAGTGCTTCCCTTAAACAGCTTTAAATGGTCTGACAGCTGATATACTTCATGTGAGGAACGAAGGAAAATTGGTCCTGGTGTCATTTCGACGACGAGGTCACTACAGGCGGAAGACAAGCTACAACTGGAGAAGACTTATACACGTAGTCTCCCGTCGACTTTTCGGAGACAATATCTCGGACTTCAGTTGGCTGCAAAATATCTTATATGAAATCTCTAAACTGAGTTTGTGATATAAGTTGCACTATTTTGGGGGTCAAGCCAATACAGTATTTATGGTTAAAAAAGGGAAGCGATACGTAATCTCGTAGTTCGGTTTCATTTCGGACGAAAACTAGAAAATTCTGGTACATGAACGTGAAGTTGGATCTTTGTTAGATAATTATGTAAATTTAATAACCAGCCACCTGTCTAATCGTTTTGACAAATATTATTTGCTGCTTATTACTCGTTATATGTCGTGTTCAAGATTGTATTACAGTATAAGATTGATTTTGTATTGAGCTTTCTATGTTAATTGTTTAAGGAAAACGTGTTCCCATCTATGGCTGTAATGATTTGAAACTGAAAGATTGGAAAAGTTTGCCTATATCTGTCGTCAACATAATATCCGGAACGAAGAGGTCAAAACTGGAAGTATTTCTAAAGAGTCTTAAGAAGTTACGTATTTAAGTTACAGATTTAATGTTTTCTGTGTTTTCATTGGAAAATTTAATTGTCTGAGAACATCTAATAGCGTTGTGTACGCAGGAGGTAACTAAACTTCAAGACCATCCCCTCGAGATGAAGAAGCGAAGTTTCCAGAACGCATCGTGAGTACCAACAATTTTTAATGTAATAGTTTCTCATACAGTCCTTGACTCAGCCATTATAAATATAGTTGTATAAAATCCTGCCAAGGAACCGTAAAATCAAACATTTCACCAGCCATTGCTATGAAGGAATGTGAAGAGAACATGCCTTCGAGTGCTACCTGTAAGTAAGAAACTATGGAGGGGGGGGGGGGGTAGGGGGGAGGAAGAGATTAGTGTTTAATGACGCGTCAACAACGAGGTCATTAGAGACGGAGCACAAGCTCGGATTAGGGAAGGATGGAGAAGGAAATCGGACGTGTCCTTTCAAAGGAACCAACCTGGTCTTTGCCTTATGTGATTCAGAGAAACCGTGAAAAACCTAGATCAGGAGCGCCGGATGTGGGTTTGAACCGTCGTTCTTCCGAATGTGAGTCCAGTGTGCTAACCACTGCGCAACCTCGCTTGGTAGTAACGGAATATGAAAAGACTCTCTCCACTTGTATGACCCAAGTCATTATTATGGATTCCAAGCACAACAAGAATTTGTATGGATTCAGACAATAGAGATATATAGAGGAACGGGAGGCGGATACGCTTAAAGAAGAATTTCTTGTTGTGAATCTACTGCAGAAAGATAAACTTGACCATTTCTTGTGGTACACAACGATTTACGAAGAGAATCTCGTAAATTTTAGAAAACCCAGGTACCAGAATCAACAAACATGTTGTGATTTTACAAGGAAAATTTTAGCTTAAGTGTGTGCACTTGGGGCTTACTATTTGTTACTTAAATCTACATCTCGGAGTAGCACTTGCACTCGGCTTCCTCAGTTATTAATAGGATATATTCCAATGTCTGTTTTCCTATACAGGTCTGACCCTCTTCTATGCAGAACTCCTTATTTCTTATCTTGCCAGTCTACTTAATTTTCGACATACTTGTATAGCACCACATCTCAAACGGTTCGATTATACCCTTTTCGGGTTCTGTCACAGTCCGTGACTGACCTCCATACAATGCTCTGTTACAAACGTACATTCTAAAAAATTTCTTCATCAAATTAAGGCCAATGCTTGATACAGGTAGAATTTTGTTGGCCAGGAACGCCCGCTTTGCTTAGGCTAGTCTACTTTTTATGACCTCCTTCCTTCGTCTGTCATATGTTATTTTGCTTCCAGAGTAGCAGAATTCTTTCCCTTCGCCTGTTTCTTGGTCCCCTGTTTTTATGTTGATTGTATCAGTAATCCAATTTCTGCTATTCCACGTTACTTTCATCTTTTTGCGGTTTACACTCAGTCCATAATCCAGTAGACAGTTTATTTCATTCTGTTCTCACGTTCATTAAGAGTAACAGTGCCATCAGTGAATCTTCTCATTGATATCCTATCTCGCTGTATTTTGGCCCCATTCCTGGACTTCTCTATTATTTCTGTCATTGTTTATTCGTTGTATACACTGAACAGTAAAAGCGAAAGGCTGCGCCCCTGTCTTACTCCGTTTTTAATCCCAGCAGAGTGTTCTTGGTTTTTCGTTCTTACTTTTCCTTGTAGGGTATTGTCAGGGCAACAATGAAATTATAAATACGAGAGCAATTAAATTATAAATACGAGGGCTATTCGCAAAGTAAGTTCCGATCGGTCACGAAATATAAACTACTGAGAAAATCCGATGAAGTTTTGCACAGATGTATTGCGTAGTAGCTCTAGTATCGCCGTCCATCTTGGCACGTTGCTCTTTTCAGTTCTGAGCCCACAGTGTACAAGTAAAGATGCTCCGAAAATAGTTCAAATGGCTCTGAGCACTATGGGACTTAACATCTATGGTCATCAGTCCCCTAGAACTGAGAACTACTTAAACCTAACTAACCTAAGGACATCACACAACACCCAGCCATCACGAGGCAGAGAAAATCCCTGACCCCGCCGGGAATCGAACTGGGGAACCCGGGTGCTGGAAGCGAGAACGCTACCGCACGACCACGAGATGCGGGTCCGAAAATAGTGTCTCCCGCCAAGTTTGAGGGCCTGATGAGAGATGTTTCCTGATGTGCAGCCCACGTAACATAACTGTCATGCGTTTCGTTCTTCATGACAATTCTCGTCCGCATTCTACAAGGGCAATGAAGATGTTGCTGCATCGCTTACTACAGGAAATGTCTGATCACCCACAACACAGTCCGTAATTGGCTCGTTCTGAGTTTCTCGTCTGCTCACACGAGCCGCTGGCTATGAAGACGTTTTGGTACAGACAACGACCTATAGACGAGTGTAGAGACTTGGTGGAATGCACAAGCGGCTTCATTCTATGACGAGGGTAGTGGAAATTGATACAACGCTACAACAAATGTCTATGTCGGAGCGGCGTCTATGAAGAGAACATCACAAATAAAATATTTTTCTTTTTCTCAGTAGTTTCCTTTCCGCGGCCGATCGGGACTTACATTCCGAATAGCTCTCGTTCTGAAGTTCCCCAGCAAATCAGTGGTTTTTTTGTCACTTATTGCTTCTTCTAGAAATTATTTGGACAGTGTGAAAGCAGGCAGCTGTGGTCGAGCGGTTCTAGGCGCTTCAGGCTGATCTCAGGTTCGAATCCTGCCTCGGGCATGAATGTGTGTGCTGTCCTTAGGTTAGTTAGGCTTACGTAGTTCTAAGTCTAGGGGACTGATGACCTCAGATGTTAAGTCTCATAGTGCTCAGAGCTATTTGAACCATTTGACGGTGTCAAGTCAGACCGTGGTTAATGTCCACGTTAAACTGTAGGTCGTGTTATAACGTGCTGGGTTAGTCAGTTGAGACGTAAGAGGAAGGTAGTTGCATATCACGCTAAACTGTGAGATGACTATTAAAAGCACTACAATGCTGAAACCTACCTGCGGGTATCGAGCTGCATTACTGTCGCTAGAAAGCTTGGTAACACTATGGGAATATTTCTGTTTATACATCACTGCTTGTGGAAACATGATGCATTCCGGTGGAGAAACTGTATGAACCGAGAACACCTCGATTCTGGCAGCTCTTACTTTCTACAAAACCATGATTGGTATTCAGCCAGAAGCATTGCACTATTAATAATGGATATCCATTCCTGTTTCGAAACTGGAGAGCCGATAGGAGCCTTGAAGTAGGATTACTTAGCTGTACAATAGGACGGGCAGAGCGCGTGGAAATGCCAGCGTGAAGGCTCCTTCCAATCGCGTGGCCTCTCCCTGTCCCACAAGGACTTTTCAGAGGATGAGCCACAACAAAACAAACACACCGGCGGCTAAGGCACAAGTGATTCCCTGAGCTTGTCTGAAATTTCAAAAAAAATGGTTCAAATGGCTGTGAGCACTATGGGACTTCTAAGGTTATCAGTCCCCTAGAAATGAGAACCACTTAAACCTAACTAACCTAAGGACATCACACACGTCCATGCCCGAGGCAGGAGTCGAACCTGCGGCCGTAGCAGTCGCACGGTGCCAGACTGTAGCGCCTAGAACCGCTACGCCACCCCGGCCAGCTGAAATTTCAGGCATTCGTTTGATAGTAACTGCGTGCAGCATCATTGCCATAGGTAACTGTGATTTTACTGTCGCTATAACGGCGTCGTTCATCCATACTGCCACTGAAAGATAAGTAAATATAGCGGAGTTATTAAAAACGTTGCATTTACGCTTACACCAGAATTTACGTCTTATTTCTCTTCCCTGTACACAACTGTTCGCGTTTCTTTGCCATCTGCTTCTTCGAGCTGGGACGAAGAAGAAGAAGAAGAAGAAGAAGAAGAAGAAGGAAGAGTAAGTTTAAACGTCCTACCTAAAATAAGGTCGCTGAACAGGGATCTTAAGAGAGGATTGGGACAGGAAATCGGCCGTGTCATTTCCAAGAAAACCAATCTGACTTTCAAGTTAAGCGATTTAGGAATACACTGAAATATCTGAATATGGATAGCCGGAGTGGGATATGAAACCCGTTCCTCCCAAAAGCGGATCCTGGCGCTTATTCACATCACCACCGCTCTTGGTCTTTTCCCTTCGAATTAACAAAGAAATTACCGCTCTGCAGTGGAGTTTAAAGGAAGCAGGCAATATTGCAGTCCTTCTTACAACTGTTATTGTGTTCTACAGCCTGAAGACTTGTTGACCACAGTCAACAGTCAAGTAGTTCGCATGGCAGAGGTGTAGGCCAGCAGTGTCGGGGAGTGGGTACCTTGTCACCAGAATTATGAAGCCTAGTGCAGGGTTGGCTCAGGTGACTTGTTAACACAGGGGAGTTATGCGGGAACTTTACGAAAGAGGATTAGGTAGTGGTTGTGGGCGTAGCTGGGAATAGTCTTGATAGGGACTTAGAGGTGACCAGGAAAAGATAGCTACTCTAATTGGTGGCACAAATGTCCACTTAGTGCAACTGTTTCAGCGTCATGGTAGGCCTTATCTTAGTGCTGCCGTTAGGCGTGTTAACGCAGGGCTTGAGAAGGCACTGATGGTGGAGGACATCGTTCAAATTCCAGTGGTGCTAGTTGAGTCTATCAATAGACCGCGTTTCACTAGGCATGCCTTGCACCTCAATAGGCATGGGAAGAGGAGGTTGGCAAAGCTTAAAGATGACAGTGTAGTGGACGGTTGTGGTGGAATCACTCATGGGAAAATTCCTATAGTAGTTGCTGTTAGAGCTGCACCTTTTTTCGACTGAACTCAGCTGATAGGTATCCCTGCTTAAAGGAAATCTCTCTAACAAAGGAACCACCTTCAAAGGTGGTCAGGTATCCACGTAGGGAAGGAATTAGGATATTTCATCAAAATATAGAGCTATTAGAGATAAAGTAAGCGAAGTGCTTATCAGAGCAACACTTCACTAATCTGACAACTAAGAGGCTTCCTTTACCAGGATACAGATTTGCTGCCTGTTTTTCAAGGAGTTCTTTGCGGAGTGGGGGAGTGGTCATGTACGAAAAAAAAGAGTATACCATTTGAGTCCGTAGATGTATCTCGGCACTGCACTGAACAGGTATTTGAATGTTGTGCAGGGGCAGTTGAATTTAGTGAAACAAAACTTCTAATTATTGTTATTTATAGATCCCATAACTCTTACTTCAGAGCATTTCTGCTCAAGCTAGAGAACGTTCTTAGTTCACTGTATAGGACGTACCAAAAATTAGTTTTATGTGGTGACCTGAGTATTTATTTTGTATGTGATTGTTCAGGAAAAAGGATGCTGGAAGATGTCCTAAATTCATATGATCTGAAGAAGACTGTTTTTTCTAACCAGGGTGCAGGGGAACAGCAGCACAGCCGTAGACAATATTTTTATTCTCAACTACTAGATGTTAGGATAAGAATGAATCGCGTTTCAGACCATGATGCATAAATTTTAACACCAAAAGGGTATTGTACTCAAACAGAAGTGACATATAATTAGAAACTATGTAGAACAGCTAATCCATCGGCAATAGAGCTTTTTTTAAAGCTCATTGAGGAACAAGAATGGCAAGATGTTTATAGTGCCGGTAACACAGATGAAAAATACAGTGCTTTCCTTAACACATTTCTCATGCTCTTTGAAAGTTGCTTTCTTTTAGAATGTTCTAAACAGTCTTTTTTTTTGGGTCATCAGTCTACTGACTGGTTTGATGCGGCCCGCCACGAATTCCTTTCCTGTGCTAACCTCTTCATCTCAGAGCAGCACTTGCAACCTACGTCCTCAATTATTTGCTTGACGTATTCCAATCTCTGTCTTCCTCTACAGTTTTTGCCCTCTACAGCTCCCTCTAGTACCATGGAAGTCATTCCCACATGTCTTAGCAGATGTCCTATCATCCTGTCCCTTCTCCTTATCAGTGTTTTCCACATATTCCTTTCCTCTCCGATTCTGCGTAGAACCTCCTCATTCCTTACCTTATCAGTCCACCTAATTTTCAACATTCGTCTATAGCACCACATCTCAAATACTTCGATTCTCTTCTGTTCCGGGTTTCCCACAGTCCATGTTTCACTACCATACAATGCTGTACTCCAGACATACATCCTCACAAATTTCTTCCTCAAATTGAGGCCGGTATTTGATATTAGTAGACTTCTCTTGGCCAGAAATGCCTTTTTTGCCTTAGCGAGTCTGCTTTTGATGTCTGCCTTGCACCGTCCGTCATTGGTTATTTTACTGCCTAGGTAGCAGAATTCCTTAACTTCATTGACTTCGTGACCATCAATCCTGATGTTAAGTTTCTCGATGTTCTCATTTCTACTACTTCTCATTACCTTCGTCTTTCTCCGATTTACTCTCAAACCATACTGTGTACTCATTAGACTGTTCATTCCGTTCAGCAGATCATTTAATTCTTCTTCACTTTCACTCAGGATAGCAATGTCATCAGCGAATCGTATCATTGTTATCCTTTCACCTTGTATTTTAATCCCACTCCTGACCCTTTCTTTTATTTCCATCATTGCTTCCTCGATGTACAGATTGAAGAGTAGGGGCGAAAGGCTACAGCCTTGTCTTGCTCTCTTCTTAATACGAGCACTTCGTTCTTGATCGTCCACTCTTATTATTCCCTCTTGGTTGTTGTACATATTGTATATGACCCGTCTCTCCCTCTAGCTTATCCCTACTTTTTTCAGAATCTTGAACAGCTTGCACCATTTTATATTGTCGAACGCTTTTTCCAGGTCGACAAATCCTATGAACGTGTCTTGATTTTATCTTTAGCCTTGCTTCCATTATTAGCCGTAACGTCAGAATTGCCTCTCTCGTGCCTTTACTTTTCCTAAAGCCAAGCTGATCGTCACCTAGCGCATTCTCAATTTTCTTTTCCATTCTTCTGTATATTATTCTTGTAAGCAGCTTCGATGCATGAGCTGTAGAGCTGATTGTGCGATAATTCTCGCACTTGTCAGCTCTTGCCGTCTTCGGAACTGTGTTGATGATGCTTTTCCGAAAGTCAGATGGTATGTCGCCAGACTCATATATTCTACACACCAACGTGAATAGTCGTCTTGTTGCCACTTCCCCTAATGATTTTAGAAATTCTTATGGAATGTTATCTATCCCTTCTGCCTTATTTGACCGTAAGTCCTCCAAAGCTCTTTTAAATTCCGATTCTAATACTGGATCCCCTATCTCTTCTAAATCGACTCCTGTTTCTTCTTCTATCACATCAGACAAATCTTCACCCTCATAGAGGCTTTCAATGTATTCTTCCCAGCTATCTGCTCTCTCCTCTGCATTTAACAGTGGAATTCCCGTTGCACTCTTAATGTTACCACCGTTGCTTTTAATGTCACCAAAGGTTTTTATGACTTTCCTGTATGCTGAGTCTGTCCTTCCGACAACCATATCTTTTTCGATGTCTTCATATTTTTCCTGCAGCCATTTCGTCTTAGCTTCCCTGCACTTCCTATTTATTTCATTCCTCAGCGACTTGTATTTCTGTATTCCTGATTTTCCCGGAACGTGTTTGTACTTCCTTCTTTTATCAATCAACTGAAGTATTTCTTCTGTTACCCATGGTTTCTTCGCAGCTACCTTCTTTGTACCTATGTTTTCCTTCCCAACTTCTGTGATGGCCCTTTTTAGAGACGTCCATTCCTCTTCAACTGTGTTGCCTACTGCGCCATTCCTTATTGCTGTATCTATAGCGTTAGAGAACTTCAAACGTATCTCGTCATTCCTTATAACTTCCGTATCCCACTTCTTCCTGACTAGTGTCTTGAACTTCAGCCTACTCTTCATCACTACCATATTGTGATCTGAGTCTATATCTGCTCCTGGGTACACCTTACAATGCAGTATCTGATTTCGGAATCTCTGTCTGACCATGATGTAATGTAATTGAAATCTTCCCGTATCTCCCAGCCTTTTCCAAGTATACCTCCTCCTCTTGTGTCTCTCGAACAGGGTATTCGCTATTACTAGCTGAAACTTGTTACAGAACTCAATTAGTCTTTCTCCTCTTTCATGTCTTGTATCGCTCATATTCTCCTGTAACCTTTTCTTCTACTCCTTCCCCTACAACTGCGTTCCAGTCGCCCATGACTATTAGATTTTCGTCCCCCTTTACATACTGCATTACCCTTTCAATATCCTCATACACTTTCTCTATCTGTTCATCTTCAGCTTGCGGCGCCGGCATGTATACCTGAACCATCGTTGTCGGTGTTGGTTTGCTGTCGATTCTGATTAGAACAACCCGGTCACTGAACTGTTCACAGTAACACACCCTCTGCCCTACCTTCCTATTCATAACGAATCCTACACCTGGTATACCATTTTCTGTTGCTGTTGATATTACCCGATACTCATCTGACCAGAAATCCTTGTCTTCCTCGCACTTCACTTCACTGACCCCTACAATATCTAGATTGATCCTTTGCATTTCCCTTTTCAGATTTTCTAGTTTACCTACCACGTTCAAGCTTCTGACATTCCACGCCCCGACTCGTAGAACATTATTCTTTCGTTGATTATTCAATATTTTTCTCATGGTAACCTCCCCCTTGGCAGTCCCCTCCCGGAGATCCGAATGGGGGACTATTCCGGAATCTTTTGCCAATGGAGAGATCATCATGACACTTCTTCAACTACAGGCCACATGTCCTGTGGATACACGTTACGTGTCTTTAATGCAGTGATTTCCATCGTCTTCTGCATCCTCATGTCGTTGATCATTGCTGATTCTTCCGCCTTTAGGGGCAATTTCCCACCCCTAGGACAAGAGAGTGCCCTGAACCTCTATCCGCTCCTCCGCCCTCTTTGACAAGGCCGATGCTGATTATTTATCAAAATTTAGGCAGTGGCGGGGATCGAAGAAGTTTTGATTATGAATCAAAGATGCTACCCCTAGACCACGGGTACAGGTTACTAGCAATAAGAGGCAGCGTGGGAGGCTGACTAGTTGGATCAGGAAATCATGTAGAACAAAGCGGAAATTATATCAAAACTTTAGAAGTAGTCACAATCAAGCTACGGTAGCTCTTTACAAACAGTACTTTAAGGTGCTTAAAATGTTATTACGAAGGTAAAGAGCATGTAGTACACAAGTAGAATAGCTAATTCACAGCATAATAATAAAACCATATTTTCATTCGTGAAGGAAGTGTGTCTGCAGCACAAGGTCTACGCAATAAAGACAGTAAAAGTAAAAATGTTTCTATTATTGATAAGTCAGATACATGTACACTATTTAACATTCACTTTCTGAACATTGCTGGTGAATTAAAGATAAACTAAGTTTCTACAGGCAAAATGCTTCTCCGAGACTGATATCTGAAATACTACTCTATGACACTGACAGGGTTGACATTGAGTCAATAATTAAATCACGGAAGACTACGGACTCTGATGGATATGATGATTATCTAGCTGTACTGTGCTGCACATGGTACCCTGTACTTAGCCATACTTGTAATTTTTCTTTTAGAAATGGTTAGTTTCCTGAACCGTTAAAATACTCAGTGGTAAAGCCTTTTATAAAGAGGGAGAAAGGGGTGCCGTAGACAATTTTAGACCTATTCTGTACCATCAGTGTTTACCTACCTACCTACCTACCTACCTACCTACACCCATACTCCTCAAGCCACCTGACCTTGTGTTGTGGAGGGTACCTTGAGTACCTCTATCGGTTATCCCTTCTAAAGTTATTGAAAAGGCTTTGTATGTAAGGATAATTGATCATTTATTTCACATATCAAATGTACAGTTTGGTTTTAGGGAGAGTTTACCAACTGAAAATGTTATGTTCTCTTTTCTCTGTAAGGTACTGAGCAGATTAAACAACGCTAGGCATATTTTTTTATTTAAGTAAAACGTTTGATTGTGTTGATTTCAAAATATTGCTCCAGAAGTTGGGCCATTATGGAATACAAGGAGTAGCTCACAATTGGTCGACCTCTTACTGCAATAACAGACAGAAAAATGTCGTTCTCCACAATATTGAGAATGGCTATGATGTGCGATCTGAACAGCGCAAGGTTAAATGGAGAATGCCCGAGGGATCAGTGCTGGGGCCACCCCTGTTCCTTATTTATATAAATGATATGCCATCCAGTATTAAAGGTGATTCTAAAATAGCCTGTTTCTCTTAGCTGATGACAATAACTTGATCGTAAATGATATTGTGTGCAACGTTGGGACTGTTGCAGGTAGTGTAGTTCAAGACGTAAGTTCACAGCTTGTAAAAAATAAACGAACGCTAAATTACAGTAAGACTTTTTATGTTTCAAACATACAATTCAACAAAGCTCTAGACAGAAAGTAAACTGTCGTGGAAAGCACATGTTCAGGATCTTGTTCTAAGACTTATTGCCGCCATTTTTACCTTTAGATCGGTGCCCGAAGTAAGCGGTAGTTCGATACGAAAAACATTGTATTTTGCTTATTTTCATTGGCTTATGACGTATTGTATGATATTTTGGGATAACTACTCCCATTCTCAAAGGATATTTTTGGCTCGCAGACGGGCGGTTCATGTAATAAGTGGTGTAAGTTCGCGAACCTGTTGACGATCCCTGTTCATTAGTCTCGGTATTCTCACATTGGTCTATCAGTATATATTTTCTTTACTGTCGTTTCTGGTTAACAATATCAACTTTTCCCAAGAATTAGCAGCTTTCACTCAGTTAATAAGTGGCAGAAATCTAATCTGCATTTGAATCGCCCTTTCTTGATTCTTGTGCAGAAAGGCGTGCAGAATACTGCTGCATCCATTTACAATAAACTACCATAGGAATTCAAAAATCTTAGCAGTAATACACGGGCCTTCAAGTCTCAACTGAAGAGTTTTCTCATGGGTCACTCCTGTTATCCGTGAGGTACAGGGGACAGGCAAAGTAACGTGAACACCTGTACTTACTTGGGAATGGTCTGTTAATGAAGGATTGGACCCCGATTTACCCGTAATACAACTGCGATTCTTCTTGGAATACTGGCATGCAATGATTGTATAGTCTCTAGTGAAGTGTTTTGCCACTCTTAGACTAGAACCTCTTTTAACTCCTGTATTGATGAGGGAGGCGGAAATCTGCTCCGGAGTTTTGCGCTCCAATACCGCCAGTAAGGTTCCGATAAAGTACCGGGACTGTGCTGACCAGGGAAGACGCTGCACTTTAATTGCACGCTCCTCATATCACGATTGTACTTTCCTGGCTGTGTGAATGGGTGCATTATCGTCCAGAAACATGGCGTCATTGTTGGGGAATAACATTTGAATAATGGGGTGCACCTGACCACCGAAAATGTTCACATAATCGTTGGCTGTAACACGGACTTTGAGAGTAACGATGGGACCAGCCGAATACCATGATATGGCTGCCCACACCATCACACTTCAACCTCCATGCTTAACCGTTGGAATCAAGCAATCAGGATTGTAGGTTTCTTTTGGCGTTCACCAGACGTAAACCCTTCTCGATGTTGGAAATAACAAAAACGTTGACTCGTCGGACCATATGGCGTGTTTCCACTGACCAGCCGTCCAGGATTTGTGCACCTGACACCATGTTTTACGCTTCTTTGGTTGGTTGTCGTCACTAATGGTTTCGATATAGCAGCTCGTCCAGGAATATTCTCTTTATGGAGTTCTCGTTGGACAGAGTCGATAAACACGGGGTCTCGAAGATGCAGTTACTTTAGGAGCCGTAGTTTTTCGTTGTTTTTACACAATTCATGTTGGCATATGACGATCTCTGTAATTTAGTTTTGATTAGCGCCCACTATTATTCCATATTTTGTGTAGGTTGTCATGACTTTTGAAACAGTTTCTCTTGAAACATTCAATAAGTCGGCTGTCTTGGTTACTGATGCTCCAGCTAATCGGACCCTCACAATCTCCCCTCTTTTGAACTTTCTTAGGTCTTTCATTGCGCGTTGACCTCGGCCTCTGAATGCAAATACGAAGTGTGCACTACTCGTAACCAACCTGTACTGATGGCTTGTCCGTACTGAACACGCACAGTCCACAGTCCAGCGCCACACTTGCGTTACCTGCGTTGTTGACCATCAAATACAATCATCAATCAACCCATTTCTGCCAATGTTCACACTATTTTGCCTATCCCCTGTACTTCCCTTATACACATATACAACATTTAATCTCATTGCAAGAGGTGGGTAAATATTTTTACTACATAAATCAAAACTATTTCTTCTTCAACTCCTTCACTATATATGGTAGATTTATACATTTTCGCCGTTGTATCGTTCATCTCTTTGTTCTGTTAATATTCCACTTATCAGTTTTTCACGTCAGTTAACTTGTTAAAGCAGAGCAGCTCTCTTCAATTTGGATGCCAAAGCTACAGCAATTTCTGAAACACTTATGACATATAAACAAAATTGCACAAAATTGTGCACTGTCGCCATTAATAGCAAGTTAGTGTATGAAAGTTCTTATTGATTTATCATAATCTGTCCCAGAGTTACACCAAGTATAATTGAATTACAGTTGCCAAACGAACACAAAGTTGACAAGGAATCCTCCGAGTGCGAGATCGCCAGTTCAGTCTCTGATAAGGCTCATTTGAAAGTATTGTGTTAACAATTATGACATGAAAAACATTAGCTGCTAATGACTCACGATGCGCATCAGGAAAGTGTCAGAAAATGAGTGTCCGGGTGGTGCCGAGGTAAACTTTCTATGGGATGTACGTATTACACTTCACAAAATGGACTACTGTCGCCATTCAAGAAATGTTCAGAACACACTATTAATTTGTACCGTGATTACCGAATTAAAAACAGCGCGCCACGGTGATCACAAACGTTCTCACCATCCAGACCGAAGGCGAATACCTTGTGAGTTACAAACGATGCAGGTATCCTCTTTTACAGAATACATATAGAATCATACTGGTGTAACGGGGTGATGAGAGCTGATGGAATGTGATGCCATACAACCGGATCAGAAACAGTCTTTCGTGCAGCTTATCGCGAAACTGGATATCCTTTAAGGTGTAACTGCAGATACCGCGATAATATGTCTTATAGGCACGGAAGAAACAAACATCCAGAGGCTGAATTTGTCCAGTGGTTCCAGATAGTATGAATTGCAATGTCACAAACTTTTCAGGAGGGATAGTTTGCGCTAAAGGTATATGATTTTTATACACAGGCCACGAATCAAGCAAAAGCAAATTATGTTGACAAGTTATTGGCCAAAAGCAGTCCTCAAACCATATTTGTAGTTCTCTTACACCCATTTTCCCACTCTTGCTTGCTGTGACATAAGTATTCCCTACTGCCCTTGCAAGGTCACGCACACGAGAAAGAACCGTAAAGAGAAGAGCACCTCCAAATTCGCGCAGCACAATAAAAACCTTTGCAGCCAATTTACCATCCAGATTAACAGTCGGCATAATTTTATACGAATGTGTTAAGGCATTGGTGTTAGTTGATCTTGACACATCTCTCTTGGTACTTAGGGCTCTCTTATGCGCATTTCATACAGGTCAGAGTTGAACACAAATTCCTTACTGACCGACAGAATAAATTTGTTCATCTCCTCTAAAAATTTTGGGGCCGATTCCGCCTCTAGCTGTGCATTGCCAAGTTGATGCTTTCTTTGAAATTTCGTTATTTTACGTCTTTCAGTTCTGTAGCACTGTTTGAAGTTACGCAAACATCCACTGCTTTACTTGAAATCTTTGTAATCTATGTCGCACTCAGTTTTATGTCTATAACATAATAGATCACTACCATGCGCATCCTGTAAATTGTATCGAGCATCCCTGAAACGCACAAAAACCAGTTTTTGTATCAGGTGTACCTTGTCCTCCCTTGAATGTGCGTAGTTTCCCTTATGCAGTACACGGTCATGTTGCTGCGGACTTATTCGACACTTGTTTCACTATCACTTTCACTTGTTAAGCACGTATCGTCATCATTGTACTCCTCATGTGCATCGTTCGCACTGTCGAGCGTCTGACACAATACATTCCACTGACTCGTCCTGCAGAAACGCAATATTTCATCTGCCACTTTTTTCTTACTCTGCGAAATTCTTTGGGTTCCTTTCTGACAAAATGTCAATTTCGGCAACTCTTGCTGTAGGTCAAATGCAATGTTTTTTTTTTTTATTGTTGCAATTGCTCTGCTTTGTATGAACACCACTAGAACTGTAGCACAGTTGATACTTGTCGGATAGGCAGTTCAACTACGATTCGTAGCCATGTACTGTGCTCACCATTGGATACCTCCAGTCCCTCCCCCTATTGCCATTAGCAGCCAATATTATGATCATTGCGTGGTAGATAATATATAGTGCGTCGAAAGTCGTAAACATCACTGGCCTTGTGCAATCTTGCACTCCAGGCAGCTGTTGTGTTGCAGAGAGAGCAGTTCTGTGAGCACGCAGAAAAAATAGGTAGCAATTACAAATGGTTCAAATGGCTCTGAGCACCATGGGACTTAACTGCTGAGTTCATCAGTCCCCTAGAACTTAGAACTACTTAAACCTAACTAACCTAAGGACATCACACACATCCATTCCCGAGGCAGGGTTCGAACCTGCGACCGTAGCGGTCGCGCGGGTAGCATTTACAAACCACTGTAATATCTTCAGATCGTGTATTCACCTCCAAAGTGACAGTCAAGAATAGGATGGGCACTCATTTGGTCTCTTTCAGGTCCTGGGTGCCTAACGCATAGGAGGTTATGCAGATACTGTAGTGTCGCCTTGCCTCGGTGTCAAAATTGCTCAGTGAGCATCTAAGTTCTGGGAAATCCAGCGCAGCCAATGTCAACTGCCGCTGATAATCGCTTGTCACAAACATGAGTCGCCGTCGTCTATCGCGGAATGCATTACGAGTACTGAGTAGACGGACCAAAGTGCAACCACTTTTAAGCTCGCTACTATTAAATTTTTGGCAAACCGACTGTTTAATTAGTTACAGAGCTCACATCTGTTGTTTGTATCAGTTTCTACTGGTTACCGTGTGGCCTACTCAACACGATCACGATTAATGGCATTATTACGACAATCCACTGTTAATGACTGCGAAACTGTTGAATAATAACGATTTAAATTCATAGGCTCCCACGGCCGGTGTCATTTTGGGTATCATTTTATCCAAAATAGCAGTTCAAGTTCAGTTTCACGACACTGTGGAATATAATATCAAATATTTAGCTCTTACACGCACATTTTCTTTTATGTTGAAACCACAATTCTACCGCTCTTACACGTCAGTCCATTGCCACCAATAATTCTTCCAATTATTTGTGATAGTTAACATAAGATGCAGTCTGCCGAAATCTTTCGCGATTTTGCTTGGTCTGTCTCCTACTTACTATTCACTTTAATATCATTAACCTGATCATTCACCTTGTGTCTATACTCAGACACCAAACTCGACAGAATCCACACTTCTGCCTCGAACAAAGCTGCACTAACCACGCTCCAGTTCAAAGAGAACTAACGATGGAAGAAAGGATATACTGCCTCTGGCTACAGTGATCGGTCCGCTTATGTAATCACTCGTCAATTCAACGGAAAAAAGAAACCTCGCAGCCCTACACATGTACCTTTGCTCACCGCGCATCACAGAACACGAAGATTAGCATGGGTGCATAAAAACCATTATTAGATGTTAGAATCATTGATTAATTACTCACGTACACTTTCGTAAACGTTAACGACTGGGCGCTAGTACGTCGTAAAGAGCATTAAGGTCGATTCACTCTGGACGGCATGGAACGGAACTGCAAAACGTACCGCGGTGCATTTCAAACGATGGCATTCACACAGGGCATCAAAGGAACTGAAAGAGAACTGCAAGAGACGAAACATCAACGTCATGGATTTTCGGAAAGAAAATTTTGATGACGGCGCTGGTGCGTTATCAGTGGCTTCATCTTCCAACAGCGGAAATTAACTTATTTTAGACGCGCTCACTCATGCTATAGTAAAAAACTGGAGAGGAATTGCGCCTAATGCAAGACATAGTTTTATAGTTGTGTTGCGGTTGTGTGACAACACGTAATAGCGTCAGAAACAGTGCTTGGCTAACAAATGGTACGAAATGCATATGTTACGGCAGCAGCGAAAGAAATAGGCCTGTTAACTCGACTCAATAAAGGAAAGAAACACCACAACACCAAAAACCATAATAAGCTGTAGATTGCGTAGTACATTTAAATTTATCAGTGTAAATAACTGATAGCATCAGGTGGGAAAGAAAAGAGGTAGACCGACTGAAGACAGCAAAAAAAGTGATGAAGAAGACTATAAATCGATATCTTTTTTAAGACGAAAGTCTTCTCTAATTTTTCTTAGTGAACACGGAAACAAGAACTGCAACATCAGTAACTTGGTTTTACTATAGTAGGTGATATTGTGCCCTCGAGTCTTCAGTGTTGGTGTTGCACAATGTGCAGACTGCATGAGGACCTTGATATTTTTCCTGTGTGTCTGACTCCACAAAAGAGGTTTAAATATCAGGAAACGGAAACAAATTTGGGTTTAACAATAGCTTGACAAAGAAAAAGCCAACACTGCGGATAAATACGAACGTAAACAGATAAAATAAATTTTTAGTATTGAAAAAGTCAGCTCTATTAAAAGAGGAAAGTGTATTTTTTACAGTTAATAGGCACTAAGGAAAAGAAACAGAGTAGATAAAGTAAAAAGCCGCAATAAATTACCATTTAAACATCGTTTGTCTGTATATATTTTAGTTGCTGGTAAATCACCCGGACTGGTCCATGAAACTTTTTCGTTCCTAACGTTTCATCTGAGCTGCGCTGGGTTCGTAATTCCACTGAATCTTGCTGAGTCAGCCTATCCACGAGCATCTTGAAGATCTCTAGTGCAGCTCTGGACGAAACGATAGGAACGAAAAAGTTTCATGTACTACGACCATTTAACAGCAAATAAGCTATACCGTTGTGTAGGCTTTCATCGTATGTATGCATTTTGTCGATTAAATAAATAATGTTTTGAAGACACTTCCGTATTCTGTCACGTCTCAGCAGTGTGGGGTATTTACCAAACAGCCGGCCGCGGTGGTCTCGCGGTTCTAGGCGCGCAGTCCGGAGCCGTGCGACTGCTACGGTCGCAGGTTCGAATCCTGCCTCGGGCATGGATGTGTGTGATGTCCTTAGGTTAGTTAGGTTTAAGTAGTTCTAAGTTCTAGGGGACTGATGACCATAGATGTTAAGTCCCATAGTGCTCAGAGCCATTTGAACCATTTACCATACAACCTTTGTCCAGAACAACAATTTGATGGGTGTTAATAAACTCTGCTATCATAGATAACTATTTTAGTAACGTCCGTTACGATTCATTCATCCCATCATCTCTGCAGTTCCGTATACGCCGACTTTATGTAAGACGGTATTTCATACTACTGCTGCCACCGTAATCGGGGACAAAGAGGATGCTAACAGCTTACAGTTTGCGGGCTTTAACCCAGTTATGCATTAATTTAAGAACATAGTGTAAATTCATTAAGAAAGCACACCAGTCGCTTTTACGCGCAGTAAATAGTGTGGAAATGATACCGGGTGACGTAGATAATAGTAATGCGCTGATGTGCATGTACCAGTAGGTAGTAAGTGTTAAGCAGAGTAAGATGGCCGACGGGGGGACGTGACGGAAAGGCAGGAAAGAACTATCATGTCTGGACGAGCCAATGGCCACAACACGACTTAAGAACAGTGATGGTAAACAGATACTAACTGACAAAGACCAGAGTTCAATGACATGCCTTTTCAAAGAAATTGGTATCAAATTCGATAAGAATGGGCTGCTGTCTATGAATAGAGGTCCGTCTCAAACAATTTTTGAGCAAACTTTGAGAAATAAACTGCATGTAACGGACATTTGAATTGGCGTAATCGCAAAAGGTCACTGGTCACAGCAAGGGAGGAAGACTGGGTTTAACGTCCCGTCGACATCGGAATGATTAGAAACGGACCACAAACTCGGATTGTGTCAAGGGCGGGGAAAGAAATCGGACGTGCCTTTTCAAAGGAACCATCCCAGCATTTGCCTGGAGTGATTTAGGCAATTCACAAGAAATAAAAAAAAGTCCGAACAGGCCTTGAAGGTCCAACGGTACCGACAAGCAATCGTGTCATCCTCAGCCCATAGGCGTCACCTGATGCGGATACGGAGGGGTCTGTGGTCAGCACATCGCTTTCCCGGCCGTTGTCAAGTGGCTCTGAGCGCTATGGGTTTTAACATCTAAGGTCATCAGTCTCCTAGACTTAGAACTAATTAAACCTAACTGACCTAAGGACATCACACACATCTATTGCCCGAGGCAGAATTCGAACCTGCGACCGTAGCAGCAGCGCGCTCCGTACTGAAGCGCCTAGAACCGCTCGGCCACAACGGCCGGCGGCCGTTGTCAGTTATCGTGATCCGTCCCGGTACTTCTCAATTATGTAGCTCCTCAATTGGCCTCACAAGGGCTGAGAGCGTCGTAGTTTATCCATTTCTCTCAGCCAGCGCGAATTTCCAGGTGACCAGCAGCGAATAATACAAAGAATGGTGCTTTATATACGTTACTTCGTCCGTAAACGAAACTTGCAGCACTTCACATATTTTGTAGACACTATTCGGTGAACTGTAACCGATTTTGAAGGTCTTTTCCATGAACCTGTTGATGAAGTGAAATGTGGAAAAGACAAATTTCACTGGAATGTTGTAAATGCAGGTTGTTCCCAGAACAGTTCTTTCGCTGATCGCATACTCAAACTCAAGCTGCTTGTTAGTGAAATGTGGACTGAGTGTTACCGATTTTAAAATATTAGCTGCATTTCTTTTATCATTTCCTGGTATGTTTCGTCACTATATTTTGTTATACCTATTTCCATTTCATTGAGACTTTTTTTCTAATTTGTCCGGAGGGAAATCTTGAGGGCTTTCCACGATCGTGTTATTTCCGGATAGAACCGTATAGTTGTTCTGACAATATGTCGATATTTGCTTTAAATGAAATACATATCCATCTTTACGATTGTCATATAATTCGCTTTACGAGCAAACTGTCTCATCGCTACAATAGCGGAGCGCAGCACGGGCTGATGGCTTTCAGTCGCACCGGTAAACACACGAACTGCAACTACCTTACGAGATTTCTTATATTTGATACAGTACGGCAGATATCTGTGAGACCTCGTCTCCTGACAGTAGAACAGTAATTCAAGGCGCTGTTATGATGTTAAATACACTGACGAAAAAAAATTGTAACACTAAGACGGAGTTGTGCAACACAAACGAAGGTTGGTTGGCGTGCATCTACATCTGAGGAACGATATCTATGCCAATTTCGCGCCAGTCGCATAAAACTGGAGGTAGCAGCGCCACTATTAGGATGTAAATCAGGCTTACTTTAAATACTCGGTCGTGAGCGTTCGTTACCTTTGCGAGAGGACTTGGCGAGTTGATGTTAGTAATGAATTTAAGGCGACAAAAACGCCATTATCAACACTTCATTGAGTTGGACGAGGTCGTTTAATAGGGCTAAGAGACCCTGGACGTTCCTCCTGCGACACTGCAGAAAGACTAGACTGGATTTTAGCCACTGCAAATGAATGCTGGCAGCGGTGGTCACGAGAATGTACAGTCACAAGGAGACGAGGCTTCAGACGTCCAAGTGGAGGTACCGAGAGGGTGGGTCATAGTGTTCGGGTTCGGCGTATAGCTCTAGCAATCTGAGCAGCAGTTGGCACCGTAGTGACATAACGAACTGTCACAAACCGTTTAGTTCGAAGACATCTCCGAGCCAGTCACCTTGTAGCGCGCATTCATCTGTCCCTAAACCACCACCATTTGTGACCTCAATGGTGTCAAGAGAGAGCTCACTGGCTCATTGGAGCCCAGGGTGGATGTCTGTTGTGTTTTTGCGCTGGAAGTTGGTTCTCCCATGGTGCTAGTGATGGCCGTGTCTTGGTTAGAAGGAAGCCTGTTAAGCGCTTACAACCGACAGGTCTGTGTGGTAGACACACTGGATCTACATGTGGAGTTATGCTCTCTGGTGAGTTTTCTCGTGGTTATCCCACGCACCCTGGCTGAAAATTTGTACGTTAGTCCGGTGATTCAACCTCTTGTGCTGCAATTCATGAGCAGCATTAAAGGGTTTTTTCCAATAGGATAACGCTCGCCCATGTAACGATGTTGTAACTCAACATGTTGTTCAGAGTGTCGACATGTTGCTTTGGCCTCCTCGATCACGAGATCTGCCTCCAGTCGAGCACGTATGGGATACCATGGGACGACAACTGTAGCGTCATTCACAAACAGCATTAATCTTCCCTGCATCGGTTGACAAAATGCTGACAGAGTTTCATCTCACAAACTGACATCTAGCACTTGTACAACACAGTGCATGCACGATTGCATGCTTGCATGCTACAGTCTGGCGATTACACCAATTATTAATGTACCAGCATTTCTCATTTGCAATGGGTTATCTCGTGCTTAAATTAACCTCTGATCTTGCAATGTCAATCACTTAAACATGATACTTAGACAAATACATTCCTGAAATTTCAATACTCTACTCTAATTATTTTCTGGTGGTGCGACCTTCCTTTCGTCAGTGTATTTGCTTAAGTTTCACACATCTTCTGTCACTCCTCGAAGCCTTACAATGCCATAGATAATATTATATTACTCGTCGCCTGTAAACGTTTAAAAGTACTTGCGTGCATCAGAAAAGCAGCCACATCTTCCTCCATAACTTAGCGAAAACCTCTTCTCAATATATTTACTTGTTCTGGATATATATCAGGTGGCCTGCGTTAGCTGCCTCACGCCGTTTATATCGTTATTTTCAGTGGTGAACTAGACAGGACAGAAGTTCAACGAACTGTGAAACAGAATGTTTTCACCGTTGGTGGGACGTCGAGCACCTGTGCAGCGTTGCGTTGGTTTAGATTTGCCGCTTTGGAGCGGCTTATTAGTTGTGCAGCTGGTGCGCTGGAAGGCGGCCACGCATGTAATGGCGCGAACCCAGAAAGCGGCGAATAGCAACCGAAATGAAGACTCGACGCGGCGGGGGCGGGCAGGTGGCGACTGCGGCAGAGGCAGCCGCAGAGCCGGCTTTTTCTCACGGAAGTGGCGCGCGCTCACTCGGAACTCCCCGGCGATTGTCCCGTGCTCTCGTATTGTTCACATTAATGCGCCCAGCTCTGCGGCAATGCACCGAAACGCTTCCGTTATTAAAGGCTGGCATACTTGATCAGCGTGCCGACACGCTCGCTGCCCCACAAGCAGAATCGCTCACTTCTCTGCGGGCAATCACGTGCCTTGCTTAGTTCACTGTCAAAAACTCAGGTCTCACTAACGGAGTAGGAACGCTTGCTGGGACCGCTAGCGTGATCGACAAAAACTACTCTTGATATCATTAACGCCGTAAGGTGTTGTTACAAGTATTTTTTTGTTATACGTAACAGGAGGTGGTGATCTGAGTCTTTAATACACTACCGTTTGTGGAAATTACAACCCCAAGAAGGAAACGCATGAATTTAATTTATTTAATATCACAGGTTATGTACATGACAAGTAACAAATGAATTCCTTTTCAAATCTGTACATGTCCTTCGAGCCCTACTATTCAGTATGTCGTGTGGCCTGCCCCAAGCAGGATTCGAACCTGCGACCGTAGCGGTCGCGCGGTTCCAGACTGAAGCGCCTAGAACCGCTCAGTCACACCGGCCGGCTCCTTAGGTTAGTGCGGTTTAAGTAGTTCTAAGTTCTAGGGGACAGATGACCTCAGATGTTAAGTCACATAGTGCTCAGAGCCATTTGATCCATTTTTAACGTAACCTGTGATGGCGCCTAATAGCGATCCAGATGGGTTCCATAGGATTTACATCAGGCTAATTTTTTCGCTGAGGCATCAACGTGAGTTCACTATAATGCTCCTCAAACAACTACTATAGCATGGTTCTGGATCCCGAGACGTGGACGGTTATACTGCTGAAAAATGACATCGGCGTCGGGGAAGACATCAAGCATGAAGGGATGCAGCTAGTTCACAGCTGCCAGCGTGTCTTCGATTACTAGTACAGGTCCCATGCAAGCACAGGAGAATGTCTCCCACAGCATAATACTGCTCCTATGAGCCTGCGACCGTGGCGGGAGCATCTCGCAAATTCGCACATACCTGAAATACTAAGGGTATAAACAAAAGGGTGTAACTCAACACAAACAACATACGTTAAGAGCAGGGGAAACGAAATGAATGGCCTTCCTCTTCATAGCTGTCATTATTTTATTTCTTTTTTAGTCTGTAGGTTATCAGACTATTCATACGAGAATTATCAAAGAGTGATTGCTAGAACCGACTGCTAAGCCAATTTTAAATAGAAAACTATTTAGTGCTCTGTCTAACGAACGGCTCAGTAACAGCAAATCCATAACTAAGAACAAATTAAATAAGCAACGTAGAGTGATGTTACACACAGCGACCCTGAGCAACTTCTGGGAATACGATGCGATGGCGCAGATGGGCAGACGGTGCTGGAATGTAAACAAAAATGGTTCAAATGGCTCTGAGCACTATGGGACTTAACATCTGTGGTCATCAGTCCCTTAGAAAGAAGAACTACTTAAACCTAACTAACCTAAGGACATCACACACATCCATGCCCGAGGCAGGATTCGAACCTGCGACCGTAGCAGTCGCGCGGTTCCGGACTGAGCGCCTAGAACCGCTAGACCACCACGGCCGGCTGGAATGTAAACGTCTCACATTCTATTTTATCAGAACAATACACATTATTCTTACACCTTTCTGTAGATGATTTAATTTTTTCTTAGCAGAAAGGCATCTTATTTTGGATCTGACAAACATGGGTTACACGCTCTCACAGTATCATGCACCTCATACATCCCCACTAGTCCGCCCACCCAAAAACTCCATGGGGGATTTCTAAGGTCTCACGTGCAGAAACATCACAAAGTTTTGTTTCCTTTCCGCACTCGATATAAATTTGGCAATTCCCTACGGATCTCATATTTGTGACTTAAGGAACTTGTACACTGCCGAATATAAATTACCAAGTCCTGCTACCCTTATGGCGATAGGATCCCTAGTCTACCCTCGACTAGTTAAACTAGTTAAACCACCTACTCCATGATTCCGCGAGTTCAAAATGGCCCCTGAATTAGTGTATGATGCATTAATTTTCACCTATCAGAGCTGTAGGTACAGTATTATCGACTTTTGTATGCCCTACGAGCCTTACCCCGTAAAGTACTACGTTACAGAGTAGATCCCCCACTGTGAATTTTTACAATAGTTCACGGAAAATCGTCAAATCGACTACAGAATAGTCTACAAATGGAGCATCTTATCATTAATGGCAGTATACAAATGAATGCATTCATCTTGCGTATCCGAAGCTCTTAGCTCGTTTAAGTCATTGAAGCTCTCGCAGCTCGGCCCATTGTTAAGAAGACTCTCATCGCAACTACGTATAAGAAACAAATCTGGAAAAGTTTCTTGAACACCAACTTGTTACTTTAGGCTTGTAGATGAAATTTTACAAAGGAACTCGGTATTCTCAAAGCAATCAGCTACGGCTACTTACATAGTAATCTTCGCCATGACTTCCAGGGGACCTACGATTTGTTTTCAGTATCACACGTCATACGAGTAACTATTAGCCAATAGCTCTGTGATTTTGACCCACAAGCCGGAAGAACGCATATTTCACCCTTTTCACACTTCGTTACAAATCCATCAAAATTTCAGTGGCACGAAATGTTTTCTGTTATTCTCAATTAATCCAATTGTGCCAACAGATGAAACATCATAAAAACATTCTAGGCTAATCAGGAACTCGTGTTCGTTGCTTTCTGCTGTATTCAGCGCATTTACTCGTTATATAGTGGGGGAACATGCTCTTACGTGACTTACTTTGTCTGGACAGTGATAAATCACCATAAATCGTTGCAGATTTATACCTAGTGTACCGGCTCCTTGCTATCAGTTTTTATGACTGGGATTTCTCCTTTTACTCTGAAAGTTAAGTGAACAGCAAAGGTAAAGGAGAATATCGATGAGGTGAATATCAAATGCGTCTATCTTGCCAATTCAACCTTCGAAAAGTAGCCAAAAAGAGCAGCATAAGACTTTCTAATAACGAACATATAACGACAGCAATAATAATATTATAGTAATAACTAACATTCAGCTGATGATTATAACAAAATGCCTGTTCAGTCTACACCAAAACTGAAGTACGAACTCAGAGATTTTATTAAGACAGCATTACTCACTTTCATTCTGGTCCTTTTCAGCTGCATTAGAGAAGGAACAATATAAAAGATTTTACATATTCCACTTTCTCAGCGTTTTTCCAAGCTATGATAAAAGTTGAATTCTCACCAGCAAACAGACGCCATAAATAGTAAAGAGCTGCAGCGCAGAACATTCTCTGAGTCCTGTAGTAGCAGTTAAGGCAGAAAAAATAGCATATCGTTTACAAATCAAAATATAAGAGACATTACAGCAATTTACGAGTAAAATAACTTTCTTGCAGTCACCAAATTAAATTTTCTCATTGTCACTTATTACGTTCAAAATTTTTCTTCAAAATTACAAGAAAATAGACAATGAATTTGGAATGATAATGTACGTCTAGTTCCAAAAGTAAGTCGACTATCACAGAGTTGCCAAATAAATCTTGTGATATTTCAAGTCTCAGGTTTTCCAATAGCGGTCACCTAATTTTTATGGCTCTCAAAATCTCTGCTGCCCAAATCTTGCTAGATGTCTGGGCTACAAGACATCAACTTGAGAGCATACTTCATCCATTTTACGTACAGAATACATTACTGAGTTTGTATTGTTTCTACCTGATGATTACAATTATCTGACTATGTATAATACCACAAAAATATTGTAAATTTCAGTGAAGTATCCTGATAGTTATGAAATTATGATGTTATACGTTTACAGGTGTAATTGTGTAATGAAGCTATAACTGCATCATGATAATTTCAAAGTTGAATTCTCTTACATAAAATTTTAGAATGTACCGTTCCTATCAAAAGGATAGCTTAGACATATTTCTAGAATTCTAAAATTTCGAAATCGGCCAGCATCTTGGTTTTTTCCAGTTTTACTAAGAAACGCATCATGTTAGGTGGAACCAGTGCTTCGCAAGTGAGCCTCATACACAGAGGAATCTGAAGAATTACGCTATACAATTGCAAAAGTCTATAGTGTATGATGTAACAGTAAACACTAAACACCAAAGTGTCAGTTACTGTAGACAAGAAGTACTGGGGATACATATCCGCTGTCATCTTCCCGCAGCAGATAAAGGTTCCTTATTTTAGCAGAAGAGGACTGACTTGTAATCCGCCAAATACCATTATTTTTTCGCTTTTTGAGACCATACAATCGCCAGATGTAAGTTGCCTAATTTTGCAAAAGGCAAATTAACTGTAATCCACAGTGGCTTTATTTATATGTCCTTTAAGTCAATTTAAGTGACGTGCGAACTTTAGTTTTGACATCTGTGTGGTAAGATATTAACATCATCGTATCTGCAGTCATTGTTTAGTGACGGCTCTACTCCATGTAAAAATGAACATGAATCAAAGTGCAACAGCTATTTACTCAAACTGTTGTTCATTAAAATCCAAAACATTGAAAAATGTATTGTAATGAACTGGCTGCTCATTTAAATAATTACTGGTCAGTAAAATTCAGAATTACTAAAAAGTATTGCGATGAACTCATTATTAAACTGATCGTAACACGTAGAACGTGAACAGTGACTCTTATTTCAGTAGACAGCATTCGACACGATTCATTCTGGAAATATCTAACAATTTAATATATAACAATTACCTGACATTGTCAGTGTTGTAGGAGGGGATCTTTAAATATAGTGTTGTCTTCTTTACGAGAACTTTTTATTTGCCAAGACCATAAGGAAGGATACATCGATCACTAGTTTGGCCCAGTTAAAGAGCCATCTTCAGATCATGTAGCAGAAAGCGGTATCTACATCGGCTACTAAAGCAATATGCTTTGTCACAATCGTGTTTACAGTTTCAAAGTCAAAAACTATAGTTTTGAATGTTCGAGTTTGGAATTGTAAATATGATTGCGACAAAGGGTCGTGTTTCAAAAGTCGGTGTAGACACTGCTTTTTGTTGTGTGTTCTAAAGATGGCCACTTTATTGGTTGAAACTAAAAATCGATGTATTCTTTCTGGCGATCTTGATAAATAAAAAGTTGTCGTAAAGAAGTCTACAACACTAAATTTAATATACTTATCACAAACATGAATTCTGTTCTAATTTTAATCGGATTTACAGCACAACAATTGATATTTACATTCGCTAAGTCAGATCATTCAGCTGGATGCTATCTTCAACACACGTCCTTAAAAATTCACCATTTGTAGTATTTTAGAAAGAATAAAAGGCTTAATTTCTATGTGAGCAATATTTAATTGTGTCATCCGCTATGCAGTATTATTATTCATAACATAAATTGCGTAAATAAATCATTATTTACATGAAAAACCATATTCGTGAGGTAAAGGTTGTCTCTACGCATACTGTGTCAATAGTGTAATTTACAGTACGGTTCTTACTTAATTCGAACTGATCAGCAACTAACATCTGTCAGTTTGCCGTACTGTTAAAAGTTTTTAGAAATTTTGCAACAATAATGGGCTACATCTGGGTAGTCTCCTGTTACTGCGTCAGTGGAATCACATACACACCACGACTTCGCCAATGCCCGAGGCCGCAACCTGAAGCTTGCAGAACAGCTCTCCAAAAGAGACCAAGGGGCTGTAAGGACATTAGTTGGCATGGCTTTGCCCTATTTGTAGATCCCAATTTTTTCGGTTACACATGAGCTGATGAATAATATCTGCAGACATTTTTACTAGTTTTGGACTTGTCTGGCATTTCAGGGGTTTAGATCAAGCAGTTTTGTTTATCTACCAGTTAAAAGTCTTTTTAAGACATCTCGTCACCAAATCTAAAACGGTGAAATACATTTACACAACAGAACTTTAATTTGCTTTCAAAATAGTGATTTATGAGAAATGCAGTATCGAATTGCGGAGGGGATTCATGGGGATGTGCAGTTATGAGATAACCTGTCATTCTTATCACCTCCATATCGAAGTGGCAATCGGCTGAGGAAGAAAGGTGTAAGCATACAGAGTACTGCTGTCATTAACATGCTGCGACATAAAGTAACCCAGGAACCACACAACCAGTATGTTTACACTGTAAATTAGCTTCCCACCACTTTATTCTATCGCTAACAACGAGAGTCTGTCAATAATTTGTTTGCTTATGCGTATGGGGCATAGTCCACCAACAGAACGTTTTCAAATGGCTCTGAGCACTATGGGACTTAACATCTGAGGTCATCACTCCCCTAGAACTTAGAACTACTTAAACCTAACTAACCTAAGGACATCACACACATCAAAAGCCGAGGCAGGATTCCCACCTGCGACCTAAGCAGTCGCGTGGTTCAGGACTGAAGCGCCTAGAACCGCTAGGCCACCGCGGCCGGCACAGAACGTTTTCTGAAATGACTTAATACACGGTACCGTGCCACACGATTTCAGTCTTAACATTGGTGCTGAATTAAGATTGAAATGACGTGACATGAACTTATGGTTTGTGGTTAAAACCGTCTATATCGTTCAATACATCAGACATTCGATAATTAGGGAGACATATTGATATAGACAAAACTGCATTTTCACAAGACGAGACTTTTCTGCTTTTCAACATAATCCCCTACAATATTAATACAATTGTCCCAAAAATGAAATATTTTTTGGTATACCTGATGCAAAGAAGTTTTTGTTTTATTGTTTGATCCACTTCACCACAAATCATTTTTCCATGGTTTGTCTTTTGGACTCTGGTTTAAAATAGTGAACCAAAGTTCTATCACACCGCTAACTTTTACTTAGAAAAGGGTCATATTCTCTTTCATAGAGTTCTTTTAAGTCTGTGCACTTGATTCCTTTTGTTGTCGCATTAACTCTTTCGGGGCCCGCTTTACTGTTCTTTTGCTGTACTTGAGCTCGTTACTGATGACGTCATGAACTATTCCAACACCTATAAGAACTGATTTTGTTATATGATCAACTGCAGCACGTCGGTCTTCACGAATAATGTCGTCAATGCGGGTTTCAAAAGAAGAAGTTGATGCTTCTACTGACCTGCCAGGACTCTGCTCGTCAGTCACTGAGGTTCGATCGTTTGCCACAGTTCTGCCTAGTTACAATAATTTCCGCTGTTCCTACAACTTTCACAATAATATAAATGCATCCGAGATCAGATTTTAGCCAGTTTTTTTTTCAGGAAAAAACGGATCATGAACCCTGTTCAAATACAGTGCAAAGTTGAAGCGCTGACGTTATGGTTAAATGCAATATTGAGGATATAAGCGAAACAATTTTTATCCGTCAGATATTCTCAGCTCACACCAGTAATAAAAATCAAAATCCAAGAAGGTAAAAAAATCTCTCCTACAAACTTTTTCGTTTCTACATCATTTTATCTCTTTAATTAGTCATCATCTCTTTTCGACTACTGCCGTCATGAAAACAAAAGCTACGTACTAAGTCCTTGTAAGTGATTTTGTGATGATGGGCTACTTCCTAAATTCAAAAACAAAAACAAAAATTAACTGTAAGTCGACCGTTATCATTAGCTACCGAATAAAGCAGTGAAAAAGAAGTGCTCAGTATTAACTACTATAACATAGGACTGAGGTGTGTCGATGCCGTTGACACATTGTTGAGGAACTCTGAGTAATAATCTGGTTGACAACGAAGACTGTTAATGAATCCTGGTATTTTAACAAAATACTACAGCTTCTGAATAGTTTGTATACTTACTTACACCATCTGCCCATCTAACGCCGTGAACGGCACTCCATGACACTTATTTAATTTCTTTTTATTTGAGTACTAGCTATCATTGAGATCTCTATTAGAAAGAGCAATAATTATTTTCCTCTTTTAACCTCACTTAGCAGTTGATTCCAACAATTACTCCTCGATAATTCTCATATCAATATTTTCATCATCTACAGAGGAAGACCATCCATTTCATTTTCCCTGCTCTAAATTTAGACTGTTTCTGTTGATTTACACATTTACTTACAACGTTCGCGTTTCATGGATCTGCCAATAAGCGAGATGTTTCCGTTGTGCCTTTGAAGCGCAAGTTTTACTCCTGGATTACTAGACTGCACAGGAAACTCTACGGCTGAGCAAATGTACTCCTTCTTATTTTGATTATGGTTGGGAAATGGTAATATTGTGGATTAAGTTTGGCAAGCTTGTGACAGTTGACATACTTCCTCGTCTGACAGAGAATTAGCCTGATAATGTCAATCGATATTTCTTCGTTCTTCAAGTAACTGTGGTGAACGATTTACACATACGTTGTGTCAGTTAAGTCCGAAATTTATGTCTTTAGTACAAGAAGGTCATCCAACGCAGAAACTGCAAATGAATTCAGTCTTCATTGCGAATTGTGTCTCTTAGGTATCAACAGCACTAAGAGGGAGCAGTGAGTTCTGTGAGAGGCCGGTAGGTCAGTAGAAACGATATCACACTGCGAAGTCGAAGGTGCATGAAGTTTAAGTTCTAACCACATTGGAGACTAACATTTCAGTTTTGCATGTGACAGAGCTACAGCGGTTCGGCTTGCCAAATGTGGTAGACAACTCACATTAAAATCATCCTACGTGACAAAAGAAAGCTATTATCAGACATCATTTCTTCGATAACACTCACCCCGCACACGGATCAGATGTTCGAGCTTCCTGCTCTCCCCCTTCTCTTAAGCCCCAAATCGCCACACACCAATGCAACAATCTCCTTCTTGAGGATGGAATGAAGACTTTGACAACCGGATGACACTGCTGCTGGTAAACCTTTCGGGGCTTAAGTTCGTGGTCCAGAAACACTTCTGTTTCATTCGGCAAGATTCTATGGAGGAGTAACGCCCCTGAAGATGTTCAGTGCAGTTCTGGACGAAACCTTAGGAACAGAAGATTTTCGTGGATCACAGAAACAATCTCCTTTTTCCTAGTAAATTTTCCCCGCAGTGGTAGATTAAATACTTAGTATTCCTCATATCATACGCAGCGAGAATACAAGTTCCTGCGTTGCTGTCACTGTGTTGTATATACACCTTTTAGCGATAATATTGGACGTCGAAGCCCAAACTACAACATTACATAATTTTATCTATGTCAATGTGTATGTACAAACGTCTACTGTACATCATAGGCTGAAGGAGCGATCCGTCGTGATCACCTGGGCTGACACCGACTGGCGTCAGGCGACTGTAGGCCGGTGGCGCAGAAATTGTTCTGAGCTGGACAGACAACGACCAGTACGTTGTTTGCTCAAGGTTACAAACTCCTCAAATCCTCCACGTATGGCGCGTGTCAAGCTTTGAATCCTGGTTCAGCACAAAAATTTTCATAATGTCTTTTCAGGCTTTAGTATGAGCACACCTAACTGTTGATGGGAATTTATTTTGATTTTTAACGTCTCTTCATTCATTGTCAGTAACGATATGTGACGGTTTCGACTCCCAGAGAGACAGATATATTTTCGTCACATTATTTCATGTTCAACATATGCGACGTACAGCTACTGGTGATAAACAGTTTGATAGTTAACGTATCTTTTTGTGTAGTCAACAATGGTATTTACTGGGTTCGATTCCTACTCATCACTTTACTCTTCGTCACGTCACTTCTAGTTCGAACATGCGCACATCTCTCTTCTGGTGAAATAAACCTGTGCTTAATGTCAGGTGGATAGAAAAAACACGGTGATAGGTGCCGGGTTCGAATCTCGATTAGGCAGAATTTATTTACTTTTCTCGTCACTCCAGTTTCAAACATCTCGCACTGCTGAGAAAACTCCGTATATGGCCTTCACCTGTGCTTACATAACAATCTGATAAGGTGCTGTGTTCGATTTCCCATCCAACATTTAAAGTACGTTATTTTAAGTTTGTTACTCGGGAATGAAGCTATATTTAACATCTTCCGTAATAAGTTAACAGAGATCACTGTTTATGAATACTAGCCCCGGTCCAACACAACAATTTAAAGTCCAGTTTTGCTAACTGATAGTGGTTAAAATGTGTTGTATCTTGTCTCTTTATGGTTAGTCAGCAATGACGATTAGTATTGTCGTTGAGTCTCAAGACGTATAAGTAACTTTCTTTTTTAGTGACACTTGTGAGTCAGATAACAAGTACGATAGGCTGTTTTCGACAGCTTACGCCTGAGGCTATTGTTGTACAGAGCAGTGTTTTCTAGTGGTCACTTATGGTCACCATTTTGTGTAGCCATCAGACTGTAGCGAAACGAGATGGAGGACCTGCAAAACACTTACGTTATGTGGGGTGCGTGCGAATCAGGTCGTTCGGATACTTTTGAGCCTGATAGTACATCGGCATTCTTCTCACATTGTGATCGATTATTTACGACGAATTTCATTAGTGAATATGTGTATTGTGAAGGTGCAGTTAAAATTCTTAACTCCTTGAACAGTACCCTACAAGGTGGCTACAGGTGAACACCACATGTTATTATTATTGCTCACTTTAGTGCAGTCAATAATTTCTTTCTAAATGATCAATTCGTCCACAAAAATAATTCCATAAGTGAAAATATGTGTTAGAAGGTTAATTCATTTGGTTGCAAGACTAGCAATTATACGAAGAGAAGAAGAAACTGAATTTAACTATTTGAACAGCTCAGTAATACGATTATTTTAGTTGAAGTTATCATCAATATGTGCGCCTAAAAATTTGTAACATGTTTTCTTGTTGACTTATTCCTGTTCATATGCTACAGGTTCAAATGGTTCAAATGGCTCTGAGCACTATGGGACTTAACATCTATGGTCATCAGTCCCCTAGAACTTAGAACTACTTAAACCTAACTAACCTAATGACATCACACAACACCCAGCCATCACGAGGCAGAGAAAATCCCTGACCCCGCCGGGAATCGAACTGGGGAACCCGGGCGCGGGAAGCGAGAACGCTACCGCACGACCACGAGATGCGGGCTGCTACAGGTAATGTTTGGATGTTCTGTTTGTCATACCGAACTTACCACTGCGTGTTTTCTCAAAATTAAGGGACAATCCTTTGCTAGAGGCCAGTAATCCATTAAAAAAAACCTTTATAACAATTTTTCTGTTGTTTTCTCTCTCATGAGATTTCATTATAACACTAGTATCATCTAAAACCAATAACTCTTCTGTGTAATGTACCGTGGAAGGAAATTCACATATACAAGGAATATGATTGCACAAAGAAATTGAACTCTGTAGGACACCCTTCATCTGGTCATTTACTTTCCCCATCCTGTTCAAACTGAGCGATTGCTCAGTCTGTGACAATCTTGTCTTCGACGAAACGTTAAATACCAAAAGTTTCGTTCGGTAATGTAAGCCAGTGCGTGTGAGCATAATTCTGAAGAGGTTTTGATAAGATATGCGACATCGTATGAATCTTTCAAGCAAAAATATATTTTGAAGCAAGTGAGGAGACTAATAGTAAATACATTTTTTCGAATCATTTACAGTAAAACAGATGCCAGAAGTTTTGATTTTAAAACTGGAGTATCGCAAGCAAAGAGCCTTCATATCTTCATATCCTCCTTCCACCCTCCCACCCCCTTGTCAGACCAAAATCAGTTTTCATTGTCTGGTCTGTATCACTGTATTCCAAGCAAGGTTTTAAGGGATGGGAAAGGTATACCATGGTTTAATAGCCGTGTTAGAAAAGCGCTACGTAAACAATGAGCACTGCATTTCAGATTCAAGAGGAGTGAAACCTAGCTGACAAACAAAAGCTGAACGAACCGAAAACGTGCGTAAGGAGAGCAATGAGAGAAGCGTTCAATGATTTTGAAAGTAAGACGTTGTCAACCGACCTGAGTAAAAACGCTAAGAGGTTTTGGTCGTATGTAAAATCAGTAAGTGGGTCAAAATCATATATTCATTCTCTCAGCGTCCACACCGGCACCGAAATGGAAGATAACAGAGAGAAGGCCGAAATACTGAATTCGGTCTTCCGAATTTGTTCCACCGCGGAACATCGTAACACTGCCCCTCCTTTCAATCGTCGTGCGAACGTCTAAATGGCATATATCGAGATATTCGATCGTGGAACTGAAAAGCGGCTACAATCGCTTAATAGTGGAAAGGCTTCAGGACCAGATGAGATACCCATATGATTCTACAAAGATTATGCGAAAGAACTTGTTCCTCTTCTAGCAGTAATTCATCGTAGATCGCTTGAGCAACAAAAGGTACCTAACGACTGGAAATAAGCGCAGGACATTCCCGTTTTTAAGAAAGGTCGTAAGACAGATCCACACAATTATAAGATCTATATAGTTGATGTCAATCGGTTGTAGAATTACAGAACATGTTTCATGTCCAAGAATTATGACGTTCTTGGAAAATGATCATATACTCTACAAAAATCAACATGGATTCCGCAAACAGAGATCCGGTGAAACTCAGCTCGCTCTGTTCCTCAGTGAGATCCACAGCGCAGTGGCAACGGCTCTCAGGTTGATGCCGTGTTCCTCCTGATTTCAGTAAGGCATCTGACACCGTCCCGCATTGCCGTTTAATGAAAAAAAATGGTTGCTTACAGGACCTTAACTATTTACAGTATGTATAAATGATCTAGTAGAAAGCGACGGATACTCTTTAAGGCTATTCGCAGATGATGGAGTTGTTTATACCAAAGTATCAGCGCCAGAAGATGATAAGAATTTGCAGAACGACTTGCCGAGAACTGATGAATGGTGCACTATCTGGCAGTTGACCCTAAACGTAAACAAATGTAACATACTGCGCACACACAGGAAAAGAAATCCATTTCTGTACAGCAACACTATTGATGACAAACAGATGGAGACAACGTCTGCCGTAAAATATCCAGGTATAACTATCCAGAGCGACCTTAAGTGGAATGACCATATAAAACATAGTGGGAAAAGCAGACACCAGACTTAGATTCATCGGAAGAATCTTAAGGAAATGTATCTCATCAACGAAAGAAATGGCTTATAACTCGCTTGTTCGCCCGATTCTTAAGTATTGTTCATCTATATGGGATCCCTACTAGGTAGGAATGATAGAGGAGGTAGAGAAGATCCAATGAAGAGCGGCGCGTTTTGTCACGGTATCGTTTAGCTCGCGAGAGAACGTTACGCAGATGCTAAACAAACCCCACTGGCAGTAGTTACATGAGAGGCGTTGTGCATCACGGAGAGATTTACTATTGCAATTTCGGGACAGCACTTTTCGGGAGGAATCGGACACATACATCTCGCGTATTGACCACGAGAAGAAAATTCGAGAAATTAGAGCCAATACAGAGGCTTACCGACAATCATTCTTCCCGCGCACTATTCGCGGGTGGAACAGGGTTAGAGGGATCAGATAATGATACAGAAAGTACCCACCGCCACACACCATTAGGTGCCTTGCGTAGTATCATGTAGATGTAGATTACTTAGCAATATTTTCGAATAAAAAAAGTGAAAAATTCCTTGAAAACTTCATCAAATTTCAGCTAGAGCCTGACTACAGATCTGACACTCTAAACGTAGCACTTTACAATACAGCAATGGACAGACGTTCAGTAATTCGTTTCGGTAAGATAATTCAGGTACTTGAAATACCATACCTATGACAAATTATCCAACTCACAAGTTTAAATCAAGAAGCTAGTATCAAAATTTTAAGGAAATACCTATATTCCCATTTGCAATACTTGCCAACGTATCTAACAGTCTCTATATCATCCTTGTGTGGCGGTGATCGACTCGAAAGAAGTCGGTTCGAATCCTGGCGGTGTCAAAGATTTCATCATTATGATATGGCCAGAAAAGAGAAGTGGTAGTGTGAAATTCCAGATTATCAGACTCTGTTGCGATGTTCTAGATTAGGTTTCAAACTTCACCACAAGTGAGGGCATGTGACACTTTGGCTAACACGGTCGTCGGATGAAATGCTAAGCTTAGCTCCCCATGTAGGGTTATTCGAGAGGAGTAACCTGTGTGCTGGAGCAGGTTCCACCCTCTTCCTGCTATCATTATCATCACAAAATCACATCACACTACACTTAAAGTCATCACAGACGCAAATGTATGTACAAGTCACAAGTAAATGCCCGTCCGGCTAGCCGCGCGGTCTAACGCGCTGCTTCCCGAGCGGGAAGGCATGCCGGTCCCCGGCGGATTAGTGTCAAGGTCCGGTGTGCCGGCCAGCCTGTGGATGGCTTTTAAGGCGGTTTTCCATCTATCTTGGTGATTGTGGGCTGGTTCCCCTTATTCCGCCTCAGTTACACTATGTTGGTGATTGCTGCACAAACACTGTCTCCATGTACGCGTACACCATAATTACTCTACCACCTAAACATTTGGGGCTACACTCGCATCTCGTGTGGTATGAGACGTCCCCGGGAGGGGAGTCCCGAACCGCACAGTAACCCTGGGTGTTGGTTGTTGTGGGGTTGTGAAACACTGAGGGCTACGGCGAGACGAAGCCTCTCCGTCGTTTCTAGGTCCCCAGTTTCAATACACAATACACAGACGCGTAAAAGACGCAAAAGAATAATTATCTTGCGAAACAAAGATATCAGAAAACTCTAAGTAAGCCTGAATCGTGATGTAGAGTGCAAGTAACCTGTGGCATATTGATAAGTGAAGATATAGCAAAGTAAGGAAGGAAAATTCATGGAAAGATAACAACATTCTGATAAATTCAATAATACTTTCAAAAAGGGGTGACTGATATTTTATGGCCAGATTATCATAATGCAAATTTTCCAGACTGACAGAGAACATTCTTAATCTCCCCTGTTAGCGCTAGTTAAGAACAACAGGCTCCTTGAAGTTAAAAGAGACCTTCAGAAAAAAAGCGTCACAGAAGACATCAGGCAGCACAAAACCCAATTTCAGTGGATTTGCGAGAAGAAATAAAAACAGGTTCCTCAGCAAATTAATTTCATTCGTATTCATGAATGAGGCATAACGGTGAGAAAAAAAGCATGAATAAATTACAGAACGCACAAATCCTACATGAGATATGTCGCAGCAGTACTTCTGAGCAGAGTTACTTCTTAATTTCAACTCAGGTGCAATAATAAGAGAAGTCCTGCAGAGCCTGAACTCTGGTTTAAATCCCGCAGTGTCTCGAGGACGTAGGGTAGAGGAGACTGTTGTTGGTGGTGTTTTCTTTATAACTTAGAGACTTATGGCTGATGATCCGACTGAATTAAAATGAATAATACCATTAGGGGAAAAACTGAGCAGTTCGCATTGCTCGTCCACACCAGTGCCGCTGAAATAAAGGAAATACATCACTGGTAACTTGTTAATTTCCTAGGGACCATTCTGATGGAGGGAGTCATAATCGTTAGCTTTACTAGGTTTCTGAGGCTTATAACTTGCTGAGTTACAACCTTACTTGGGCCAATAAATAAAAAAATGACAATCCTTGTAGTTCTAGAATTGACTGTGACGTATATATGGTACGTGCTACTGTGTGTTAATTACTCGGATATGAAATAGAATGTAGGAAGATTACAATCATGAACTGGAAAATAGGCAGAAAAGAGGTCGTGTCTCTGTCAAAGAAACACTATACATCACGATCTCCCTTACATACTTCTTGCTGTGACACTGTTCAACATCGTACCAGTAGGGTGAAACCATCAATAGTTTCTCTCAATACATATATAGTGATGAGCTAAACATTATGACCACTGCCCACCGCGAGATAGAATGCCGCCTCGTAGCGTTGAGGGCACGTGACGCGGTAATGGAAGCATGTAAGCGAAGCAGAGACCAATGGGAATCATTCTAGTGACGACAAAAGCAGCAAATGGAGATATCCATTGACATAAGCGTCTTTCGGCAAAAGCAAATTTTTATAGCTGTTCGCGTGCTTAACTAGTGAGAATCTTTGAAAAATGATCATACGAGGGGAAGCCACGAACAGACAACAAGTGTTTGACATGCACGTCACTTCTCAAAACGTGGAGGTCGAAGGCTTGCACGCTCTGTTAAAGCAGGGCCGACCTGTAGCAGATCTGACGACAGAGCAAAATGCTGATGCAGGAACAACTGTCCCGGAGCACACCGTTCAGTGCAAACTGTTGAACACGAGGTTCCGCTTTAGACGACACATACATGTTCCGACGTTAAGCCAACGTCATTGTCAGTCCTGATTTCAGTCGCCACAAGAATATCGAGAAAGGACCATGGATCAATGAAAACGTATCACCTGGTCTGATGAACCAAATTCCTTGTTACACCAATTTCATGGATGTGCCTGGATACGCTACCACCCAGGCTACTGGTTGCCCGAAAACATGCACCACATCGCAAGTGCAGACTGGTGTGGGCAGTATTATGCTTTGGGGGTTATTCACTCTTGCTTCCAAGGGATCTATGGTCGTAATCGAAAGCGTTATGGCAGCTGTGGACTACATGAACATTAATGCGGACAACCTGCATCCCGTCAAACTTGATGTCTTATGCGACTGTGTTTGGGTCTACATAATAGAGCAGGATTACGGTCAGTGTCACAAGGCCAGATTCACGCTACAGTAGTTTGAGGAGCATGTATGTGAACTCACGTTGATATTTTGGACATTAAACTAATCTGATATGAACCAGATGGTACACATCTCGGATGATATACAGTGTCACCTCGGCGCCCACAAGCCACTGACGTGTAATGTACGCGAACAGCGTAGCGTGTGGGTAGAAATCTGTGACCACATACATCCAAAAATACGTCAAAGACTATGTCGAACACATGTGACACGGAACTCCTGCGGTATATGCGAGTGGTGTTGCGTGCAGTGTTTTGTGGTGTTCATAATAATCAAGCTTGCACTGCTGAGCTTTGTACTTCACTAACGACACTACTTTCAAATTTGGACTTGATTGTGGCTACGACGTGATATCATTTGTTGGGGACACCAGATTCCTGAAAACATCTACATCATCGTGTCTCCAGTTCGGCAGCGTAAAAGCCATTACCTAGATGAACAGACGAACAGGAAATGGAATATAAACACCACGTAGTTCTCACAGCCCGTACGTTCGGGGGATCAATAGATCCCAAAACAGCAGTAAGTCTGCTGCGCAGTAGATATACATCAACTGAAGAGTAGGGATCAACGTCATGGGGAAGCGACGCTGTCCTATACACATACTGTCTTAGCCCTATGCCACATCGTGACCACAAATATGACAGAAGCTAACAAATTCTCACACTTGATGAGACGAGCTGCAGAAGACATCTAAAAATGTCACAATAGCAGTGGAGTCCATCAGCTGATGGCAGCAAATCGAGATGTTGCACCAGGCTTCGCCCAGGATAACGAACTGCTTCTGCGTCGATTCAGCAGAATGAAGTCATGTACAAGGAAGCACTCATCACCTCAATAGCTCGCTGCTATAGGACAACAGCGCGTATTCAGTATGCAAGGACACTTACTCAGTATATTGACGATGTGGAAGACACCAACCATCATCTCTGAAAGCCGAAGATAAGATACTTTGTAGCACCAGCAAGACTTCTGAAGGACCTGACCAGAACTGAAAACCAAGGTGAATGAATTCATAGTTGATCTATGAAGACACCTGGCTGATCCCACCTGTTGCGACCTACAAGCCAAGAATGCTGCCTTGGAAGAAACAACAGCCAGCACAGTTCACATACCATTTACTTTACGTCCTCACTCTCAGTAGCGTTCAGATTAGAGTACGAGATGAAGCACACACCTATTGCCACCATACACATAAGACGGAGAGTTTAATGCTATCGACGAAAAATCGTGGTCCACTACTACATCAGACAGTTCATTGTATGGAGCTCCTATCGAAATGATTTCACTATCCGGCCTGACAAAGGAACAGTGTCGTTGAGTGTTAGCCATTCTGCACCAAAAATCTGATGTTTTCCTGTTCGGACTGGAGAAAAGACAGAAAAAGTCACCTATGGTAGAACAGTGTATCAACACTGGGGGCCATCTACCAACTGTCCAGCGCTCCTATAGGGTCGATGGTTGGATGTTGGATTATTTTGGAGGTAGTGGAGAATATTCTGCAAGATAAAATTACTGAAATTTCGGAGAGACCTTCGTCCTCTCAAGTAGTTCTTGTGAAAAAGAAGGATATGAAATGGCGTTTTGGTATCGACTGTTGCTGACTGAATAAAGTCTCGAAAAAAATGTCTACCCATTGCCACAAGCTGATGACACCCTAGACTGCTTGAAAGGAGCAACTATTTCTCGACTATGGATAGACAGACAGGCCATTAGTGAAATGAGGTTGATGAGGCTTAGCCGGCCGTTGTGGCCGAGCGGTTCTAGGCGCTTCTGTCCGGAACCGCGCGACTGCTACGGTCGCAGGTTCAAATCCTGCCTCGGGCATTGACGTGTGTGATGTCCTTAGGTTAGGTAGGATTAACTAGTTCTAAGTTCTAGGGAACTGATGACCTCAGATGTTAAGTCCCATAGTGCTCAGAGCCATTTAAACAATTTTCTTTTTTGTGAGGCTTAACTGGAACAGACTGTCTTCGTAACTTCTGATGGCCTACATGAGTTCAAAAGTATGCCGTTTAGACTATGTAACGCTCCAGAGACCTTCAAGCATACGATGGACTACCTGCTTCAGCATCTTAAATTGACCACATGTCTTTGCTATCTGGGTGACATTCGAAGAAACCCTGAGCAACCTGACAACTGTGATGACGTGTACTGAGACTACAGGACTCTATTCGAATCCGAAAAAGTGCCTCTTCGCCACCCAAGAAATAAAAGTTTTGAGGCACCTAGTGCATGGCGATTGAGTCAATCCAGATCGAGAGAAAATAGGATCAATCACATATTTTTCAACTCCTCGGCACATTTGTCATGTGTGAAGCATCCTCAAAGTGTGCTCATATTACTAGCGATTCACAAGGTACATACCTTGTAAGGATGAGTTTCAAGAAAGATCTTTCCTTGTCCAGAACGTGCTAACATCTTCTCCAGTCCTAGTATTGTATGACCACGGTACCGTCTCACTGATTCACACTGATGCTAGGAATTATGGGAAGGGTGTAGATCTAGTAGAAATTCAAGATGGTGCTGAGGAGGTGACGGCTTATGCCTCCAGAGTTCTCTCGAAGTCTTTCAGGAATAACTAACTCCACAACTGAGAAATAACAACTTGCCACTGTTTGGGCGATCAAACAATTCCAGGCACAGATACTTGGCAAACTGTTCATCACTGTGATAAATCAGCATTCTTTATCATGGCTGATTAGCCTGAAGGTTCAAATGGTTCAAATGGCTCTGCGCACTATGGGACTTAACATCTGAGGTCATCAGTCCCCTAGAACTTAGAACTACTTAAACCTAACTAACCTAAAGACATCACACACATCCATGCCCGAGGCAGGAATCGAAGCTTCGACCGTACCGGTCGCGCGGTTCCAGACTCAAGCGCGTAGAACCACTCGGCCACACCGGCCGGCTAGCCTGAAGGATCCGTTGGTTTGGCCAGTGAGATTGCCTCTGAGGTTTCAGGAACATGATGTTACAGTGGTACACAGAAATGGACTCAAAACACAAGGAAGCTATCTACCTTTCAAGGAATCCCGTGGTGGAACGTAGCGTCATGAACGAAATCTCAGTAAGTGCTACATTAAATGACATTGCTGTTGAACAGAGGGAAGATACAGCATCTCTGAAAATCATAGTAATATTGAAGAATGAGGAACTGAAAAAGGAGAATTATAATTAGTAAATAGAACATTGTATATGAGAATTAATTTAGAGGGATCCTCTTCAGTTGTACAAATATTTATTCAAAGTAATGGGAATTATGTTCTGATAGGGCAAAAACGGTTCCTCATTATCCCAGCTTATCTATGGCCAGATGTCCTGAAGATTTTCCATGACCCTACATCATGTAGGTACCTGCGATTCATGAAGACTCTACAAATAATCTACCGATCTGTAAGACACTGTGTAAGCCACTGGAAGGAATGCCAGGGATGGAGGCATGGGCTGCGATTATCTCCAAGTCATCTAGTATCAACTCTGCCTGCAACAGCACCATTCCGCTGGATAGAAATCAACGTCTTGGTAGGTTCACCAAGTAGAGGAACGGGAGTCGATGGATAATAGTCTGCAGTCGCTGCCTTACTTACAGTCGCCGAAACTGTGCTGACTGCTGAAGTCCCAAAATTTGCAAGATTCCTTGTAGAAGACATCATTTTGACACATAAAGCAGTCTGTGTGATATTGTCTGAGGATGGAAAACTTTCCCAGTCGAGGCAAGTATCAGAGCTAATACCATATTATAACATCATCACAGGATGACAACTGCCTACAAGTTACAGTCGAAGGGTCTCACAGAACGATTTAATAAGGTATTTGCACATATATTCTACCTGTAGACTGGTGTCGAACAGAGAGTCTAGGAATCAGTATTGCCTGTCGTGGCATTCACATACTGTACATCGCAATGAAGTAAGAGACTGCAGGCTTCACACAGTTCTTCTGCTGCAAGTCGCAAGGCGAAACGTCAACTGAGCCACTGTTCCCATTTCAGCTGCACGACTGCACGATGACTATTTGAAACGTTTCATCACCAGGATTGGAGTAACAAGACATAAGGATCACATACGGATTCAGGACGACATTGGGAAGACCGGGAGCGCTATAACGCCAAGGACTGCCCAGTGAGATACAGCACGGGAGAGTTGATATGGCCTATCAGAAGTATCAGAAGAGTTTTTAAAGTACTACCTTTAGCCATATCGTATTCTTCGTCGTTTGCCGGATATCACTTATGAAGTCGAGAATTATGAATAACGAAGCAATAGACCATCCCATTGATAGGAGATAAGATCTTTCTATGCAGCAGCTAGCTTCGCCTTCTCCATTGCCGATCGTGGCAATCAGTCGGAATCACTGAACAACAAAAAACATTCAGAGACGTTCCGTCTACGGTCCGTCAGCTTAAGAACTGACGTTTGCTGCGAAGGGGTGGCCTCATTTTATGACGTTTCTGGACACGAGATATTATACTCAATATGTTTCTCACGACACCTTCTACAGCTCCTCGAAGTTCTCGGTATCGTTACGTAACAGCCTGTGGAAGGCGAAATTTAGCACACATTGCTGCCGCTTCTAGCAGCAGCAGTTGTTCCAAAATGGCTGGACATCGAGTCACACTAATTTTGAATGAGAGTCCGAGATACGCCACTCAGCTCTAGGCCGCAGTTTTCCAATCGTAGTGATTTTCGAGTATGGCCTGCCAGTCTATCGGCAAACTATGACCAGATGTTTCCACTTGGTGGAACATCTGTAGGAAGTGGCGGCCAGAGCAACAGTCAAACACTTTCTTTATCGCGTTAGATCAGTACAGCAAGGGCAACATGTTGTCTTGCGTTATCTTGTTGAAAGTTGTGGACACCTCATATAGTCGCCGGCCTTAACTCGTCAGAAATATAAAGCCTGCTAACCCATCTGAAAAGACGACATGGTGTCACTTCTGTGTTGTCATTGCGATGGTGAGTCTATCACTATTAGCACATCAAGGGCAGCTGCAACAATGGTTGCTGCACTGGCTGTCAGTGGAGCTATATACATCGTCGCACGGTGTTTGTGCATACTTGTCTTGTAGCAAACATGTCTGCTTCCTCATTCAGGTTTTGTGACGTGGCTGTAGGATCCTACAGGTTTGTGTGAACAAACTGTCTGTCCTCTCTGGCGCTAGTCGAATGTGACCACTGAGAGCTTGTGGAGCGTTGAGTATGTCTCTCCTAAATCAATCGTTTCCTTATTTGCATGGCAGTCTTCAGACCCCGACCAACCTGAGCAGCAACATCGCGGATCGTGAAATTGAAGTGTCGATAAGGCAAGACGCTGCTATTGTCGAATCCCCACACATGCCTGAAGACGTTTCTCCTTCACGCTCATGCACAACGGAGAGTTACCTCAACACTCAACACAGCAATAGGAATGGTAATTTATGTAGACTGTGAATAAACCAGCAGAATAAATCAGCAGTATTATACGTTTTGAATGCTGCGGACGGAGTTAGCAAGGTCGGAGGCCTTCGAAAACATGAGCTGTCAATCAGGACAAAGTCTTGATTGCACACAAGTAATAACTCATCTGACCTATGCATAAATAATTCCAAGTCTTCTAAATATATGCACTGTATTGGATTACGATTTACATTTAGTCACTTCACTTCATCACTTACGTTAAACATTCTGTCTTGAGCACCATCTCAGTGAGAATAACGATAGATTTTATGCAGCAGTGAGGATGATGGTAAATTTTATTCAGCAAATCCACTACACTTAGCACGTAGTGTTACGTAAAATAAAGCTGCAGTAAAATTCACCAAAATTTGGTACATACAGAAGACGAATGACACAACACAGCTCTTGCTGAGAATCGTCCTAGTTCTCTGGGTCACAATGCGGGTGCCCTGCTCTGCCTCTGACCGAGAAGCACGATATCCTGTCACATGATGCCGAAAGCGTGAAGGTCCGAGCAATAACAATGTAACACAACCCATTTACAATACCTTATTAAAAGTTCAGCTTAGTACGTACTGTCTGAGAAGCTCGAAGTAGGTGCGGTGGTCTTAAATGTCACTTTCTTTTCATATGTGTCATGTTGATTATTGCAGTAGGACCAGTGTTCAAGACCCGGCCGACCATTGTAATTTATAATTCCAGAGATTCTCTTGAATTCTTTAAGGCGTATGACTGGATGGCTCCACGTCCTTGGAAATTCCTAGTCCTTAAGGATCTCTTCGTTGATTGGTTGCTAGAACCTTTTCTTCACTTTTTCTCTTCCTTAATCTACATCTACATGCTACGAACCACTGTGAAGTGCATGGATGACGGTAAATACCACTGTACAAGTTATTAAGGCTTCCTCCCATTAAATTCACGTATGTAGCGCTGGAAGAATGATTTTTTTGAAAGCCTTTGTACGTGCGGTAATTATGTTGATCTTATCCTCACGATCCTTATGTGAACTAAGTAGGAAGTTGTTAGTATATTCCTAGAGTCATCATTTAGAGCCAGATCTTGAAACTTTGTTAATAGGCTTTCTCGGGATAGTTTACGGGTCGAGCGGTTCTAGGCGCTTCTGTCCGGAACTACGTGGCTGCTACGGTCGCTGATTCGAATCCTGCCTCGGGCATGGATGTGTGTGATGTCCTTAGGTTAGTTAGGTTTACGTAGTTCTAAGTCTAGGGGACTGATGACCTCAGATGTTAAGTTCCATAGTGCTTAGAGCCATTTGAACCATCTTTATAGTTTACGTCTATCCTCGAGAGTCTGCCAGATCAAATCATTTAACATCTCTGTGACACTCTCCTGAAAGTCAAACAAACCTGTGACCATTCGGGGTGCACTTCTCTTTATACGTTCCCTATTGCCTGCTAGTTATATTTGGTACGGATTCCACACACTTGAGCAACATTGTAGAATGCCTCGCAAGAGTGATTTGTAAGCAACCTCCTTTGTAGACCGACTGCATTTTCTTAGTATTTTAGCAATAAACTGAAGTCTGCTTCCTGGTTTACCCACGTCTGTGCCTACGTGATCGTTCCATTTCATGTCCCAACCAAGTGTTACAACCAGGTATTTGTACGAGTTTACCCATTCCAGATGTGACTCACTGATGTTATTTCCATGGATATTATGCTTTTTCGTTTTCAGGAGTGCACAATTTTACATTTCTAAACATTTGAAGCAATCTGCCAATCTTGCCACTACTTTGAAATCTTATCAAGGTCTGACTGAATATTTGTATACATTCCTTCAGACTGTAGTTCACTGTAGATAACTGCATCATCTGCGAAAAGCCTGAGGTTACTATTAATATTGTCCGCAAGGTCATTAATATCCGACATGAACAGCAAGCATCCCAACACACCTCCTTGGGGTACACCCTAAGTTACTTCTACCGCCATACAAGATAACATTTTACGTCCTCCCAGCCAAGAAATTCTCAGCCCAGTCACAAATTTCGCCTGATATCCGGTACGATCGCACTTTTAATGAAAGACATAGTTGTGGTACCGAGGCAAATGCTTTTTTGGAAATCAAGAAGTACTAAATCTACCTGACTGTTTTGATCCATGACTTTCAGGACGTCTTGCGAGATAGGTTCGAGTTGAGTTTTACCTGATCTATGTTTTCGAAATCCATGTTAGTTAGAATGGAGGAGGTCTTTCTGATAGAGATAACTCGTTATGTTTGAGCTCAGAATACGTTCTAAAGCTGTAAAACAAATAAATGCCAATGATACTGGACGTTAGTTTTGTGGATCATTTCTGCTACCCCTTTTGTAGGCAGGGATGCTTTCTTCCAGCTACAGGGCATGGTGATTTGTTCGATGAATCTACGATACGTTATAGTTAACAGAGGGGTATCTCAGCAGGAAATTGGGTATAGTATCTGGTAGGAATTCCACCTGGCCGTGGGGCATTGATTGAGAAGTAGCGGCTCCAGTCATTAAAAGTAACAAATAACGAGAGAGCGGTGTGCTGACCACATGCTGCTAGATGTCCGCATCCAGTGACGCCTGTCGGCTGAGTATGTCACGGTAGTCGGTTGGTGCCGTTGGGCGTTCCGAGACCTTTTCGAAAGGAATTTAGTTTATGTTTTCTTTTGTAAATGAATATTTGAAAACTAAGTTAAGTATTCCTGATTTTGCTTTGGTATTCACAATTTCAGTTCTTGTCTTGTCCATGAGTGACTGGACACTAACTCTGTGCCACTAACAGCCTTTATATGCAACCAGAATATCGATGGATTTTGTGATAGATCCTTTGGCAGTATTCTGCTACGATAGTCATTGAAGGCTTCAGGCACTGCTCTCTTGAATGCCAAACGCGTTTCATTCAGCATTTCTTCTTCTATAGCACCATCCTTTGTTTTACACGTGCTATGCAGTAGTCTCTGTTGCTTTAGAAGTTTCTTTACAGTGACTGTATACCATGGAGACACTCTCCCATCATGAACTCCCATCATGAACTCTTCTGCTGGGTGCATATCTATTCAGTGCATTATTCTTTTGAACCTGAGTCATAGTTTCTCTAAGAGATTTAAGTTCATGATTAAATACGACGCTACTGCTTCTTTGTCTAGTTTCCTGAACACACCAATATTTCTAATCGTGTTAGTAGCCCTTTGTACTTTGTAATTAGCTATAATTGCCTCATGGTCACTGAACTGGTTTCAATGTGGACTTTTTCAAAGCGGTCAGGACCGTTTGTTGACATTAGATGTAATATCCTTCCATCACGAATGGGGTTCCGAACTATTTGTCCTAATACTTTTGAGAGAAGAAATTTGGTTACATTTCACAACCTGTCTTGTCACGCCCACCACGAACAAAATTATAATAACTTCAGCTGATTTGTGGATGAATAAAGTCTCCTCCAGTAATTACGTTCGGGTTAGAGAACGTATGTACAACCGATCTGAAGTTTTCTCTAAGGTTTTCGATTACATCTGGTGAGTCGGGTGTCGACAGAAGGGCCCTATTATAATTTTATACCCACACTTGATACTAAATTTTTCCCAAACACAAATGCAGCTTCAATTTTTGTCTCGCTGGATTTTAGTTTCATGTCCACTGCAACAAATATATCACCTCCTTTTCCTGCCTCCCTACTCTTTCAGTATACGTTTAAATTTTCCCGAAGGCTCCCACTTTTGACAACTTCAGATTTTAACTAGCTATCTGAGCTTAGTAATGAGTCCTATACTATAGCATTAAAGTGCACATGTAGAAATGGTGGTAAATTTAAAAAAATTAAGTGGAATAGCATGATATATGAGGGTTGGAACTTCAATAGTGAGAACTATTTATTTACAGCTCGTAAAAAATAGATACATGTTTCAAAGTTTTACTGACCTTCAAAGTAGTCACCAGCATTGTGTATAATCCACTGCCAGCGATGTGGAAGTCGTAGGATGCTCTTAGCAGAGCCAGTTGTTTTGAGAGTTCGAGCGGCGCAATCCATTGCTCGACGAATTTGTAGCAGTTCTGAAGCGAATGCCGTGAAGTGTTTCCTTCAGTTTGGAAATCGAGTTGCGCTTACGAGGGAGAGTGCAGTAGGTGGTATAGCACTTATCAGTCAAACAAATCAGTAGCAGCTTGCACTGTACGTGCTTGAGCATTGTCCTGCAAAATGATGGTCAGGTGCTGCAGAAAGTGTCATCACTTCCGTGCCTATGCTGTTCATTTTTTTAATACAACCCACTACCAACTTAGAGACATGGAGAACTAACTCATTCGTCCGTATTTTATCAACGGCACGTTTAATGGACGCCGATATATACCGTTTTTGGAACAGGAACTACAGGTACTACTGCAGAATGCTGCCCTGGACGTACGATAACGTACGTGGTTTCAGCATGACGTTTGCCCAGCGCATTGCGCAATTGAAGCACGGGAGGTATTAGATGTGTTAACACTGGTCCGTGGACCGGCAGAGGTGGACCTATTAATTTGGTTGCTATTTGATGTCGCCGGATTTCTTCCCATGAGGATATTTAAAAGAAAAGGTGTACCAGTAAGTGCCAACAAGCCGTGAAGACATGGTCGACCGCATCAGAAACGCCTGCGCTGACATTCCCGAAGATATGCTCCTGTTCTGCGTACGGTCTTTAGAAAAGCGGATCACTTAGTGTATTACATTTGGTGGTAGTACGTCTGAACTCTTACTCTAATTGTGAAAGTAAAGTAGCGTTAGCCTCGAGCCGCAGCCGCAGTGGCTCATTGAGTAGTCCCCTGTTCGATATGTCAGAGGAATACAAAGTTATGACCGGCCGGAGTGGCCGAACGGTTCTAGGCGCTACAGTCTGGAACAGCGCGACATTTACGGTCGCAGGTTCGAATCCTGTCTCGGGCATGGATGTGTGTCATTTCCTTGGGTTAGTTAACTTTAAGTAGTTATAAGTTCTAGGGGACTGATGACTTCAGAAGTTCAGTCCCATAGTGCTCAGAGGCATTTGAACCATTTGAATACAACGTTACGAATGGGATTTCCAATTAGAACTTACGAAATACTGGCTTGTACTACTCTCGCTGCATGAAAGTGGAGCCCCACGAGGCATTGGATATTCAAAGGAAATTGAGTAGCATGTCGTAGATTATGGTTGTGTACCCATTTCTATACCTCCGATTAGAGCACCATCTGTGGCGAAACGACGAAAATGCTTCAGACAAAACGTATATAGATTCTGCAGTAGAATCATAATGTGCAATAAAAAAAGAGATTCCGATTGAAGATTTAAAAGTTGCTTCCCGCCACCCACGCACGGGGTGGGGTAGGAGTTCGAGTGCGGTATTGTTGGATGTTTCCCTCCGAGACAAACGTACTGGAATTGTAACTTCTTGATCCGATGTGTAGTTTTGGAGATATTTCAGTTTCTTCATATAAAATCAACACCCTGTGTAGGAATGTTTCCATGGGATGTATCTGTCAGTATTACACTAAAAAAAAATATGTTACAGGTGCCACCAGCGCAGTGCTAAGTATAAAATGGTACGAAACTCAATATAATTGATAATTACAGGCTTACTAAATCACTTCACTGTTGCAAAGACTTATTACTTACAATTACGTTGGGCTCATTTTACACTAGGGAGGTGCAAAACAAATACATTTATAGCCCCTGGTTGCCCTCACAATACAACTGTATTTTACATTACTGTGCGGTGCAGTTGACCATGTGATTAGGTTTGAGGATTCACATTTCCTGTTTGCACTTACGTCCTATGAACACACACCTGAGAATACCATTAGAAATCTTAAACGTAGAAAATGTAACTGCTCTAATAAACTTATAAAAGTCACGTACATACCAGTGTTATGTTAAAAACGAGGTATTGTCACTCGCAGGATATCGCTAAATCATAAGGCAAAAAACTGAAAAAGTCTAGAATTTTTTTAAAAAAGTACACGACGGTGTGCTTATTTGAAACAGTTACTGCTACATTATCATCAGAATGTAGGAAAAGGTGGAATTCGAAACACAGTAGCAGTGCAGATATTACTTTGGAAGGAAGGATATTGGGAAGTTACTTACAAATAATTACAGTGCTTTTTAAAAAAATGGTTCAAATGGCTCTTAGCACTATGGGACTTAACAGCTGTGGTCATCAGTCCCCTAGAACTTAGAACTACTTAAACCTAACTAACCTAAGGACATCACATACATCCATGCCCGAGGCAGGATTCGAACCTGCGACCGAAGCAGTCGCACGGTTCCGGACTGCGCGCCTAGAACCGCGAGACCATCGCGGCCGGCACAGTGCTTTTTATCATGAAACATCTAACGTCGGAGCGCCAAGAATTCCCTCATAAGTTATCAACATCCATGACACTAGGCGAGCCCACTCGCCTGTCAAATGTTGAAATGCATGTGAAATCTTATGGACTTGACTGCTAAGGTCATCAGTCCCTAAGCTTACACACTACTTAACCTAAATTATCATAGCGACAAACACACACACACCCATGCCCAAGGGAGAACTCGAATCTCCACTCGCCTGTCATACCATCTTCTATTCTCAAGTCTCGTAAGACAACTGTCCAAGCAGCGACAGACTGGGCCGCAGACCAGGCTCCACCTCTATCTGCCCCAGTCTCCACGCATCAAAGTAGTGTTTCACAGCCTCCACCCATCGCAATGCCCTCCGTGGCAAGTGTGGCGGATCTGCCTCACGGAAATACACTCCTCGAAATGGAAAAAAGAACACATTGACACCGGTGTGTCAGACCCACCATACTTGCTCCGCACACTGCGAGAGGGCTGTACAAGCAATGATCACACACACGGCACAGCGGACACTCCAGGAACCGCGGTGTTGGCCGTCGAATGGCGCTAGCTGCGCAGCATTTGTGCACAGCCGCCGTCAGTGTTAGCCAGTTTGCCGTGGCATACGGAGCTCCATCGCAGTCTTTAACACTGGTAGCATGCCGCGACAGCGTGGACGTGAACCGTATGTGCAGTTGACGGACTTTGAGCGAGGGCGTATAGTGGGTATGCGGGAGGCCGGGTGGACGTACCGCCGAATTGCTCAACACGTGGGGCGTGAGGTCTCCACAGTACATCGATGTTGTCGCCAGTGGTCGGTGGAAGGTGCACGTGTCCGTCGACCTGGGACCGGACCGCAGCGACGCACGGATGCACGCCAAGACCGTAGGATCCTACGCAGTGCCGTAGGGGACCGCACCGCCACTTCCCAGCAAATTAGGGACACTGTTGCTCCTGGGGTATCGGCGAGGACCATTCGCAACCGTCTCCATGAAGCTGGGCTACGGTCCCGCACACCGTTAGGCCGTCTTCCGCTCACGCCCCAACATCGTGCAGCCCGCCTCAAGTGGTGTCGCGACAGGCGTGAATGGAGGGACGAATGGAGACGTGTCGTCTTCAGCGATGAGAGTCGCTTCTGCCTTGGTGCCAATGATGGTCGTATGCGTGTTTGGCGCCGTGCAGGTGAGCGCTACAATCAGGACTGCATATGACCGAGGCACACAGGGCCAACACCCGGCATCATGGTGTGGGGAGCGATCTCCTACACTGGCCGTACACCTCTGCTGATCGTCGAGGGGACACTGAATAGTGCACGGTACATCCAAACCGTCATCGAACGCATCGTTCTACCATTCCTAGACCGGCAAGGGAACTTGCTGTTCCAACAGGACAATGCACGTCCGCATGTATCCCGTGCCACCAAACGTGCTCTAGAAGGTGTAAGTCAACTACCCTGGCCAGCAAGATCTCCGGATCTGTCCCCCATTGAGCATGTTTGGGACTGGATGAAGCGTCGTCTCACGCGGTCTGCACGTCCAGCACGAACGCTGGTCCAACTGAGGCGCCAGGTGGAAATGGCATGGCAAGCCGTTCCACAGGACTACATCCAGCATCTCTACGATCGTCTCCATGGGAGAATAGCAGCCTGCATTGCTGCGAAAGGTGGATATCCACTGTACTAGTGCCGACATTGTGCATGCTCTGTTGCCTGTGTCTATGTGCCTGTGGTTCTGTCAGTGTGATCATGTGATGTATCTGACCCCAGGAATGTGTCAATAAAGTTTCCCCTTCCTGGGACAATGAATTCACGGTGTTCTTATTTCAATTTCCAGGAGTGTAAATCGAGACATTCATTTTCGTAGCTGTGAGCACATTATGTTTTCATGTTATCTTCAATTTATTTACTCTTCTTATATGTAATTTAGCAGGCGGAATTTATCCACGAGCCACGCATGCTGTCATAATGCACGATGCAGAATCATATGAAGCATTTAGCAGATTATCAAGTCAGTGCCTAATGAATAACCTGAAAGAATCTCATCGTGACTTCAGTAGAGCACTATGGAAATTAAGACAGTCTGCTCAAATTCTATGTACAAACCTGAGCTGCACTTACGTACCAAAAGAACCAAATACTGGGTAACTGATGAGAATGCAATATGCTGATGTACCTGAGCAACTGCTATTTCATGAGAGTATGGTGTGATAATTTTTGTTTATCTCCCTGAACTGTCGACAGGAGGGATAGCTAAACTTTCAGAAGAGACCATGACAAAAGCAAAGGCAAAGAGAATGATAGATTACAGTAAACGCAACCCACATTCAAGGAAGGAGAAAGTCAATTTCGTATCTAGGATAAAAGAGAGACAGGCCACGAAGCATGCTAACAATGAAATAAGGTAACAATAAAGGGAAGAAGATGGTACGGTAAGATCGACAGTGGTAAAAGGCGTGTAAAGTAAGGTAAATGTAGTATTGTAAACCTTATGTATGAGTCGAAAGCCCTATCCTTATGTTTATGTCCCAGATAAGCGATTGCCACAATTCAGAGAATCCACAGTATAAGTCATAAAACGAATGCAACATGACTTCTGGTCAGGTGAATACAGGGTTATAAATATAAAATCAAATAGGGGTTATGCAGGAGTAGCTTTAATAATAAGTAAAGAAAATAGGAATGCGGATAAGCTACTACAAATAGCATAGTGAACATATTACTGTGGCCAAGATAGATACGAAGCCCACGCTTGTCACAGTACTGCAAGTTTATATGCCAACTAGCTCCGCAGATGACGAATAGATTGATGAAATGCATGATGGAAGAAAATAAATTATTCAGATAGTGAAGGGAGACGAAAATTTAATACTCATGGGTGACTGCAATTCGACAGTCGGGAAAGGAGGAGAAGGATACGTAGTAGGTGAATATGTAATGGGGGTAAGGAATGAAAGAGAAAGCCGCCTGGTAGAACAGAGCATAACTTAATTATAGCTAACACTTGGCTCAAGAACCATGAAACGTAGGTTGTAGACATGGAAGAGGCCTAGAGATACTGGAAGGTTTCAGACGGATTATATAATGGTAAGACAGAGATTCAGAAATCAGGTTTTAAATTGTAAGACATTTCCAGGGGCACATGTGGACTCTGACCATAATCTATTGGTTATGACCTGTGGATCAAAACTGAAGAAACTGCAGAAAGGTGGGAATTTAAGGAGATGGGACATGGATGAACTGAAAGAACCAGAGGTTGTAGAGAGTTTCAGGGCGAGCATTAGGGAACGATTGACAAGAATGGGGGAAAGTAATACAATAGAAGAAGAATGGGTAGCTTTGAGAGATGAAACAGTGAAGGCAGCAAAAGATCAAGAAGGTAAAAATACGAGGACTAGTAGAAATCCTTGGGTAACAGAAGATACATTGAATTTAATTGATGAAAGGAGAAAATATAAAAATGCAGTAAATGAAGCAAGCAAAAAGGAATACAAATGTCTCAAAAATGAGATCGACAGGAAGTGCAAAATGGCTAAGCAGGGATGGCTAGTGGACAAATTTAAGGATGTAGAGGCTTATCTCACTAGGGGTAAGATAGATACTGCCTACAGGAAAATTAAAGAGACCTTTGGAAAAAAGAAAACCACCTGTATGAATATCAAGAACTCAGATGGAAAACTAGTACTAAGCAAAGAAAGGAAAGCAGAAAGGTGGAAGGAGTATATAGAGGGTCTATAGAAGGGTGATGTACTTGAGAGCAATATTATGGAAATGGAAGAGGGTGTAGATGAAGATGAAATGAGAGACATGATACTGTGTGAAGAGTTTGACAATGCACTAAAAGGCCTAAGTCGAAACAAGGCCCCGGGAGTAGACAACATTCCATTAGAACTTCTGATAGCCTTGGGAGAGCCAGTCTTGACAAAACTCCACCATCTGGTGAGCAAAATGTATCAAACACGCGAAATACCCTCAGACTTCAAGAAGAATATAGTAATTCCAATCGCAAAGAAAGTAGGTGTTGACAGATGTGAAAATTAACGAACTATCAGTTTAATAAGTCACGGCTGCAAAATACTAACTCGAATACTTTACAGACGAACGGAGAAACTGGTAGAAGCCGACGTCGGGGAAGTTTCCGTAGAAATGTTGGAACACGTGATGTAATGCTGACCCTACGACTTATCTTAGAAGATAGATTTAGAAAAGCAAACCTACATTTCTAGCATTTGTAGTCGTAGAGAAGGCTTTTGACACTGTTGATTAGAATACTCTCGTACAAATTCGTAAGGTGGCAGGGGTCAAATACACAGAGCGAAAGGTTAATTACAATTTGTACAGAAACCAGATGGCAGTTCTAAGAGTCGAGGGGCATGAAAGGGAAGCGTTGGTTGGGAAGGGAGTGAGACAGGGTTGTAGCCTACCCCCGATGTTATTCAATCTGTATATTGCGCAAGCAGTAAAGGAAAGAAGCAAAAAATTCGGAGTAGGAATTAAAATCTATGGAGATGAAACAAAACCTTTGAGATTCGCCAATCACATTGTAATTCTGTCAGAGACCACAAAGGTCCTGGAAGAGCAGTTGAACGGCATGGGCAGTGTCTTGAAAGGAGGATATAAGATGAACATCAACAAAAGCAAAATGAGGATAATTAAATGTAGTCGAATTAAATCGGGTGATGCTGAGGGAATTAGCTTAGGAAATGAGACACTTAAAGTAGTAAAATAGGTTTGCTATTTGGGGAGCAAAATAACTGATGATGGTCGAAGTAGAGAGGATATAAAATGTAGCCTGGCAATGGCAAGGAAAGCGTTTCTGAAGATGAGAAATTTGTTAACATCGAGTATAGATTTAAGTGTCAGGAAGTCGCTTCTGAAAGTATTTTTATGGAGTGTAGCCATGTAAGGAAGTGAAACTTAGACGATAAATAGTTTAGACAAGAGTAGAATAAAAGCTTTCGAAATGTACTGCTACAGAAGAATGCTGAAGATTAGATGGGTAGATCACATAACTAATGAGGAGGTACTGAATAGAATTGGGAAGAAGAGAAATTTGAGGGACAACTTGGCTATAAAAAGGGATCGGTTGGTAGGACATGTTCTGAGGCATCAATGGGTCACCAATTTAGTACTGGAGGGCAGTGTGAAGGGTAAAAATCGTAGAGGGAGACCAAGAGATGAATACACTAAGCAAATTCAGAAGGATGTAGGTAGCAGTAGGTACTGGGAGATGAAGAGGCATGCACAGGATGGAGTAGCATGGAGAGCTGCATCAAGCCATACTCTGGACTGAAGACCACAACAACGAGCACTGCAAAGAATAAAGAATTAACGAGAATGGAAGAATTGATGTAAATTAAACGTATGAAGACACATCTTCGAAGGAATAGGAATCCATTATGTATTTAAGTAATAATTATAATAAAAACTGATTAATTAATTTCTCAAATTCATTTTAATTACTGGTGAATGATAAAGGAACTGTAAATATTTTTATTAACTGTAATTCTTGGGTTAGAAAGAAACAGTAAAAGTTATTATGGAAGGAATTGTAAGAGTGGAATATGTTTGTATTTACTGAGAACTGCATTATTAATACAAGCATTGTAAACTGTTTGAAGCCACACTTTGGAAGGGGGCATAAGAGAGCTGCAGAGGGTAGACAAGAGCAGAGAATAGTAAACAGTGCGCTATTGCCCAGCCACAGCCTGGCAGACTCAAGTGGCACAAGAAACTATCTCATTAAGTTTGATAGCTGGGACCCATACCAACGGTCTTGTCTGCCAGCCGACATAAGCTAGTGCGAGGACATTGCGTTCAGTGCTTGCCTGCTTGCTGCTGAATGAGCGGACGCCCCACAGGAATTCCAGCAACCTATCGCCACCTCAACTCAAGCGAACATACAGCTAGCCATCCTGAAACTTCACCACTACCAGTTAGGCGTGCAACACTCGCCCCGTTTACATACGCAAATGATTATGCGATATAGGGACTGCATGAAGTTTGTCGACGAAGCACTATATGTTGCCCATGTGATAAATATAATGTGTCTTCCTACCTGATGAACAGTGTGACTTCTTTTATTTTAGTGAGAAGGGGTCGCTGACCGCTTCTCAGGTGAACACTATTTACAATTCAAAATATTATGCTAGTGGATGGACTGTAACCACTCAATACTGATGTATCCTGCGAAGTTATCCAGGAAGGAAGAGACATTTTTTCAACTTTGCTCCTACACCTGTACCTAAAAACTAATATGATCAGCTGTAATCAGATCAAAGACTTGAACTTTTTTTAGATAGATTATGGTCACCAGTACTATGAACACAGGACGGCTGAGCGGTGCTACAGTCTGGAACTGCGCGACCGCTGTGGTCGCAGGCTCGAATCCTGCCTCAGGTATGGATGTGTGTGATGTCCTTAGGTTAGTTTGGTTTAAGTAGTTCTAAGTTCTAGGGGACTGATAACCTTAGAAGTTAAGTCCCATAGTGCTCAGAGCCATTTGAACTATGAACACCTGAGCTTAAAACTTCGAAAGTGGGTGCCAAAAAAGACAATAGGGAGAAACTTCATGTTGAGAACAATCTTGCATCGCAAACAGCTCATCTTCTTGTGAAACTAATGTCAGTATGCCGCAACCAGCTCTGCTTGTTACCTTGAACTAATCCCAAACGTCTCATACCAAAGCTGTGGCTTTGCCAGTCTTGTGTGATAATCTTATAGCCTGACCAGTATGTCTTCATAGGAACTCTATTAAGATGTCTGTAAAATTTTGTTGTTTTAATTTATTTAAATATGAACTTACATGGAGAACACATGTATTCTGTAAAGCCTGACTCCGCCAGTTTTATATTATTATTTACTTCATGCTTATCGCACCAACTGGATCACTAGTTACAGATGCATGCACCATTTTATACACAGTGACATGAGTGTGATATCTGTATGACGAACTGAATTTGGTATTTCTGTGTATGCTTTGAGTTTACACTGTTCTTACCAAGACTGTCTCTATATGCATTTTGATTTTTATGAACATCTTGTACTATGTGTATGCATTGAGTTTTACCTTATTTTATGCCAGTTATGTGGCTATATACATGATGAATGTTATGAGCATCAGGTACTGTTCATACTATTTTGTGATAATGTATCTTAAAGTGTTTGGCTATGTTTCCATGTCTTGGTATGTTTGTAGTTTTCAAAAGAATGCGTGAGTTAAGCTCTGGAAATTATCTGAAGCGAGAATGAGTAATTAATAGATGTTTAAATAATGGGCTAATATGAGTGTGTCCAAGCCATCAATGAATGTATGAGCAAGAAAAGTAAAAATACGTTGTTTTTTGAAGTAACTAAGTCTGAATGCGAGTCAGACATGAAATAAAAATTGTAATGTTAATTTTAAAAGAAGAGTGAATGAGTTGTAAGCTCATATGTTAATGAAATCTGATATGTTCTATAAATGAAGTTTACGTAACGTCAGCAAGAAAAAGGGCTAGTGCTTATTAGGTTGGTGAGGAATATGTTAAATATTTATGTGTACTCTTGGAAAAATCCTAATGCAAACAAACAATGACTCAAATGAGCAAATAATCCAAGTGCCACTTCAGGACAAATTTGTTTGATGCACTTACGCTACAACATGTTCTTAGCGCAACTGTACCTGCATAAATTTAAAGAGAAGCCGAAAGACTGATGTTACATGACCATCTGTCACAAACTGTCCCATAACTAATACAAAATCGCGAATAAAAAAGATAAATCAAATCGGGATGATTAATCCCCATCGATAAATGAAATATTTATCAGTACCAGTGATTGCCAGAACTTAACTAACGTAGATTAGACTACCGTATACTGACTTGCATGTTCACCTAAATAAGAAACCCCAACGAAAGCGATCTGCATTGAGCTGTAAGCGAGCAAACGTGTTGTGGGTCATTACAGCCAGCCGGGAGGTCGCCTCAGGGGAATTCGCAGAAGGCACTCGGACACCTGCAGGAGACAACGCCATGTGATCAGACGGGCCCATAGTTTGGGAAAGTTACCGCTGGAAGTCAGACACTAAAGTCACAACACAGATTGTATCTCCAAGGTGTGATACTAAAGAAGCGAATCCGTTTATCACAAGTGTGTATAGTACTTGGGGGTAGAGGGGGGGGGGGGGGAAGGCTGCATGCCAGTTTTGGCAGTGTCCTGGAAGAGCACTATGTAGGCAGCCCAGTAAAACGCCAGAATTTCGATGCTGTGGATGATGTCTGAGAGTGCAATGGGAAACAGGAAAGTTTAAGATGCCTTTGAAGAGAGTGTAACGCAGTCAATGAGCTTACACCCCGCAAGAATATGTTTGATGAATTTCGGAAACAGCTACTCTTGGATATCTTAAATAATTTAGAAGTGGGGGAGAAAAACATGGCTGTGTTTACAGAGGTCCACCCACAGTGGCCAACACCTGAACATAGACAGCGAAAGAGAGAGAGAGTAAGACACAGTTTTGGAGCATAAAGTGTTACAACATTTGTTACTGGTTAACCACCTGATATGAGGATGAGGGAAGAAGACCATCGTCTTTTAAGACAACTACTCATTGATCGGCACTTGAAATATTTATCGTTCAGTTATATGACAGCATTAAATGCGGAAACCCAAACGAAGAAGACAACTGAAAGTTGTTTTAAGACAACTACTCATTGATCGGCACTTGAAATATTTATCGTTCAGTTATATGACACCATTAAATGCGGAAACCCAAACGAAGAAGACAACAGAAAATTAGTCCACAGCCAGGGACCATCTCGGTCACATCTCTTCATCCAGGTGCCATCTAGAGCAGTCTTCTGATTTCAGCATCTTGATGAATGGGAGCCTTCTTTGGCAGACTTTACATAGGCACTTAGCTGGCTGACTTGAACATAGACACAGATGAAAGTTGTTGGTACAGAGTCAATGACAGATTTTGCAGCCATTTCAGCCACCACCCGCACTTAATATGGTGAGACCTAGCCACGATAGCGTGATGAACTGTAGGGAAGATCCATTCATTTTTACCAAGAGTGTTTAGTTTGAATCTTCATCCTGAAGACTTATTTGCAGTTAAAGATTCTACATGCTTTCAACTCCAGCCATATATGGAAGTCCATACACTTGTCCAGCACTCATGATGCAACTTGCATGAGTATAATTGCTTATCCAGATACATGTTCATTGAATCATATTCCACATACCTTGTCCAGACTTGCCAAGGCATTAGCTTATCGCTGTCAATATTTGTTAACCCATTTCTCTTTGATTTTCGTGTAATAAACTGAGTTAATTGTGGCCATTGATTAATTTATTAGAGAACGAATTACCTATTGATAGTTGTGGAGCCCAACGATTTTAATGACATCAGACGTACAGGGACATTTTTACACACCCAGTTACAGACATTACGAAGCATCTCCACAGCGACCCCTTGCAAAACTAGCTAACTTCCGTCTTTAATGGATTTGGTATTAATTTCCATTATCGAAGTATTCATGCACTGTACATAAACGTGCAGAAGGTATCTCTTCACCAGCTTCAAAACTTCTTTGATGAATGACTAGAGCCTGATCCTCCGAAAAAAATAACTTTGTTGACTCTGTTTAAGGGAGATCAGATGTATGTAAGTTGAATACAACTGGTACCAAAACTGATTCTAGAGGGTGACCATTTCTTCTGTCTGGTTAACCCATTACCGAGAACCAATTGGAAGTATCTGTAACATGAAGTGTAGTTTATGCGCCTAATCATGGTTTGGCAGTGTATAACACGTCCGAGTTTGTAAAGGAGTGTTTGTTTCGATACTGTACCATAAGGAGCTGTAAAACCAAAAAAGCCTCTGATGTTTTAAGTCGTTGTTGGAGTCCAACTTCTGTTACTGTGCTGAAACTGACTACTTGGTTTTAACGCCTTATGCTCGGGCTGAATCCTGCTTTCTCGATTTGAGTAACTTCATGGATCTTTGGTCCGATTCTGTAAAGAATGAGGCTTTCTGAAAACTTGTAGCAGTAGCTCTGGAGGACATCTGGACAGTACCAAACAGATGTTTGATAATTTATGAGGCTTCAGTATGGCCATGATTTCTTTTTCTTTTGAAAGCTTTTGGAAGGTTACCCGACAGCATAATATTGATGAAGGAACTCGTAAGCCACTTCAGAGCACCGGCGGATCCAGTGTTGGCACGAGGGAGGATTGGGGGCGGCGGGGGGTGGGGGGGGGGTGGGAGGGGGAGCGAACCGTTGTTCGCCCGTCCCCCACCCACCAGCAGCAGCATAGGTACCAGTGCTGAAAAAGCCTGGATCTTCATAACTCACTATTGCGAACTTGACCTACTCAGTATAATTTAAAGTAACCATGAATTTACGAGCTATTTAAGCCAAAACGATGAGTGAAAGAGTGCGAGGGCAGATTGTCATAAAAACTGATTGGCTAATTGGACCTAGAATGAAGTACCCGGTACTTGAGTCTCACCTTCTGAAACTGACTTATAGTTTAAATCTGCATTCCGCTGATCTCGGCCTCTGTCAGCGAGGAATGGATTGGGGTATGTTCGGGGATGCCTTTACGTAACTCACAAGAGACACAATATCATCAGATACAAGAATAGGGGGATTCATTATGACCGGGTGAAGTCACTCGGAGAAAGGGCGAGATGGCAGCTTCAACGATTGTAAACGGTAGTCAGAATGGAAGCAATGGACTTGGAAGCTGGTGAGAATGAAAAGTGGTCTGAAATTCTACAAAGCTATTGTCACACGGAGGAATGTGGTTTGTTTATAAACCTGGAAATTTCAAATAGTTCCCTACGTCAGGGCTTTCGTTTTCAAAGTACGTAGAAGAGCATCGTTTGGCATTGCTATGGGTATTGATATCACTGTTCATCGCCTGCGACGTCACTTGGTGGACAGCGGTACCTAGTCCAGTAACGGGCTACATTTTGCTTGCAAAAACCAGTTAGAAAATTGTATTCTTTTACATTGTGTATGTAGTTGCAAGTATGTTGAATCGAAGTTTTCGACCTCGATAACCCTCGGGAGAACTCTTTGTCGCCAAAAAACCAAGAAATTTTGGCACTTTTTTCAGGTTATCCCCTGTTTCTCGGAAACTAGGCAATCCACTGTAAATTTTCCGCGTAGTGAAATAAGAGAGCATTAAACTTTGTGACGAATGATCTACTTAAGTGTCAAAATCGGTGCATTCGTTAGGCCCTAATCAGTTGTCAAAGTTCGTTTATTTTCACCAACTTGGCTAAAAAGTTTGCCCCAACGCCTGTAACTACATCAAATGAAAAATTTCAAGTTATCAGAGTTGTAGAGCATGAAACTGCATGTTACAAAATCATCTAGTTTTTCAATTTTAGGCACTATTAAGCTTTCATACACTTGAAAGCCAAAATAATTCCATTTTCTTGTTTTTCTTTTAAGTTATATTTATTCAATGAAATGAAATTTCCAGCGAGAAAACCGCTCTCTAATGAGCACATATGTGTTATTTACATATAGGTTTTCAATTTTCTTCATTCATATTTATATTTATTCAGTTTTATCCTTGCCTTAATAGGTAAGAGTGGATTACAAGTAAGTATTTAGGTATGCGTAATATAAGAATTTGTACAGATGAACGAATAAAAGGGCATGGCAATGTTAAAAAAACACAGTTTAAATATTAGAGATTAACATTTTACCAAATTTCAGTTCCATGAACGTCGTTTGGGATAGTGCGCCAGGTCCCGCTGAAGCACCCGATTTTCACGATACATAGCTGCACTTTCACCAACTTACTCTCCCTGGAACATATCTTCGATCTCTCATACACGTCGAGCCCAATTTCTGGGGCGTTCTTGCAAGATAAGCCACAACAGTGTTTGCATGATGAGGAGCAGTTCAGTCCAGATTTGCCACACCCATATACTGCTGCGCATCCTGTTTTGCATCTTCAGCAGCGTGTGTGGTGCCGCATCTTTCGTCATCGTCACGGTACGCAAGCCTGATAAGCTTTTATTCCTACCCCACTGGCATGGATCAGTTTTCTTCTCTAGCATAGTAGGATCACAATGAGTACCACCTTGCTGAGTCCGATGTTGGTGGTTGCCTTTCAGTTTTGAAAGATTTTGTCGGGGTAGACTTTACAAAATGCACGTGCTTCAGCTCGTCCAAAGTCGCACAGTTGAAATTCCCAGACAGTATTAACATCAGGTATGCTCCTGCCTGTGCTATTACGTATTGAGGGACTGAGGATTTAACAAATTCAGCAGCCTGCACATCGGGGTGTGGCTGTTGCTCCAGTAGGTCCAGTAATTTTCCTTTTCCTTGGGTTAAAAATGATGTTGTGGTATCACATCCTGTCAAGGCATGGTGGAAAGAGACAAATGTGGGATCGAATATGAAAGAATTACTGGTGTGAGTCACTCTTGCTGATTTTCCTCTTCCCGATTTATGGAAGTACAAGTTGTAGTTGTTTCCTCGACCCGTTAGGAGAACAAGCATGCCGATGTCCTAGCTCACGATTGCCACGCTTTTAGACTCAGCAGCTTGGGGAATTGCTGCTTCCACAATGCATGAATCCGCATCTTCTTTGCCTGTAGTATTTGAATACCTCCGTCCTCAAATTTCCTCATAAGCATCAAAATAAAGTGGCTCTTGTTGCTATCATTTGCGAGAAACGTCTCCTGTGTGACTGTAGCATTAGTATCTTCATCGAAAATGATATCTGATGAATAATCTGGTGCCCTTAAAGGACCAGACCTTTCAGAAGACTTTATTCCCCTTTGCAGAACTTCACTTGGGGAGGCAAAAATTCAGAAGTTGAACGTCTTCTTTTCCTATCGGTGTTCTTGTCAGCCTCCATAGCTGCTTAGGGAATGACTGCAATCATTCCTTCCATGTAATGTAAAGTATCATGCAGATGCTGACATTGGCGTTATCAGAGATGGGCTGGATGAATCCTTCACTGGTTATGTTAGGATGCTCAGGTTGTGCAATCGAGAAAGTCTCAAACAGGGAAGCTTCCATATACGGAGGTACGAATCCAATCGCACTACGACTGTCGGCAATAATTCTCGATTCGAATCTTTTGTGCATGAATGTACTTAGCCCAACCAATAGTGAAGACAGAAATAACCGTGGCCGTACAGGAGAAGTCGCTGCATCTGACAAAGCAACACACTTTTTTTTTCATTTTTCTACAGTTCCTCGTTTGTTTTTCAAAACCAACGACTTAAATGACGGAACAATGATTCAGGGATCACTGATTGCACAACTGGAAGGAAATCATCAGGGGGGGGGGGGGGGGAGGAGGGTATTGCGATATATCATACACTTGTGTACGGATGTCCTCACGAAGTATATCTGCAGCAGCGTATAAAATTCTCAGTCGCTCTTCTCGTGGATCTGATAGCTTGCTATGATAGAAACTATCAGACAGTATTTTTATAGCCTGTACTTTTGAAAAAGCTACAGTAGTCTTTTTATGTATATCAACAATCGTCATTTCTTCACCATACTTCCGGAAGAATCGGGCTTTTATGGTCCTTACATCAGGCTCCCAGTGATTCGTAATTTTGTCCTTCAACTCTTGCGAAGTAAACTGGCACTTTTCTGATTGTCTGTTGTAGAAGGAAATCATCACCATTGCTTCCTCTATCTGCGTGGATCCAAGAAGTCCTATTTTTCCTCCATCCCTGACTGGCCGGTAAAAATCCCTCTGACAAAACCTATGTCATTGAGCACTTTTAGCACAAAGGCCCTCGTCAAGGATACGCCCAACATTTCACGAGCCCAGTCATCACCTCGCCTTTCAGCATCCCCAATAACAGTAATTCAAGTTTCATCACTTTACGAACAATATTTTGATTTGCATAGGGACGCCTGCTAAGATTCTCTCAATTAGCATCCGTTTCCTCGCCACAATAAAAGTAGTGTTTATTAAAATTAAATACCTTCTTGTATGGGCGAAGATTCGACGTTGACAGTGCAGGGGCCTTTTGTCAAAGACGATCTAGTCAGTTTTGGGTTATTGCACTTCTTCTGACAAACACTGTGCACTTCAGCTTCAGCTAGGCCAGTTAATAACTTACGATGTGCTGCGATTTGTATATCGTTACTGAATTTCAGTAGCGTTACCAGTCCTCTCTGTTTCATTCAAACCACATCACCATCTGCGCAATTGCCGTCACATGCAAAACACGCCTCCATGCGATCTGAAGCAGTAATTTTAAATACACTGACCGCACAACGAAAGTTAGTTCAAACGAGGAAATGAAAATTTCGCAAGACACAATGAGTTTTCAATGCGTCCTTCGCACAGCATAGAAATATTGGGCGCAGATAACAATGGAAACAGTAACAAAGAAACGGAGGGGATGACAGCCTCTGCTGTTTACGTGTCAATCGAGGAAGATCTATAGATACCTCTACAACGAAGGTGGGGCAGATATATGTTTTCCCATTGGAAATTTCATTCCACTGAATAAGGCTGACTTAAAAAAACCAACAAAATGGAATTACTTTGGCTTTCAAGTGTATGAACGCTTAATAGTGCCTAAAAATGAAAAACTATATGATTTTGTAGTATGAAATTTCATGCTATACAACTTAGATAACTTGACAATCTTCATTTGGAGTAGTCGTGTTTGATTTACAGACGTTGGAGCCGACTTTTTAGCCAAATTGGTAAAAATGAATGAAATTTGACAACTGATTACGGCCAAACGGCTGCACCGATTTTGACATTGAAGGACGTCATCCGATGCAAAATTTAATTATCTTTCATTTTGCTAAGGATAGTATTTTCAGTGGCATGCACAGTTACCGCGTAATAGGAAAAAACCTGAGAAAATACCAAAATTTCTAGGTTTATTGATCACGAAAATTTGTCCTGAGGGTTTTAGAGGTTGAAAACTTGTATTCAACATACACTCAACTACATACACAAGATAAACAAATAAAACCTGCTACCTCATTTTTTGCATTCTTGCCCTTTTACTTTGACGCTGTTACTGGACCAAGTGGTGAAGCTCAATTTTCTCGATTCGTACACACATGTCTCTTTTAATTCTGCGCATATATCATATTAGGCTGGAGGCACAGTGATTTTTAACGTCTGAGAGCTTTTCACCATTTTTTTTAATTTTCGTTTTACTGGGGAATAACTAGGCACAGTGCCTCTTCCTACTTCATCTCTTCATCTTTCTTTCCTCTCAAGTTTTCCCACTTCTTTTACAGGGTGGCTCGTTATTTGTTGCACGGCGTGGATATTCTTAGCACACTTGCTGGCTCGTTGCCTGACGCCAGTACCCTTCTGTCCCCTCTTTCAAGGGATGAAAGAGGTGTCTAACATCTGTCTGTAATCAATGTAATTTCTTGTTACTGTGTGATAGCATTCTAATTTCTGTGCCGTGTGTATCTGAGGGAGAAATGGGGAAACAGCCCAGTGTTTTCCTAGATGGGTAAGGGAAAATGTCTACAGACCAAATTCAGACTGACCTGCTCCCAGCCCTATTTGTTGAACAACGAAGTTTGCTGGAACCTAGGCTGCATCGCCTCCCTAGTCGAGAAATAATGATTCGTTACGCAACATTTTCAAATGGCTCTGAGCACTATGGGACTTAATATCTGAGGTCATCAGTCCCCTAGAACATAGAACTACTTGAACCTAACTAACCTAAGGACATCACACACATCCATGCCCGATGCAGGATTCGAACCTGCGACCGCAGCAGTCGCGCGATTCCGGACTGAAGCGCCTAGAACCGCTCGGCTACCGCGGCCGGCCAACATTTCCAGTACAGCATACGTTTTGTGACTCAGTATGGTCGCAGACTTAAGTGGGGTACCCTGTATACCTTTTGGTTACTAACGGTAATAATAAAAACTTCGGCATCTTGTTAGAAAATACGTAATTTACTATATTACTTTTACTGCGTCTTTATAAGGCACTTTCGCGAAACCCTATTGCTTCCAGGAACCCGTTTTACCATATAAGATGGTGGGTATGAACCGGGAAGCATGTGTCATATGTATGATGTTAGCACGCAGCGAGGTTCGGAAATTATTCTCCCTCAGCTCTGCCCTCACTACTCCCCGACTCCCGTGAGCAGAGGGGTCAACTAAAGAACGGCAAACTCTTTTGGATTAGTGCTGTGGCCGCACGACAGTGGGCGTTGTTGCTGGCACAATTTGCACTTTTCTCAGTACTAATATGTTCAACACAAGTCATGAACGGACTGGAAGCCTTACGTGAGAAAGATTTGTCACCGGGCTGATAGATGTACTAATCATTCGAGCAAGTGATTAAAATATGATCCATGCCCTCTTAACAGAGCGAAGAGGTCGTAACGTGATACTAATACATGTAAAGTTGAGGAAAATAGTCGTACTTGTTTTCAAAATTTTTATATTTGATATTATTTTCTCCTCTCAGAGAACAAGGAGGGGACATACTTCAGGTCAGCGAGGTAATGAATCATTATTCTCTTCCTCGACGCAGTTGAAGCCCAATCCTCCTGATACTTATGCACAGCCTCTGAATTGTGAGAGCCATTCGGGCTCCTTGAAAATTTCTTCTTTAGTAGTGCCCGATGCCAACAGTACCAACATCAAACACGACGATGTAGTTTTTATCGGAGCCGAACATGCAAATGTATTACTAAATTTTATCTTCAGAGCATCAACGCCTATGGACATCAAATTTCGCGAGAAACTGGATAAGTCATAGGATTCAAGTAGCAGGCTTAGTGCTTCAAATGATGTGAGAGAATTCATAAATAACGATATTAGCAACTATATTATTGCTAAACAATCCTGGGTTCCAAGATCAAGAGGTGGTCTGTGACACGTTGACGCTTAAAGCATTCCTACTTAAAACTGTATAAATTGATTTTTTATTCGCCGTCACTTGGTGGTTTGTTTTGTAAATACTATCCGTGGTTCGTAGTACTTCTTGTTAGCGGCATCCCCAAAACAATGGCTATAAGAAATCTCGTTACAAAGCCACTGAAATCTGTTAAAAAAGGCTATCGGATAGGGATGGAGATCTTCCAGTCCATAACTAGAATCAGTGTCATAGACAAGCTATTCATGAAGGAATTCTTGCACAACTGCTAATATCCAGGGGAGGACATTATTTGTAGAATGAACGAGAAGCTTGACATAGAAATAAAAGAAGGCAGAATGAGGCTTAAGCCAATTGTTGACAGTAAAATAGTTTTAGGCCTAAAAAAATGTTAAGAGGTCGCCGAGAAGACGGATCTTTGTTTTTCAAATAAGTCACTCATTCCAACGAATATCGTGAAAATGAAGTTACTAATTACGGGAACTTCCGATCATTTATTTCTATCTAGAGTGAATATTAGCGACGGGAAGCTACAAAATCACCTAATGACAGTTTCTTCAAGAGCTGCTTGTATTAGCAAGGCTTTCAAGAATGAATTTTTTTACATTTGTGGACAGGAAATAAAGTTGGAGATTTTGAAGAGAGTTAGTGAGTTATTCAGTTTAATGAAACGACAGACATTGCTGTGATTTTTGAACTCAACCTAGTTTTATGACACGTTTATCTCCAAAAAGTGCGTCAGAGCTCTGTAGAATTCGTCGGCGCATCTGAGAGCCTTGTGTAAGCTAAGAAAGACGAAACTAGTTCATACCTCTCCTAAGAAGAACATAAAGCCATTCGCAAAGAAGTATCCAAAGGGATATGGAAGACAACTAATCACAGTGGCCAATCTAATCAGCTTGATTGTGAGTTGAGCCTTACAGGAAGGTCTGTATGCCGAATCGTCTCGAGGAAAGTGTAGAAGATAGGGCTGCCAACAGATAAATAAATACGTTGGCATCGGTATCGATTAATGCGCCATTATGGCTTCTAATGCACGAGGAGTAGTTAAGGAAATTCAGTTCCAGGCACCGAATGCGTTTCGGACGTCGTGTTTCAATCATAAGTTGAACAAGCCCGTATCTTCTACGAACAAAGTATCAAAAACGAGAAATTTCTTTTCCAGTATCGAAGCTGCAGAAGGCTTTACTTCGCAAAACGTGGAATTCTATTGCTGTCGTAGTTATGTGTTTCTCTGAAGTCTCTGCGTGAACACATGTGTTTAGAGCGTCGTGAAGCTGTGCATCAGTTCACTGAAGACTTAGATGTAGTGGTGAAAGCGTTACACTAAATATCCACAAGGATAAGGCACCTAGGAAATCATCCTATTTATCCACAGCATTAAGAGACTCTAAGTTTATTATAAGACTCCTTTATGGATGATGTGTTATATTTGTCACTACATCTAAGTTGGGTCGTTGCAAGGAAAGTCAAATGAACTCTGTCCAAATTATGACTAATAGAAGCGAAGACACAGATATTTCACTCCAACGTGTCTGGGACAGAGCAGAAAGATAGGCTTGTAGTCTGCGAGCTGTAATCAATATACCTCGTAAATGCAGACATCTAACAACGTGGCAACTTGGGGTGCAGAATATTTTAGAATAGTCGTATGCATATCTGTCCTTGATAACGTGCTAGATGACATTGTGCAGTGACTTCCACATGTAGTTCAGCAAATATACAACCTCCCGACTGTTGTCCCAGACGCAGTCGTTGAACTGTCGCAAACGGAGCTACGCCACAACATCAAGAGACTGTCATCAGTCTTTTCCATTGTCCTGGCAACGATGGGCCACAACATAGTTTCGGAATGCTTGCTATAGGCCGAAGTCACCGTGTGACGACAGGAATCGATTAACTGGCGTAACAGTCACCTCAGTGAGAGGCTTCCGTCTTCAACTATTGATGCGCAGCAGTACTTCAGCAAAGACGTCTACCGGGTTCTACATGATCTGTTCAATCTGTTAGTGACGTTACCATTTAGCACTGCTCTAGCTGAGAGGTCATTTTCTTCTCTCCATAGGCTAAAGATGCTTTAAAATTCCCGTTACAAACATTTAGGACTTGAAGAGGGGACTGAGTAGGTAATATTTTGAATTGGAACCCATAAAAAATATAGATAACGTGATCACTTCTACAAGTAATTAATTAGGCGTGACCCAGTACATCACTTGTTTTACAGTTCCGCTCACTAATAAGCAAGAATCAACTTGTGGATAACGATATTGATAAAGGTGACGAGCACTTCTTTCATTACCGTGAGCTTCGCCGTACAGAAGCATCATGTTGGTGTATTCTGCAAATGTGCTCACACCCATGTTGCTTTAAAAACCACAAACGAGGCTCGAACCAGATCAAAGAGGTAAGACAGACGTCAAATGACATCAACCGATGCGACATAACCACTCTTCACAATGACTACCTTGTGCATACCTACCTAACAAATGTATTTTCAAACGGCTCTAGCACGAAAACCGTATGTTTCCAAACATGGGTTCCAATTCAAAATAATGTCTACTCAGACGTTTTTAAGGGCAATTTTAGAGCACCTTGTATAAGGTCAAATATGAGCCAAGGCCGACTGACAGCCTCGCTTTGCTCTACATTCACAGATATATTAGTGTTAAGATTGACCACGTAATTGAGAGATTCGCGAAAAATAAAAATGGAACGCGCCGCATTAAACTGTAAGACAGTCTTTCCGATACTATTCTTCTGGAATTTAAGCACAAGAAATACCCAGTGTTTGTATTCAACACTGTTTCATGCAAATTCTGAAGATTTTTGGTACATTTCTCAAATTAAAATTTTTATTGCTGTATATGATGCACTTCTCTCGATTTTTCCAAGAGTCCTAAATGCCCTGTATCCTGTTATTGGTAACGAATAGCACGATTAACAATTTAATTAAACAGTTATATAGAACAGCTTCAGATGACTGGAAAATTCTTCACCTCCGCCACTCCCTCCCCCCCCTCCCCTCCCCCTCCCCCAAACCCCGTACAGCTCATCCGACATCCACCCCTGCTTAAGAATCTCGTTCCCACAATTGATGAAGAACTCTGGTTGTATCACACCAAATCCTCGAGCTTTGCCTTTTTCCATTTATTTGAGTCTTGCAATTTTGCGATTTTTTGTGGTGTTAATACTGCATACAAGAATGGTTAAGAAAGTGCACAGCAGTCTTAAGTAGACGGCAACCAACAAAACAGAGTATTCCAGGGAATTCGCTTTAGATGAGATCAATGCAGCACTCACAGAAATGAGAAAAAAAGCAAAGCTCCAGATGATACTACACAAAAATTTATGGAACTAAACTCTCCAAATAAAGCGCTATGACGCAATATTAAATAAATAATAAACTTCTAATGAAGTATTAACGATTTTTATGGGTGTCTAAACATGGCTGCAAGATAAACATGGATTGAGTGGGCTGAAACTAATATTTTGCATTAGAAGTTTTTGATTCCTTGCTATAGGAAATAATTACGTGTAAAAAATAAATAAAAATGAAAATAACAATAAAAATAAAAACTAACGAATCTCTGCATAGCTGGAAAAATCAGCATTTGCTAAACGTAAGACCTGCTCAAAAATATTGTTTAATCTTCATTACGCGAAAAGCAAATCAAAAATCTCTATCTATCAACTACGTGAAATAATGTGTGATTTACGAAGCAAAACTATCACAGCAAACCATAAAAGCGTATTAAAGAGAGATGAGCATTTCGATTTACTGCGATAGGGATTCATAGAAAGAACATTCATTCATGGGCGGCTGAATTAATGTAATTGTGGAGTATTATTCAGTACTACGCACATTCCGTCTGCCACTCAGAGCGTGTAACGAGGGTATTCATAAAAGCAGAGAATAAACAGAGGTTGCAGCGCCTCGTCGACGTGGGGTCACTAGAGGCGACTCATAACGAGGACTGAATATGAATGTGGCAGGAAATCGGTTTTACTATCCTGGTGTTCATGGTTTAAGGAACCCTTGGAAAAATACACCAGTATGTTTTGACAGTGTTTGACCTCCGTACCTCCCAAATGAGAGCCCAGTGTCTTTTGAGTCCCGCCACCTCTTCGGTGGACAGACAATAGCTCTCATTATCTATTCTGAGCGGAGAATGCGAAAGGTCAGAGGTAAGTGCGAAAAGTAATGTATAATAGTTTTACTCCTGGTAACGAGAGGAAGTAGATCTGTCGTACTAAACAATTATTTGCGAATAATTTACTGATCCCAACTTGAATGTTCACGCACATTTGCCCTCGCCGTCGCCTGTTGAAGCGTTGTGAATTATGTCTACGTATAAATCTTAAAAGAGTACGTGTCAATTTTGGTGTGATTTACTCTCTTGCATTGTTTCAAGAAACTGGAACTGCCGTCGCGTTAGTCCGCAGCTCTTCTACATCCTGTTCTAGAATAATGTAACCACGCGGCCATATTTCACTGCTCAGCACACTTAGATTTTCGATTGTCTATTGAGTTCGTGAAGTCGGTGTTCTCCCTAAGGGTTCTTCTCACAGATGACAGTATGTAATTAAACTAAGAGAGAGTGAAATTCTAAGTTTATGCGCGAAACCGTTAGCCCAGGGCTATTCTGACGCAGTACAGCGAGTTCGCTCTTTCTCGTATTGTAACGGGGCAACAAATAATTTAAGCACACGAGAGAAGCTGGAAGTGGAACTGGACCCGGACGAAGATTTCTCCGGAGTACAAGTTTTCGATAAATAGTTGCTGCCCCCGCGGGTTAAGAGGGTGATTTTGTAATGACCAGCGTACGGGCATACGCCTTCGCCTTTGCTAACGTACATAATTTACAACGAGGATCTCCGCTCGCGGCCGGTGACCTATAAAGCCGGCGGAATGTATAGCGTCCCCAGTTGCGCAATTTCTCTACAATATTTCGCAGCTGTGCATGACAATGAAGTTTCTTTCCAGACAGCGACGAACAAACGGCTGTTTGAAAGCATTCGGCGCACGGCCTCGTGCCAAGGCTGTCCCTGCAGGCGTTTTCATGAGAAAAGGAGCCAACTCTGGCGCAAAGATAACTTTCTTGTTCCACTCTACTTGCACTTTCACTTCATTTTCCAGTAAAGAGATATACCTTCTAGGAGACAGATGGTGACTGACTTCACCGTGGGCAACACAATCGGAAGTAATCTTGTACTCAATAGTTTCAAACATTCTGTTAGTTCTTTGAAGCATTCGGAAGACTGTGTAAATGACTCAGTACACGTGGCCGTAACACATCTCTTTCCAGATCAATATTTTCTGGCAGAACAAGTCTTACATCTTACGTGTATACTGATGTTGTAACTAAGACAGTTTTTAAGCCCGACCCCACATCCGAATGTGCGTCATAATTTACACCCTTGCCTCTCTATGAATGACTTAATTGTCTGCAGTTACTGCTTTTTGACATTTCTTAGACAGATTCACTTTCAAGACAGTTGACTGCAACAAATATTTTAGGAGTATCTTTAGTAGTTACAACAGAATGGATATAGAAATAAGCGCAGCTGACAGAACATTTTACAGTTGTATCAAAGTCTAAATGAATATACCATTTAATGTCTACATTAAAATTTGCCTTTCTCGGTGAATTATCTGACCAGACCATTTTTGAAGCTTTAATATATAGAAAGAAATATAAAGAAAACCATTAATATTCGAAATTAAAAATTTCTCGGCCTTTAGTCAATGAAAAAACGTGGTATGGAGAATAAAAAAAATTGAGATTTACGGGAGTTGTATAAACAGTGTAGGAAGGTCGAAGCGTAAAAGAAGAGACGGTTGAGCTGGGTTGATGACATAGCAAGAACGTCAAAGAAGGAAATACCTACATCAGTAGTTCCTAGGCGAATCGATGGACGAAGAAGAAGAGCAAGACCCAAAATTAGATAATGAAGCGATATTGTGGATGACAAAGTTAAAATGAACATCAGCTCAGAGTGGACAACGAACGAATTCTGCAGAAAAAGTGCGAAAGCCTCGTAAAGCAAGCCCTTGCGACATGTAAAGTAAAAAAAGTAAGACGTTACTTAGCATTAACATCACGTCTACAGAGGCAAACATTTTTTGTAAAATAAATTTACACTGTCAGGTACTGCCCAATAAGGTGTGTGGAAATACTCGTTGAGAATATATGACATACAAGCAGAGCTAATTCTAAAATCCCACCAGATGGCTATGTGATTGGCACCAGACTCGAAATCTAAGTGATGGAGTCCTAGTGTGAACTATCAAGGAAGATGGAGCAGTGATAAAGTGATTACTCAACTGGGTTCTGTCTCACTATTACATGTGTAATACAACTTGGCTCTTTTCGCTAGGATTTCTGAGAGTGGAGGCAGTGTTATACGTCAGTCGGAACTGACTTTCTTCTGTCGAGTGCCAATCAAAGTGGCAAACACTACTCTTTCAGGTAGCATTGTGTAGTAATAGATCGTAATTTGTAGCAACAATATTTCACTGCCACGGCGTGCAGCCGCGCGGTTTAAGGCGCCTTGTCACGGACTGCACGACCACTCCCGCCAAAGGTTCGAGTCCTCCCTCGGGTATGGGTGTATGTGTTGTTCTTAGCATAATTTAGTTTAAGTAGTGTGTAAGACTAGGGACCGATGACGTTAGCAGTTTGGCCCCTTAGGAATTCACACATATTTGAACATTTGAATATTTTACTTTCGACTATATAAAACCATTTGAATGATCATTACCTCCGTTGGTCACCTCTGCTTTCGTAGAAACACTTTTTGCTTTACGTGCTGTCTATTCTAAGAGATTACTGTTTGTAGCACGACAGTGATCGGTTACATCCATTTCCAGTACCGTCAATGCGCAATGACAGTTTAAACTGTGCCTGTACTGATTTGTACCTGTGTATTTATGTTGCATGGATTGTAAAGTGTACTTCCAGACCTTCATGTACGCTAGTTGCTGACAAGGGACCGTAGTGACTTTCCCTGACCGATTTAATTCGTATCGACAGGGTGTGTGAGGTACGACTACGACTTCAATATATGCAAATAGGAAGACGTGACTCTCAACCGTTTTCGAGAAAATCTTGTTTGATCGTTTTAGGTGTGCTTATATACTTGATGTGGTTGCTGGAATCCAACGAGTTCGCAGCCGAGCAAGTAAACGTTAAATTTCATAAACGTGAAGTCTGCTGATCGAATCTCGCTAGCATTACTTTTTTTTCATTCCCACGTAATTCTTACAACAGCTATCAGTGGTATGGCACGAAACTGTGTGATAACCGAGAACCGTTTACGAAGGTTTTGCAACAGACACATTGAAAAGGCAGTGCAATGCAAAAACTCGGCGTTCCTTACAAGTCGTGGATGTGGCAATAATTACTGTTTGCCATATTTCGATGATCAGTGCCATCGTGATTTTTGCAGTGTTTTGTAGGTACACATCGTTATTGTCACAAATATGGATACGGATACAACAATATAAATAAAATGACTGTACTGATTTGATTGAAATTTCTTGTATATTATTTTTGTAGCCTCTTTAGAAAAATTTTGTGCTCCTTTTTTTAGGCTAAAGATTGTGCATATGATACATGAGTCCGTAAATATTGATAAATTTCAAAGTTATATTGAATCTGTTGTCAGAATTACGTGGGAACAAAAAATTTGCTAATAGGGAGATTGGATCCAATGCCCTCGTGCTTTTGAAACTACGCGCTTACTCACTTGGCTGAAGATTCTCTCGAAAACGTTTGAGAGTGGCGTCTTCTTGTTTACAAATGTTGAAGGACTAGTCGTTCCTTACATTTCTTGTCAATATGAATGAAATCGATGAGGGGAAGATGGTGCGATTCCCTTGTGAGTGCTTAGCTTGCAAATTCCTTGTTTTATCATCGTGAAACATTTTCAGCTATCTCATAGTTCTAAAGGAAAGACTGCAGCACTGAAATGTAGCTAAGAATCATAGACTGATGATAGGGCCCCAGACACAAACTGTCATTACGCATAAGAAAATGAAAAATTCATAAAAAATCGATTGTTACATACCTTTATTTGTCACAGAGAGACGATAGAAAGTGTCCACCAGTTAGTTAAAATTTCTTAGTAACCTGTTGAGTTTTCACATCATCTTTTTGGTACATTCATTCCGTATTTCCAGTCTCCTTTTCGAATGCCGTTTCCTTTTCATGTCATGCAGTTCTTCACATTCTTCATTCAACGATTAATGCTTACTGAAACACCTAGTCTCTGTCAGTACATATATTTGAGGCAGTCTCCTTTTAAGCCAACGGCGTTGCCGCAGTGGTAACACCGGTTCCCGTCAGTTCACCGAAGTTAAGCGCTGTCAGGCTGGGCTAGCACTTGAGTGGATGACTATCCGGTCTGCACTCAGCCCTTGTGAGGCAAACTTCCTGTCAGGAAGGTCGCAGTTCTTAGTAATAGACGGCAAATCATCGAGTAAAACTGAAATGATATCAGGTGTTCCCCAGGGAAGCGTCCTGGGACCTCTGCTGTTCCTGATCTATATAAATGACCTGGGTGACAATCTTAGCAGTTCTCTTAGACTGTTCGCAGATGATGCTGTAATTTACCGTCTAGTAAGGTCATCCGAAGACCAGTATCAGTTGCAAAGCGATTTAGAAAAGATTGCTGTACGGTGTGTCAGGTGGCAGTTGACGCTAAATAACGAAAAGTGTGGGATGATCCACATGAGTTCCAAAAGAAATCCGTTGGAATTCGATTACTCGATAAATAGTACAATTCTCAAGGCTGTCAATTCAACTAAGTACCTGGGTGTTAAAATTACGAACAACTTCAGTTGGAAGGACCACATAGATAATATTGTCGGGAAGGCGAGCCAAAGGTTGCGTTTCATTGACAGGACACTTAGAAGATGCAACAAGTCCACTAAAGAGACAGCTTACACTACACTCGTTCGTCCTCTGTTAGAATATTGCTGCGCGGTGTGGGATCCTTACCAGGTGGGATTGACGGAAGACATCGAAAGGGTGCAAAAAAGGGCAGCTCGTTTTGTATTATCACGTAATCGGGGAGAGAGTGTGGCAGATATGATACACGAGTTGGGATGGAAGTCATTACAGCATAGACGTTTTTCGCCGCGACGAGACCTTTTTACGAAATTTCAGTCACCAACTTTCTCTTCCGAATGCGAAAATATTTTGTTGAGCCCAACCTACATAGGTAGGAATGATCATCAAAATAAAATAAGAGAAATCAGAGCTCGAAAGGTTTAGGTGTTCGTTTTTCCCGATCGCTGTTCGGGAGTGGAATAGTAGAGAGATAGTATGATTGTGGTTCAATGAACCCTGTGCCAAGCACTTAAATGTGAATTGCAGAGTAGTCATGTAGATGTAGATGTAGAACTTGACTGAGAAGTAGCGGCTCCGGTCTCGTAAACTGACATACGGCCGGGAGAGTGCTGTACTCACCACATACCCCTCCATATCCGCATCCCGTTACGCCTGTGGTCTGAGGATGACACGGCGGCCGGTTGGTACCGTTGGGCCTGTAAGACCTGTTCGGGCGGAGTTTAGTTTAGTTTTTAGACTCCCTTTAATGAAAAGACTTTAAAAACGATTTTTCCTGAGCGATAACTTTCCTAAGACTCTACCACCTCCTACATAACTTTCAACCATGTCAACATTATTCCCTTCACAAAATTTTAGAGTCGTGATCGAAATGTTATCACGGCAACATTACATAATTTTACAAACGTCTTTTTGTCCAAAACAAGCGCAGGCAATTCCCAGGGCATTAAATTGCAGCGATATTCCGTTTGAAGTTATAAAATTTTTCCCACTGGGTCTTATAATACAGGTCGACTGTATAAGTGTACTAGCAACCACTGCCTTAGATCACTCAGAATGATCGTCAGTTTTGTTACATAATTCAAGTATTTTTGTAGTTTAGCTTACAAGTATTCTATATCTTTATCACATCTTTCCTTTAGACTTTAAACGCTTTATATTACCATTATTCTTCTTTTATTTTCAGTTTCTCGCTATTTCTGTCTGTGTTTCTTTGCCAATGTAATTACATCCAATGAGAACATTAATCATTAGGACACATTGTATATCGTTATATAGTATATAAATCTCATACTTTCCCCATATTTCAAGTATTGTTTCCAAATTCACATTCGTATCTTTCAGATTCTTTGAAAATCAATTACTTTGTAACATGTAATTCCTGTATAACACAATACTACTGTAAAATCTTCTCTAATTGTCCAAAACAAGCGTAGGTATGTCCCAGGGCATTAAATTTACTATTGCTAACCTGTGCGTAATGAATCCCATTATTCAAGGCTCCGTGAGCGCGAGGAAGAAAATGTGCGGTATGTACAGGATAATCTAACGCCACACCGTTCTCATCGTTCTTTCTCGAGTATGACAAACACTTTTATTAGCAGTTGATCTCTCAGTACAGTGACCTTTGATTACCTGTATTCTCTATATATAGGATTCCTCATCAACTTGTTTCACTCTGGTGGTACACATAATGTAAGGCCGACGTTTTTCTTCTTGGAACTAATGTCATTAGCGTTAGCAGTCGGCATCATTATAGATATTTCCATAAATGAATTCTTTCATCATACTTACATACGAAGATTGCAGGTAATAATAGACGCTTGACAAGATCACAGTTCTGATAATACGAAATTAGTTGTTAGATTTTAAAATATGATTTATATTGATAAAAGAACAGTGTGAAAAATGCTTACTTTCTCCATGTACTTAAACTACAGCTTCTAAATATGTATAAAATACGTCTGTATACTTACCTGGACAGTTAAGTCCAAGTTCTTTTTAGAATTTCAACTGAATTGGTTTTTAAAAAAATCCAAAAGATGTGGCCAGTGAGCCTTGCATCCTAGACGGGAGTAAATCTTCCCTCAATTAAATCGGGAATAAGACACTCAACAAATGTTTTGCACTATCCTCGTGACAGCGTGATTTTCTGTGACGACACAAACTGTACGCAAACATCGCTACATAGTCAGTTGGCGACTAGGTGCTATCGACAACAAGAGTACAAACACATCCAGAGCTACGGTTCGCGAAGGAGTCGGACAAGGCAACACCTGTAATTGGACCTTAGTGAATGGTGTCACGTTCTCTTCAACGACGACTGCAAAATTTGCCTGAAACCTGACGATCGTCGAATAAGTATGTGGGGAACATCAGATACAAATGGTGTACCAGGCATGCAGTCCGACGGATTCAGCAGCAGCACGTAGGTGGAGCGGTCATGTTTTGGGCCAATACCGTGTACAGATGTCAGACCACTATCATAGTTATCGAGGGTTATGTGACGGCTGCACTGCATCGTGTCCAGACTTAAACTGAATTTCTCTGCTATGACTTCCTCTTTCTAGTCGATAATGCTTGGGTACCCCGCTCCCATCTCGTGAACACCTTCCTCCAGATGGTAGGAGTCAGCCAAATAGCACGACCCCGGTTATCTCTAAAGGTAAACTCGGTTAAACATGCTTGATATGAGCTGAAATTTACAGTACGACGTCCCCACTCTCGTGACGCTCTGATGAGGGTCGCTGTCAAAGAGTCGTTGAGTCGATCAAGTTATTTCAGCATAAAAACAAAATCATATCGCTTGATTCCGAACTAACCAAGGCTTAACTGCTCCAAAAGTACCTTTATCCGAATGCAATGGTGACTCAGCTATTGATTGTCTACTGAGAATTACCCAGATTTAATGATTTCTTAGTTATAAAGCGTCAATCTCCAGGATAAGTTGTTCTGTCTCCACATCAATTCATATGAGAAAAATAATAGTCTCAATGTGCAGAAAAAATGAATATCGGTGAACGAAGCATTACTAAACACAAACCTCGCTTTTTTATATATTTATTTACGGACGATACAGTCAGACACATACTTAAACATCGAAAACAATGTTTTAAAGATATATACATTTCACATGAACACACGCACACATACAAACACAAACATACACACAGAACATCATACGTTGAAGAGTTGTTAAAGCTAAGGGATAGAATATTAAGCATTGTATATGTTGACTGAGAGTTCCTATATTGCCACGTCAATTGTTGCTAGTAAAGTCTTCATAATTATTGCCCAGAGAAACCTAGACGCCATAGCAAACATGTTTCTGACTGTCACAGAGGTCATCCAGCTGCAATATGATTACTGTCCTCTTACATGCCACACCCTGCACAAACACATCGTGATTCACTTTATTTTAATCGATGAAGTTTATTTAAACATTCCGTAATTAAAACAGAGATGGAACATGGTGACGAGAAAGTTGTGATAAGAGCCAGAGAAGTATCATGATCGTAATGCGACATTCGAGACTGATTCGGCATGGCGTCTAAGGAAATACGAAGGTTGCGGTTCCGACTGGCTTAAATTTGTTACCGCACATGCTGGAGTATGTATACGTGTGGGATATGGTTGCACAGTCGTATATATTATCTCATTTCTTCTATCGCCGTATTGCCCTTTCACACAGTCTTTATGTCTTGTTGTCACAACAATATAATTACTGCTACCCTCATATTATCAGAATAAAATAATGGAGTTGCACGTTGGATTCACATTTCGTACATGGTAAATAACATGTGTATAAAACTGTGAAAGGATTTTATTACAGATTTAAAAAAGGCAGAAATCTCTATAAAGAACATTTGTCTGCTTCTGAATATGAGGTTACTGAACGGCAAGGTGGACGAATCACAATTCTCACAGAGCTCTCTGAGTTCACAGCAGAATCACAGCCATATTGGAAGTACTTATACAGAACGAATCCCAATTTAGTCACCAAGATTTTGTCTGTAGAGTTCGGAGTCACTCGGTAAACACTGACAATAAAGAATACTGATATTCGTTGGAAGAATAAAAAAGAAGTGTAATTCACACATTACAAAGACCTCGTTCGACCTATTGTTGAGTATTGTTCACCATTCCGAGACCCCTATAAGGGAAATTAAGAAGTGCATATTTCGTCACGAGTTCGTTTACCAACCACGGGAGTTGCTCATCTGACTCCAGTGACACACACAACATTAGAGTCGTTGAGCGTCGCGGAGAGGTTTTAATTCCGAGAGCGAACGTCCATGATGAATGAAGCAAGATATTATTTTCTTTGGCGTGCACCTTGTATATGGCCTTGACAATAGAACAGAGAAATTTGTCCTTATACGGAGCCTTCCGACAGTCGTTCTTCCCGAAAAGCGTTCACGAATGGAACATAAAAGAAAAGGTGGAGGCTGATAGCGCTACTCAGAGAACACTGGGCGACCCACTGTACGATAGCCTGTTGATTGTAGTATCAGATATCTGTACAGACACTTCGTTGTTGGTTGCACATGCTTCACGTTTTATACCTCCTGTTTAAATATTATCGATAGGTAGGTAGGTAGCTTACGTAGTGAAGAAGTAAATATCTGTGTAGATGCATCGTCACTTGTTGAATTTGCTATGTGCTTCATACGTAGAGGTAGTATCGGACATCGGATCCGTCCAGCACCATAGCTGTACCTTTGCATAACACTATAAATCTTTCTCCTCCTTCTTTTAGGATTGTGGCAAAAACTGCCCTATAACCTGCGTCTTATCCGAAACCACTTTATGGGGTAAACCCGAACTCCGTCGTCAAAACTTCCAGAGGTTGTTCAGCTCTCACTGTCATAGCAATGACACTGACTGTAATATGCAAACATTCTAAGATGAAAGAATCCTGTTTCTCAAAGGCGCCAAAGTACAGATGCACAAGTACTGTAGCGAGGTTTATATGAAAATACTCAGAAGATATCCCTGAAAAACCTCTGACAGTTAGTCGGTTGAGTTCTGCTCCAGCCTGCATATTGAAGAAGACAGTAATATTTGCTCTGTTATCATCGGTGTAACTTCCGTTTCGACGCACCAAACTGTTTTCTTTCTGTCCAACAGGGAACCAGTATCTCTGTCCCACTGTAAACTATCTAATACTTTATTATCCCTTTCTGTTTCTGTATTCTCTAATTTATCTGCTTATCTTACTCCATTATTTCTCATTATTGTACTGACCAGTCAACTTCTTCCCCATTTTGATCAATTCTGCGCCGTTGTCACACGTTTCTTTAAGGAGCAATCAAATGAAAACGAGACAGATGGGAGAAAAGTAAGCAAACTGTTTATTATTCCAAACGTAATTGCAATAATTGTAGTTAATCACCGTAACTGTTAATACAATTATCCCACTTCGCGAAGACGATCAGTGCCTTCATGGAAAAATATTTACGGTTGCCTTTGGAACCATAACTATACCTAGACGCGCACGTCTACGTCCGAGGCAAACAGACGTCCACGGATATCTTTCTTCAATCTTCAAACACATGGAAATCGCGTGGGAAGAGATAAGGACTGCATGAAAGGTGTTTAAGTGTTTTCCAGTGAAACTTCTGCAGCCTAGTCGAAACAGCCTTGGTAACACGTGGGCGGGCATTATCCCGCTACTGAATGATGCTTTCCGTCAACATTCCTAGGCGTCTGGACTCGATGGCGCGCTTCAATTTTTGCGCAGTGCAAAGAGCAAAGAAAGCACCGGGGCTACTCTGGGAGAACATAGGACGAAAATAACGTCTAGGAGTGTATGGAGCGACGTCGTTCATCACGTCACGAGGAGTCGGAGTCGACTTCATGTACCATAACAACAACAAGAAGTTATTATTATTATTATTATTATCATTATTATATTGCTCATGTACTATAAAATTGTGATGTTGACGCACTAAGGATGTCTGGTATGATGTAAAAGAGGCCTGAAGGCCCTAATCTTGACAGCTGAAATTAACTAATATTCTCTGTCTAGAAGCTGGGTAGCTAGATAACTTGCAGGGTCTGTGTAGACACTTCGTTACTGGCTTTTTAACTCACTCAGCTACTGTAAGTTTTATAGCTTCTGATAAAATGTTTTATATTTAGTATAAATTGAGTGATTACATTCACCTTATTGCTTCGTTTGCAGGCGTGGGGAACTTAGTATCGGGTAGCATCAAGTGCAGGTGTGACTTACAGCCAGCCATTTCCATTTTCTGCACTTAGCGTGACTTGTGGAAGCCGGCTAGGCGGCTGGCCCAGTGAGCCCCGGGGCAGGAGCAGGACCATCCATCATGCAGCCCTCGGAGATCTGTATCGACAGCTGACCTTGGAGGATGAAACCGCCCGGCTGGCGGCTGGCCGCTAAGCCCAAGGCTGCGGCGCTAACAGGAGCCCTAATTTGAGCGTCCCCCTGACAACTAATATTTCACACTTTGAAAGAAACCGTTCAGCACACTCCATCGCGATAGCTTCCCGCCGGCTTCCCTCTCCCCCAGTACCCTGCTTTCTTCAGACGATTCTGGAGTTTCTACTTTTTATTCAGAGCCGTGCGTACCAAATGAGAAGTGAGAGTTGCGGTCAGAAAGCAGTAATCCCAATCTTCTTCCTGACTGCAGAGCCCGATAGGTGGCGATTGAGGCCAAGGCGAGCTGCCAGTTCGACAAAAAAAGAATTATTCGCCTTATGAAGGAGTGGTATCCGGCTGAAACGGTGGAGCCAATTTATTTCCTACACCCTCGCGGGGTCAACGAGATCGTACGAGGTTTTTCCGATGCGTCCTTTCTCGAAGGGGATTATCTACAAGATTTTTTAATCGGCCGAAACGGCAGTAAAATAGGAAAACGAGACGGGCAGCTTTACAATTTGCGGACAGTTACGATTATAAAATGTGATTTTCACTGTCGAATCCCATCCCCACAATTTATGGCGGTTTATTCACGTAGCGTTGTACGTATTAAACGCCATTTCTCAATCCATAAACTTACAGTCTGACGTCGTGCAGAAATATCTCCCCTTTCGCCAGCCTGAGATAGCCACATATTGTAGAGGAAAAGCAAGAACCATTGAATAGCGTGCATAAAATACGCATCAAACGCACTCTAGTTGGACACGATATATGCTTCGCGCCGTTGTAAATCTGTCTTTTTAGCGCTAGTGAACGCTATAAGCCTGTACGTTTCGAGAGTCAGTAGATGGTCATACCCTACAGCGCCCTCTAGCTTATGGGCTCTAACGGAAAGAAAGAAAAAATAAACATTGCTTGATAAGCACCTTCAGTTCACTAAGAGTCACCCATTCAAGTTTAGCTGTCGTTAATGTAACACAGTAGTGTACTATTTCAAAAAATATTGAAACCATGAAGAAGTGTAAAGAACGATGTTACATAAATGGGGAACTATAGTACCAACTTTTTCTTATTAGCTCTACCTACACCAAGCATTGGACAAAATACATTACGTTTTATACAATTTAATGCTGTGAGCGATAAACATAAAACGTACTAACTCTTACACTGAATTTCGTTCAAGTTTGAGAATCCACTGATCTCTATTAGACGACACAGGAAGCTCAATTGGCATCGTCTAATATGGGTGATCACAAACCTCTGTACCAGCCTAATTGTGTGGCTGTTCTCATGACAGCTGATCATTCAAAGTGGTACAACTTCAACCACAGCACATACAAAATTTATGTGCATGCCTTAACACTGAAAATTATTTATAAACCTGATTAAAACGTGGAATGGTTACATATTCAGTCATCGTTGTTGTGCTTATGCGTACATTAAATCAGAGAAATGTTGAATGTCTCTCTACATGCACCACCTATAAAATTACAATAACATGTTTAGATTTTAGTAGACAGCACTCTTAGAGACGCTGCAGGTCTAAGCTACACCAGCTACACACACAAGTTGTCTCCAACGGAAGTTCTAAGCCCTTAGGCGTTGTGAGCGTGATTATATCCGTGCACTGCACATTGTGGAGAATTTTTCCCTTTGATCTGAATAGGATAGTTATAATTCATTTAAAAAATTAAATTTAATAGTTAAGAATTTCTTCGAATGTCTGAATATGTGAAACTTGTATATTAATTGTAATTTTCATGGTAACTACTTTTTGTATTGCAACTATGTCTGGAGGCGAATAGACACATGCTGCTTGTGATCGCAATCCAGGAGTGTTTTCGTTTTTCCTAACTAGTTGCAGAAAAGAGACTAACACAAAAAATGACACCGGACAATGGATCATATATCAGAACATGAGAATTTGAAACATTTTCCTTCTTGGGTGAACAGAGTGCCAGGTAGAGCTATATGGTCATAAGCATCTGCATGAGACACGAAGTAGAAATCCGATTAGCTTATATTCCACAATCCCTGAAGGAAAAAGAAAAGGTAAAGTCAAATTTACGTAGCAAATTTAGTATTGCCAAACATCTAAAACGTACTTCTCCCTCGAGTTCAGTTGTTAATGTCGTTGAAAGCTGCAGGACTTCCGTTTAAACTGTACGTTCCAACAGGGCTTATTTCTTCTACCAGTATTTCGACTGAAAACCTTGCATCCACTGCGAGCGACTGATTTCTGTGCGCAAGTCTGTGTCTGTGCCTATTCGTTCCTTAAGATGCCAAAAACACGTGATAAAATTATATACTGCGAAATTCAAGATTTCTGTGTCGCTAATGACAATCGATACAACAAGGTCTTGAACCTGACAGTATAAATTTTATGCAGACAGTGCCCTACATTTTGTGAATATTTAATGATAGTAATAAGCACCAATACAAGCTGATGAGAGAAAAAATATTTTTTTTCCTACATGTTTCGCTCGCACGGACCATCATCGATTATTATGTGCAACAACAGAGAAGCATGAAATTGCTTGACTACGTTATTATAAGAATAAATGAAATTTGATGGACTGACATGCGTACAAAATTGACAAGAGCACAGGAAATGCCAATCCAACCTACTTGTCATAGATCATTTCATGTTATCATTAATAAAAAAACAACCTGTGGGGCTATATTGTAGCTGATGGGAAAAAGAAAACCAGATTGAGAAATCGACAGTAGAAACATTTCCAGGCTTCTCCAAAAAATATATGTAGATACAGAATTTCAGTATACTTATCGACATACGGTCAAAAATAGTGGATTTTAATACCATACTATGACTACTTTTTCAGTATATACAGCTGTAACCTTTGTAAGTCCACTAGAATATACGTTAACAAAATCGCCGAAGAAGGCAATACAAAAATATGCATGATCGTACTCGGAGATTATTAAAAACTGTAATATGTAACGATCTGTTATGTACCATTTACGTTGATCCATGGTGCATATGTCAGTCAGATTATTACAAATGTATGTTATTAGATCCTTACATATTATGGTTCTTTAGTGCTCAAATCAAATATAGGTCCAACATATGGAAATGACGGTGTGTATGAGACTGTCTCGAAATAAGCCACCCGGTACAATGTTATCTCCTCACAGTTATGTCATATACAATGTGTAGATGGCAACCACCAAGTGCTGAAGTTTTATTTGTTTGTTAGTTGAAGTCCTCTTACAGCAAGCGATGCGGCAGCGTCAAGTCCGTAGTCTCCAGCATTTGGTTTACAAACATGAAAATAAATTTTAGCGCTATATAACTAAAATGAATTCCTGATAATGATATGAGCTGCTTTGCTCTGTAGTGATGATCGTGGTCAGGGCCCTGCTAACTGTAGACTACGAATTTTGGTATGGGAGAGGATGTTTAGTGAATAACTCTGTGCTACGTTTACAGCTGAATAACTGATGATTGGGGTGTACGAATTAAAAGACTGTAGGTTTTAAGTTAGGCAGGAAGAAGGTGCTTTGGAGTTTTCGTGTGGTATGAAACATGTTGTGTGGGATACAGTTGGTAAAATGGGTAAATCACAGGCATTATTTTATGGTCTGATCGAGTTGACAAAATTGCTCTAGCAGATGGAAATGGAGAAACTATGTTTTCAAAAGCTTCAAATTCTGAAAGATAAAATTACTTTTATATAAAAGTAGTATATATTTCAGTCATAATAATTAAACGTGTACCAAGAGTCAAATGCTTGATACTTATAATACAACTAAAAAAACTCTAGATCATTGTTGGCCTATTTAAAGTCTTTCTAGCAAAAACTGGTTAAATTATTTTAGATATAAATGAAACACAAGTTCTGTACAGTTTCCATGTTTACTCGTATACAGTTGATGCATAGCAAACACTCTTGGAATGTTGTGCTATAGTTTAAAGATGATGAAAACCACGAAAGAGTTGATAGCAGTAACTTTAGATTCATTTGAATACTGTCGTCCAGTTCGAAAGGGTGACAATCCTGTATGACGCATGGACAGAATACGCTGTCGCCCTAACCAAGCATAGTGTAGTTTCCTGATTTCATTTCACAACCTACATGTGAAAAAACTATGCATCTCGGTTCCAGGTGCCTAACTTACCTAGATTTGTTCTTTTCTGTCTCCTTATGATGGCCTTCATTTGTATCGAATCGTGTACCTGTATTTTTAACGTACACTGACGGAACAAAAGTTCCAACACGAAGAAATAATTCAGAGCAATAAAATTTTAGGAATATATTTGTGTACATAACATATGTACCAAAGCGATAAACGTTGCAGGATCATAGGTTAATATAAGCGCGAGGAAATCCATTGCATGTGTGAAGTGCTGGTACATTAATAACTGGTGTAACCGCCAGAACGTTGAATGTGCATGCACTGTGTCGAAAGGGTGCTGCATGTCAGTTTGTGGGATGGAGTTCCATGCCTGCTGCACTTGGTCGGTCAGTACACGGAGGGTTAGGCTCCTTGTGGGTGACGCTGGAGTTTAGTCCGATGATATCCCATATATGTGCAACTGGAGACAGATTTGGTGATCGAGCAGACTAATGCAATGTGTTGACATTCTGTAGAGCATGTTGGGTTACAACAGCGGCATGTGGGCAAGCTTTATCCTGTCGAAAACAAGCCCGGAATGCTGTTCATGAATGGCAGCACAACAGGTCGTATCACCAGACTGACGTACAAATTTGAGGTAAGGGTGCCTGGGATAACCACGAGTGTGTTCCTGCTGTCATACGAAATCGCACCCCTAGACAGGTTGGTTGCAGGCGCTCATCTGGCTTCCTTCTAACCAACACACGGCCATCACGGGCACCGAGGCGTAATGGGCTTTCATCAGAAAACACAACATACCTCCACTCCGCCATCCAATGAACTCTCGTTCGATATCGCTGAAGTCGCAAACGGTCGTGGTTTGGGGTCAGTAGAATACACGCTACAGGTCGTATGTCCCGGAACTGTCCTTGGGGTAACCGATTTGTAACAATTCTTGCGTCACTGTGACGCCAACTGCTGCTCGAATAACTGCTGAAGACGCCGCACAAATCGCCACAGCCATATGCCAAACATGCTGACCTTCTCTGCCTATAGTGCCAAGTGGCCGTCTCGGTCTTCTTGTGATCGTACGTTCCTGTGACCACCGCTACCAAAAATCGTGTACAGTGGTTACTACCCTGCCCTTTCTGCAATATCGCGGAAGGAACATCCAGCTTCTCATATAACCTTATCATACGATCTCGTTCAAACACAGTGAATTGTTGATAACAGCATCTTCGTCACCTTAAAAACATTCTTGACTAACTCCAGCTCAATGCGTCTAACCTCAAAGGTAACTAACGCTCACGACAGTTACAGCGTCGTAGTAGTGGAGCTACTAGCGCCAGTCTTATGCGACTCTCACGAAATTTTAACAGATTTCATCTTTCAAATGTAGAAACACGGCTACCAACTTCAGTTTATCTCGCACAACTTCTTCTTGGTGTTGGAATTTTTTTACTGTTTTTTTTTTGTTAGTGTATCAAAACCACTCTCGTCAAGCTCAATCAGGTCGTATAAAACGAAAACAGGCACAAATTATGAGTCCAAATAACTCGGGATACTAACATTTTTGTAAAATTTGTAAATAAACAAATACCACCTAACAGTGGTGAGTGTAAGTCTCCCCCCACCACCTCCGAGGACGACTGTAAACAATTGGTTGCGCGAACGCACACTTGTCACGTATAATTTTGTATATATATATATATATATATATATATATATATATATATATATATATATATATATATTCGGTGCCTACAGTGCCACCCCCCCCCCCCCCCCCCATGAACCATGGACCTTGCCGTTGGTGGGGAGGCTTGCGTGCCTCAGCGATACAGCGTACCGTAGGTACAACTACAACGGAGGGGTATCTGTTGAGAGGCCAGACAAACGTGTGGTTCCTGAAGAGGGGCAGCAGCCTTTTCAGTAGTTGCAAGGGCAACAGTCTGGATGATTGACTGATATGGCCTTGTAACAATAACCAAAACGGCCTTGCTGTGCTGGCACTGCGAACGTCTGAAAGCAAGGGGAAACTACGGCCGTAATTTTTCCCAAGGGCATGCAGCTTTACTGTATGATTAAATGATGATGGCGTCCTCTTGGGTAAAATATTCCGGAGGTAAAATAGTCCCCCATTCGGATCTCTGGGCGAGGACTACTCAAGAGGATTTCGTTATCAGGAGAAAGAAAACTGGCGTTCTTCGGATCGGAGCGTGGAATGTCAGATCCCTTAAACGGGCAGGTAGGTTAGAAAATTTAAAAAGGGAAATTTATAGGTTAAAGCTAGATATAGTGGGAATAAGTGAAGTTCGGTGGCAGGAGGAACAAGACTTCTGGCCAGGTGACTACAGGGTTATAAACACAAAATCAAATAGGCGTAATGCAGGAGTAGGTTTAATAATGAATAGGAAAATAGGAATGCGGGTAAGCCACTACAAACAGCACAGTGAACGCATTATTGTGGCCAAGATAGAAACGAAGCCCACACCTACTACAGTAGTACAAGTTTATATGCCAACTAGCTCTGCAGATGACGAAGAAATTGAAGAAATGTATGATGAAATAAAAGAAATTATTCAGATAGTGAAGGGAGATGAAAATTTAATAGTCATGGGTGACTAGTATTCGATTGTAGGTAAAGGGAGAGAAGGAAACGTAGTAGGTGAATATGGATTGGGGCTAAGAAATGAAAGAGGAAGCCGCCTGGCAGAATTTTGCACAGAGCATAACTTAATCATATATATCACTTGGTTTAAGAATCATGGAAGAAGATTTTATACATGGAAGAACCATGGAGATACTAAAAGGTATCAGATAGATTATATAATGGTAAGACAGAGATTTAGGAACCAGGTTTTAAATTGTAAGACATTTCCAGGGGCAGATATGGACTCTGACCACATTCTATTGGTTATGACCTGTAGATCAAAACTGAAGAAATAGCAAAAAGGTGGGAATTTAAGGAGATGGGACTTGGATAAACTGAAAGAACCAGAGGTTGTACAGAGATTCAGGGAGAGCATAAGGGAACAATTGACAGGAATGGGGGAAAGAAATACAGTAGAAGAAGAATGGATAGTTTTGAGGGACGAAGTAGTGAAGGCAGCAGAGGATCAAGTAGGTAAAAAGACAAGGGCTAGTAGAAATCCTTGGGCAACAATAGAAATATTGAATTTAATTGATGAAAGGAGAAAATATAAAAATGCAGTAAATGAACAGTTGGAGATAAGGGAACCACTTGTATGAACATCAAGAGCTCAGATGGAAACCCAGTTCTAAGCAAAGAAGGGAAAGCAGAAAGGTGGGAGGAGTATATAGAGGGTCTAAACAAGGGCGATGTATTTGAGGACAATATTATGGAAATGGAAGAGGGTGTAGATGAAGATGAAATGGGAGATACGATACTGCGTGAAGAGTTTGACAGAGCACTGAAAGACCTGAGTCGAAACAAGGCCCCCGGAGTAGACAACATTCCATTGGAACTATTGACGGCCTTGGGAGAGCCAGTCCTGACAAAACTCTACCATCTGGTGAGCAAGATGTATGAAACAGGCGAAATACCCCCAGACTTCAAGAAGAATATAATAATTCCAATCCCAAAGAAAGCAGGTGTTGACAGATGTGAAAATTACCGTACAATCAGTTTAATAAGCCACAGCTGCAAAATACTAACACGAATACTTTACAGACGAATTGAAAATCTAGTAGAGGCCGACCTCGGGGAAGATCAGTTTGGATTCCGTAGAAATACTGGAACACGTGAGGTAATACTAACCTTAAGACTTAATTTAGAAGAAAGATTAAGGAAAGGCAAACCTACGTTTCTAGCATTTGTAGACTTAGAGAAAGCTTTTGACAATGTTGACTGGAATACTCTCTTCCAAATTCTAAAGGTGGCAGGGGTAAAATACAGGGAGCGAAAGGCTATTTACAATTTGTACAGAAACCAGATGGCAGTTATAAGAGTCGAGGGGCATGAAAGGGAAGCAGTGGTTGGGAAGGGAGTGAGACAGGGTTGTAGCCTATCCCCGATGTTATTCAATCTGTATATTGAGCAAGCACTAAAGGAAACAAAAGAAAAATTCGGAGTAGGTATTGAAATCCATGGAGAAGGAATCAAAACTTTGAGGTTCGCCGATGACATTGTAATTCTGTCAGAGACAGCAAAGGACTTGGAAGAGCAGTTGAATGGAATGGACAGTATCTTGAAAGGAGGATATAAGATGAACATCAACAAAAGCAAAACGAGGATAATGGAATGTAGTCGAATTAAGTCTGGTGATGCTGAGGGAATTAGATTAGGAAATGAGACACTTAAAGTAGTAAAGGAGTTTTGGTATTTGGGGAGCAAAATAAAAGATGATGGTCGAAGTACAGAGGATATAAAATGTAGACTGGCAATGGCAAGGAAAGCGTTTCTGAAGAAGAGAAATTTGTTAACGTCGAGTATAGATTTAATTGTCAGGAAGTCATTTCTGAAAGTATTTGTTTGGAGTGTAGCCATGTATGGAAGTGAAACATGGACGATAAATAGTTCGGTCAAGAAGAGAATAGAAGCTTTCGAAATGTGGTGCTGCAGAAGAATGCTGAAGATTAGATGGGTAGATCACATAACTGATGAGAAAGTATTGAATAGGATTGGGGAGAAGAGACGTTTGTGGCACAACTTGACTAGAAGAGGGGATCGGTTGGTAGGACATGTTCTGAGGCAGCAAGGGATCATCAATTTAGTATTGGAGGGCAGTGTGGAGGGTAAAAATCGTAGAGGGAGACCAAGAGATGAATACACTAAGCAGATTCAGAAGGATGTAGGTTGCAGTAGGTACTGGGAGATGAAGAAGCTTGCACAGGATAGCATGGAGAGCTGCATCAAATCAGTCTCAGGACTGAAGACCACAACAACAACAACAGTGTCACGTCTTTCAGTGTCACACAAATTTTTATTTTTAAAGGGGATCACTTAAAACTATTTCCACGGGTTCGCCTCTCAAATTTCTCCCTCATATCACAAAATTGTCGTCTGATGTAGTACAAACTGAAAAAATAAATTCCTTTTAAAGCACAGTTTCGTATATAATATATATTCACAACCTTACACCTGCGTCACAGAACAAATCTTACGTCGAGAATACTTTACACAAGTTTAAGGGAAGAAATACTTCTGATAATTATTACAGTATTTAAAGAACATCAAAAAATGAACAGGCTGAAATGAACAAACAGTACATTAGATTATGTTAATCAATTTAACTGTAAAAATATTACGTGATAGCCAGCCGCGGTGGTCTCGCAGTTCTAGGCGCGCAGTCCGGAACCGTGAGACTGCTACGGTCGCAGATTCGAATCCTGCCTCGTGCATGGATGTGTGTGATGTCCTTAGGTTAGTTAGGTTTAAGTAGTTCTAAGTTCTAGGGGACTGATGACCACAGCAGTTGAGTCCCACAGTGCTCCGAGCCATTCGAACCATTTTTTTGTTACGTGATACCACGTACTTATATGTTTGTGACTATTACAGCGCCATCTACCATAAAGTGAGAAAAGTGGTCCAACTAAAAGATTCAAATTTTTTTACATACTACACGAATATGTAATAAAAATGGGGGTTCCTATTTAAAAAAGAAAGCAGTTTATATCCGTTTGACCTATGGCAGCGCCATCTAGCAGGCCAACCATAGCGTCATCTGGTTTCCCCCTTCAAGCTAGACAAACTTCGTTCGTTGTAGTTTTTTCGTTTGGCGCTTATTTCGTGAGATATTTGGCCCGGTCACGACAAATGGACCACCCTGTATATAACGTTGACGAGACGGGTTTGAGTATTGTGCTATCCACAAGTAATTGGCATAAACTGAAAGCGCCAAATTGCAGCCTTTACTTCTGCTGAAAGGTGTTTGACTAATCATTCATAGATTGCATCGGTGCATGAGAACATTTTGTTACTCCTTATACTATTTTCCCCATAATTAGATTGTAGGACCAAATGATGAAAGGTGCTCCTCCAAGAAGTAGCGGCCGAGCGCACTTCTGGTTGGGACAAACGCATTTCTTTAGAGAGTCGTTCGATCTCTTCATCGAAACTGCAAAACAAACGGAATATTCACCATTTCTCCTTGTTTTAGATGAACAATACAGCTATGTTCGCAACACTGTAGTTTTTGATAATGCCCAGATGAACCACACTGCCATCGTTTCATTGCCACCCCTCTCAGCACCAGCTCCAGCTCTCGATAAAAGTTTCATGGGACCATTTGGGACCTATTGCAGTGAACTGGCCAAACAGTATATGTTATATGCTCAGAATTTCATTACAGCATGTGAAGTAACGGATCTTTTCAGGAAAGTTAATCTGCAAGTTCAAACAGGTCAGTAAGCATGTTTAAAGCGCCAGTGATTTATCCATTGAAAAAGCTTCTCTTCACTGACCCGATTATCTGGCTGCCAAACAGGAAGCTCAAAAAGTTTGTAACTCTCTGTCACCGATTACCTCTTTTGAAGTGCTACCAGATGTTGCTAACATGTCCGTATCATCACAAGAGTCTGTTACCTCATCCAGCCCTCAGACAGGATAGTCGCGGAACGGATAACACCGAACCTCCAACGGTAGACCTACCAACAGATTCACAGTTTTCCTCTCCTCAGCCAGGAACGTTTTCAGAATTTTCTTGGCTCATTCCTTCCTCATCAAATGCACAACCAGGAACTTCGGCTCTTGTTGGCCCTTTTCACATTTCCCCACTACCCACAATTGCAAAGAAAACAAGAAATAGAGGTCGGAATACTGCAAAAGTTTGCTTGATAACAGGATCCCAGTACAAGAAAGAGCTCACAAGTTCCTTGGAAACGCCACTGAACGGAAAGAGACAGTTAACTTTTCATGATCAAAATTTGAAGCAGATTAAAAATCAAATGAAGAAAGCATGAGAAACAAAAAAATCTATGGAAGAAAAAGAAAGCAGACCTATTTTCGTCTGACGAATTATCTAATGAAGATGAGCTTACCCAAGACCACAAGGAAAGTGACTTCGAACTTTATGAAGACCGCAGGACTTTTGGGACAGACGTATCGCGCACATTCTGATCAACCCATTAGCACTGTACGTCAACGGAGAAATCTGGATTCAGTGTACACAGTGCCGTATGTGGGTGTATACTGAATGTGCAGGGATGGATGATGGAGTTTATATTTGTGATTATTTCAAATAAACTTGCACTTCAAACTAGTTTTACATATATATTTTCTTCGTGTTAACGTTAGCTCATATTTGGACACAAGGAAAGAATCGGAGTTTTTGTATTGGTTTCCGAAATGAATTACTTAAAATAAGAAGAATGATTTTAGTTATTCAGTTCCTCATAGCTTTAAGGGGCACATGTTATTGTACCAGTCGACGGTTTATTCAATAATTTAATCATTAAAAGCAAAATGTAAATGTATAAAAATCTTAGCTAGCCTATATTTGGACCTTCTCCTCTACTGTCTACGGAAGGGTAATCAGTGAAGTTTATGCTACCTTGCTGCATGTGCTCTGGAAAATTTGCCACTGAACTCAGAACTAAAAACCCAAATAATGGTTTTACAATGAAATGAATACCCCTAGCTGCATACAGGCTTTGATATCAGTCAACGGGGACAGTTGACAATGTATGCCCCGACCGGGACTAGAACCCGTGATGTCCTGCTTACATGGCAGACGCTATCTTTGTTTTGCATTTTGTTCGTTATGGTTCGTTGTATTTCGTCATAGTGGACATCACATGTCATCCGTCGAAGCTCGTTGTTGATGTTTTCACTCAGTTTTTTGATACAGAGGGCAGCCAGCTCTCTGACCGAACACGCTGAGCTACCGTGCCGACAATCCATCTGAGCCACCCATCGAGGACACAGAGGATAGTGCGACGCAGGGACTCAGTCTCAACATTTGTGCTGTACCTGTTGCCGAAAGTGAGGGATGGGAATAGGAAAATCATGGCCTGCACCATAATTCGAAGGGGAGGACAGACTAGTTCAGCATTTTGCAAAAAGTGTAAGGGGGGCCACAAGCACAGAAGGCACAATCACTGTGAGTCTGGCATGCCTCCCGTGAGACCCACATTCCCAATTTATTGTCCCGCACTATATTCCTAGTGCCCCTGCCGATTTTACTCATTTTTGCCGATTCCCATTACAGCAAAAATCCGCGAGTAATGAGTCTCGCCGGTCGGTGTGGCCGAGCGGTTCTAGCTGCTTCAGTCTGGAACCGCGCGACTGCTAAGATCGCAGGTTTAAAGCCTGCCTCGGCCATGGATGTGTGTGTTGCCCTTAGGTTAGTTAGGTTTAAGTAGTTCTAAGTTCTGGGGGACTGATGACCTTAGATGTTGAGTCCCATAGTGCTCAGAGCCATTTGAACCAATGACTACGTATAATGGGCAGTGGCACTATGAGAGTAGCGCGGGACAATAAGTTGGGGTCTCATGGGAGGCGTGTCAGAGATAAGTTCTTGCAGTCGCGCTATCCTCTGTGTTCTCGGTGGTTCACATGGAGAGAGCGTCTGCCATGTAAGCAGGAGAGCCCGGGTTCGAGTCACGGTCGGGGCACACGTTTTCAACTGTGCCCGTTGACTTATATCAACGCCTGTATGCAGCTAGGGGTATTCATGTCATTGTGATTTCAGTCTAACGAACTGCATGGTCACATCTCCGAAAGAACAGATACCATCTTCATATATACTAAATAACGATTACATTCAGAATATTTTAAAAAACCTACTTTGAAATATCCAAAAATTACTGTTTTTTATTGTTTGACAGATAGTTCAATAATGCATCTAAATTTCTTATAAATAGCTGGAAGTTTCCTATAGGGTTTCCGTAGACTGTAGCAATTACAACAGAGGTATTCTTCTATAACAACTCACAAGAACATGCTTCTAGGTTCTGATCCATACAAAAACTGCTCTTTCAATATTTTTGACTTTGTGTCCAACTTTTACATGTGCTGCAACTCCTTTTTCCACGTTCACTCTACACTAAACTGATGCTAGTTTAAAATACCTGAGATGCAACTTCTCTATCCGTGTGGTTACATGGTATCGGAGAGGCATAGAACATCTAACACTTCAGAATTTTTCACATCTTCTAGGCATACAAGAAACCCATCTATTTTGTTTTTCAGACCATTGTTGTTCTGATGAGACAATCTAATTTTACTTTTCCGGAAACTGTTAAATAAGTCATGGTCTTGTACTATTCTAATTTCTTTCAAGACTGTTTGTCTACAACCTGCCTCTAACCTAAAAATATACTTCTCTGGTTCCAGTGATTCCAGAATCACAGGGATTGACCCTTGTGTGCCTGTGGCCACCCTTACACTTTTTGCAAAATTCTAGTCTGTCCTACCCTTCGTATTATGGTGCAGGCTATAATTTTTCTATTACCATTTCTCACTTTCGGCAAAAAGTACAGCACAAGTGGGAGACTGAGTCAAAAGCAGTTCATTTAGCTCTATTTCTTCATGGCTGACAGCTGTGTTAAGCCACTGTTGATCATGGCATTGAGAAAACTCCACAAACCACACACATTCCCTCAGGTCACTTTTAATACTATACTCTAAGCTGCTCCTCCTACCGTAAGTACCTGACCTACTTCATCAAAACCTCTGTACAAAGCCCCTATGTTCTCTGTCACCTGGCTAACCTTGGCATTAGGTTTCATGATGCTTGTGGAGGTACTTTGCACCTAGCATTACCTGTAAAATGCGGCCTGCACCCCTCCTGTAATGTGGTCAGTGGTGTCTGGTGTCTGGTGATTGTGTGAAAAGATTGCTAGGTAGGTGGCTCCTTGGTTACGGTGAAGGCAGATTGCCGTTTGCATTTATAGTTTGGGTTTCGAATTGATTTCCAACAAAACATGGCTACACCTATAAAGGAGACTTCATAGTGAGTGTTACGTCCATATAGATTATGATGTTCTTTCTTTTTGTTTTTACGGTCACTTTGTTTATGAATTTTTGAGAGCCGTTATGCATGAAGTCTATTCTAGGGTTATGAGATACACTTTTATTTGTTGGGCAGTGGGCGGTAGTACGTGGGTATGCGTAAAACTATTACCAGCAGACTGCGATTGTGATGATTTCCTGATGGTCGTTCTTACAGTTGTGATGATTTCCTGATGGTCGTTCTTACAGTTGTGAAGATTTCCTGATGGTCGTTCTAACAGTTGTGATGATTACTTGATGGTCGTTCTAACAGTTGCGATGATTTACTGATGGTCGTTCTTAGTTGTGATGATTTCCTGATGGTCGTTCTTACAGTTGTGATGATTTCCTGATGGTCGTTCTTAAAGTTGTGATGATTTTCTGATGGTCGTTCTAACAGTTGTGAAGATTTCCTGATGGTCGTTCTAACAGTTGTGATGATTTCCTGATGGTCGTTCTAACAGTTGCGATGATTTCCTGGTGGTCGTTCTTAGTTGTGATGATTTCCTGATGGTCGTTCTTACAGTTGTGATGATTTTCTGATGGTCGTTCAACCGTTGTGAAGATTTCCTGATGGTCGTTCTAACAGTTGTGATGATTTCCTGATGGTCGTTCTTAGTTGTGATGATTTCCTGATGGTCGTTCTTACAGTTGTGATGATTTTCTGATAGTCATTCTAACAATTGTGAAGATTTCCTGATGGTCGTTCTAACAGTTGTGAAGATTTCCTGATGGTCGTTCTAACAGTTGTGATGACTTCCTGATGGTCGTTCTTAGTTGTGATGATTTCCTGATGGTCGTTCTTAAAGTTGTGATGATTTTCTGATGGTCGTTCTAACAGTTGTGAAGATTTCCTGATGGTCGTTCGAACAGTTGTGATGATTACTTGATGGTCGTTCTAACAGTTGCGATGATTTACTGATGGTCGTTCTTAGTTGTGATGATTTCCTGATGGTCGTTCTTACAGTTGTGATGATTTTCTGATGGTCGTTCTAACAGTTGTGAAGATTTCCTGATGGTCGTTCTAACAGTTGTGAAGATTTCCTGATGGTCGTTCTAACAGTTGTGATGATTACTTGATGGTCGTTCTAACAGTTGCGATGATTTACTGATGGTCGTTCTTAGTTGTGATGATTTCCTGATGGTCGTTCTTACAGTTGTGATGATTTTCTGATGGTCGTTCTAACAGTTGTGAAGATTTCCTGATGGTCGTTCTAACAGTTGTGAAGATTTCCTGATGGTCGTTCTAACAGTTGTGGTGATTTCCTGATGGTCGTTCTTAGTTGTGATGATTTCCTGATGGTCGTTCTTAGTTGTGATGATTTCCTGATGGTCGTTCTTAGTTGTGATGATTTCCTGATGGTCGTTCTTACAGTTGTGATGATTTCCTGATGGTCGTTCTAACAGTTGTGATGATTTCCTGATGGTCGTTCTAACAGTTGTGATGATTTCCTGATGGTCGTTCTTAGTTGTGATGATTTCCTGATCGTCGTTCTTAGTTGTGATGATTTCCTGATGGTCGTTCTTAGTTGTGATGATTTCCTGATGGTCGTTCTAACAGTTGTGATGATTTCCTGATGGTCGTTCTAACAATTGTGAAGATTTCCTGATGGTCGTTCTAACAGTTGTGAAGATTTCCTGATGGTCGTTCTTACAGTTGTGATGATTTTCTGATGGTCGTTCTAACAATTGTGAAGATTTCCTGATGGTCGTTCTAACAGTTGTGAAGATTTCCCGATGGTCGTTCTAACAGTTGTGATGACTTCCTGATGGTCGTTCTTAGTTGTGATGATTTCCTGATGGTCGTTCTAACAGTTGTGGTGATTTCCTGATGGTCGTTCTTAGTTGTGATGATTTCCTGATGGTCGTTCTTAGTTGTGATAATTTCCTGATGGTCGTTCTTACAGTTGTGATGATTTCCTGATGGTCGTTCTAACAGTTGTGATGATTTCCTGATGGTCGTTCTAACAGTTGTGATGATTTCCTGATGGTCGTTCTAACAGTTGTGATGATTACTTGATGGTCGTTCTAACAGATGCGCTGCTGCTAGTGCAGGCGATGATGCAGGTGGTGGTGCAGGTAACTGTGTTGACAGTTCCAATGGGGCTGAAGCTGGAAACAAAGCTGAAATTTGTAGTATTGTGGTAACGTGGAGAGTGCTGGGAGAGATTTGAGTGAAGAAAGGTTGTTTGAATATTGGCCGTAAGTGTGTGTGTGTGTGTGTGTGTGTGTGTGTGTGTGTGTGTGTGTGTGTGGTCACAGGAATTGATGTGGCGCTGAACACGACAGTACGGTGCTTATGGTGGTGGTGTGTCATTGTGTCCATCCTGAAGCAGATCAGAATGTAGCAAAGTGTGTCCACATTGTACATGCAGTGGGTGGTAACTGTGAAACTGAGACGAAAGTTACCTCCATCAGCACAGCTGAGACGATGGTTCCTATGCTATGGAGGCAGCGATAGCTTCCTTGGTGATATATGCCCAAGAGTGACTGTTGCGATAACTTCTGGTAGCGGTCCACGAGATGACCGATGTTGACGGAGGCTATGACTTATTCAAAGATGATGGCACAGCCATGAGCAGAGATGTCTTAAGGTCGCGTGAGGCGTATAGCAATAATGAATTGTCGGGCCCATATTTACCAGGATATATCATTTTTTGATTTACTTCCAAATCAAATGTATAATAAAATTTTATTTCGCTAATTTAACCACTAGCTTGCCTTTCATTAACAGTATGTCTCAATCATGAAACTAAAATGTAACTTCTGAACGACTACCTTCTTTTGTCACGTATGCATGGCATTAACCAAGTGACCAAACCATTCTTGCTGCTGTTATCAGTAGGAGGAAAAAGTAAGACAGTCACTGTTCAACGTTTTTACTATAACCGGTAACTGGAAATGGCAGTTAACAACCAGTGTAGGCGCTGACTTGTACAGAATGTTCTGAAATCGCTTATAAATTATTACAACTTACGTTGAAATGCGTCGTATTCTAAAAGTAAAAAGATTAAGAGGTCACGAGACACACATTACCATCATCCCACACAGTAAAACATGGCAGAAAACCGTTCGGAAAAGTTTGGTCTATATTGTACTTATCGGCAACACACAGCGAGAGAGAATGAAAACACAGATTTATGTGAACAGATGAAATATTAAAAAACCCAAGAATATCTTACATAAATGCGTTGGAACACAATAGACCAAACTATTTGATCGAAACACTGGTCGAACTTAAAATTCATGACAGGAATGTAAAGCTGCGTAACAAACACAGCACAGCCCCAAATTATATCTAACATTCAATAAAGATACTTCTTGTTATTGGACTGTTTCAGTTAAATGCCTGCGTCGCTGCTGTGAGAATATATCAACAATCGGTTTCTAGTAGAGCTTTGTTAACAATCTGAAGTATACAATCTCTGTCAACAATTTTGTGATGCATGTTAGTAATAACGCACAGAAGATCATAGGGGAACGGAACAATTAAATAAAATACTTGTAACTATTTGCAAAATGTAATACAGACCTTACTGTCATACACTTCTGATAAAAGCCCCTAGGGTTCCAAGCCGAGTTGCTGCAATAACGTGACACCTCAGTGCTGCTACTAGGCTGAATACCCGACAGCTATTCATTATGTAAAATGTGATGTAATAAGTCAGAAATAAGAAAAGAATAACAAATAAGAGCAAAGAAAAGAAGAGGAATTGATGTCCGTAAGTGACCTCAGTTGGTTAAACGGAAGGTAAAAAAGCAGAATAACGAATGCCTTCTTCAAACATTGAAAATTAAAAACAATTTTGCAGTAGAGATCTATTGTGTGGGCATAGTCCCAAACAGCACCATTATCTTGCAGTTTATAACTGTCAACACATAATTCTATTACGGTACAGAATAACTTCGATATAACTGCTTGATTTTTTAAAAGTTGTACCCGGCAAACTCAGAGCTGAGGAGGCTACCTAGGTCCGAGTGTGCTGACAGGAAAGGCAACAAGGCGTACCGCGGATGTTGCAGAAGGCAGGGCACCAGCCAAACACTGCCACACAACCTCCGAGCGAGGGAAGCACAAGCAAAAACGCAGCAGTGCTACATTATAGGGTAGTATGAAGATAGTCTCTGTACATTTGGCATCAGGGCGCCACTGCAATAGTCATACATTGTAGAAATACCTGAGTTCAGAGACCACTAATGATTACTGAATTACTACTGTGAGACAAAAAGCTCTGACAAGACCAATAAACCAGGGAAAATTCGATCATGCACCCAGAGTCACCACGTCATTGGCACAGGCTTCTATCTTTAAACAAACTGGCTTTCGGAGCTCAAAGACACATCCAATCGTACTGACATTCTGTCCATGTCGCTAGAAACGGAGAGAATGACTATCTGCTGAGCTTCAGCGAATCAATGACCAGTTGAATGATGATCGTCTGTCTGTTACAGGGTTGGTGACTTCTACATCAACATGCAACCTACTGGGACATCACGGATGAGTCCTCCACCGGTCAAACTCGGATGATCTGCAAGATGTCATCTCCACATCTTCCAGGACTGGCACATTAGCGAAGTCCCTGGCTGACACGTGAACTTCTGCTGCAATTTTGGTCAATCTTTGGTGGATGACCGGGGCCTAGTCTTCATGACATCCTGGACCACACAGTTAGCTATCCTCATCTGAGTGCACAACGGGCTGCATAAGAGAGCTCTGAGATGAGACCTGCCTTTACCGCAGAACAGTTGGACAGGTAATGTCTTTCCGTCTCCAAGCTGCTGCTGACACAAAACACAGCCTCAGCTCACTGACCTGTGGCTCGGATGTCACAGCTCGCAGACGTGCATCACAGCTCGTGATTAGTCCTGGATGCTATCCGATGCACTGTGAGACACTTTACAACTCTGTAAACTCATCCTGGAGGATAAATGTTATTACCGATAATGCTGTGTCACTAATGGCTCCAGGAACAAACAGCGAACCAGAGCCTTCGGACTATAGCAGATGTTGCACCGATAGTATGTAGTCTGGCACTGTCATGTTGAAGGGCAGGGTGCTCCATGTGTGGAAGAACTCTTCGATTTCGAAACACTGTCACAACACGCTGTTTCTTACAGACCGCCATAGTTACATTACACACCGCCATGTTACACGCTACAGTTCCGAGCCTTCTACCAGCAGAGGGGTGCAAATACGTAGGCATGAATAATAAAGATGTAGAATGCTAATAACGTCTGTTTTATTTAAAGAGCCTTAAGAGTTTTCACATGTAAGATTAGGGGCATTACCTTTCAGCGCGCGCTAGCATATAATTTCTGTGCTTCATATCTAACTCTCATATAAATAAATTTCTAAACGGGGTTGTAAGTTTGATTACCACCACATCCTCTGACATCAGCTAAAGCAAATATCTGCCTCAGCTAGACACATAATGTATATATGTGAAAAATCTGGCCAATTCTCTGTAGTGAAAACCTGTTCTGCCTTGAAAATGTTGTGTAAGCTGTTCTCTAAATGTCAAACAGAATAATAAAACAGAAAAATCCGCCATAGAAAATATACTGTGTAATATTCAACTACACACAAATAAATATCGGCATCTTGTGATGGAATTAAATCGTTATTAAAATCGACGTAAGCCTGCACATCTAGCTACAACCTCCCCAGGATGACAACTGATAACATTATACTTATATGGATATGGTGTCTGTTCTTTCGGACACGTCAGCAGCTGAAGGTATTAATACATTATTCTAATTTCGTTCTAGACGTCTGCAGGTCATCAATGTCCGAAAGAACAGACACCATATCCATAGAAGTATATAGATCTGGCAATACCGGCCGCGACCTTCTTCTTCCGTACGGATGCACACATATTACCCGAACTTTTACGGTACTTGGTAAGAATGTCTTCCACGAGTTATGAGTGTGTTGTGTAGGGACACTACGAATGTAAACTCCTGGAAATGGAAAAAAGAACACATTGACACCGGTGTGTCAGACCCACCATACTTGCTCCGGACACTGCGAGAGGGCTGTACAAGCAGTGATCACACGCACGGCACAGCGGACACACCAGGAACCGCGGTGTTGGCCGTCGAATGGCGCTAGCTGCGCAGCATTTGTGCACCGCCGCCGTCAGTGTCAGCCAGTTTGCCGTGGCATACGGAGCTCCATCGCAGTCTTTAACACTGGTAGCATGCCGCGACAGCGTGGACGTGAACCGTATGTGCAGTTGACGGACTTTGAGCGAGGGCGTATAGTGGGCATGCGGGAGGCCGGGTGGACGTACCGCCGAATTGCTCAACACGTGGGGCGTGAGGTCTCCGCAGTACATCGACGTTGCCGCCAGTGGTCGGCGGAAGGTGCACGTGCCCGTCGACCTGGGACCGCACCGCAGCGACGCACGGATGCACGCCAAGACCGTAGGATCCTACGCAGTGACGTAGGGGACCGCACCGCCACTTCCCAGCAAATTAGGGACACTGTTGCTCCTGGGGTATAGGCGAGGACCATTCGCAACCGTCTCCATGAAGCTGGGCTACGGTCCCGCACACCGTTAGGCCGTCTTCCGCTCACGCCCCAACATCGTGCAGCCCGCCTCCAGTGGTGTCGCGACAGGCGTGAATGGAGGGACGAATGGAGACGTGTCGTCTTCAGCGATGAGAGTCGCTTCTGCCGTGGTGCCAATGATGGTCGTATGCGTGTTTGGCGCCGTACAGGTGAGCGCCACAATCAGGCGTACACCTCTGGTGATCGTCGAGGGGACACTGAATAGTGCACGATACATCCAAACCGTCACCGAACCCATCGTTCTACCATTCCTAGACCGGCAAGGGAAATTGCTGTTCCAACAGGACAATGCAAGTCCGCATGTATCCCGTGCCACCCAACGTGCTCTAGAAGGTGTAAGTCAACTACCCTGGCCAGCAAGGTCTCCGGATCTGTCCCCCATTGAGCATGTTTGGGACTGGATGAAGCGTCGTCTCACGCGGTCTGCACGTCCAGCACGAACGCTGGTCCAACTGAGGCGCCAGGTGGAAATGGCATGGCAAGCCGTTCCACAGGACTACATCCAGCATCTCTACGATCGTCTCCATGGGAGAATAGCAGCCTGCATTGCTGCGAAAGGTGGATATCCACTGTACTAGTGCCGACATTGTGCATGCTCTGTTGCCTGTGTCTATGTGCCTGTGGTTCTGTCAGTGTGATCATGTGATGTATCTGACCCCAGGAATGTGTCAATAATGTTTCCCCTTCCTGGGACAATGAATTCACGGTGTTCTTATTTCAATTTCCAGGAGTGTAGTTTGTGGACATATAAGGTGAGAATGTGAGTCTCGCTAGAGGCGTACCCGAGATAGTCCCTGCAGTCGCACTATCCTCTGTGCCCCCGGTGGCTAAGATGGATAGAACGTCTGCCATGTAAGCAGGAGATCCCGGGTACGAGTCCCGGTCGGGGCACACATTTTCACCTGTCCCCATTGATATATATCAACGCCCGTCAGCAGCTGAAAGTATTGCGACGGGTCAGGCTCTTATCGCGCAGTTTCCTTTCCCTGAAAGAAAATCCACCTACCTCGTTTCTTAGGTAGTTGCTGCACTCGCCTCTCCTGATAGCAGCTACTGGAAAAATTGCAGAAAAGCAGTGTTGAAGAAACTGCAATTTAATAGCCGCTCACCGGAGGCCGCGATACATGTTTGCTGAAATACAATCTATGAGCAATCTTCCTAAATAAATTGAGTTATTGGAATGGTAGTAATTGTTTACTCAAACGAGAACGCGAAGTTGGTAATTCTATTTAAGCTCTTTATTGTCTTTAAGCCTGATCATCAGCCCGCTCATCTACGTTTGAAGAAAGTTCAGTTCACAATTCTATCCACACTCAAACCCCGCCAGAATTAGCTTTCAAAGTTACGGAATTTACTTAACTGCAACACAGACGATTTTCTAACATACACGTTTGCAGTCGATGTTCAATAATAGTTCGTTTTTTAACGTTAATGCTCGCCATAAGCACTTAGTAAAAGTTTACGAAGTACCGCCACGCTTTTAATTATTAAAGTTACTCGCGTCTTTCGCGGAACGAAAAGTCACAACTCGCTCAAACTCACACTACGCGTTACTGGACTCTTCCAGTCTCAAATCGCACAGTACCGAACCGATGAAGCCGTTTTATGACTTCATTTTACACATTATTCGCGAGGACACATCAAGCATGTCTCTTCTCGATCACAGTTCCTTCGCGACTCCTCATCCACTCGCGACTCACTCTCCTAGTCTGCTACCCGTCCTCGCATCTCATTGGCTCACACATCACACAGCCAATCAGAATTAACTCTTTGGGTGCGCCTCGCGCCAAAATCTAGCACGCACCAGTCATGACTTCTGAATCATTTACGTCATGATTTCTTGTTACACAAAATTTACTGTATAATTTAACAAACCGAAAGGAAAACTAGACTTTACTTTATTTCCAGAAATTATTTAAATACTCGCGAACGTTCTGGCTGCTTGTACAATACCATACACTCTTGGACATCCGACATTCACTAAGATGGGGAACCACTGGCGACTCTGTTCCCACGGTTACATCGTCTGAACACTTGCGAGTTCCAACCTAGATTTTATACACATGCAAAGAATGGCGAATGTCCCTCTTTCATTCACTCAGGCACACTCATTCACTCTCACCTACTCATATAAAATAACTGTTCACAAAAATTCAAAACATTTATGGTTTTAACAAAGTTATAGGTGAATTTCTAAAAGTAAAATTCTCAAAATAAATACAAAAGCACGGAAGGTGATTTTGTTTCATAGTTGGATGGTCACTGAAGGTGATCTATACATAATGGTATTTATTTAGACTCGAAAATTGTAGAAATTTGCGTTTTCTGTAAGATTTTTCTAATTTCCAAAATATGCAGGTTTCAAAGCTCAAATTTGGATGACTTATTTTTATTCATAACAGAAACTAGTATATTAACTTTTAATTTCCTCAGGTTCCTCAGTTAGAAGTTATTAAAGATGAAAGTTCCACGTTATACACGCGGCTAGTTAGCGCACAGGTCTTACATTCTCACGGTACAGACATGCCATATGGTCGTGACGTCAGACGAACGGACACCGGTAATCTGCCCGCTACAGCACATATGCTAATCTGATGGCTACTTTACAGTCTGTCTACATTTCACAGTAAATATTTGATAGAAAACTGTGCGCTCGCACTAGTTGCGACGCCACACACCTCCTGAGGAAACTAAATTTTTTCATTCATGACAAACTTTTAGTTTTCTAAAAAAATTTCTATTAAAGATTTACTCAAACAGCTATTTAACATTTATAGTTCCTGTACATCAATCATCCACTTATACCTAGGGCTGACGACCTACAAAACATCTTATATCTAAACATGCACTTTTATCATCATTCAAAAAAAAAAAATTTTTCAGATTACAAAATTCTATTTACAAATTCCTGAAAGAGAAAACAAACCTAAATACTATCTTGATGTACGTCACACGCACACTAACACTACTATCGCTATGGTGAGCGTCACTTTTTTACCACTTACACTTAAGATTTTGATAGCACTCGTAGTTCGACCGGGTCCTTCTTGGGAGGTCCATTTCAAGTCTCGTGCTACCACCTCTGTTTACTTCGGCGCACCTGAAACATCAGCTGGCCTCAGTTCCCTTTCTAACTGCTACGTCTTAACCTACAGCAGCGATAAATGGCGCTATCTGCTTGACTCTAAAGTCTCATATTTTTGATAAAATTTACTTTACAGTATGTACAATTTTCAAATTTTTTTTTTTTTTTTTTTTTTTTTAAATGAAAAGTGAATTGACTTTCCTAATGCAGTACCGAAGTGGCACATTTACTCTTTAATTACTTCTTCATCTCATAATCAAACAAGTTATGGTTACATAAGAAATACTAAGAAAAACAATTCCTACAAATAGTTCACAAATACATAATAAATCTCCGCCAGCACTGGTGACTCTCCAGTTCCTGTACAATACACAACAATATAAAATATACACAAAATTATCAATATTACAATTCTGTCTCCAGGCAATCTCCTGTAGTCCTGTATCATAAATTAAACACTGAAAAATACATATTTACTTATTCATTTATCAACACTACAATCCTTATACTAATCTCTACGACAAACTTGGGGAGCTTTGTGTGTCTCTGGTCAAAAATGGAATCGATGTCATGGGTACTTTCCTCATCTCACATATCTGGAGTTACTTCAATTTCTTGTCAACATCAGGTTTTCTCTAGTCACATTCGGGTTTAATTTACAACTCTCATACTCATACTTCACACACTCAGGTTAGTATTTGTTAAAGCGTTTCCTACTAATCTGCGAAACCTCGTTACCCATACTTTCTAACATACATCCACCTCCTGAGTTACCAACGTCGCCTCAGCTCTGTTTACATTCGTAGCCTCACTTCCTTTTGTTTACAAACATCTCCTCTGTTTACCAACGAACGCCACCTCTGGTTACCAACATTAAGCTTTTTATTTACTCACCTTCGTAGCCTCACTTTTTCCTAATATCGAGCTAGCCAAACACTATGCTCATTCTTTCTCCTTTTCTCACATATTTCTCTTCATTTGACAGTCAGTCCTGCTGCACTGTCCCTTTAACTTAACTTCCTTTACCCCTTTGACAGTAATCATCCACTTATTGCACTGTACCTTTACTCATTTTACCACTAAATCACCTCCTGAGGCTCTGACTTCATTGAACAGACAGTTTTGCTGTACTGCTCCATTTCCTTTCCTAAACATTAGCTTAATGCTACGTCTTAACATATCGTTCTGTTACTTAACAAACAGCTTCAATGTTCGTCACCATATTTTCTGAGGCTCTTACATTTCTTAGTTATTTTACCTTTCTAAGGGCATTACTCACACCTTAGGCCAAACATTTACTTTACTGAGACTTATTACTTATCTGAGGTATCTTAATCCTTTTTGATTTTCTCTTACACTCATTCCTTACGCTTAACCTATACTGCACTGAGGTTCTTTCCTACTCATTACTTAAACACTTTATCACTTAAAAACTACGATAGAGAAGAAGGAAAGACGATAGAATTTTAGTTCTGAATGAAAGAAGAGGTAGGTTGACAATACGGAAAAGAAAGTGGAAGAAATATTGTCAAACGACTCGAGACCTAGTGCTCGTCACGCACTTAGCTCTGCAAAGAGTGCAAAGCTCTCTGAGGTATCTACTCACTCCTGGCCACGTCTCTCTTTTGAACATATCTTTTCAAATCCACAATGTTCCTAAGCCCTAACACCTTATGTGATTTCACAAACTCCAGTCTATAAGCATTTGGGTGAGGCTTCTCTACGATTCTAAATGGGCCCACGTACTCATCGGTAAACTTCTTTGTTTCTGACGTAAGTTTCTTAGATCTTTCCCTAGTTTTCACTAGCACTAGATCCCCTACCTGAAAACTAGTGGGATCAGCTCTTGCGTCGTGCCTTCTCTTTCTTTCCAGGGCCTTCTTTCTTATATTAATACGTGCCAGTCTCTCCTTCTCTTCGATGGCTATGTCTGTGAGATTTGGAAACTCGACCAGGTCGAATAAAATATTATTCGGCCTAATGTCACACATTAGCTCTACTGGTGCATATCCTGTGGCTTCATGCTTCAGATGGTTTATTACTTCTTCGAAGTATTCAATATAATTGGCCCAAGCGGAGTGTTTTTTATGACAATATGTTCTACACAATCTGTTTAACTCCTTCATAATTCGCTCACACATGTTCCCTTGAGGAAAGTACGCGGAGATTTTTATGTGATCGATACCTCTCTGTTGTAAACATTCACTAAATTTCTTAGAGATAAACTGGGGCCCATTGTCTGACAATATTGCCTTTGGCACTCCTATCTTCCCAAAATAGTCCTTCTCCAACTTATTCACTAATACTTTAGAGTTGGCTTTCTTAATTGGGTAAAATTTTACGTACTTAGTAAACCCATCCACCATCACAAACACATATTCACATCCCCCTCTAGACACTGGTAGTGGACCAAATAAATCTACAGCTACTAAATCCAGCCGATTTTGTGGTTCTACTGAATACATCTGTCCTTGGATAGTTCTATTGTTGGCCCTAACTTTCTGGCAACGATCACAGGATTCTAATCGCTGTTGCACCCTTCTCCACATATTATCAAAAATTACCACTTCACTTAACTTAGCTATACATTTACGAGCGCCATAATGCCCATACTTACAATGTACGTAGTCTATAAGTGCATCTACATGTTGCTCCGGAAAACATATTTTCCAATTCTCCTCACTGTCTTTCCTGCGCCTAAATAAGACATCTTTATGCACTTTATAGTAGACCAGTAATTTTGGGTAGTCTGGATGACCTAATCTACTCTTTACTAATTTAATGTTGTCATCCTGGTTCTGTTCCCTCCGTAGGTTCTTACAAATGCGCTTAATTAAGCCATCGTCCTGGAGCTGCATGATGGCCAACATTACTTCATTATTATCGGTATTTCTTAAAGATTTCCCTTCTTGTCCTGTATCTTTCACACTTCTTGATAAGGCGTCCGCCACGATGTTCTCGGAACCCTTAATGTATATCATCTTATAATTAAATTGCTGTAAATACAGGGACCACCTTCTTAATCTAGCATGTTTTAGCTGACATGAGTCTAAATATGTAAGGGCACTATGGTCTGTGTAGATCCAAATTTCATGTCCTAAAAGGTACTTTTCAAATTTTTGCAGGCCGAAAATAACAGCTAATGCTTCAAGTTCAGATATACTATAATTTTTCTCGGATTGTTGCAATGACCTGCTCGCAAAGGCTATGGTCTTGTGGACTTCCTCTTCTCCTTCTTTTTCCAACTGAAATAGTTCAACTCCTAACCCGTAACCACAAGCATCAGATCCCAGACAAAATGGTTTCGAAAAATCGGGATGGTTCAAAATCTTACTATTAATAAGAGCTTCTTTCAATTCTTCAAACGCCTTCTGACACTCAGAAGTCCATTTATAAACTACATTTTTCTTTAAGAGTTCTCGCAGGCACGGTGCATTGAATAATTGTCCAGACACAAATTTTCTATAAAACCCAAACAAACCAAACATCCCCTTTAATGCTTTACGTGTTGTAGGTGCAGCATAATCCCTTATTGCTCTAATCTTTTCTGGATCCGGCATGATACCATCGCCACTCACTATGTGCCCCAAGAATTTAATTTCTTTCTTCACAAATTCAGTTTTGTCTAGCTTCAATTTCATACCCCCCAATTTTATGGCCCTCAATACTTCATCCAATAACATACAGTGTTCCTCCCACGTTGGTGTCGATATCAAAACGTCGTTTACATACACTGTAATTCTTCTTAGTAGATGGTCCCCTAATACCTGCGACATAGCTCTTACAAAGGCACATACACTTATATTTAAACCAAACGGCACCACCTTATACTGATACCATCTACCTTCGAATAAGAATGCCGTGTACTTTCTTGATTCCTTTGCTAACGGTAGGTTCCAATATCCACAGGTCACATCCATGGATGTAAAGAACTTAGCACCTTTAAACTTTTGTAGCAGTTCTTCAATATTCTCCGGACGGTCACTCTCAGGTAGTACTATTTTGTTTAATGCTCGAGCATCCAACACTAGTCTAATTGAACCATCCTTCTTAGGAACTATGACTAGCGGGTTATTGTACACACTAACAGCCCTTTCAATAATTCCCCACTCTAACATATTTTGAATTAAGTCACGTACTGCCTCCTTATGTACTTCTGGGATTGCAAATGGTTTTTTGAAGAAATGAGCGTCTTTCTGCACTGTCAAAAAACACTCATAATCCTTTACTAGCCCTGGTTGATCTGAGAAAACCTCGGCATGTTTGACTAGTATTTGTCTTAAATCGTTTTTCCTTGCTTCATCAATATCAATTAATTCTAGTAATTTCTCCTCGATCCTATTTCTGACACTCACAAGCTCAGACGGATCCTCTACTTTTTTGCCACCGTACTCATTATAGCCCTCCAAGAATTTCTCTGTTTTACAAATACATATAGGAAAATCATTCTGCTCAGGATCCTCACATAGCTGCTTACCGATGAAAGGTATAGTAATTAGTTTACCCTTAATTTTTACCATAACATCATTGGTAGAAAAATTCACCCATCCTTCATATTTATTCAAAAAGTCAGCCCCCACCAATATGTCTACACTCAGTCCATTTATAACTAAGAAGTTCTGTCTTATTTCTACTTCCTTAAATGCTATGGGTAGAAACACTTCCTGTTTTACTGTCTTCTTAGTCTTACCGGTTGCTACTACAATGTTCAAGCCACTTACTGGCATCTTAACAATCTGTTTACTGTTAGGGAGTTCATTTACCAAGTTCTGGGATACTGCACAGACTTCCGATCCAGTATCTATCAAACATTTAACTGGTTCATTTAATACTCTTAGCTCTACTATCGGTTGCCCTAAGTACTCTTTATTTATTTTGGGTTCTGCTTCCTCCAATAAATCTTGCACAATTTCTCTCCTTTCGAAGCCTGTCTTTTGGGTGGCAATCACATTCACACTTACAGGGTTTATTTCATGCTTATTATCACCCTCAATTCTAGTGGCAGCTCCTATTAGCCTATCCACTATTGCTAAGTCAAAACATTTTTCCAATGTTTCCCCCTCTTTCTCATTAACCTCCTTTTCTACGACCCTATCCAAGGCGTCGTCATTAACCTCTACCTCCTCCTCTAATCTATCCTCTTCTTCGTAACTATCTACAACATCAATTATCTTATCAAGCACAGTCACAACCCTGCCATTATTACTGTTCTCACCCCTATCCGACAGCTCTTCATTAGTTTTACTGTGCATAATGTCTTTCTGATTATTACCCTTATAACTAGTACTTAGTTCTTCAATAAGTGGCTTCTTATGATTATTCTTACAGTTAATTGGTTCATTAACCTCCACTTGACTTAAAGCTACTATCTCTGTCTGTTTTACGTTATCCTCCCTAAATTTTGTAGCAACAACATTTATGTTAGGTGGTCGTTCAGGCTGCTTTCTTATGAATGGTTTTGCCAGCGGATTTAACTTTAAACGCTGTTGCCTACGATCGCCAGCACACTCGTAGACAATTAATGGTTTTCCGAGCGCGGTGCGTCATCACTATGCCTCCAGCTGACCGCCTCACCTCCTGACATCTGTCGGCCGCTGTCATACTGCTCGCGTTCATTGAACCTGTTAACATATGTTCTTCCTCTACCACGTGAACTGCCACGGTATCCGCCGCCTCTCTGAACACCCATCCTATTAATGTTTACATCCGCGCGATTGTCATTCTGCCTAGCAGGCGGGCGATGCTCCCTCCTCATGTTTTCTTCTTCTTTTTGGACGGATTCAACCCTTTCTAAATACTGTACGAACTTGTCAATGTTATCTCGGGGCGCAGATATGATCTTAGTTTTCCAGTTCCACGGTAGCTTATTTTCTACCCCTAATATGATCTGTTCTGTTTCTAACTTATTACTAAGGTAGGACAGAGTTGTTACCCACCTTTGAACAAATCGTTTGATGCCCTCTCTCTTGGGGTCATACTTCTCTCCCGACCAGAACCGATTAAGAACATCCATCTGCTTTCTCTTTCCCCAGTATTCCTCAAAGAACGCTAATTTAAATTCTGACAATTTCGCGTATTTTTCAGAGGCTAAATTCCCCCATACTCTGGCCTCTCCCATCAAATTTGAAGTGATAAAGCCTATCTTTTGTTTATCGCTCCATACTTTCGGCAAAACGTCTTCAAAATCGTTCCAAAATTCTCTGGGGTGCATGTTCTTACTTGGGTCAAATTTTAAAAACTGTCTGTGGGTAACATACGCAACCTCGGTAGATTCAATTATTCCACTGGAAATTATACTACCACTATGGTTAGAAACACACTGTTCTACTTTGGTTAGTCTGCATTCATGCCCACAAAGTTGCTCATTCACACTTTCACTGAAATGGCTTATGTGAGTCTCTAAATTATTGACCTTATTTACAACTTGCTCTCCAAGTTTCTCACACCGAATTTTGGTATCATTTACTTTACATTCTAAGGCGGCATGATTAATTTCATTGGAATTCTCTACCACTTTTATGTGCTCACATACTTTATCTAATTCTGCATCAACATGGGATTTAAATTGCTGTTGATCCTCAGTAACCTGTTCGATTCGTGTCGTCAATTCACTTTGCACTTGGACAATATTTTCTGTACATTCTAGTTTAACCTGCTGTATTTCAACCTTTACTTTACTACTGAGCACTGCTCAATCTTGCTTCCAACAGTCTCTGAGATCGGATATTTTGGAATCTAAATCAGCGCCCATTTTAGTCATCTCATTACTTAAATCAGATCCTAATTTAGACATTTTTGAATCCATTTTACTTGACATATTAGTTTCCATTTGTGACATATTAGTTTCCAATTTTGATATACTGGAATCCATTTTACTTGACATATTGGAATCCAACACGTTCATCTTAGCTAATAGATTCATCAGCATACTGGCGACATTATCCTTCGCCCCCTCATTTGCTGATACAATGTCCCTATTAACATTAACTACCGGCATGGGTAACTGTAACTCACTGGGCACTGACATATTTGGATCTGACTCCAAACTATAATTAACATAGGATGAATCAGTCAAACTACTACTGAAATTGGGTTGAGACACGTCTAAACTAAAATTCATGGGGTCATTTTCCCCTGTCTCCATCCCACTATCACAACTTAGTTCCGCCTTTTTGTCACTTGGTTGAAACTCAGCCATTTTTCTCAGTTTGACTCCACAAACACACAAAGTTTTCAAAAGCACTGTACTTAACTTTGTGCTTCGGCGTGCTGCGTTGCTGCTAGATGAAACTGCGGGTCCGTTCACCATACACTGCAATGCTGTACCAGTTTCCGGGCCCCCGCTCGAATCAGCGCTGCCAACTGCCACTGCTGTCGTCGCCTCTGCGTAGTCTCCGTAGCTCGTCGTCTGCCAGACGCCGTCGTAGACTGCTATTCCAATCGGCGCGTAGTCACCGAAAAATTCTTCCGTTCCGTACAACACATTACAGTTCACGGACACTTTCACTGTCCTTCCTATTCACGTGGCGATATCAATTTGTACGCTACACAGTTCCTACACATAGCGAGCACTTCTGTATTGTCCGGTAATTGTCACTACTGCTTTTTTTTTTTGAAATTCACTGGAATTTACTAATTTTATTTCCCGGCCGATGCACCACTTGCGACGGGTCAGGCTCTTATCGCGCAGTTTCCTTTCCCTGAAAGAAAATCCACCTACCTCGTTTCTTAGGTAGTTGCTGCACTCGCCTCTCCTGATAGCAGCTACTGGAAAAATTGCAGAAAAGCAGTGTTGAAGAAACTGCAATTTAATAGCCGCTCACCGGAGGCCGCGATACATGTTTGCTGAAATACAATCTATGAGCAATCTTCCTAAATAAATTGAGTTATTGGAATGGTAGTAATTGTTTACTCAAACGAGAACGCGAAGTTGGTAATTCTATTTAAGCTCTTTATTGTCTTTAAGCCTGATCATCAGCCCGCTAATCTACGTTTGAAGAAAGTTCAGTTCACAATTCTATCCACACTCAAACCCCGCCAGAATTAGCTTTCAAAGTTACGGAATTTACTTAACTGCAACACAGACGATTTTCTAACATACACGTTTGCAGTCGATGTTCAATAATAGTTCGTTTTTTAACGTTAATGCTCGCCATAAGCACTTAGTAAAAGTTTACGAAGTACCGCCACGCTTTTAATTATTAAAGTTACTCGCGTCTTTCGCGGAACGAAAAGTCACAACTCGCTCAAACTCACACTACGCGTTACTGGACTCTTCCAGTCTCAAATCGCACAGTACCGAACCGATGAAGCCGTTTTATGACTTCATTTTACACATTATTCGCGAGGACACATCAAGCATGTCTCTTCTCGATCACAGTTCCTTCGCGACCCCCCATCCACTCGCGACTCACTCTCCTAGTCTCCTAACCGTCCTCGCATCTCATTGGCTCACACATCACACAGCCAATCAGAATTAACTCTTTGGGTGCGCCTCGCGCCAAAATCTAGCACGCACCAGTCATGACTTCTGAATCATTTACGTCATGATTTCTTGTTACACAAAATTTACTGTATAATTTAACAAACCGAAAGGAAAACTAGACTTTACTTTATTTCCAGAAATTATTTAAATACTCGCGAACGTTCTGGCTGCTTGTACAATACCATACACTCTTGGACATCCGACATTCACTAAGATGGGGAACCACTGGCGACTCTGTTCCCACGGTTACATCGTCTGAACACTTGCGAGTTCCAACCTAGATTTTATACACTTGCAAAGAATGGCGAATGTCCCTCTTTCATTCACTCAGGCACACTCATTCACTCTCACCTACTCATATAAAATAACTGTTCACAAAAATTCAACACATTTATGGTTTTAACAAAGTTATAGGTGAATTTCTAAAAGTAAAATTCTCAAAATAAATACAAAAGCACGGAAGGTGATTTTGTTTCATAGTTGGATGGTCACTGAAGGTGATCTATACATAATGGTATTTATTTAGACTCGAAAATTGTAGAAATTTGCGTTTTCTGTAAGATTTTTTCTAATTTCCAAAATATGCAGGTTTCAAAGCTCAAATTTGGATGACTTATTTTTATTCATAACAGAAACTAGTATATTAACTTTTAATTTCCTCAGGTTCCTCAGTTAGAAGTTATTAAAGATGAAAGTTCCACGTTATACACGCGGCTAGTTAGCGCACAGGTCTTACATTCTCACGGTACAGACATGCCATATGGTCGTGACGTCAGACGAACGGACACCGGTAATCTGCCCGCTACAGCACATATGCTAATCTGATGGCTACTTTACAGTCTGTCTACATTTCACAGTAAATATTTGATAGAAAACTGTGCGCTCGCACTAGTTGCGACGCCACAATACCACCAACCTCTTCACGTGTTCTATGTCTGAAAATTTTTGCACAAAGCGTATCTTGAAGTGCAGAGTAATGAATCCTGTCTGTCGACCGTTGAAACGTTTTGCTCGTTCATTGGCAACTAAATCTTTAAAGCCTTTCTGCTTGATGTTGTAATATAGTTTCTCAGCAAATGTGCAGTACCTGTCGCTCGTGGGAATTCAGAATTCTCATCCCTCTCTTCTATCACTTGATAGATAGGTCACTAGACTGCCTCTTTTTGTGCAAACAGCCACTGGACCTGTGAAGCTCCTTCAGACCACAAGCAAATTACGAACGGTAAACAACACTGACACCACGATTGTTTTGAACTCAGAGAGTTACGCCGACCAAAAATGCCACAACGCAATGCTAAATGAAATTTCGCGCTGTCCCAGATACTTCCGAGACCGGGAAAAGCGGAGTAACAAGGTCGGCCTTGGCAAGCACATGCTGCACGCGTGAAGTTTGGAACGCCGTGGCCGTTTCTGCTGTAGAGTTAGCAGAAATTCTGTTGAAACTGGGAAAAAACAGTTGTCTCAAATCTAATGCGGTAATTCATGCTCGTGATATAATTTTATAATTTGTTTGATGACTTAGCCATTATGCTATAGCCTTTTCTAAAACAAATTATCTTGAAAAAATGGAATGTTTTTCATTACGTTTTCTTACCTCTCTTGCCTTGGGAGTAGATGAATTACATGAATTATCTCTTTTCTCATCCACATACATTCTGTAAATAATTTAGAAAGTTCATTTTGTATAGCCTGATGATTTCGACGACTGGAAGAAAGTAGCGGGTGGCGAGAGGGCAGCCGCGGCTGCGGCAGGTTGCTTTGTGCTTCACAGCGGGAGGCGCCACAATAGCTGCGGGCCGCCCATGGCCTGCCCCTTCTAAAGGCGAGATGCCTTTCGCTTTCACGAACTTAGGTTACGAGGCTCGCGAGTCATTTACAAGACCCCGGCCACCTCCTACCAGTAAAGAACCGGCTCTTCGTTAAAACTCGCTCACCTTTGCTTACCGCGCCACTACATAACAACGCACAAATTAACAACCGACGCTGGTGGCCGGCTATGCTGACGTATGTAGTTTCACAAAGCTGTTGGAGAAGGGGGAGTGGCAGTAGTGATGGGTCACCAGGTTTAGATGAGACTTTGGGTAACTCGTCGTCATCCAATTAAAAAAAAAAGTACATATTTGGGCACTTAGATCGACACGCCACAGTTACGCAGTAAAAAGATATAAGTTTTAGTTTAATGTCATTTTTTCATTACTTGAAAGCCTAAATGACAAAGGTACTAAGATCAGTTGGGAAGCCGATCTCGTCGACTAGTAGTGAAAGGAAACGAACGCGAGCGAAGGCATGCGACAGTAGAAGCAATAATGTTCCACTACACATTGGTCCACAAGCGAGACATTTGTGAGACATTTGTGAATGTGTGATTCTAGCTGCTACTGACTTCAGTTTGAATCTTTGAAATGTAAACTGACAACCCCGAGACCCAGACATGGCAAAACTATTTCAGCTGTTCTGTAAGATACATGAAAAATGCTAAACACCCTTCAAGAAGAATATGATAATCGCTGTTTCAAGGAAAGCGATAACTAACAGGTGTGAAAATTACCGAACAGTCATTTTAACAAGTCATGGTTGAAAAAAAAAAGTCACGTGTTATTTACACAACAGGGGAAAAAACTTGTAGATACCGACCTCGGGGAAGATAAATTTGGGGTCTGGATAAACGTAGTAATATCTCAGGCAATACTGACCCTTGTCTTATCTTAGACGAGAGGCGACGAAAGACAAACCTACGATTATGGTATTTGTAAATTTAGAGAAAGATTTTGACAACGTAGACTGGAATACTCTAAGTTTATGAAGATAGCAGAGGTAAAATAAAGGGAAGAAATGTTATTTATAATTTTACATCTACATCTAAATAGAAACACGGTGATCCACCGTATAGCTGGTGGTGGAGGGTACCCCGTACCATTGCTAGTGAGTTCCTTTCATGTCCCACTCCCAAATGAAGCGAGAGAAAAAAGACTATCTACACTCCTGGAAATGGAAAAAAGAACACACCGGTGTGTCAGACCCACCATACTTGCTCCGGACACTGCGAGAGGGCTGTACAAGCAATGATCACACGCACGGCACAGCGGACACACCAGGAACCGCGGTGTTGGCCGTCGAATGGCGCTAGCTGCGTAGCATTTGTGCACCGCCGCCGTCAGTGTCAGCCAGTTTGCCGTGGCATACGGAGCTCCATCGCAGTCTTTAACACTGGTAGCATGCCGCGACAGCGTGGACGTGAACCGTATGTGCAGTTGACGGACTTTGAGCGAGGGCGTATAGTGGGCATGCGGGAGCCCGGTGGACGTACCGCCGAATTGCTCAACACGTGGGGCGTGAGGTCTCCACAGTACATCGATGTTGTCGCCAGTGGTCGGCGGAAGGTGCACGTGCCCGTCGACCTGGGACCGGACCGCAGCGACGCACGGATGCACGCCAAGACCGTAGGATCCTACGCAGTGCCGTAGGGGACCGCACCGCCACTTCCCAGCAAATTAGGGACACTGTTGCTCCTGGGGTATCGGCGAGGACCATTCGTAACCGTCTCCATGAAGCTGGGCTACGGTCCCGCACACCGTTAGGCCGTCTTCCGCTCACGCCCCAACATCGTGCAGCCCGCCTCCAGTGGTGTAGCGACAGTCGTGAATGGAGGGACGAATGGAGACGTATCGTCTTCAGCGATGAGAGTCGCTTCTGCCTTGGTGCCAATGATGGTCGTATGCGTGTTTGGCGCCGTGCAGGTGAGCACCACAATCAAGACTGCATAGGACCGAGGCACACAGGGCCAACACCCGGCATCATGGTGTGGGGAGCGATCTCCTACACTGGCCGTACACCTCTGGTGATCGTCGAGGGGACACTGAATAGTGCACGGTACATCCAAACCGTCATCGAACCCATCGTTCTACCATTCCTAGACCGGCAAGGGAACTTGCTGTTCCAACAGGACAATGCACGTCCGCATGTATCCCGTGCCACCCAACGTGCTCTAGAAGGTGTAAGTCAACTACTCTGGCCAGCAAGATCTCCGGATCTCTCCCCCATTGAGCATATTTGGGACTGGATGAAGCGTCGTCTCGCACGTCCAGCACGAACGCTGGTCCAACTGAGGCGCCAGGTGGAAATGGCATGGCAAGCCGTTCCACAGGACTACATCCAGCATCTCTAAGATCGTCTCCATGGGAGAATAGCAGCCTGCATTGCTGCGAAATGTGGATATACACTGTACTAGTGCCGACATTGTGCATGCTCTGTTGCCTGTGTCTATGTGCCTGTGGTTCTGTCAGTGTGATCATGTGATGTATCTGACCCCAGGAATGTGTCAATAAAGTTTCCCCTTCCTGGGACAATGAATTCACGGTGTTCTTATTTCAATTTCCAGGAGTGTACATCAACGAAGACCAGCAAAGTCACTGTCAGGTACCAAAAATTGGAAATACGTAATGTGCACACTCATAGGCTCCCTTCCCAGACTAAAAATAACGACATGCTAGCCACTTTAACAGATTATAGAGTAGGGTGCCAAATCACCTACGAGAAGTGCCAAAATAAGCGTGTTGTGAGGAAGGAATAGTACGATTAAGACGCATTAAGGCAGCAGAATCAGTCATATGTTAATACACAAAATTTAAGGGCGAAAGTAAATAAGTGACGAACTGCACGTGCTACCACAACTGTGCTACTTAGATTCTCTTAAACACCTACCGTACGCCGACCAGCACCAAACGGTGGCCAAAGAGGATGGTCGTTCTATTGTCTTGAATCAGAAGGCTCTTTCCACGATGGCCTAGAGCAGAATGTCCAGACTTCAAGTTGTCGGCACTCGACTTCATACACCCAAAAAAAAAAAAAAAACTCTACATGGAGGAAATGCTGTTGCCAATGTGGCTGGAGAAATCTGTTGCTGCGTTCATGACATAGCAGGGGAAAGCGCACATAACGTACCTCCCGTTGTATACAAAAACAAATTTTTGTACGCAAAGTTGGCACTGCGGCAAAGCAGTGTCTTGATGACTGGTGAACTTTACGCATAGCGATGAAATACTACTGGATGAACTACATTTTTAGAGAGAACCCAACAAACTTTCCCACGCAGGTTAGGTGGTACTATGGTATCTGAACTTTCGAAGTGACACAGAAAAAACAGAATTTCATCCTCAGTTATCCTCTGGGGGCTGTTAGGCGGCCATGCCATACACTGAGCTTGGAGGTGCACGCGCCAGCCAGGCTTTCAATAGCCGCATACGAAGTCGTTGCCCGAGATCCACGAACTGCTCATTCCTCCCAATATAGACCTCTTGACCTAAAGAAATTCAGTGAATGTCTTTCTGCCAGCAAAGGAGACAATAGACACACTTCCCGCGGCACCGCCCACTGTCGTGAGTGCAGAGTTTCCTCCTCCGACACACTGATGCACTATATTCACTACATTATTGAAATTTACAAGTATTAGAAATTTATAAATTCACTGTCTCATTTTACAGTTCGAGGTGACAATTGGCACTATTGGTTGGCAACGCCCAGAGATGAGCTTCCACATCTCTGTCTCTCTCCTTCCTCTTCTTTCCTTTCTCTGCCCATCTCCTCCTCTGGCCTCTCTGTGTCCATCTCTGTACATTTAACCTTTCCCCTTCCTCTTTGCATCTCCTCCTATCTGTGTCCACCTCCTCCTTCCCCAACTCAGTCTTTCCATCTCCTCCCCACCGCCCCTTCTCTCTCAACATCATCACCCCCACCCCAATAGGAGGTTGCTGGTTCTTACGTCCGCAGTATTCCTTTCCGGACAGTATGTAATGTGTGTGCAATGTTTGACTGAAATCAGTGAGTGGTTTAGGAGCAGATGCCGAACATACATATATAAACACATATGTACACGCATCCGCACATCGATTTTTATGATATGTAAGAATATAACAGAGCATAAGTTAACTATACTGACATGGGCTAGAGCCTATATCGTATTTCGAACTTAGTTATAGTACACTGACAATTTATCGTAAAGTACGTAGTTGCATTGTAGTAAACGATTCTCTTAACGTAGGAGAATAGGTTTCTAAATTTGTTGAGCATAGACGATATCTACACATTCAGTTAAAAATTGAGAAAATATAATTTCAATTATAGATGTAACAAGACCTGCTGTAGCACTTAGGCTGCAGGCAATATGATAATGGCAGCAAATAATATAATTTTACGCTGGTACACTGTACAACACAGCCTCCGAGTCTGACGCAACTTACGCCATTGTTGTATCGTTTTCCATTATTCACTAGTGTCATTTAATGAAACCTGCAATAATTTCCAGCTAGAGGACACAGTAAGTACCGGGTGATCAAAAACTCAACATAAATTTGAAAACTGAATAAATCACGGAATAACGTAGATAAAGAGGTACAAATTGACACACATGCTTGGAATGACATGGGGTTTTATTTGAACCTAAAAAGTACAAAATTTCAAAAAATGTCTGACAGATGGCGATTCATCTGATCAGAATAATAATAATTAGCATAACAAAGTAAGACAAAATGGCTCTGAGCACTATGGGACTCAACATCTGTGGTCATCAGTCCCCTAGAACTTAGAAATACTTAAACCTAACTAACCTAAGGACATTACACACATCCATGCCCGAGGCAGGATTCGAACCTGCGACCGTAGCGGTCACGCGGCTCTAGACTGAAGCGCCTAGAACCACACGGCCACACCGGCCGGCAAGGTAAGACAAAGCAAAGATAATGTTCTTTACAGGAAATGCTCAATATGTCCACCTTCATTCCTCAACAATAGCTGTAGTCGAGGAATAATGTTGTGAGCAGTACTGTAAAGCGTGTCCGGAGTTATGGTGAGGCATTGGCGTCGGATGTTGTCTTTCAGCATCCCTAGAGATGTTGTCGATCACGATACACTTGCGACTTCACGTAACCCCAAAGCCAATAATCGCACGGACTGAGGTCTGGGGACCTGGGAGGCCAAGCATGACGAAAGTGGCGGCTGAGCGCACGATCATCACCAAACGACGCGCGCAAGAGATCTTTCACGCATCTAGAAATATGGGGTGGGGCGCCATCCTGCATAAACATCATACGTTCCAGCAGGTGTTTATCAGCCAGGCTGGGGATGATGCGATTCTGTAACATGCCGGCGTACCTCCCCCCGTCGACGGTAGCAGTTTTGCTGTCCAGCGCCATCCGTCGGACATTTTGTGAACTTTGTTTTCTTTTGTTCCAATAAAACCCCATGCCATTCCAACCATGTGTGTCAATTATTACCTCTCTATCTACATTGTTCCGTGGTTTATTAAGTTTCAAATTTATACTGACTTTTTGATCACCCGGTATATCATAACGAATGCGTTCGTGTTATCGGCGTAAATTAGGCTTATGATCGTTTTGACGCTTTTCCCATTCATGTTTAGGCCAGGCAACACTATTATATTCTTCCCTAGGACTCGCCGCACGTGGTAGCCGCGCGGTCAAAGGCGGCTTGCCACGATTCGCGCTGCTACCCCCGTCGCAGGTTCGAGTCCTCCCTCGGGCATGGATGTATGTGTTGTCCTTAGCTTAAGTAGTTTAAATTAGATTAAGTAGTGTGCAAGCCTAGGGAACGATGACCTCAGCAGTTTGGTCCCATAGGAACTTATTACAAATTTCCAAAATTTCCTTAGGACTCGTCTACTCTGCTGCCGAATACTGTGCTCCAGAGTGGCTTAATATTTCATATGTAGGAAAAATCAAATGTTTAGCTAAACACAGCAATGAGGACAATAACACATTACATCAGATCAGTCCCTCTTCACCGTTTATCAACTTGAAGCCACACTGCACCTCCAGATCATCAAAGACAAATGCCCTTTCCAGGAATATGAAAAACTAATTAAAACTCCTCAGTTTCCAATGTACTCTGACGTGCCTGCACTTAAAATGAGCCATTTAAAATCCAGACAGTCACCTAACACAGTGGCAGAATCGCTGAAGGCAGTGGATTTCAACATGAGCAAGAAGTGTTCAAAAGCGGTAAATAATATTGCCCATGAGTAATTTCAGACCCATATAAGACCTGGCCAAGAACATCCGGCACAGAATTACCACAATGTGCTTCGAAAACAGTTAATAGGATTCGTACTGACCATGTAATCTGTGCAGAGAGCCTCCACCGATGGGGAAATGCTCCATCTTCTCAGTATGATTGTGGCAATGAACATTAGACCACCAAATACAATGTAACAAGCTGTAGTATACGAAATTAACCTGGAAATCTAGAACATTTATTTGAAGTGACAGAGGCAGCATTTGAATTGATTGAAAATTTAGATATTATATTGTAGATTTACTCTTTTAGTTCTATTTATTTCGTAAAATTGTGTAATTCAGGTCTGCAAGTTGCAGTTCGATTTGTATTGCGGTACATTAAATAAATAAATAAGCAAGCCCCATAATCACGATGAAACCGTGTCACTGAAGTATCAGACCGGAAAATGACAGACACACGCTAGAAGGAACGGAGGAGTAAGAGTGAAAAAAAAGGAGCAACAGTAGCAGGCATTGGTATAATATTTATTTACAGACACAATGGTCGCTTAAGTCGAACACTCCGTGAGACATTCGTAGAAACAACGCAGAATAGCAGGAAGTGATCATTAACATAAATGTAAGCCCGCCCACAGCCAAATTATGCGGACAGGAAAAGAACTACTAACTCTCCACGTCGAACAAGACGTGAATAAAGCAGAAGAAACAAAGAGAGATAATTCATCACAAAGAGGGGGGGGGGAGAGGGGGAGCATAATCACAGGCAGTAAAAAATGTCATGCAACCGTTTCACACTGGTTCCAGTAATCAGTTAAACAATTGTGCCACATTTCCTCGTCGCTAACGCTCGCAGTAAACGGCGGATATTCAATATGGCCGCGAGTTCGTTAAGTGCAATTTACACATCTAAACGTTAGACGCATATTCGGTAGGTGGTTTTCGCGCTCATGCAGACCAATAACGATAGCAACCATTCATTAATTACAGAAAATTGAATTTAGAGAAATCGGTTTCCAGCTTGCCGTCATATTCAGTGACTTTCACAAATATATGCAACAATTTTACGACCTGGGGGCATTGTGTCCTGAGTGAGATTCTTAGGTAACGTAACAACTACATATTAGAATGAAATCGCTACACTTGGTTTACAGCGCACAGATGGATAATGCTGAGTATTACATTAAAGAATAGAGGGTATACGCATTCGTGCTCGAAGCGAATTACACCTTGCAATACACTCCAAAAATCTGATTTGCTCTACCCTGTTACATTACGTTTAGTTAGAAGCTATACACATAAAAACTTAGATAAAACGTGCGAAAAGTATGGCAGGTGCACTCCAGCCACTTTAGCTCTGTGTATTCCTTGATGAAATATGTGTTACAAGTAAGTCAGATACGTATGCTGAAATGTACATGAACTCGCACATATTATCTGAATCGTGTGATGGTTAGGTTGCTCTCTGAAGGACGTGTGTGATGTCGTCTGGTTTTTAACTGTAAAATGGATTTTTCCCCATATTTATTATAGTACAGTCAATAAAAAAGCATTTCTCTGTATTCTATAACGCATTTGGACATTGAGATTTAATAATAATAATGTCCTTGATCACTGTATCTCATGCCGATTTCGCTAGTTCCAAGCATAACATAATATCGCTGTCCGTCTCAGAAACGGTAACTGCTTTCGTTGAAAGTGCGGAAAGTTTATTAAGAACTTTTGTTATGGGCGACACAAGTATTGCAGATGTTTGGCTTATAGGATGCCACCGCTGCGTTTCCAAGAAGAACAATTAGAACTTTCACAATAGCAGTTTTGTATTTTTATATCAGTGCTTCATCAGCACAAGTGTTAGTAAGTTATTTTTATTAATAGGAGTAATTTCCCTGTTCATGTTTCAGGTTTTTCGAGGTCCACAGCGCTGCGACTGTTGCGGAATCAAGAAACGCAGACTTAAACATAATTCGATAAACATTCTATCCTAAAGAGGCTATACGCTTTGTGTATTTATAATTCACGAGTGAAGATACGATCTGTTCGTGTATTGTGTCGCAATATCAGCAGCCAACCGCTTCGTGAAACGGTTACGCATGTATCGTGGTATAGATAAGCAGCGTCGTTAGTATGAGACAATGTTAATTACATTGAACTGAATCAGTTACCAAACGCAGAACTGAATATCCGAACGGCGACTTTCAAATGAACGGGGAGTTGGTAAACGAACAGTGTGATTGGATGGTTCAAATGGCTCTGAGCACTATGCAACTTAACTTCTGACGTCATCAGTCGCCCAGAACTTAGAACTAATTAAACCTAACTAACCTAAGGACATCACACACATCCATGCCTGAGGCAGGATTCCAACCTGCGACCGGAGCGGTCGTTCGGCTCCAGACTGTAGCGCCTAGAACCGCTCGGCCACTACAGTCGGCAGTGTGATTGGACAGCACGACAATAGATAGCTATGTATTGCAAACAGACCACTGTGGCTGAAGTATTATTTACAGTTTGTGACTGTTGCTTTATTTAAACGATTTCTGAATGGTGCTGCTCACAATTTCTGTGTGCCTTTTTTTATTTTTTTTATGGAATATAAGCCGATTTTCACCAGATATTTCTCCTCATTGCGTGTATGCATCCCCAACCTGTATGTAAATAAAGAATTACAGTACAGTACCGGTATCTCCAAGCACCGAGCAGACAGATGTATGTGTGATACAGGTAGATGATCGTTGTATATTTTGATTCACGTATTAGAATGTGCAGTTGTGTGTGTGGTGTGTATGTGTGTGTGTCTGTCTGTGTGTGTGTGTGTGTGTGTGTGTGTGGGTGTGTCTGTGTGTGTGCGTGTGTGTGTAATTGTAATTTTCCATTTTGAGGTTTTGCTAAATTAACGTTTGTACCCATGGTATCTTACATACTGTGACACCATCCTGAGTGAGTTCTCTTTACTTTACTGTAGAATGTAAGTAACGTTCAACAAACTAGTTTTGTTGCAGGACAATAAAAGTGAACGCAATGAGGGAGGTGTAACAGCACCGACAAATGTCAGGAAATAGTGAACATGATGAAACTGTGTTTTCCTTAAGGTGAAATCCACAAACATAGTTTACTGTATAAGCAAACATGGTCTTAAAGACACTTCAAGACGAAATATGAGGTTTGACACATTTAATTATGCTGTATTATTTTATGTTTCTCTAATTTAAGCTTAGAGCGATTCAAGTATGTTTCCTCAGGCCGCTGCTGCTCATTTGCAAATTCAAAAATGGTTCAAATGGCTCTGAGCACTATGGGACTTAACATCTGTGGTCACCAGTCCCCTAGAACTTAGAACTACTTAAACCTAACTAACCTAAGGACATCACACACATCCATGCCCGAGGCAGGATTCGAACCTGCGACCGTAGCAGTCGCGCGGTTACGGACTGAGCGCCTAGAACCGCTAGACCACCGCGGCCGGCTTGCAAGTTCCTAAGTATTTGAAGGAAACTGTATAAACCGCTGAAGACGAGGTAACTCCAGAAACATTCGTCAATATCTATTTAGCTATAATGGACACAATAATTCAAATTTATTGCCTCAGTGAAATACACTTTGGAGAACATAGATTAGTTTGGGACCACCATTGATGGAAATTACTTACTTTTTTATCAATTTGAACTGACAATTTCGTGATCGAAGTCTGTGCATCGTAACGACACCGAAAAAAAGTTAATAACCCAAAGGAGATATAATTCTAATTATATTACGATGCAACAACGTTTGAGGCCCTGAAAATATCCGCAGTTCAGTAAGGAAGAGAGTCCACAAGTTCTTTTTAATTTTTTCAGTTTTATTGATTTCTGGTACGCCATATCCAGCTGAAGCGATACACTAATGATTAGTTAACGTCGAGGAACCAAATTGCAGGGATGTTGAGTCTTACGTTTCATTCGCTGTCCCAAATAGTCCCAGAGATTTTCTGTTTAAAACGATACCAAGTCTATTTGTAGACTAGTAATTGAAATTTGAAGGTACATAGAATTAAACTACCTTTAATGTGCCTTCCCACAAATAGCATCAATTTTAGGGGAACTTCAAGTCAAAAATAACCTTTCATTAAGAATATCGAATACGGAATTAGCATTGTGGGATCCTCGACATCAGCATTTCGGCTAAAAATGCTTTCATAATGTCCGATTCTGTGCTGAAACATGACAATATTTACAGAAACTGAAATCAGGCGGAAAGTGAATAGCACGTCACAATGAGTGACCACAATATATTCGGAAGCGAAACAGTTTGGGCGCCATATTTTCGTTGTTTATTAATATTGGCAATTTAATTCAGTATTAAGAAGTAAATGGTTCAGTGCCAGCAACTCGCAGATACATGAATATTTCATTGGTCTTAATCACAAAAAAATCAAGGGCTGCAGTGTGTTCTGTACCGTCTAGGAAAAGCGACAGTATATAAATCGCGTAGAGGGATTCTCCGGACACAGTTTGTCGCTGTAAACATGTACAAGCTGAAGACAGAAGTAGTTATTACCTCCTTTATGTTTTCTCGTTAGAAAGCAAAATCTCTGTCTACATACTCCAGAAACAGTGCGCAGTCAACATCAGGTGGACCTTCATACATAACTGTAAGTAATCAGCTTAGGTAACAGGCAAAATTTAACTGATAGGTAACGTGTCAACGTGGTTGAAATTGTCGTGCCTGGATGTTATCGGGCTCTAAATGTTCTGCTATATATTAAAATATATACACGCATATTTAAAAGAAACTGGCAGCACGTAAGGAACCAAATGGCATTTCTATGGTAATGTCAGAAGTCTTCATTGACGATGGTGAAGGGTAAATGAAAAAGTTCGATATAAAGAATTTTGATCCAGAAGTGAAGGAGTAGACAGTTAAGAAGCCAAACCTCTTGTGAATGATTCCGCCTGTGAAATAAGACAACCTACGAATCGCTAACTGATTTATTTATTATGTGCGTAATTGCAAACAGTATATGACTGACGAATTTTTCACAAGAAACGGAGTGCTTAGTAGTAGAAATAGACCTGTCGGTAGTTGAGCATCCCCACGTTCCAGTGGTGAAAATCCATCAACTCAGATTTTCAGTGAATTTATAAGCAGGCTACGTTAATAGACTGTCTGCTTCGTGTCCGCTTAACTGCACCAATGAAACACTCCTCACTTTGTTGGAAGATATAGCACGTGATATTGGTGAATGCAAGTGGTTATAACGTTATGGAGCTCCAGCTCACTTTGAACAAATGAGGTGTGGAGGTGTTGCTTCGTGATCAACTCGCTCACCTAATCTAATGGCACATAATTTCTCTTTTTCGAGTCATGTGAAAAGTTTTGTGTACGTGACAGTGATGAAGCAAAACATTATGAGCTCCTGCTTAACAGAGTGATGGTCCATCTATTGGAACGCAGTATAGTAACAAATTTGAATGGTTTTGGAGGTATATGGCATCAGATGTCTACGTACAGGTCACGCAATTCCCGTATTTTGGGAAAGGTGTTTGTGGGAATTGAGCTCGCTCCAGACATCGTCACAGATGTGTTCCATCGGGCTCTACTCAGGCGAAATATGTGGCCAGGACGTGAATCTCCTTTCATTATTCTACACCTCAAACTACTGGCCTAGCGACGCACATAGTTATCGTGTTAGAAGATACCATCACCATCAGGAATGACATCAACCAAGGTTTTCCACGATATTGCTCACATTATCCACAGCTATTATGTTGCTTTATATTTCTACCATAGTCCCCACGGAAGACCACCTAATTAAATGTCTCCTCTAGCATAATACTGCCCATAATAGACCGCATCAGTAGCACAGTGCATGTTTCGATCAGCTCTTCGCCTATACGACGGAGTTCCCGAAAACCACCATTGATCTGGTATCACAAGAAACGTGATTCATCCGACCAGACAACAACTTTACATTTGAACTGCTGTCTTCTCTCCATGATCCTGTCCCCAGTACAACTGCAACTGAAGACGTCATTGAGGTAACATGGAAATCTTGGGGGGGGGGGGGGGGGGGTCGTCTACTGCGGAGCCCTATTTTCCAACAACGTATGCTGAACGGTGTGCTCTAAACATTTGTGTAGACACTATCATTGTATTCTGTAGTCTGATCTGCCACAGATCACTGCGTATCCTACTTTATGAATTGCCTAGGCCTCGGACCTATAGGTCCGGTGCTGAGACGTGGACATGCAACACCTTGTCGTCTCCTTGGGGTCCGACCGTCTTTCAGCTTCCCATAGATGCTCAAGACAGTAGCATTCAAACGGCCGGCTAGTTTCGAGATACTCGTTCCCAAGTACAGAGCCAAAACAATTTTCCCTTTGCCAAAGTCGATGTGTCAGTAAATTTCCTCATATGCAGGCCGCAGCGTCGCTAGAATTGTTCCCCATTGCTCTCTGCTCTGCTAATGTACTTGCCTTAGCTGCATGAAACCAGTCTCTAGACTGAAGACAAAAACAACAACGTGTCGTGTGCCCACAATACCAGGCGGCATTCAGTCTAGCGGTATTCAGTAATCACAATGTTTGGTTAATCACTGTGTGTCGAGATCGAAGACAATCTCGTGGCGACACTAGTCGCTGTCTCTAAAACATTATTCTGCAGGTGTAGAAGATGGAGGACGATACTTTGGTCAACATTTGAGAATACAGTATGCTTTACAAGCAGAAGAGCAAAATAAGTAGTATTATAAAAGTGAATCTACGAGGTCTGTCTAAAAAGTATCCGACCTTTGGCCAGAAAAAATATTTCGAATACCTGACGGAGTTGTGACCCTAATCCCCTTCCAAGTAGGCCCCTTGTGCTTGCACACACTTAGCCCACCGATACTTCCACTACTGGAAACACCTCTGGAAGTCTTCTTTTGGGAAGGTGTTCAGCTCCGTCGTCCTGTTCCGCATTATCTCTTCTCTACTCTCAAAACTGGATCCTTTCAGTGGCGTCTTCAATTTTGGAAATAACCAGAAGTCGCAAGGAGCCATGTCTGGAGAGTAGGGAGGTTGGGGAAAGGCTGTAATCCATGTTCGTCCAAGAAATTTCCTGTTTTTCTGCATCCACATTTCACAGGGTCGCAGGAGAACATCTTGATAATACTCCTTTGTCACTGTTTGTCCTTGGGGTGCGTATTCGTGATGCACAATTCCACGGACATCAAAGAAGACAGTCAGCATCACCATGATTTTGCTTCACACTTGCCACACTTTCTTTGGCCTTGGAGACTCGGGATGCTTTCATTGCGGAGACTATCTTTTTGTTTCTGGGTCATACCCGTACACCCACCACTCATCTCCAGTTATCACGGTGTTCAGAAACCTAGGAGCAGTATTACTGGTGTCCAGAAGGTCCTGTGCAACGTCAAAGCGGAGGTCTTTTTGCTCCAGTTACAACAACTTGGGCACGAATTTCGTAGCCACTCGGGGCATGTTCAAATCATCATGCGAAATTGCATGTCCAGAATCTTTACTCACTCCAACCTCTTGGACAATCTCAAACACGGTCAAACGACGATCTGCCATCACCAAATTTTGCACCCTCGTAACAACAGCTGCACTCCGAGCAGTTTGGGGCCTGCCAGAACGCTGGTCACTCTCCACTGATGTGCAACTATTTTTGAATCGGTTGAACCACTACTTAATTTGTATTACACCCATCGCATCTTCTCCAAACATCTGCTGAATCTTACTAATTCTTTCACTTTGAGAAAAATCGAGCTTCTGACAAAATTTGATGCAGTATCTTTGCTCAACACGTTCAGTCATCTTGAGAGAATCGGTAATCCGACGAACACGTTATGTAGCTCCTCATCCAGCCACCGACAGGCAGCGACTGACGCGCTGGAAGTCGGGGACAACATTCACGCATGCGCATAAAGATCTCTTCCTTTACTGTGTACAGTGGCGCCGCGCTATCACTTCTATTTTGCGTGGGAAAATAAAAGGTCAGATACTTTTCAGACAGACATCGTACTTGGCTCTAGTCAGGAGTTCCCCATCTCACCATCTCAGATTGATTCAGTAGTCATTGTCTTTCATTCACTGACGTTTACAACATCAGAACAAAATAATATACAAAGGGATCAAAATTAGCAACAAAAACTGTCAAGGGTGAAAACATTTAATAACAGGAGCAGAAACGTTACAAAGAGTTCGCATACAAGGTGTTCGTGAGATAATTTTGAATGTGTGGCTACAGGACATCATCAACTTCTGTAAGAACTGTTATAACAGTTAGAAGAAATATATTTGAATTTGTTTAATTCCCCACGTAATATGGCTCAACCTCCAATCGTGTTATACCTAAACAAGGAATATGATACTGCTTCAGCACTTTACATATTACAGTTTACTGTAAAGTCCTGGCTGTTAAAGGTGGCGTTCTATGTGTCATCCTCTCATTTCGATGCAATGCTTCACCCGACCCAGTAGCGAGTTACGAATTCTTTGAAACATCTCCGCATCATCTCGTAAAGTTTGACTGAAAACAGTTCACTGCTAGACTTCTTCGACAGTATCAAAGAGAGTGATGTACACTTTACTTCAGAGATGACACCCGACAGAAAAATTCAAAGAATAGAGCTCATGTGACCCAGGAGTCCAAGGTACAGCCTGTTTTCGACCTAACTATTTTCTACCATATTGACGTGTTAGATAGGTTACGTCAGCAGCAAAATGTACCGCTGCCAAATCATACATTTACTACATTTCCCGAAAATGGGCCATGGGCGAAATTTAGGCCAATAGACGAACTGACATTTGTATTAAAGGCCACCAAATTCCATTTTGAAGTAAATGACGCCTTGTAGCCACATAGTCACAATTATCTCAGAAACGTTTCATTTGTGCACACATGTATTTGCATCATTTATCGTATATAAGGGGCAGTCGAGTAAAAACAAGACTCTTGAAAAAAGTAAGTAAACTGTTTACTTTAATCGCCATAACTATTAATATATTAAACCCACTATGAGACAAGACCGTCAATGTCTTCATGGAAAAGTGTTTGCAGTTGCCTGCAGAAGCATGATTGTATCCATGCGTGCATCTCACCTTCCGAAGCAAAACGATGCCACGAATGGGTTTGGGCTTCACAGATATGGAAATCGCATGGGGAAAGATCGGGACTCTATGGACTGTAAGGGCTTCAAGTGAAACTTCTACAGCGTACTCTACACACGCCCACTTGTTGCCAAGATTGTTTGGACTACGCTGCAGACATTTCGCTAGGAAACCCTTGCACATTCTCTATTCAGTCCCCATCTCCCATCATGTGGTTTCCCTGGTTTTGGAGCCGTTAAGAAAGACATTCGTAGTTTTAGATTTGCTTTGGACGAAGAGGTGCACGCCGGATACAATCATTGCTCCATAGGCAACCGCAGAAATTTTGCCATGAAGGCATTGACTGTCTTTTCTCACAGTGGATAAATGTATTAACAGCTATGGTGATTACTTTTTAAATAATAAACAGCTTACTTACATTTTTCCATGTATCTCGTTTTCATCTGACAACCCGTTATACTTTCACCTGTGTCATTTTTCTCTATCAACAACGAGAGACCTTGAGTAATGATCTGCTCGTACTGCTGTTAAACGGATTATAGCAGTAACATACGAGTCTCTAGAAATTAAAGACATGCATCAGATCAAGACAGAGAAAAACGTACACATTAATTCACAGTATCAACCAGGTTGTCAAGTTTTTAACTTTTTGACGTACTCCAACGCTACTGTAATGCAACCTAGAGCTGAATGCGTAGATCTCAGTTTTGCTGGCCACGTTTTGCAGAAGAGTTTTGTGATCCTTAAGAGAGGATATGTGTAAAAATGATCAAAAACATTTTTTTCTTTTTTTCACCAGATAGTTCTGTAGCATGTTATAAATATTCTCTCCAATTTTCAGAGTTTTATTTTATGCTACAAAGCCATCTTGTTTCAATCAATGCGCAGTGTCACCTACACTTTTCTACATGACAGCAGAACATATTATTCTGTGATCCTGCTTCATACGAGATTAATTAACATTTATTAAAACAATGGACTCATGGTGGAACAGAAAACCCAAATGACAGCTTTAATAACGCCATTTAAAAGAGACTCCTAAGACAACATTTTGCTCATTCACTATTGTTAAAATTTCGTCATATGATGTTGTTTGGGGTGCAATGATGATAAATCTGGAAAGATCAGGATACTTATGAGACTATGACTAGTGATTAGTTCCAGCATTAACGAACTAGTTTCTGGCATAAAACCTAGTGAAATATTTTCTCTGCATTTCCCGCAATATTAATTTTTTCAATGAACCATTGCAAATAAAAAGATGAATTTTTTTACAAACTTTGTACATACTATAACCCAGCTTCCTGTGATACAAAATTTTTCAAACGGCGTTGTTCTCAAATTCATTTAATTAACTTTCAAATAAAAATTGCTTTGTAGCATACACATAAATTTAAAACCGTGTTGCGAGAGCTCTAAATTAATATTAAAAAACTGATACACAGGTTTGTGTACCTAATTACTAAAAATAACATACAACTTTCTGAGAGTTATAAGCAAAGTAACCTTTGAGAAAATGTTCCTCATGCCACACCGTATCTTCTGAAAGTATCCAGCAACGTGCTGACAGTTACTTGTCAAAAAAATTGAAAAATCGGATTATCACCAATAACATAATCGCAACATGTAAAAAATTTGATTCAATTATCTCTGAGACTGTAAAATTTACATCAGTTTATATGCATCCGTGTATTTTCTCATACGTTCCACCTTAAGCTGTGCCGATGCCCTTCAAATAGCATTACAATGAAGCTGTCTGTAGAATAGCGCGCTGGTGTAGCCAAGGTCGCTCACACATGCTAATGCGACCCGGAACAGAAGGAATCCTGACAGTGCAAGAAGTACGATTAGGCATTCAAGGAGAGACGAGATGGTGGCATCCATTTCCTCATCACATGACTGTCTTGGGTTACTGTTGCAACTTCTTGCTATTGTGTTACTGGAGTGCGGTCATGAGACACTGTTAATGGTGCAGCGGATGAGCACGTTAATCTTGTGAATCAGTGGTTTTCGAGGCAACCCACCACTTTATTCGTTTTATTTTGAAGTAAGAGTGTTTTTAGCGTGAAACTGCAGAGCAGAAGCCACTGAAGATCAAATAATTAAGCAATCTTATTCGAGACGAAGCCATATTCCACCTTCTGCCTACAACGGAGCTAGGCAGTGGATCCGGTTAACTGTGTGTTTTCAACTATTGCGCTCCCTCATGTTATCTAGTGTGGGATCATACGTGGTGGTGGTGGTGGTGGTTAGTGTTTAACGTCCCGTCGACAACGAGGTCATTAGCGACGGGGGATCATACGCGGCAATGAGTAAACTGATGAGACTGTCATTGGATGAAAGACAACGGACGTACCTTGAGACTGTGTGTTCTATCAAATTTTACATATCTTACAGAGAAACAGGTATGCTGGAGCGTATGTAGCTTCACACATTCATGTTGCAAAAGTAGCAGAAAGTTTTGTACCTAGAGGATAGCGTTCCTAGGAACATACGATGTTTTTTGTTCGGTGCTCTAGGCTAGTAACTGATTTCAGAAGAGCCTGAAGGAATGCGTGCTCGAGATGACCATAAGGTATTTCCGACATTTTCTAAAGTTTTTGTTGTTGTTAGGCGGCATGTTGTGGTGCGCGTGACATTTGTAAAATTTCGCATTCTACTCTTTTACAGGGTGACAATTGTTGAACTATATGAAATAAAATCGTCGTAACTTCTGAACTGTTTGCGTTAGGATGTTCAAATTGCACGGTTGACCGCGGGGATGATGGGAATTAGTAAGCGCATGCATGGTTTTGTTTAGCGACGAAGCCAACTTTCTTTTGGATGGGTTCCTCAGTACGCAGAATTGGCGCATTTGGGGGACTTAGAATCCGCATTTCATGGTAGAGAAGTCTCTTCACCCTTGACAGGTGACTGTGTGGTGTGCAATGTCCAGTCACGGAATAATCGGTGCGATATTCCTTGATGGCACGGTGACTATCGAACGGTACGTGAAGGTTTTGGAAGATTATTTCATCCCCATTATCCAAAGTGACACTGATTTCGACAAGATGTAGTTCATCCAAGACGGAGGTTGACCTCATCGAAGCAGGAGAGTATTCGATGTCCTGGAGGAGCACTTTGGGGACCGCATTCTGGTGCTGGGGTACCCAGAGGCCACTGGCATTGTCCTCGATTGACCGCCATATTCTCCGGATCTGAACATATGTGATTCCTTTTTATGGGGCTATATTAAAGATAAGGTGTAAAGAAATCCTTACCAGGTGGGACTGACGGAGGACATCGAAAGGGTGCAAGAAAGGGCAGCTCGTTTTTTATTATCACGTAATAGGGGAGAGAGTGTGGCAGATATGATACGCGAGTTGGGATGGAAGTCATTAAAGCAAAGACGTTTTTCGTCGCGGCGAGATCTATTTACGAAATTTCAGTCACCAACTTTCTCTTCCGAATGCGAAAATATTTTGTTGAGCCCAACCTACATAGGTAGGAATGACCATCAGAATAAAATAAGAGAAATCAGAGCTCGACCAGAAAAGTTTATATGTTCGTTTTTCCCGCGCGCTGTTCGGGAGTGTAATGGTAGAGAGATAGTATGATTGTGGTTCGATGAACCCTCTGCGAAGCACTTAAATGTGAATTGAAGAGTAATCATGTAGATGTAGATGTAGATGAAATAACCCCGAAACCATTGCTGAGCTGAAAACAGACTTTCAGGAGGTCATAGACAGCATCGATGTTCCGACTTTTCAGTGGGTCATGCAGAATTTCCCTAGTCGTCTGCGACACGTCGTCGCCAACGATGGCAGGCGTATCGAACATGTCATACCCTAAATCCAAATATCTGTAGTGACTTTGAGATGTTCACTAAAGTGTGTGCACGACGTCGTTTGTAACTAATTTCCGTTTCTTTTTCCAATAGTTCAATAATTAACACCGTGTAAGTTCTGTATAATATATATTATCTACTTAGAATACATTGTTAATTCTTCAGGCACAAAAATTTATGGTGGGTAAAATGCTATATCTCTTAGATATATATATATATATATATATATATATATATATATATATATATATGCAGGGTGTTTCAAAACTACTGTAATTTCGAAAGTCTGTCCGCCTGAAAATGTACTGTTGTCCCAAGCATATTGCAACAAACGGTGTATTTCTATCGCTGCTCGTTTAGTTTTTATTGCCGTTTCAAATATACCGGTCATTTTTGAAACACCCTATATATATATATATAGTGCGGACATACTTTGTCGGTCGTGTATCGTCTTGTACCTCACCAAAGAAGATCTTTTACCACGGGGCTTGTGACACTTGCAAATTAACAGGCTTCCTTTAATTCCTACAGTTTTACCTATACTGAGAATGGAAATTTGTGTTGGTTTCCATTAGCTTCTATTTCAAAATGTATTGAACATGTAATCGGTTCTTCTGCTTAACATGATTTCACTTATTAATTATTAGTGTGTAGTAAAGTAACAACGTAACAGGTGTACTTTTAAAAACAGTATTCGCAAGATTTTCTCGATTGCAACACTTTTAAATATCAGTTAAATATTTGTTCCTAAATACATGACCATGTTGTACCTAGGAACATATTTCACATTTGAGAAAACATTAATTTTTCGGATTGGTTTTTATAATTTTAGAAAAATACTGCAGCACATACAAGTGAATGTAGTCTTTTAGGAACGGAATAACATACTGCAGCACCAAGAAGGCTTTCTACCACATAAACGAAAGTTGCTAGGCGTGTTTCTACATCTGTAAGATGATGGCTATTAAAATTTCGCGCCAATCGTTCAAGACTGGCGGTAGAAGAGCCTCTATGTGTATGCAAATAGGGTTTACTTTAAATACACGCCGTGACGGACATCAGTGTTAGTTACGTTTGAGATTGGACGTGGTATGTTAATACTAGTCAAGAATGCCTTTAAGGTGACAAAGACGCCATTATGAAACCCTCACTGAGTCCGAATGAGGTCGTGTAATAAGGCCAAGAGAAGCTTCATGTTCCTTCAGCGATATTGCAGAACGACTTAGCAGGAGTGTAGCTACTGTACATGCTTGCTGGTAGCAGTGATCACGAGACTGTACGGTCACAAGAAGACCGCGCTCCGGACGGCCTCGTGGTACTACAGAGAAGGAAGACCCTCGTGTTCGGCATATTGCTCTAGGACATCGAGCTGTATCTGCAGCATCAATTTGACCAGCAGTTGGCACCACGGCAACACAACGAACTGTTACTAATCGGTTACTTCAGGAACAGATTCGAGCGAGACGTCCAGTAGCATGCATTCCACTGGCCCCAAACCACCGCCATTTGTGACTTCAGTGGTGTCAAGCGAGAGCGCTTTGGAGGTCTGTTCTCTTTTCTGATGAAAGCCTATTCTACATCAGTTCCAGTGATAGCCGAGTATTTATTGCGCCTGCAAAGAAACTGTCTGCGTGCTAGACACACTGAACTTACACCTGGAGTTATCGTCTGGGACGCGATTTCGTATGACACCAGCAGCACTCTCGTAATTATCCCACGCACCCTGTCCGCAAATATGTACGCCAGTCTGGTGAGTCGACCTGTTATGCTGCCAATTATAAATAGCATTCCAGGGGTGTTTTCCAATATGATAACGCTCGCCCGCATACCGCAGTAGTAAACCAACGTGTTCTATTGAGTGTTAACATATTACCTTGACCTGTTCAGTCACCAGATCTGTTCAAAAATGGTTCAAATGGCTCTGGGCACTATGGGCTTAACATCTGAGGTCATCAGTCCCCTAGAGCTGAAGAGCCTAGAACCGCTCGGCCACCGTGGCCGTCTGAAGATCTGTCCCCAGTTGGTGGCCGAGCGGTTCTAGCGCTACAGTCTGGAACCGCGCGACCACTACGGTCACAGGTTCGAATCCTGCCTCGGGCATGGATGTGTGTGTTCTCCTTAGGTTAGTTAGGTTTAAGTAGTTATAAGTTCTAGGGGACTTATGACCTCAGCAGTTGAGTCCCATAGTGCTCAGAGCCATTTGAACCATTTTGTCCCCAGTCGAGCACGTACGGGAAATCATCGGACGACAACTCGAGCGTCATCCACAAACAGCATTTATCGGCCGAGTAAGGGCAACAGGCATGGAACTCCATCACACAACCTGAGACCCGGCACCTGTACAACATAATGCATTCACATTTGCATGCTTGCATTCAACATTCTGGTGGGTACACCGGTTATTAATGTACCAGAATTTCACATTTCCAATGGCTGATCCCGCACATACATTAACCTTCGATCTTGCAATGTTAATCATTTAAATATTTTACCGAGAGAAATGAATTCCCGAAATTTCGTTACTGTACATTAATTATTTTTTGGCTTCGCAATTTTTTTCTTCGGTGTATATTAAACTACCATTACAGATATAGCCAGAGGAGAAAGTCTAAAGGTATAACAAGATAAAACATCCTCCCATGCTTTTTCTAAGATTATTATTATATTTTTGATCGGAAAATAAATGCAGGGTAGTTACAAAGTCCAGGAAACATTTCAAAAAATGGGAACGGATAAATGACCAAGAACATCGTTACAAGTGATACCTTACCATAAAGATAAACTCTTCAATGCAAGCGGAATCCCTCTTCCTATATGCGAGTTGGCCTTCCTCGAAAGACGAAATATGTCCTCATCACTAAAGATTAATTTGCTTGTGAAGTCGTCATTTACAAGATGATATTACACATCAATACAGAGCTGCAGACAACGCAATTCGTCGATATGGCTTATGACTTTCAGGAACTGTAATTTGTACTTCACCTTTAATCGTTTACGAAGGATTTTCCATGCTGCTGCTCGAAGGATGCTCAGTTCTACATTACTTCAATAGGTGAATTTTGTGAAGCTGCCAAATAATTACGTCCCTCACAGATTAAGCTGTCTGATCGGCCGGAACGTGTTACATCGCATAAATAGTCATACTCCTCAAATTTGTCATATGACTTCACTATGTTGTAAAACCGTGTTCTCTTGAGAAAATTGCAACAGATAGTTCTCTTCACGCTCGCTACCGACAGATTCTAGCGAATAAAAGCTTTGTTTACCAGGTTTTCAGTTTTTTCAGTTATTATGATGGGTGGTGCCAACCTAACTTCCCGACACCACGTTCAAAAAGAATGTTTGAGAGTTTGTCTTTCACTTATTGCATCAGTTGTTGCGTTATGTTTAGTCATTTTCCATCCCGCTTTTCTAAAATTTATCGTTGTCCTTATAATTACAATGTGTTTTTAGCTACAATCAAACGTAAACTGGATGTGTGACAGTTTTTGAGAGAGTGGAGTACCAAAAGTAAGATCATTGTAGCTCGTCTACGCATGGCTGTTATTTGAATCGATGTCACAATAATCATTATAATGCTGAGGAACCAAAATGTAAGAAAGTTTCGAAGTACGAAACGGAAATCATTTATTTAAAATTAGGTGTTCCTAAATTTTTGTTATAGGTTCATTACTCTGAACGATATCATGCTTCGCCGAGATATGCTATAATCGATTAACAGTGTATTGCCCTTCCGAAGATGTGAATGAAATTAAGTGAAACCAAAGTCTGTGCAGATCAAGCGTATTGAGGTATATGTCGCACTTCATTTAATTTGTCCAGCTCATAAAATATTTAGTATCGCAGCGTTATTAATTCGTAAATGTGTTTTAAATCTACAACGAATTCTAGTAGTGAGATATTAACTGGCAATCTATTACCTCATCGAGAAGGCTTTAAGAGCAACAAAACTCATCTAGAACTACTATTCTGGAATCAAACAACGTCATTATTTCTCGTTACTCGCAAACAAAGCGCACCAAGTCATTGTTAACGAAGAGGACTCTTCCAGCGTAAAAAGTAACTTTGGGCGTACTCCAAGTTGCAAGATCATTATACAACCTCTGACAATAAAGTCCACTGAATAGTCCAGTAACATTAACGTAGATGAACTATGAACTACAGTTACCTTACTGTCCTTCGAAATAGTGACCTCCCATAACTATGCCCCGCTGAGCTTGCGATACATGTCTTGGGAACATTGCACGAAGTCTTCCTTTTGGATGGTGTTCAAAAGGCGCGTCACGTTTCGTTGGATGCCAGAAATATCGGAAAATCTCTTTTCCTTCCAAAGACAGTTTGAGTCGAGGGAATAGGAAGAAGTCTGGAGGTTTGAGATCTGGCGTGTATGGTGGATGTTCAAGTTACACCACCCCTTTTTTGCCAGGAACTGTTTGACGATATTGGCTGTGTGTGGGCGAGCGTTGTCGTGAACAAAAAACCAGGAACCTTGTTGTGCATACTGGGGTCGTACCCTGCGTAGGCGTTTCATGAAAGGGGTCAGAATTTCAAAGTGCCGTGCAGCGTTCAACGTCGTTCCCTCAGGCAGAAATTCATTGTGGATAATGCTTTGACTATCAAAAAAGGTGATGAGCATCGTTTTGAAGCATGATTTTTTGGCTCTGAGTTTTTTCCGACGAGGTGGTGTCAGAGAACGCCACTCCATGCTTTGTTTGCCGTTTCATTTCAGGGTCGCACCGAAGACACCAGGTTTCATCCTCAGTGACAATACGGTTCAAGAAACTGGGTGTCGCATCCACCGTTTCGACAAAATCCTGTGAAGCCTCTAAGCGTGCCACCTTCTGATTGTCAGTCAAGTGATGTGGCACAAGACGACAACACGTTTTCCTCTTCCCTATCTCCTGGATAAGGATTTATCGATCGCATTCACGGTTCAGATGCAGTTCATCCGCTATCACATGCACAGTTAATCGACGGTCATTAGTGATTAATGTCCTCACTTTCTCAATATTTTCGTCACTGACAGCGGTCGCCGGTCATCCGCTACAGGGATTGTCAGAAACACTTTCCCGGTCTCCTCGAAACCAGGTGAACCACTCGTACACACACTTCACGGACAGTGCTTGATCCCCATAAACACGTATCAGCATTGCATGCTTTTCTTTCGGCGTCTTGCCAAACTCAAAACAATACTTTACAGTGATCCTTTGCTCGTTCATTGTCCTGAATCAACGCATTAAACAAGCACATTGTCCAACAGGTCTAACGCGGAACATACATGATGCTCAACTGAACTACGGTGGAGGAGCGTTGAGTCGCCCGATCGACCGTTCTGACTTCATTCACCAAACTTTATTGTCAGAGGTTATACGTAAGACATAGTCGATAACGTCGGTAGTTCCAAGAGACTGTTGACGGATGGTGTTGCCGAATACGGTGACAGTAAAATTAGAAAATTGTAGCGAAATGCAAGAAGACCTAAATAGAATCGATTCTTTGTACAGGGATTAGTAGTTGCCCACAAATAAAAACGATTGCAACGTGTAGTGGAGAAATAGAAGAAAAAACCGTTATTGTATAATAACACGATAGTAGAACAATCACTGGAAACATAACATCCATTAAATATCCAAGAGTTTATGTGCGGAGCGATTTCAAGTACAACAACCACTAATCGCAGATAAGGCAGATGGCGAGTAGACTCACTGGAAAAATCCTCAGGATGTGTACTCCACCCACAAAAGGAGGTGTACCACAAAACCCTCATTTTGATCGTCAGTCTGTGATCCGTGTCAGATAGTATTGATACAATAAATAGAGAAGATCCAAAGGAGAGCGGCGTGTTTCGTCACAGGTGTATTTAGTAAACGAGAAAGCGTCACAGAGTTGCTTAGTCGCTTCCAGTGACGGACGCTACGGGAGAGGAGTTCTGCATCGAAGAGTAGTTTACTTTTAGAATTCCGGTAGCGTGCACTCCTAGAACAGAAAACCAACATATTACTTCTTCACACGTGTATCTCACGAGAAGACCAAGAAGACTAAATTAGATAGCTTCGAGCTCACACACAGGCTTATCAATAATCGATTTTCCTTGGGCCATTTGCGAGTGGAACGTGAATGGGTGGGGATGCGAGATTGTGGAGGGGAATGACTGTGGTAAATAAAGTTTCCTTTGCCACACACCATAAGGTGACTTGTGAAGTATAGATTCTGATATAAAAAAATCAATTTTTCCCTGCGTTTCGGTATTCAATGAGGTGGTTATCACGTATTGTTCAATAGTTAGAGTCTATAGTGACTATTTTTCAAAGTGAAAATACGTTATCAATACCTAGATGTGGAATTCTAGTAAGCAAAGCTGCTCTGAAACCAAGGAGGCCGGCTGTTAGAAATTTCCTCGCTCCCCGTTCAGCCAGAGCTGCCAAGCGGCTCGGATTGAAATGGCATGAAAGCCCCGCCCCCTGCAAAACCTTCCCATGACTAGCACTAGCATTTCCCATTCTTTCATTTTCACAATCAACCTTAGGATGACGCTAGTTTCAAACCTTTTCTCCATACATTGATTCGGCTCTCCATGTACTGTACATTATACTAAACGCATTCCTATAAGTTTCCATCAAAACTTACACTCCCTCTCCGATAACCACTCATTAACCAGTCCGCCTCCGTAAGTGAGTGGTCAGTCTGCCTTTGGCAGGGCAACGGTGGGGACACTCAGCAGTGTTTCCGCGTGAAGAGCGAGAGTTGCCTTGTTTACATTTTGAAGGCCGCTGCTTACGAGCCGGCTTAGCGTCTACGATACATGGCGAACCGTTACCAAAAATCTACACTCCGATTTACTCTCTCCAACGAGTACACCCGACCGAAGGCACGTTTTCTGCGAGATGAAGCCAAGACCCCGGCGACCGACATCATAGGAATACACCTGTCGATCGTGACAGTGCGGTCTATGTTAAAATCGTTAACGACGCGTCGTGCGAACGCGAACCGTTACCAAAAATCTACACTCCGATTTACTCTCTCCAACGAGTACACCCGACCGAAGGCACGTTTTCTGCGAGATGAAGCCAAGACCCCGGCGACCGACATCATAGGAATACACCTGTCCATCGTGACAGTGCGGTCTATGTTAAAATCGTTAACGACGCGTCGTGCGAACGCATCCTACGCGAGACCAAACAGAGGATCCACTTCTGTCATATCAACGGCAATGTCGGGTCTTAGGCACGCATACCATACGCGTATTCGATTTGCCATTCGAACTTCTACCAGCGGACGTTATCACACCACTCGGACCATACGGCACCGTCCACTTTCATACCGCAGAGAGATGGACTCAATTTCGATTATATCCCGTCCTAAACGTTTGACAGGTCACCATTGATCTCCGAAACCACGTTCTGTCCTGTCTACAGATCGGTGGATGCCGTGCAATAATTATTTACGACCCGCTGCGTATGCGGCAAAAAAGCCACCTTAGAACTGAATGCCTACAACGGCACGTTCTTTAACTTTCTACCGCCGGCGGATCAATCGCATTGCAAACAACGGTGTTGCGAATGATCTGAGCCGCTGCTCCCGCCCCTCCTGTCGCTTCGTAGCGACGTCCGGACGTCGCAACTGAGCATCATACACCAACTGTGCTAACGCTGGCGGCCGCTGACTCAACCATCGGCAACAAGGTGGCGACCGACTCACTTATAACCCTCTTGTGGCTTTCTTGCCCAAAGCCGCGCGGACTGACCCTGCGGTTAGAGGCGGCATTTCACGGACTGCGCGGCCTCTCCCGCCGGAGGTTCGAGTCCCCCCTAGGGCATTAGTGTGCATGTTGTTCTTAGCGTAAGTCAGTTTAAATTAGTTTAAGTAGTATGAAGTCTGTGGACCGATGACCTCGGCAGTTTGGTCCCTTACGAATTCACACACATCTTGCCAAATCGACACGACTCCCTGACGTCGTCGGATACGGAAGGGCGGATGAGGAAAAAATGTTCTCCGAAACGTCGCAAGAGAAGGCGCCGAACCATTTCCAGCCAAGAGGAGATGTTGCAGGCCGAAGAGGCCACCGCCGTCGACCCGAACGACGACAATGAAACCGCTACCACTGCAGGAGACAATTCGAGCACAGAGACATCGACCAGTCTGCCTGCGCCCATTTCCCACAGCACGGTGAGGACGCCGAACATTTTAATGGACTTAGCACTGCTCAGACTACATCACGAACCACTACTCCATCTTTGGAGGGCCAAATGGACGATACACCAGTGCTGCCTCCACAGCTTGGCGTGAAGAGGAGGTCGAGGAGCAGGACCCGTTACGAGATCCTGCGCCGTCGACACCGCTCCAATGATCATACTGTTCCCTGAACCCTACTTGAGAGCGTGATGACGTTCCAGCATGACGCCAACATGCACCCGCTGACACCACACTGGATCAGCCTCCATCAGTCCTCCACCAGACATGTCAGATACCAACAATCAACATCAACAACATTCATTCGCAGGTAAAAATCCACCTTATGTGGGAGATGTTCTGGGCTTCTGGTATTGATTGCGACCTGCTGCAGGAAGATCACATGGCCAGTGTCCCAGATATCAATGGCTATACCGCCCATGCTTTTGCCGGTGGTCCCATGGGCTGTGGAGTGGCCATCTACATCTGCAAAAGGATTGATTCCTGTCATCGATGTCATATTCTTTCCATCTGCATGGTGCATGGCACTCACTACCATGAGGACATGTTTCATCAGTGTCTACACCCCATCGGGCACTGACCAACGACATGAATGGGCCTGGTGTCATCTGAGGACATCTTCCCCTGTTACTGGGGCGATATGAACAATGCTTGCTGGTAGATGATTCTAATGCATTATGCACCCGGAAGATTAGGCTCCGCACTATGCTATGTGCAAGGAACTACATACAGTGTTTGGAACCTCCTGGTCCACGGTACCTGGAAAGTCCAACATGGCCACCGTTCTGACCATACCTATCTTACAATTCATTCTGCAAGCCCAGAGAAAGCATATATGGCTCATGGGATCCTACATCTGTGATACAGTACATCGATTGTAGGCCATTGGCCTCTTCTGGCCACTGAGCTTACATCTGTATGATCCTTCTTCCGCCCAACTTTTATGGCGCAGTCATGTACTTCTCATATGCACAATACGGCTTGTCGCCAGCAAACCACAACGAAATGGGCAGCCTGCAAACGGCACCTTCCCAGCTATCACTCGACACTGATAAGGTTCATGAACTTTCCACGCGAGGCAGTTAATTTGTTTAAATAATTTGTAATCCGTTTTGATCTTCTGATGATTTTACTAGGCGGCATCATCTACAAACAATCTGAATGGGCTGCTGAGATTGTCTTCGGAATAGTTTGTCTACATTAAGAACAGGGGAATGCCTATAATACTTCCTTGGGGACCCTAGCGGTCAATTACTATAAGTTGTGACTTTTATAACAGGAAATTGGGAATCCAGTCATACAACTCAGACGATACTCTGTACATACAAAATTTTATTAGGATCCTCTACCACTGTTTTACATTGAAGAGCCAAAGAAACTGGCACACCTACCTAATATCGTGTAGGCCCCGCGAGTACGCAGAAGTGTCGCAACAAGACGTGGCGTAGACTCGACTAGTGTCTGACGTAATGCTGGATGGAATTGCCAAAATGAATCCTGCAGGGCTGTCCATAAATCCGTAAGAGTACGAAGGAGTGCAAGGCAACCAAGATAAGCTCAGTAATGTTCATGTCTGAGGAGTTTGGTGACCAGCGGTAGTGTTTAAACTCAGAAAAATGTTCCTGGAACCCTCTGTGGCAATTCTGGACGTATGTGGAGGGGGGGGGGGGGCTGTCACATTGTCCTGCTAGATTTGCACAAGTCTGCCGGAATGCACGATGGACATGAATGTATGCAGATGATCAGACAGGGTGCTTACGTACGTGACACCTGTCAGAGTCGTATCTAGACGTATCATGGGTCCCATATCACTCCAACTGCACACGTTCCACATCATTATAGAGCCTCCACCAGCTTGAACAGTCCCCTGCTGACATGGAGGGTCCATGGATTTATGAGCTTGTCTCCACACCCATAAGCGTCCATCCACTTGATACAATTTCAGACGAAACTCGTCCGACCAGTCAACATGTTTCCAGTCATCAACAGCCAAGTGTCAGTAATGACGGGCCCAGGCGAGGCGTAAAGCTTTGTGTCGTGCAGTCATCATGGGTATACGAATGGACCTTCGCCTCTGAAAGCCCATATCGATGAAGTTTCGTTGAATAGTTCGCAGCTGACACTTATTGATGGCCCAGCAATGCAATCTGCAGCAATTTGCGGAAGGGTTGCACTTATGTCCCGTTAAACGATTCTCTTCACTAGTCGTCGGTTCCGTTCTTGCAGGATCCTTTCCCGGCAGCAGCGATGTCGGAGATTTGATGTTTCACCGGATTCCTGATATTCACGGTGCACTCGTAAAATGGTCGTACGGGAGAAAATCTACTTCATCACTACCTCGAAGATGCTGTGTCCCATCGCTCGTGCGCCGACTATAACACCACTTCAAACTCACTTAAATGTTGATACCCTGGCGTTGTAGCAGCAGTAACCGATCTAACAACTGCGTCAGACACTTTTTACCCCTTGTTGTCTTACATAGGCGTTGCCGACCGCATCGCCGTATTCTTCCTGTTCACACATCTCCCTACTTGAATACACAGGCGTATATCAGTTTCTTTGGTGCTTCAGTGTATTTTGAGCGTAAAGAATGAGGACATTCTGTGTAATCAAAGGCATCGCTTACAAGACGAAACTGGGTTACATCATTTATAACTAGGCACAACTTTCTTCTTTTTCAGCGCCTATATTCACAGCTGAGCAGAATCCACTCTTTGTGCATGAGTGCGTGTCCTTCCACCTTTTCTTAAAAAACGAGTGATGCTTTACCGCAGATGGAATTCTTTATTCATTCCCCTCCAGTATGTAATAAAAAGAAATGGTCTGAAATGCTACCTTTAGATATATGTTTCAATCAGTAACGACAGCCTTAGATAGAACAGTTGCAGCAACATAGATATTTTCTGTGCACTATAAGAAGAAAAGGTAGGGGATATAGGTCACGGCGTTTTGGTAAGCACAAAATTTATACAAGTGGAAAAGATTACAGTGGAACGGTTCTACTTGTAGAACTCAATTTTCATTGGGTGACAGGTACAAGAACTTCACAAGAATTCATCTGCCAGATTTCGAGTTACTGAAACACTCAGTTTACCGAAAATTGGATTGGAAGACGCAGCGTTTAGTAAAGTAATGCCTGTTCAAGAAATAGAAATAGCAATTTAAATACATGTACAGGTTAAATAAGTAACTTTTAACATTTTACTTTGTCCATGTGTTTCCTCACTTTCTTTCTTCATAATGAAGACAAAAAGGATTCCATTTACGTTTTACAAGCTTCTACTGACTCTGTCATTTCCGTACGAATTTATTCCCGTGATTTCCTCTTCAGGTTATAAAGTAATGCTGATTTTTCAGGTTCCCAATAATGGGCCTTTTAATCAATTTACATAATAACTGTAATTTGGATATTTCCTGTATTTTGTGTACTCCAGCATAAGAGAGTCTCACACCAGAATTTTTTCTCTCTTTTTGACAGAGTAAAATCTCTAGTAGTTGGTGTTCACTACCTGTTTTACATATTTTTTAAGTCAACTAGGAAGTAACTATCGACTTAGTGAACCTATTTCTCACGCGGCCGACCGCTTCTGATGATTTATCCGTACAACTGCTACATCAATCTCTTAAAATGAAGCACGCTTCCGACCGGTAAAATCCAAATAGTAGTTGTTATTCAGGGTGTTTCAAAATTACACCGACAAACTTCGAGGCGATGTAGGAGGAGTCTTGAGGAACAGAATGAGGGTAGAAACCAGTGTCCGAGAACATCGTCAGTTGAAGGCGTCGGCGTCGGCGTCTGTTATGTATGTACAATATATACAGAGTAATTCCGCGACAATGTCACAAATTTTAAGCGATTATGGAGAAAGATAATGGATCAGATTGATGTGTGGTCCCCTGGTACGGAAACGAGCGAATCGAAAGTCGTAAGCGAAAATAGTTCTCATACCACTAACAATGGAATACATGGACTGGTACTGTTGTTGTTAACACTGAAGCTAGGCAGCTTTCACGGGTGGTAGTATGACAGAAACAAGAAAAAAAATCCAGTACACTCAGGCTCTAAAATACATACCGACGGAGATATGAGCACTTGCTCATCTTCGCTACTGCGAAACACATCTCCTCTATCGTACAAGTACTCATAACTCTCAAGGAATGCATTTTAGAGCCCGTGTTTAGTCGACTTTTTTTTCTTATTTTGGTTTATAATACCACCTCTGAAATGTTAGCAACAACTCTACCGGCACACGTATTCCACTGTCAGAGATATCAGAAATATTTTCGCTTATGTCTTTAATCTCGTTCGTTTCCCGACCACGGTCCCTTGCTTCGAATTTATACATAAATCCTTCTCCATCATTCCCGAATGTTTGTAACATTATTACGGAACCACCCTGTATACACATGCATATACAGGGTGGTCCGTTGATAGTGACCGGGCCAAATATCTCACGAAATAAGCATCAAACGTAAAAACAACAAAGACGACACTCGTGTAGCTTGAAGGGAAAAACCAGATGGCGCTATGGGTGGCCCGCTAGATGGCGCTGCCATAGATCGAACGGATATCAACTGCGTTTTCTTTAAAATAGGAACCCCCATTTTTTATTACATATTCGTGTAGTACGCAAAGAAATATGAATGTTTTAGTTGGACCACTTTTTTCGCTTAGTGATAGATGGCGTTGTAATAGTCACAAGCGTATAAGTACTTGGTATCACGTAACATTCCGCCAGTGCGGACGGTATTTGCTTCGTGATAAATTACCCGCGTTAAAATGGACCGTTTACCAATTGCGGAAAAGATCGATATCGTGTTGATCTATGGCTATTGTGATCAAAATGCCCAACGAGCGTGTGCTATGTATGCTGCTGGGTATCCTGGACGACATTATCCAAGTGTCCGGACCGTTCGCCGGATAGTTACGTTATTTAAGGAAACAGGAAGTGTTCAGCCACATGTGAAACGTCAACAACGACCTGCAACAAATGATGATAACCAAGTAGGTGTTTCCGCTGCTGTCGTGGCTAATCCGCACATCAGTAGCAGACAAATTGCGTGAGAATCGGGAATCTCAAGAACGTCGGTGTTGAGAATGCTACATCAACATCGATTGCACCCGTACCATATTTCTATGAAACAGGAATTGCATAGCGACGACTTTGCACGTCGTGTACAATTCTGTCACTGGGAACAAAAGAAATTACGAGACGATGACAGATTTTTTTTTTTTTTTTTTTTTTTTTTTTTTTTTTTGCGGGTTCTATTTAGCGAGGAAACGTCATTCACCAACAGCGGTAACATAAACCGGCATAATATGCACTACTGGGCAACGAAAAATCCACGATGGCTGCGACAAGTGAAACATTAGCGACCTTGGCTGGTTAATGTATGGGGCGGCATTATGGGAGGAAGGATAATTGGCCCCCATTTTATCGATGGCAATCCAAATGGTGCAATGTATGCTGATTTCCTACGTAATGTTCTACCGATGTTACTACAAGATGTTTCACTGCATGACAGAATGGCAATGGACTTCCAACATGATAGATGTCCGGCACATAGCTCACGTGCGGTTGAAGCCGTATTGAATAGCATATTTCATGACAGGTGGATTGATCGTCGAAGCCCGTACGTTCACCGTATCTGACGTCCACGGATTTCTTTCTGTGGGAAAGTTGAAGGATATTTGCCATCGTGATCCACCGACAAAGCCTGACTACATGCGTCAGCGCATTGTCAATGCATGTGCGAACATTACGGAAGGCAAACTACTCGCTGTTGAGAGGCATGTCGTTACATGTAGTGCCAAATGCATTGAGGTTGACGGACATCACTTTTGAGCATTTATTGCATTAATGTGATACTTACAGGTAATCACACTGTAACATCATGCGTTCTCAGAAATGATAAGTTCACAAAGGTACATGTATCACATTGGAACAACCGAAATAAAATGTTCAAACGTACATACGTTCTGTATTTTAATTTGAGAACCTACCTGTTACCAACTGTTCGACTAAAATTGTGAGCCATATGTTTGTGACTATTACAGCGCCATCTATCACAAATCGAAAACAGTGGTCCAGCTAAAACATTCATATTTCTTTACGTATTACACGAATGTGTAGCCGGCCGGTGTGGCCGTGCGGTCTAGGCGCTTCAGTCTGGAACCGCGTGACCGCTCCGGTCGCAGGTTCGAATCCTGCCTCGGGCATGGATGTGTGTAATGTCCTTAGGATATGAAACTTCCTGGCAGATTAAAACTGTGTGCCCGACCGAGATTCGAACTCGGGACCTTTGCCTTTCGCGATCAAAGGCAAAGGTCCCGAGTTCGAATCTCGGTCGGGCACACAGTTTTAATCTGCCAGGAAGTTTCATATCAGCGCACACTCCGCTGCAGAGTGAAAATCTCATTCTGGGACCTTAGGATAGTTAGGTTTAAGTAGTTCTAAGTTCTAGGGGACTGATGACCACAGCAGTTAAGTCCCGTAGTGCTCAGAACCATTTGAACACGAATATGTAATAAAAAATGGGGGTTCCTGTTTTTAAAAAACGCAGTTGATATCCGTTTGACCTATAGCAGCGCCATCTAGCGGGCCAATCATAACGCCATCTGGTTTACCCCTTCAAGCTAGAGAAGTTTCGTTCTTTGTAGTTTTTTTCGTTTGACGCTTATTTCGTGAGATATTTGGCCCGGTCACGATCAATGGATCACCAAGTAAAGGCGCCGGCACCTGTAACTTCGAAGCTCTGTTGCTTCGTTGGATGACGTTTCCGGAAATGGGTTCCTACCTTTATTTCGTTCCTCAAGACCCTTTTACGTACCCTCGCAGTTTGTCGATGTAAATTTGAAACATCCTGCATAACAGCTGCTGTGGACGGTGGCCATTCAAAAATGCATACTATTAATGCCATCTGATTTTCACGGCTCCACTTCATACGAACTGCACATCATATCCGACATTAAGCCTACATATCCCAGAGCAAACTGAGAGGTAAGGGAGTGACGAACGAGTGCACCTTGAGAGTGGTGGGATATCTTTGCGTTTAAAGTCTTTCATTTTATGACAAAGAGCGATCAAATGGTTCAAATGTCTCTAAGCAATATGGGACTTAACATCTATGGTCATCAGTACCCTAGAACTGAGAACTACTTAAACCTAACTAATCTAAGGACATCACACAACACCCAGTCATCACGAGGCAGAGAAAATCTCGGACCCCGTCGGGAATCGAACCCGGGAACCCGGGCGCGGGAAGCTAGAAGGCTACCACACGACCACGAGCTGCAGACTAAAGAGCGATCAGGACTGTGGTGTATCTGCGTATCCACATTTAGTTACACAGTGCAAACGGTGCAGTCCACACTGAATTGAAACAATGATACGATACGTTGATACGCATTTAGTGTGGTCCCGCCTGCAGTGACGGACGGAGCACACTGGATTCGCCTTCGGAAGGACAGGGGTTATAATTCCATTTAGATTTAGGTTTTCCGTCGTTTGCTGAAATCGCAAGCGGCAAATACCTTGTGGTTTATTTGAAAAGGACGCACCCAATTTCAATCTCACTCCGAGCTTGTGATCCGTCTCTAATGATTTGGTCGTCGATGGGATGTTAAACTCTTACCTTCCTTCCTCCTTCGTGCCTGAAGTGTGCCACAAGCTTTGTTTATTAGCTACCGACATAATAGAAATTCTTACCTTAAGTAAATGACGAAGTAATCTGCCTTCTTAGCATTACAGCCCGAGATGTATTTTGGCCTCCTAATCAATCCGCTTCCATTCATTTCAATTCTCTGCTGTTCTCTTCCATTCTCGGATCTCCATCTTTGTAAACTCAGTCGTCACTTTGTCCACCCATCATACCCTAGTTTGCCTGTTCCTTCTGCCAAAATATAGTCTTCCTTTTACCATCTCTCAGATCTCCTGTCACCTACCATGCTTCCAAAATACCCTAAGCAGCATATTCTCTGCAATTTGATAAATTTAACTATAATCCTCTTTTGTATCTGTTGCTTTATATAGTATATGGTTATATCTCAAATGCAAAGACGCTACCATCCTCCCATTTCTAGCAGAATTTTTCGTTCAACTGTTCTTAGGTGAAACGTCCTGGCAGATTAAAACTGTGTGCCGGACCGAGACTCGATATCGGGAACTTTGCCTTTCGCGGGCAAATGCTGTACCAACTTAGCTACTCAAGCACAACTCACGACCCGTCCACACAGCTCTGCTCTTATGTGGTTTGTATCCACAGCTGTCAATGTGTACATTTTGCCCCTATATAAAAACTGCCCATATAAGTGAATAATTTACTTTTAACTTAGTTGATCTTGTAATTCAACAGTATTTAAGTATGCTGTCCAACACAACTAAGGGATCACCTTTCTGTAAACCTCGAAAATTATTTCCCATTTTGATATATACGTTTGAAATTTCGCTCAAAGGTACCTAAGACCTGCTTCTGTAGACTCCGTTCGAACAGGCTTTGCAAGGCCCAAGGTAACCGACCGGCCGCCGTGTCATCCTCAGCCCACAGGCGTCACTGGTTGCAGATATGGAGAGATATGTGGCCAGCACACCGTTCTCCCGGCCATATGTCAGTTTACGAGACCGGAGCCGCTACTTCTCAATCAAGTAGCTTCTCAGTTTGGTTCACAAGGGATGAGTGCACGCCACTTGCCAACAGTGCTCGGCATACCGGATGGTCACCCATCCAAGAGCGAACCCAGCCCGACAGCGCTTACCTTCGGTGATCTGACGGGAACCGGTAGTACCACTGCCACAAGATTGTTGGCTAAACCTTCCTCTGTAGTATTGCTACAGCGTGGTGGCCTCTGACGTCATTCTCGCGTCGCTTCAAACAGTATGGTGTCGACATCAGCGAAATAAAGGCCAGGGCGCAGAAGTTCATGTGAGATGTAAGATGGGTTAATGATGTTACATTGGTACCAAATTTCACCACAACTCTGCCCAACACTACCGTGGAAGTGTCATGTGATGGGAAGGCCGTCGCACCCCACCGTCTCCCAACATTTTACCCCTTATTTTTACGCCTCCGCAATTGGGGTTAGAACCGCGACGCCCAGTGTAGAAATCACGCGGTTTTCTTATGTGTGGCCGAGGAAAACTTTTTTCAAACATACCGTTTATGCAAAAAGGCTTCAGGGGTTGGCGTGAAGCTCGTCAATGCAAGTTTCACCACAATTCTGCCCAACACTACCATGGAAGTGTCATGTGATGGGAAGGCCGTCGCACCCCACCGTCTCCCAACATTTTACCCCTTCTTTTTACGCCTCCGCAATTGGGGTTAGAACCGCGACGCCCAGTGTAGAAATCACGCGGTTTTCTAATGTGTGGCCGAGGACAACTTTTTTCAAACACACCGTTTTTCTAAAAAGGCTTCAGGGGTCGGCGTGAAGCTCGTCAATGAAACCACCCACATATTTTGCCATCGAAAAAGGTAGTTCGCAATGCTATGAGCAACAGGACGACGTTCTTGACAAACTTTGACACTGCTGACACCCCACTGACGCTTCAAACCTTCTCTAACGTCATCGTGAGCAAGTAGCACCATAGAACGTGATCGCACCCCTTTGAGATGCAATCTGAACGCGAATTTTGCTATGATGTACGGTGTGGAACCACAAGAAGCAATTTAAATCCAATCGAGAAAATCTGAACGTCATCAGATGCAGGGTACTTATGCTTCTTCGGCCATCTCGGTTTGCACCCTCCTGTGGCATTATCACGGAGTAGATACGGTAATCCCTACGGTTATTACCGTATATAAGATTACTTAATAGCGTAAGCTAAGCTAAAGAATAAATTAGTTTTTACTGTCTTGGGAAATATGTAGTCAAAGCTTTCCAATTAATTGATGCAATCCGCATGAAATAGAACTAATGGTTTGATTCTTACGCCATTTTAAAAATGCTGGAGCAGAGGAATTCAAGGGGGTGTTGGGCAGCATTTTTTATCATTTTATGGAAGGTGAGAGGCGAAGCAGCTAGGCGAGCGGCGAGAACGCTGATGTATCTTATGGTCAGCGTGACTTCTAGAACCTTCCGGAAGTTTGTCGTAAAGATACCCGTCCGGCGAAAGGAAAAGTAAGATGCAATTTGAACTGACGTATTCTCCTTGGGCTCATAACAATTAACTCGCCCCTGTGCCTGAAGTGAGGATACACGAAATTGTACACCAGTAAAGATATTGTTTGGATAATAAACACACGAACTGAAATTCTTGTAATAGTCGATTCTATCAAAAATATTTTGATTAATATTACTATCAAAACTGATGTACCTGACAACACAAACGAAAAACGGTTACTTTTAGGTCTAACCACCCCATGATTGGAAGAGATAGTGACGAGTTTAGGCAGAAAGTTGCTTACGACGCCAAGGGGGCAGGGGGGGGGGGGAGGTTCGACATCCAGAAGCCCAGTCTATTTCTACATCTACATTTCCATACTGCAGTTCACAATTAATTGCCTGGTAGAGAGTTCATTGAACCACCTTCCATATCTCTAGATTTCCAGAAGTCTTTAAACACCGTTGCTTACAAGATTCTTCCAATCAAATAGCCTTGCTGTGGAGTATCTATTCAGTTGTGCTATTGGATCTGATTTTTACTCAGAGAGGTCACAGTGCGTGGTAATGGATGAAAAATCATCGAGTAACGCAGAATTGATATACGGCGGTCCACAAGGAAGTTTTGTAGACCCTCTGCTGTTCCTAATCAACATAAAAGATTTAGGAGATAATATGAGCAGCCATCTTAGACTGCATATGATGCTGTCATTCACCGTGTAGTAGAATCATCAGAATATCAAAACCAATTGCTGAACGACTGAGACACGATATCTGATTGATGCGAAAAGTGTCAATTGTCTCTCAGTAAGGAGAAGTGTGAGGTCATCCACAAGATTACAGAAAGAAACCTTTTAAATTTCGATTACACGGTAAATCATAAATATTTAAATTCTGTCAATTTCACTAAATATCGAGGAATCACCATCATAAAATAAGAGAAATCACAAAGATTACAGAAAGAAACCTTTTAAATTTCGATTACACGGTAAATCATAAATATTTAAATTCTGTCAATTTCACTAAATACCGAGGAATCACCATCATAAAATAAGAGAAATCACAGCTCGGACAGAAAAATTGAAGGGTCCATTCTTCCCACGCGCTGTCTCAGAGTGCAGTGGTAGGGAAATAGCCCGAAGGCGGTTCGAAGACCCCTCTGCCAGGCACTTAAGTGTTAACTGCAGAGTAGTAATTATATATAGATGTAGACCGTACCGCTCCCGTACAGCGCGCGAGAAAAATGAACACTTAACTCTTACTGTGCGATTTCTCTTATTTTATTACGATGATAATTTCTGCCTAAACAGGTGGGTGCCAACAAAATATTTTCGCATTCGGAGGAAAAAGTTTGTAACTTAAATTTCATGAAAAGATTCTGCCGTAACGAAAAACGCCTAAGTTTTAATGATTGCCACCCAGCTCCAGCATCACATGCGTGATACTCTCACCTCTACTTCAAAGTTATACAAAAAGAGCTCCTCTTCTTTGAACTTTTTTGATGTCGTCCGTCAATCCTTTGTGATGCTGAAATAGTAGTTTAATAGATGTTTCCAACTGAAATATGTACACAGGAAATGACTTTGATGAACAAGAGTTTTACTTTGAATTGTGACCATATTTACAAACTTAGACGTGATCCTTTATTGCATCATTCATTTCCTCTTTTATGGTAATTGGGGCTATGCTAACTACCCTGATGAAGATATAATATATGATTAGATAATCGTATTTAGTCAGCTTAAACAGCTGGCACGGCAGCACTGCGTGTTCGGCCAGGGACATGGTAATCCCCAGTAATTAAAAAGAAAAGGACAGTATGAAATCTGAAAGATATCATGCGGTATCCACGCAGTACCAAAGAATACAAAAGACGAAAGAAACATATCGATAGAAAAAGACAAAAAAAGTTGGTAAAGTGCTTCCCCTCGAACGGCTAAGGTCCGAGGTTAGAGTCCAGACCCGGCGCACAGTTTTAATCTGCTGCAAATATCTGATTGGATAAGCTAAGTCTCCGCAATATTCTTTGTTCCAGAAGTGCCGGTCCCGCAAGGTATGCGGGAGAACTTGCATAAGTTTCGAAGGTTGGAGCTGAGGCATGGAGGAAATGAAGCTGCGAGGACGGGTCATGAGTCGTGCGTGGATAGTTCAGTCGGTAGGGCGCCTGTCATCGAATGACGAGGGTACCAGTTTCCTGACCGGTACAGTTTTAACCGGCCAGGATGTTTAAAATCAGCGTACACTCCACTGCAGTGTGAAAATTCATTCTTGAAGTTCTCCAGCGTTGTTTAGATGATCGCGGATGGCCACATTGTTGCGATTGAGTGAGTAAACCTTATAGGCATGGAGAATATTTCGGTGAATGGGGCTAGCCAGTACTTCAATATCCCATATAGAGTAATATTTTGGACAGGTGGCGCTTAATGTGAGTGAGTGATCCTCGCCTGAGTGTTTCATGTCCCAGTGGTTTCCCGAGTTGATAGAGTGTACGTTGGGAAGACGATTACTTTGAATTAGAGGCTCCCATGAGAGCTCATTGAATTCTGGTGTTGTGTAGATATCGCTTAGATTACGCTGGCTTCATTGGAAAACACGGGGCCTCAACAAGATTGTCTTTTTCTTCTAGATTACTTTGGTATTTATTTACTAGTCGCCAAGTGTTACCAGAAGGAGCACAAAGTCAGAGGAGCTCGTGTAGTGAAAGCGAATCATGTGGGTTTTACAGGTTGCAGTGTCGTTGAGCCACGGCGGCTCAGATATCTTTTTCATAGAGACGTTGTATTTGTACTTCTCACCTAACTGCTACGAACCGATGGCAAATTAGGGAATGAGCAAGTAAGTTGCAAATGGTGGGTGATCTAGGGAGTCTTTCCAGCCCCTCCATCACTGTCCCATGTCTCCTCAGCCTAGTATCACACTGACTACCGGGGGTTTCTTCCGGAGGTAGCAGGTAGCAGGCAGCTGGGGCAATGGGTTGACGCAACACCGCCTCAAAGGAAGGCCTCGACGCTTGTTCGTGACGTCAGGTCAGCCAGGCACAGCGAACGCCAGGTCTGTTGCAGGCAGAGACGCCTGGGCGTGCTTATCATTATAAATCTCTTCTTTTTGGACAAATTGTTTGGTATTGTTTTGTATTCTGCAGTTTTATTTAGATGGAAGATTTTCTTACTATCGTAAAGTGACAAATGAAGATTATAGTTCTGTATTACTGAATCCTGTCGAAACAAACGTAGGTCAATATGAGAAGATGCTTTGCCCCATTGCAAGCTTCGGAAAAATTTTACATTCAAGTAACTATATTTACTTGATCCATTTTGCTATCGAAACTTACCCCAACCCTCTTACAATTAACTCGTTTCTTTTGTTTATTTATTTATTTATTTATATTCGTTTGACATCGTCACTGGAAATGTGAACTAATTTACATGTGTAAATGTCCAACTGTTGCCAGTCATTAGATTACAGTCGTTTTCAACGAAAGGAATTCCAAACAGGGCTCTGAGCACTGTGGGACTTAACTTCTACGGTCATCAGTCCCCTAGAACTTAGAACTACTTAAACCTAACTAACCTAAGGACATCACATACATCCATGCCCGAGGCAGAATTCGAACCTGCGACCGCAGCCGTCGCGCGGTTCCAGACTGAAGCGCCTAGAACCGCTCGGCCACTCCGGCCGGCAAATGCTTCTAAACAGGAAACAAAAGAGCTTCATACATCGAAAATACAGCGGAGCTATAAATTTTTTAAACATTCACATTAGAAAAGATAAATATTCCCCTCTTGGAACTGAAAGGAGAAACTTTATAAGATAAAAAAAATTATTTGATAAAACAAGTACCCCTCTTTTGCCTCTTCTTCTGTCCCCCACCCCTCCCCCAACGTGTACAATCGCAAGATATTTCATTAACATTCAGTGCTCCTCACCCCACAGTCAACCAAGATACCTAAAGAAGAGTACCAATATGTTCACAGTTCCTTGTAAAAGCAACCCAGTACAAACGTAACTACCTCAGATTTACAAATAAGGTAAAGAAGCACGAATTCTGTTGCTGCTGGACCATGAAGTTGTTTTCGTATGTCAATCCTTAAAACAGATGGAAATTTAAGTTCAGGAGTACACTATTTGTTAAGAAGTGTAATGAATTGCACAATTAATTGATTTGCAGAAATCTCTCAGAACAATGTGTATTGGTCAACTACCGCCAATAGTTTCACATTTTCCAGTGTCAGAGGGAGAGAGACGCCACCATTATGAGTATGCCTGCAACAGACATGGCGTTCGCCGTGCCTGGCTGACGTGACGTCACCAACAAGCGCCGAGGCCTTCCTTTCAGTCGGTGTTGGTTGACCACCCTCCACCTCCTAGTGCCGCGGGGAACGGAAGGCTGCACTCTACCTGCAATCACGGGTTTTGTGCCACAAATTTTATCCTTATGTTTGCAAAATAGGCTCTAAGACGCAGCGTCATATTGGTCTCACTGGTTAATAGGATAGCAAGATAACTATAGCTCCTGATAATTTAAAACAATTTTTAGAGGCTTTCAGGTAGTGTGGCGTTTCCTGGCCATGTAATTGGACATTACTATATACAATCATGCTCATAAATTAAAGATAATGCTGATACATGGTGAAACAACGCTCTGGTGGGCGATTCGCGGGCTTAAATCATCTCGGGGTGTGACCATGTGGTGCTTTTGACCTGCGGTCGTCGCACGGTGGCGCTGTCAGCAGTCCACATACGCAGAGGTGTGTTGGTGCATGTTCAAAAGGTTCAAATGGCTCTGAGCACTATGGGACTCAACTCCTGCGGTCATTAGTTCCCTAGAACTTAGAACTACTTAAACCTAACTAACCTAAGGACAGCACACACATCCATGCCCGAGGCAGGATTCGAACCTGCGACCGTAGCAGTCTGTTGGTGCATGTCAGTACGGTGCAGCGAGTAAGTGTGAAGACGTTTTCAGAGGTGCTAATGGTGACTGTGTGTTGAAAATGGCTCAAATAACACATATCGATGACGTTATGAGGGGCGACTGGAGGCTGGTCAAACACAGCAGGTCGTACCATGGGCCCTCCGTGTGCCACAAAGTGTGATCTCAAGATTATGGAAACGATTCCAGCAGACAGGAAACGAGTGCAGGCGCTACAGTACGGGACGTGCACAGTGTACTACACCACAAGAAGACCGATATCCCACCATTAGTGCCCGCAGACAGCCACGTAGTACTGCATGTAGCCTTGCTCGGGACCTTACCGCAGCCACTGGAACAGTTGTCTCCAGACACACAGTCTACAGACGACTCAACAGACATGGTTTATTCGCCCGGAGACCTGCAAGGAGCATTCTACTGACCTCTGGTCACAGGAGAGTCCGTAAGGCCTGATGTCAAGAACATAGTACATGGTCAATGGAACAGTGATCCCAGGTTATGTTAACGGACGAGTCCAGGTATAGTCTGAACTGTGATTCTCGCCGGGTTTTCATCTGGCGTGAACCAGGAACCTGTTAACCCCAACCCCTTAATGTCCTTGAAAGGGACCTGTATGGCGGTCGTGGTTTGATGGTGTGGGGTGAGATTATGACTGGTGCACGTACACACCTGCATGTCTTTGATAGAGGAACTGTAACAGGCCAGGTGTATTGGGAGGTCATTTTGCACCAGTATGTCCGCCTTTTCAGGGGTGCTGTGGGTCCCACCTTCCTCCTGACGGATGATAACGTGCGGCCCCACCGTGCTGCCATCGTGGAGGAGTACCTTGAAACAGAAGATATCAGGCGAATGGAGTGGCATGCGTGTTCTCCAGACCTACACCCCATCGCGTACGTTTGGGATGCTCTCGGTCGACGTATCGCTACGCCTCTTAAAACCCCTACGACACTTCAGAAGCTCCGACAGGTACTGGTGCAAGAATGGGAGGCTATACCCCAGAAGCTGCTCGACCACCTGATCCAGAGTATGCCAACCCGTTGTGCGCCCTGTGTACGTGAGCATGCTGATCATATCCCACACTGATATCGGGGCACATGCGCAGGAAACAGTGGCGATTTGTAGCACATGGTTTGGGGGCGGTTTTCTCAACTATCACCAATACCGTAGACTTACAGGCCAGTGTCGTGTGTGTTCCCTATGTGTCTATGCTATTAGCGCCAGTCTGGGTAGTGCCACGTAGTGTGGCACCACATTCTGCAATTATCCTTAATTTATAAGCATGAGTGTATTTTAATGTACAATGAATCCAAACTTTACTCCTTCTCTTATTTAACATATTTCGTTAAGTATGTTTATACAGGGTGACAAATAACTCAGAATATATCCAAAATGAGTAAATACATCGTGGCGCGGTTTTCGCTGTTTTATAGTTTGCAAACACCACAGAGACTTAGAAAAGGTACGCCGTTTGCGCTCCAACACTTTGTACAAAAGGCGTAAGGACTAGAGACGAAAATCCGTTCATTGGAACGTATTTGAGTGTATAGTACTGTTTCACTTTACATTTCATCAAATATTGTCGCATTAGCATGTTTTTGCTATTCACACATCATTTAAAATTGTCGCTAAATACTAAAATATTCTCGTGTAGTGCAGGAGCTGACGACATACTGCTTACGAATACATTATTGTAATTGGAAAAGTTAGCAGTCTAAAGACGGCCATGATAGCCCGTAAGCGATAATGGCATAAAATATATCTTTTTAATAGTATTTGTGGCTGGACGCGCTCTTCGCCAACAATACCATCTGTGCCATCCTTGATAGATTTCCCTGTCACTTATAGTGGTTGAAGTTGATACTTGCAGGTGTGGAGGCTCTGTTGCTTTCGCAAGTTTATAAACGCGAATGTCTGTGTTGCTACACTGAGACTTCTATATTTAAACTCGTGGGATGTGCATACACTGCCTACGGAACAGGAGCCCCGATCTCATGTTTGAAAAACTGCTGTGTCAGTGCACATCATTATCCTTCAAAACTCCGAAATCATTTCCATTTTTTCGACATTACTCGCAGATATGGGCAAGCGAACAATAAACACAAAAGCTCGTTCTCCTCCGTCGCCGTATCGGAAGCTGAATATTCATCAGCGTTGCAGCCGGGCCGCGGTGTGAGCGGGGATCCTGCATTGTCTCCCGGAGGCACGAACTGGGTCAAGAGAAAGCTCTCGCACGATCACTTACAGTTCCAGCGCGAGCGCGGCCGGGCAGGCCGATATTTAACATGTAACGCAAATTTGGAGCGCTCCGGCGACCTGCGGCCGAACGTGGAGTGCACGGCGCACAGCGGCACGCCCACCGACGCAGTTTTTACTAATAGTCGGCAGCGCGGTGGTTATCCGGCCAAATGTATGCTGTGCGCCGTCATGGCTTCTCTAGAAACTGCATCATTATATTTAAAATATACGGCCCTGGAGGTCGAACTAGATGTAATATCTCACTCTACAATCTGCAAGAATATATGTTGCAGACACTTTGATGCCACAACTCGACCTGGAAAGTTACCTGTCCTGCGTAGTGCACATGGATGGCTGAGCATGAACTGCGGTACCGGAAATTGTCAATTATGTCACTAATACTAAAAGTGCTTACAGATGAAAGTAATACTTTAAATGATAAGCAGTACTTCTTTGAGGAAGCCTTCTGGGACTAGAGCGCTACAGTACATTTGCATTTTTATTGCCCTTTTTGTTTCAGAAATTTGTCGTCATAAATCGATCGCTGAGAAACGTAATGTAAGAAAACTTAGAACAATATCTTCAGTTGTCTATCTGTAAAGGACAATGAAATGAAAACTAGAGAAAACGAAAAAAGTAAGTAATCTTTTTATTACTCCAAAAATAATTACTATTAGTTTTAATACATTTGTTCCAGTGTAAGACAAGACGGTCAGTGCCTTCATGGAAAACTGTATCCGGTTAGCTGTGGGACGATAACTTTACACAGGCATGCACCTCTTCGTCCGGTGATATATCGAAGGCCACACATGTCTTCCTCAGGGCTCCAAAAATACAGAAATCGCTTAGGGAGAGATCGGGACTGTATAGAGGATGTGAAAGGGCTTCCCATAAAAATTTCTGCAGCATGGTAGAAACAATTTTGGCAACACGTGGGCGCGTTTCGAGTACGTTGCAAAAGTTTCGCTGGGAAACTCTGACACATTGTCCACACAGTCCCGATCTCTCCCCGTGCTATTTCCGTACTTTTGGAGGCCTGAAAAGACTTTCGTGGCCGTAAATATGCTTCGGATGAAAATTGCACGTCTGGGTACAATATTGGTTCCTCAGGAAAAGAGAACAGTTTTCCATGAAGACAATTACCGTAGGACAGATGTATCAACAGTTATTGCGAATATTCTTGAAATAATAAAGCAGTTTACTTGATTTTCTTAATCTGTCATGTTTTCGTTTGACTTCCCCCAAATATATTTAGAAATGAATGAATTTCGAGAGAAATGTTTTCTTACTTAACCGTATCACCCCATTTTCTTGCATACAAAGAAGAAAATCGGGCATGCTGAACTATGAAAACATTAACCGAACTCTTCGAAACTGCCACTGGAGTGTTATATTCCTGCGGAATAGGTTGGTTAAAATTTCATTCTTAGGTGAAATTATTCCAATGCAGATAAAAAGCTATCCCCACAGATGAAGACTGGCGTGAATACATGCAGGCTTTGGGCGTGTCTAATGTTACTGGAACTTTGAAGATGGAGACCGTATCAGAGGATGTCAAAGGATGTGCGTGCGCGTGTGTAGCATATTACCATCTTTCAGACTATGAGAAAGGTCGAATCCTGGACATGAGTGACACTGGAACATTAAAACGCGCGCACTCTGGTTGTAGTGCAAAGTGTAATGACTACACAACAACTAGTGATGAGATGGACACAGACCAGAAGGAGGGGACACTATTTTTTCCGGAATGACTTCACCACGAGAAGGTCGTAGAACTGTTCGACTGAATCTGAAGAATTCACCGCTGAAAATAGTTGAAAAAGTAGCAGAGGCCTCAACGAACCAGTTTTTTTGGAATCTGTGTTAAGTTCTCTAGTTGCCACGCTTCATTTGCGGCTGACAGCTTACCAGAAGCTAGAGAGAATTGCATAGCTTAGAGTAAAATTCAAGTGGGGCATTCAGGGGTATTCTGTGGCGTACAGAGATGAGTCTCGCTTCTGTTCAGGCTGCCAGATAGACGCAAATGTGTCCGCAGATGATCTGGTGAAATGACTCAGTGGCGTTTCTAGAGACCCATACCTCTCCAACTCTTGGAATCGTGGTATGAGGAGCTATTGGATAGAGCAACTTGATTAATTTGGTTCTTGTTGAAGCAGACCGATTGATCGCAAGTAGTTGCCAAAAATGTGAAACGTTGTTATAATACCCACCCTGATCAAGGTACCAAATGTCATATTTCAGCAGGATAAAGTAAGACCCTACAGTGCAGTTCACACCGTAACATGGTCTGCTCAGTCCCCTGATTTGTTGTCCATGGATGCTATGAGAAAACGTACATTTTAATGCCAGCCTCCTGCCGCAAATCACCATGAACTGACACAGTATGTTTTTCAAGCATGTGTTCAGTGTGTGTTTCAAGCATTACTCAAGATAACATTTGTAGTTTGTTACCATACCCCAACGAATAAAATAGCATATTCGTACCAACGGGAGTCACACCACATACTGATGTTGATGATGGTCGTACATTCCAAATGGAACAAAGGTAATTGAGATCTGTTATTCATTAAAAGAATTCGCAATTGCAAATAAGTGCAACCATCAGCTGTAGAATGGAATGACGACAATGAAAATCTGTGGAGGACCGGGACTCGAACCCAGATATCCCGCTTATCGACATGTATGCATGTCCAAAGGAACTTGGCATCTTTGCATCGTAATCAGAATAACACGAGTTCTGCAATATCGTAATTATCTGCCGATACCGGGTAAGCGACTTTCAGGTACACCGTCTGACCTGTGCGGGAATATACATAGTGGATGTACGAGTACAGGTCGCAGACGCATACTTGGCGACATATGGAAGTTTGGGTCAGGCCGTGAGTCGTGCACGGATAGCCAAATGATATGCAGGCGCGGTAGCTAAGCGTGTTCGGTGAGAGGGCTGGCTGCCCTCTGTAATAACGAACTGGAACGGGTATCTTGTGACGTCCGCCTCGACAAAAGTCAACGAACGATAACGAAGGAAACTACAAAAAAGGGGGAAAAAAGGTAAGGAGACCGCTCGCAATAAACGGAAAATCTGGGAATATAAGTCCCAGTCCAGCACAATTTTCACTGTCGTCATTCGGTTCTACAGCTGATGGTTGTCCTTATTCGCAATTGCGAATTCGTTTAATGTATTTTATAACGACTGTATTCGTCGCAGTGCCTGTTCCTTTGGACACGCATGCATTGTAATCAGAATAACACAGGCATTCCAATATCGGAAGATCTGTTAGCTGATGAACATCTCCACAAAGTTAGATAAATATCGTCCTGATTCATGGTTACATTTTACATATCCTTCCGCTTACGATACTATAATACTATATGCATCCAAAATCTGCAAGCTGCCTACGATGTTTTGCGGAAGGCGTTTGAAGTGCCACTGTAAGTTCACGCATTTCCGTCCTTCTAACGAGTGGTATGTGGGAAAAACTGCTAAAAAAGCCTTTGAATGAGCTCTAATTTGTCCAATATCACCATCTTGGGTTTTTTCACGAGATGTTTGCAAGGGAAGGAAGTATGTACCCCGACTCTTCTTGATACGTACGCTCTCGTAATTTTAACAGTAAGCCTCTGCGTCATACACAACGCTGCTTTAATAGGGTTTGCCATTGAAGTTTGATTGGCGTATAAGAGACGCTGTCATTCTCACTAAAGTAACGCATAATAAAACATGCAGCTCCTCTTGTGATATTGTTTATCTCCTCTATTAATTATGTCTGGTAAGGATTCCATATTGGCGAGTAGCAGTCGACAGGGTGGAATGATGGCCTTCTAAGCTACTTTCTTCGAGATTGAATTGCACTTCCTTGCGATTCTTCCTGTGAATCTCGGTTCGCTGTCTCTCTTTCCCCACGCTAATAACCTCGCAGCTGAGCGCGCCTTAAGCCCACTGTATTCCCCCCCCCCCCCCCCCAAAGTACTCTCACGTGTTCCCTCCACCTTAAGTTGAGCCGTACGCATACTCAGAGGAAGTTTGTTGTTAGTTCTATTTCCATTATTTGTCAACAGCATAATCGAAAATGCTGAATATTTTTTGTGCTCATGCACCATACATTACTCTTGTTTATGATGAAGATCTTCCAGCAATTCGCTAAAATTTTCTGCTGTTGCGGATTTCCTATATTTGCAGCTAGATACAACAGCATCATCCTCGAAAAGTCTCTTGCAGTTTTCAACGTTATTCACCAGATCTCCTACACCGCAAGCAGTAAGAGCCGTATAACACTCTCGAGGAAAACGCCCGAAGTGTTTCTATTTAGCTAATGCTTAAGAATGATGTTTGGAGTTCTTCTGTAGAGTGAAAGTGGATTATTTGTTAAATTTAGTTTTTTTTAATTTTGTGCCGTAAAATAGGTATGGGCGAGTGACAGAATGAGCTTACTACTAATTTGAGCTCAACGAAAAATTCTGCGATTATTTATATCATAGCTTCATATTGTTACAGCAGCTACAGGTATATTTTAAAGCCATGACTTGCCATGAGGGGCAACAAAATAGAGCGTACGATATCGTCGACGTAGCGCTGTGCTGTAAGGGCTCCCGGATGACAACCAGATGGGTTCTGCTATGAAATGAATGTGCACCCCAGACCACTACTCCTGCTTGTCGGGCCGCATGGAGGGCGACAGTCACGTTGGTATCCCACCGCTGTCCGGTGCATCCCCAAACACGTCTTTTCTGGTCACCGGGACTCAGCTAGAAGAGAGACCCATGACTGAAACCAATTATATTCTAGTCCACGAGGTTCCGCGCCAAAGATGTGTCTCGAGACTCCTCGGACCGTGCTTGGATACCACCGTGACTGTCGTTCGCCGTATGACCTGACAACCAGTTGCGATGGTCTGGGATGCCAATTCATTTCGTAGCAGGACGTCTTTAGTTGTCACACACGGCACCCTTACAGCATAGTGCTACGTCAACGGTATTCTACGTCCCATTTTGTTGCCCTTCATGGCAAGCCAGCTCGGGCATACACTTGAGCAAGATAAGCCCATCTACATAGGGCGAGAGTTTCTAGTGCTTGTCTTCGTGCTCACCAGGTCATACATTGGCTAGAAAGGTCGCCGGATCTCTTCCCGAATTGTGAACGTTAAGAGCAATATGAACAGGGCCTCCAACCAACGAGGGATTTTGACGATGTAACGCACCAATTGGACAGAATTTGGCACGACATCCCTCAGGAGGACATCCAACAACCCTCTCAGTCAGTGCCAAGTCGAATAACTTCTTGCAAGCTTGCTTAAAGGTCAGAGGTGGTGTGTTACTGACTCGCTCAGTTTGTGCACTTTTCTCGAAGAAAACAATTTTTTCTGAATTTTGTAACCATTGGTTCGTCTGTGCATGTACATGACATCTACCGATTACCGGACGGCTCCTCCTCCCGCCCCCCCCCCCCTCCCCCCCGTTGGAGGTTCGAGTCCTCCCTAGGGCATGGGTTGTTTGTCGTCCTTAGCGCGTAAGTTAGTTTAAGTTAGATTAAATAGTGTTTAAGCTTAGGGACCGATGACCTCAGCGGTTTGGTCCCATAAGACCTTACCACCAATTTCTAATTTTTTTTTCTACCGATTACCGTCCCTCCCGCACAATTCCTTCGTCGTGCGTCCCCTTGTTTCAAATGTAATGCTGCATTTACTTGTTTCTGAATATAAGTACAGGGTCGGCCGTGTTTACGTCGACCGGTCATCGCACCGCTCTGAAGTCAGCCGAGTACAGGAATTCTAGACTGGCCGCACTGGGCGCATCGCTCGCTCCGGAATTTCATCACTCACCACAAACCGATGGGCTGCGCTACAAAAGTGTACGGCACAAATTGGAGTCACATTTCTCAACCGTAAACGAAGAAATTACTTTATTTGAACATGGATTGGAAACGCTTTATTTCCATATTACAACTCACTTTATCCAACTCATTAATCATGGGAAATACATACGAACTGAATGCACCAGCATACCACGTGCAACTCTTTCTTACAGGAGGTGTTCGATATGCCCTCCGTGGGGATTGGTACATGCATCAACCCGCCGTCGTAGTGAATCTGGTATGCACTGATGCATCCCTGAAGCATTGCGTATGGTTTTAAGCCTTCAGTAATACGGGCATGGAGACTCTGAACATCTTGTACTGGAGTTCCATAAACAAGAGCTTTCAAATGTCTCCACAAATAAAAGCCCAGTGGGTTTAGGTCCGTAGAGCGTAGAAGCCAGGCAATTGGTCAAGCTCTGCCTGTCCATCTGTCACCGAATGTCTTTTAGAAGCCGACGAACATTAACACTAAAATGAGGAAGTGCTCCACCTTCCATGAAGTACATGTTTCGTCGAACAGAATGATTCAGATGGCTTTAAAGATTATGGGACTTAACATCTGAGGTCATCAGTCCCCTAGACTTAGAACTACTTAAACCTAACTAACCTAAGGATATCACACACATCCATGCCCGAGGCCGGATTCGAACCTACGACGGTAGCAGCAGCACGGTTCAGGACTGAAGCACCTAGAACCGCTCGGCCACAGCGGCCGGCTCGTCGAACAGCTAAACACACACTTGCTAACAGATCAAGTAGAACATTCTCTACGAAAGTGTGATAACTTTGTCCGCTGAGTTTGGGTGGCAGAAAGTGAGGCCCTAGCAATCAGTCACCAACAGTGCTGGCCCAAACATTCACAGAGAGTGTTAGTTGATGAGTTTCTTCAACAGATACATGAGGACTGACGTCTACCCATATGTGCCGATTGTGTAAATTTACAATCTGATCTCGTTGTACCTCGTTAGAGAACATGAATTGTAACATAGAAACAGAGCGTTTCCAGACCCATGTTCATATGACACAATTCCTTCGTCTACGTGTGAGGAATGTGTTGCAATTTGTGCCGTATATTTTTGTTATAGCCTGTATATGTCGCTGCCAATGGTCACGCGCCCAACTAGCTGACAGTATTCACCTGCGCCTCTGCGCCTCCTTAAAAGAGTCTGGGCAGAAGACGAACACTGGAAGACTGCCATCGAAGAGTCATAGAGATAGCAAGTCCACATCTGTGCCACTCTCATCAGTAACAAGAAGCTACGAATTAATGACCCAGTCGAATTTCAATAATGGCCACAATAATAAAACAGTTACAACGAAGTGTTCTTGGCTGGGCTGTGGCATGATTCCTACAATTTTTTATAAAGCTTCTTTGATTAAGGTGACTTTCTATGCTGTGCCTAAATGTAGGAACACGTAATGTCATAATGATCCTGAGAGTTATCTTAGAAGATGGAAGGAAGACAAACCGTTATTTATAGCATTTGCAGATTTAGAGAAAGTATTTTACAATATCGGATGGAATACACACTTCGAAATTCTGAAGATAGCAGAGATAAAATGAAATGAGGGAAAAGATTATCTTTAGCTTCTTCAGAAACCAGACTTCAATTGTAAGTGACGAAGGACATGATAAGGAAGCAGTAGTTAAGGAGGTAATGAGACGAGATTTTAGCGTCACCTCAGTGTTATTTAATCTGTACGTTGAACATGAAGTAAAGGGATCCAAGGAGAAATTAGGAAAAGCAATTACTTTTCAGAGAGAAGAAATAAAAGTATTTGAGGTTTTGCTATGACACTGTAATTCTGTCAGAGACGACACAGAACTTAGAGGAGCAATTGACCGGGACGGATAGCATCCTGAAAAAGGATTATAAGATGAAAATCATAAAAGTAAAACAAGGGTAATAGAATCTAGTCGAATTAAATCAGGCAATGTCGAGAAAATTATATTAGGAAATAAGACACTAAAAGCAGTCGACTAGTCTTTTTTTTCATCAAATAACTGAGGATGATCGAAATGGAGATTATATAAAATACAAACTGCTAACAGCAAGAAAAGCATTTCTGAGCAAGAGAGCTATCTTAACAACAAAAAAAGTGTGTGTGTTAGGATGTCTTCAGCAACGTGTTTGTAGTGTAGTCTTGCATGGAAGTGAAACTTGGAAGGTAAACGGTTCAGACGAAAAGAGAAAAGAAACTTTAGTGCTCTGGTGCTTGAGAAGGATGCTGAAGATTCGATGGGAGGATCCAATAATTAATGGATAACTACTGAATCGAATGAGAGAAGAGTGGCACAAGTTCACTAACAGAATGGATCAACTGATAAAACACTTCCTGAGGTTTCATAGAATAGGCAGTTTCGTAATGAAGAGAAATGTGTGTGTTTGAGGAAGTGAAAAGGGAGGTGGGGATTAGAGTGTAGTGAACAATAAGCTGTAATTGTACGGCTGCTACGGCGCCATCCGCGGGAGCAAGCTGCGGCCGTGCTATGACATCTGAGTATCTCTGACCTTTCCTCCATATGGATACCCGGAGTGGGTAAGTCATGCGAATCGTTGCCGGATGCTAATAACGGGCTCACACAACAACATTTAGCCTTATTAAGTTATGATCATGATGTTAATCTGTTTTCTAATTTGCAAAAGATCGCCCCCACTAGTAGCAGACAGTGAACAAACCGTTAAATGTTTATAAACAAGAAACAGAAAACATTGTGAACTTGACAAAGGCATAGGGAAGCTTTATGAGCCTGCATCCCGATATCCGGAGGAGGGGAGAACGGAACTGAGGATCGTTTAAAGGAGTCGAGAGTGTCACGTCTCCTCTATCTGTACACCACACAGCTGAAGCCTGGCGCAGCTAAATAACTACATGCAAGAGAGAAAATGCTTTTGTACTTGTTTTTCGTAACGTTCATGCTTTTCGTAATTTCTTGATTGGCGAATATAGCCAAGAATTGTGTTAGTTTTTGCACTCTAGCCTAATATGCATTTCTTTGGCTTTCTTTTTCCTATTAAATTAACTAAATCGAAGAGATAGCAAATAAATAAAAGGGATTATCTTTTTTTTCTAACCACAATTATGAAAGTTCTAATTTCGGTGCCAAATGTACTTGACAGCCTGCAACTCACTCTGATCTTCTCCGCTAGGATTCCGAAGTTAAAGGGCCAAGTGGCTAGAATGTCTAAAAGAGCACGATGATAGCAGCGTCCATATATAGTACATTTAATATAGCATTTCTTCCAGTAATTGACTGCCCTTGCAGTAGTCTTACAGATATTCAAGGCTTTCCAGAGGTCGCGAAGTCTGTAAGGACGTTGCAAGTGTGTTCGTGTGACAGACTCCGAGCTCACAATGTTGAAGTCATACATATTTTCATACTTTGTCAGTGTTGTCCACTATTTTATTTGCATCTCAGAAATAAATAAATTAGACAATGCTCACTGTTTCATTTATTCGCCGGTTGTATTACATAAAAACATCCACGGGACCTACATACAAACAGTGGGCCTGCATCTGTAGAACAGACAACGAGCTCAAAGGTTTAATTGATAATTATATCGACGAAATTCGTGGGTTGCCCCATCTATAAATTTAGATTCAGGGGTGCTTAAAACACGTGCCAGCAGATATATCAAGCAGGCTGATTGTGTAACGTATCACTTGAATTTTGTACCTATCATGTTTACAACAGCACTTTGTGTATTCTAGTAGTGTAAACCGTACGTTCCCAGACTTGATTTCCTATTCAGATCAATATCTACCCAGTTCCCTTTACATCTGCTAAGACGTGACTGTGCAAAGGACAAGTCGTTTATAAAAATGCTAAAAGAACACACACACAGAACTACCGCACATTCTACCACATTGTCGACTGACAATAAAAACATAAAACAGCAACAGAGAAAAACGTGATATGAAAAAAAAAGGGAAAGGGATTATTTGAAATGTGTACATGACACATAAATAACGCTTAGGAGGAGAAGAACATTTTAGCCGAGATCGCTAAAAAAAACTTTATTGTAGGTAACAGGTTTCCGTAAAACTTGTTAACATCTTCATATCTTTAATAAAATTACAAGAAGTGCTACAAACTGTTATACAAATAATGCACCATTAACTTTAAAAGAACTAAATGGCAACATACCTTCATAAAGGTAATTACAAACATCTTGTGGCAGCTACGCACAAAATATTTCCATTGAATTTCCAGGTACATAAAACATGAAATGAGCGATGCGCTGACGTGTCAAAATTAAAATTACTAGGTACGTCACATTTCGCCAAAACATCGTTCCCATGACATAACACGTCATGTCTAGCGGAGCGCTACAAGTCGAAGTGTAAATAGCCAATGCATGAGACAAACTGACTACGAGCACACAACAGGTGTCGCTGCAGGGCACAGATTCCATTAGTAAAAGTCAAATACGTAATTGAAAAGCAACCATGATTCCCAATATACAAATATAAAAAGTTCTGAAATGTTTAAAATATGCCCCCTGTCACGTCATCAGTGATAAAATTAGCCCTTTTACCACAAAAAATGCTTTTGGCGTACATTATGCCAATCATCCAGTGGTAATGTGCAAATGCTGCTTTTTATTTCATTCCGAGCTTCTGATTCTGTGTGATTTTCTTGTGATTCATGAAGAAGTCGGAAAGCACGTATGACACTCGGAGGTGGGCATATGCAGTGGGCCCTTCTCTCTCACTGAGGGCGTTAAAGCAGTCTTTCTTCCCGGCGACGACGCGTTAACGACCTTCTATTTTATCTCTAGCTGCCATCTTCACTGATACGCCAGTCGATTCCTAAGACTCTTACGAGAAGAAATGTGATGGGGAGATCTATATACGGCAATTCCTCCCCAGTCTCGGTATCTTAATCGTCTGTTGTTTTATAGGTAAGACCACTCTGAGGTGACCACCGTTTCTGTAATTTTGATAAGCTACAAAAATGACGTTGTGAATGGTAGGATTACCGGTATTGTTGGTAGCATCGGTAGGAAAAGAAACATAAATAAATGTGTAAGAGAAAAACTGGAAGTCAACTAATCCTCTTTGTATTTTTGTTTTTTTCTTTGTTTTACACATAATTAGAACCTCACATAATTCATTGTTCATGGTCCGAGTACTTTATGTCCTTACGCAAAATAAATTGCACTTTATAAGTGATACAAGTTATTTCAAAGTATAGCTTCTGCATTTTTATGCAAATATAGAAATTATTTTTGATTCAAGTACTGTTTAGGTGAGCAAACAAAAAATACGTATATAATCATTATCAACAGAATGTTCTTCATTACGATAAAAGGCAAGGGTTTTCTGTTATTACTGATAAATGTGAAAGTCTTTTATATATAACCGAAGCATGTTTTACGTAAGTTCGATGAAGTACTGGAGCGATGTTTCACACATTTTTGTTTTGCTTCTTTTTTTTATTATTTTACCTTCTTGTTGAGAAAATTGAGTTTTTTAGCGTTATGTGACATATCAGTATTCTTTCCTTTATTTTTACAATAGCCCTCCGAGTCATGAAAAAATCAACACTTTTCGAATAAAACCTGAATTAAACAGTGACAGTTTCAATTTTGCTACAAATACTGTTCGCTTTTAATCAACAAATGGTTGAAATGGCTCTAAGCACTATGGGACGTAACATCTGAGGTCATCAGTCTTCTAGACTTAGAACTACTTAAACCTAACTAACCTAAGGACATCACACACAACCATGCCCGAGGCAGGATTCGAACCTGCGACCACAGCAGCAGCGCGGTTCCGGACTGAAACGCCTAGAACCTCTCGGTCACAAGGGCCGGCCTTTTTAAGTAACAGACAAAAATGCCCCGTAGGTTACCTGGCCCTTTATATATCCTTACTTAGTTCCTATACGGTTCGCTGTTTTAGGTTTTTAGGGGAATGTAATAAGACACTAAATGCATACATAAAGAAAGCGATCGTTATGAGGTAACGCCCAACAGGTATGCAATACACATAATGTGCAGGTAACTCGGGTGCTCCCTTAACTGACCGAAGCTACTACGAAAACTACCTTAGTCTACGCTTACTTGTGATAGTCCACGGTAGCCTACGGTAGTTTCGCATCTCTAGATGTGACATAATTGAAATTACCTATCACAGGCATAAAGAAAAAAAAACAGTGACTGATCAGACAAGCAACAACAGCAACACACGAAATACAACTGAAAAGTTATGTTACAATTACCAAAGTGTAAACCTTTCTGGCAACGCATATATCATCATTCGGGACAGCGACTGTTGATCAAAGCAAACCGCAGCGCAGGTACCTTTATGATTACAATAAAGACAATATTCTAAAATGGAATTATGCCAAGTATCAACTCCTCCCACTGTTCTAAATATGCTTCATGAAATTTCCATGACATAATGAAAATACAGCCAACTGAACTATACCGTTGTCAAAAGCAGAAAAAACGACAAAAAATTCTCGAAGTTTGGCAGAAATATGTTAAAAACTGATTTAGTTTTTCAAAATTAAAATTTGAAAAATATCCATTTCGCTGTCATAGTGATAGTTATACAACATAGTTTTACAAATATAAGACAGGCTCCAAGAATTTTAGAGTAACGGAACCGAACACGCTATAATGGTCAAAAAAAACAAAATTACCATCAAGTTAGCCCAAAAAAACTGTAAGGGAACCGCAAACCTTTTCAAAAATGGTTGAAATGGCTCTGAGCACTTTGGGACATAACATCTGAGGTCATCAGTCACCTAGAACTTAGAACTACTTAAAACTAAATAACCTAAGGACATCACACACATCCATGCCCGAGGCAGGATTCGAGCCTGCGACCGTAGCGGTCGCGCGGTTCCAGACTGAAGCACCTAGAACCGCTCGACCACGCCGGCCACAAACCTTAATACAAGCGATATAGTTCCTCATTTGCGTTGCATTGGCATAATTCTTTATTGCATTATTTTTCAGGTGTTGCTGCGGGACATGCTTTCGCAATTGTGCACTCATCTGGACAAGATTATCTCTTCGTTTAGATCCCGTCGCGTCTGTTTAAATTATAGGTAATGGCTGGTTCAAATGGCTCTGAGCACTATGGGACTCAACGTCTGAGGCCATCAGTCCCCTAGAACTACTTAAACCTAACTAACCTAAGGGCATCACACACATCCATGCCCGAGGCAGGATTCGAACCTGCGACCGTAGCGGTCACGTGGTTCCAGACTGTAGCGCCTAGAACCGCTTGGCCACCCAGGCCGGCTAAATTATAGGTAACACACTACAACATATATATATATATATATATATATATATATATATATATATATATATATATATATATATACTCCTGGAAATTGAAATAAGAACACCGTGAATTCATTGTCCCAGGAAGGGGAAACTTTATTGACACATTCCTGGGGTCAGATAAATCACATGATCACACTGACAGAACCACACGCACATAGACACAGGCAACAGAGCATGCACAATGTCGGCACTAGTACAGTATATATCCACCTTTCGAAGCAATGCAGGCTGCTATTTTCCCATGGAGACGATCGTAGAGATGCTGGATGTAGTCCTGTGGAACGGCTTGCCATGCCATTTCCACCTGGCGCCTCAGTTGGACCAGCGTTCGTGCTGGACGTGCAGACCGCGTGAGACGACGCTTCATCCAGTCCCAAACATGCTCAATGGGGGACAGATCCGGAGATCTTGCTGGCCAGGGTAGTTGACTTACACCTTCTAGAGCACGTTGGGTGGCACGGGATACATGCGGACGTGCATTGTCCTGTTGGAACAGCAAGTTCCCTTGCCGGTCTAGGAATGGTAGAACGATCGGTTCGATGACGGTTTGGATGTACCATGCACTATTCAGTGTCCCCTCGACGATCACCAGAGGTGTACGGCCAGTGTAGGAGATCGCTCCCCACACCATGATGCCGGGTGTTGGCCCTGTGTGCCTCAGTCGTATGCAGTCCTGATTGTGGCGCTCACCTGCACGGCACCAAACACGCATACGACCATCATTGGCACCAAGGCAGAAGCGACTCTCATCGCTGAAGACGACACGTCTCCATTCGTCCCTCCATTCACGCCTGTCGCGACACCACTAGAGGCGGGCTGCACGATGTTGGGGCGTGAGCGGAAGACGGCCTAACGGTGTGCGGGACCGTAGCCCAGCTTCGTGGAGACGATTGCGAATGGTCCTTGCCGATACCCCAGGAGGAACAGTGTCCCTAATTTGCTGGGAAGTGGCGGTGCGGTCCCCTACGGCACTGCGTAGGATCCTATGGTCTTGGCGTGCATCCGTGCGTCGCTGCGGTCCGGTCCCAGGTCGACGGGCACGTGCACCTTCCGCCGACCACTGGCGACAACATCGATGTACTGTGGAGACCTCACGCCCCACGTGTTGAGCAATTCGGCGGTACGTCCACCCGGCCTCCCGCATGCCCACTATACGCCCTCGCTCAAAGTCCGTCAACTGCACATACGGTTCACGTCCACGCTGTCGCGGCATGCTACCAGTGTTAAAGACTGCGATGGAGCTCCGTATGCCACGGCAAACTGGCTGACACTGACGGCGGCGGTGCACAAATGCTGCGCAGCTAGCGCCATTCGACGGCCAACACCGCGGTTCCTGGTGTGTCTGCTGTACCGTGCGTGTGATCATTGCTTGTACAGCCCTCTCGCAGTGTCCGGAGCAAGTATGGTGGGTCTGACACACCTGTGTCAATGTGTTCTTTTTTCCATTTCCAGGAGTGTATATATGCTCAGACGATGTTTGCGTTTGAATATCATAGGATCAATATCTATTTCACGCTGAATCAGTCTAGGAATAGGTCATCTTTCCCATTGTTTTCCTACACTTTAAACACTATTACGGGGATTGTGAAGAATATGGGGTCATTTTTCAGAAGTTTGTGAATGTGTGGTATCGTACACCTACGTGGTACATGAGAACATATTTCTATGAAGTTCGTCTCTGGTTTCTGAATCTCTCACGAATTACTTTCCTCTTGAAGCTATTTTTCAAATCTACAGATTTTCATGCCCATTGCATCATGTTCCCACTTCTACTTTCTTCATACTAGTAGCAGGTGTATGTACAACACTGTAAGAGTAAGCTGTCATCGTCAGACATTGTATTTTCCTTGTCTGTATGCAATTTTCAGCCAAACAATGTAAGATCGAGTAGTAGAGAATCAATACATCTGTGGTAGCAATAAATACATCGACACTTTGGATTTCAGTGAACCATTTTCTTGTCGTTAGGCATTAGGACATACAAAGTGCAGTTACATAGGCATGACATGCGTTTTTCCTACTAGGGGAGATGTACTTATCCTGATAGGTAGCATTAGGACGCTAGACTTTGGCTGCAATTTGTCTTCCTTTAATTTATGTTAAAGACGTCTTCATATGTTCCGTCGCGCATTGAAATTTTGTTTACTATCTCATACTTCATCAACTGCAGTAAGGTAGAGTTACTGTTCATTCATGGATACAATTTGGTACAAAGGAGAATAATTTCAAGGCACTGGTATTATCATAATTAGCTATGCACTCAGGTTAAATTATAAAAGTTAGTAGCGGCTTTCAACTTATGGAGAGAAGATGCTATTGAACGATGTGAAATTGAACGAAGACGTGAAATCAGCAACAGGATATGGTAACGGAAACTGAAGAAGGCGTTAATGCGACCTTTATAGAGTACTACTTGCTGAGTACCTGGCGTTGCCCAGTTATGTATTAATCCCAGCTTTCTAATAATTCATCTGCTCTTTCTCCTTCTCTTTGTTCATCTTCTCCCGACCCCTCTCTATCAATCCCCTCTTTCCCTTCTCTTTCTTTCTGTCCATCTGCTCCTCCCCCCTCTGTCCATCTCCTCCTCCCCTCTATCTGTCTATCCCCTCATCCTCCCTCTCTCTGTCTATATCCTTCTCTTTCCTCTATCCACCCATTGCCTCCTCTCCCTTCTCTATGCCCATCTCCTCCTCTTCCACGTCTGTCCGTTCCCCCTCCGCTCTTTTTGTGCATGCTCTCCACCCTTCCTGTCTGTGTGCATCATCGCCTTCACCTTCTCTGCCCGTCCATGTTCTCCAACACACTTCTCTCTCCACGGTATTATCCCTAACCCAACAGGAAGTTGCTGCGACTTACCTGTCAGTATCTCTTTCCAAATAGTAAGTTATATACGTACTAAGTTTGACTGAAACTGAATCAGGGGTTTAGGAGGAGATTATCATCCGTCGCTTTGTCAAACATATATTATCATAATATGTACAGTTTACGATGTACACATGTCAGATATATTTAACGTATTTGTACACATATTTCACAAATATCTCTAGCGAAATTCGGCCTGTAATTCCTTTTTCACACAGATCAGTGTTTATGACGTCATATCTTCTGAACTATGTCTCGTACAATGATATAATTTACTCGACACACTCAGTGGCGAAATGTGTTGCGAATGGAGTTGGTAGCAAAGAATTCATAAATTTAAACGTCATGCATGATGCGGAAATTTTCACACATCTCCTTATTTTCTAGATCATGTCTCCCGAATCGGACCCAACTAGCTATACGGCCGTGCAACGAACTTGTGACGTCACACTACTCGGCTTGTCCGCCACACTTCGCGATCGCTCGGCATCGTGCGGGGCCCACTGGAAATTACTATTTAGTCAAGAAGGCACCCACTAAAGGTCTTTACTTTGTTGTGTGCTATCGAGGACTTGCATGCATTTAAAAACGCAGTCAAGAATTATGAAACTCGTTTGAAATAGTTACTCGGTCCCCGCTGGATTCGGCTGCTGGCACTCGTAAGACCTGCAGTCCTCTGATGTATGCGCCAAGACCTTTCTTTCTCGCCTGCCTCGTCCTGAACTATGTGTTCGTACAGTGATATCATTTTGTTGGTGCATTCAGTGGTATATGTGAATACTGGCTGCTAAATTTGTGTTAATGCGGTAAAGTAGTAATAAATTAAACGTCATTCTTAATGTTGCGTTTTTACTGCCCACTGTGTTTCAAGGAAACACACAAATTATGCCCTAATAATGTGCATGCCCCCCGCCCCCCCCCCCCTCCCGCGCCACGCACACACACACACACACACACACACACACACACACACACACACACACACACACACATGCACACAGTCAAACGTGCACGTGTGCACGCGCTGACACATAGGAAACTAAATGGGAATCTTTGGAAGGAAAGTGACACTGTTCCCGCGAATAAACATAAAGATATAGTATTCGAGGAAGACTATGCAACAATTCCGCTGCCGCCAACTGTCTCAAGTGGACAGTACGAGAACTGGTCAAGAGCGTGTAGCACCCGCATACGAAGCAAAAAGATAGTCTTTTTTCCCTCGTTCCATACACGAAGGCTAGGCGAGAGAATGGCTAATATTTGTAAGAAGTGAGCTCCGCCGTGCACTGTACAGTATATTGCTGAATATGCATGTAGATGTAGAAATGTGTAACGGGAATTTAGATACACCTTGCATATACAGAGACACCGACGTTTTCCTTTGATGTTCCTTCGTAAATATTAGCACGTTAATGTGGTCTCCAGGAAATAAGACTGGTGTTGTGGAAGACTAAATTAACGTTAACAAGAAAATTTCGTTACCTTTGGTAATGCGGACGGTCAGCGCGAGCTAATGCTTACGAGTATAGCTGGTGAGTATTTTACAGACTTTTTCCCTGCGTCCCAGTACTTACTTGTATTTTCTTAAGTTTTTAGTAATACTGTAGCAGATTTTATTGTCAACCACAGACACGAAGCCTTTAGGGGCTGTGTTTCAAGAATTCCTAACGTGACACAGGAAACGGCGTTGACATAGCAGCCATGCCTCCATCACATTAGCATCTAAACGGTGGTTTCACTGCTAAGCAGGCCGCTTACAACACTTGTAACAGTACCGCAGCGCACCTGCTCTCCCGTCTCTTCATTTAAATAAATGCAATTTTAGGAACAGCTCTGATAAAACCGTATATATCCCTAGCTTTGCAGACGTTCACTTAGTTAACAGAACAACGGGTGACTGCATGTTTTTGGAGAATGTCACGATCCTTTCGTGTTGCAGTTGCTACATTGTGTCAATTCCTAATTAAACTTACTAACCACATCGATGTCTGTACTCCGTGCTTCAATGTCAAGTATTCATTTATTTATTTATCCGATTCCGTGGAACCTTGCAGGCCAAGTAGTCAGCGAATTGTTTACAGAATGCTGATTATGGCTTCAAATGGCTCTGAGCACTATGCGACTTAACGTCTGAGGTCATCAGTCGCCTAGAACTAATTAAACCTAACTAACAGAAGGACATCACACACATCTATGCCCAAGGCAGGATTCGAACCTGCGACCGTAGCGGTCGCTCGGCTCCAGACTGTAGCACCTAGAAGAACCGCACGGCCACTCCGGCCGGAAAAATGCTGATTAGAAAATTTATTTTCAAAAGGAACTAAAGAATTAATACAATAAATTTAAGAGTATAAGCATACGTGATAGATTACAGAGAAGTGTTCTCTAATACTTCGAAGAACTCCTTCGGCGTATTGGCAGAATTTTAGGGAAGTGTAGCTCATATACAAAAAAGACCGCGCATAGAAAACCAGAATGAAGCGTTCTTTAATATTGCTCGAGTATTTTAGATCCCTACCATATCTGATTGAAGGAAGACATGAAGCATTTCAGAGTCGCGCTGCTAGATTTCTGAGTGGTGGGTTCGAGCAACACGCGAGCATTATAGATATGCTTCATCAACTCAAATGGGAATTCATGGAGGGGAGACACTGTTCTTTTCGCGAAACACTTCTGAGAAAACTTGGACAATCAGCATTTGCGGCTGAGCGACTCTATTGCCATCGTCCTACATTCTGCGTAAGGATTGCAACGACATGATAGAAAGTATGGCTCTTCCAGAAGAGTATGGACAGTCGTTTCTGTCTCGCTCCTTTTGCCACTGGAACAGGAAAAGGACTTACTAATGGTGGAACAAAGAACCCTCCACCACGCACCGTATGGTCACTATAGGAATATGTTTGTCGGTCTAGATGTAGAGTGTCTTCACAATGTTCTTAGGAATTTTCTACGCCCATGCTTGACAGACATCTAGGCAGCTACTCCTAGCACGCCCCGAAAATGAGTTCAGCGCCAATCATAGTTTGGATATTGTAGCTCTCTTTAATATAAACGCTTGTAAAGGAAAATTAGAAATAATTTCCACATGTAGATCTGTATCTACGTAAATACTCCACAAGCCACTATACGGTGCATTCCGCAGGTTATCTTTTACCACTGCTGATCATTCCCTTTCCTGTCCCACCCGTAAATGGAACGAGAGAAAAACGATTTATTTATTCTTCCGTACGAGCCCTCATTTCTGTCATCTTGTCTTTGCGGTTCTTACGCAAGATGCAAGTTTGCGGCAGTTTAAACGTCCTGCAGTCTGTCGCAAACGCGGTTCTCTAAACCTTCTCCGTAGTGTTTCACGAAAAGAACTATTCCTCCCTCCAGGGATTTCCATCTCAGTTCCGGAGCATTTCAGTAACAATCGTGTGGTGATCGAACCTACCAATAACAAATGTACCAGCAAGCCTCTGAATTGCTTCGATCTCTCCGATCATTCTTAAGTACTAGCAGTATTCAATTATGGTCGTAATCTTCGGTTCCCAGGTATCATACATAATACCTCACTTTCCAAATTTTTGTATAGATCAGAGTGCATATTTACCTCTGGAATCAACAGCATCACGAGCAGTACTTCATGCAGAACGCGACTTGAAACTGCTGCAAACCTTAACACTTTGTCGGTAGACGTCATGTCAGTAAAAACTGGAGCATGTGAACTGTTCAGGCATTACTAGGAGAAACTAGCGTAAATTATTATTTATGCAGTTTTGAGATCGGTTCTCATATGCTATGTTTCATTGAAGTACACTAGTCATGCTAGTTGTGCTGGATAATTGAAATACAAATTTACGCGGAATTCATAAGTCAAAACGTGAAAGTATCAGGTTTGATACTTTGGTTAAACAGTATTGACAGCAGAGAGTGGTATTTTGCGTTCACTTGCAGGACTCACAGACGATTAAGCTTTAGCTGTAATGAATCAGGCAGATCCAGAACCCTCTGATTTTCAGTTTGAAGATAGCAACTGCGAATTTAAAATAAATGTCTGACTGATTCAGGAACATAGTAACTCTTCCTAGGGATCTTCAAATGAGCAACCTCTTAGTCAGTTGCAGCAAGATTTTAAACTAGTAGGGAGAAGAAACGGACAGGATTCTTACAGGTGCACGGTTACGTAAGTTTAGAACTCTCCTATCTACTGCTCTTTTAATAATGAGGAACTACACTGGTGAGCGCTGTTGGCAAGCGGGGTGCATTCAGCCCTTGTGAGGCAAACAGAGGAGCTACTTGTTTGAGAAGTAGCGGTTCCTGTCTCGGAAATGACATACGGCTGGGAGACCGGTGTGCTGACCACATGCCCCTCCATATCAACATCCAGTGACGCTTGTAGGCTAAGGATGACACGGCGGCCGATAGATACCTTTCGGCCTTCATGGTCTGTTCGGGAGGAGTTTAGTTTTTTATACTACTTTGCAAAAGTAGCTGAGTTTACTAATTTGAGGGGTGTAGAACGTTCAGGAAAATCATTTGATACCAATGATGGAGTGAAAAAATTGTTTGCACGTTGCGTTTACACAGCGCTACTGGGTTATCCACGTATGAAAATGTTTTGGGCTCAAGGAACAAGAATTTCCAAGGTAGCAAGAATCCTCCTCCTTCTAGCACACCTTAAAGTTGTTGTTGATAATACTGTATCTCAACAGTATGGACAAACTAATCAGTTATGGAAAGTGAGGCCTACCCTAAATAACGTTTGAGACTCTTGTTTGAAGGTACGACGACCTAAGAACATTTTCATTGACGAAACATTGATCCCATGTCAGCAGTGAGCTCCAGAGGAAAGACGTTTTGGCCTCCTACCAATTCAGAGTGGATGTGTCAGAGTATCTTCCACACACAAAGACTGATTCCCCAGATGGGTGTGAGTCAGGTGTAGAAATTTTGAAACAGATGCTGCACAAACGCCACAGAGGAGGAATGTGGCGCCGATACCAAATAAAACTGCAGGAAAAGAGTGAGCAAAACACTTGTCAGAAAATATGCCCAAAAGTAGAAAATCAGATGCAAATGCAATTCATTGATATTTGCGAGACAGTCATGTGTGTCATGTAAACAGTTCCTTTGTTTTAACAATGACAGAAATTGCTTCAGCATATTTCACATGCTGTTGTAATGACGTGCGTATGCATGACAATTGTATAGGTTAAGACCCAATGTATCAATGCGATAATTACTATTAGGCCCTTCTAGTCACAACAAAATCTTTTTTAACATTATACGCATTTCTTGCACCTTTAAGTCAACAAAAAGAAAACAAGTTTTATTTTCATGTCAATGATTGTTTTTCTATGTGACTGAAGAGGGTAAACGTACTGTGCGCAGTCACCTTTATAGATGAGATACACTTTCCTAAAATACTCCCAGTAAACTGAATTCCACCATTAGACTTACCTACTACCGACATACGCGCCTGCTCTATCTCATGTACTCTTCAATCGACGTGACTATGTCAAGCAGCACATCATCAATCTGTATTCGAATTGCTTTCCTGCTCAGCTGCAGTAATTACCATTTTACTATATTTAGAGCAAGCACCTAATGCAAGACCTAAAGTCTTGCTCTCTCTCTCTCTCTCTCTCTCTCTCTCTCTCTCTCTCTCTCTCTCTCTCTCTCTTTTCAGCGTTTTCTATCTTCAGTGAGATATTTTTAAATTACTCGGCATTACATAATACAAGTAGCCATTTTCTGCTTGTAGTCTCACAGTTTATGGTACTGCCGTCTTGTTTATTACTGTAGTAGACGCAATGAAATTGACAAATACTGCAGAACGACAAAGCAGAAATGGTTGTACGAGAAATATAATAGTTTCTGAAACATGTATGAGTATGGGGATGATGGAAGCCACCTACAGAAACATGAAAGATGCTTTTGGAGGAAACAGAAGCACTTGTGTGACTGGCTAATACTTAAAAAGAAGTGAGGGATGAGAGGTGGACAGTCCTGTATCTCTGTCTGACAGCGACTCAGGTTGAGGCTCAGATACTGATATTGACAATAGACAGTTGCTGGAATACAGACCGGCCATAGCAAGCACGTGCTCGTAACATGTGCAGTGCTGCCCTGAATTACGGCGCATGGCCACTATTCGAATCTTCAGACAGACAGTGACATCGCCTGAACCTCTCGTGGAATCCTGCCGTTTCCTGTTGCATACTTGCTGGGTCAGTAGATTAGAGGACTCTGCTTTTGAGTACGACTACTTGACTCTGGTTCGCTCAATATTTTGCTTCAACTTTCTTGTTCTATTCTGGATTCTACTGGGTTTGGACTCGGCACTTACGTATTATGAAATAATTCATTTATTATGCGGCCACTTTTCAGTGTGTGAATAGAAGTATTAGAGAAGTTCAGTGTCGGATACTTCGGTGACAACTAGAACTAGCGAATGAGTCGACTCGGCTCAAGTTGTGCACTCTGCTGCAATACTCAGTGCCTCCATGGACCAATAATTCTTGAAACTGTGGCAACCGCAACAACATGCTGAGAAACACACACAGTGATAGCCACACATCTAGAAATCTTGGAGCAATACAGGTGTTAAAGAAAAATACGGAAATACCATAGACATAACACATTACCATGCCAACTACGGTGAAGGAAAACCCACTGGCATTCAGAACACCTTCCAATCGTCTATGAACGGATAAATACGGGCTCGACATGGTTTTCAACAGAATTTTATACTATTCTTATTGAAGAATAGTGGCATATTCAGTGTCGTGTGCGTACTGTAAGACCTTCGGTACACACACCATCAGATCATTTGACTTGTCGCTCTAACAAAGTAGGCGAGTGTCAGCAATATGTCTCGTGGTCTTATCGTGGCGTGTTTATCTTCTGACGTTAGGTCAGACGATAGAAATGCCACTTGCACGCTTAGGGTAGCAGATTGACGGTGACCAACTTTAAACAGAAATTGATTAATTTTCACACACATTTATTAAAATAATAAAAATCATAGACATTACGTAACTTGATTCTGGATGCTGTTTACAATTGACAATCTGAAGTTCCTTTGGTCTTATTAGGCGCAGACTGAAACTTGACTATAGACAGACAAATGAAGACTGATGCAGACTGAGTAATCGGAGGTCTGTACACTCGTTATAATACCTCGCGCGTTCAGGTATCACTGCGTGAGTGTGATCAGTGAGGAGAAAATGTTCTACGTTAGCAGCAATTTCATTGGCTGCATTACACATTAATACGCGGATCGGCGGAAGCAAAATTTGGTCCATCTTTATGGCAGCGCCATCTCGTAGTGCGGAGACGGACGAGCGCTGTGCCTGCGCTGTTGTGGTAGCGGGGCGCGCTCTATTGGGAATTTTGTGTACGCGGCGACTACGCGGAACTATGTACACAACATTCAGATAACTACGATGGAGATGGGTAGTGATCTCGCATCCTTCTCTCTCAATACGTCACAATGGCTCACTAAGATTGAGATCTGGTGACAGTGGTGGCCAAGGCAGATGCAACAATTCATCTTCGTGCTCATTGTGGAGCTACCTTCGTGTTGTTTTGCTGCTGATAGACTTCACGAGCGCAACATTCAGTCTCTCAGTGACTTTATCAGGCGCCGTCCTCTAATTTTTAATCACAATGCTCTTCAGTGACCGTCTGTCACCATCACTCAGCACAAATTTCGCCCGCTTTGTGACTTAGGGAATGATCTTCTTTCCCACTTTCCCTGTATGCGGTATAAATCTTTGATACGATGCCTCTTGAAACTCTAAACACTTGGGCTCTCTCGTTTACTGAAGCACCAACCAAACGAGCACCAACAATTTGCCCACGTTCGGAGCCACTTAACTCCAACATAATGTATCACAACCATATAGAACACTGTTACGCCCACGATTGACATTTGGAACGCATTGAGGACATTCCAGAGGTGCTGTTCGTGGTCAAATACAACAGAGGAACCTGCAAGCTTGGCTACCTTCTGCGTTATTTTCAAGAATGACTGTCTCGGGTGTTCCCATATTTTCGTCCAACCCATGTTGCACAGCAGGTTGCCCCTCCATCCGCCTACCATTCCAGCCTTCAGTCCTGAAGAAGGATACTGGGACAGCTTCATCGCAAATTCTCCTCCATTTTCCGGCATGTCATATCATAATTTTTGTTATTGAACATACTTGTCTATTAGCAAACATCCTAACTTGCTTGCTGTCCTTCGCAAATTGCGTCCTCTGGCACGGCACGAGCAGCTAGCTTTGTAGCATGTTACCTTCATACTACGAGCAAATGCTTCTCATGGTCGCGAACGGTGAACCGACTACGAGGGCGTCCATAGGAGTCTTTGAAATGAGAAATAAAGTTTAGCAAGTAAACATTCATAATATTTGAAAGCTGGCAAGTAAGGAAGCGCCATAGGGACATCCTACAGGTCAAAAAAGGTCAAGAGAAACCCGTGTTGTCGGGTCGGAGGCTGGAAGCAGAGAGAGTGTCGCCTCCCTGGCTTGCACACTGCTCGTATCCTCCACCCTCAGACGTTCCCTCAGACGTGACACTTCTCCCACACGTCCTATTGGTCGCCGCAAACGCCGCTGGTCCAAGAGCGGCCTGCTAGCAACCCTAACTTAAATTAACCACTTCTAGCCTGAAATACATGGCGACTCTAGTACTTAAGCCGTTGGAAAGTGTACCAAGTACAGAAGGTAGCAATTTAAAACGTTAGTAATTTGGCTCCCACTGACTCTCCGATTGGGTAGTGCCCTCTATAGCCCTCGCGCCTTCAGTGAGAGCTGCACCTACATTTTCTGCGCTTTATCACACACCTCCGCGGAGAGACATGTTGCCCTAATAGGAAAATAAAAGATCATTGGAGGGGGAGGGGGGAGGGGGCTGATCTTGATTTACATTACCACTGGGGATTACAAATGCTCAAGCTTTCATGATGAGATTTACAGTAAGAGTTACAAAAATTTGGTTTGAATTTGGCGCGACTGGCCTGAATCGTAGCTCCTGAAATGGCAAAGCTGTGGGTAAATGGCGTACATAGGCCAATGAGCTCCAGGTCAGAGGGGCTGGAGTGGAGTTACAGTGCTCCTCAAAACATTTTGAGATCACGGACGATGGTTGTGGTTATTTATCTGCAACACAGGCATGACAGGCATTAGCGGATGCGTACGATAGGGTGGCGTTATTTAGTAAGGTAACAATACCTCTTAAATGAAATGGAGATAGTGCAGGCAGAACTTTCTTGCATACTTCCTTAGATATATTTCAACTTATACATGGAAGATATAGGTCGTTCACAATTTAGTAAATTAACAGCATCAAACTGATTAAATGGATGAGTAATGCTGATCTTCATTATACAAAACTATTGAACATCTAACCATAGTTTGCCAAACAATTCAGAGGGATTAATTCTGGAAACAGAATTTATGATACTTTATAGCGCAACTCCTGTTTCCATAGAGAGGATAACAATTCCATGCGTGATGTGAGAAGATTTCATATTTTCACAAAGTCTTTAAGTGAGTCATAAAATAAAGTATATGCTATGTGCTCAAAACTATCCGGACACCTGGCTGAAAATATATTAAAAGTTCGTGGCGCCCTCCATCGGTAATGCTGGTATTCAGTATGGTGTTGGCCCACCCCTAGCCTTGATGACAGCTTCGACTCTCGCTGGCATACGTTAAGTCATGTGCTGGATGGTTTCTTTGGGAATGGTACCCCATCCTTCACGGAGTGCTGAACTGAGGAGAGGTATCGAGGTCAGTCGATGAGTCCTGGCACGAAATCGGAGTTACAAAACATCCCAAAGGTGTTCTATAGGATTCAGGTATGGACATCTGTGCAGGCCAGTACATTACAGGGATGTTACTGTCGTGTAGCCACTCCGCAACAGGCCGTGCATTATGAACAGATGGTCGATTCTGTTGAAAGATGTAATCGCCAGCCCCGAAGTGCTCTTCAACAGGGTGGAGCAAGATGGTGCTTAAAATATCAATGTAGACCTGTGTTGTAATAGTGCCACGCAAAAATTACAAGCGGTGCAAGCTCCCTCCATGAAAAACACGACCACACCATAACACCACCGCCTCCGAACCTTACTTTTGGCACTATATGCGCCGGCAGATGACGTTAACTGGGCATTCTACATGCCCACACTCCGCCATCGCCACATTGTGTACCGTGATTCGTCACTACACACAACGTTTTCCCACTGTTCTGTCGTCCAGTGGCTACGCTCCTGACACCAAGCGAGGCGTCGTTTGACATTTACCAGCGTGATGTGTGGCTTATGAGCAGCAGCTCGACCATGAAATCGAAGTTTTGTACCTCCCGCGGAACTGTCATACTACCTGCAGTGAATCCTGATGCTGATAGGAATTCCTGTGTGATGGTCTGGATGGAAGTCTACCTCTTCAACAGTCGGCGGTCTGTATCAATCAACAGACGAGGTCGGCCTATACGCTTTTGTGCTGTGCGTGTCCCTTCACGTTTCCACTTCACTATCACATCGGAAACAGTGAACCTAAGGATGTTTAGCAGTGTGGAAATTTCAAGTATAGACATATGACACAAGTGAAACCCAATCACCTGACAACGTTCCAATCCGTGAGCTCTGCGGAGGGCCCCATTCTGTTCTCTCGATGTCTAATGACTACTGAGGTTGCTGATATGGAGTACCCGGCAGTAGGTGGCAGCACAATGCACCCAATATGGAAAAAAATATGTTTTGGGGGGTGTCCGGATACTTTTGATCACATAGTGTAGCTTCATACTTTGTAAAGCATAACTATATACTTTGTCAGAGTATTTCCCAACACAAAAACATTTGATTCATGTAGATATAACCGTATGATCTATAAACCGAAGCACAGATATGTTTCACTACACTGAATTTTGTGTATTTGCACACATTACTAGCACCTGCACCGCAGGCAGTTACCCTGAACTGTAAGAGTTTACACTAAGCAAGCTACATCAAAAAGATTAAAGCAAATAAGAAATGATAGGATAGATACTTTGTCTCACTGAGATGAGATCAATGATAAGAGTCAAGGTCCTTTTACTTTTATCACGTAGTTCCCAAAGTCGGCAAAACGTTTGTAACAGTGGATTCTAAGAAAATGTGTAACTACTATGACACGTGAGTTCACTTATAACTTAGCAAGTAACTGACATACAGTCACAGTACTATAGAGCGGCTGGAATCAAATAATCCTCCCGAAAGGAAAGCAACTAATGCCATTTTTCTTTTTATTGCTGTCCTCAATACTTATTTTGATACTGTAAAACACTTATGTCTGGAATGAAATGGAGGCTACATTTTGTTAAAGTGCAATGAAGACTGAGAAACTGCAGTCAGTGTACATAAACAGTAGCCCGCTAAGTAAGTTCAATAGATCATTATAGTTTAAATAGGTTATTACAAAGACGATTGATTTACACACGAGCATCAGATCCTCTGTTTAAATATCATCTAACTTCATCGCTCAATGAACTACACTAAAATATCAAACACTTTTCAGGGACCATTAAAGTAATGTTGAAGGTAGTTTGATTTTAGATTCTATTCTGTTACTATGCCAACAGATACTGCTGTGTTACACAAAATCAATTGCGTTCAGAAAATAAACTGTCTAGTACTCAACACCTAATCAATAATCAGCCCATACGCATTATCAGAGATATTTACCTTCTTAACTGACCTGTTACATCATCATTCATGAATATTGACACAGATCATGCTACTGGATATACGAGTACATTTGACATATTACTGACAGTGATCAAATATCAGGAATGTTGAGCAATTACAGCAGTAAAAGCCTCTGTGATAAGAATGCCACTCTTTCACGTGAAATGGACAGTCAGTTAGAGATATTGTGATTAGGACGGGACAGCCATAAGCAGGTTCAACTACAGATAACTACTAAAATTTATTACGAAGTTAATAGATTTATGCAGCGGTTAAACAGTACAACTAACAATGATATTAAATTATTTTATAAGGTTAACTAATTTAACAATTAAGAGCTTTATGACCACAATGATACAAAACAGATGTAAAACAGAACACTGGAAATTCATGTTTTGGGTTTTGGGCTTAATGTAAGTGTCTTTGTTGCAGTCTTTGAGTATAATTCATAACTATTTACAGCGAAGCTAAGATGACTTCTTCAGACTCTTACGTGTTTACACCAGCAAGTGTTTACACCAGCAAGTGTTTTCAACACAAAATTTCTGGTGAGATAAAGGCAAACATGTGCATCCACGTAAAGACATTCAGGTTATATATTACTTCCTAGATTCTGCATGAAAGGATGTGATGTGCCTTTGACTAACACAACTGAAGCTTTGCCTGAGGTGAATAGAAAAATAACTAACTTCATTATTATGTTCTACAAAGATAATTCTTTCATCATCTGCACTAAAACAGAAATACGAATTACGGTAACGGATACATCGTGTGTTTAAACCATTAAACTTAAATAAAACAATATATTTACAAGTTTTACAACAGTTATAGGAAATATGTGGTAAGTTCCTATGGGACCAAATGCTGAGGCAATCGGTCCCTAGGCTTACACGCAACTTAATCTAACTTAAATTAACTTACGCTAAGTACAACACACACCTATTCCAGACGGAGGACTCGAACCTCCGACGGAGGGACCCGGGCGAACCGTAACAAGGCGCCACAGCCAGGCGGCTACACAGCGCGGCTGCTACAATTAATAAGGGATTCATTACATCAGAAGTGCATGAAACAGTCCTAGGACAGTACTTTCCTATTAGCAAATACAGTTGAGATAACCAAAGTTTCACATGTATGTATGTTAACTGGAGGCCTAGAAATGACGGAGAGGCTCCGTCCCCGCCGCAGCCGCAGTGGTCCACAACCCCACGACGACTACCGCAGTCCACTTTACCCCTCCGCTGCCCCACACCAAAGTTCCACATACTAGGCATAAGATACGAATTTACAAAAATACATACCTTGAGCCTACATGTTCCCTTCACATACGACCGCTGTTTCCAATAACCATCGGCCGGTTGCGGCTCACAAAAAAATGGTTCAAATGGCTCTGAGCACTATGGGACTCAACATCTGAGGTCATCAGTCCCATATAACTTAGAACTACTTAAACCTAACTAACCTAAGGACATCACACACAACCATGCCCGAGGCAGAATTCGAACCTGCGACCGTATCGGTTTGAGACTGAAGCGCCTAGAACCACTCGGCCACACCGGCCGGCATTCTACAGTTGCTCCTGATAACAGCATAGATATGAGGATAGGGAAAACAGTGTTACTGTGAACACGTCGTGTTGCTTGTACCAGTCACTAATGGTCTACACTGATTTGTCCTCTCTCATGAGCTATTAGCCGATGTATTTATTGCAGAAGATGGGTATCAGAGATGTTCGGTAACGCCGACCTGTTATCGTGATGATGTATCTGAAATGTTAAATCTGGCGTTTACAGAAAAGGTGAAAAGATGGCTGTAAATTTATCTGCTCGAATCCGGAACGTACGACATTTAAATGTAAGGGCAAAAGCATTCAGACATGTAACAATAATAATAATAATGATCTGAGCAGGAGAGACACGTTCTTTAATACTGCCTCCTGGGCTCTGCCCATAAGGGTCGGGGGCTCATTCCTTGGCTGGTGACTGAAAGGAATGGGATCGGAAGAATACAACTGCTTGTTCATTTGCAGCTTTGTTACACCAAACCAAAAATATTATGCTCTGTTTTTGGCCCGTAACCTCCGCATATAATTGACATCAGGAGTCTTGGAATAGATAGGTGTGCGGGTAAAAGGACATATATTTCACACTCTTAGTGTTTCCAACCAATGCGCAATGGAGCTCAGACACAGAGATAAAAGTAATTTACGTGCAAATGTCCCATGTGATCGTGCACGAAACACCATACTAAATATCAGAACAGAACCTTGAAACATAACAAATGCATAAAAACTTTCATGGAAGGATGAACTGCAACTAGAGGACGCATGACAAGGAACTGCAGTGTGTCACGTGTAATGTCGTCAGCGAATGCTCCACGAAGGCTCATTCAATTTTGTTGACAAAAAAACACCAATAGTCCTGCAAGAGCCTAGAGGGGACCATACTCAGTCTCTCAATCGAAGGATAAAGGGATGTTTGGAACATGAAGAATACTTATGTGGTGCTGGTGCAAAAACTTTCTTACATGGCTTAGCCATTCACTGAACTCGGTGCGGCGGAGGCTCACTAGGAACCATAGGCGAGGATGGTGTTGCCTGTGAATGACTAATGACTGTGTTTCAATCTATCAAAGTGTACAACTGCACTATGATCTACTGATTCTATCTCGACATTGATAGGTGATGTAGGACACGTAATTTAGTATGAGCCTTAGTAAAGCAGAAGGCCGAATTTCGCAACAAAACGAATTTTCCTGTTCGTAAAGCAGTAACACAGATCCTTTGTTGCCTCTCTGCACCTGTTTAGCAATGGCTTTAAAATTATTCCCCTGTCTTTTTCACCAGATCGTTTCAAGCTTTCGAGCTTGACCTCAGCTGAGTCGATATGTGGCAGTAATTTATAGAGCTAAAATGAAGAACTCATTGGTTGTCCATGTACCTCCTCGAATTGTTTATGCCCCATTGATTCATGATCGTGGTTATTCTAAGTCAGGGTCACCAAACTACAGTCCACGGTCCAGATTCTGCCCGCACCGTCAGTTCATCCAAACCGGGACTGTGGACATGTACGGTCCCAAGGCGTACGTCATACCAAGTGACACTACAGATCTTACGTGTTGCAGGACTGTCTTCGGCAGATAGCGACTTACGATTTCACATCAATCTAATGCGTCATAGCGGCACATTTAAATACAGTCAAGCTCTCGATAACACATGAAAAAAAATGGTTCAAATGGCTCTGAGCACTATGGGACTTAACATCTGTGGTCATCAGTCCCCTAGAATTTAGAACTACTTAAACCTAACTAACCTAAGGGCATCACAAATATCCATGCCCGAGGCAGGATTCGAACCTGCGACGGTAGCAGTCCCGCGGTTCCTGACTGAGCGCCTACAACCGCTAGACCACCGCGTCCGGCTGATAACACATGACAAAGTTGAGACCTGTAGTGGGTTACTCTTCATTGCTGTGCTGATTTCTCACCTGGCCCCTGACATAGCGGAGCGTTCGCGATGTACTTCGGGCGAGGCTAATAGTGTGGTGTCACAGGTTCGTTTCGGGCTCCGTATTTCTCGTAACCCCAGTCTGGCCCACTTGAATTTGGTTGATAAAATGTGTGGAACACGAGATGTTGTGATACATTTCAAATTTAATATTAGTATACATACAAGTGTCGAGACGTCCTTGCTCCTGTTTGCCTTAAATTTACTGTGTTAAATTTTAAATGACTGTATCTAGATTTTGTTGTGTATTGTAATGTTTGCTTATTTTGCACCATCCCAAGATTTTAATTATATTTATAATTCAATTTCTTTTACCTTCTTAGACCCTGTTTACATCATCGTTCATAAAGGAAAAAGAAAAGTAGATGCTGGGAGTCGCGTTTTTGATGGGAATTAGGAATGAAGTACTTCTTTCTGGAACCAAAGGACCAGAAGGTACTTCTAGATTATGCAGAGAAACTTTTGACGTTCCGAAAGAGTACAGTCTTCATAAATGAAGTATCTATCAGCATATTCAAAGCTCGAGAACGAAATTTTCACTCTGGAAACGAGTGTGCGCTGATATGAAACTTCCTGGCTAATTAAAACTTTGTGCCAGACCAAGACTAACACTCGCCACCTTTTCTTTCTGCGGGCGACTGTGCTACCGACTGATCTACCCAATCACGATTAGCGGCCCATCCTCACCGCTCTGATTCCGCCAGTATCACACTTCCTAACTTCGAAACTTCACAGAAGGACTTGCAGGATGGTGAAGCACTAGCCCAAGAAAGGCAAAGATCCCCAGTTCGAGTTGCGATCCGGAACACAGTTTTAATCTGCCAGGAAGTTCCATATTCAAAGTTTTCTCTAAGGTTTCGCTCTGAGAAATATGAGTCCATAAAGCGTAATTCAGAAACTCATAGAAAATTCTTCACTAAAATATTTGCTGTAAATGAATCTGTCACTTGTACAAGTTATAAATTAGTGTACGTTATGGCAGAACGAGGGAAACTGTTTACTAATGAAAACTTCATCAAATAATGTATGGTGGAAGCAGAAAATTACTTGGGTCTTAAGAAAGCTGATTCGTATAGAAGTACAAGCTCTTTGGCAAGTTCAGTGGCGTGGAGAACAGAAGAAATGGGAGAGAACATAGTGATACATATATGCGAGAAAGCTAAGAAATTCTTGTGGTGTTCTCTGGTGCTGGATAGGTCTACTGATCTGTCGTGTACACCACACCTTCTTTTATATATTTTGTGGTGTCAGTTTAGAGTTCCAGGTAATGGAAGGGTTGGTATCCATTGCAACATGCTTGGAACATCTACAGAAATCATCTTCAGGGAAGTTCAAAACATTTCACAAAACTATAAACATCAGTTGAATCAGGTTTAAGATGTTACAGTTGATGGAAGGAACAAAAATGCCTGGAGTGGGGCAGAACAGGACTCAGTTGGAAGATTGGCAATCTCTGAGCGCTCTGTTCATACACTGCATCATACGTGTATAACAGCAAGCACTGCTCCTAGCAGCCAAGACAATAGACTTCTCGGCTGTTTGACGTGTTCTCCTACTGTCCATGATAAAACAATGATATCGTATAGGTATATCAAATGCATAGTTTGTATCATCCCTCATAGTAACAGATCAGCAATCTGTTGGAATGTAGTAGGTACATTCCACAAACCAAAAAGCATACTATGAAATTCATATAGTCCTCAAGGTACAAAAAAAGTTGTTTCAGGCCTATCTTGAGGTGCAATGGGAACCGGATGATAGGTTGACTTCATATCAGAGATAGTGAAATACTTTCAGTACGCTAACCTATCAAAGTTCGACCCTCCAAATGGATGGCGGACTGCACAACCTCAGTTCAAGAATTCCTCATAAATATACGCTACTTGTGAGGTCTCTCCCAAAAGTGTTGGTTTACATGTAACTGTAAACTGTGGCACAATTAACTATACATCTAATGAGGAACTGCCACTGCAAGCATTAAAATAAGACATTCCCAAACTAAATGAAGTTCTTCCAATCTCTAATGTTCATGGAATTTCCATGTCACACTGTTAGTTCAAAAAGTACGCAGTATCTTGTGTGTCTACACCTTCCCACTTTTGTGAAGCTAACCAAAAGCCCACAGGTTGGTGTTAAGGCATTTCTCTCTTCCTAAAGAATCATTCCAGTTCCATGGTGGTCCACAATTGAGATTCTCCAAGGTCACTAGCAATTCACCTTGTTATATTTCTTCCATTCATAATCAATCCATGACCTCAGTCAGCTCGCCCACACTATGATGTAAGCTCCACAGTGTGAACCTGGGTGACCCATACATATGGCTGGGTGCCAGGATGGATATCAGCACAATTACCACCTCTTGGGGTAAGATACTTTCCCAAGTAGACCCTCTCTGCCTTCATGATGTAGTACTGGACACTGTCATGGGGCATCTTCATTCACAGATCTCCTTCACTCTCATTCGTTGTCAGTAGAAGTTGGGGAACCCATGGAGGTGGAACCTTAGCTGCTAACACCAGTCGTCATTCCTGTACTTCAGGACACCTTCCCAGCATAGCTAGCAGGTCCTGCAGCACGTGGTAAACGCAAATGCCAAGGTCACAGATGATCCCTCTCATTATGTCGAAACTGTCCACCCCCGTGGTCAGAGCCTTCAGCCAGACTAACCATCACCACCTCATCCTCCCTGTGTGCCACCACCGCCAGGGCACTTTTGTCCATACCATCTAGACATGGAGAAGGAGGGATCTTGTAGCGTGACGTTCAGCAACTCTGGCTGTGAGTCAGATATTTATATAGATAAAGCACAGTCGCTGACGTACACCAATGTCCCCAATAGTAGCCTCTCAAAAGACATGACGGATCGCTCTAGGATGCACTTGGTACACATCAAGTTGTGCCTACATCATGAGCAGTATATATAGAGACAGGCATTGGCCATGAAAGAACACTCGGAACCTTCGAGCAACTAACGACATTACCTGCACTGCTCATGGCAACATGCCATTGCTTGTGGGCTCTGATACGTATTGCATTACTACGTTAGACGACTTTGGAATTGTATATGAATAACTGGGTTTGAATTCCTGGACATTGTGGTTAAATTATCTTGCTCTGCTTTCAACTGTAATGGACTCTGACTTGGCATGGAGAAGTTGCAAATTAATTTACTTTTCTACAATGACTGTAATTTCAGGTTGCAAAAAAAGTCACTTTTATACTGTGATTGTTCTTTGTCAGTGTAAATAAATCAAAGCATTCATCAACATTCACTTCAGATACAATGTGTGGAAGAGCTATACAATGATAACTAACTTCAAGGTAATACTATAGAAAGGGGTAATACTATAGAAGGGGAATCAGAAGTAGGTAAAGATGAAATGGGAGAAACAAGAAATTAACACAGCAATGCATGACCTAAGTCGAAGGAAACGAGAACGTTAGATGAGCCAGCGATAAACAGCCGGAATGTAAGATAATGAGGTAGAAGAAATTCCCCACAGACTTGAAGACGAATGTGATAATTTCCACAAAGTAGGTACTGACAGGTATGGATACTGCCGCAGCATACGTTTAATAATTAGAGAGACATTCAATTAAGGATTAACTCACGAACTGCGACTATAATTCTGCATCAATTGTAGAATATTTCACAACTAATGAAAATTTGTGCCGGGTCTGGATTCGAACTCTGATGTCCCGCTTGTCTCGGGGCGGCCCAAATAGCTATTTGTTCTGGTGTCTGTTCTCTCTTGTGCCGCGGTGTTTCACATCATAGTAATGCAATCACGAGAGAAAATAGTGTGTCACCGTGTGTGGGAATCACGATAATATAGTTTGAGCAGAAGGGAGAGTCGACATCAGTAGAAACTGAGATTTGGGCCGCTCCTTGAAGCTTGCTCTAACCGTTGAAGTGGTAAAGGTGACAGCGCACAACAATCGGAAAATCCGTGTTCTAGTCTCGATATGGCACAAAAAGAAGTTTTGTTTGTTCTGAAATATTTTACATCTGATCTGGAACCATAATTACAATTTGCGAGTTCATTCTTAGTTTAGTAAGTTATGGTTGCATAATATTGACAGGGAATTACGTGCAGAAGAACGATAAGATTGGTAGACTCTGACTTTCGGGAAAATTAATTTGCGTTCTGGAGAAATGTAGGATCACGTCAAGCAATACTGCTCCTATAACTTATGTTAGAAGATAGACAGAACTAAGGAAAACATAAGTTTAAAGCATTTGTTGCAGGCTTAAAGAAAGCCTTTGACAATGTTGACTGGACTACACTCCCTGGAATTTTAAGGTTCACAAGGTTAAAATACAGGATGTAAAATGTAGCCTATAAATTATACAGAAACCAGCATACAGTCAAAGGTAGTCGAATGTAGATGAGAGTGAGACTGCTGAGTTGTAGCTTATCACCAATGTTAATCTGTATACTGAGCAAGCTGTTATGGTGTTATGGAAATCAACGAGAAATTTGGAGGGGGAACTAAAGTTTAAGATGAAGAAATAAAAGCTTTGTGATTTGCCGACGACTCTGTCATATTCCGTAAGAGACAGCAAGCTGTTGAATGAAAGAGCTGCCGAATCCGATTTATAGTGACTTGAAAAGTGGTTGTATGGTGAACATTAAAAAAAATCAAGGGTAATGGAATATAGTTGACTTAAATCAAGCTACGCTGATTAGTAAATTAGTCACTAAAAGAAGTAGATGATATTTTTTTTAACTTGCCCACTATGACGGAAGTAGAGAGGGTATAATTTAGTTTATGTTTACTGCACGCTATATGATCAAACGGTCATAGCGTTGACAGACTTTAAGATGTAAAATTACCTAATTGTTAATAAAGGTTTGAAGATAGGCTGTGGCGTGAAACTTTTATTACCTAGTTGACCAGTACATAAAAGAGATTCTACAGGAGAGACAATCGATGAGCCCAAATGTAATATACTAGAGGAGTAGCAATGATATTACGACGAACTTGTTCCAAGTCAACCAGGTGCTAAACGCGGATGCAAAACACATCTTGCATAGCAAACTGAAAACAATAGCAGTAGACGAAAAGTATTTACGGAATGCTGAAACAGTGATTAGTGGTGGATAATACAACAGGCAACTTCATGTAGGCCTTATTGTATATATTTAGATTGCAATATATCTATTAAATTTTCTATAAAGCAGAAAAACATAAAAAACTGACTGCATACATTAACAGCCAGTTAGGGAAAAACGTGAGGAAAGATCTGAAAATTGGACATTTGTGGTAAGATCTTATGGGACCAAACTGCTGAGGTCATCGATCCGCAAGCTTACGCACTACTTAATCTAACTTAAACTAACTTACGCTAAGGACAACACACACACCCATGTCCGAGGAAGGACTCGAAGCTCCGACGGGGGGAGCTGAGTGAACTGTGGCATCTGAGACCGCGCGGCTACCCCGCTCGGCCCAGACCGAATAGTGGCGTCTCTAAACGTGTACCGTTGTATGGTAGTGAAACACAGACATAAAAGCAAAGAAGATAGAAAGACAAAGACAGAATCACCAGACTGCACGAGATAAAATTGGAAATGCTTATATCTGCAGAGAGCGTGAAGTTAATAAAACTTACAAGAGATGTTCCAAGACTGTCTTCCGCGGTAAACATTCGTTTGTAAACATAAAGGCAGACAAGATGTCGGATGACCCCAATCAAAATGGAGTCAGCACATTAGTCACAGTACAGCATGATATTCCCCACACAACCTTGTTTGGTAGAAGTAGTGTCTCTCCTGGAAGCTTTAATTTTCTAAATATGACTATTTCCTGACTTCGGATTCAATAAACTGATTACTTTCTCCGTGCCGCGGATGCTCTGAAGTTCGGACCCAGCTATCTCAAAGAACTGTGCCGTGACATTCCATGGTCTGTTATGCAGGGCCTCAAAATCCAGAGTTTTTCCGTTTGTTAACAACACGGGGACATAAATTTTTAACACCTAGTTACATTATATGGTAGTTAATTTATTAATTTGAACGCATTAAATTTTGACACATCGCTCCTCGGTTTATCAGTACTAAGGCATCGGATGTTATGTGTTAACGATATGTAAACGGTCAAATCCCTCAACAATCTGAATGGTATATGGAGAGATTTCACCTTCAGACGTCTCGTGTGCGTCATTATTCACTTTATGGCAATTTTCTGAAGCTGGCTGTGCACATCATTTTCTTTCTCCTTACTAGACGCAACGAAGCAGTGTATAATATACGACAGATACTAACCTCAGAACCGTAGTCCTAAAACAGAAGTCACGTAATTATATCCAATAAATCACTTTGTGATTTGCTGTTGACTGGTCCAGCGTTTTGCTGTTTACCCTAAAGATTTTTCTACACTGAATAACATGACAGAATCTCTACAGTTCTAGGACGCGAAACGTGGACGTAAATCTTCGCTGAACAAAATTAACAGCATGCCGTGAAAACACAGGACTACGATTTGTGTAACTACACCCCAGCGAACGCTGAATAAAACTCTGGATACGGCCTTTTAATTACTGTTATACGAGCGCGGTCCGCGATGATTTACGTCCATCATCAAAAGCCGAAGCTCTAAATGTTACATAAAAGTTAAAAATGTAAGCAATATTATACTGCCGTGTCTCAGGCCCTTTCATCTCTCCTAACTTGGAAGTAATAATTCAAGAGCACACGCTGAAATTATTCCAGTTATAGTGAGGAGAAGTCCATTTTCGGCGACTGCAAGCGATTTAGAAGACGAATGTATACTCTGGTAGGCCTTGAGCATAAGACTTTGCCAAAAAAACAAAACTTTTCATTTTTTCGCTGTAGGTGCTGGTTCATTATTTTAATGCTCAATTTCTGTTTTCTCAGATCCACGCAAAACACTCACATCCAGGTATTTGACATGCGAAAGATTTTACACTTTTTATGGAAAATAAAAAAATTCAAACAGTAACATTTGGTAGCATTCAACCGTAACTTCTGTCCTACAAACAACTCAACGAGGTGTTTCGAGAGACAATACTCACAATATAAGGTTGTAAAGCTTATCTATTGAGATTAAAATGCTTAATAGTCTATGAACACAATTGCGGCATTCACAGAATAAAATGGAATAAAAACATATCGGACAATGTGTCCTCGTCTTACATTAAAATCGACGACTGCTGTCAGTAGCTGTCTTGGAGCCCACAGCAATTCAGCAGGACTCGGCCTGGTGCATTGTGCGTTGAGAGGTGGTACGGCCACTGACAGAAACCTAGATTTTAATTTACGACGAGGACACATAGTCCAATGTGTTCTTAGTACATTTTATTTTGTGAATCGCGGAATTGTGTGGGTACACATTTTAGCGTTTTAACCACATGAGATAAGCGTTACAACTCGCTAAGCATTGCAACTCTATGGAATGCCTGCAGTGTTACAAATAGAAAATTAAATAGAGGTAATGTAGGAGCAGGTCTGATAACGAACAAGGAAAAAGGAATGCAGATGAGGTTCTACGAACTGCGTAGAGAACACACTATCGTAGACACGTCAGACACGAAGCCTATACCCACCACAATAGTACAAGATAATATACCAACTAGTTTCACAAATGACGAAGAGAGAGAAAACATATGATGAGATAAAAGCAGTTATTCTGATATTTAAGGGAAGGGGAATTTAATTTTGATAGATTGGAATTCGAAATTAGGAAGAGATTGACAAATTGTAGGTGAATATGGGCTGTGAAAAAACAATAAATGGTAAGCCACTCGGTACATTTTGCACACAATTAATTTAATCATCGTGAACACTTGGTTTTGAGAAACATGAAAGAAGGTAGTGTACGTATAAAAGATCTGAAGACACAGAAAGGCTTCATATTGATTATGTAGTAGTAAGACGAAGATTTCAGAACCAGTTTTTAAACTGTAAGATATTCCAAGGAGCAGATGTCGACTCTGAGCACAGGTTCTTGGTTATGAGCTGTAAATGAAAACTGAAGAACTTGCAAATAATTAGGAGTTAAGGATATAGGACATGGATAAGTTGAATGAACGTTGGGAGCTTCTAAAGGAGTATTAGGCAATAATTGTCTACAACAGGGGAGAGGAATACCGCTGAAGACGAATGGGTAGCTTTGAAAGATGAAATGATGAAAGTATCAAAGGACAAATAGGTAAAAATGCAAGGCCTGTAGAGATCTTTGGATATCTCAGGAGATACTGTATTTAATAGAAGAAAGCGGAATATATAAAAATGCAGCAAATGAATCAGGCAAAAGGGAATACAAAAATCTAAATTATGAGACTGACAGGAAATGCAAAACGGATAAGGAGTAATGGCTAGAGGACAAACGTCAGTATATGGGAGCGTATATCGCTAAGAAATCAGCAGATGGCGCCAGTAGGAAAATCAAAGAGATGTTTGGGGAAAAGAACAATAGCTGTATAAATATCAAGAGCACAGGTGCAAAACTAGTACTAACCAAAAAAAAGAAGGAAAACCGAAAGGTGGAAGAAATTATAGAGATTCTGTACAAGGGAAATGCAATCTAGGGCAATATTAAAGAACTGTGGTACTCAAGATGTATGAGACAGGCCGAAACACCTTCATACTTTCAGAAGAATGTAATAACCCCAGTCCCAAAGAAAGTAGATGTTTGCAAGTGTGAATTTCGCCGAACTATCAGTTTATTGAGTCATCGTTGCAAAATACTAACGTGAGTTATTTAGATAAGAATAGAAAAACTGGTAAAAGCCGATCTCGAGCAAGATCAGTTTGGATTCCTGAGAAATGAGGGAACACACGCAGCAATACTGATCCTCTCACTTATTTTAGAATATAGTTTAATAAATGGCAAACTATGTTTATAGTTTTTGTGGATTTGGAGAAGGAGTTCGAGAATGTCGATTGGAATACACTCCTTGAAATTCTGAAGGTAAACGGAGTAAAATAAAGGGAGCGAAAGGTTATATAGAAGAAAAAAACAGACGACAGTTATAAGAGTCGAGGGCCACGAGACGGAAGCAATAGTGGAGGCGGTGGAGAAAGGAATAAGACCGTGTTGTAGTCTATCCCCGGCGTTATTCAATCTGTACACTGAGCAAGAAGTAAAGGAAACCAAAGAAAAATTTGGAGAAGGAATTAAAGTTCGGGGAGAAAAATAAATTTTTTAGGTTTGAATTCAGAGACTGCAAAGGACTTGAAACTGCAGTTGAACGGAATGGGCAGTACTTTGAGAGGAGGATCTATCATGAACATCAACGAAAGCAAAACGAAGGTAATGGAATATAATCGAATTAAATTAGGCGATGGTGAAGGAATTAGATTGTGAAACGAGAGACTAAAAGTAGTAGATAGATTGGCGGCCGGTGTGGCCGAGTGGTGCTAGGCGCTACAGTCTGGGACCGCGCGACCACCTATGGTCGCAGGTTCGCGTCCTGCCTCGGGCATAGATGTGTGTGATGTCCTTAGGTTAGTTAGGTTTAAGTAGTTCTAAGTTCTAGGGGACTTATGACCTTAGAGATTAAGTACCATAGTGGTCAGATCCATTTGAACCATTTTTAGCAGATGGATTTTGCTATTTGGGCAGTAAAATAACCGACGATAGTCGAAGTAGTGAGGACATAAAATGTAGACCGTCAGCAGCAAGACACGCTTGTCTGAAGAAGAGAAATTTGTTAACGTCGAATATAGATTTAAGCGGTAGAAGTCCATTGTGAAGTGTAGCACTTTATGTAACTGCAACTTGGATGATAAACTGTTCAGACATAAAGAGAACAGAAGCTTTTGAAATGTGAGGCTACAGAATTTTGCTTAAGATTAGATGGGTAAACCACGTAACCAATGGGGAGGTACTGATGGAATCGGGAAGAAAAGAAGTCTGTGGCATAGCTTGACCAAAGGGAGTAATTGCCAGGACACATTCTGAGACATCAACAGTTAACCACCTGGGTACTGGATGGAAATGCGGTGAGTAAAAGTTTGAGTGAGAGATCAAGAGATAAATACAGTAAGCAGGTTCAAAAGGATATAGGCTCCAGTAAATATCCTGAGTTAAAGAAGCCTGAACAGGACGGAGTAGCGTGTGAGTTGCATCAAACCATTCTTCTGATTGAAGACCGCAACAACAACAGCAACAACAACATGAGTATGGCGAAATGAACCAGTTTACACCACATAAGCATCAAAGCGATAAAATGTGAGTTCTATATATTGTTTGTCCAATATCTCTTTCTTTGAAAGACGATGATTGTTTCTTTATCAGTTGAATAAATTTGGTGAAGCTAATGCTTTATTGTTAACATGAGTGCTTGTGAAAAAATTACTCCACAATTTTACTGTTCTGCTGTGTGGCTGAATTTCATGTGACTAACTAATTACCAGATTTTTGTAAAAATATTTACGGAAAACCAGCTCCACTGAGGCCTGTGCTGGATAGCACGGTTTGTGGAGTATTCGTCACCTGGAGGAATAACTTATGGGTTTGAGTCCCGGTCTTCCACACAGTTTAATTTTCCAAGAAGTTTGGCGCACTCTTTGTTGCAGAGTGATGAGTCACTGATATCCTACTAAATACATAGTTCTATGACAAATCCCTCCCAAAATCATCAGTATAGTTTGTTTAATCTGCCAAAGTTCTTATTGTCCGACCTGTCATTCGATATAATTTTCTATGTTACATAGGGAAACGGTAAGATTTGATGTAGTGTTATTAATAAAAATAGCTGTTATCAACGATTTTCCTTTCAATTTATCTAGTGAAATTTTTTGGTACAGTTATGATGCCTACGTAGAAAATTCGACGACCACTACATAAGTGCGATTCGTATCGAAGACGACAGATGACACAAAATGAGTGAGAGTGATAGATTTTTTCCGTGAATAGCTGTTTTTCATACAGGTCCATTCAATTATGATGTAATTTCTTCCACTGATGATGAGCAGCAAATACATAAAATAATCTCGACGTTAAGAAATACAATGCTGAAAGGGATATGAACGTCCTGAAACACAACCTATGTAAATTTTTTTTGCGGCTCTAATTTTCGAGGAAGAGATACTAGACTTTAACGTCCCGTTGACGACAAGGTCATCAGACACAAAGGAGAAACTTCTATTTCGCAAGAACTGGAATTGAAACGAGTCGTGTGCTTCTCAAGTTTATCAACACAGAATTTGCTTCCAATAACAATTTTGTTTGCTTGGTCGATCTCCACAGCAGCTATGTAAATTTTTATTTGTAAACAGAATGCCATATGTGTGCAAAATTGTTTCAAATACTATGTGAAAATCATTGACAGCTGTGCAGAAGGAATATACGGTTTTTATGTTAAAATTATTCTCTTAAATTAGTTTATATCCTGATCCTTACATAAAATGGTGATATATAAACCGAAGATTTTCTAAAATGCTTGCAAGTAACGTGCAATTTGGAATGTAGATATGTGGTCACATGGAAAGAAAATACGAAAATAGTCAGCACATGTAAAATTAAAGGAAGGTGGCATTTCACGTCAGTACTTGAAGAGCTTTAATCCTATAGTTAATTGGAGTGCGGCCAAACCTGTATAATATTTTAGAACAATCACTAATGATGTCTTTTACGTAACATATGAAAGACGACTGGAACAATAAATATCAGTGCTCCCTCTCTCATAACATGGATAATTATATAAATTAAGCTTACTATTCTTCTTGTTGTTTTTAAATACGTTGGCTAGTAAAATGAACAAAAATCTTTCGTTTCGCGACAGTCCATCTCTCTTTGCCTGCGTTCAGTAATGTGCACAGGTATTAATATAGTAGTTTGCAGCCGGCCGCGGTGGTCTAGCGGTTCTAGGCGCGCAGTCCGGAACCGCTCGACTGCTACGGTCGCAGGTTCGAATCCTGCCTTGGGCATGGATGTGTGTGATGTCCTTAGGTTAGTTAGGTTTAAGTAGTTCTAAGTTCTAGTGGACTGATGACCAGAGTAGTTAAGTCCCATAGTGCTCAGAGCCATTTGAGTAGTTTGCACTTTGTTCCAATTTACGAGTTAACTGCAACGACATGTGCCAGTGTAAGTGATCTTAAGCCGCGCTGACTGCAAAGCCCGAATCGGCTATTGGTGGTATAGCGTGGCAGACTATGCCCTATTAATCATAGAGTTACTGTAGCCTGTAGGAGAGATAGTATGAATGCTCTTCAAATATTTAAGAATGGGTGAAAAGGTGTTAGGACTCCGAAGGTTGAGGCATCGCAAACCCCATTATACATACCTGAATGAAAACGAGAGATGTGTTGTGTTACATCTTCCCGAATATAAAGTAACATCCGCCTAGGACACAAGTATTACTAATAAAATTCAACAACGGGACGGAAGATGAACAACTTCAGTTATGAAAATTTAAATACTAGTTTAACCCTAAAATAATTTGGCGTAAACTTAGGTAGCTTCCTGGAATACAAAACCAAATTTGGGAAACATTTGGCATAAAATCAAGACACACAAATTCATGGAAAAATTTGCCTGTATCTCTTGGAGAGCTTATGTTTTTTTTCACCATAGCACAGCCGTCTCCCTAACGTATGCAGCTATTGAAACTTTCGGTCCCTGTCTGGTAATAAATCTGACAGATATTTGAAGAAGATTTTCATGATTACATGAGACGCTTATCCTGAGGCAACGTATCGGTAACATCGGGCTTTCTCAGCTGACAGGAAGATCGAGGCGATAATGGAACAAGTTGAGTAGTCTCAACCATTATAGTGGCATCCCGCTACACGAGCATTTAATTCCAGGAGTTCCAGTATAGTATTGATCATCATTCCTCATCATAATTATTATTATCATTAAAGTTTTGACTTTCATTGCTGTAAAAAGGCTTCCAGTAGAGTTTTAATGCATTATGGCCTTTAGATATAGTCATCCAAGTTTTCCAGTACCGTCCATCCGTATTCCATAAGAACGTTCTATTCGTCTTTACTCACCTCTGGGAAGGCAGTATATATATTTCTAAGGTTAATTTACCATTCATTCGCCTGGTTAATTGTGCTTATCCCCTGCATTTCATGTTATGCAATTACAATTATTTCCTCTCCTCTGGTCTATTATATGATGCAAGTATTTGTTCTTCTCCCTCTGCTATTACTTCATGCGTCTCCATTTCTCTTGAACCGACACTCACTTTCTTAAATTATTTTTGGATTAAGAGTCCATATCTCACTGCTGTAAACTTTCAGTTAGGGCACATCAGAAATTTAGTTTTGAATAACGTATTTAGTTAAGATAATTTTTCTCTCACGTTTATTTCTTCTGCTTTATATTCTGTCACTGTTTTCAAATGCCTCAAATACCAACATTTAGAAGACGCTTCCAAGACTTCATAGCTGATCCGTAAATCCTTTCACTGCTTTCGTAATACACTATTCTCGTCATTAGATATGATTTTCAGGCGTACTTTTAAACTTCCTGTATTATAGTCTTCCAACAATTTTTTATGTTCCCCTGTTCTGGAGGTTAAGAGCAGAGAGTCATTCGCAAAACGATGATGAATCAGATATTTTCCGTTAACATTCAGTCCTCTTTTTATACTCCAATTTATAGCCTTGAACATTTCGTCTAGAAGTACTAAGGTTTGGTTTGGTGATTTGGAATACCCTCCATCAGCTTTGCTCGAGGTTTTACCTTTTTCTCAGTACCCTGGTGAAGTCGATGGACGCTGTAGCATTAACGTATATATATCCTGTGCAAGCGTCTTCATTTTTGCATACCTGCTGCACACTGCATCCACTTGAAACTGTTTACTGTAGCCAAGCCTTGGTCTCCCTCTTCAATAAGCGTACCCTCACACAGACACTTCTCTCCATAACCGAACTGAACATTCCTTGATGTCTCGGGAAGTGCCCTATCAATCTACCCCTTCTATTAGTGGAGTTATGTAGCTAATCCTTCTACCCTCTCTACAATACTTCCACCCCCTCTCACCTCGCATACATACACACACATTTTTCTCCTCATACAAATTGAATTTTCTCAGATAACTCAGGAAGTGTCAGATCTTTCCAGCTTGTTCTTAGTCAAGTTGTGTCATAAATTTCCATTCTCCCGAATTCAACTCATTATCTATACCTTAGTTTTGGAACCTACTTATCTAATTTTCACCATTGCCCTGTACCATAACGTTTCAAAAGCTTCTATTTTTTTCTTGTATGTAACGTTTTGCAGTCATTTTTCATTTCCATACAGGGCTACAATCCAAAAAAAATACTTAATTAAAATTATATTCTTCTACTTAAATTTATGTTGGATATTACGTTATTTCTCTTTTTCAGATTTTTTTCTTTTTTTGTTTTCATTGTCGGGCCACATTTTATATCATCTCCATTTCGGCCACTACCACTTACTTTGCTGCCAAAATACACTGAGCAACACAATCAAAGGTCCACTTTTTCGAAACCACCTAATTGTTTCCCATTGCGACGCATAAGTTTGGACTTTGACTCTTCCTCTGCGATCGTCAAAAGCGTGTTGCCCTGTGACGTCACCCTCGAGCTAGACGACGCTTCAAACAGCAAAGTGTCGACGTATGCGAAAAAAAGGCCAGAGCTCAGAATTTCATGTGAGGCATCAGGTGGGTTAATGATGCCACTTTTCCATAAAATTTCACCATAATCCTGTCCAACGCGATCGCGGACGTGTAACACGATGGACAGGATGTCACATCAACCTTTGCCCACATTTCTCCCTTCTTTCGACGCCTCTGCGATGGAGGTCAGAACCGTGACGCCCTAACTTTAAAGCACGCGGCTTTCCTATGAGTATCCGAGAAAAAGATTCCTGACTCACCGCCGCCTACAATCGATACGAAGAGGACTCTGAAGGTGGCATAAAGGGCGTCAATGAAATCATCCCTTCGCCTGGGACGTTGATTCGCACACATTTCGCTGTCGAAAACGATAGTCTGCTGTGCGATGAGTAAGAGCATAACGTTCTTGACAACTTTAGACACTGCTCACACGTCCCAGGCGATTTAATCCCTCTGTAAGGATATCGTGAGGCTGCAACCCCACTGAACATGATCTGACCCTTTAGGAGCATAGTGCGACCTAATTTTTGCTCTGGTATATAGGATGGGAACACTGGAGACCGTTGAAAACCATTCGACGAAATTTTAACGTCATACGAAGTAGCAACGTGTGTTTATGCTTTTTCAGCTCTCCTTTCTCCCGCCGTCCTGTAGCGTAATCACAGGGTGGTGTAAAATTTACAAATGCGTGACGAAAACAGCAAAGCGTCCCTCTTAGACGCCCCAGTTCCGAAACACTCTCGGTGACTCCCCTGCAACTTTCTTGCGCACTTTAAGTGCACTGGTATATAAATTAAAGCAGCAAACCGCAATTTCATGTACATCTACATCTACATGAATACTCTGCAATTCGCATTTAAGTGCTTGGCAGAGGTTTCATCGAACAACAATCATATTATCTCTCTGCCATTCCACTCCCGAACAGCGCGCGGGTAAAACGAACACCTAAACCTTTCTGTTCGAGCTCTGATTTCTCTTATTTTATTTTGATGATCATTCCTACCTATGTAGGTTGGGCTCAACAAAATATTTTCGCATTCGGAAGAGAAAGTTGGTGACTGAACTTTCGTAAATAGATCTCGCCGCGACGAAAAACGTCTTTGCTTTATTGACTTCCATCCCAACTCGCGTATCATATCAGCTACACTCTCTCCCCTATTACGTGATAATACAAAACGAGCTGCCCTTTTTTGCACCCTTTCGACGTCCTCCGTCAATCCCACCTGGTAAGGATCCCACACCGAGCAGCAATATTCTAACAGAGGACGAACGAGTGTAGTGTAAGCTGTCTCTTTAGTGGACTTTTGCATCTTCTAAGTGTCCTGCCAATGAAACGCAACCTTTGGCACGCCTTCCCCACAATATTGTCTATGTGGTCTTTGCAACTGAAGTTGTTCGTAATTTTAATACCGAGGTCCTTAGTTGAATTGACAGCCTTGAGAACTGTACTATTTATCAAGTAATCGAATTCCAACGGATCACCTGACACTTTTCGTTATTTAGAGTCAACTGCCACCTGCCACACCATACAGAGATCTTTTCTAAATCGCTTTGCAATGTCCTGTGTCTAATTGACGATACAATCATTCGAACTATCAACAGATGTCAGTGCCATCGTGTTCTTCCTAGAAGACGGCATTTCAGCCGACGTAAACCTACGGCAACGATGACATCAGGGCATCTATCAAACGGGATAGTGAAACTTCCTGGCAGATGAAAACTGTGTGCCGGACCGAGACTCGAAATCGGGACCTTTGCCTTTCGCGGGCAAGTGCTCTACCATCTACCATCTATGGGATAGTGTTTCCCGGGTAGTTCTACATCCACAATCGCCGAAGTCACAGTCACAGACGGTGCAGTATGGTACAGAGAAGAGACCACCCAAACTCTCTGCGGTGGATGGCCATAGGAAGAATGGAAACAGGACAGTTCCAAACTGATGTGGTTCAATGGCATAACTCGTATCGCTCTGTTGTTTCTCGGATATGGCGACAGTTTATAGGGACCAAAACTGTATCCTGAATAGCAGAGCAGGGCCAAGCACATGTGACATCAGAAAGGAAGGAGCGTTATTTAGCTGTAAGAACACTACGGTACCTCCTTAGTACTGAACGTGAACTGGCATCCGACCTCGCAGTATCCACTGGACGTTTTGTGTCGAGGCTCATGGTGTACAGAAGCTTAGGCAGAGTGGCCTTTATTGACGGAGACTTGCTGTATGCCTATCTCTGACGCGTCTTTACAGCAGGGAACGTGTAGAGTGGAGTCGTCAACATTCTACCTGGATGGTTGAACCGTGGACCCATGTTCCTTTCACAGATGAGTCCTGATTTGTTCCGCAGAGTGCTTCTCGATGAATTCGAATCAGGAGGGAACGTAGAACACGATTTCGGGACCCAAACACTGTGGAAAGAAACCGATATCGAGAAGGATCCTTAATGGTGTGGTCATGGATTATGTTGACCATTCGAACACTTCTTCATGAAATTGTACGGGTGAATTGGCAAGTTTTAACTGCTGTAAGGATCGTGACAAGATCTTTAGACTTCATGTGTGGCTGTTGCGAGGTGCTGTGACTCCCGACTTCGTAGTGATGGACGATAATGGTCGACCTCATATAGAACGGATGATAGTTGTTTTCTTGGAAACGGAAGATAATGCACGCATGCGATGGTCTGCTTATATCTTGATTTGAATCCTATAGAGCAAACCGGAATGCACTAGAGAGACTGGTTGCGTCACCTAAGCATTCACCAACCACTGCCCAAGACTTGCGAGCAGCTTTGCTGGAAGTACGGGTGTTACTGTTTCAACATGACACTGATAACATTACTCACAGCATGCTCCGTCATTGTTAGGCCTATAATGCTGCCAGAAATAGTCACACCCCATACTGAGCAAATTAACCAGTTGTCGAATGTATGTGCAGATCCGTTGAGCTGAAAAAAACGGAGACCATTTTGGTCTACCTTTATGCGTATTGCAGTTGTTTAAGTCTTGCAATCTTTAGACTGTTTTTACTTTCTGCCACCTGTTTGTTTTGTTACAATACAAACGAAACCTATCAAAATTTCGTTTTGTGTCTTTAATTTTGGCCAACAGTGCACGTAGCTGTACAGAGACTTCGACACCAATTCAAGTGAGTAGTCCACTGCTGCTCTAGCGCTTTAAGGTAGGCAACCCCTTTGACAGCCCTTCGAAATGGTTGTCTCTGTTCAGGCGCTCCAGCAGTAGCGACACTGTGAATGGGTGTCAAAGTCTCTGCACCAGTACATATTTCAAGTGCACAACAAAGGTGCGGGGTTGGCGCTGAGAGTGTTGTCGATCAGGGGGAAGGAGGGGAGGGGGGCGGGTCCCAGATGGGTCCCTTGCCATTTTATTGACGCATTCGTAAATTTTCCCACCATCCCGTGATCATGCTACAGGAGCGCGCGAGAAAGGAGGCTTCGAAAGCATGAACACAACTTGCTGCTTTGGATCATATTCAGATTTCACCGAATGGTTTTGAACGGTCTCTAGTCGTTCCACCCTCTATACCAAGGAAAAAATGGCGGTTTCTCTACACTCCAAAGGGGCCAGATCAAATTCAGTATTGTTGTAGGCCCATGATGTAGTTACAGAAGGGGTAAATCGTCATAAAGTGTCAGCAGTGTCAAACGTTATCAATAACGTCGTTCAGTCGGTCGTCGTATTGCGAAATGACACATTCCCCTGCGAAACGTGTGCAAATCAGCATCCCAAGCGAAGGGGCTCTTTCATTGACTTACTTTATGCCACTTCCAAAGTCATTTTTCGCGCCGACTCTGAGCAGCAGTGTGTCTGAAATGTTTCTCTCGCAACACCTCAGAAAATCGCCTGACTTCAGAGCTTGGTGGAGCGCTTGTGACCTCCATAGCAGAGGCGTCGAAAGAAGGGATGAATTGTGGGTGAGAGTGGGTGTGAATGACCTTCCCACCGTATTATACGTCTACGGTTGCTCTGACCAGAATCATGATGTAATTTGATGCTAATTTGACATCACTAACCCACAGTAAACGTCACACGAACTTTTGAGCTCTGGCCTTTTCTTAGAACGTGTCGACACCTAGCCGTTTGAGACGACACCGAGTCCGAGGATGATTTTGAGGATCCAACGCTTTTGGACGATTGCATAGGAAGGTTGTGAGCACCTCTCAGCCAAATTTTAAACTCATATAGCTCAATGGGAGACAATTACAGCGATTCACAAAAGTGATCTTTTAATTTTGTTGCGCATTGAAGAAAAACTTCTGTACTATTTTTACTGTCTAATTTCATAATCTAAACCCATCAACATCACTTAATTCCACTATATTACATTATATTTTTAATATTTAGTACATATTCAGCTTATAACCTCTTTTCGAGATACTTTCCACTCCATTCAACTGTACTTCTGTCTTCCGCCGCATCTGACAATTACTGTATCATAGGCAAATTTCTATTTTTTTATTTCTTTTGTCTGATTTTTAATGCATTTTCCAAATTTCTCCTTGGTTTCCTTTACTGTTGTTCAGTGTACAGATTAAATAAGATTTGACAGATGCTACACTCATGCTCATAAATTAAGGATAATGCTGATACATGGTGAAATAACGCTCTGGTGAGCGGTTTTGCGGGTTAGAACCACCTCGGGGTATGACCACGCGGTGCATTTGACCTGCAGTCGTCACACAGTGGCTCTGGTAGCAGTCCACATACACAGGGGTGTGTTGGTGCATGTCAGAGTACGGTGCAGCGATTAAGTGTGCAGACGTTTTCAGACGTGCTAATCGTGACTGCGTGTTGAAAATTGCTCAAAGAACACATATTGATGACGTTGTGAGGGGTAGAATTCTAGGGCGACTGGAGGCTGTTCAAACACAGCAGGTGGTACCATGGTCCCTCCGTGTGCCACAAAGTGTGATCGCAGGATTATAGCAACGATTCCAGCAGACAGGAAACGTGTCCAGGCGCTACAGTACGGAACGTCCGCAATGTACAGCACCACAAGAAGACCGATATCTCACAATCAGTGCCAGCAGACGGCCACGGAGTACTGCAGGTAGCCTTGCTCGGGGCTTTACCGCAGCCACTGGAACAGTTGTCTCCAGACACACAGTGTGCAG